>NC_044389.1:68337903-70737903 GCF_006542625.1 Nomascus leucogenys | reverse complement strand
CCCACCCTGCTCCTTGATGACCTCATCCTAACTAATTCCATCTGCAATGACCCTGTTTCCAAATAAGGTCACATTCTGAGACACTGGGGGTTAGGACTTTAACATTTCTTTTTGGGTGGGGGGAATACATTCACCTCATAACAGTAGTCTTCCTCTGTTAGCCCTTTAATGGCTGCGGGATCTCCCCTGTTTAATTCCTGATATTGGAGATTTGTGTCTTCTCTCTTTTTATCTGTGTCCATCTCACTAGAAGATTTTCAATTTTATTAATTTTTTTTACAAAAACCAGCGTTTTGTTTAATTTTCTCTGTTGCTTTCCTGTTTTCAATTTCATTGGTTTTCACTTATATCTTTACTATTTCCCTTCTTCTGCCTATGATGGTTTGTTTGGCTTTTCTTCTAGTTTCCTGAGATTGGAACTTGGATCATTTATTGGACCCCCACCACCACCCGAGGGGTCTCAGGAGGCACTGCGAAGTCCAGCCTGGCTGCATTCTGCATGGTTGTCAGCACCTGCTTTGCTTCCTCTCCACCGCCTGTATCTGGAATGATAAAGAAGATGATGTATGGGAAATTCAAGTATTTGAGCTGTACCTAGAGTAAGCCCTCCCCTCCCTCTTGCTCCCAACCTTCAAAAAGTTAGATGTATCATTTCCTTACAAGAATTTTGTTCCTTTACTCAATAATAACTTCAAAATGAAACCTCAATACATTATAAATGATGTCGGTAATACTAAGGACACCTTTGGCACCCTACTTTTAGATTTCCCCTTAGGTCTGCGCCACATTTTTTTGGTGGAGCCTCAGAGGCCACCGTTCTTTTCTCTTTCTGGTTGCTGATCTATGCTCTTTCCATGTGACTAGAAGAGCAGATTCAGCTACATAGGTCTTTGGGACTTACGTGTTTGCATCTTTGGGGGAATATTATCAGAAATTTGGATCTAATATGCAATATCTGTCTACACTCTGGATTAAAATAATCACATTGGATTAGTCAAACATGAGTCACTATGGTATTTAGAATAAAATAGATAATTCAAAGAGACTGCATTGAAATAATGTTGAAGTTCAACTTGCAATGTTTTAGAGAATGCATGCTTTCTGGATGTTTTGAGTGGAGAATATAATTATGCTTCAGTAAGTGAGCTACTAAACTGAAGAAGTATAAAAAACCACCTTATAAAATTGTGAAGTAGAAAATAATCTTCTCTTTAATCTCTACAAATAAGTTTTTAAGGTTCTTTTTGCATGCTCAGTGCAGGTCAATATCAGAATTGCTCATTATAGTTCTTTGCCTCTGCCTTGCTCCACTGACAAAGCTGAATCCCGTGGAAACTTGGCCATTATGCTATAATTGCAATCAAACAGGATTTGGAGCCATTGTTACCAGAAACTTGAAAAACTGGGGGTGGCAGAGGAGAAAAGGCTATGCCAGGAACCAGGACAAATACTTTGATTCACAGTTAGGCCATATCATTGCCATGGGCAAGGGATGAAAAGATTCTCTGACTAAAGAAGACCTGCATCAAAGGGAGTGTCTACAGGGTTATTGAAGAATGCATAGGTGATGGGAAATTGGTCTTGACATTTTTTTATTTATAAAAATTTGTGAATGCCTTTTTTATGATCTTGTGAGGTGAATAATGAGGGAATAGTTCTGAGACTTTTATATATATGTCTGAGACACTATCTGATGGACATTATTCATTGTACATTTTTCTGTTCTCCCTGCTCTATCCTCCTACTCCCAGTTTTTGGAACATTTTTAAACCTTGAGAAAAGTTAAAAGAATAATATGCTTTGCCCATAGTTTCTTCTCTTTCTGTATACCTTTTTTCTGACTTCTTACTAATTTTTTTCCCCTGATGACAGCCTACCATTGATTTTTTTTTTAACACTGTAGAAACAGCCTTTATTGGTGGCAACATGGATTGGAAGAGAAAGGGATATGATAGCTCCCACTCCTGGGGCAGCATCCACAGATTCAGTCACCACTTTCCAAAATGCTAAAAAGAAATTTTATTGTGTATATTTAAGGTATACAACATGATGTTATGGGATACATATAGACAGTAAAATGGCTTCTGTAGTGAAGCAAATCAACATACCCCCATCATCTCATATAGGTAGCCTTTTTTATGTGTGTGGCAAGAGCAGCTAAAATCTACTCATTTAGCAGAAATCCCAAATACTGTACAATTTTATTAATAGTAGTCCTCATGTTGTACACTGGATCTCTAGACTTGCTTATTCCCCATGTCTGCTACTTTGTAACCTCTAACCTACGCCTTCACATTTACTCTCCCAGCCATTATTTCCTGAACCATTGGAAAGTAAATTACAAAAACCATGGCACTTCATCTCTAAATATTTCATAATACTTCTCTCAAGAGTAAGAACATTAACTTTCATGTACAATGCAATGATCACATCTAAGAAAATTATTAATAATTCCACAATATCATTTAATATACTGTGTATATTCGGATTGCCACAATTGTCCCCAAAAGGTTTTTTATGGCTGTGTGTCTTTTTCAATCCAGGAGCCAATCAAGGTTCATGTTTTACCTTTTTTTTTTTTTTTTTTCTTTGAGACGGAGTTTCACTCTTGTTGCCCAGGCTGGAGTGCAATGGTGCAATCTCGGCTCACCGCAACCTCCGCCTCCTGGGTTCAAGCGATTCTCCTGCTTCAGCCTCCCGAGTAGCTGGGATTACAGGCATGTGCCACCACACCCGGCTTATTTTGTATTTTTAGTAGAGAAGGGGTTTCTCCACGTTGGTCAGGCTGATCGGGTACTCCCAACCTCAGGTGATCTGTCCGGCTCAGCCTCCCAAAGGGTTGGGATTACAGGCATGAGCCACCACGCTCGGCCCATGTTTTACCTTTTATACCTGGTATATTTTTAATCTAGAATACTATCTCCTCTCTTGCCCTTTTTCTCTTATCAAATTGTCTTTTTTTGTAGGATTGGCAGATTTAGAAAATTTAGAAAAGGATGCTCAGTTAACCTGAATGTCAAATAAACAATGAATCATCTTTTAGCATAAAATGTCCTGTGCTCATACTAAAAGCTAATTTGTTATTTATCTGAAAATCAAATTTAACTCAGTATCCTGTATTTTATCTAACAACTCTGCTCTTTAAAAAGTTCAGACTGCCGGGCGCGGTGGCTCATGCCTGTAATCTCAGCTACTGGGGAGGCTGAGGCAGGAGAATCACTTGAACCCGGGGCGGTGGGGAGGTTGCAATGAGCTGAGATCTCGCCACTTCACACCAGCCTGGGTGAAAGAGCGAAAATCCGTCTCAAAAGAAAAAAAAAAAAGCTCAGACCAGTTCTATTCTAGAGTAGCTCAAATTCTGGATTTGCTTGTTTTCTAGTGATTTGATTTTGTAAACATTTTTTACAAAAATTTCCAGATGATGTTGCATATTTCTTATTGCATCACACTGGGTGGTACATATCTACAAGTGTCATTTGTGAAATTAAGTTTGATTACTGGCTAAAGATGGCAACTACAAGTCTCTCTGGTTAAAAGCACTTTCTTTCTTTTGGAATTATTAAATAATTGTGGGGTAATATTCTGAGACCAGGTGAATATTCTGAGACCAGGTGAGATGTTCTCAATCATCTTCTGCACAATCATTTTAACATTCGTTAGTGATCACTTCCCGAATTATTTCCTTGTGGGTTATGAAATAATTTTTTAATGTTAGTATTCCTTCTACTTTTATTACTAGCTGACATTCATCTGTAAAGAAGAATTTTCCTTCTTTAATGCTCTCTTGTAGTATCACTATATACTAATGGAATTTTAAAAATTCAATTTGTTATAATTCGTTACTGTCGCTATTCTGTTATTGCTCAAATTACCCCAGTTTTGGCCGATGGAAGCCCCTTGCAAGTCTGCCCTTTGGTCCCTTGGATAGAACCCCATTTTGTCCTTGCGTGCTTGCTTTCATCCTATCATGAAAAAATGTCCCAGGCTTATTTTTGTACCCTTGTTGTCTAGGAGGAATCGGCCTTTTCCCCAATGACCTGTGCCAGCTGTCAGTTTTGTGCCTCCCTGCTCCAAATCCATTGTCTCTGCCCTGCTCTGTGATACTGCCGGAGTTGGCCCCTGTGAACATGCTTCCTTTGCCAGCTGGCACAGTGGCAAGCTTTGTCAGTAGAGGGCACTAGAGGGACACTGCTGTGCACACAGAGCACCTTGTGGCACTCACCCTCCAGCTAGCCTCCTGCTCAGCTGGCCTGCCCCATGGTTTTCCTTCTTTGCTGGCCTCAGTCTGCTGGAACCCCTGTGGGAAGTCTCTTGTTTTCCAACTTGAGCCCACCAGTTGGACCACTGTGGACCAGCTCTGACTCAGGATAACACAGCAGACTTCTCTGCCATCCCTTGGGCTGTGACTGTACCCTTTCCAGTGAAGTCTGAATCTCAGCTTGGGGAGAAGGCCCCTCCTTTTGCAAGTTGTTCCTTATATGGGCACTTTCAGCCCCATGGTATTGTTAATGTTCTCTTATTCTCTCTGGTTAATCTCCTCTTTCTAGTTAATAATTCTTTAAATTAAATTTTCCCTGTTCAAGTGACTGGTTTCTTTTCTGTCTTCTGAATGAACCCTGACTAATAGAGAAGTGGTGCAGGGAATAGTTGTTAAATAGTACCACTATTCAAATAAGCGATTCCAGGAGTAACGTAGTCATGCCCTTGGATTTGAGCACAGTGCCAAGCCCCTTGCCAAGCATGCAGGAACAACACCATCAATCCAGCCATCACCTGCAGGTGAGTGTGAGGAAGTACCCACTGAAGCAAGTATGTTGGGAGCCTAAGGGGCTGCTACACCTGACTAATGATATCTACAAGGACAATGGCATGGCATTGTCTTCTCACCATTAGAAAAGGTTTCTCCACATCCAGACTGTGAAGTTACTCACTCATGTATTTATCTAATATCTTTATAGTTTCCTTTTAAATTTATTGATTGTTTTAAAAATTGACACGTAATAGTTGTCCGTATTTTGGGGGCACATGTGATGTTTTGGTACGTGCATGTAGTGTGTAATGATTCAATGCGCATAACTGAGATATCCATTTCCTCAAACATTTATCTTTTCTTTATGTCGGGAACACTTGAATTCTTGTCTTTTAGAGTTTTTAACAAATGTATATACAGTAAATTATTGATAGTTACCGTACTGTACTGTCAAATGCTAGATCTTATTTCTTCTAACTGTATATTTGTACCCATCAATCAACTTTTCTTCATCTGCCCCTTACCCTCACCCTCCCCAGCCTCTTGTAGAACCACTCATTTACAGTCTATCTCTATGTGATCCACTTTTCTAGCTCCCACATATGGGTGAAAACATGAGATATTTGTCTTTTTGTGCCTGTCTTATTTCACTTAGTATAATGACCTCCAGTCCCATCCATGTTGCTGCAAATGACAGGATTTAATTTCTTTTTATGGCCAAATAGTATTCCATTGTGTGTATATACCACATTTTCTTTATCTATTTATCATGAGGGACATTTACATTTATTGCACATCTTGGCTATTGTGAATAGTGCTGCAATAAACGTGAGAGTTTAGATATCTCTTCCACATATGGATTTGCTTTCTTTTGGTTATATACTCAGCAGTGGGATTGCTAAATAATACGGTAGTTCTATTTTTGTTTTTTTGAGAAGTCTCCATACAGTTTTTCATAGTGGCTGTGCTAATTTACAGTTCTCACCAGTGTACGAGTGTCCTTCTTTCCCCGAATCCTGGCCTGTGTCTGTTATTTTTTGTCTCTTTGATAAAAGCCATTTTAACTTGGGTGGGATGATATCTCATTGTGGTTGTGATTTGCATTTGCCTGGTGATTAGTGATGCTGAGCATTTTTCTGTATACCTGTTGGCCATTTGCATGTCTATTCAGATTTGTGCCCATTTTAAATTGGATTATTTGGGTTGTCTTTTTTTTTTCTTTTTTTTGATACTAAGTTGTTTGAGTTCCTTATGTATTCTGGATTGTAATTCCTTCTTAGATGTATAGTTTGTGCATGTTTTCTCTTGGTATTTTTGACAACATAGGTGAACCCTAGAGGATGTTAAGTTAAATAAGCCAAGCACAGAAGGAGGAGTACTGCATGATCTCACTCATATGTGGAATCTAGAAAAGTTGGCCTCATAGAAATAGAGAGTAGAATAGTGATTACCAGCAGCTGGGAGAGTGGGAAGGTGGATGAGGGGAGGTTAGTCAATGGGTACAAAGTTACAGTTAGCTAGGAGGAATAAATTCTAGTATTCTATTGCAAAGTAGCTTGACTATAGTCAATAATAATGTATCGTATACTTCAAAATAGCTAGAAAAGAAGATTGAATGTTCTCACCACAAATAAATGACAAGTGTTTGAGGTGATGGATATGATAATTACCCTTGGAAAATTATACAGTGTATATATGTAACAAAACATCACACAGTACCCTATACATATTTACTATTATTTTGTGTCAATTGAAACCAAAATAAACCTTTAAAAACATTATATAGGCAGTAAAAAAGGTTATGTTTTATTAACTGCTGGACAACTGTGGGAAAACAAATAAGCAATTGACACCACCAAATTCTTATTACATTCAAGATAAAAGATTTATTCACACCACAAAAGAAAGATAATCACAACAAAATATACACTAACTTAAAAAACAAAAGATTATAGTGACATAAAATGTTATATTCCTTTTAAAAGGGTAAAAGTATTTTGTTTGCTTCTACATAAATTTCTATTCATGAGAGAATAACAAATATTAAAATACAGTGATAGTTTGCATTTCTTCTATAGAATGAACATAGACATAACCTTGAAGCTTTTAGTTTACGGGGAGTTTCCATGAAGCCACAAACTTAGCTAATTATCAAATACATCAGTTATTTCCAGACTCACATAGATACACATTCAACAAATAAACTGAGAAAGAAGCATTTCATGTTCTCTTTCATTTTGCTATAAAGCATTTTTTCTTTTGACTAAAAGCAAAGTCAAAAAAAAAAAATTATATTTTTTTCTCTTTTTAATTGACCTCAGAAGATGCACTATCTAATTCATGAGAAATGCGAAATTTCAGGTGTTTATCTTCTTCCTTACTTTTAGGGTCTACAACCAGCGTATCTTCATGGCTGTGAAATTCATGGCTGTGGAATTCATGGCTGACTTTGGAAAGTTCCTGACTATCAATCACATCGGAATGCTCATTGCTCTCATCACTGGCTTTCCGCTTATATAATCTGGACTGCTTGTGGCTGTGGGTTTCAGCACTTTGGTCATCCAGCTGACTCGTTTCATGATTGTCCTTCCCACGGCTGTCCCAATCAGAAGGCGCATTCAGGTCCTGGGCAACGGGGATGGCCTTGTATGCACCATTCAGCTCCTCGCTTTCCATGTGTGAGGTGATGTCCTCGTCTGTAGCATCAGGGTACTGAATCACGGCACAAATGAAGAAGAATTATATGAACAGCTAGGGATGGGAATATGGTAATCCTTTTCCGCTCTCTAGCTTTTAGGCCATCTTATACTAAAAATTGTCTAAATCTGGCTGAAATAATCCTAGCATGTTACTTTGTATAGTACTTTACCAAGCCCTTTCATATATGTCATCTCCTTCAGTTTAATAAGTACATCACTTACATATGTAATGAAACCTATGAGGTAGTTTTCATTATATTGAAACCTACATAAAGAGGAAGTGAATTATTAGTTAAAAAGTAAAGAGAATAGTAAACGGCAAGGCTATGTCAAATCCAGGTTCTGTGGCTAAGGATTCAGTGTAACTTGCAACTACAATTCCTCTTAGGTATTTAACTTCAAAACATGACCATTATATTTTTAAAATAATTGGTGTTTTCCATTTATTTTAATCTGAAAATAAGTGATCCAGGATTTCAAAAAGTAGAATTGTGTTTGAGTATCAAATCTAGAGAGAAATTATGAAGATTCACAAAAACCACCAAGCAGAAAAAGATTTGTACTCAGTGATCATAAAGTAGAATATGAATGAATTCTTGCTGAATGGATGAATGAATGGATGAATGGATGAATGAATGAATGGATAGGCAAACTGTGGTTTCCTAGACTTGAGCTCTAGTCAGAACCATCAGGTGTGTCTGTTAAAGGATTTACCTGGATGTCAGGTCTGCGAAACTTCTTAGATTTTGACCTCAGTCCATAAACCACACTATCACCGCGGCCATCATATGTGTCTACTGTGGGGACAACTGGAGTGAAAACTTCAGTTGCTGGCAGGTCTGTGGGAAAATCAGTGACCAGTTCATCGGATTCATCAGAATGGTGAGACTCATCAGACTGGTGAGAATCATCAGTGTCATCTACATCATCAGAGTCGTTCGAGTCAATGGAGTCCTGGCTGTCCACATGGTCATCATCATCTTCATCATCCACATCGTCCATGTGGTCATGGCTTTCGTTGGACTTACTTGGAAGGGTCTGAAAATTAAGATGGCCAGGAAGATTAATGTATGGGTTTTTATTTTCCCTTAGCCTTTATAGCACATTAGTCTTTTACTATCTTTCTTTTTATTTAGTTTCAGAATCTTTGCATTCACAGTACACACCATGGCTTTTAGGAGCTAAAGTGAGCATCTTCTAATTTCTCTTTTAACACAGGGATTAATAACATTCGGAGGAACATTTCTTACTTTCCAACAAAAATTATTTTTATAGATATTTTCAAGCCAAATATGTGAGTATAATCTTCATATCAATATTGTTTTTCCTTATACATATTAAACATTATTTACTAAATTTGATAATGTAGTAGACACAGATACATAATTATGAGACTGGTTTTTTTATTTGAAATGAGATTTATCAAAAGAGAAGAGTATCCATATTTTAATGTGTGTACCAAAATTTATAACCACTTTCCTATTAGCATGGATAATTGAAAGGTGACTCTGTTATGCATGTGTGTATAAACTGCAGCTCGAAACTGTCCATTGAATTAAACAAAGTCTATTACATTTCAAATTGACAAATATATTAGGTAATTTATCTAACTCGCTTTAATATTCTTAGTATATTCAAATTGAATCTTAAGGAAAATAAATTTACTCTTTGCTTAGCAAATATATGAATGATCCTAATAAAAAGAATAGTTGTCAAATAAACTATTTTATTAGGAAAGAAAACTTTCCTAAAGGCAAAATCTTAGCTTTGATAGGCATTAATTAGATGCTTATTAGATATTAGATATCTATAAAATACCTTAAATAAATTGCAAGCAGCTTAATGTTTCAAATGAAAGGCATTAATAAACATCTTCTGTAGTGCTAAACTTATCCGAGGAAACCTAGTATTTCTGATATTTAGTAAATACGTGTTTTCTTTATGAGCAAGTTTTAGACTGCCAATTAGCTGGGAAACTTGCTGATGAAATTTCATCAGAAGAGAATCCAGGCAATGGCTTCTTTCATTTCTTCAAGGCATGATGGGCCCCTGATTGAAAATGAGAACTTACCTCTTGTTTAAAGTCATTGGTTTCTTCAGAGGACACAGCATTCTGAAGAAGGAATGGCACGTGTTAGTGTGCATCACACATGTTAGCTTTTTTATTCAAAAGTTAACCTTTTTAATTCAAAGCAGTTTTTATTTTTCAGCCTCATCTGTGGATGGCTTAACACAGGGAGAAGCCACCATGGCAGATCAGTCAATGTCCTAAGGACATGTTTGCCAGCAGGCAGGCAGGATTCATCTGAGCAGCCCAAATGGCCTGATTGTGGCTATCTTTCATCACTGTAGTTTAATTATGAGAAGTTTAAAAATACCTGTGGGGCTAGGAGATTCTGCTTCTGAGATGGGTCAGGCTTTAGCCATGTGGCCACAGCATCTGGGTATTTGTTGTAAAGCTACAAAAAAGTTGCATGTTTATCATTATTAAATAAAGAAACGTAGGGATGAATGGAAAAAACAACCATTCTTCACCAGTCTTGATGTGAGCATATAGTCACTGGGACCCTTAGGTACCTTTTTGTAATTTTTTTTTTTCTTGCAGATTCATTTAACAAACTCTTATGTAGCACTTACTGTGGGCTAGGCACTCTTTCAAATTGCTTTACAAATATGAACTCATTTGATCCTCTCATTCCCCTATAAGATAGGTCTCATTATTATTCCCACCTTACAGATCAGAAAACTCAGCCACAGTGCAGTTAAGTGGTAGGAAATGACAGAGCCAGGCAGGGTTCAAACGCAGGCAAACTAGCTCTTAACACTGAACTTCACACCGTGCTTTCTTTTTGTATGTTTGCTGGCTGAATTTTCCTCTCAGATAAAGCACATCTAAACCAGAGGTGACCTTAATTACTGTTGATCTTCATTGTGTCCAGTCCATGGAACAAGAAGGAACTCTTTAAGGCTGTGATGTCTAATACAGTGTCCTCTAACCACACGGGGCTATTTAAATTTAAGTTAATTAAAATGAAACGGCTAGGCACAGTGGCTCACCCCTGTAATCCCAGCACTTTGGGAGGCCGAGGCAGGCGGATCACGAGGTCAGGAGATCGAGAACATCCTGGCTAACACAGTGAAACCCCGTTTCTACTAAAAAAAAATAAAAATAAAAAAATAGCCGGGCGTGGTGGCAGGCACCTGTACCCCCAGCTACTCGGGAGGCTGAGGCAGGAGAATGGCGTGACCCCAGGAGGCGGAGCTTGTAGTGAGCCAAGATCACGCCACTGCACTCCAGCCTGGGTGACAGAGCAAGACTCCATCTCAAAAAAGAAAAGAAAAAAAGATAAAAATTCAGTTCCTCAGTTGCACTAGCCCACATTTTGAGTGCTCAATAGCCATATGTATCTTAACAGACAACGTAGAAATATAATATTAAAATCATTGCACAAAAGTTCTATTGCTGTAAGGTGCCAAAGATGTAAATGAAATGGATTTTTCTTTAGCCAAGTTATTTATCTGGAAGATACTGATAATATGCTACTGCAGAGGAGTGGAAATTGCTCTGAGTAAGTGTCATCTGATTTGCTGAATCATCCAGGGCCAATCATTACATTTCCCTGTCATTGAGAATGAGAACTCTGGGGGTTGCACAGAGTCTCTTCTGCAGCCACCTAAGGGGTGGATGAGTAGAGACAGAACCAGTCAGAAGTACTTGGAGTTTCTCTCATGGCTGGCTCTAACCAGAGGAGCTTCGTATTGGGTTTCTCTGAAAGGTTTTGCTGAAAGAAGGGGTTCCTTGCTTTAAGAAGATGAAAGAACAGCCGGGCGCAGTGGCTCACGCCTGTAATCCCAGCACTTTGGGAGGCCAAGGAGGGCGGATCACGAGGTCAGGAGATGGAGACCATCCTGGCTAACATGGTGAAACCCCGTCTCTACTAAAAATACAAAAAATTATCTGGGCGTGGTGGCGGGCGCCTGTAGTCCCAGCTACTCAGGAGAATGGCGTGAACACGGGAGGCGGAGCTTGCAGTGAGCCGAGATCACACCACTGCACTCCAGCCTGGGCGACAGAGCGAGACTCCGTCTCAAAAAAAATAAAATAAAATAAAAATAAAAAATAAATAAATAAATAAATAAATAAAAATAAGAAGATGCAAAAACAACGGGACCAGGTGAGTTCAGAGTTTTTCTCTTCACTTTTTCATATCTATCTATCTGTTCTCATGACACATGTAATACAGGCTCAGAGAGAATGGATGTATAAGTTACATTTATAATTTTTAAAAACTAATATGAAGAAAATAAAGGCAAGCAAAATGAATAGACTAAAAACCACCCAGTAATCCTAACACTCACAGATAACCAGTGTGTATTTTCAGGCATATATCCTTAGAGACTTCCCCAGTTTTTTACTAGCTTTAAGTTTCTGGGATTCTAGAAGGCTGAGCCTTGAGCTCTTCACTGATTTCTTAAATTGTTATAGCTCCACGTGTCTTCTAAAATGCACCTTTGCCATATTTTCATTTATTAAAAAGGCACTAATTCTTGCCTCAAATAGTATGACCTCTATCTTCTCTGGAGATGTTAATTTTTCTGGTTTATTATTAGGATTCAACACCTGTGTTTTCAAATCAGTTGAAAAACAGACACACACACCCCTCCACACACAAACGAACACAAAATACTTCTTTTAATGTCTTCATTAAGCAATTTAATTGCAGTGACCCCCAAGGCAACTCTATTTTGGCCTTTATTCTGTTCAACTGGAATTGAACTCTGTGTGCCTTTTTGTCCAAGCTTCTGGGGACAATGCTCATTTGTTGTTTGGCTGGCACAGTTTCATCTGTTGTGGAGGGGTAGGTACGTCTTTAGTGCTGGTCAAATAATTATAATAAAGCGTTTGGTTGGTCTTATGTTTGGTTAGAAAATGTGATCTAACATCAGCTGACAATCACAATAGATACAAACAGCACGCATAGACTTTCTTTTCACAATGGGCTTCTCAGCTAATATCTCAGACAATATTGTGAATATTATGGTCATACAAACAGTTCTGACTAATATCCAATGTGAATTTTAAACTTAGCAATCCACTAAATAAAGCAAATCTGGAATTTTCTGCTTTTAGATCAGTATGTGGACTAATGGGAAAAAAAGTCACCCAACTTCATATAACTCATCTTACATGCGATAACTCATCTTACATATAACTCATCTTACATGCCTAGACATTATTATATTTAAAACATCTGGGTTGGTTTTACAAACTTATATTTATTAAAAACTATACTGTGCTTGGTACTGGCCTAGATTCATAGCAGGCAGTCAATAAATACTTGTAAACCAATGGATTTGACTGAGAAGATAAGTATTATCGCAGCAAATATGTTTCTTGTGCCTCTTGCCATAATTGAGTAAATGATTTAACTACATAAAATCCTAAAAGATGCTTACCTGCTTTTCCTCAGAACTTCCAGAACCAGCCTGTTTAACCTTAGAAACAGAAAAGATGAAGAAAGTTTACAAGAATGTCCTCCTAGCACATGGAAGCACACAATTGAGTTATTTTCAGGAATTTTCTTTAAGATGCAGCTGTACTCACTGGTAGGGCATAGGTGATGCCTAAGAGGCAAAAGCAAATCACTGCAATTCTCATGGTAGTGAGTTTTCCTGCAAAATATTTCATAAGGAATAGCTGACATCTTCATAGGTTACAACAGTGATAACTGTTTATACTACCACATTACAAAATGATAACAAATAAAATATATTTTCTATAGAATGTTTTCTACTTCTTAGAGATGCCTTTTTAGTATTATGGTCTTTCAAGTTAATATTTATATTGCCACCTATTCTCCATCTTTCACTATTAGGCAAGGGAAAGGGAAATTTTGCAAGTCTGTATTTATTCAACTTTTAAATTTAGAGTTCCAGTTTATATATCTAGAGTTTATATATCTAGCTCTCTAAACGTACAAACAGATCAACAGTAACTTAGTTATATTAATAAGCTAGTATGGGAATACGTTTTAGAGAAGAAAAAACACAGAAAAAAATGAAAAAAATTTGCTTTATCCATTTTTCCAACATGTACTTTAAATGTGACTTTTAGCTTAATTATTAAGTAGGTGCTACTTAGGTGAAATCAAACTATCTCTGAAATTTGTTATTTAGGTAAGATGTTCTAAAAATTTGAAATTCAAAGGAAAACATTAACAATAGCCAACAGCTTTTCTATTTGTAATAATAAGCCTACATAGTGTCATACAGGTATCTTGGTGAATATTTTAACAGCTAAATTTAGCAGTGGCATATTCAGAAAGGGTTTTCTTCCCCTTAAAAGTGAGATACTTCATTTAAAAAATAGCATTGTAATTGGTTTAATTAGCGTAAAAGATCACTTTTCTTTTAAATTCCTGCACAGTCACCCATTGAAAATTATATAGGTATAATTATTCCAAAGGGGAATTTAATTTTACTATTTTCTGATTAGCAGCGGTGGTTTCTGTTCTTTTGAGGACCCAGTGGAAGTATTTTTAAGTTTTAAATTTGATTGGCATTCAAAATATCTAGATGCCTTTGTTCCAGGAGACCTGCAATGTATCTAATCTGCTTATTAAAAAGGCTAGAAAATTTAAATCTGTTTAACAGCATTACAATTAAAAATATTTTTCCTTAGAATTTGGACTTCCCAAGAAATTCAGCTGAATGCACAACCCAGTAGCAAACTGAAGCCATACCTTGGTCGGCGTTTGGCTGAGAAAGCTGCAACTGGCCTGAGACGAGTCTGGTCCCAGACGATGCTGTGCTCTCTGCTTCCTCCTCCTGCTGCTGACAACCAAGCCCTCCCAGAATTTAAATGCTGCTGCAGACATCCTCCACCAACACAGGGAGGCGGAGAGATTGTGTCATGAGGTTTTCTGCCACTGCCCGGCCCACCTGCTCCCACACTTCCCCCTCTGGTTTTGTGGTTAAAACAAACAAACAAAAAAACAAAAACGCACACACACACATCTACAGTTAAAACGTTACTTATGTACAATATCATTAACTAGCTTTTTCATTTACAGGATGGGCACTCAGCATCCAGGAAGAGCACTTAGAGATCCCATGAAAAAGGGAGAAAGTAGGGAAAAACATTAATGTAAAATTAAATAGAATGGATTTTTGTTTCTTTCGGTTTAAGTAACATAAAGGTAATATCTGCAACCACTCTTGCCTGTATGATTATACTTACTGAAGAGCCAGAAGGCTATTGTTCAAGCCTGCAAGGAGTTCAGAAAACTTGCCTCTGTCCCTTACTACTCAAGCCTAGCTTTGTGATTTCAAATATGCAGTAGCTTGTTACTTAGACAAATGGCACTAGTGACATTAAAATATAAAATTCTATATAAAATAGAAGAATGGTAATTTATTCTAGATGTTGCAGAAGTAAAGCAGTTTCTGAATGAGAGCAGGATGACTGCTTGAGAGGGCTGCTTCAGGAGCCAGACTGTGGCTCTGAATTCCGCTGTGTCACTGCTGACCTGTGCAACCTTGGGCAAATCGCCCAGCCTACCTATCCTTGTTTCCTCATCCATAAAAATGCAGATACTATTACCTAGGTCATGGGGTTTTTGAGAAGTTTAAATGAATTAATATGTTAAACTAGCAATGCTTAGCACATATTAGATGCAAATGCTCTGTGTATCTTAAAGACTATATGTGTGTTAACTATTAGGAAATTTTTAAGAGGGGCAGGTAGTCACAAATTGTAATGTCTTTAAAAAGAATAGATTATTAAAATGAGAGTAGATGTAAGATCTTTAAATGGTATGCATCAATAAGGAAATTTTGCACATTTCTAAAGGAACAGATTCGATTTTGGAATCATCTTTTTTTCTAGTTTTTCTCCTAGGGTATGTAAAGTAGGCTACTTAAAAAGAAAAACATTTTTTAAAAATTCTGTATTAAAAAACGTTTTACTAGGTATTTAAAAGGTGTTTGAATAAAAGAAAATTACAGGGGAAGTCTGAATATTAGAGCAGAATTCAGGGATAGCAGAGCTCTGGGTCCTTTTAAAATATTTAATATTGTCTTGAGATTACTTATCTTCATCTGCTTTCTTAGTTGTGAAATGCAGATTGCACTATTTATTTACCTTACACCTTTATTGTAAGACTTGTGTGTAATTGAGATGAAAAATAAATGGTCCTATTCATTATTAGGTTGCTGCAAAAGTAATTGTGGTTTTTATTAGTTTTAAAGTGTCAGCTTCTTTTTGCCAAATATTGCTTTTAATATAAATATAGATTAAATAATATCTTGAAGTGTTAGTATATAGCTAATTCATAGGTTTCATGAACATTTGGTAGGGGGAAATATATCTCCCTTAAATTGGATGTATTCCAGATGAATTGATATGATTGGTTTGTAGGTAATAAGCCCCTGTTTTAATAAGTAAGATGATGACTATCTCTATAAAATAGAAAGCACACCGATTATAGAGTTACAAAATAGACTTCTTTTTTCTGCTTTTAAAAACTTTTTTTTTTCCTTTAAACATATTACCCACATAAGCTTGTCATGTTGTCAGTTTAGTGGAGGGAAGTCCGAAAATTCTAAAAACAACAAAATGTCCACAGGATTTACTGTAGTTTACTCTGTGCCCACGGGAATGATTCAATATGAAGCTAGAATTAATTATAGGACTAGATTATGCTGGAGCCCAGCCATCTTGAGATGAACCATATGACCCTTTACAGGACTCTTCTGGTCATAGCTCCACAGTGCCACACGATGGCAGCAGTTCTGAAAAAAGATTTCAGACCACAATCTGGTTCTATCAATTTTCTTAATTGCAGCGGAATAGAACACTCGTGTATTTAATGACAGGATTATATACAGCTGTGGAGCTCTCCATTTCTTGGAATGCCAGGTGAGGAAATATTTCCCAACAATGACCCGCTATGCAGTCAGGGACAGAGACCCAGAGAACCAAAGCGGCCTTGTTTCGCTCTGTTGTTGCCTTAGGCAATCCCAAGTTGACACTATTGTCTCCTTCCCGACTTCTATACTCATTCAAAAAGTTCCTAGTCCCAAGGCCCCTCTCAGAGAAAAGACTTGTGAATTCACAGGTAAAGAATGTGTCTGGGATGCTTCAGAGTTGAGAAGGTAAAGTGATTTATAATGGGAGGCAATTCCGTAAAGTGGGAAATGGATGCTGCGCCATTCTGACTATGGGGGAGGTCGTGTTTCTTGATGTTTCTTGCTGTTTGCACTCAAACATGCTGCTTCTGGTTGTTTTTTCTGAGTAGGATTTTCTGTCAGAATTAACATGTTAAATAATTTAAATCACAGTGGCTCTATCTGTAATATTTCCAAAGTTTCCATTCTTGATTGTCTAATGATTGGTTGTTAGAATCAAAAGGTCAAAATGCACAAATTCCCTATAAATCTTGTACGTGGAAAGTAAAAAAAGTTTAGTTGTCAAACTAGAATGCAAAGAGTAATTTGTGATCTTAAATTATAGACACTAAGAGGACACACGGAAACAAATAAAGAGCCTTATGGTCTTTTTCCTGAATTACATGAAAATTCCCATATAATAAAAAGTAAGTGTTCAATGTCACTACTTTGGTGGACAACTTTATTAAACTCACTTCGAGTTTATTTGAACATTTCTAATTATATTTTACTTAGTAAAGTGTAACCAACTATTTCAGCGTTTTCAGCTCTATATGTAATTATTTTTTCCCTTGAGTCAAGGTTCAGATATGACTCTGATATTTTGGTAACACCACTAATCTGTCATGAAGAAGTTGGGAATTAAAGCTAATCAGAAGCCTAGCACCATTCATCATATATAGACTGGGAAAAGCGGCATTATTTATCACAGGGTAGCAAGCAAATGTGGATGATAAGAGGGTGCTATTTTCAAGTTCAGACATGAAATTCGAGCATTTCAGAAATACAAAAAAAAAACCCACCATAAAACCTTTTATTCCATTGCTCAATAACTTAAGACAACAAAAGTCAGCTCCTGACAAAGTGGTCTTACTCTTGGTAAACACTAGTTTCAATTTAAAACAAATGAAAAAAGTTTTCCTTTAGACACATAGAACTGTTACGGAGTAAGTGCTCAATAAATCGTTGGTGATTGCCCACTCAGCCCTGCATCTATGACAACGAATTCTGACTTTATAGTTTTTGCTTATGAATACAATGCATAGGCACTATGCTTGAATTCAGAGTATATCTCATATATTGATATCTAATATCTGCCAGTACTCAAGAATCTAGCATTTCTTCATTAAAGTAGTATTAGTAACTCTGAGGGCATTCTAACGCTCTTTAAATGATAGACTCTTTAAAGTAGACTTAAATTACTAACCTTTTTTTTCTTAAATGACACCATTCTTACCCTCATGGAGCCCATTTATTCATGAAAATCAACTAGGAAATTTGAAACTTGAGTAACCAATGAGATTAAGGGGGTGTGGCTAAACAGTAAACTTGGCAGCACCCCGGGTAGAGAAGGTATATGGTAGAGACCCTGCGTCCACGTTGGAGTTGAAGGGATGGGTATTCTGGTATTGGATCCAAACAGAAAGTCCCCCTTCCCACTCAACATCAACCACAGCAGCATAAACTCGAGACCTATAACAACCTGGGGAACAATAGAGGAGGCTGTAATCAGAGAGGATCCAAAGAGGGAGATAGAACAAGGTGGAAAAGCACAAATAGAAAGTCTAGCAGCTGCAGGAGGACCTTGTTTGTTCAGAAAAAGACATTTTGTGGCAATAAGCGGTCAGTGACAGTCATTTTGCAGAATATATTTGAGGGGAGAAAATCATTCTCCGAAACTGGTTTGTGAGAATTCTTACTTAAAATCTGACGTTTGAGTAATTTTTGGTAGAGAATCTATCATAAGGTTGATATGAAAAGGTGACAATTTCAGTGCAAAAGAGAAAACAAAATCAGAAGAAAGGGGAACAAAACTAGACAACAAAAGCAGCTCAGTCAGATATTTTTCTGTTTACACTTGGCTAAGGTTTTTTGTTTCGACAATTCTTGTCAAGGCATAATTTACATTAATGCCCCTATCCCATGGCATAACATTTATGTTTCTTAAACCTGTAATTTAAAATATTCTATATTAAAATTTGATTTCTTCTTTAATGTTTGAATTCCTCATAGAGTGTAGGTTCCATGATATGCTAATCCCTCTGCAGATTATGTGCCAAAAATATTTATTCAGTGAAGAAATTTAGCTCAATTATGACATGTATATAGTTCTTACATAAATTCAGTTATTCTTGCTGATTATTTTCTGTTGCTTTCATAAAGCCCCAAATTAAACATATTTATTTATTTTTTGAGACTGTGTCTCACTCTGTCACCCAGGCTTGAGTGCAGTGGCACAATCTCAGCTCACTGCAACCTCTGCCTTCTGGGTTCAAGTGATTCTTGTGCCTCAGCCTCCCAAGTAGCTGGGATTACAGGCATGCACCACCCCACCATGCCCAGCTAATTTTTTTTTTTTTTTTAGTAGAGATGAAATTGTATCATGTTGGCCAGGGTGGTCTCAAACTCCTGGCCTCAAGTGATTGGCCCACCTCAGCCTCCCAAAGTGCTGGGATTACAGGCATCAACCACCACCCCCGTCCTCCTAAATTAAACGTCTTTAGATTCCAATATAGATAGTGTTCAGCTTGAGTGAATTACACCTGAGAACTTCAGGCATGCTTCCTGTGCCTAAAAAGGACTGCCCAGGTGATTGCTATTTCTTACATAACATGCGGTCCTCTGGAGTCTGGCATTCTTCTGTCTCTCCAGCCTTATTTCTGCCCAACTTCTCTCCTTGTACTCCCTAAAACAATCATGCAGAGCCACGTGGGTTCCCCAGTGTGTCATTCTATTTCAGGTCTCCATGCCTTTATTCACATTGCATGGTCCTTATATCTAGAATATCCCTCCAGTCTCATCCGCACCTGTCTCCGAAATATTTGCACATCATGCATCAAAGCATCCCCTATAAAACCTTTTCTGGTCTAAATAGTAACAACCAACTCCCACTTTTTAACTCCTTCGACAGCCTGCACTTGATCTAGCATAGCACCGATGAAGCTTTCTTGCCTTAAATGTTTGTCCTCCTCACGCTAAAAAGTAAACTCCCAGCAGTCAGGGACTGGGATTTATTCATATTTGCATCCACAGTTTCCTGTTAGGCGCTCTGTAAATGTTTAGAGGAACAAGTGAATGAGGGAGCATTATTTTAATAATGTTTAATCCTATGGTAGCCACAGGTAGCATGTGCGTTTAGCATAAACTCCAAGAGGCTGGAGCTCCTACTGGGTTCTTAAAATAATTTATATATACATTTTTAAAATGCCATTGCAGAATTTGAAGAGTCTAGGTTTTCTTGTCTCCCATCTCAAATTCTTTTCTATGGGGTTCTGGCATATCCTTTCTCTTGTCTGGGTCTCAAGTTCCTTGATAGAGTTAATCTGGATTATTTTAGAGGTCGATTTCAGCTCTAAAATTCTGTGATTTATGTTTCCTTTTCAAGTTCATGAGGAATAAAATATTGACGTTACAACAAGAGGAGTAAACAGATGGTAGAAGTAGAGATGCTCTTGAGAGAAGTTCACATTGAAGAAAGATTTTAACACAAAGAGTCTTAATAGACCAGGGGACAGGTGAAGTCGAAGAGTTATGATGTTTTTAAGTAAAATATCATGTGTTTTGCTATATTTTAAACTACAGATAAAAATCAATGAGCATTGTTATAACAATACTAGTAAAAATAAAACTTTTTTTTTTAAAAAGGAGGTAAATCAATCCCAGCATACAATTTTAATAAATCAATCTTTCATGTTCTGAGAATTTTTTATTCTTACTTCCCACAATATGGGTTTTCTAGAGGCATTTTCCCAGTGTGGGTCACATAAATTTCTTTCAGATTTCATTACCCAGAGAAGGGGATTGAGGAGAAACTGACTGAAGGGATTGGCTTGCCTCTTTCCTGGAAAATGACTCTTGTGGTTTTTGGGGGTAATTTTATTGCTAAACAGGTCAGGCATATAGGGCTTTGCCATAATCTGGAGACGTTTTTAGATTTTTCTTTCCCGCATTCACACCTCCTTCATTTCCAAGCATCTGTGGATTTTACTAGTCTAGACAACCTATTAATTTCACTTTGTATCTAATGATATTGTTCACAAGTCATCCAGAATCAGTTTGTCCTCTTTTCAGCCATTTCATGCTAAATGCAATTTCTGCTGCTTGTGTTTTCCCTAAGAAACAAGGAAATTTTCTAGTAATTATTATGCCCTTAACATTTACTTTTTCTACAGTAACAAAGAGTGAACCCAAAACTTGTCTTTGCCTTTTAAAAGGAGAGATATTCAAAATAATAACAATAATAATAACAACAATAATGGTAATTGTATATATATTTATGGGACACCTGTAAAGTACTAGATTTAAAAATATGCATTTTGTCTAATATTCATAATGATGACATAAGTTTGGTATTATGACCTCAATTTTTTCAGATAAGTATAATAGAAGCTATTTAATGTGCCAGTCACTTCTGTTTACCTGATTGCATTTACTCTTTGCACAAATATTAGGTGTATATTTACAGGGCCAGTAGGGTTCCAGGGAAGGAAGTGTTTAGTTCTACACATCAGTGTTAAAAAAAGCTTTCAAGAGGATGCTAAGATGCAGCTCAATTGAGGAGCTAATATTTAGAGACAAACTTATTTATTTATTTATTTGAGACAAGATCTTGCTCAGTCACCCATGCCGGAGTGCAGTGGTGTGATCACAGCTCACTGTAGCCTCGACCTCCCAGGCTCAGGTGCTCTTCCTGCCTTAGCCTTCTCAGTAGCTGAGACTGTAGGTGTGCACCACCAGACCTGGCTAATTTTTAAATTTTTGTAGAGACGAGGTCTCCCTATGTTGGCCAGGCTGGTCTCAAACTCCTAGACTCAAAGATCCTCCTGCCTCAGCTCCCAAAATGCCTCCCAAAGTGGTCTTGGGGTTGAAAGCGTGCGCCACCATGCCTGGCCCCAGAGACTAACTTCTAAGATGTGAATCAAAATTATAAGCATCCAAATTTGACCAAACATGGTTAAAATGAAAAGAAACAAAAACCAAAACCCAAATAACCATACCACAAAAGCTGTAAGTTCCAATGATACTGATGAGAGAAATTTTGTAAGGATTTTCAAAAATCTTGCCTCTAACAAGTTCAAATCTAATAAGAACAAAAGCTTAATTTTTTCACATATGCCACCCAGCTAATGTCATGCTATGGTCATGAGCCATACAGTGTGGGAGAGTGTCAGTATGTCTCTGCTAATCTCAAATTGCTGTGAATCACCAGTTCAAAACACACACCTACTGATTGTGGGTTAATATCATTAGCTTCATACTTAATAGATATAATGATCTTAAGTATTAGTTTTCTTGACTCTCTAAACTTTGAACAAATTGCTTATTGTATTTTAACAAGTATCATATTTCTACAGAAAGACACGTTTCATAGTTAGTCTTATGCCTTACTACATTTGAATTCTTTGTAGCACCTACCATAATAATTGTGCAGGTACTGTTGGCTGTACACCAAAGATGTGTTGCCTTCAGAGTAGTTGCTGGGAAGCAGCTGCCCGGCTGAAACTACATTTCTCAGCCTCCCTTGCATTTAGATGTGGCCATATGTCTAGTTCTTGCTAAGGGAATGTAAACCAAAGTGATGTGTTTCACTTCCAGGCGGAAGTGCCTAAAAAGTTCAAAAAGCGTGCCTCCCCCATAGTCTTCTTCCTTACCCTTTCACCAGATGAAGAGGACTGAAGTATTTTGGATAGCAGAGCCCAGGGAGAACATGACTTGAGCTATCTGCTGATCTGGAACCCTAGCATTAGATATCGTATTGTTACAGGATCTTTGGAGTGTTGCTTTTTTGGCCAGAAACATACAGCCGGCGGGTGCCTTTGCCTGAGTTTTGCTCTGGCCCACTGGACTCATTCTGCCCATTCAGCCTGGCAGGCTGCGTTCAGCTCATGCTACTGGCCTGGATCCCATGCCTCCAAGGGAGGCCGTGAGTCAGGCATGGAGTGGCAATGGGGTGTGAGTGAGCATAGGGTCTGGCCACTGTGCAGTCAGACATGCCAGCTGCTGCTGCAGGGCAGGAAGCTCCAGGTGCCAACATGGGTGCCAGCTCTCTTCAAGGCTGCGGCTGGACCAGGCACACCACAAGCAACTGTCCTGGCTCATACTAGGGAATGTGGTGGTGCCCAGAGGCTTAGAGACACTGGGAACCACAGGGCCTCAAAAAGGGAGTCACAGTCCTAGCTCAGGGTGATCCCACGTCTGGGCTCCCTGAAGGGCTGCAGCTCTTCTCTCCTCTTTGCCCACAAAGTGGCGAGCAAGGGGCATATTTCAGCTCTGTTTGAGTTACAGCTCTTTTAGCATCACCATTCCACAAGTCCTGAGTTCTTGTCCTGGGACCAGGAAGAATGAGGTACACAGACAGGTGGAGGGTGAGCAAGACGAAGAGGAGTTTTATTGAGCAACAGAACACCTCAGAGAAGACCCACAGTGGGCAGCTCCTCTCCATAGCTAGGGTGTCCTGACGAGTGTTCAGCTCCTATCAGAGATATAGGCAGGTCATCCCGAAAAGTGTTCAGTTCTCAGCAGAGTGGGTAGCTCCTCTCTGCTGCTGGCTGTCCCTTCATCTCTCCATCCTCTGCCCTGGTGTTGCTGAGCCCAGGGCATTTACGGACCTCAGAGGTGAAGAAGTGCACACCAGTTGGTCCATGGGCAACCACGGACAGGCCTGGAAAAGCCACCACAAGTCTCCGCTCGTCTGTGGGACTGGCAGCCTGGCCCCCAGACTTCAGGCTCTCCCTGGCCTGAAGGTGGGGCCTCACCTGGACCTGCCCCCTTCTGCCCAGGAGCCGGTCTGCCTCCTGTGGCTGTCCATGGCACCCAGGCTGCTTGCACAAAGGGGCACTTGCAAGCCAGCACTGAGCTGCCCTCATCCTCACCTCCACTTCCCTCCCCGCAACACTCATCAGTGCCCAAAGTCTGGAGGAGGCCGAGGTGGCAGGGGGCTGGTGTGTCAGTGCTGTCCGGAGCATGTGCACACCCGGCTGGGCTATGACAGCTCTCCGGCTTGGCCTCGACCCCACTCCAAGATTGGAGTGGGTGCCAGGAGTAGGGAGAGACCAGGCAGCAGGAGCAGACAGGCCCCCTAGGGTGCAGACTGCAGAGACTCCCAGGTCCTGCTCCTGGGAGGGCAGGGCTCTTGCCCACCCAGCTCGCAGCCTTGTCTGAGGGGGACCCTTTGGGAGTGGATCGGGGCCCAGCCTGGCAGTCGAGAGTGTCAGGCCCGGTGATCACCTCAATGCGGGACGGAACCCCTGGACACAGCCCCAGTCAGCCCTGTGCAGAGCCTTCTCCCAAGGTGCAGGAACTTGGCTTGGTGGGGTGGGTGCTGTCACTGCAAAAATTGGCTGGGCCCTGAAGCGGGCACTGCTCCCATTTCCAGCCATGGGGCTCTGAAGCGCGCCCCAGGTCAGCGCCTTGGCCCGGCCACCACGCTATGTGTGCAAGCGTCACACTGCACGGGACCCAGCTCTGCCTTGGGGACCCTCTCTGCCTGACAGCTGCTCCCCTGCCCGTGGGCGACTTGGCCTGGCCCTATCGTGGTGGCCCCCAGGGCTGTGGGCTTCGAGGACTGTCTGCCTCTTCCACACGTCCTTCCTGCAGCAGCAGAGGGTGAGAGCAGCAACGCAGGGCCAGGGTCGGAGCTACGGAGGCTCTGGGCCTGGGGGTGGGTCCTGCCCGGCAGTGCTAGGGTCCAGGTGGCGCAGTCGGCTGCCTCCCGGACATTGGACATATGGCACAGGGGTACCTCCTCCCCCGCAACCCGCCACTACTGCTCCCACAGCCGCTCCTGCCACCACCGCTGGCGCCTCCCAGCTGCAGCTGGCAAGATGACAGCAACAGCTCCGGATGGCACACCGTTGCCATCAGTATGAATGAGAAATAAGTTTCTATTGCCTTTAGTGCCTGACATCTGTTACAATAGCAGATGTTACCTTAATTAACACAATGTCATATGCATAATATTGCTCAGTTCATAGCTTTTGGATTTTATCATCTGTGTTCCAGGTCACTCGACTCATGAAACGGAATTTAAGTTATGGTGCTATAAGTTTATATGTATCTATTTTCCGTTAATTTTTGCTCCCCCATTTCTAAAAGCCAGAATAAGTTCATGCGAGGTTACTAATAGGTTAAAATTGAAGTTGATTATTTTATACAATAAGTATGTAACTAATTTTTTCCACAAGGAGATGGTATGCAATATCGGTAGATAAGTGATTAGGATAGTGGGTTTCTCTTGATCCTCTGTTTTTGTTTTTCCCACTTTTGCAAGAAGAGAATCAGCTGTGGTATAAGTTTTAGTGGATAGTGTCCCATGTTGAGAATCTGGGAACCTGAATTTTATCTGGCCTATACCACATAATTAAATATTGTTAAGTTGGCTTGTTTCTGAGACGAAAGAGGCTACAGCTGCCTTCCACTAAATGATAAATTCATCTCGCAACTTCTGAATTGTTCGCACAGCATCATTTGCTTTTACTTCTTAGTTAGGCTACCTGTTTTTTTGGATACCTTTTGCTTTTTGACCTGCTAACAAGTAGACAGTGGCAGTTAGAGATCAAGTTAAATTGTCCAGGCTCGGTCCTCAAGTCTGTAATCCCAGCACTTTGATTGCTTGTACTTAGGAATTCAAGACCAGCCTGGTCAACATGGCAAAAACCCTGTCTCTATAAAAATAAATCAATCAATAAATAAGTAAGAGATCAAGTTAAAATCAACCCATCTAGTTATATATGAGAACTTAAAGTCATGTTCTCTGAAGGTTTTGAATGACTTCCGTTTACTAGTAAGGATGTGTTCACAGATTAATTTTAGTCTTAGTTGCCTTTCACCAGATCAAATATTGTGTGGGAGGTAAATTCTAGGAAACTTGAAGAATTTTAAAGCACTCTACCATCCTCATATGGAGATGACCATAATTAGAGGAAACAGTAGGTTATGTCAGAAACTGTTTATTGTTGGGAGCTGAAGCTTTGACCCTTTCCTGTATATTTATTTCACTGATATTCCTAAACCTTTGGTGGTCTTTTGGTCTGTGGGTCATAGCTGGGCTAAGGGGTTAGCCAGAGTTCTCAGTGAAGTAGCAAAAGAGGTTATGTGTGGCATATCAGCAGAGTGGGTACACCCATTTCTCTGGGTTGGGGAGGAAGTGGAGGCTGGGATCAGTAAAGTGGCCTTTTTCTGTTTTTAGACAGTGCCAAAGCATCTCAGACTGGGGTTTCAGCTTTATTTTGGTTTACGAGGAGTTGGTTCAGACACAAGTGAAATTGTGGTGTCTTAACCTCTAGTAAGATTTAAAACATACATGTTGTTTCATCAAGCTTGGTCTCTTAGGAATCCGGTTTATCGTAGAGATGATGTTATTCTGAATTTAGAAGGAAAAGGGTGACAGAGTTTCGTTACAAAGATTACAAAGATGATGATTACAAAGATTACAAACATTTTGTAATCCCTGACTAGAATATAAATGAGTATAGAGATTTTACTTTTTAAGAAGGATGGAAATCCTACATACAGTAAATCTATTTTTCTAAAACATGTTTTACTTCCACAGCAGTTTTATAAAATTGGCAGCTGACTTATTTTTTGTGGTCCTATCTTCTAGCCTGAGTGTTAACCAGGTGGACACACAGATTAAGACTAGGAAATAAGACCAATTAAACTTTTATCCTACTGTACCAGATTCGAGTGCATACATGGTTGTGCGTAGGTCTTTCTTTCATACACAGGATTTGAGTGTTTTTTTTTAACAAAAATTTGTGAAACATAAAAGTATATAGCAAACAGTTGAGGAATTTACTAAAAGAAAGCTAAGAATTCAGAAAGAATTCTAAAAGAAAGCAAAGTGTCAGAGTAAATATTGCACAAAATATAAAACATTTAGTTCTATACAGTGACATGTAAATATTAATTTTAGTTGCTTTGAAACAACAAAATAAAAATATCAGTTTCAGTTGTTATGATTTAAAAATATGCGTTGTATGTATCCATGCAGTTAACCAAAATGCATTTTTGAAAAAAAAGCGTGATAGGAACCCTAAAAGATAAAAATGAGACCTCTATTAAAAATAGTATTTCCTATCTAGCACTATGATTCCAGTCCTAGACTCTCCCAGCTGGAAGAGAGACGGTAGGAAGGCAGGGCATTGAGAAAAAAGGGGATGGTTCTTGACTTGTGGCTTCATTTCAGCTCTAAGACAACTTAAATTCTAAAAGGGCAGAAAATCACAAGGAATGAAGATTAGAGCAGATTTAGTTCAAATAAAAAAAGATGCCCTCAATGATAGTCAATTCCATGTACTCAGAAAGCAGTACTGGAATTGACATTATGAGGTGGGGAGGTGGGTTTCTTCTTGGCATCTGGGTCTTTTCTGACATCTTCAAGCTTTTAATCAGATGAAACTAAAAGACTTCAGCTGCTTGCATCATTTGTCTTTATCTTTCTAGATCAGGAGTTCAAAAGCCTTTTGCCCAAATCCACTCATAGATTATTTTTGTAAATGAAGTTTTATTGGAACATGGCCATACCCATTCATTTACTCATCGTTTATGTTGTAGCTTTAGTGCTATAACAGTAAAGTTGCATAGTTGTGATAGAGACCATATGGCCTGCAAAGCCTAAAATATTTGCTCTCTGACAGAAAAAGTTTGCTCACCTCTATTCCAGATGAAATATCTTTTTAATTTTAGTCTATTATTTAGCTCAAGTATATGAGTCAATCCTTCACCCTCATCCCCACCCTGTCATTTCTAGTTACATCAAGTCAGTTTTGAGGTGCAATGGACTGTATTCCATATAGTGTGTCAGATGCATGAGCATAGCTCTGAACCATTCAATACAATGCTTTCTCTTTTGTTTTCATGCATCCTGATAATGCCTTGCATTATGGTCAGCATGGGTCACTGAATCAATGATATTAGGGATAAGTATTTAATGATCTTTTGATCCCTTTCTGGTAATAAGTAACAGTTCCTTTTACAAAATCTTGTAAAATCTTACAAAATCTTGTACTTTGAATTTATACCAGGTGTAAATAATCCTACTTGCATTTGACATGTAACTTATCTGACACTTGTTTGTTACTTACCTGTTAATTTTTTTTGCCTTTTCTTTACAGTCCCTTGTGAGATAGCTCTGTAGTTATCCCTGTTGTCCTCACTTTCTTTAAAAAAAAATTTTTTTTTTGAGACAGGGTCTTGCTCAGTCATCCAGGCTGGAGTGCAGTGGCCCAATCATGACTCACTGCTGCCTTGACCTCCTAGGCTCAAGAGATTCTCCCACCTCAGCTTCCTGAGTAGCTGGGACTACAGGCCATGTGCCACCTTGCTCAGCTAATTTTTTTTTTTTGGTAGAGATGAGGTCTGACTACGTTGCCCAAGCTGGTCTCATGTTCTCACTTTCACTAATCAAAGATCTTAGAATCATTTGTAAATCTTTGAATTGTAATAAGAATAATATCAGTACCTTTAATATGCATGGTCCTTTAAAAATTTGAAGTGCTTTCAGATTGACTATCTAAATTGATGCTTGTAACAGTGTTTGTTCGCTTCTGGGAAAGGGATCTGATTGGCTAGAGGAAAGAATGGGAGGGAAACAAATTTTCAGAGAAATAATTTTTATAGCTTTTAAATTGTGTATAATGTGTGCATTAGCTACCTATTGCTGAGCAGCAAATTACCATCAGTTTAACAGATTAAAGCAACACATATATTATCTCAGAGTTTCTGTGGGTCAGGAATGCAGGCACAGCTCAACTAGGTTCTCTGTATCAGAGTGTCTCACGAAGCTGGTTTTAAAGTGTTGGTCAGGGTTGAGTCTCATTCAAAGGCTTGGTTGTGGAAGGATCTGCTTCCAAGCTTACACAGTTGTTGGCAGGATTCAGTTCCTTGAGGACTATTGGACTGAGGGCCTCAGTTCCCACTTATCTGTTTTCTGGAGGCATCCCTAGTTCTCCGACATGACAGCTTGCTTTATCAAAGCACGCAAGCCAAGAAGGCAATTGGGGAGTCTGCTTGCAAAACAGAAGTCAAAATTTTGTGTTACCTAATCATGAAAATGTCATCCCATTATTTTTGCCATATTTGATTCCTTAGGTCAAGTTGTTAGGCCATCCCACACTCAAGGGGAGGGAATTACACAGGGGCATGAATACCACAAATTGGGGATCATGGTGGGCTATTTTAGACTCAGCCCAGCACAAAGAATATGTATTACCTATTTAGTAAAATTAAATAAATAAAAGTGCTTTTAGATATCCAAGACTTTTAAATGAAAATGCAAGTCTCAGTACAATATGTAAAATATGGCTCAACTTTTGTAAATAAAAAAGAACGTGCACATACACACACATATAAAAATGTAGACAAAATGGTGAGAATGCTACCCATCCAATGGTTAGCAATGATTATGTCTATGGAGCAGAGGGAGAGATGAATGGGTATAAAGAAACTTTCACAATTGAATCTACCTCTTTTCTTCTCAACACGGTAAGAAAGGAATTATGGTCATTTTATTAGTAGAAAGTTGTAGAGGATAAATGGTTTTTCAATGGCATATACTTACTTAATTGTAGGAACAGGTCTCAGAAGATGGTTTGCCTGAACAGCCAAGATTTTTCTATCCAAGTTATTTATTTTTAAACTAAATTATTTTATTCAAATAATTTATTAAAAAGTTTAAAAGATTATTTATGAGAATGATCAATATTCGTTTCTCCCCTGATACCTAGCACATCTTATTGGGTGGCCATCACCATTCAATATGTCTGATTATCAAGACATTTTTTAACCCATGATAAAACAGAAATTTATATTTAACCCTGTGGTAAGTACTATGGTTTGAATGTGCTTGTCTCCTACAATACTCATGCTGAAATTTATCCCCAATTCAACAGTATTGGGAGCTGTGGCCTTTGGTGATTGAGTCATGAGGAGTCCACCCTCATATAAGTGGGATTAAGTGTCCTTATCAAAGGGTTTGACAGAAGAAGTTTGCCCCTCTTGTGCCCTTCTCCCTTATACCAAGTGAGAACACAGCATTTCTGTCCTCTGGAAGATACAGCAACAAGGCACCATCTTGGAAACAGAGAGAAGCCCTCACCAGAAAACCAAACCTGCCAGTGCCTTCATCTTGGACTTCCCAGCCTCCAGAACTGTGATAAATAAATGTCTGTTCTTTATAAATTATCCAATTTTAGGAATTTTGTTATAGCAGCACAAATGGACTTAGACAATAGGGATGCCAGATTTAGAAAAGGAAAATATGGCATTTTCCACTTGTCGGTAGCGAAGGGATCTTTTCCAGCAGACCCATCAGCTCTCAAGTTTCCCCTTTTGGGGAGGAAAAAGCTCCTGGTGTCCCATGGTCCTGTACATGCCTAATTCTGTTATCCATAGCGATCAGCAAAGAGTGCAAGGCAGATTAATCCAAAGAGGATAATAGTTAACATCCCATAGTGCCAAACCCATTCTTAGCCAAAGGGACTTTACTGAGAGGGGATTCTAACTCCCTAAATCTTAGGAAGGACTCCAACCTTCCTAAGTTGGGCCTCAGACCCGAGTTTGGTCAAGCATCCTTGCATTTTCTTAAGAAGGGCCTTTTACCCACCCTGTTTTAGGAGAGACTGTAACTCCCCTAAATTGGGCCTCTAACCCAATTCCATCCTTTACCCAGGTATATGCACCCTACTTACCCAAAGTCAGCCAACTGGTGCACACAGATGATTTTCCCTTGGGTCAGGGGTATCTTCAATATTGTCCCTTCAGGGTTTGCCAGGAAGATGTTACCGGACCCCATCACTTACCCAAAGGTAGCCTTTGAGTTGGGGGTTTCCTCACTATAGTACCTTCCGTGGTCACCAGAAAGATGTTACCAGAAAGAGATCTGGATCCAGACCCCAAGAGAGGGTTCTTGTATGTCATGCAAGAAATAATTCAGAGCAAGTCCTTAGAGTGAAAGCGAGTTTATTAAGGAAGTAAAGGAATAAAAGAATGGCTACTCCATAGACAGAGAAGCCTGTTGTAGGAGTTTTTGAGGGAATGACTAAAGGTAAGAAAGTGCCAAATTTAGTAAAAACAGACCAAGTTGTTATAAATGTTCATTGTTGTGACTAAAGATAAGAAAGTATCAATTGGATAAGAACAGAGCAAGTTGCTGTGAATGTCTATTAGCTTATAAACTTTACTGTTTCGGGGGTGGTTTTTAACACATCCTAGAATTTTTTTTTAAATAAGATATAATGAGTGCTTAAGGTAAGAATATTTTTGGAACTGAGAAATTATTTTAAAATACTTTATAAAAGTTAAACATTACTTTTTTTGAGTCTTTATCATCTTTTCTATTCTTCTAAATGGTTATTAAACATCTCTGTGGGAGTACAAAGAAATAATGTAATTTGGCAGAATGTGATTTACCAGTATAAGTTTGTCAAATTTGGCTTTATGACTATATTCCAGGAAAGCAGAAAAGCAAAACTCAATAAGGAAATAGTCTGCAACTAAATTTCAATAAGTGTCCCAAAGCATGGAGCATTTGTGTCAAGGTCCTTTGCACATTAATATATTTTCTTTTGCAATTTTAAACACACTATTCCTTGAAGCTTATTCCCATGATGTAATATCATTGGATGACTGACCAGCTACTACATGAGTTCTAAAATTTCTACTTTTTTGATTGAGTAATAGCTCTCTGATGGGAAAGGATGACTATGTGTAGCCACAGAAAAGTGGAAGAGAAAATGGGAGTGTATTGATGTCTTAGTCCATTTCTGTTGCTTATAACAAAATACCTGAAACTGGGAAATTTATAAAGAAAAGGAATTTATTTCTTACAGTTATGGAGGCTGAGGAGCTCAAGACCAGCCCTAGTAACATAGTAAGACCCCATCTCTACAAAAAATTAGCCAAGCACAGTGGTGTGCATCTGTAGTTCCAGGCGGGAGGATTGCCTAAGCCCAGGAATTTAAGGCCGCAGCGAGCTATGATTGTACTACTGCACTCTAGCCGTGGTGAGTGAGCGAGACTCTGTCCCCAAAAAAATTTTTTTTGGCCAGGTGCGGTGGTTCACGCCTGTAATCCCAGCACTTTGGGAGGCCGAGGCAGGCGGATCACAAGGTCAGGAGATCGAGACCATCCTGGCTAACATGGTGAAACCCCGTCTCTACTAAAAATATAAAAAATTAGCCAGCTTTGGCGGCGTTTGCCTGTAGTCCCAGCTGCTGGGGAGGCTGAGGCAGGAGAATGGCGTGAACCCGGGAGGCGGAGCTTGCAGCGAGCCGAGATCACACCACTGCACTCCAGCCTGGGCAACAGAGCAAGACTCCGTCTAAAAAAAAAAAAAAATTTAGTTCGAATGTTGCATTGGTCACTTCCTAACTGAGGCACCTCGAGCAAGCTATTTACTTTTTCTGGGCCTCTGTAACCTCTCTGGGCCTTTCTGTACATAACGGCAGAAATAGCACCTCCTCTAGAATGTTGTTGTAAAGATTAAATGAGCTCACACATACAAAGATTACTTAGTTCCAAGTGCCTGGAACTTAGGAAGGCCTCACTGAAAGTTGAATGTTATCTCTCAGAAACAATACCTGAGATTCTAGAGTTTGTGCTAAATTCAAAGCATAGGAAATACATTTTAGATAAATGCATAAAGTTATATATGACATTAAATGTAGGAAATCATGTTAGTTTATCAGGTGTTCCATCTTACAAGCAAAGAATAGAAAACCAGTTATAGCTAGGAAATTTGACAAATTGGCAGCAATAGAAAAACATTTAAAAATAAAACTCTTTTAATTGGGCACAATCTGCACATACATGATGAGAAACGCTACTGTGTGTTATAATAGCAGAGAATGCAGAGTAACTGGGACTTGGGAATCTGCAACAAAATAAAGTTACTGCATTTAGATGGGCAATATATTGGGATATATCAAACCTAAAACTGTGGTCAACATTCAGCTTATGTTCCCTTTGTTTCCTGAGTGTTTTCAGCTTACTGAAGTCAAATGACATTTTTCTGCAGATGGAAAATTTTGAGCTGTTTAGGGAAATAAGCACATGTCCTAATTATGCTACATCATCTTTTCCACGAGAAGTGCAAATGCAGCTTTTAAAAATAGTTTAGATAGAAAACAATTGATAGAAACTTTGTTTCCTTGTTTGTCTCTGTCTCTATGTCTATCCCTTGCTTCCTTCCAGTGGATAGTGGTGCCAATCTTTACATTAACAAATATCAACCCAGCAAAAAAGGCTGCCAGCTGCATTTTTGAGGGGACATCCATTTTGTCATTGTTGGGACACCAATTTTGTAGCAGGCTGTAAGTTCTGCTATAATGACTTTGGTAGCTGGTAAGGTCCATGCAGGATTTCCCCTATAAGAATTCTGGAAACAAAAGACTTAATTGAAAATAGCTAAATGGCACTATTTATAAATGTATTCAGGTTTAGGAAATGGTAAATAATCATGTACACATTTTCTGGGAATTTATAACACTTTTTCCCTCCAGAACAAAGTTAACGTTTGTTGACTCAAATGCGTTGGTGTTCCCATCTCACTTGATTCATGTGGCTGGAAATGAGTTTGCATGCCAATGTGAGGCTGGTCATGTGATTCTTCTTGGAAAAGATAAGAAGTATATCCCTGTGATTTTGAGCTAAGAAGCATGAAACAGCCTCACATTTTCCTTTTACGTCTTCATAGCAAACCCACTGATTTACCTATGACAATTTATTCCAAACACAGGCTGTGTTTTGACACTAGCCCCTTCTCCCCTGAATTTGGAGACAACTCTGGCCTTTGGCTAGTTTAATGCCCTCACCTGCTCAAGTGTGACAGAGCATTTATTAAAGACAATTATAGAGCAACATTTATAGAACTAGAAATAAACACACAGGTTGCAAGTGAAAGTAATGAGAGTGAATGGCCATCATGGGCCTGGGCCCGCAGGGAGGTGGGTTGCTGTGGGGTCTCCAAAGCTCAAATTTCTGTCTTTCTTCTGATTTTGTTTATGTAGCCAGTGAAATGCTACCACATCACTGTGCTTGGACTGCCTCCTACCATGAGACTCTCCACCATTCTACAAATACTCAAAGGGAGTATTCTACAAATACTCAGAGTAGCTAAGGTAAATGTGATTAATCACAACTTTTAGGGAGTTCACAAGTTTATGAGCAAAGGAGAGGAAAACATGAACATAGTGAAAGCAGGAAATTTTGACAAATGGGCAGCAATTGCACACAGCTGATAGAGGAAAGGAAGCTGGAATCAATGGGTAACTATTCCCTTTTCCCTCAGTGGTCCCACTAGTTGTATGAGCTAGCGTCCATGAGAAGGAATGTTATTTATTCCATTGTGGTGGAAGGAAACAGCATGTGTCCTGCAAAACCTACCTGGCCATCCCAAAAGAAGTATTATCTTTCCCCTCTAAATTACCATAAAGCTTGAAATATGCTCCTTTTCATGGGAAATAACATCTGTTCTTCCTTTCAGTTGGATGGGGAGAGAGAGGAGAGGAAAGAAAATAATACAAAGAAATCCCAATAAACAATTAGGTTCAATAGTTACAAATGAATTATTTAGATAGTGTGGTCAAGGAAGGCGTCTCTGAGGGGATGCATATAAGCTAGGACATAAAAAATTCAGGGGAGTTTGCTACAAAAGCAAGAAAAAGAATGTTCCAGAAGAGACAGAACAGTATGTGCACAGTCTGCAAGAAAATAAAAGACCTGGGGTGTGTACTTGAGGAGCTGAATGTAGGCAGGTTTGACTGGAACTCGGTGAACATTGCTTAGGAGAAAAGAGCCTGACTACTACATCTAATTTCATTGGTCAAAATGGTTTTAAAAAGTATCTTTTTTTCTCCTGGAATATATTGCTTGACCAGACACAGTAGATTTACTCTTATCATTTAGCATACTTTGTCCAATGCAGAAAATATAAAAACTGTTTCTTACTTAATTACTGACCACTGAAAAGCTTAAATTATAAAATGCGTTGCCAATGAAAGATATTTCTACTTAAATTTTGGTTTTGTTCACAATACATATGAAAGTTCATAAATGCATTTCAATTTAAAAACATACGTAAAACCCAATACAAGATAATTCCTCATTTTTGAAAAATGCACCCTTTTTGTTATCTCATCACCATGGGAAAATTATGAACTTACCAAGTAGCTTTATTATTATTCCTTCCATTTATTTTCCTTTGTATTTGAAAATCATAGAATCCAAAACTAGAGAAACAATAAATAAGCAATGTATTGCTTAAAGGAGTAATACAGTTTTTTGGATTAATTCTGTTAAGGTTTGTAATTATGAAACAGCAGGAATGTTTTATTTTCCATCTTCATATTATGACGTAATTAATTTAGTTATTTTTATAGAGCAAAAGAAACATGATACGTAAGTATGTACAGGTAACAATCAGAAATTCACCCATTCAGTTAATGAAACTGCAGTGAAACCAAACAAAGCCCCTGCCTTCAAAGAGTTTGAGTTCTACCGTGAAAGCTGATTGTAGAAAAGCTGACAACTAAATATATAACACAGCTATGTGCCGTGGCTTACACCTGTAATCCTTACACTTTGGGAGGCCGAGGTGGGAGAATCACTTGAACCTAGGAGTTTAACACCAGACTGGGCAACAAAGTGAGACTATGTCTCTACAAAAAATACAAAAAAGTTAGTCAAGAATGGTGGCACAGGCCTGAATTCCCAGCTACTCGGGAGGCTGAGGTGGGAGGACCACTTGAATCCTGAGATGTCAAGGCTGCAATGAGCCGAGGTCTCGCCACTGCACTCCAGCCTGGGTGACAGAGACTCTCTCTCTCTCTATATATATATACATATATATATGTATATATTTGCTCTCTCTCTCTCTCTCTCTGTGTATGTACACACACCCGCATATATATGATACAACATTATGTTATAATAAATGTATTACAATAGCTTATTGTGTTCATAGTGTTAAATAGCAAAATACTTATGTTCAAATAAGGCTGTTATGAAAATTTCTCTTTTAGTCTATTTTAGAAAATCATGGAAAGCATACTCCTGTACAAAATACAATCAACATAGTTTGTTTCCTGTTACAAAAAGGTATAATTTGGAAAGTAACTTGGAGTTAAAGAAGAAGTTATCAGGCAGTTATTTTTGGCTCTGGTTTATGCAGTTTTAAAAAAATATGTGAAGTTAGGTTTGTGAAGAAAGTTCTTGTCTCTTTAGCTTCCTGTTTAAGTAGTAAAAAAGAAGTCTAGGAAAGTCCACTATGACCAAGCTATAATGACAGTTTATCCATTGGAGATCTTTTTTTCTCCCCTGCCCATAAGCATAACCTCAGAAAGATGAAACCCTCACCACAGCACATGTGTACATTTTGCTGAACTGATAAAAATTGCACAATTCAAATCCCAATCTTAGAAGTCAGGAATTACACTGGAGAACCTAACTGAAACTGACGACACTACAATTCTGGAAAGATCAGTATTTGAGCCCTCAAAAGTCAGTTGTTTGGAATAATAATTACTACAAATTCAATAATTAAAAAAAATCATTCTTCAAAATCTCGTCACCAGATGGAAAATTCTGTTCTTCTTACATAGAGATCCTTCTTTAGCTGGCTGAAAAAATAAAGTGAAATGTTAAAATAAGTAGCCCTGTTCCACAGTAATTTGTTTTGCATGTGAGTTAAGACGGTTATGTGTACTTTAGAGGTAATGAAGTATTTAGAATGTCAAAGAAAGAATCTTTTCCGTCCGTTTTCATTCTTTCTAGTATGTTTCACATTAATGTGCCAAGGTATTTATTACTGATCATATATCAGCGTATTTATTATTCATCTCCTGGCAATATATCAAGGCAAAGATGAGTATTGAGACACTAGTCTAAGTCTAATCAGGGTTATCACCTGTTAAATTTGAGCTCACAGATTTAACATATAGCATCTAAACTCCTATTTTCTGCTAATGTTAAATCTGAAAAACATGAACTGTCTACTACAGTGAATCTTTTCAGAAGGAATCTGAGCTCAGTCACAGTGGATACATTTAATTGTCTTACTTTAATGTGAGATTCAGCGTAAAGTAGTACACCAAATGACAACTATGTATTAAACATTTTCCTTTCTCCTTATCTACTTAAGATTCACTTTCTGCCTGTAATCCCATTGCTGTGGGAGGCTGAGGTGGGCAGATCACTTGAGGAATCTGAGACCAGCCTGGGCAACATGGTGAAACCCCATTGCTACCAAAAAATTAGCGGGGTGTGGTGGTGCTTGCCTATAGTACCAGCTACTTGCGAAGCTGAGGTGGGAGGATCACTTAGGTCCAGGGGATTGAGGCTGCAGTGAGCCATGATCGCACCACTGGCACTCCAGCCTAGGCAACAGAGTGAGACCCTTGTCTCAAAAAATTAAAAATTAAAAAAATTAAAAATTAAATTAAGATTCACTTTTCAGGCATGCCAAAATCCCTCTGGGCCCTTCAAGGCAGAAACCAAGCATCTCTCAGGGCATTCATTCCATGCTGTCCAGTTGCACCAGTGGTCCCAGGAGCAGCTGCTTGGATAAGTTAGGTCTCCACAGTCTCCTGTTGCTCTGATATCTGTAGCTGTTCGAGTTTTAGTTTTCACTTCCCTCTTGCTTCTTGCAACTGCAATCTTTTTTCTAAATCATCTTGCCCCCCTCTAGACAATGCCTTGATTCCTTCATTGACTAAAACAGCAACAACAACAAACATACAAACCCCCACAAGATATTTATATATAGCATCCTATTACTGAAGCCTTGGAGTTGTACAGTAGAATTACAGTATTACTGACTACCAGCCAAAGGTTAAAATTCAATAATAGTCATCATGGTTCTACCGTGGCCATCTATCCACCATTTCTTACTGGCTGTCTCTCTTTAGACTTGTTTGCTTTCACTCTTGGTCACTGCATTGCCCTGCTCACGTCCTTTCCCTGTCATCTCCAGTATTAGTCTGCTAGAGCTGCTATACCAAAGGACGCAGACTGGGTGTATTCTGTGAAACAACAGAAACATATTTTCTTACAGTTCTGGAACTAGAGTTGAAGATCAAGTTGTAGGCAGGGTTGATTTCTCCTGAGGCCTCTCTCCTTGGCTTGCAAGTGGCTGCCCTCTTTCTGCACCCTCACCTGGCCCTTCCACTGTGCACACACATCCCTAGTGTCTGTGTGTCCTAATCTCTTCTTACAAGGACATAATCAGATTGGATTAGGGCCACCCTCATTTAAGTGACCTCATTTAAGCTTCATTACCTCTTTCAAGACCCTATCTCAAATTATAGTCACATTATGAGATTCTGGAGGTTAAGGCTTCAATCTATGAATTTTGGGAGACACACAATACAGCCCATAATAGCTTCCAAGCCCTTTCTCTCTTTTGTTTTACCCCCCAATCCCCAAATTTTAGTTCCATTTCTAAAGCAGAACAACTTTGTTTTCTATTCAATACCTCTCTGTATGTTAAACACAAAATGATATCTACTTTCAGACTTCAGATGAAAGTTATTTATTTTTATTTTTTTGAGACAGACTCTTATTCTGTTGCCCAGGCTGGAGTGCAGTGGTATGATCATGGCTCACTGCAGCCTTAACTTCCCAGGCTTAGGTGATCCTCCCACCCAAGCCTCTGGTGTAGCTGAGACTACAGGTGCACTTCACCATGTCCAGCTAATTTTTTGTATTTTTTTTGTAGAGACAGGGTTTCACCATGTTGCCTAGGCTGGTCTTGAACTCTTGGGCTCAAGGGATCCTACCACCTCAGCCTCCCAAAGTGCTTGGATTACTGTGCTTTGCCCCAGGATGAGTTTTGACATTACAGTTTCTTCTATAATGTAAATGAGTTCTGTGATAGGGTTCTTTTTACCATCAATCTTTGTGTGCAGTGGGAACAAATGTGATTTATTCTCTTTGTGCTGAAGTTCTCACAGGGCCATTAGTTGGGTGAGGGTTTGTTGAGGTTGGTTTTCCTTTTGCATTTTCACGTATTCTTTCTTGAGTTTACTCACTTGCATTACAATAAGAATTTGTAGAGGTACTAATTCTGAAAGAAAAGGAAATATCTTGTCAGCTGGTCATACACTGGTTTCAGGATTCTTTTTAAACAAAAGGTTATCCAGTCCATACCAGTTACCTTACCTAAATAAGCCAAAGAAATGCAGTTGACTCTCCAAATCTCTCCTTCCCTAATCTCTCCCATCCTAATAGCTGCTCCTTTGATTCCACCCTTTTGGGGACTTTTTTTGCAATTCCAGGGCACTCTCAGCACTCATTTACTCAAGTCATCTTTATTGAGCAATTGGTCTATATTATCTTTAATCTTTACAACATTCCTGTAAGGTTGATATTATTAAACATATTTTACAGATGAGAGGTTGTAGCAGAAGGTCTCAGTCAGTCACAGTCATATGCTACTTAGTGATAGAAGCTGAACTTGACCTATGTCTGAACTGTTTTGAACAGTTTTTTAGTTTGTTAACATTCCATTTCTTTTCCAAACCTTTCAGCAGCTTGCTGCTTCCTGAAACAGTGTCTCCTAATTTACATTCCTTTGGCATCGACCCAGATCTCCTTCCTTCAGTGCCTCCCACCAACTACTGTGCACCTCCTCTTGCCATGTATGACCCTGACTGACATACAGGTTCTTATGCCAGGTTCTTATGTCCCTGCTGTTTTCACTGTACAAGAATATCAGATATGAGATACTCCTGCTTTTCAAATTCTCACAAGGGGCTGGAATTCTCAAAATTCTTAGTTGTGTCTTCAAACATTTGAAAACTATAAGGTCTATCCATGTTTATATTCCTTCCCCCTGACCCTTTTTAAAATCAAAGAATATATTTGCAGGGGTGGGTAATTATCCCCAATCTCATAATCTTATAAAATGACTCTTTTAAATTTTGCATTTCACCTCCCTATCCTGGTTGACATAGGTTTACATATTGGCTAGCTCCTTGTCCAGCCCTTTCTGGTTTAGGCAGGGAGAGAGGTGATTCATGCCAGTCAGGGTCATACATGGCAAGAGGAGATGCACGGTAGTTGGTGGGAGGCACTGAAGGGAAGGAGATCTGGGTCAGTGACAAAGGAGTGTAGATTAGGAAACACTGTTTCAGGAAGCAGCAAGCTACTGAAAGGTTTGGAAAAGAAATAGAACATTAACAAACTAAAAAACAGTTCAAAAGTGAATCAGGATGAAAAATTCATTAGGAGAGGCAAGAGAATGAAACAAGATGGCCAAGGTCCAAAGGAAATAAACATAGTTCAGGAAGAAAATCTTTGATTGCGATTATATTGTCCTTTATGCGTATCTTAGTGTGTATCCTCAAGGCCCTGTTAAAATGCCACTAGGGCTGGAATTTTTGAATTTATCTCTCTATAATAAGATATGATTAACTTCTAGGTATTTAACTACTTGGTGAGTCTTGTTTGGTTCTTCTGAATTCCTTTTTTTCCTAAATGTTCTGTGCAGAAGAGGGACACAAACATAATCAGTGGTTAATTTATCAAACATGAAGACATCCTAACAACTCTGTGATATAACTTTATTGTTATTCCCATTGTACAGATGAGAAAATGGTGGCACAGAAATGTTAAGTACTTTTCCTATGGTTACAAAACAAGTAAGTAGCTAGCAAGGATTTGAAATGATTACTATGCAATATGTTAAGAGATAAAATGATACAGTATAAACGAATGAGGATCCAATGAATTCTGCTTGGATGAGGATCCGGGAGAGATGTACTAATGAAATTACACATCTCCTTTTGGGTTATTCCACAATTTGGTGCCCATCTAAACGTTAATATTACCTCTGATTGTGCTCTCACGTAAATATTACTGGTGAAACTGCTCTCATTACCCAGATACTGAAAGTAATAAATGAACAAGGATTTTATTCCTGTTTTTTTTTTTAACCAAATAACCCTAAATCTTGTTTCATTTGTTTATTTTCTGAGACAGGATTTCACTCTGTTGCTCAGGCTTTATCACGATTGAGCAGTGGCGTGGTCATGGCTTACTGTAGCCTCAACCTCCACAGGCTTAGGCGATTCTCCCCGCTTAGCCTCCTGAGTAACTGGGACCACAGGCACAGGCCACCCCTGTCTGGATGATTCTTGTACTTTTGGTAGAGACGGGGTTTTGCTGTGTTGGCCAGGCTAGTCTCAACTTCTTGGGCTCAAGTGATCCTCCTGCCTTGGCTTCCCAAAGTGTTGGAATTACAGGCGTGAGCCACCTCTCCTGGCTGACCCTAAGTCTTAAAGACATTCCCACCCCACAGGGCTGGGGTGCTCCATTCAAGTTCAGGTTTGTTTCAGAAATTCTAAATATCAAGTACCATTTGTATAAACAAGTTTTAGTAAACAGATATGAAAGCAGTTATTCAATCTCATTCAGTTATTTGTCCTTTTTTCATTCCACAAGATCCACTTTATGGAAGCCTTGTCAATATTTTAACTGAGTTTTTTTTGTAAGAAGTAGTAGTGTGAATTACATGTTAAGATTCCAATAATTATATTTAGACTTCAGGGACTTTGGATGAGAGAAGAGGGTATTTTCTGGACAAAAGGTTTTCCTGTGAAGAGTTCTCTCTATACATATAATCCTAAGGATAAGAGTAAACTGGGCTAGAAAAATGAGTTAAATTTCCTCTTAAATGGCATGATTCTTTAATAAAACTCCCCTAAGAAAAGTTCAACAGAACAAGGAAATAGGATTCATTTTCTTCGCAAAAGATTTATCAGCTAGGAGAAAGGTCTAGTTTTTCTGAATTTTCCATTTTTCATGTTGTATGATCATAGGAATAAAAAGCAACAAAAATTTCTAATCCAAATGAAATTAGGGAAAAACCATGGTGAATTCCAGTCCTCAGGGAACATAGGATTCTAGCTAATGGAGGGTTTATTAAAAAATGTTTTTATCGTTCTGAATACTAATGGAACCTTATAACAACACACTGCCTGTAGATATGAAAACTGAAGATGTTGAAGGGATTAGTTATCAATACATCAGATCATTTCTGAACAGAATTTTATTAAAACAAAACAGAACAAAAATATAAAGTTATTTTCCTTATTATTTATATTTTTCTAATTATGTAAGGGAGAAAGCTTTTATCAATTGGGTATTTTTATTGTGTTTTTGTTTTTACAGGTTTATTTTAATGATATTATGATTTGAGTTGGTAGGGACATTGCACAGCAAGCTACTTTAATTTCTCTGAAACCCAATTATCCTCAGAAAAATGGAGGAATTAGTCATCTCTACCTCATAGAAATGTTGTGAAGATCAAGATAAGGCACATAAGGCACTTAGCAAGTGCTGGGAACATGGCGAAGGCTAAATGGTTGTGAACAATTATACTACGATCCTTCTTGAAACACGTTATAATGGCTGTTTTGAACTGCATGTTTGTGTCCTTCCCCTCACCCCAAATTCATATGTTGAAACCATAACTTCCAGTGGAATGGTGGAGCCTTTCAGAGGCAATTAGGTCATGAGGGTGAAGCCCTCATGATGGGATTAGTGCCGTTTTAAGAAGAGGCAGGAGTGAGCTTACCTTCTCTTTCCTCTTCACCAAGTCAGGACAAGGCAAGAAGATGGCTATCTGTGAACCAGGAGGAGAGCCCTCAGCAGAACCCAACCATGCTGGCACCTGGATCCTGGACTTCCCAGCCACCAGACTGTGAGAAATAAGTCTCTGTTGTTCATGCCACCCCGTCTATGGGATTGTGTTATAGCAGTCCAAACGGACTAAGATGATGGCACTGATGTCAAGTCTGTGTGCAGCATACCCATATTGTCCTGTGTTACAGATTATATTTTCCAAAGATGGCTGCAACAATATCTTGCAGCATCCCATGTGTGCTCTCCTTACAGGGTAACGTTGCCATCCCTCCCATCAAAGGGGACTCGAAGTCCACTCTCCTTGAAGACGGAGGGCCTCTGTGACTTCTGTGACCAAGAGAGTTGGTTGAAAGTGATGCTATGTGATTTATGAGGTCATAAAAATACATATTTCTATCATGTTTTCTTGGCACATTTGTTTTCAAAAAAGTCAGCTGCCATATAAACAGTCCATCTTCCCTGAGGTGCTATACTGTAAGGAAGCCCAAGCTGGCCCATGCAGAGAGACCCCATGCAGAAACTCTGAAACCAAATGGACAGAGTGGGGGTGGTGGTGCCTGGTTATCACCCAGGCGCCCAGTCCTCATTATACCAGCTCTAGCCATTGTTTGGCTGCAACTGCGGGAGCAGTCTCAAGCCAGAACTACCAAGCCCAGCCCTTCCTGAATTCCTGACCCAGAGATTCCAGGATTGTAAAAAATATTTTAGCATAACTATTTGTTTTGCAGTAATAGTCATGAAACATTCTGCTTTTATCACTTGAGCCTTCCTAGTGACAGAAAGAGGTTCCCTGTGAAGTGTGAAGTAACAGAGTAAATAACATCATACTGAGCAAATCTTAAGTTTGCTCACAGAAAAACACTAAAATGTGAAATATCTTTAGTTCTGGAAGGATTTAGGGTTCTCAAAAGCGCAGGCCTTCTGTAGAACACCCATTTCACCCACATATCAGTCTACTCATGTCTACTGTTCCTCAGCAAAGTTTTCTCCTCAGAAAGGGATGATTGTTTATTACAGTTCTATTTCATAAAGAAGTTTGAGGCCAGGCACGGTGGCTCACGCTTGTAATCCCAGCACTTTGGGAGGCCAAGGCGGGTGGATCATGAGGTCAGGAGCTCGAGACCATCCTGGCTAACATGTTGAAACCCTGTCTCTACTAAAAATACAAAAAGTTAGCCGGGCGTGGTGGCAGGTGCCTGTAGTCCCAGCTACTCAGGAGGCTGAGGCAGGAGAAAGGCTTGAAGCCAGGAGGCGGAGCTTCCAGTGAGCTGAGATCATGCCACTGCACTCCAGCCTGGGCAACAGAGCAAGACTCTGTCTCAAAAAAAAAAAAAAAGTTTGAAGCTTATGTGCTAATTACTACTGAACACTTTTAAATGTTCAAAAATTAATAACGGTTACTCTAAATGAGAATTTAAAATGCCAGTTAGGCATGTTACCATGCTGCCCAATAACTCCCTCAGGCTTTCCACACATTATACCACTCCAGTTAGCCGTGGATGAGTGCCATTCGTCTTCGTCCCCATAGCTTCACTCCCTGGTAGCGTATGGGAATGTTCAGAATTCTGCCACACATATAAGCAACTGTTAGCAAACAGATATAAAAGCACTTATTCAATCTCATTCAGTCCTTTGTCCTTTTGTCATTCCACAAGATCCACTTTAAGGCAGCCTTGTCAATATTTCAGTGTAGGATGAGCCAATCATCTACTAGGATCAGGTAAACAGTCTTGTATGAAATGTAAGTGTGTGTATGTGTGTGCACTTAGGACAGAAGGGGATGGGGTGGGGTGGGGAGACGCAGGCCTGATGAACAGAACTTCAGAGCCACAGCCGCGTACTGTAAATGTTAGACTGTTGAGCCTGCCGGATTTTTACACCTTTTTCCTGCAAGGAAAAGAGTGTTTATGTAGACTTTCTAGCCAATTATATTTATTAAATACTACTAACCACAGCAACGTAAGATTATTTCTAATATCCCTAATGCTATTTTTTAAAAAGTTTTGGTGAAGACTTAGAAGGGGAAATTTGAAGCACTTGCTAAAAGCAACTCTGAAATGTGTACTCCTGATTATAGTTTTCCAAACACTTAATGCGCCTGTGTGTCAACTACTGCTCAGAATATTACAAATATTAGCTAACTGCACCCAGGGTGGTGATTAAAGTTCACACACACACACACACACACTCAACTCATTCTGCTTTGGTGAAATATTGTACACTGTTTTTCCGACAATTTGACAGCATCACATGCACAAGATGAAACCAAATCTTTTCTTTGACCTTTAAGTCACTGCATAATCTGTCCCCATGTTATGCTCTCATCTCATGTACACTCTTCCCCTAACGTACCCCACTCCAATCATATGTATGTCTTTCCTATTTCTCCAACATGCTTGGGCTCCGTGTGCCACATCACCTGTGCTTCTGTGGTCCGTTCTGCCTGGAATATTCCCTCGGATGGTCACGTGACTGTTTCCTTCACCTCACTCAAGTGTCTTCACAGATGCTACTTCCTCAAGAAGGCTTTCCCCATCATCTTCGTACTTCTCAGTCTTCATTATTTTGTCTCTGTTTCCTCATAGAATTTATCCTTACTTGGCATTTTATAAGACAGTAATTAATTAATTAATTTTTTTGCCTGTCTCTACCACGAGGATGTGAGGCCTACGTTGGTAGAAAATTTTCTCCTTGGTTCACTGCTTTATCACTAGTGCCTGGAACATGACGGGTCCTCAAAAACTTTCTTAAATGGATGGATTGAATAGTATTCATCCAAACTCTATCTTTACTTATATTCTGTTGTGTTATAACTTTCTTTTTAAAATTGTATATATTTTAAATGTACAACATGGTGTTTTGATTTATGTATGTTACACTTTCTTAATTCATTGAATTCTGATAGGTGATGTTTGAGTAATTCTTTGAAATGCAATCCATAGTGCAGAGTCAGCTGGTGCATTCTGGCAGTAACACAAAGGCTGGCTCTTGGTAGCTAGTGCTGAGACCAGGGCTGGTACCCGTGACATTTGTTTATCCATTTTGTTCATTTGTTTATAAAACAAAATTCTGAAACATGATGTGTCAGGAACTGTGGTAGCTCAATTCTAAGGTATAAGGAATCTCTGCCCTCATCAAGAATAAAGTCTATCAGGGAAGAAAGACAATTAAACAAGCAATTAAAATCAATCATGGTAGCGCTATTGTGAGATAAATATAGGATGCTATGGAACAGGGATAGGAGGAAGAGGTGGCATCTGCCAGTTTATGGGAGCTGACTGTTGAATTTCTGGGAAATTTGCAAGCTTATTTTAAACACAGACATTATTAAAAATTGTTATATAAACTTATAATTAGATAAATTATATTAAAAATAAATTAGATAAATTATACTAAAAAACAAAGTTAATAAATGCCCCATCATTTCCTGATGATCTTGCTCCTGAGGTTCTTTATGGCTGTCATTGTGTGGTGGAATTGTTCTTAATGCTGGCTACCGCACACATTTCCCTAACTCTTCACTCAATGACATCATGTTGGTAGCTCGAGATAAACCATGGTGTGAGTATTTACACCATGGAAATTGCTACAGATCAGGTTTTTTCCTTCAAAGAGTCAGTTATAGACATTTACCAGCATGCCATTGCTCTCAGAGCACACAGCACAACACCTAACCTTACCTGGGGACATCAGACAAAGAACCCGAAATGGGAAGCAGGAGTTAGCCAGGTGAAAGCTGCATGGATGATGGAGAGTATCCCCTCCAACATCAAGGCCAAACAGGTGAGATAGCTCTTATCTGCATTCAGCACACCATCATTCTTCCTCCGTATGCCTTTTTTCTTCAGGTTACCCTTCCAAAAATACATACTCCATGTATATATATGGATGTATAATTTATCTATATATATAGCTAACACTATTAAGCTTCATTAAATTTCTTTTCTGTTCATTTAGGACAATATTTAATTAAAGCCATGATAGAAGTGCCCTAACAGGCCATATTTCACCTTGTTTACTCAGCTTCACTGTTTTTTCATTTAAAATAATCAAGGTTTTATTAATTATAAATTGGAATATTGTGTTTATAATTTGTGAGATAAGAAGAAAAAGAATGTCTGTACCCAAATTTGACATTTATTTTTATCTTTTTTTTAATTTTAAAATTTTTTATTATACTTTAAGTTCTGGGATACATGTGCAGAATATGCAGGTTTGTTACCTGTAAGAGTTGTGTATTTGAAAAACTGAAATCTCATAAAAAGTTAAATTTTGGTCTGACAAAAAAAAATTCTTTCCTTTGAGAATGTTGAATATTGGCCCCCACTCTCTTCTGGCTTGTAGGGTTTCTGCAGAGAGATCTGCTGTTAGTCTGATGGGCTTCCCTTTGCGGGTAACCCGACCTTTCTCTCTGGCTGCCCTTAATAATTTTTCCTTCATTTCAATCTTGGTGAATCTGATGAATTTGTGTTTTGGGGTTGTTCTTCTCGGGGAGTATCTTTGCAACGTTCTCCGTATTTCCTGAATTTGAATGTTGGCCTGTCTTGCTATGTTGGGGAAGTTTTCCTGGGTAATATCCTGAAATGTATTTTCCAACTTGGTTCCATTCTCCCCATCACTTTCAGGTACACCAATCAAACATAGGTTTGGTCTTTTGATATAGTCCCATATTTCTTGGAGGTTTTGTTCATTCCTTGTCATTCTTTTTTTCTCTAATCTTGTCTTCATGCTTTATTTCATCAAGTTGATATTCAATCTCTGATATCCTTTCTTCTGCTTGATCGATTTGGCTATTGATATTTGTGTTTGCTTCACGATGTTCTCATGCTGTGTTTTTCAGCTCCATCAGGTCATTTATGTTCTTCTCTAAACTGGTTATGTTAGCAGTTCCTGTAACTTTTTATCAAGTTTCTTAACTTCCTTGCATTGGGTTAGAACATTCTCCTTTAGTTCAGAGGAGTTTGTTATTACCCATCTTCTGTAGTCTACTTCTGTCAATTCGTCAAACTCATCCTCTGCCCGGTTTTGTTCCCTTGCTGGTGAGGAGTTGTGATCCTTTGGAGGAGAAGAGGCATTCTGGTTTTTGGAATTTTCAGGCTTTTTGCGCTGGTTTTTCCTCATCTTCGTGGATTTATCTACCTTTGGTCTTTGATGTTGGTGACCTTCAGATGGGGTTTTTGTGTGGGCATCCTTTTTGTTGATGTTGATGTTATTGCTTTCTGTTTGTTAGTTTTCCTTCCAATAGTCAGGACCTTCTTCTGCAGGTCTGCTGGAGTTTGCTAGAGGTCCACTCCAGAGTTTGCCTGAGTATCACCAGCAGAGGCTGCAGAACAGTAAAAATTGCTGTTTGCTCCTTCCTCTGGAATCTTTGTCCCAGAGGGGCACCCGCCAGATGCCAGCCGGAGCTCTCCTGTATGAGATGTCAGTCGACCCCTGCTGGAAGGTGTCTCCCAGTCAGGAGGCATGGGGGTCAGGGACCCAGTTGAGGAGGCAGTCTGTCCCTTATCAGAGCTCGAGTGCTGTGGTGGGAGATTCACTGCTCTCTTCAGAGCTGCCAGGCAGGAACGTTTAAGTCTGCTGACACTGCACCCACAGCCTCCCCTTTCCCCAGGTGTCTCAGTTTTTTTTTTTATAGTAGTAGATTCAATAGCTTCTCTACTAATGCTTTTTATCTTGCTGATTTTAGTTGTATCTTTCTATTTGCATTCAGGGCCTATAAAGTCCTTCACATTTTGGCTGAAGGAAAGAAAGAAAACATTTAGACATTGATTTACTGACTCCTGGGAGAAATGATCTCCTATAGACTTGCTTATGTGTAGCCCTAATGTTTTGGTATCCCAGAGGATAAGTCTGGACTATTGACTCATTACAAAACCTGTAAATGTGCTAACAAACTCCTCTTTGAGCTATCCCAGACTGGACTTCTAGGTTTTCTGGGAAACACCACAGAGAATATAGTTTTCAGGTTTCTCTACCATTTGTGTTCTGCAGAAACCACCGGAGTATCATATTCTTAAGGGTGTCTTTTTTAATTTTTTTACCTTTTGAAAATCACAGATCTAGAAATGTAGTCAGCTTCTGCTGTCTGATGCATGAGCTCATGTTGATGGCAAAACCTTCACCTGTCATTTTGGTGAATGATGTATCCAGATCCTGTTACATCATTATGAGGCCACAAATGGAAAAGTAAAAATAAATGGGAGTACAGTAGAGAAACAATGTTTCCAGAGGCATTTAAAAAGCATTTCCAGTCTCTCTCTCTCTCTCTTTTTGTTTTTCTTTAAGTCTTCTCCCAGAATGTACCATATAATGACATTGATGCCTGGTCTTCATTTTGTTTTTTAATAGAGGACATGGCCCTTGTATAGTTTGTGGCCATGACCTTAACATTTTTGTATTTCCATGAGTATCTTGCAAGGCAATTTAAAAAAATGGAGGGATGGGTGCAGTGGTTCATGCCGGTAATCCCAGGATTTTGGGAGGCAGAGGCAGGAGGATTGCTTGGGCCCAGGAGTTTGAGGCCAGCCCGGCCTCAAACATAGTGAGACTCCATTCCTACGAAAAATGAAAAAGCCAGATACGGTGGTGAGTGCTTGCAGTCCAAGCTACTCGGGAGGCTGAGGTGGGAGGATGGCTTGAGCCTGGGAGGTCGAGGCTGCAGTGACCATGATCATTGCACTCCAGCCTGGGCAACAGAGCAAGACCCTGCCTCAAAAAAAATAGAAATCACTTTTTATAGAATTTCTTTTGGACAATTCTACACTTAAAAAATATGCTTGTGCTGTTTTCCGTGATCTGAAATAAGAATAATTCCCTAGGGATTTGTAACTTTTTTTTTTTTTTTTAAACTCCTAAGAAGCAAGTGTGGACATGCAGACTTCAAGTGTAACATTCATGGAGTTAATTAAGTTGCCATTGATTTTGCTAACCAGAGAGGAACAATTGATTTTGTCAAAAAGATGAAACGCTTCAGTGTCTTCAAAAAATCCAATAAAACATAGCTTCCCACTTCATACTGAAGAAAATTGTCCTGATAGTTTTTTCTCCATTATGCAACTGGGGAGAGCCAAACAGAGAATATTTTCCTTGCGCTGGGGCTGGAATAATGAAGAAAGCCACAGACCTTGGGCAAATTACTCAACTTCTCTAAGGGTGTTGGAAATCTGTTTTAAATTAAGAACTGATGGAATGAGCAGCACTATTTTCATAGCAAGAGCGATTTAAAAAATGTTCCTTGTAAAAACATTACATGAAACATTTTAGTTTTAGTTTTTGTTAAAATAAGATTTTATTGACTTTCTACCAGAAGAATAGAAATAGGAAATTGCAAAAGGCAGCAATTTCTCCTTTCAGTACAGTCTCCCAAAAGCAATCCTTTTTAACAATATATAATAAGTGATGTGTTGACATGACTGTTAAGACTATTATGAAAAGGCTAAAGAAAGAAGCATGAAAGCAAGATTGACAGAATCATGCAGGGAAACAAAGGCTGGTTCCTGGCTCACTCTCCAAAGTGCACTCCTGAATGATCCTCCACAGGTTTAAACTCATTCTTAGATTATGGTTACCCTTCTGCTTTCTGGGTACTTTTATATCAAGGCTTCAAAGTGCTTTGTAAATATACGCACCAGAAAAAAAAGTACTTTTAAGGGTCTTATTGGATGGATAAAGTAATTTGCCTTAGCTGTGGGCTGTCTAGACAATGGGATATCCAAATACAATGATTTTTTTATGGACTCTGGAGATTGCATAAGAGCCAGCCTCTGTTTTTAGTCCATCCTGCTCACCACTAAAATGTGAATTGTTCAAGTTCTTTTGCACTGGCAACTCTGTGCTGAGCTCAGCCATCAGGACCTTCCCTGCGTGAGCTGAGGGTGCTTAGTGATTTATTTCACATCCATATTGCCACTCCACTCAGAATTTTGGCAATTTCCAAGGGTGTTTCCCTGGACAGGACACAGAACTCTGCTTTTTATGGAAACTGCTACCTAAACATCCTATTAAACTCAGGGAATCCAACTCTCTCCTGGAGCAAGACCAGATCTCCTTTTGACCTCAAAGCCTCAAATACCCCACCAACCACTAATAGGACACTACTTTATTCCCACTCTAACCCTGAAATCCACAAGTTATTAACACTTCTCTGAGCAAGAGTGCCCAGCATTCAGAAAAAATTAGCCAGGTGTTATTTTCATTTGACCAAACGACCTTCTCATTCCTTGGCTAATGAGTCCATATAACAGTGGGGAAAATTTTATTAATATATTATTTTGGGGGGACCATTTGTCAATGACTGTAGATTACCATAGATATAAGATGGTAATGCCACTTGCAGTTGATGTGGTATCTTCACTGAAACAGCAAAATAAAACATAGCCCTTGGCTAGTATGTAGTTACTGATCTAGCAAATGCTTTTTGATATCTCTATCAGCTAAGTTAATAAGAAGCAGTTTGTTTTCAAGTTGCAGAGATAACAGGATACTTTACTGACTTCCCTAAGGGCTATCTACATCAACTCACCCATTTCTCTTATAATGTGGTTTGGAGGGAACAGAACCTTATGCTAGTCCATTACTTTTATGAAATTATGCCAATTGGACTGTATGAGCAGGAACTATCAAGAACCTATATGCCTTAAGTAAGACTCGTGAAGGCTAGAGGGTGCCAATTCAATTGCAAGGACCTGTCACATAGGCAAAGTTATTAGGTATCCAGTCATCTTGTTTGGGTACTTTGGGGTATCCCTACTAAAGTGAGATATCAGTTTCTGCATCTTGCCTGGTTCACTGCAAGGAAGGAGGCACAGCATTTTGTAAGCATCTTTGGATTTGGGAGGCTTCATATACCACATATGGGGATGCTGCTCCTAATATTTGCTGGAAAATCTGTAAGGCTGCCAGTTTTGAGTAGGGTCACACCAAGAAAAGCAACAAAAGGCTCTTCAGCAAGTCTAGGCTGCTTCACTCTTATGACCTATTAGACTCAAGGCACTAAACATTAGTTTCAGACAGAGATGTTATAGAGACCTTCTGGCAGGCTCACAGAGTCAGACTCTCAGGTGTTTGGAATAAGACTTGGCCTCTTCTGACAACTATTCTTGACTGAAAAAACACCTTTTAGTTTGCTGCTGGGTGAGTCAAAGACTGAACACCTGACTTTTGAAAATAAGAAAATATGCATCATAAATTTAGACATGCACATATCATTCCAGTGTAAAATGAAAATGTTATATATAAGACAGGGCCAAGAAGGGTCAGGAGGCACAAATAAACTGCGTGAGTGAGTGGCTCAGACTCCCACGGTAGCTGCTCTTACTACTGTCTTCCTTTTCCCTTGGACAACAGCTCCAATTCATTGAGGGAATTCTCTATGACCAGCTGCAGGAGAAGAAAGAATGGGCCTGGCTTATGGATGGATGGCATATGGACCTCTAACAGAAATGGATAGCCACTGCATTACAGCCCCACATGGGTGGCACTGAAATATAGTGAGGAAAGACAATGTTCTCAGGAGGCAGAATTTTGGGCAGTCTTTTGGGTGTCTATTTAATGTGGAAGGGGAGATAGCTCAAAGGGTGAATTAGCCAGTGGTTAAGGAACTGGAAAGAACAAAATAAGAAGAGTGTGACAAGGTCTGGGGAGATGTCTGTAATGGGCCTCTCAGCATGGGCACAGAGTGGGAAGATATTTGTGTCCCATGTAAATGCCCATTAGAGGGTATCCAAGTGGTGAATGAGTGCTTTGAATAATTAAATGGATAAGATGATCTCTCTTAGGGATGTCAGTCTGCCTATTTTCCTAGCCATTTATATGATTGGTCAATGGAGGTATACAAAATGAACATGGTGGCAGGAATGGAGGCTATGCATGGTCTCACCAATATGGGCTCAGTTTCACCATGACTGATTTGTCTATGCCGTCACTGAGTATTCAATCTGCCTATAGCAATATGTACCTGAAATATGACACCATTCATGATATTCAGGTAAGTCTCCTGTGGAATGGCATATGTAGACTCATTTATGGCACCATATGGAGACAAATCTTGTGAGGACAAGGTGTTATTTATATGATGCAGTATATTCATTAAACAAGTGGTTTCCCAAGAATGGGAAACCATATGTCTAAGATTCAAGGGCCGGAGGTGAGAATGGACTTTATTATACCAAATATTTGTTTTGGGGAATGTTTTCTTCCCATCCATGCAATCTTGGATTCTGTGGGTTTATAGTACCAGAAGGAGAAATGAATCTGTAAGGGGATACAATAATAGTTCCATTGAATTAGAAGCTGAGATTGCCCACTGGCCATTTCAGGCTGATGAAGCAAAGACAGAGAAGAGCTTATTGCATGTACTGGCTGGGTGATTGATCCTGATTACCAAGGAGAAGCAAATATGCAATGGGGATGAGGAGGATTATTTACGGAACCCCAGTGGGGTTTGTGGCTACTTAGGACTTTATTACCCCACGGCCCTTGGCAATAGAAAATTGTGGCAGTGTAGTAAAGATAGGACCACCAAATGGCTCAGCTCCTGTAGGACTAAAGTTTGACTCAGGCGATCAGTTTAAAAACCCATTCAACCAAGATACTTTAATAGAATAAGGAAACATGAAATGGGCATTGGAAGAAAGATGCTGTGGTTAACAACTTAGACATACTGACCAGTTACAGAAGCAGAGATTTTAACAGCTATGTCCTCTGATCATTGTTTCTTGACCCCATGTTTCCTCCCACTTCTTTTATGAAGAGCACTGCTGATGGCTAACATTTTTAGGTTGCAAGTGATCTGGCCTTGAAGATATGGTAACTGGTTGGGAACACAAAGTTGTCACCTAGGCAAAGGATGAGAGTGGATGTCAAGAAGCAAGACTATGCTGGATCCTTTCTGCTGTTCTACCAGATCCATCCTCCACCCTCATCTATCATTGTCTGTGTGGATCTTGATCAATGGACTTTGCCTCTGGCTCCTGATTGGGTTTGCCCAATGGGAAGCAGAAGAGAGTGAAGTTGTGGCTCCTGCTTTTCACAGAGCTGCAGGTTGGCCATGCCCATTCCCTCAAGTCTACAGACCTTTTCCGCTGGAATTCGCCACCTAACAACTTCCTCGGGGTTTAGATAGCCACTAAACTATCTTGCCCCTTCAGGGTTAAGGGGTAATGGGTTCCCCTCTATTAGTAGCCAGTGGGTAATGAACTATCTCTGGTTTGTTCCATAAAACCTGCCCATAATAGTCTCTTTAAATAATTCTCCTCAAATTACCTGGCCTGAGTATGTCACACTGGAATTTTGATTAATGCACATTCTTAGTTTGTTCTTTACAACCACTCAATGGCATAGATGGATATGTGATGTCACTTTCATGCTTAAAATGTTTTAGTGCCTTGTGATTGTAATTGAAAAAAAACCCAAAGAGTATGGTTTGCAAGGCCATACTTGACCTGGTGTCTGCCTCCCTCTCCAAGCCAATCTCTCCCCACTCTCCTTCAACCCTGTTGCACAAAGTTGCATTAAGATCCCCAGTGGCTCTTTCTCTTGAGGTGCTCATCCCTGAGATCTTCCTGCCTGTACTTCAAATTTCAATGGAAATATCACTTCCTCAGAGTCTTTCCCTAGCTATTCAGTGAAAAGCAGTCATCTAAACACCGTCACATTATCCTATATTAACTCTTCTCACAGGACTTAATAACCAGCAATTAACACTTGCTGATATTTTCTTGTCCATTTTTATACTTTTAATCATCTATCAATCATGTCTTTCTTTTTTCCTTCCTTCCTTCCTTCCTTCCTTCCTTCCTTCCTCCCTTCCTCCCTCCCTTTCTCTCCCTCCCTCCCTCCCTCCCTCTCTCTCTTTCCTCTTTCTTTCTTTCTTTCTCTTTCTTTCTTTCTTTCTTTCTTTCTTTCTTTCTTTCTTCTTTCTTTCTCTTTCGTTCATTCTTTCTGTTTCTTTCTCTCTTTCTTTTCTCTCTTTTCCTTCTCTCTCTCTCTCTCTCCGCCCCCCCCTTGCTTTCTTGCATTCTTTCTGGCTTTCTTGTTTTCTTTCTTGCTTTCTTGCTTTTTTTCACAGGGTCTCATTCTGTTGCCCAGGTTGGAGTCTGGAGTGCAGTGGTGTGATCATGGCTTACTGCAGCCTTGACCTCCCTGGGGTCAGGTGATGCTTCTGCCTCAGCCTCCCAAGTAGCTGGGACTACAGGTGTGCACCACCATGCCCAGCTAATTTTGTGTGTGTGTGTGTGTGTGTGTGTGTGTGTGTGTGTGTGTTTGTAGAGGCAGGGTTTCCCTGTGTTGTCCAGGCTGGTCTTAAACTCCTGGGCTCAAGTGATTCTCCCACCTCGGCTTCCCAAAATGCTGAGATTACTGGCATGAACCACTGCACCTGGCCCCACTATTTCTTTAGAAGAAAAATTTCTGGAGGACTAGCTTTTAATATTTGTTGATACTAAATTAAAAAGCAAGGATTAGGTCCATCCCATATATAAGGTAACAGGAGTTCAGAGGTTACAGTTATTAGTGTCAGAATCAGCACCCGTGACTTCTGATATCCATAAACCAGAGTCTGTTCCTCATCTGATTTCCCAAGCCTAAAAATGTTGTGGGAAAGACATGTAATCAATCTAAGTGTCTATCAATGAATGAATGGATAAAGAAAATGTGGTATATATACACAATGAAATAATCAGCCGTAAAAAGGAAAAATGCCATTTGCAACCATCATGGGTGAACCGAAAGGATATTATGTTAAATGAAATCAGCCAGACACAGAAAAACATGTATCTCATGATCTCACTGATATTCATGATCTCACTGATATGTGGAATCTAGAGAAGCTGATCTCGTAGAAGTAGAGAGCAGTGGTAACAGTGGTTACCGGTGGGATGGTTGACGGGGAGGAGAGATGGGGAGAAGTTGGTCAAAGGATACATAATGATAGTTGGATAGGAAGAATAAATGTTAAGAGAACTATTTTATGACAAGATGACTGTAGTTAATGATGATATAATGTATTCTTGAAAAAAATGTAAAGACAGTGGACGTTATGTGCTCTTAACACAAAAATGATAATGTTAGGTAATGCGTCTTGTTAATTAGCTAGATTTAGCCATTCCACAATGCATATGTACTTCAAACCATCATGTTGTACATGATAAAAACATGCAATGTACTCTGTCAATTTTAAAAAGTAAATTTAAAAGGTGCAGGAGAAAAGTAAAGTGCTATGGGAGATGAAATACTAGTAGGCAGTGAGCACACCTTAACTTACGTGAGACAAAATTCCTGGAAAAATAATGGGGAGCCTTCTATCTTCCTAGCCTATTGCTGGATTTAGAAATGAATTGTTCTCTGATACTAAATTACCATTTCCCAAAAAGGAACACAAGCTGTTGAACAATTCAGTAAGATATTAAGAAGATGTTCCATGATTTAGCAGCCAAAATAACTTTGTTAAATATTTGGTTAATATCTCTTTACTGTTCTAGGAATTCCTAGAGCCTTTAATATGTTTCTTGTGAAGGAGGCAGATGTACTACGCAAAGCTACCCCAATTGATTAGAATAGAAAATACTTTTATGAGAATCCTATTAATATCTCATAGAACATGCATTTCCTGGACCAAAGTTGAGTAAACACGGAATTAAATCTTTAGTGATAGAGATCACATTGGCAGAACAATCTCACTACAAAGATAAATTTAATAATGAATTATGTGTAGAGAAGGAAGAGGGAGTATGTTTGTATTGGTGTCTTCTGAATTTTGTTCTTGTGTGTCATTTATTCAGTTTTGTGTGAAAGTCTTTTTCTTTCTTTTTTTTTTTTAAATTATACTTTAAGTTCTGGGGTACATGTGCAGAATGTGCAGGTTTGTTATAGATATACATGTGCCATGGTGGTTTGCTGCACCCATCAACCTGTCATCTACATTAGGTATTTCCCCTAATGCTATCCCTCCCTTAGCCCCCTACCCCCCAACAGGCCCTGGTGAGTGATGTTCCCCTCCCTGTGTCCATGTGTTCTCATTGTTCAACTCCCACTTATGAGTGAGAACATGCAGTGTTTGGTTTTCCGTTCTAGTGTTACTTTGCTGAGAATGATGGTTTCCAGCTTCATCCATGTCCCTTCAAAGGACATGAACTCATTCTTTTTTATGGCTGCATAGTAGTCCGTGGTGTGTATGTGCCACATTTTATTTATCCAGTCCCTTATTGATGGACATTTGGGTTGGTTCCAAGTCTTTGCTATTGTGAACAGTGCCACAGTAAACATATGTGTGCATGTATCTTTATGGTAGAATGATTTAAAATCCTTTGGGTATATACCCAGTAATAGGATTGCTGGGTCAAATGGTATTTCTAGTTCTAGAACCTTGAGAAATTGCCACACTGTCTTCCACAATGGTTGAACTAATTTACACTCCCAACAGTGTAAAAGTGTTCTTATTTCTCCACATCTGCTCCAGCATCTGTTGTTTCCCGACTTTTTAATGATTGCCATTCTAACTGGTGTGAGTCTTTTTCTTTCTTTCAAGTATGTGTCTGCCAAGTTTTTATTTCTCTCATCAAACCATGTATTATTTCTGACTATTCTGGTAGAAACGTTGAAACATTTTTAAGCCTATTGCAAATGTCTTCTGTCCAGACCCAGATAATTTCTAAAGGAGTCTGATCGATGCCTCATTACTGCCAGGGCAGCCTGCACTGCTGTAGTTTGTAGTCTATTTGCTTATAGTATGAATTATGTCATTAAGAAGACTTAAGGTATAAAAAATTGAGTGACAGAGATGTTTCAATGAGAAAAAAAGGGACTTCAACTAGAATGTAAAGAGCACAAGAATAAAGTCAAGGAAGGAGGGAGGGAGGGAGGGAGGAAAGTGGGAGGGAGGGAGGGAGGTAAGGACAAGGACAAAGGGCTAAACTTACTAAAATGCTGGGATAATTGGCATGGAGAGGTGCTATTGCTGGAGAAAGCAAGTTAGATGGTCACCCTATTTATGCCATTTTTAGCTATTCTGCTCATTGGTATGTACTTAATAGAAATATGTGCACATGTGAAACAAGAGAAATATACAAGAATGTTTAAAGCAGCATTATTTATAATAGACCTAGAGTGGAAATAACTAAAATAGGCATCAACAGTAGAATGGAATACCATGCAGCAATAGGAAGAATAAACTACAGCTACATGCTACAACATGGATATATCTCAAAGCATAATATTAATTTCCTTTAATATAAATGTCAAGAACAGGCAAAATTAAATTATAATGTGAGATACAATAATCACCTTTGAGGATGGTGTAAGTAATTGATTAAGATAGTTTCAAGGGACTTCTGTGGTGCTGGCAATATTTTATTTCATTTTTTTAATGTGGTAAAAACCATAAAATTTACCATCTCAATCATTTTTAAGTGTACAGCATAGTAATGCTAACTATACCTCATTGTTTTGGCAGATTTCTTGAACTTTTCATTTTGCAAAACTGACTCTATACCCACGGGTCAAGTGATCTTTTTAATGATTGCCATTCTAAATGGTGTGAGTCTTTTTCTTTCTAAGAAAGACTAAGACTATAAAATGGGGAAAGAATATTTTCTTCAACAAATGGTATTGAGAAAACTGAATATCCATGTACAAAAGAATAAAGTTGGACTCTTACCTTATACCATATTTTAAAATGAACTCAAAAAGGGGCTAAAGATCTGAAACTTTAAAACTCCTACAATAATAGGGAAGAATCTTTACAAAGCTGAATTTGGCAATGATTTATTGGCTATGACACCAAAAGCACAGGCAACGAAAGCAAAAATAGACAAACGGAACTACATCAAACTAAAAAGCTTCTGCACAGCAAAGAAAACAATCAACAGAGTGAAAAGGCAATTTATGGAATGGGAGAAAATATTTGCAAATCATATATCTGGGAAGGAGTCAATATTAAGAATATATAAAGAACACTTGTAACTTAACAACAACAAAAATAACCCAACTTAAAAAATTGGCAAAGGACTTAAATATATATTTCTCCATAGAAGATATTCAAATGCCCAATAAGCATACGAAAAGGTGTTCAATGTCACTAATTATTTAGAAAACGCATGTCAAAGCCACAGTGACATATCACTTTATACCTATTAGCATAGCTGCTATTAAAAAAAAAACAAAAAACAGAAAATAACAAGTGCTGGCAAGAATGTGGAGAAAATGGAACCCCTGTGCACTGTTAGTGGTGACGTAAAATGGTTCAATCCCCATGAAAATGTATCTCTGGACTCTATTCTGGTCCGCTGGTCTGTATGTCTGTCTTTACATCAATACCATATTGTTTTGATTGCAGTAGCTTTGTAATATGTTTTGTAATCAGGAAGTGTGAGGCTTCTGTTTTTCTCATTTCTCTTAGGATTGTTTTGACTATATGGCTTCTTTTGAGATTTCATATGAATTTGAGGATTTTTTATTTAAAAAAATTCCATTGAAATTTCATAGGGATGGCATTGAATCTGTAGATTACTTTACATAGTTTGCATATTTTAATAATATTAAGTCTTTCAATCTGTGAAAATAGGATGGTTTTTCATTGATTTGTGTCTTCTTTAATTTCTTTCAGCAATGCTATGTAGTTTTTAGGGTATAAGTCTTTCACTTCCTTGCGTAAGTTTATTCCCAAGTATTATATATTTTTGATGCTATAATAAATGAAATTTTTTTCTTAATTATCTTTTAAGATTGTTCATTGTTAATGTATAGAAATGCAACTGATTTTTGTATGTTGATTTTGTATCTTGCAACTTTGCTGAATTCATTTATTAGCTTAAACAGCTTTTTTTGTGGAGTTCTTACAGGTCTCTACCAATACGGTCAGAGGCGTTTGAACTACAGTGACTCCATCTTGAATAGGGGTTGGGTAAAATAAGGCTGAGACCTACTGGGCTGCATTCCCAGGAGGTTGAACATTCTTAGTCACAGGATGAGATAGGAGGTCAGCACAAGATACAAGTTACAAAGACCTTGCTGATAAAACAGATGAGGTAAAGAAGCTGGCCAAAACCCACCAAAACAAAGATGATGATGAAAGTGACCTCTAATCATCCTCACTGCTCATTATATGCCGATTATAATGCATTAGCATTTTAAAAGACACTCCCACCAGCCCCATGACAGTTCACAAATGCCATGGCAATGACTGAAAGAGGAGGACCTTCAGTTCTGAGAAATCTCTGTACCTTTCCCAGAAAACTCACGAATAATCCACCCCTTGTTTAGCATATAATCAAGAAATAACTATAAATATACCCAATCAAGCAACCCATATTGCTGCTCTGCCTATGGAGTAGCCATTCTTTTGTTTCTTTAGGTTTTTAATAAACTTACTTTCACTTTACTCTTTGAACTCTCCCCAAATTCTTTCTTGTGCAAGGTCCAAGAACCCTTTTCTGGGTTCTGGATCGGGATCCTTTTCCAGTAACAATGTCACCTGCAAACAGATAATTTTATTTCTTCCTTTTCAATTTAGATACCTTGTATTTCTTTTTCTTTCCTAATTGTTTTTGCCTAATTGCTAGGACTTCCAGTACTATGTTGAATAGAAATGGAGAGAGTGGACATTCTTGCCTTGCTCCTGATCTTATAGGAAAAGCTTTCAGTTTTTCATTACTGAGTATGATGTTAGCTGTGGGCTTTTCATATATGGCCTTTATTTTGTTGAGGTAATTTATTTCTATTTCTAGTTTGTTGAGTGTTTTTATAATAAAAAGGCATTAAAATTTTTTCAAATGCTTTTTGTGCCAATTGAGATCATTATGTAATTTTTATCCTTTCTTCTGTTAATGTGGTTTATTACACTGATGGGTTTTTATAGGTTGAATAATCCTTGCCTCTTAGAGATAAAACCCACTTAGTCATGGTGTATAATCCTTTTAATGTACATTTGAACTCTACTAGAATTTTATTGAGAATGCATCAATATTTATCACGGATATTGAACCTCATAGTATTCTTTTCTCACAGCAGATTGATCTGGCTTTGCTATCAGGTTAATTTTGGGCTCAGAGAATAAGAATAAGAATAATAAGAGATTAAACCATTAGGTCCTTGTTTTTTCTTTTCTGGGAGGTTTTTGATTACTGATTCAGTCTCCTTACTGGTTATAGGTTTGTTCGGACTTTTTATTTCATGATTAAATCTTGGTAGATGGCATTTTTCTAGTAATTTATCCATTTTTTTTCTAGGATATCCACTTGGTGTAAAATAAAATATTTCCTGTCATATGCAAAACAACTTTCATTTCATTCTTGAGTGGTGCTTAATTCTGATCACAACTGTGTATAACAGAGGTGTCCAATCTTTTAGCTTCCCTGGGTCACACTGAAAGAAGAGTTGTCTTGGGCCACACATAAAACACACTAACACTAACACTAATGATAGCTGATGAGCTAAAAAAAAAAAAAATCACGAAAAAAATCTCATAATGTTTTAAGAAAGTTTATGAATTTGTGTTGAGCCACATTCTAAGCTGTCCTGGGTCACATACAGCCTGCAAGCCACAGGTTAAACAAGCTTGGTGTATAACCAAATGCTTTCTTAGGAAAATTTGAACATTTTAAAACCAAACTGCCTAATGAAAACCCCTATTATTCAAGAAATGTCTATATAATATTTAATTTTTCTAATTTAGCACAGACCATCAGTTAAAATTAAGAAGAGAAACACCAATATAACTATCAAACACACCCATGAAGAAATCTCAGGGTAATAATTTGATTTTTGTTTGACTATTTTGTCTGTTTGCAAAGTAATGTGATAGCTTTTCAGTAATTTATTGAGTCACCTTCTCAGTCATCAAGATGTTATTGCATTTATCAGACTAAGAAGTCACTTCTTAAAGGCAGTTGTAATTAAATTGTAGGTGCAAAATAAAATAGAGAACAACTCTATCAATCCCCTTCATATTTCCTTTCAGGAGTAAGGCTCCATTTCTTTCAGAATATCCTTTAAAAATTGATTGAATAGAAATTCATCTCCTTCCTAGCATCAGGGATTGGGAATGGGTGCCACACATACTTGAAAAAAAGTGCTATAAAGCGTTTGCATTTCAAGACAAAAAACTAACCGCTGGCTGACACACCTGAGCAAAAGGCAACTCTGCCTTCCCTGTAGTAAATGTAATTTAATATAGGTCATTAGCTAAGGGAAGAGCAGCAATTTGAAATTTCAAAGTTTGATTCTCAGGGTCATCTACTTAAGAATCACCTGGGCTGCCCATTAATGGAAAGGGCAGGAAGGGTCCCATGAATTTGCATTTCCATAGGCAGCCAGAGTGATTTTTTTCCTTTGCAGAATCTCAATAAGCTCTGGAGAATTAGACGGACTGGAAAGATTGATTCTTTTGATTATTTGTGAGAATTCTTGGCAGCTCCTTAGGTGGCAGTAACATAGAGTAAATTCCTACCTCAAAAATGTCTTAATAGATTTTTAGGTTCAGACTTATAAATTGTTAGATATACTAGTTTTTAGATTTCATATTTCAGTTATGTTGGATTCTTCTAACTCATCAATTCATGGCATTAATTAATGGTATTTTCAGAGTTCTCTAAAGTCTTTTCATATCATACTCACTTTCTATATTTCAATATGCCCCAGGAGGGCAGGAATCTTTTTGTTTGTTCACAGATGGATAACAACTACCTGAAACAATTCCTGGCTCATAGTGTTACAGTTTGGATTCACTGCTGTAACTCAGATACCTGCCATTGGTAACAATGGCAAGTGTTCAATAAATACTTGTGGAATAAATGAATAAATGGTGAGGGGTATACCGACAGATTAAATGTCAGTTTCTCACTTTGTTGAAGCTGTAGCTGTGCGCACAAAGATTCAGAAGGGATTCTTAGGATTTGAACAACGCCAATGGCTTTTGATTCAAGGTACTAAGGGATGTACAGATGTTCCTACTTAAATTTGCTTGTGAAGACTGGTAAGGGCATCAGCAAAAAATTAACTGTTCTTCTAAAAGTCTTGGGAAAGGAAAGAAGAAAAGGAGACAGGAAATGGAACAACTGGTGATAGAAGAAAGGAGAGAAGGAGGAAAAGCTCAGGGAAGAAAGGTTGGGCAAACTTAGAAACTGAGCAAGATTTCATGTGACGGAGAGTAGGCAATTCAGGTCCAAAATCCCTTATCTACAATTCTGAAATTATGAAAGCACGAAAACAAACATTTTTAAAAATTCATTTGATAGCAAAACCTGACCTGAATTACTGTGAAGGTCTTCATAGTCTTTCTCTTGTGTAGCGGGAATATTTCTTTGTTTTACTGCAATAAGGTTAATATTGTGGATGAAAAAGAGTCAAACTTTGTAAAATACTTGAAAGGATTTATTCTAAGCCACATATAAATAACCAAGGCCCCAGGCACAGTCTCAAGAAGTCCTGAGAACATGTGCCCAAGGTGGTTGGGTTATAGCTTGATTTTGTACATTTTAGGGGGACAGAAGTTACAGGCAGACATCAATCAATATATGTAAGGCCTAAGTTGGCTTGGTCCAGAAAGGCAGGACAACTTGAAGCAGAGGCTTTCAAGTCATAGGTAGCTTCAAAGGTTTCCTGACTAGCACTTGGTTGATAGAGTTATTAGCTAAAGAACTGGAATCAATAGAAAGGAATGTCTGAGTTAAGATAAGGGATTTTGGAGGCCAAGCTTCTTACTATGTAGATGAAGCCTCCAGGTAGCAGCCTTCAGAAAGAATAGAAGAAAATGTCTCTTATTAGACTCCAAAAGTTACCAAACTCTTAGTTAATCTCTCCTGGATCAGGAAAAGACCTGGAAACGGAAGGGGATTCTCTATAGAATGTAGATTTTTCCCATAGGAGACAGCTTCACAGGTTCATTTCAAAATATGTCAAAGAAATATATTTTGGGGTAAAATACTCAGATTTCTTTCAGGACCTGCTATCTGTCATGTGATGAGATACTAGAATCAGGTTGGAATTTGGTATATTATTGCTACAAAGTGCATATGTTGTCAGTCTTAAGATCTCTGTTTTAATGTTAATGCTGGTCAGTTGTGCCTGAATTCCAAAGGGAGGAGAGTATAATGAGAAATGTTTGGCTCTTCCCATCATAGTCTGAACTAGTTTTTCAGGTTAACTTCATAATGCCCTTGGCAGAGAGAAAGGATCCATTCAGTCAGTTGGGAGGCTTAGAATTTTATTTTTGGTTTACAATATGATTGATTATGGTGTATTGCCCTAGACTCTTCTGTAATATACATATATAAATATCATTATCTTTATAAAAATCAACATAATTCTGAACTCCCAAACACCTCTGGCTCCAAGGGCTTCAGATAAAGGATTGTGGACCTGTATAACTAACATCTCACAAAGGTATGTGAAAAGGGAATACATTTGTCCAGATCTCAGAGTATTATGTGGGTGTTTGGGGTTAAATGGTGTCTCCCTCACCTTCAAATTCTTATGTTAAAGCCCTCCCTCCCAAGTATCTCAAAATGTGACCTTATTTGGAGATAGGGTCTTTACAGAGGTAACCAAGTTAAAATAAGGTCACTAGGGTAGGCTCTAATGCAGTATGACTGGTGTTCATATAAAAAGAGGAAATTTGGGTATGAACAGGCATAGACAGAAGATCGCTTTCATGCGCATCTGTGTGAAGAGACCACCAAACAGGCTTTGTGTGAGCAACATGGCTGTTTATTTCACCTGGGTGCAGGCGGGCTGAGTCTGAAAAGAGAGTCAGCAAAGGGTGGTGGGATTATCATTAGTTCTTATAGGTTTTAGGATAGGTGGTGGAGTTAGGAGCAATGTTTTGTGGGCAGGGGGTGGATCTCACAAAGTACATTCTCAAGGTGGGGAGAATTACAAAGAACCTTCTTAAGGGTGGGGGAAATTATAAAGAACCTTCTTAAGGGTGGCGGAGATTACAAAGTACATTGATCAGTGAGGGTGGGGCAGAAACAAATCACAATGGTGGAATGTCACCAGTTAAGGCTATTTTTACTTCTTTTGTGGATCTTCAGTTACTTCAGGCCATCTGGATGTATAAGTGCAGGTCACAGGGGATGCGATGGCTTGGCTTGGGCTCAGAGGCCTGACAATCGCTATCTACAAGCCAAGAAGAGAGGCTAGAACAGATCCTTTTATTTTAGCTCTCAGAAGGAACTAACCCTGCCCGCACCTTGATCTTGGACTTTCAGGCTCCAGAACTGTGAGACAATACATTTCTGTTGTTTAAGTCACCCAGTCTGTGATACTTTGTTACAGGCCCATAGGAAACAGATACAGTAGATTTGTGAGTGCTGTGAACCTCAAATATCGGAGACAGGTATCAGTCAATTTAGAAAGTTTATTTTCCCAAGGTTAAGGACACACCCATAACACAGCCTCAGGAAATCCTGACAGTATGTGCCTGAGGTGGTCAGGGGTACAGTTTGCTTTTATACATTTTAGGGAGACATGAGACATCAATCAATATGTGTAAGATGTATATTGGTTCATTCTGGGAAGGTGGGACAACTTGAAGTGAAGGCTTCCAGGTTAGAAGTAGGCAAGAGACAAAAGGTTGCATTCTTTTGAGTCCTTGATCAGCCTTCCACTGAATGCACAATTTAGTCTGACTTAGTGAATTTGCATTTTTACATAAACAATAGGGCAGAGGAAGCAATCAGGTATGCATTTGTCTCAGGTGAGCCTCACAAGGATGACTTTGAGCTCTGTCTGTCCTTTGTCCACAAGGAATTTCCCGTGGGCAAATTGTGAGGGAGATATGTAGCTTCTTATATTTGTAGCTATCTTATTTAGGAATAAAATGGGAGGCAGGTTTGCCTGACATAGTTCCCAGCTTGACTTTACTCTTGGCTTAGTGATTTTGAGATTTCAAGATTTATTTTCCTTTCACAGTGCTCTACAGGAAATGCAAGAGATATTGGTGTGCTGCAGGTAAAGAGAATAAGACTTGCCTGGCACAGTGGCTCACACCTGTAATCTCAGTGCTTTGGGAGTCCAAGGCAGGAGGATTGCTTGAGGCCAGGAATTCGAGATCAGCCAAGGCAACATGGCTAGACTCCAGTCTTCACAAAAAATTAAAAAATTATCTAGGTTGAGAGACTGAGGTGGGAGGCTCACTTGGGCCCAAGAATTCAAGACTGCAGTGAGTTATGATCATGCACTCCAGCCTGGGTGATGGAGTGAGGTTCTGTCTTTCTAAAAATAAAAGAAAATAAATAAAACAAAATAAAGCCGAAAGTGGCTTAAAAGTTTGATTTGGAGATAAATAGTTCCAGGGTTGTTTCAGTGTCTTGATGCTGTCATCAAGGACCTGGCCCCTCTTTTCTTGCCTTTTTTCCCTCTTCCCTTCCCTTCCCTCCCCTTCCCTTCCCTCCCCTCCCCTCCCTCCCTTTCCCTCCTCTTCCCTTCCCTTCCCTCTCTTCTCTTTTCTTCTTTTTCAACTCCTCCTTCCCTCCTCTTCATCCTTCTCCTCCTCTCTTCTTCACCATCAGTGTGGCAGCAGTATCTCTCTCCATGGCTATACAATGGCATTAGTTGTTCCAAGTATTATATCCTCATATGACAAAATGTAAAATAGGAAAGAAAGAGGTTCTTCTTGAGGCTTTCTCAGCAGTCTCCCTATATTTATTTCACTGGTCAGAACCAAGTCACATGGCCATTGCCTGCTGCAGGCAGGCTCGGAGAGGGGATACAGTCCGTTCTGCCACATCCATTTCCAGAAAATGAATTAGTACACATACATGCATTGATAAATAGGGGAATTACGTTGATATACTCTGGAAGCTGTGTTGGTGTAGCAAAAGAGCAGAATATAGCAGCCTAGCAGGAGAGAGAATTAATAGTAACTTTTAGCAGGAAAGGTAAAAGCCTTTAGCTGTACAGGCAGGAACCTTTTTTAACTTTGTGAAAGAAAATTTAAAATGAGTGCTTATTCCCGACACTCCCTCATGTAAGGGCACCTGTTACTCCTGAGTCTCACACAACTCTAAGCCTGTGGCGGGTTGCACTTCCTCCTACGTTTCACTCGCGTCCGTGTGAAGAGACCACCAAACAAGCTTTGTGTGAGCAACAAGGCTGTTTATTTCACCTGAGTGCAGGCGGGCTGAGTCTGAAAAGAGAGTCAGTGAAGACAGATAGGGGTGTGGCCATTTTACAGGATTTGGGTAGGTAAAGGAAAATTCCAGTCAGAGGAGATTGTTCTCTGGTGGGCAGGGGCGGGGGACATAAGGTGCTCAGTAGGGGAGCTTTTGAGCCAGGATGAGCCAGGAGAAGGCATTTTACAAGGTAATGCCATCAGTTAAGGCAGGAACAGGCCATTTTCACTTCTTTTGTGATTCTTCAGTTACTTCAGGCCATCTGGATGTATATGTGCAGGTCACAGGGGATATAATGGCTTAGCTTGGGCTCAGAGGCCTGACAGCAGCCTCACTGTCTCAGAATTCTGGAATGTATTCCATATTGTTCTTTCTTTCTCTTTTTAAAGTGACTTCTTAAGCATAATATATATGAACCATATGTGAGTGCATGAACCAGAAATGAATAGTCCATGTTGTTTTAATGCATTTTATTATATCCTGAGTAGCCCTAGCTATCGTAACTACCTGCCTGGGGTTGTCCAAGTTATATTCTGAAATACCCACTATGTATTTTTTAGGTCTACTTTTACCCGCAACCCCTTCTTTTTCCTGTAAGCTCTGTTATTTTTAGTGCCTAATTTTGCAAAAAACAAGGATTTCCAGTAATGGACTTATAGCTGAAACAAATGAATCTGACATTTTCAGTTCCTGTCCCAAGAACAGGGCTCTGTCAGCCGGAAGAAGCAGGTGCAATGATTTGTTGGGTAGAGGTCAGCAATGCCCGTCTCATAGTGCATATGGACATAACTTTACTCTCACAGGTTCAATATTTGACATGATGAGAATGGTTCAGAAAAAGTAAAAATTGCTACAGGTGAATGTGGAGACTGACAGTTTAATGTAACGAGTAGTAGATTGTCATTCAAGTGCAATTTGTATTGTGACTGAAGGATTTGTGGCTCCTCCTTTGCCATCATGTGGATGTAGGAGAGGGGAATGAGAGGCTGGTCAACCAGATTAGCAAAGCCTTTCTATCTATGCACAGCAGATCTTTGAGCAGCCCCAGACTACAGAAGCTGCTTGGAAATGTGGAGATGAGGATTCACTGGCCAATGCTTAGGCATTCCAGGGGAATTTTTGGAGTGGGGGATAACTGTGAACACCCAGACAGGCCACAAACTTCCAGAAGTAGCTTTCCTTGAAGGAAGCTAGAGCATATTAGCACATGGGCCAGCCTGGGAAACATGAGTCATATAGTCCCCCCAGCCTGACCTGCCCCCAGATAGCAGAACCCACACTGCTGGGCCACAGGGGGATAATTGTAGGTTCTCCATAAGGCACTTCTCTGCATTCAGCCAACTGAGAGGAGAGAAAGATCATCAATCTTGCTTTAAATAGAAAAATATCTTTCACAACTGCCTTTAGCGATTACCTAGATTCTTCTTAAAGATCACCAGTGACAGGTAATGTACTCTCTTTGGAATTTATACTATATAGTTAAGAGAATGGATTCAACTCAGACTGCCTGGGTTCAAATACCAGTTACTCTACTCAACCGATGATCTGATCTTGATCAAATTATTGAATATCCTGGGTCTCAGTCCTTTCATCTATAAAATGATGGTAATAATATACAGCATAAGGTTGTGAAGATTATATATATATACACACACACACACACACACACATATTTAGTTAGAATATAATTAAGTTATATATATAACTTTATATATATATATAACTTATATGTATGTAACTTAGAGAAACCTAGCACCATGCAAGTGTCATTCTTAGTACTATTATTGTAATTATTTTTATTAGAATGACCAAATCAAAGATCATCCAAATCAGAACACATGGTCTGACCAGAAACTTCATTCCGTTTCTTGGTTGAACTGAGAAGTTAAGTTGGATATCAAAATATATGTAAAAAACATTTGTTGCCTTTACCCATCTCCTCATCTCCTATTCTTTCTTCCATTCATTCTTTTGGAAACTATCTAGCAGTTTCTCTCTGGAGGGCTGCATTCTCTGCTCTCAGAATATGGACTTCAAATGCTTCAAGTAGGGATAACACTGCCTCTATCTCCAGGAGTGGGCATGTGATTCAGTGCTGGCCAATCAAAGGCACATTCCCCTGACCATGTGATTTGTTCAGACTTGGGCATGAAACATTGTCAGAGCCAGTGGGGAACGAGTGTTTTGCCAGGTCAGCAGAAAGAAGCGCAGATGTGTTCATTGTACGAGTTGGACCTGGGGGGATTTTGGAGCTGCTTAGCCATTTGGCAGCATATAATGCCTAAGGAAAAATCCATGGCATATATTTGTTACTCTTTTTGGCCACTGAGCACCTTCGAACAACTTTCCTATGTTGAGGAATTCCCCAATTTATGAGACCACCTTTGTCTGTAAAAGCTAGATTCCTACCTTTGAGTCTTTCTTACTCCAGTATATGTGTGTTCTAGGATTTACTGTCAGAACCACTCTTGTCAGACTTTTAATCAGAAGCCAATGAGGTAAATAAGGACTTTATTCTCAGGAGGCAGTGGCAGCTTTATCCCATTTCTAGCAGCACAAATAGCAGTGATTCTAGCAGGAGCATCCAGTGCCTGGAACTAGAACTGTTGGGACCAGTTATACTGGCAATGGTATCTCCAGTGAGTTGGTTTTCAACCTGATTTGCAGTTGAGTTACTGGATACAAGTTCCCAAATTTCATTCTCAAATCTTTGCAAAGGTAGTGTGAGCTAGCTAAAATATTTTAGTAAATTTAGTTTTCTGCTTAAACTATCCATAGTTGGTTTCTGTTTTTGCATTTAGGAACAATAAGTAACAGAATTAAAGCACAGAAGAGCAGATTCAGGAGATGGAAAGAGACCAGGTCCTAGAGATGTCTTATGGGTTCTCAGATCCAGCCACATCTGAAGCCAGAACCCCTTGCTTCTTCATTTATATGAAGTGATGAATTCTCATTTTCTTCAAGCCAATTTGAGTTGGATTTTTGAAGCTTGCCTTCAAATACAGATACTCCTCCACTTACAAGGGGGTTATATCTCGATAACCCCCTTGTAAGTGGTAAGTGGGAAATAAATAAGTAAAGTTCAACTTATGGTATTTTCCGCTTAAAATGGGTTTATCCAGAGGTAACCACTTCATAAGTTGAGTGTACTGAAGGCATATGGTTTTGGCACCACTGTAAAGTAGAAAAATCTAAGTCGAACCCTCATAAATTCGAGACCATCTATAATCTCAATTGTTGTCACCCTTGTCTTATCTATTATTACGTCCTGTATATGTTTTTTAATGATTTTGACATAAAAGTTAAAATGAATAATACATTTTTAAAAACCCATTTAATTCTCTCAGGGCTATTTATTTCTGTGATCCAAGATGTTGTTGTTGTTGTTGTTTTTTAATCAGGCCAGGCATCTGTTTAATGTTTAATATCAGATGAAGCCAGAAAACAATTTGACAGTATTAATTTCATTTTTATCCTTGCAAAATTTTTTATTGTTTTAGCTTTTTAAAAAATTTAGCATATTTAATTGTGGAAAGTGAAATTAAATGTATGATTTCTCTAATTGATTTCTAAAGTTTTATTAACTCATAAACAAGCTAGATACTAATTATTTATATTTAAGCTTTAAACTTCACATGGTTGCATACACTTTTTGTAATAATCTGCCTGCATTGTATTATAGAAATAGAAATTACACATTCAGTCAAATGGATGTTTTCCTCCTAGTGGAAGTGTTTCCAGAGTACATATTGTAATTTACTAAAATGTTTGACATCAAATTCCTTTTTCTGTCATCGTAATTTCTGGCACATGCATTTCACATAAATGTTGGTCAGAGGATGTTTCTAGCACCCCTCCCACCCCAAAAGTTGTTGCTTCTCAATGTTTGTGAAACAAAATTATATGCCTTTTTCAGAGCTGGTTCCTATGGGCTAGTGAGTTTACTCACTGGCATGTGATTTGGACTTTCATCAAACCAGCTAACCAAGATGAAAATGTCAGCTTATTTGAATGAACACATCTGTGCTACTTAAAAAAAAAAAAAAGCATGTTGGCATAACATACACAAACACGATATTGGATTTATTTTTATTCTTTGGACTTAAAAATGTGGTTGATTCTTGTCATTACAAAAGGAAAGATGAATATTTTTAAAAAGAGTGAAATTACAGAAACATTCAAAAGGAAAAAAGTATCCAGAATATTACTATCAGACATAACCATTGTTATTTTGGAATATTATCTTTAAATCTTTTAACTAGACATATATTTTAATATTCCTTTTCATTTTTGAGATAATTATGTCCACATAGTTTTATATAATGCTTTTTAATTAACTTCATAATAAAATAGTTGTAAAGCATTAATTTTGCATCATCTGCAATTTGGATGAAATTATCCCATTGCATGACATTGTTACTTTATTTGTGCATATGAGAATTTATAAAATTATGGAATTATAATTTTAATTTTATAATCATTATAGGTCTAGAATAAAGTCTTAATTTTTATAATCAAATTATATGTTGGCTTAAAATACATTATAATTTCATTTAATTTTCCAGATTACCATGAGTGGTACATAAAAATGGTAGTATTACCTTTATTTGTGGGTAGGGAGTTGGCGGGGGGTGGTGCCCGTATGATAGAATACACACTACACAGTCAAGAGACTTGAGTGTCTAAAGCCTGGCTCCCTTCAAAAGCAATGAACTCTGTGATCTTGGCCAAGTGACCCTGAATTTTAATTTCTTTAGCTGACGGTTAGGGGATGAAATTAGATCAGGGGTTCCCAAGCTATAGTCTGTGGATCAGTGTTCATTTTAGACAAAGTTCTATCCAGTCTGTGATAAAAGGGAAAACAAGTCAGTAAGTTTATCAGATAACAAAACTTATTTAAATATATTTTTCTCTCTTTTTCACCCCCTAAGATTATAGCCTTCTCAGGAACCTTAGATGATGACCCCTTCTGACTCTAAAATTCTGAAGCTATTCTGAAGTAAGGTCTTCAGGACTCGAGAAGTAAAATATCAACTTAGAGGGTCAGAAAGACAAAAAATAAAAAGAAAACATAAAATATGTCATGAAGGCAGAGAAAGAAGTTATTTGTGGTTTTTTAACAATTTTGGATTTTTAATGTTATCTGGAGCTCTGTAAAGACAATAGAGGCAAGTTGACTGCAGTTATAGAATGCAGCTTCCTGTTCTGCTGGTGAAACTTCAGCCTCAATTCCTGGCAGAAGTTAACATTTAACATGACCTTATTTGGGCCTTCCAATTTTTCTCATAGTTAGATAGAGAGAGATTATTTAAATCAGCTTCACTAGTCTCATTTTACATTTTAATCTGATAAAACAGGGTGACCAGAAAGCCAGATCCGATGGAAGGAGGAAGGGGACATTTGCTTTTCCTTCTCATTTCCATTAGCTTTATGTCCTTATATCTCGAGAGCACATAAAGCTAGGGAAATATGGGTTTTCTTACATAGCTGGTTTTAAAATACTGCTTTGCAACTCACTATGTGTAAAAACCAGTCAGTAGTGCATTGATAGATGACTCTTTAGTGAGTTTGGAAGTGAAATTATAGCTGTGAGGACATATTTGCAGGCAAATGCTGGGGTGTGTTTAAAAAGCTGTATGCCCAGGGTTCAAATCAGGGCTCTGGTGGCTGCATTTGGGTAGATGAGTCATTCGTCTGTCATGACCTCTGGAGTTATCCTCATTCAGACAGTTTTCAGATTCATTCACGTAGACATGATATGTGTATGTCTTGAGGATAATAATCAAGAGCTTCCCCCTTTATCATGAATTACAGAAAGGATTTATAAACCTTAAGTAGAGTTTGAAATATTTTTCCAAACCAAAATAATATATTTACTTTTATCTACAACATTATGTTTTTGTAGTCCAAATATTTCCAAATATTTCCCTCTAATTGCTTTTGTGCTGAATTCTTCACTTTGATTGATGTGATTCAATTCTATATGGAAGGCATAGCTCATTATTAAAGATCTGGAAATACTGATAAAATATAATTGATTCTCATTTTAAAGTTTCACGTTTTATTTGCTCATTCATTGGGAGTAACTTCTTATACAGCTTCTGTTTTTGCAGATGCATAACATAAATAGGTTTCAATTTCCTAGTTTCTCTCTTTTTAAATGTGGGCGACAGAAGATGTGAATTTAATTCCTTCTGGTCCCTCATTCTGTCCAGGGTTTCCATTCATGTGGTTGTTCATAAGCATTATAGGCACAATTGGCTTCAGGGCATAAATGTATTCTCTACTCAGCAACAGAAATGATTTTTCTCTGAACTGGGACTGTGGAATCGATGGCTCTGGTTAAATGACGTATTTGTCTGAGTCTCGCTTTTTAATGTTTACCTCAGTTGCTTTTCCATTAACTCTAAGTTGCAGGGCACCTTTGCTCAAGGGCACTTTTGTTGAGGTAAACAAAGTTGGCAGGAGGGCACACAGAGAGAAGTGATATCAAAGAGAGTCACATGTCTGGTGCTCCAGCTGCTGTAACATTCAGGAGGCAAATTCCAAGAATGGGTCAATTTTATCAGTGTTTAAGAGAATAAAGAAATGTTAGAAGACTCCCAGAACCTGGTCCCAAATCTATTTTCAATCTGCTTTGTTCATGGCAAAGGGCATTCAAAAAACAGGCAAGACAAGCGGTGAAGCAATCAGCTATAAATAGTAGAGCGTCTGTTTGTTTGAAGACAGTGTGTTCTGTCAAGGACTGCGAATATTTGGGTTCTTGCAAAGAACTGTGTCTAATTCTACTCAAATTTGCAAGTATAGATGAGAAAATCAAAGAAAAAAGTGCCTAAGAGAACATAGCACATCATACTGGTGTTTAATGTTCTGTTTCATTTTGTTTTTTGTTCTAGTCACAGGGCGGAAAATTTCCACTTTGCCTAGATTGTCTGCTGTTGCAGGGCTGCTCCACAAACTCCATTCACTTTATGGAGCATCTGCCACATGCCAGAAATGAAGGCATGAGCATCAGAAACACAAAAGAAACATTCCCACCCATAGCCTCGCAGAGGAGAAAGGCAAGAGAACTGAGAATTCTAACTTACAATCCCACGTGCTGAGCGTTACAAAGAGGGTGATGTGGAAAGAAAGGTGAGGACTTAGGGTAACTAACTCATCCTGGTTTGTCTGGCAGTTTTCTGGTTTTAACACTGAAAGTCTTGTGTTCTGGGAACCCCCTTAGCCCCAAGCAAACCCAGACAGTTGGTTGTATTAGCGAGGTACTCAGTGGGAATTGCTGGAGGGAGTAATGGGATTGGGGAGGGAATAGGATGTTAGAAAATTTCCCAGAAAAGAAGAAATGTTTAAGCTGCATCTGAAAGGCTGAGGTAGAAAAAGATAGGTGTGCTAGGCAGAATAGTGGCTCCCGAAAATAAGCAGGGCCTAATCATTAGAGCCTGTGAATGTTATCTTATATGGCAAAAGGGATTTTGCAAGTGTGATTAAATTAAGATCTTGAGACAGAGTGTTCTAGATTATCTGGGTGGGCTTCTCTGTAACCATAAATGTTCTTATAAAAAGGAGATAGAAATCTGCTAACAGAGGAGCAGACAGTGGAAGAGGTGACAATGGAAGCAGGAAGTCAGAGCAATGCACAGGAAGGGGTCACCAGCCCTGGAATGCCCATGGTCTCCAGAAGCTAGGAAAGGCAAGGAAATAGATTCTCCCCAAGAGCATCCAGAAGGAGCTGGCCTTGCAATACGTTGACTTTAGCTGAGTGAAACTGATTTCTGGTTTCTGGCCTGTAGATGGTAAGAAAATAAGTGAGTTGCTGTTTTCTTGGTTTTTTTTTTTTTTTTTTTGAGACAGAGTCTCCCTCTGTTGCCCAGGCTGGAGTGCAGTGGTGTGATCTCAGCTCACTGCAAGCTCCGCCTCCTGGGTTCACGCCATTCTCCTGCCTCAGCCTCCCAAGTAGCTGGGACTACAGGCGCCCGCCACCATGCCCTGCTGATTTCTTGTACTTTTAGTAGAGATGGGGTTTCACCGTGTTAGCCAGGGTGGTCTCGATCTTCTGACCTCGTGATCCACCTGCCTCAGCCTCCCAAAGTGCTGGGATTACAGGCATGAGCCACAGCGCCCGGCCATAAGTGCTGTTTTAAGCCACTAAGCTTGCAGTGATTTGTGTCAGCAGCAACAGGAGATGAATACAGGAGGGAATGCAGGGAAGGGCAATCTAGGCAGGAGGCTAGCATGACAAAACATGTAAGAGGGCAAGGGATGTTCAGGATACCACAGGCAGTCAGTGTGTCTGCAGTGAAGCATGCATGGAAACACAGTAGGAGAGGAAGCTCCGGAAAGAGGCGGAGGCTGGGCTGTGAAAGAGTTTTTCCTCCATATTGAAGACAATGAAGACATACTCAATGCTTTAAAGCAGGGCCATAATGTGATTATATTTCATTTTGGAAAAGTCTTTTTGGTAACAGGATGGGAAAGTAGATAATTGTGAGGAGGAAGTAGATTGAAAGAAGCAGAGAAATCCACTTAGATTTGATTGATTGGAATGATTATATTGTCCAGGCAAGAAAAGATAGGACTCTTGATGGCCAACGGGGACGAAGAACAGGGGCAGTTTCTAGAGATTCTTAGGAGGTGGATTATACAGGACTTGGTGTCCACCAAGTGAGGCAAAGAAAAGGCTGAAATTTTCATTTGGGTGCTTTGGAGGATGGGGCTGTCAATGCAAAGATGGGAATACAGGAGAAGCAGTATGTATACAGGCTGTGGGTGGGAACGATGGGTTAGCTTTCAGGATTACAGAGGAATGAAATGCTTTCAAATGAGTGCATATTTGTTCCATTCAAAAATTGAATGCCACTGATAATCATTGGGCACCTCTCAAGATGTGAAATATTAAAATTACATTTTAAAAGCCTAAGTTACAGGCCAAATGTGATGGCTCACATCTGTAATCCCAGCACTTTGGAAAGCTGAGGTGGGAGGCTTGCTTGAGGCTAGGGAGTGTGAGCAAGACCCCATCTAAGTTATGGTATTACATCACAAAAATACTACTATTTCTGTACTTAGAAATACTAAAAACAGGTATTTTAGTCACCATTATTTCATTTTTGACTTTTGAAAACACACTTCCATTTCAAGGTTCTACTTAATTTTCCCTTTTCCTCCACTGGAATAAAAATATCCTGTATTATAGATATTTTTGTATTTATCTTATTTCTTCATTTAGGGAGATAAGCTTCTGAAAACCAGGACCACGTTACATTCAACTTTGTGTTCTCACAACCTAGTACAGGATCTGCACATAGTTGTGTTTAATAAATATTTGTTGAATTCAACCATTTACTATTGTTCTTCCTCATAGTAGAGCTGACTTTACATTTCCCAATGCCTTATCATGTCTTTCTCATCACATCTAGTTGCTGAAGTCACTTGGATATAAAGGCATAAGGCACACCTTTGGTCATGATGAGAATAAAAATCCAGTTTGGTGACATACCAAGGCTCCTTTATGAATTTTCCACTGTCAGGTTCTTTTCAAAGTGATAAAAATTTCCACACATTAAAGAAAAATTTGACCAAGAATTTTTCTTTCATCTCTTTAGGACTTTCCCCATGAACCACAGAAAAAAACTATAGCAATAGATAAGATAATGCATAGCTTTCCTTAAAGATGATTTATAAGTACAGGGTGGAGTGGTTCGGTAAGTAGCTCTTTCATACAAGTGTCAATAAAGAATGTGTCTTTTTGCTTGGGGCTGTTAGAGGTAGAATTGATGGTTGAAGTATTGCAGAAGGTGCCGTTTTTTGGAAATAGGGTCTTGTTTTTTGTTTTGAGACGGGAGTTTTGCTCTTCTTGCCCAGGCTGGAGTGCAATGGCACGATTTTGGCTCACTGCAACCTCTACCTCCAGGGTCCAAGCAATTCTCCTGCCTTAGCCTCCCAAGTAGCTGGGATTACAGGCATACCCACCACACCTGGCTAATTTTGTATTTTTAGTAGAGACAGGGTTTCTCCATGATGGTCAGGCTGGTCTCAAACTCCCAATCTCAGGTGATCCACCCGCCTCAGCATCCCAAAGTGCTGGGATTACAGGCGTGAGCCACCGCACCCGGCATGGAAATAGAGTCTTTACCCAGAGGTAATCAATGTAAAATGAGGTCACTAGGAATGGCCCTAATCTAATATGACTAGTGTCTTTGTAAAAAGGAGAAATTTGGACACAGAGCCTGATGCACAGAGGGAAGATGGTCTGTGAACTTGGAGGATGGGAATGATGCACCTCTAAGCCAAGGGGCACCAAACATTGCCAGAGAACCACTGGAGTCTAGGAAAAGCCAGGGGAAGATGCTTCCTCTGCAGGTTTCTGAGGGAGTATGACGCCGCCGACCCTTGAGTTTGGACTTCTAGCCTCCAGAATTGAGAGATATTTCTTTTTTCTTTTTCTTTTTTTTTTTTTGAAGGAAGATGCCAGATGGCAGTTTTTACATTTATTTAAACAGAAAATGTGCACACAAGCTGTCTACTCATTTTCTTCGCTGCGCAGCCTGGCATTGGGGTTGGTGACTCTGACGGCCAGTTGGGCAGCTCTTTCCACAATGGCTTTGCGGTTCTTGGAGGAAACATTGTGAGCGATCTCGGCACAGTAAGATTTGTTGCACATCAGCAGCACTTCCAGCTCCTTGACGTTGTGGACCAGGAACTTCCGGAAGCTACTGGGCAGCATGTGCTTTGTTTTTTTGTTGCTTCCATAACCACTGTTGGGCATCAAGATCTGGCCCTTGAATCTTCTACGAACCCTGTTGTCAATGCCTCTGGGTTTCCGCCAGTTACGCTTAATTTTGACATATCGGTCTGACTGGTGCTGGACGAACTTCTTGGTTCTCTTTTTGACGATCTTGGGCTTCACAAGGGGTCTGAGGGCGGCCATGATGCCGAGGAGGAGATGGCTGCCACCTTCGTAGGCAGCGCCGAGGAAGAGTGAGACAGATATTTCTGTTGTTTAGTCGTTATCCAATTTGTGGCACTTTTGGTGACAGCTCTAGCACACTCATATGGGGGATCACAGACTGTATACCAGCACCTCATCCTACCACGTTTTTTTTTTTTTTTGACTTGAAATATTTTAGAATAAAAGCATATGTTGACAGTTCCAAATTCAAAGAAAGTTAGCAAAGTTTAAATATTTCTGTTTAGGACAGGAAAAGAATCAGTTTGGCTGTTAAACAAATAAACATTGAAAAATAGTGAAAATTTTTGGTAAACAGAACTGGCAATCATGCCAGTAGAGCCTATCATTGCTGTATTCATACCTGGTGGAAATTTTCTAGATATGACTGGCAGCCATGAGATGCCATCACAGAATAGAGATGGGATTTTATTTTTTATGTAAGGTGCAGAGACTGACAATCTTAATAATCACTTAAACTAAGATTACTTATGGTCATTTGTGTAAAAAGTACTATATTTCCATTTCACTATACACCTTACATTTGCAGCTAGTTATCTAATATGTCTTTCCTGCAATTTTGAAGGTGTCAAGATGTTAAGGACCATGTGCGACTTGTTCCTGGCTGTATCCCTGTGCCAGTGGGTGTCCCAGGCATCAGTGGTTGTGAGAGGAAGGAACAGAGGCAAAGAGGATGGGAGAGGGCAGAAGAGAAGAATCAAATTTGGTTTTACTCTTCATTTAAAACCTTCACATTTTTCCATCACAATATATGGCAGTATTTCAATCTAATTCTTTTTAAAAATAATATTGTGCCATATTTAAAAGTTCGTTTTTCTTTTTTCTGAAGTAAAGATATTTTTATTTTCTCAGAATGAGATTAACAGCCTATGAGAATATTAGTTATTTATAATATTACATTTTCTATTTTATTTTTTGAGCATTATGTTTTAATCTCTATTCTCTCTCGGCCAACTATCTTGTAAATGTCCTCACAAGGGAGATGTTATAGATAAATAATTGTGAGAAAAAATAATTGTAAACAAATCCCTGTGGGTCTACAGGCACTTTGTCATATTAAAGGAAAAGGGCACAGGGATATATTTCAATTTGAGAATCAGGTTACCTGTTTGCATTCTGCCACCAACATGCTTTGACACCGAATAAAGCTCTTAAGCACAGTTTTATTCTTTGGAATAAAAACTTCTCAACAAACATTTTGCATCAATTACTTGATAACCATCTTTAAATGTTATGAACATCTGGGAATAAAAAATTCTGTCTGATTGCAAAGTGCTATATTGCTTGTGTTTCTGTATAAAACTCACTCGGGAGATTGTTTCATCTTGGCATTTAAAAAATAAAGCCAGCATCAGCATTCTCCAAAAGGACCAGGCACAGTGGCTGGTCCTTCCCGGCATTTTGGAAGAATGAGGCAGGCAGCTCACTTGAGCCCAGGAGTTCAAGACCGGTCTGGGGAACATGGCAAACCTTATCTCAACAAAAAATACAAGAATTAGCTGCTGTGGTGGTATGCACCTGTAGTCCCAGCTACTCGGGAGGCTGAGGCTGGAGAATCACCTGAGTCCAGGAGGTCAAGGCTGCAATGAGCCAAAATGCAGACCTTTAAAATGATGACTTTCCCCTTTGAATCAGTCTGTAGGGAAGACTATGCATTCATTTAAATTAGGTTAATAGTGTTTAAAACATGGCTGAAACTTCTCTTTTCAATTGCAGTCAAAGCTGTTTCTCATTCTTTGAATATCCTCTTTGATGGCAAGTTTTTATATTCATAATATTTAAATTAAATATTTAATTTGATATAAAAATGGCTAAAATGCCAGGCATAGTGGCTTATGCCTGTAATCCCAGTACTTTGGGAGGCCAAGGCCAGAGGATCACTTGAGGCCAGGAGTTCAAGGCCAGGCTGGCCAACATGGTGAAACCCCATCTCTACTGAAAATACAAAAATTAGCTGCGCATGGTGGTGCATGCTTGCAATCTCAGCTACTTGGGAGGCTGAGGCATGAGAATCACTTGAACACGGGAGACAGAGGTTGCAGTGAGCTGAGAAGGTGCCACTGCACTCCAGTCTAGGCAACAGCATGAGACTCTGTCTCCAAAGAAAAAAAAAGGCTAAAAGTCACTGTAACCAAATATAACTAATGAGGTATCACTATAAAATGGCACTTTCTGGTATGCTTATATAATAGCTCTGAATGTTACTTCCAAAAGTTGTTTCAGAAACAATTAGGCAGGGTCAGCATATTGTGATTAAAGGTAAAATCACCCATGGTTATCCTCTGGAAATAAAACATTTACTTGCACTTCTATATTATGATGTGTTAGTAAAATAAAATCTTATTGCTATATGGTTATACCTCTTGTTCATGACAGATGATGTGAAACTCAGGAACAAAATGAGAAAAATGTGTTCTAGTGAAAAGTCTAAGAGTGCTCTTCATCTCCAGGCCTGCAACATACAGTAAATAAATTCCCTGCTTTTCCTATGAACAGAAGAGGTGGTTTGGGATAAGCACAATGAGAGCCTTAGAAAAGCAGGCATATATGTGTGTGTGTTTCTTCCTTTGAGGTTGAGGTGAGTTCACAAGAGAAAACATGCCTCATGCCATTGATACTATAGTCTCTAGCTCTAGGGTTGCCCTGGGAATTCCGTAGACTCCAAAATGCTCAAGGCATCTGGGGGACTGATTGTTTTGCACACTGGTGGTCAGCAGTCTGCTCTCGTAGACTGGAAAATGGACTGAGTGCTCCTTTCCATGCCTGGCCAGCAATAGCACCACTTGCATTCCTGCCCTGTGGGAAAGCGTCTGTGAGTACCTCTTAGCCTACAGGCCTAGTGCAATGCAGCAGTTGCATCTGATCACGTAACCTCACTGAAGCTGTCGTGTGTGGTCCAGTCTCAGTTCGGTGTTCTGTCCAAGGAGCACAGTTCTTAACCAAACATATTTGAAAAGTTAATCAATTTGTTCATTGTATAATTTGAAATGCATTAAAGTGAATACTTATGGCCCTTCTGGAATACTTCTGGGATCCCTGTTCTTTCACACCTTATACTCTTTGACACGTAATTATAGATTCTCATTTGCCAACTGCAATTCCCCCTCTCTTGCTAGGCCCTTCCATTCCTCTTGCCTCTCGGGTTCTGCAGTATTCTGCTTGTTCTCCAATTCTGCATCCCAAAAGATTAGAAAAGGGTTTTGCAGAGATAAGCTGACTTTTGAGAAAGTGAATAGAAATTGGCCTGATAAACTGGAAGTCAATGGACATACCAATAATTGTTATTGTGTTTAGTTTGTAATTTTAGCTTACAAATTCTAGTGTCCATGCTGAGTTCCCATTGTGACTCGATATGTTCCTTCCATTTCCTACAATGTCCTAGCTACCCCATCCTCACAGTATTTTTGGCTGTGATTGTTGTTTATATGATATCTTTTTAATTCTCTTGCATCTCTGACCTCTCTCTATTTCACTGCATTGTCGACTTCTTGCCTCATAATTTAGTTTGTCTCCTCAGATTCAAGCCACATGTCCTCTGCCTTGTCTTGCATTGTCTGATTGCAGGGGTAGGGACAAAAGCGAAAGATAAGACAAGGACAGAGGAGAGGCAGGGACACAATAAAGGAAGATGCCTCAATTTAGGCTGGAGAGAGTCTGCATGCAAGGCAGGCAGGTGTCGATGCAGAGATCAGTAGGCGAGGATGGAAGATTTGCCTCTAGGGAAGATACTCTAAGAGCTCTGCTGCGGTTTTCCAGAGCAGTTTTAAAAAAAGGATCCTAAAACTGACTTGAAGAATGGATGCATCATTGGAATAATCACATAGCCTTTCAAGGATTCTACTTTGAAGATGTCAACACCATTGAAAGCTAGACATTTTGCTGTATTTAAGAGAAGAATCACTTCTGTGACTTTATAGCCATATCTCCTACATCTGTGCTATTGTTCTTCATATCTGAAATAGAGGTTGACAGTCATCACTAATGATGCAGATGGAGCTTTGTTTTTTTAAATAAGTAGTATACCTGAGGCCAGGCATGGTAGTTCATGCCTGTAATCCCAGCACCTTGGGAGGCCAAGGCAGGTGGATCACTTGAGGCCAGGAGTTCGAGACCAGCCTGGCCAGCATGGCAAAACCCTGTTCCTACTAAAAATACAAAAATTAGCCGAGTGTGGTGGCATGCTCCTCTAGTCCCAGCTACTCAGGAGGCTGAGGCAGGAGAATTGCTTGAACCCAGGAGGCAGAGGTTGCAGTGAGCCGAGATCACACCAGTGCACTCCAGCCTGAGGGGGTGACAGCAAGACTCTGTCTCAAAAAAAAAAAAACACACACAAAAGACAACAACAACAAAAAACTGTATACCTGAAAGATTAGATAAGGAGCCAAGGCACTAACACATTTCCAAAATATATTATTTTCTCCAGTAACTGTCTAGGGAACTTAAATTCTCTAGACTTTACTTTTTCATGCAGGCTATTAAGGGTCCTAGTTTCGTGCCCTAGTGAAAAAATTTGGGGGTCCTTCAGCAAGAGTCAAGAGGCTAAAATTAAGGCAACAAAAGAGCTTTCATATGGACAGTTCTCAGGAACCTGAAAAAGCAAGCCCTCACCTCATCTCTTCAGCCCTGTCTCTCACTGTTTCTCAGAAACAACATCTCATTTTTTTGGTCTTTACTTTCACATCTGAAGCAAATATCTTTTGACCTCCTTTTACCCACTCAAATCTCTCCATACTTTAAGGTCCAGATCAAGTCTAAACTCTCCCAAGACTCATGTTGACTGCTCCAGTTCACGTGAATAGGTTCTCTGAACTCCTATGGAAGATTTTGATTTTTTCATCAATTCTACTCATCCTAGAGTTGTGCCATGGGTTTCAGTTTTGTCTTGGTAATCAACCATATGACAGTGATTTCTGAGGAATGGGATTATTGTGCACCTTTTGTATTTTCTGTCCATTTAAACCTACTCAACACATGATATAATGAGTCTTCAATCAATACCAGCCAACTATAGTTAATCAACAAATAAATACCATCCCAGAGCCCAAGATAAAAGAATGTTCTTTGGTAATAAGGAGTTAAAGAGGGTCAAAGTCTTGGGAGAGCTGTTCAAGATCTGAGCTAGGAAAAGCTAAATATTTTGTGGAATTAATGTAAGGCATACCTCAGACAGGAAACATAAACCACAGTTATTTTTTAGAAAGATTTCTTCCACATAAGCTCCATGTTGAGAAATTGTTGCACCTAATTATTTGTTAACCTGCTTTTCAACAAGAAAACAAATTCGATACCTGCAGAGAATCAATCATGAAAGATTTTACCTCATGAGATTTGGGAGTTTCAGCAAGCTCATTTTGTGAAGTTCATTTTCCTCATGAGGAAAACAAAGAGAATCCCTTGATTCAACAACCTGGTCTCTTCACTGCATGCACAAAGTGTAAATGTGGGAAGACATAGTACATCAGGCAGAACTGGAAGGTGAAAAGACTAGGAGAAGCTCTGCAAATTTCTAATTTGACCCAATTTTTCTTACACAGTGATAACTGCTGCCCAGATTTAAGATTCAACTAAACCTCAAGCTGTTAAGACATTACATTTACTCATAAAAATGATCGAATGGAATATTTATCAGCTTAATGGGTATTGTGTGAAGTTAAACAAACAGACAAAGATCTAGAATGCAACAGTCATCAATACAGGGCAAGGAGACAAAAATAAGGTTTAATTAAGACCAAAATTAAGACTGTACAGTATGCACAAACAAAATGTTGAAAGTGTTTTATAAATCATTGGCTTAAACATATCTGCATGGAAGAGCTGGGAAAAAAGGTTGCTCTTCTTTCTATTTCTTTAAAGGGGAGCCTCTGAGACACAGGGATCATTTTTGTTTTGGTAGGTGGAGTTCACTAACCAAAATGACAACAAACTCTGGGAAATGGGCACTTACTCCATGGCATCTGTTCAAACCTCCTAAAACCAAGCATGTTTTCCTGTCTGATGTATAAGCCACCCAGGCACAAATTAAAAGCAGATGCTCCATGGTTTTTTGAGGATATTTATAGCTCAGAGTCTATACTTTCTGGTAATCTCTATACAGCAGAACATTCTGAAGAGATAGTGAACATTTTGCAATAATGAATACCCGATTCTAGTAGATTTCAATTTCTCTGTTTTGGAATTATTCTACATATCTTCTTTCCTCAGCGGGAAAAAGTATCTTTGCAAAAGGAACTTGAGGTATTTTCCATACTACATACGCCCCAGTTACACAATCACAAGATTTAATATATGAACTAAAAGCAAGAAGGATGGCTTTATTTTTATGTCCTGAACTCCCTCTCTTGTTAAATTCATGCATTTTGGTTTAGTCTGCTCTTCAGAGCAATCACTTGAAATATGAAACACAGCAACATTTATAAATTAAAATGGAAAACATGGGGTTTCCATCGAAGGAAATAAACACTGAAGGAAGTAAATCTATTCTACCAAGATGTATTGTGTGTTATGTGCATAGAGCAGGTACTATGAAGATTAAACAAAGAAGCACAATTGTTGCTCTTTGGCTTCAATGAACTTGAAATTGTTGTGGAGAGAGTGATTCAGTGCAGAAAACTGAATTTAATAACAGAAAATAATACAGCAGGAGTTGCCTACATGTATACAACTGATATACAACTGATATACAAAATGATAATCCTGGGGAGAGATTTTAATATACCCTGAAATAGTCACCTTTGATATTAAACACAGAGTAGTCTGGTAATTCAGGAATGAATTATGCAACAATGGACAATGAAAGTGATTTAACTTACTCAGAAAATGCCCATATCTTAAAAGGGCTAATGCCCTGAACTAGGAGCCGTGAACACAGGAGGAATGAGATCCCATAGAGAGGTGATGTGCCCACTAAAGTGGGTCCAACTTGTTTGTCTTCTGAAGCAATCTTAGAGTTCCCTTTCTACAAAATAATACTTGTCCCCTATTTTTTGAAGCTTTTTTTCTAGGTAACACTTCTATCCCTTGAATAGATTCTTCTGTCTCCTCCTTTCCTTCCCTAAACTCTACTTCCCTCCATGAAGCACTTCCCACCAAAGGAAAGATGGTAATGAGGCCATCTCCACCGACAAGTGACTGATTGAAAAAAGCTTGCCCTTAACTGACTTCACTCACCACTAGGCAAAACGCTGTCTCCACTTTTCTTGAACACAGTACCACTTTGGAAGTAGTTTGTGGTTTTTCTGTTTAGTTGTCTTTCCCCTTTTCTGTTAGTATTAGTGTTTCCAACGAGACAATCGTGAGCTCTTTCTAATTTTTAACATGGTATCCATTAAGCAGATTAATGCTTCAAGTGATGATTGAGGTTATGAATAAATATAGTGCCTTAGAAGTTTAAAATGGAAGTTTTAACATTTTTAAGTCTTAGCAGGGCTTATTGAGAAAGCTTCCAACACTAAAGTAAAATACAGGTGTTATCTTCCTGCAAAATGAGCCTGTTTCAAAATTTTTCTCTTCAGCAACTCAACTCAGAATTTTTGAATATGTTAATAAAAACGGTTCAGAAGAAGTAAAAAATTGGGTCAAGTAGGGGAACGGAGGGGAGTGATGGAAACTTGAAACATTCTAAAGGCACATTTGAGACAGCAGAATCATAAAACTACCTGCAAATTACCTACAGACTTCAGTGATCCCCAAAGCCTCTACCCTTAAACATGTCCATTCTGTTTCTTCCTGTCAGAAAATTAAGCTTCCATGGAAATCAGGGCAAAAGCTCCTCCTGTACCCTCTCTGTCACTCTCCATTTCTTTTCTTTTTTTTTTCTTTTTTTTTAAGACAGAGTCTCGCTCTGTCCCCTAGGCTGGAGTGCAGTGGCGTGATCTCGGCTCACTGCAAGCTCTGCCTCCCGGGTTCACGCCATTCTCCTGCCTCAGCCTCCGGAGTAGCTGGGACTACAGGCGCCTGCCACCATGCCCGGCTAATTTTTTGTATTTTTAGTAGAGACGGGGTTTCACTATGTTAGCCAGAATGGTCTCGATCTCCTGACCTCGTGATCTGCCCACCTCGGCCTCCCAAAGTGCTGGGATTACAGGCGTGAGCCACCACGCCTGGCCCCTCACTCTCCATTTCTTATTGGTCAACAAAATGTACCTCAGAGAGGTCCACAGAAAGGATAGCTCCTGAGGTAGCTGACCCCCTTTATTTATTTATTTATTTATTTATTTATATTTTTGGTTTTGAGACAGGGTCTCACTCTGTTGCCCAGGCTGGAGTGCAGTGGCATGACCTCAGCTCACTGAAGCCACAATCTCGTGGGCTCAAGCAATTCTCCCACCTCAGCCTCCCAAGTAGCTGGGAATACAGGTGCGTGCCATCACACTTGGCTAATTTTTGTATTTTTTGTAGAGACAGGGTTTTGTCACGTTGCCCAGGCTGGTCTGAAACTCCTGGGCTCAAGCAATCCACCTGCTTCGGCCTACCAAAGTGCTGGGATTGCAGGCAAGAGCCATTGTACCTGGCCCACCTTTTAGTTTTACTGGACTCTAAAATGATATGAGGAATTTCTTTATCTGAACTTATTTTTCCACTGGGTTTTATCTGTTGGAAGTTACTAGTAAGAAATCCCCACCAACCAAAAAAAGGAAAAGGTTTGCTCTTTGTGTGGGAATTACTTAGGCTATGGATTCAAGTTTGTGCATTTATACCCTGTCTTTTGCTTCTTCTGAGTTATTTGGCCATAGACAACTTACTTAACTTTATCTTGCTTCAGTTTATTTATCTGTGAAATAGAAATAAAATAATAAAATAAGGAATTATTTTATTAACCATAGACACTGAACTCCAGCCTTACTCTCCTATTGTTTTTATAACTTGTTACTTGTCTTCGGAAAGTATGGATTACCCTGGTACAGCTTAGAAGCTAGTGTTAGGGAGCCCTGCTTTCCTCAGGTGATCAGGTCCTAAAGATGAAGTTGATAAGGGGTCTTAGGACACACAGATGGTGTCAATGTGAATTACTAAGCACCACCTTCTGTCCATTGCCCAGTGGAGAACCCTTCTAGTCAGTGAGAAACAAGGATGCTCAAAGATGCCCGTTTCACAATATGAATTCACCTTGGATGTGGCCGGGCGTGGTGGCTCACGCTTGTAATCCCAGCACTTTGGGAGGCCGAGGCGGGCGGATCACAAGGTCAGGAGATCGAGACCACGGTGAAACCCTGTCTCTATTAAAAATAAAAAAAATTAGCCGGGCATGGTGGCGGGCGCCTGTAGTCCCAGCTACTCGGGGAGGCTGAGGCAGGAGAATGGCGTGAACCCGGGAGGCGGAGCTTGCAGTGAGCCGAGATGTGCCACTGCACTCCAGCCTGGCACAGAGTGAGACTCCGTCTCAAAAAAAAAAAAAAAAAAAAAATGAATTCACCCTGGATGTTGGTAGCTCTGTCGTGTGAGTCTGTGACACTGTTGTCATGTGTTACTGATCATACCACAGTAAAAGTACCTCTGGGTCCACCATTCTGCCTTTATAGAGTGTATATTTGGAATATACACTTATTTCCAAAGTGTATTTGGAATAATGTGTCAATGAAAGATCTCTAGGTTAATAACCTTGAGTCTTTGTCTATCAAAACTTCAAATCTAAAAGAAAGATAGTATTCTCTTAAACATACTGGTAATAGTAGTTGTTGATATATAATAATAGCAGTGCTATAAGTAGCTGAGAATTATGTTTCCCTCACTTTGTCAGATCCAGTGCTTACAGGTTAATTCTTTTATTCCCTGTGACTCTCTCTGAAGAAGGTACTATTCTAGCCACCATTTATAGGCGAGGAAACTGTGGCACAGATTGGTTAGCAATGTGCCCAAGTCATCCAGCTAGTAAGTGGAAGCTAGTAAGCTAGGAACTGGGATTTGAATCCAGGTGATCTGGTTCCTGGGTTTTTACTCTTAGCCTCTAAGATGTATCACTTCTTTGTTAATAATGATACATACTATTTATTATATGTTTCTTTTGTGCATGTCACTATTTTAAGTAGTTTGTATGCAATATTTTATCTATTATTTGTAACTATCTTGTGAGGGAGGTTTCTGCTTCAATTTTTCAGATGAGAAAACTAAGGCTAAAAAAAGTGAAATATTCTAACCAAAGTCACACAGCTAGGAAGTAGCAGAGTCAGCATTCCTCAAAGCCCCTAAGCTTAACCTATGAGCAAAATTGTTCCAGGTATATGGTGCTAGTTTCTTCCAAATTGAGTGGAAAATTCCATTTAAGTCATTTATGTTTTTTTTTTAATAACCTTTCCTTAAAGTCATGTCAGGAACATGTCTTTAAAATTATCTGAGGTAAACACTTTTTAAAAAATTCACATATTTATAATTGGTGGGAAAATACTTTCTGGGTAGGGAGGGATTGGTATGTTCACAAACAAACATTTGGGGCATGTGTGGAGAATTGTGAGCTATGTATTTTGACTGGAGACTGTGGAGGGTGATAAATGTTGAAATTAGACAAGAAATAAGCCTGGAGAGGTGGGATGTGGCCAAATCACGTAGGGTCTTGAAAGTCTCGTTTGGAGTCATAATGCGCCCCACTGACAGTGAGGGACCCATTGAGCTCTGTGCAGGGCTGGGGTTCCAGCTGACTGAGGGAGATTCCTGGGATGGTGGTGCGAAAGCCAGGTGGAAGCAAAGAAGCAGAAGTAGAAAGATTAGGTAAAAGGTTGTTGCATAGTTTTTGTAAATCAACCAAAAGACATGCAAGAATGTTTATGGCGTCTCATTCATAATAGCAGCTTTTTTCATAAAATCCAGAGAATAGAAAAATTATATAGTGATAAAAAAAGAACAAACTGCTGCTATGCACAACAATAGGAATGGGTTCCACAAATATAAGACCGAGGGAAAGAAGCCAGACACAAAAAAAGTAGGTGCTACAGTCCAATGACGAGAAGGTCAAGAAACAAGATTCGTTTCAGGGGAAACAAATGTATGGCTAGAGAAGGCAGAACAATTACCTCCGTGAGGACAGATGGCACATATTGACTGGGAAGGAACATGAGTGTTCTGGATGTTGGCTGTGTTCTATCTTTTGATGGTGGTGGGATTACATGGTTTTCATACACACAACACACACACATAGATACAAGTATACCTATGCAGATATGTAAAAATTCATTGAGTTGCATATTATGATTTGTACACCATGCAGTGCATCGTGTACATATACCTGAATAAGAAGATTTTTAAAAAAATTACTGTATAGTTCCATCAATTCTATTAATAATTATAGGATCTTCCCACTGGAGAATTTCCTTTTATTTTTCTCTAATTGAAAAAAGAGAACATATTTATTTCTTCGTCTCCTATTCTAACTCAGATTTTCTTCCTGGTTGGTTGGGTGACCTCTCTGTGATTCACTGAATCAGTGGCAAGAGTGGCGGCTTCAGCGAGAGGTGAAGAAAGAGGAGAAGGCTTCAGGGGTAATTGAGGAGAGGGGAGGAAATGAGTCAACTTCCCCTGGGCGTGAAGTGTAAGTTGCCTCACACAGCGGAGGGTGGCTCTCTTCCTCTCAGAATTTCAACATACCTTCCCTGTTTTCATTCTCCTACACCAATGCCACTGTTTCTTATGAATGAAAATCAGTCAGGTCGCTGTGAGTCACCCATTTTCACATAAAATCACAAGGGACTAATTTTTTTAAACTGGAAGCTAATTGGCGATTTATATGCAGAGCATACAAAGGGTTTGTAGTAATTAGACCATATGAATGCTTATGAATGTGTAACTGGAAAGCAAGCTGATTTTCTCACAGAATTATGTATATGGCAATTTACGGTTCTGAAATGAGTACATACTTTTCTAAACAAGCTGGTGTAAGCCAGACAGAGAATCCTATGAGTAAAGACAGCCAATGAGTGTTTTTGGAGAATAGTTGGTATAGGGTAGAACACATACCAGGGAGAGAGATTAAGGCAGAAAAATGGATTTTGATTAAGATCGTAGTTGACTTTGAATGTCAGATGAAAGATTTTCTAAGTAGTTTAATAGGTAACTGGAAACCATTACAGACTTAAGAATAGGACACAGGATTGAGCTCAGGACAGAAAAATACTTCAGGAAAAAAGAACTTAATAGGCTGAGAATTGTCTGGATGCTGGGGGAGAGTGAAAATGTGTTAATTTTAGAATGGTTTAAAAGGAAAAAACAAGCCCTTTAAAAGTAATTCTAAATAATAATTTAATCTTGATATTCCTATCTTGACTTGCTTAGTGTGTTTAATTTGAGTAAACTGCTACTTGGATTACCAACTGAATGTCTAATATGATAATGAGTAAATGGTAAACTTTGGGGTTTGCATTTATCTTGGTGAGTATTGAGAATATGGCAATGCGGTGGATATATATTGACTTGCTGTATATGAAATTATGAATAGTTCTACTTTAAAAAATCCCTTCACAAAATTGAAAAGCCTTTTGGAGGTAACAATACTATGGAATAACATTAATATTTATTTTTATTTATATATTTATTATTATTTTTATTTTACTTTAAGTTCTGGGATACATGTGCAGAATGTGCAGGTTTGTTACATAGGTATACATGTGCCATGATGGTTTGCTGTGCCTATTGACCCATCCATCATCTAAGTTCCCTCCCCTTGCCCCCCAGCCCCGACAGGCCCTGGTATGTGTTGTTCCCCTCCCTATGTCCATGTGTTCTCATTGTTCAACTCCCACTTATGAGTGAGAATATGTGGTGTTTGGTTTTCTGTTCCTGTGTTAATTTGCTGAGGATGATGGCTTCCAGCTTTGTCCATGTCCCTGCAAAGGACTTGATCTCATTCCTTTTCATGGCTGCATAGTATTCTATGGTGTATATGTACCACATTTTCTTTATCCAGTCTATCATTGATGGGCATTTGGGTTGGTTCCATGTTTTTGCTATTGTAAATAGCACTGCAATAAACATATGTGTGCATGTGTCTTAATAGTAGAATGATTTACATTCCTTTGGGTATATACCCAGTAATGGGATTGCTGGATCAAATGATATTTCTGGTTCTAGATACTTGAGGAATCTCCATACTGTCTTCCACAATGATTGAACTAATTTACATTCCCACCAACAGTGTAAAAGCGTTCCTATTTCTCCACAGCCCCGCCAGCATCTATTGTTTCTTGACTTTTTAATAATTGCCATTCTGACTGGCATGAGATGGTATTTCATTGTGGTTTTGATCTGCATTTCTCTAATGATCAGTGATGTTGAGCTTTTTTTCATATGTTTGTTGGCCATGTAAATGTCTTCTTTTGAGAAGTGTCTTTTCATATCCTTTGGCCACATTTTGATGTGGTTGTTTGTTTTTTCTTGTAAATTTGTTTAAGTTTCTTGTAAATTTTGGATATTAGACCTTTGTCAGATGGGTAGATTGCAAAAATCTTCTCCCATTCTGTAGGTTGCCTGTTTACTCTGATGATAATTTCTTTTGCTGTGCAGAAGCTCTTTAGTTTAATTAGACACATTTGTCAATTTTGGCTTTTGTTGCCATTGCTTTTGGTGTTTTAGACATGACGTCCTTGCTCATGCCTATGTCCTGAATGGTATTGCCTAGGTTTTCTTCTAGGGTTTTTATGGTTTTGGGTTTTAATTTAAGTCTTTAATCCATCTTGAGTTAATTTTTGTATAAAGTGTAAGGAAGGGGTCCAGTTTCAGTTTTCTGCATATGGCTAGCCAGCTTTCCTAGCACAATTTATTGAATAGGAGATCTTTTCCCTGTTGCTTGTTTTTGTCAGGTTTGTTGAAGATTAGATGGTTGTAGATGTGTGGTATTATTTCTGAGGTCTCTGCTCCATTCTATTGGTCTTTGTCTGTTTTGGTGCCAGTACCACACTGTTTCGGTTACTGGATTATTGTAGTATAGTTTGAAGTCAGGTAGCATGATGCCTCCAGCTTTGTTCTTTTTGGTTAGGATTGTCTTGGCTATACATGACCTTCTTTGATTCCAAATGAAATTTAAAGTAGTTCTTTTCTAATTCTGTGAAGAATGTCAATGGTAGTTTGATGGGAATAGCATCAAATCTATAAATTACTTTGGGCAGTATGGCCATTTTCACAATATTCATTCTTCCTATTCATGAGGATGGAATGTTTTTCCATTTGTTTGTGTTCACTCTTATTTTATTGAGCAGTGGTTCATATTTCTCCTTGAAGAGGTCCTTCACATCCCATCTTAGCTGTATTCTTAGGTATTTTATTTTCTTGGTAGTGATTGTGAATAGGAGTTTATACATGATTTGGCTCTCTGCTTGTTTATTGTTGGTGTGAGGGATGCTTTTGATTTTTGCACATTGATTTTGTATCCTGAGACTTTGCTGAAGTTGCTTATCAGCTTAAGGAGTTTTTGGCTCAGATGGTGGGGTTTTCCAAATATAGGATCATGTCATCTGCAAACAGAGACAATTTCACTTCCTTTCTTCCTATCTGAATACTCTTTATTTATTTATCTTGCCTGATTGCCTTGGCCAGAACTTCCAATACTATGTTGAATAGGAGTGGTGAGAGAGGGCATCTGTGTCTTGTACCGGTTTTCAAAGGGAATGCTTCCAGCTTTTGCCAATTAAATATGATATTGGCTGTGGGTTTGTCATAGATAGCTCTTACTATTTTGAGATATGTTCCATCAATACCGAGTTTACTGAAAGTTTTTAACCTGAAGAGATGTTGAATTTTATCAAAGGCCTTTTCTGCATCTATTGAGAAAGTCACGTGGTTTTTGTCTTTGCTTCTGTTTATGTGATGGATTACATTTATTAATTTGCATATCTTGAACCAACCTTGTATCCTAGGGATGCAGCTGACTTGACTGTGGTGGATAAGTTTTTTAATGTACTGCTGGATTTGGTTTGCCAGTATTGTATTGAGGATTTTCACATCAATATTCATCAGGGATATTGGCCTGAAGTTTTCTTTTTTTGTTGTGTCTCTGCTAGGCTTTGGTATCAGGGTGATGCTGGCTTCATAAAATAAGTTAGGGAAGTGTCCCTCGTTTTCAATTGTTTGGAATCGTTTCTGGAGGAATGGTACCAGCTCTTTGTACCACTGGTAGAATTCAGCTGTGAATCCATCTGGTCCCATGCTTTTTATGGTTGGTAGGCTATTAATTACTGCCTCAATTTCAGAACTTGTTATTGGTCTATTCAGGTATTTGACTTCTTCCTGGTTTAGTGTTGTGGGAAGTCATGGACCCCGAATGGAGGGACCAGCTGAAGCCATGGCAGAAGAACAAAAATTGTGAAGATTTCATGGACATTTATTAGTTCCCCCAAATTAATACTTTTATAATTTCTTATGCCTGTCTTTACTGCAATCTCCAAACATAAATTGTGAAGATTTCATGGACATTTATCACTTCCCCAATCAATACTCTTGTGATTTCCTCTGCCTGTCTTTAATCTCTTAATCCCGTCATTTTCGTAAGCTGAGGAAGTATGTCGCCTCATGATCCTGTGATGATTGCATTAACTGCACAAATTGTTTAAACAATATGGAATCTGGGCACCTTGAAAAAAGAACAGGATAACAGTGATGTTCAGGGAACAAGGGAGATAACCATTAGGTCTGGCTGCCTGAGAGCCAGGCAGAACAGAACCATATTTCTCCTCTTTCAAAAGCAAATAGGAGAAATATCGCTGAATTCTTTTTCTCAGCAAGGAACAACCCTGAGAAAGAGAATGCGTTCCTAGGGGAAGGTCTCCGAAATGGCCGCTCTGGGAATGTCTGTCTTTTACGGTTGTCGATAAGGGATGAAATAAGCCCTGGTCTCCCGTAGCGCTCCCAGGCTTATTAGGATGAGGAAATTCCTGCCTAATAAGCTTTGGTCAGACCGGTTGTCTGCTCTCAAACCCTGTCTCCTGATAAGATGTTATCCATGACAATGCGTACCAGAAACTTCATTAGCAATTTTAATTTTGCCCGGGTCCTGTGATCTCACCCTGCCTCCATTTGCCTTGTAATATTTTATTACCTTCTGAAGCATATGATCTCTGTAACCCACACCCTATTCGTACACTCCCTCCCCTTTGAAAATCACTGTTAAAAACTTGGTGGTTTTGTGGCTTGGGGGGCATCACGGAACCTGCCGACATGTGATGTCTCCCCTGGACACCCACCTTTAAAATTTCCCTCTTTTGTGCTCTTTCTCTTTATTTCTCAGACTGGCAGACACTTGGGAAAATAGAAAAGAACCTACATAAAATAACATTGAATTATCGGGGTTGGGTTCCCCCGATAGTTTAGTATTGGGAGGTTGTATGTGTCCAGGAACTTATCCATTTCTTCTAGATTTTCTAGTTTATTTGTATAGAGGTGTTTATAGTATTCTCTGACGGTAGCTTTTATTTCTGTGGGATCAGTGGTGATATCCCCTTTATCATTTTTTATTGTGTCTATTTGATTCTTTTTTCTTTTCTTCTTTATTAGTCTGGATAGCGATCTATCTATTTTGTTAATTTTTTCAAAAAACCAGCTCCTGGATTCATTGATTTTTTGGAGTTTTTGTATCTCTGTCTCCTTCAATTCTGCTCTGATCTTAGTTATTAATAATTTTTAATTTGATGGGATAAATTGTAAGTCAGGAGTTACACATGGGCAGAACAGGAAGGAAATGAAAACATATTGAGTGACTGTTACATGCTACATGTTACAGTATTAGCTCATTTAATCCTGAGAACAGTACTGTAGGGAAAGAATTATTATGCCCATCTCACAGATAAGGAGTTAAACAGAATTGGCATTGAATTTCCCCTTCATTATTTTCAACTGTGTGATCCTAGGCAAGTGATTTAACCTTTTTAGACCTCAGTTTCCTCATTGGCTAAAATGGAGACAGTAAAGTATGCAGGTCCTAGGGGTATTGTCTGGATTAAATTCAATAACAGACATTAAAGTTTTAGCCCAGCGCCTGCCTTAAGACAGCTTATACAGACTGACTTGCTATGTGCCAAGTACTGGCTGAGAAACTTAAATTTATCATCTCATTAAATCTTCACACGAACGTTATGGTAGGTACTCAATTGTTATGTTGTTCTTCCAAGTAATGACAAGCTTTATTAATTATTTTACTGTGGCTCAGAGAGATTCTTACTCATCCAAGATCAATAAACTAACAAGTGGCAGAACTGCTATTCCAATTTAGCTTTATTTGAGGGCAAAAGCCAGACACTTTTAAGAATATCTCACATTAGAAAATGATGGGAATACTCATAAATTACCTAAGTTATTTCATCTGCCCGTCTCTGATTTGGAGACCAATAAGAGAATAAACCACTTGCTAGGTACAGGATCACATTTTAAAAATTGTGACATATTTAAAAAATGGAGAAAAATGAAAATGTGATATGGATGGAAAGAATGTGTGTATGAAAACAATCAAGGTTGTAGCTGGAAAAGGGCCTATAGTATCAGTGATACTTGAGCATCTATGATTGTGCCTAGTCTTTCAGTATGGCATTAACATAAAATGCATATTAACATGAGTACATATGCCTGACCATTGAGAATCCATGCAACATTATGTCTCATGTCTCATTAGACAGGAGACAAAGTGAGGCACATGAGAATATACAATTACTTTACTAGTTTTAAATTCCACACCTAAGTTATAAACCAGATTTCTGCAACTATGTGTATGTGACATAATGATAAATATATAGGCAGCATCTAATGTACTTTTATTAGGTACCCCTGTGAATAAATCCACTATTTTTGGATGAAGACTTCTGCTTAGGGTGGAGGCATGAGGAAGAGAACCCTGATGATGAAAGAGCAAGAGATGTTTGCTCAATTACCACTGGGTTCATTTTAGAATTTAGGATTTTATTTTCCTATTGTGGTTTGCAAATTTAGGGACAGATATGAACTTTGCTAGAAGAAATTTTGAAGACTGTCTTGGGGAAGGATTGAGCCAGGGGAAGAAAGCTGAACTTGGCATCTGACAAGAAATTTGAAAGAAAATAGAAATATTTAGTGGGTTTTATTATTATTATTATTTTCTGTGTGGCATATGTGTTTCTGTCACCCATGAAACTGTCATCCAAATTTGCCTTTTGGGAGCTAATGCTTGAAAGAGTAATTGTTGTCTGTGTGTTTTTGTTTGGTTTGGTGGAAGGATAAAGAGGGCCCTACTTTAAGGTGGGGGAGAACACACTCACCTACGTATGACTACTTTTTCCAGCCTGCAAAAGCCATAGCCTTGAACCTGTTGTATTCTTAGTTTATAACTCTTTTCCATAAATAATTATTTCTGTTTATACAAGACCTTTCCATCTCTGAGAATATGATACAATTTCCCTGAGCAGGTTAGCACAAGTTAGGCAAAGTATTGGGTCAGAAAACAAGTGACAACAAAACGTGGCATTATGAAGAACTTAAATTGACCCTGATTTGATCTGGTGTATGTGGCCTCTTGGAGTGAATTCTGTCTTCGTTTGGTACATGGACTGAAAGTGTGTGGGGCCCTTGTACTGCCCATATCTTTTTTAATTGTGAATCTCTGTCCTGGTAACTGGAAACAAGTTTTACTCCTTTTTGGCGATTCGTCCTGCAGGCATCAATTAAACTTGACTATAGCACTAACTTGCTTAGTTAAAGCAAGAGGAAAATTCCTTTGCTCTTGTACTCTCTGCTGGGGCCTCTGGTGGATGCTGAATGCCCTGTTGACCTCTGACAAAATATGCAGCTGGTGAATTTGTGACCTATTCTCTTGGTTGGGTCAGGCCTAGTGGTCCTTCCCTGCTGCCTTAACCCTACCTGGGGTTGCTGGCATTGTAGGTCCCTCGCTACTCTGCCATGTCATCCATGCAGCCTTAATCCAGCCTGCCTGCTTTATGACCTCATTCACCATGGCTGTCCCTCAGCAAGATTTCCACCCTTTTGGTCAGCTCTCTTCTGTGCCTACTCTGGGGCACATTGGAGTTTCTGGATTTCTCTCTCACACTTGAGAGCTTGGAGAGGAGAACAAGTGCTAATCTGACTGTCTGCCTAATCACAGCATGCAACTGTGTCTCTGTTATATCCTGGGGAGCATCTTTTTGGATGTTATGTTTCTTTGTGAAGCTTGATCTCTTCTTGACTGTTCCCTGGAAAGCCAGGCAATTATTCCTTCTGCTCTAGGAAATGCCCAATCCTGTCATGAAATTTATCTGGGTTTTCTATCTCTTTGCCTCCTGGGCTCAAGTTCAGGGAAGTCTGACTGTACATTTCTGTCTTCATGTATCCTTGTTCCTCTCCCCTGAGCTTTCCTCCTTCCCTCCTTCCTCCACCTGCTACACGCAACTTCACATTTCATCTCCCTTACTCCAGCTTTATTCCTGGCTTTATTCCATGGTGTATGGGGAGATGGGTGGAAATAAAAGGATGGACTAACAAAAGAACATCAAGTAGAAAATATTTAACAAACGTAGTGTACTTATTTCATGTTCAAAGCATATGAGAGAACTGAAAGATAAGAAAGGACAAGTTCATCATTCTCACACACCTTACGGAAGTCTAGTTGGAAGATGTGCCCAGCGAACACTAAGAAAGACAAATGAGGGTAGACCATACAATAGAAATGGGCAATGTTTTGAGAGCTTTGGAGAGGGAGATGCCCAATGGAGGGTGAGAGTGGAGAATTTTTTTTCTTTTTTTTTTTTGAAACAGAATCTCGCTCTGTCACCCAGGCTGGAGTGCAGTGGCGCAATCTCGGCACACTGCAAGCTCCGCCTCCCAGGTTCACGCCATTCTCCTGCCTCAGCCTCTCCGAGTAGCTGGGACTACAGGCGCCTGCCACCACGCCCGGCTAATTTTTTGTATTTTTGGTAGAGATGGGATTTCACTGTGGTCTCGATCTCCTGACCTCGTGATCCGCCCACCTCGGCCTCCCAAAGTGCTGGAATTACAAGCTTGAGCCACCGCACCCGGCCGAGAGTGGAGAATTTTTGAGGGAAGAAAGGAGAAGTCACAGACAGCAGATGGAGGGAAACGGGTTGGACAAGGCAGAAAGAAAGGCACGGTGACATGGTAGAATGACACAGTGTAACTGTCTGCTGTGCAGTCATGTGTGGCAGGAGACACATCTGGAAGTCTGATCAGGTCTCAGGCTCTCTGGCCTCTATACAACGTCTTATCAGAAGAGAAAATGTAGGCAAATCTTTACCAACCCAATCATACTTTCTCTGCTAATCTCTTATCTCTAAGTAAATTCTGCTTGCTTGTCCAATTAAAAATTCCCACCCTAAACTTGCATAGTTGGATAGTTAGAACCTTTCTCTTCTGACTCATGAAGGAGAGAGAAATTATAACTTAGTTTACTTTTATAGAGCTATTTGTGGGACTGTCTGGTTTGCCTGTGAATAATGGTTCTCTTCTTTCTTCGTTTCTCACCAGCCAGTGTGGTTTGTGATTTAATAGCCAGGCAGAACACTAAAATTAATACATGCTAATATTTTAAGCCCAAATGAGGACAAGAGAGGGGGAAATTTTAAGTTATTAGCTTTTTTGTGTGGGAGCTTACTGTCTCCTTTGGAAAGCGTTTAGGCCAGGCAGAACCTCACCATTAGTTTTTTGTTTTTGTTTTTTTCAAATGAGCGTGAAAAAGGAAATGTCCCTGTTCCTGCTTTATTTTTCCTTTAAACACAAATCAATTCCTAGATGAGAAGATAGGGTGTAAAACCCAGTTCCTGGCATAATGAAGTGATGGCTTGCAGAGATCAATTTACTTAAAAAAAAAAAAAAGACATAATTCTGCTTCTTTTGTGAGTAAAGTTTTTTGTGTGTGTCAATGGAAGAAAGATATGTTTCTTTTTGTGTGTGTAGGTATTGGGGAGTTCAGGTAAAGAAAGAGTGTCAAAAATAAGACTTAACTTAAGATACCTAAGCAGGTGCACTTTACCAGAATAAGATTCGTGGCCACCTTATTTTCCCTTTTTCTATAATGCCTTTGAAGGAAGCTAATTTTTTTTTTCCTAAAAGAAAACAATTCTTCCTCTTGCAATAGTAGAACCAAGAAGAAATGGACACTTGACCACTCTTGGCTTTGGGGAGGAGCATTCATTTTTTTCTAGCGTCTGCTGGGAAATATTCAGATAATACAGAATATGCATTTTGGAAAGATGTGGGCCTGCACATATTTCCCATTATTGCCTCTGATGATATATATAATCATGTTAATGGACTTCTCATAAAATTGAATAAATGATTGTAAGGAATATTTATTTTTTGTTAGTTGTTTAGGTTTGCTTTTCATTTCTACTGTTAAAATCCTTGTTAGAATTTGGATCTGTGTCCCCACTCAAATACCATGTTGATTTGTAATCCTCAATGTTAGACGGCCTGGTGGGAGGTTAACTGGATGATGGGGATGGATTTCCTTCCTGGTACTGTTGTTATGATAGTGAGTGAGTTCTTGTGAGATCTGTTTGTTTAAAAGTGTGTTGTGGCCAGGCACGGTGGCTCACAACTGTAATCCCAGCACTTTGGGAGGCCAAGGTGGGTGGATCACCTGAGATCAGGAGTTCGAGACCAGCCTGGCCAACATGGTGAAACCCCATCTCTACTAAAAATACAAAAATTAGCTGGGTGTGGTGGCAGGCACCTGTAATCTCAGCTACTCAGGAGGCTGAGGCAGGGGAATTGCTGGAACCCGGAAGGCGGAGGTTGCAGTGAGCCGAGATCATGCCATTGCGCTCTGACATGGGCCGACAACAGGGAGACTCCATCTCAAAAAAAACAAAAACAAAAACAAAATTGGTGTTGCACCCCACCCCACAACCTCTGGGTTCTGCTCCTTTCATGTAAGACGCCTGCTCCTGCTTTGCTTCCCGTCATGATTGTATGTTTCCTGAGACCTCCCTAGCCATGCTTCCTGTACAGCCTGCAGAACCATGAGCCAATTAAACCTCTTTTTCTTATAAATTACCTAGTCTCAGGTATTTCTTTATAGCAGTGTGAGAGCAGACTAATACAATCCTCCATCACTTAATATACGTTACTTGATTTCATCCTAGCAGCAATACAAAGCTTAGTATGATTGGTCTCATGCTACTGATGAAACTGAGGTTCAGAGTAGCTAAATGAAGGACAAAACTTGGATAGAATTCCAAGGCTTTTTAACTCTGAGCCACATGCACTTCCTAGTTTCTTTATATCCTATTCTTCCCAAGACAACTATGTGTAGATAGTGGAGTCCTTAGTGACTATTTGTTCATAATAAAAATAATTTGGAATCTTTTAAGGTAGGAAAAAAATAAGTAAATCTACCCAAGATGCCTCCAGGAGCCTCCTGTTCAATATTCAAATAGTCCAGGCTCCCATCACTGGGAATCCGGTAATTTTATCAGATTCTTTTATTCTTGGTATTTCTGCTCTGACTGTTGTTGGTTTCCTTGGCCACTTCCCATACGCATACTCATTCTCTTATTATCAGATCACCAACTTTTCAGTCGTTCCTTCCTCCCTTGCAGATTTCCTCAAATGTGGACATGAGACCCTAAGTTCTTTTTAGAAAAACCTTTCAGAAGGCTCACAAATTACAGAGGGAAATTATAATGCTGTAAGGAAAGAAAACCATGAAACTCCACACATAATATCAGTAGATACAAATTCAAGATATTTGTAACATCTGCCGGCCTCCTACCTCCATAGAGACCAACTATTTCTAGGCTCCTTGAGGGTGGCAGGCCACGTACCATTTCAGATGGGTGTGCCTCTCTCTATCCTTGGACTGCAGGTTCCCCACTCCCAAGGGGATATGCCAGTCTATGCCCACCCCTGAGTTACCATCCTTGACTTCATCTTAATGATTGCTGAGTTGCAGAGCTCCCACCAAATACTACTTTCTGCATGAAGACTTAGAGCTGGTTGCTCCTCATCCCCCAACCTCTTTTTCCAGCAGAAGACTTGGCATTCACTTGTGCTTAATCAAATGACTCATTCAGTTTTGTGCCAAATTCATCGTTTCCACAAAGAGAAAGTCTCCCACCTGCATAGAGCAAAAGAAAACTACTGATACATTTGTGTATTTCCCTTGCTTTCTTTAAAAGTATAGGAATATTAAGGTCCAGGCTCTAAGAACCTTAATACTCAAACACAGTTGAAAGCCTATTTTTGTTTGTTACTCCTTTAGGCAGGTTTAATACCTTAGCTGTAATAGCTTATGAAATGTTCAGATTATTTTCTTTTGCTTTTGAGTAGAAGAGATGATGTTCTACTACATTTAAGTAAAAAGCAAATTATGATGTGGGATAGGATGGGTCCGTGGGGAGATTTGAAATATTTGCTGTCAGTGGGTACTTTGCAGAGGTCTTGGAGCTCTACCACCTATGAAACACTGAAACTTTTCTGTTGAAATGTTTTGTAAGTGATTGCTATTAGATATGTTTTCAGGATTTGTTAAGAACTAGTTCACTTAGCTGGTTAGAACACTGTGCTGTTTGTTTTGTTTGATTGTTTCTTTTTTGCCAGGCATGGTGGTGCACACCTGTGATTCCAGCTTCTCAGGCACAAGAATCACTTGAACCCAGGAGGCGGAGGTTGCAGTGAGCCAAGATTGCACCACTGTACTTCAGCCTGGGTGACAGAGAGAGACATTGTCTCAAAAAAAATATTCTGTTATTATTTTTTCCATCTATCTAACCCGGTGAAAAAAAATTTTTTTTAATTTCCTTCCTTCCTTCCTTCCTTCCTTCCTTCCTTCCTTCCTTCCTTGCCTCCTCCTTCCCTCCCTCTTTTTTCTTTCTTTCTTCCTTTCTTTCTCTCCGTTCCTTTCTTTCTTTTCTTTCTTTCTTTTTTTTTGTGGAGACAAGTCTTGTTCTGTTGCCCAGGCTGGTCTCAAACTCCTGGCCTCAAGTAATCCTCCTGCCTTGGCCTCCCAAAGTGCTGGAGATTACAGGTGTAAGCCACCTCCTAGCCCTCTATTTTTATTTATTTTTTTCTTCAACTTTTAAGTTCTGGGGTACATGTGCAGGATGTACAGGTTTGTTACATAGGTAAACGTGTACCATGATGGTTTGCTGCACAGATCATCCCATCACCCAGGTGTTAAGTCCAGCATTCACTAGCTATTCTTCCTGATGCTCTCCCTCCCCCCAACAGTGTGTGTTGTTCCCCACCATGTGTCCATGTGTTCTCACTGTAGATCACTACACTCTTAAAACAAATGTTCAAATGACATTTAAATGAGTAAGCTTAATTCTATGAATAGACCACAGATTCTCCTTCTAAAATTTAAATTAAAAAAAATTATGATAATACTATAGTTAGACTTCCTGAATTCAAACCAATTGTTTACTGTGTGACCTTGAATAAGTTACCTAATCTTTCTATGCTGATTGACTGTAATATTGATAATATCTGCCTCATAGAGATGTTGACAAAGATTAAATGGAATTGTTAAGTGTAAAGTCTTAGCCCAGTGCTTGATACACAATGCGTGTTCAATCAATGTTAACTATGATTATTAGTGTTAGTAATACTAGTAGTCGTTTTACCTAATGGGGTCAGTAAAAACGCAACTGTTGGGTAATCAGTGATGTCACATACAGCAGAGTTAAGGTTTGAGTCTCTGGAGCCAATTGTTGGTTCTGCTACTTGCAAGTTGTTTGGCTTATGTAAACTACATAGCTTCTCGATGCCTCAGTTTCTTAATTTTGCAAAATGGGGATGATAATGACACCTACCTCACAGTGTGTTTTGATGATTCAATGAGGTAATCCATGTAAAGAACTTGATGTAATGCAAGGTATAGAGTAAGCCCTCTGTTCATTTTATCCTTCTGTTGTTATTATCATTGTTTGAGTTTTACTACTGTGAATAGTGACAATATCCTGAAAAGACTGCCTCTTCCAGGATATAGGGAAGCATCTAAAAGTGTGCAGGGCTGAAGAACACTGGCAGGTCAAGAAGTCAAGGAAAGGGTATCTAATTAAAATTCTCAGAAAAATATTTTGCTGTAACCAAAAATGACAAGTATAGGCCAAAGAAAAATTCTTGTGGAAGGTACCAGGGGAACTCTTCTAAATGTTCACACAAATAGTCAAGGATGTGGCTTATTGCCTCACCTGAAGGAAGGGTTTCCCTCCCCCCCGGGACTCCAGTTAGTTCTGTGTCACAGCTGTGTCACCCCCACCCCTTCCCTGCCCAATGACACTTCCCGAGGCTGGTGAGATTTTCCTCTGACAACTCCTAGGGATGCAATGACACTGTTGTTTTACAGCTTCACTGGGAGGAATGTGATGTGAAAAATAACTCCAGCTCAGGAAATTGGAGATTTGGCTTTTGGCCCTGATGTATCAGTTGACCTTGGGCAAATCATTAATGTTTTGCTGTTTCATTTCCATTAAGTGTAAAGTAGAATGAATAATGTCTACCCTTCCAAATGTGCAGGATCACTTTGAAGAATGAACATGTGCAGAAGCCATTGGAAAATTTCAAATACCTTTCCACATTTAAAATTTTATTATTTGCCTGGATAACATGGTTTAGTGTGATAAATATAGCAGAGGCTTGGAGATGGGAAGAAGACCTGAGATCTAATTTCATCTCCAATATCTGCTGACTTCATGACTTTAGGTAAATCCCTTACTTTTTCTAGATTTCAGTTTCCTCATTGGTGAAATAAATGTGATAATGATTATCTCCTAAGATGTTTGTAAGTATTAAATGAAATGAAACTTCTATAAAATGCTGATTTTGATTTTTCTCTAATGAAAATATTTATGTTTTTTGTACTCTCTTCTCTTTATCATTTGGTTTATTAAAATATGTGTAGGTGTGACATGGAGTATTCCTTATTCTTTTTCCAGAACTACACACACACATATATATACATATATATAAACACATCATATACATAAAAATATATTTATAAAACTGCTTTATGGATCTTGAGATTTATAATTTATGTATATATACTTATTAATATAGAAATAGATTATTATTTAAATGTATATGTGTGTGATGTCTTTGTATATGTGTATGAAATATCATACAGACATGACATATGATATATCTCACAATACAATATTTATGAATTTCTTTGGGTTTATCCCATATAGGGTTTAATCAGCCTCTTGATTCTGTAGTTCTGTGTCTTTTGCCAAATGTGGGTTTTTTTTTTGTTTTTGTTTTTGCTTTAAATAAATACCTTAAAATCTGTTTATTAACACTAGTTTTGGGAAGAGAGATCTTCTTAGAAGCACATTTTTAGCTATTAATTTGTGATGATAATTATGATGATTGGAAATATTAAAAAATTATATTTTATATAATTCTGACTTTACTATTATTCATGATATCTCTCCCCAACCCCTTGCAACTGGTCTATATTTGTGTGATTTTGTTTTATAAATCTTCCCAAATCTTGGGATACCCAAATACCCAGATCTTCAGAAATATATCCACTTAAGAATGGTAAAAATATAACTACTAATAATGCAAGGGAGGAATACCAAAATGAAAATTCTTTTTTTCCTTCCTTCCACCCAGCTACCTTCCATTCATCTTTCCAGTCTTCTTTCCTTTCTCTCATTCATCCTTCTATCTTTCCACCCATCCTACAAATATTTACTTAGGACCTACCTCTTATCAAAGAAACAGAGCTGAATAAGATAGACACAAGCCCTGTCCTCAGGGCATTTACAGCATCTGCATGGAAGCAGAGGCATCCAGCAAACCTCAAGACTAGAAAGATATTCAAGAGTTCTTGTGACACAGAATACAGACATACTCAGGGCCTCTTCTTGTTGTGCCAGAAACTGGGCGGTTATGAAAACAGCCAACTTCAAGAGTACCAGGCTGTACTTCAGAGTACACAGTGGAAAAATTTAGTGTGACAATTACAGCCAACTCATGTTAATGCCAGGAGATCTGGATTCGATTCTGAATTTCTAGAAAGAGATGAACCCTACATACAAAAGGCACATATTAAGTGCTCATTAAAAAAAAAAACTATCATATTTGTGAAAGACTGAACAGAATACTCAATATTGTTGTGTTGCTTGATTTTAGTTGGCAAATTTGTATGGCTATTGACATTAGTTTTTAAAGAATACATAGTAAAAAATAATAGTACTACCAAAGATGGTAGCCAAGCTTGGAGATCTTCTAGGCATTCACAAAGGGAACAGTTCTTCAGTATTATCTGTGAGCATTAACACAGCTCTCAGCTGTTACAATTTATATATTCTCCACATGGTATGACTTCTTAGAAAATGAATGACCATAATGGAAGCCAATATATTTTCAATAAATGCCAAATTTGGGTTTTTTTTAAGCCATTATTTGTCTCTCCTCTTCTTCTGAGATTTCAATGACACACATTTAGATCTTTTTTAATAGTCTCACTCTTCCCCATGGTGCACCCCCCTTTTTTTCTATTTTCTTTCCGTGATTCAGAATGAGTAATTTATATTGTTATATTTTCTAGTTCACTAATTATTTTCTCTGTCTCCTCTATCCTGTTGTTGGGCTCATTCACCAAGGTTTTTATCTCAAAAATCTTATTTATCTTGAATAACCAAGGGTTATTGTATTTTTCAGTTCTAAAATTTTATTTGGGTCCCCTTTATATCTTTATTTCTTTGTTGCAGCTTTCTATCTTCTTAAAATGTGTTTCAAGTGTGTTGGTAATTGCTCATTGAAGCATTTTTATCATGGCTGCTTTAAAATCTTTGTTAGATAATTGTAACATCTCTATCATCTCAATGTTGGCATTTATTGACTGTTTTTACTTTCAGCTTGAAAGCTTGTTTCTTGGTATGATGAGTGAATTTTTATTGAAAGCCGGATATTTTCATATTATTTTATGAGACTCTGAGACTTTTTCAAACTTTCTGTTTTAACTGGCGTTTTTGATAGTTTAATTGTTTTTGTTTTGTTTTGTTTTAGCAGAGAAAACCTCTGCTCCTTACTGCCTGGTGGAGGTGGAAGCCCAGATTCCCCATGTGGCCTCCATTGGACATTATATATAAATAAGCATAAGAAAACTCTGATAGGTGCTGGGGCCCCTCCTTAGTGCTGGACAGTCTGGCTCCCTATGTGGTCTCCATTGACACCACGGGTCAGTGGCATCATTACCACTGCACAGTGGTGAAAGTCTTAATTCTCCACCAGGCCTCCTCTGAATCCACCCCTGCAGGGCAGGGGAGGAGTGCCTCATTACTGCCGGGTGAGGGTAGTCCAAGTCCAGGCACCCCACACAACCTCCACTGACACCATGAGAAGGGGTGTGCTGGGCTCTTTACACGCTGATGAATGAAAGTCCTGGATCCCTACTTAGTCTTCTTTGATCACACCTAGTGAAGTGAGTGTGGTGTCTGGTGACACCTCTCCCCAGGGTGCAAGTCTTGGCTCTCCACGGAGCCTTTGTTGGTATTCGTAGGAAGAGGGTGACAGTTGTTCTCTGGTATTTAATTGGAGTAAGCAGTTATTGGCAAAAGTTTTCTGTCTTGGCCGGGTGTGGTGGCTTACACCTGTAATCCCAGCACTTTGGGAAGCCAACTGGGGAGAAGCACTTGAGCCTAGGAGTTTGAGACCAACCTGGGCAACATAGTGAGACCTCATCTCTACAAAAAAAAAAAAAAATTAAAAATTAGCCGGGCATGGTGGTGAGCACCTGTTTGTACCAGCTACTGAGGAGGCTGAGGTGGGAGGGTCACTTGAGCCTGAAAGGTTGAGGCTGCAGTAAGCGATGATCATACCACTACACTCCAGTCTGGGTGACAGAGCAAGACTCTGTCTCAGAAAAAAAAAAAAATCTGTCTTGCTAGATATCCCCTTTCCTCATCCTTAGTTGAGAGAGCAGACTTTTGTTGGGAGTTAGGACTTATGAGTCTGTTCTTGTCTGCGTTTCTGGGTTGCTGGCTTTTTCAGTTACAAGTCTGGTATATGTAAGACAAAAAGAAAATGGAGGGAACTCATCACCATATTGTGTCTCATATCCCAATTTCCCTAGCCTGCCTTCCTGATTCTCTCTACCTGTCAGTCTCCTTATGTTTGTTTTATAGATAATGTGCAAGGTTTCTAGGTGTTGGTACTGGGAGGAGTAGGGAAAAGTACACTGACTCCATCTTCCCAGAAATGAATAGCCCATGTGTTAATTTTTTCAAATAAAAGCCCCTTGAAAGTGTTCAAAAATACAGTTTACTCATCCATTCTATCCTTTTTACTTAGTTTTCCCTTGACCCAAAGTATTTCTAATATGATTGAGAGGAGATTCCCAAGTCCAAAATGTGTTCTTAGGATGTTAATAAATAGTGCAAATAAAAGGACAGGTAAGTTTGGGAAATGTTGTACTAAACAGTTTACTGCAGATTTTTAGAGTGCTTTTTATATGTTAGTATGTGTTATAACATTTCCAGGTAATAGATTTTAGACCAGTGGAATACAACAATGGATTTAGAAGGGCAGGCAGGCAGTAGTTTACAGAATAAAGAGGTAGCTAGATTAATTATCATTTTTAAAATGTTTGGCATCAAGATTGAAATAATGTTTTTGCCCCACCCAATGCATGAAAAAGTAAAAAACTAAATAAAAATTCTGTTGTTACACCAGAATTTACCATTTCTGTTTACATTCCATGGTCTTGTCCTTTGGGATATACATATTTATAATACATTCTGGGCTCTAACCTTAAGACTTCTAAATGAACTTTATACATATTTAATAAAATAGAGAAGTTGAAGGAGTAATATGATGATTAAATGGAAATTAAAGGTGCATTTGAAGGTCACTCATGTTGTGTTTTCAATTAAAAAACAAACAAGAAGAAATAGTGAATGCTCTGCTAACCCTGTAGAGAGACACGACTTTAAGGCTTCTGATAAACGAATCAGTCTTGGCTTTGGCTGAAGTAAAGAGTTAATTAATAAATAAGACTGGCCAGAAGTAACCCAATGTATTGTGTATTTAAAGCGCAGTTTCTTGTAGCGATATGTTTGAATAGCTGGGCAAGGAAAATAATATGTTTTCTTTCCTCTGGCACAAGCTGGAGGGGGGGTAGAAGATGCACAAAGTGGAAGAGGAAAAGAGGACCCTCTAAGGAAGGATGTGGTAAGATGGCGTAACCAAAGCAAACTCCATGTGAAGGAAATGACAAATTCTACATTGTCCACAAGAGCATCCATTTGTCTGGGCCAAAGATTACACGTTTGTGTTGGAGCACTATACATGCCCCTTTCTGAGTTCAAAAACATTTTGAAAACTAAAGAGAACTGTCAGTTCCTTCCACTAAATTACAGCTTTTGTTTGGCTTATGAACCCACTTGTAAGTATGTTTTCCATACCATCTGGCTCTCGTTCTTACTCTTGCCTGAAATCACAGGCAGAGGGCTTGGAAGTGAGCCTCCAGTAATTTAGTGAACTTGTGGCCATTGCGTAGGAGCATTCAAATTTTCTAAAACCATCCTCTTTAAGTGGATCTTAGCAGTTAGTAAGAAATATTCTATGACATCTTAATGCAAACTTTTTCTGTTTTTAAATGTTTGATTATGGAAAATTTCAAACATATAGAAAATATAGAGCATAGAACAGTGACTTCCATATACCTTGCAAGCAGCTTCAACAATGATCAGCTTTAGTACAATCTTGTTGCTTTCATTTCTGGACCTACCTGAACTCCCACCCAGGTTATTTTTGAAGCATATCCTAAACATTGTAGCATTTCATTTATAAATAGTTCATTATGTATTTCTAAAAGGTAAGGGCTTCTAAATAAATACAATGCCATTATCACACCTGAAAATAATAATTTCCTGAATTAACCGATCAATGTTAAATTTCCTTAATTATCTTATATTTTACTTTTACTGTTTGTTTGAATCAAGATCCAAAGACAGTCTGATCCTTGAACAACACAGCTTGAACTGTATGGGTCCACTTATACATGGATTTCCTTCCTCTGCCACTCTGGAGACAGCAAGGCCAACCCTTCCTTTTCCTTCTCCTCAACCTACTCAGCATGAAGATCATGATCCACTTTTTTGTGATGATCCACTTCAAGTTAATGAACAGGAAATATATTTTATCTTCCTTATGATTTTCTTAACATTTTATTTTCTCTAGCTTACTTTATTGTAAGAGTACAGTATATAATACATATAACATACAAAATATGTTAATCAATTGACAAGGTTTCCAGTCAATAATAGGCTATTAGTAGTTACATTTTGGGGCAATTAAAAGTTATGCATGGGTATTTGGCTGAACTGGGAGTTGCCACACTTAATCCCCATGTTGTTCAAGGTTTAACTGGGCTAAGATAATTCCTCTGTAAATCTCTTTTAATCTATAGGTTCTCTCTCTCTTCTTTCTGGTTTTGCAGTTTGTTGAAGAAATGGGTCGTTTGTCAGATTTTTCTGATTGCGTCTTAGTAATACTGTCAAAAGGTCAAATTTAGATAAGGCGTTTTGTGCATGACTATTTCGTAGGTGGTTGTGTATAGATTCATCAAGAGGTACATGATGTCTGGCTGTCTCTCTTTTGTGAGTTTCACAGGCATTGATGACAGTTGTCTAGATCTATTAATTCATTAGAGTTGCAGAATGGTCATATTATATTTAGCTCATTGCCTTTCATCTCCCTTTGGCAATAGAATGGCTTGCACTCTGTTCTTCCTTGTCCTAACAAGAATCAGGGCCCTATTCATATTTGACTAGTCCCTAAGGAATTCTCAAACTTTCACAGATCTTCAAATACAACTTTGAATTCATTCAAGATTTTTACCAAGAAGTTTTCTGACACTTCTACATGGGTTTAGAATTAATGTTATGAATATAAGAACCAAAGTATTGTATTTCTTTTTAATAATGTGATGCATTAATATTTTTAATTCAACTATTATGGTAAGGAGAAAAACAATATAAAGGTTATTGGTTGGAGAAAGAGTTGAAATTTCTTAAAAATATTGATTTGGCAATCTCTCAATATCAAAAATGCAGAAATCTATATGAGCTAGAAATTCCACTTCTAAGAAGTTTACTCCATAGACATATTTTTATAAATGTCCAAGAATATATAAACAAAATGTTTATTATAATAGTATTTAAAAATTTAAAAATAGGAAAAAGTAACTCCTCAATTTCCTTTAGCAGAAAACTGACTAAATACATGATTTTATATTTGTATGATGACCTACTATACAATTTTCACAAAGTATTAAGTAAATGTTTATGTACTCACATAGGGAGGTCACAGTCTATGAAATGAGCTCTTGTGGACAGGTAGGAAATGAAATTCTATTACTATGAATTGCATATAATTCTATAATTTTTATAAAAAGTAAGTATATTACTTTTTAGACAAAAAGTAAAATATAATAAAAATAATCTATAGCTTTAGGTAAGATGGGGAAAAATTTTATGTGAGTTCAATATTTCTGTAAGGACATTTAATTCACATGCAAGATCTTATCACTAGCAATTGTTAAATCATGAGGAATAGTCTCATTCTTAATGCTGAAGGCAATCAACCACTGACAATGGGCGGCAATCAGGAACTTAAACTTCTTGGATCAATGATCCATGTCAGTGAAAAGGAGCTGAAAACACTAGATATGATACTATGTAAGGGATACAGGGACCAATTAGTTCTAGCAAGGGAATGATTTGAGACTACCTGGCAGTGGCAGAGTTGGAAAGATGTGAGCTGGACTTTGATACATTGGGATAGGTGGGAAAGGTGAGACTGGCAGTCCAGACAAAGATGACAGGGATGTAAAGGTGTGCTTGGGCAAAGGTGTAAAGACTATTTTGGTTGGGGTGAAGGGTTTATGTAGGGGAGAAAGGCAGGTAAGGATAGAAAGCTACATCTGGACCTTGAAGCCTGGTCTGGGGATATGGATTTTCAGGCAATGAGAAGTCACTAAAAATGTGCAGGATTGATCAGTAAAGGAGAGACATACTGAACTGCATAGGGTAAGGGAAGACTAATCTGTAATATTTTAAAAGACTATGGGCTTGAAATCAAGAAGAGAAATCATCCCTTCTTATACTTTTAACTGGAGATTTTAATAACTGCCTGCCTCAGGAAAACAGTGAGAATACTTTGCCTTTTACTTATTACACTAATTGGTTATTTTAATGAACTCAATTTTGTCACCCAGCACCTCTAGCTGTAATTTTTTCCACTGGAGCAAGGAGAGATATCAGCTGACCATTTTATTCATCAGAGTGGTGGTGTTAGCTTTCCACCTTCCTAATGAAATTCTTCAGTCAGCTGTGAAAATAGCAGGAAGCCAGTTATATTTAGCAAAGGAAAGAGCAACAAGTTGAAGCAATGTGCAGGGAAGGGGAAAAATAGAAGCACCAAGTCTTATGATTAGTTCAACCAACAGTATTGCTTATGATTTTCCAGATTTTTGTAACTGGCAAAAGCAGTGTTTTTTGTTTTTTGGTTTTTGGGTTTTTTTTATCAGAGTAAAGCCTACAGATTCCTTCACTATTATGTCTAAATGAAATATTTTATTCATACAAGAAGCAGGATATTTTTAGATTTCAGAGGAATGACAGAATAACGTACCTTTTGAAATAGACCTGTGGTAAGCATATCATACTGTTATTCAGTGCTTTCTTTCTGATTAAAAACATTGCAGAGCTAAAAATTGGCATAATAACTATTCTCAGTCAGCTTCCCACAAGACTTCAACTTTCTCATAATCCTGTATTAAATTATCTCCATTTCTAAGATGAATTCCAGAAACTTCACCCAAGTTAATAGTTTTCAATCGTGGTCCACAACACTTAATGAGGCATGTAATATAAAATTTCCACTTACAAGGGCTGCCCTCTGCGTAAGTAGACAATGTCCAGTCCTAATGCATATCAGCTCTTCAGATTTTTAAGTCACTGCCACTGTTCCTCTGGTCTTCTCTCTTACAAGGAAAGCAGCCTCACTGCCTTCATTCTTCCTCATTCTTAGCTTTCCAGCCCATCGAGGTGCAGGTACAATCTAACCAGAGTGTATCTTTAATGGCCTATGATAATTTCTAGGCTTGTAATGTCATTTCTCACCTTTGGTTCATATTGAGTTTATGGTCAACTCAACTTCCTAGACTTGAAATTAAAGGGCGCTGTTGTAGCATATCTTCCTGTTTAATTAGGAGTACATTGTTCTCATGTCCTTCTAGGGAATCTGTTTTGTGAATATGAGACCTGTTGACCCATCAGCTTTTCTTTCGCATTAGGCATGCACAGAATATTTGTGATTTTACTCCGAGTCTCCGAAGTAAATAAATTAAAAATGAAAAGAATGGAAAGGCTTGGCCAGGTGTGGTGGCTCATGCCTGTAATCCCAGCACTTTGGGAGGCCGAGGTGGGCGGATCATGAGGTCAGGAGTTTGAGACCATCCTAGCCAATATGGTGAAACCCCATCTCTACTAAAAATACAAAAATGAGCTGGGCATGGTGGCGCATGCCTATAGTCCCAGCTACTTGGGAGGCTGAGGCAAAAGAATCACTTGAACCCTGGAGGTGGACGTTGCAGTGAGCTGAGATTGTGCCACTGCACCCCAGCATGGGTGACAGAGAAAGATTCCATCTCAAAAAACAAAAAAGGAAAGGCTCTACATTTACCCCAAGGCCAGTTAATTTCTTAGTTGACTAGTTGACTAGCCAACACTATTGGATTTCCAGCCCATACCTAGTTTGTCTAGGTATTAATACTTCTAAGAATCTTTCAGAATAATTTCAGAAACACACGTATACTATATTTAACTGCAAGATATCCTCCCTAGCACTGGAACTCTTATTTTTCTAAATCATTTCCACTTTGGTTGGCTGCTGTAGTTGTCAACTTCAGAAGTTCCCCAAAAACTTCATCAATGGAGGATAAATAAAAAAATCAAATAATTCTTAATCACTAGCCCCATTCTCCCTATTACTCTTGTCAAGCCTCCAGATGTCACCAGGGGACAATTATTAATAGAAAATTATCTTCCTGGATAATATAAAACATAAATCTTTAAGACATTTCTTTTCTTTAAATACCTTAGCACAACGTGACAGCAAAATTTGGCAAGAAAAATTGGAATAAATCTTGAACCTTCTTATAATAGACTTAAATTATATTTGCGTACCATTGGTAATGCTAGTGTTCATTTTAATATGTAAACCTCTTACTTCCTTTGTGACGTTTTTTCAGTGTTTACATAATTATAACTGGGTGTTTTGAACTATCCATCAGGAAGGATTTGTGTCATATTTTCACATGTGTCTAAGCCCAAATCCTAAATTCACAACTACTATATTTAAAAAGGGAGGGAATTTTGTGGATCCTAAAGGAATGCCAGAGTGGCATCCACAGACTATGCAGTATATAATTCTTCTCCAATGTATAAACAACAGAAGTCATCAGAATTTTCAAGTGCTTCATTGCCCTTTAATGTCCCAGGTCCAGTCAAGAGTTGCATTCACGATAAACGCAACATACTCAGTAACCCCTAACTCACTCTTCCCAGCAGGGCCTTATCCTGGCTTAGACCGGCTTGTGCTAGTGCTTTTTCACACAGGTGACTGTGAAAAGCAAGTGGTATCAAGTCTCAGATCTCATCCTAGAAAGCTCTCCCTGGTCATCTTCACTCTCAGCAATATCTGCTTTCCTTGAACAGTTAGCCTGGCATTGGCCAGTTAGCCGTACACTACTCTGTGTTACCTTTCATGTTGTCTCAATATATCACTTGACTCACTGTGATGAAGAAGTGTACATGCATTTGTTTTGGTTCCCCGAGATGTTAACTTCTTGAGCAACTTTACTCTGTTAGTCTCCCACAGTTTTTAGGTATTTAATGGATAATCATTGATTTTACTCTTTCTGGTATTATTTAGACCCGGTTTATTTTGCCATCAGCTCTATTATTATTATTTGTTTAAAGTGCTTTCATAAAATGCATTTTTCTTATAATACATGATTATATTCTTCCTTTCGGGAGTAATCTTGTTATACCTCTAAGTAGAACAATATAAGTTTTGTGATCTAAAGAAACTTTTTCACTGTTTTCCTACATCAGTTTGGAATACTGATTCCCAATTTATAAGGGCAGAGCAAGTCAAGAGTGCTTGTTTTCATAAGACATTTTCATGCTAAGTGGCACTTTCAAAAACACCATGATCCTATGATTTTGGGTTCTCATATTTATTTTAAGTTACTCTTTGGGGAAAATCCTTATTGTAGTCATAAAATCAAGTCCTCTTCTAAGATAAATTTTAACTAGTGTTGGAGATATTAATTCAGTCACAAATAATTTCCCCTTTTTCTACTCCTCAACCTATTTTACATTATGCTTTCCCTTTACATGTTATAAAAAAATAATTGGCAGACCAGGCGCAGTGGCTTATGCTTGTAATCCCAGCACTTTGGGAGACTGAGGTGGGCAGATCACTTGAGGTCAGGAGTTCGAGACCAGCCTGGCCAACATGGTGAAACGCTGTCTCTACTAAAAATATAAAAATTAGCCAGGCATGGGGGTGCACACCTGTAATCCCACCTACTCGGGAGGCTGAAGCAGGAGAATAGCTTGAATCTGGGAGGTGGAGGTTGCAGTGAGCTGAGATCTTGTCACTGCACTCCAGCCTGGGCAACAAGAGCAAGACTCCATCTCAAAAAAAAAAAAATTGCAAAAGAAATTATTAATTAAGATTTTCCTGCTTCTCTATGAAGGTTCAATAATTTGAGTCTCTGGAGTAAACTGACAGTAGACATTATTAGGGGAAAAGGCATACAGGTTTATTATGTGCATATGCATGAGAGCCTCATAAAATATGACTCAAAGAAGAATAAGATGACTGAAGTTTTTATACCATACAGAGAGGAATAGGGGCTGGGGCTCCTGGAGGGTGAGAGTGACAAGCTATGAGAGAGTGAGGGGAAGAAATGCGCTAAAACCAAAGGTTTGTCTTATGTAGATGAGGTCTCTCAGGTAGCAGCCCTCTGAAGAATAGACTGCAGTCTGTGGTAAAAGTCTCTCTGAGCAACGTGTTAGACCTTTAGTCTCTTTTCCTGTGAGCTAAGCTCCCCTGGCTGATGACTGTGTTCCTTGTGAAGGAACTTCTCATAGTCAGATAAGGGAAGATTAGAGAAAGCCTTCCCAGCATTTGCTACTCCCAGGTGCTGTTAGTTTGAAGTCCTAAACAGTGTATTTTGGGATATTGTTTTCTGAGCCCCCAAAAATGAAATAAGACCATTAAATTAAAGAACATAGTTAAGAACAATACACAAGGTATTTACTAGATGCTATATAGTGAATACAAAGATATTAAAGATGCTCTTTGTCCTCTGAGCTTCCAGTCTCCAAGAATAGTTAATGTTAGTGGGGAGAGATATTGGGTACGAGTGGTAGGCTAGGCATTATGAAGAGGCAGAGTAGGGGTGCTTGAATGACCTCTTCTTATGATTTTTGGGGTATTTAGAGAATGCCTTTATTCCGGGTCATCTCCCTGCCTGCTTTATATGATACCTGAACTGCTAGTAAGACTTAATTCCCATGGGGGAGATATTTTTCTTTTTTCTTTTTTTTTTTTAAGATGTTCTTTTAAAATGCAAATGATTCCCAGAGGAGTAATAAATCAGTTTTGTGGGATTAGTCCCTCACATATAAGAATTATGCCAGATTAGCTGTTTTTATTTCACAGATGGGGGTGAGATACTGAATGCTTAGGAGTTTACTGGGTGCAGGAGTAAGAATGAGTTTTAAATAAAGTGTTGAGGGGTACTAATTATCCAGGGGTAAGAAGAGGAGAAGACAGAAGGTAAGAAGGAGAGCTATATTATGCCATTTTGCTTAAGACTAACACTGGCTACAGTGGGACACCCAAATGCCCAAATACATATATAGAAATGGAATAGAATTAGAATTCTGATGAAAAATATTTGCAGTTTGCTGGCGTTGCTCACCTGTCAGTTCCTGCTCCTCTCTTCTTATCCTGCCTGTGTTGGAGACCATGCATTCTCAGCTGGGATGATACTGCTCCCAAGAAGGAGGACTGGTTCTTGAGGGGTGAAAAAATTATACTGATTTTATGTGTAAAACACAGATATACATACAGCACATAAGCAAATATATGGTATAGCCGTGGGAGGGAGTTACAAAGTCTTCTTAGGAAAGGCAATAATGAAAAGAAGGTTGAGAAACACTGATGTAGACCAGGTTAATTGGGAAGGCAAAAACCTGAGAAGAAGATACAGTTGGGGAGAAGTCATAAATAAAAGGCCAGATTTACTATGTATGGAAAAAAAATTAGGAGAGACAGAAAGGGGATAGTAAATCAGTAGGCTTCGGGGAAAACATTTAAGGTTGGTGACAAGAAAGATCTCAGGGAGTCATGGGGAGAGAAATTGAGTGTAAGACAAAGGGGAAAGGAAATTTCAAAACATATATTACTGTGGATTGTTTATAGAACTCCCATTGACACTAGTCAAAGGAAGCAAGTAAGAATTAAAACTACACATGACTAGTTTTGACTTCTAAACTTCAGTGGTGGCATCAAAAAAGCCAATTCTTTGAGAAGAATAATCAGTGTTTTCTCAGTCTTACGTAAAATGCAACAACAAAAAATGCAGCTATTATAGGCTCTTTAGTAGCCCTCCAATAATATAACTCCCTAAACCCATATTATTTAGAAGCCACTACAGATGATTGCGTTCCTTTGAAAGCAGCACCTAGACACTGGGCTTCATGAACGCTGGGCTTTATTTGGGTTATGGAGTTTATTTAATTACCCTAGAAGACATCTAAGCTGACTGGTCTATAGGGAGTGTTTCAGTTCTTAAGAGCTGCCTCAAAAGATATTAACATTGTCCTTTGTGCATCTTTGAACACCCACCTATGTGAATGCCACCAGTCTAGAGAAGTCCAAAGACTTGTGTCAGAATATCTACAAAGGAACCAGTCATCCTACATATTTCCTTGGCCTTCCAAAGGAGCTATATCTTCTAATGATGGAGAGTAGAGAAATGATTTTTCAGATATCATGCTGCAAATTAATGTCATTCTTGGGAAATAGGTGAGGTCTACCTTGTTCCATTCACCAGCTTGAGATAGCAGGAATATAAATGAGAGAAAATGGCTGAGGTGCGTCTCAATCATTTTAGAGTTTATTTTGCCAAGGTCGAGGATAAGAAAAACGAACACAAAATCACAGGATCATCTGTGATCCATGCTTTCTCCAAGGAGGTTTGGGACTTCAATATTTAAAGGGGAAAGAATGGGCAGTAGGCAAAAGAGAAAAGAAAAAGGCAGCCTGGGGTAGGGTGTCAGGGGGAATAGATAAAAGGGGCAAGCTGTTGCATTCTTTTGAGGCTTTGATCATCATTCACTGAATCCACATTTTAAATGTGAAAAGAGGGGTTAGAGAAATAGTCAATTATGCATTGCTCAGTGACTCTGCATTTTTACATGAGGTAAAGTAAACACAGAGGAAGAAGTCGAATATTATTTGTCTCAGGCGAGGGGAGGGATGACTTGCAGTCCTGTACTTTGACCCGTACCTGTGAAGATAACCTGTTAGTTTACACATTGTCAGGGTGCAATTCAACAGAACTGTTTTAGGGTAAAGATCTTGAGGCCCACAGGAAATTCCCTCATGAGGAAATTGTGGGGGAGGGCCCCTGGGGAGGTAGGTGGCCTTCTATCTTTGTTGCTATTTAGGAATAAAATGGGAGGCAGTTCTGTGTGGTTCAGTTCCCAAGGTTGACTTTTCCTTTTGGCATCGTGAGTTTGGGGTCCTCAGATTTTTATTTTTCTTCCATAGGATTCTCCCTGAAATGAACAACAATATAGTCCATTTCCCACTATCAAGGATGTCCTCAAAAATCACTCATTGTATTGTGCATAAAGTCTTTTGGCTGCCATAGAAAGTTTATTACACTGTACCAACTACAATGAGGTTGTTTGTTAAATGGATTACAATACAAATAACTAAGTTATTCTTTTCAAAAATAATGCAGACCACATAGGTCAGAAAGGCATAGAGCTTTTGCATTAAATTAGGAGCACAAGTATTCCCATTCATTTAATAAGTAATCCCTTACCAATGATAAATGCCCAAATCACCTGAATCAATTATGTAAGTTAAAGGAAGAAAACATGGTTAGAACTTTCAAATGCAATTGAGTGCTTCCCTGCTACCCTTAAGTTGGCATCTGAATGCTGGGAAGGTTTGAGGGAGAGAAGAGAGAAAAAGGAACAATATCATGGTCAAGGGCAGACAGGCACTTCCCAGAGGTAGTTTGGAAATAGTCCAAATTTTGTGGTTAAAAATAAACAAGGCTTTCTGTAAGTTTCTTTTTCCCCATTGTAAGTTGTCTGATGTGATCATGACCTTGCTGGCAAATTCTGTTTTCATTGTGACTGGAAAACCTTTTACCTCAAGCTCACTTTGGGGAAAATTTAGTACTTACGGTTCTAATTTCTTCCTTTACCAGTTTGCTTTTTTCTCCCCTGTCTGAGGAACTTCTTGGAAAGTTCAACTCATTTGTCTAAGGGTTTCTTCCTCAGGGTCATTCTGAAACTTCATTGTATTATATCAATTTCATTTGATATACTTAGGTTTAATCAATAGAGAATGATATTTATTGGGAGAGAAACAGCAATGACTAAAGCAAAATATAGTTGGTACAACCTGAATTCAGATGGTATCCACATGACTGGAGTAGTGACTGAAGAATTCTATGGAAGTAAAAAGAATACTTTATATCTTAAAACTTGATTTCATATTATCCCCACTTTCTCCTAATACTTTTGAGTAGTTAATATCAATTAAAATAAAGTTTATTTTGAAGCTCTTTCGAGAACTTCCAGAAGTACCTTAAAGTGATTTAAGAAAATCTGTGATGTTCTGTAACTAGAAATTAATGATTAGAAATAAAGTAACTTCACTCAAAACCTCTCATTATTGGCATATACACCGGAGGTAGTTAGGAAAGTGTGTAAATGTTAAAAGTTACATTTAAAATTGACTGCAACTTTTTTGGGGGGGTGGGAGGAAGAGGTAAAATTTACGGATAGTCTCTACACATTGTTTTCTCATGTTGTGATACATAGTTAAGCTTTATTCAGCATATAATTGAGACAGCCAGGTGGGAAGGGGTCCCCAGAGAATCTCCAACCAGCCTGCCTGCTGGGAGAAGTGTGCACTGGGGTGGAACCACAGAAGTCTGTGCCATTTGCAGTGGGGAGGAGCCTGGCCCCTCCTCTTCCTGGCTGGAATTTGGGATTCAATCTGTGAGGCAGGAAGCCTATACTAGGAGGACTCTCACTCTGTTTTTTTCTCCTTTTTGACCAATAAATCCCATTATTCTCACCCTTAAAATTGTCTGCGAGCCTATTCTGTGGCCATGTGACAAAGACCCTATCTTTAGCTGAATTAAGGAAAAGTCCTGCAACATGATTATAATAGTCCCAGACTTACTAAGATACAAAGCCAGGGAGAAAATTACAACGGAAAAGAAAATTACCACGGAAAAGCAGTACTCCTGTGGAACTGCTTCAGGGGATTTAAGAAACTTGGTTTCAGACCTGGTAGACTCCTTTAAATCACCAATGTATTTTAGCAGAAACCTACAACACACTGAGAATATCAATGAACCTCAAGATGTTTAATAGCCAGTATTTTTGTGACTGTCCCTTGAATTAGACATGGTAGCCACAGGAAGCAAAGGAAGTGAGGTGGGGCAGAGAGTGGGTGGGGACGAGGCTAGTTTTGCCCCACTGTGTTTCCATGAAGTTTTGTATAAAGTGGACTTTATGGTGTTTGCTGAAACCCATCTGCAGGGGAAAGGTTTGTTTTAACTTGAGGTAAAATAAGCTACCAGCTCCTGGACTTCCTGGCCTGCCTCAGTGAGCCAGCCAGGAAGGGGTTATCCCCAGGCACTTCTCTCCCTCTGACCTCACTGCAGAGGTACTGCTTGTGCTGCCCTAATGAATACACTCTTCCTGGTCTCCTGAATTTGCTCTTTTACCTAAACAGAAACAAATGCTGAAAATATAAGACGTGTTATTGCAAAAAGGAGGAGTAAAGACAGAGTCCGTAACTTTCCCATACATCAGTGGAAGCTGGTGTTTTCTGAATAGAAGTCATCTCTGTATGGCTGGCTGTCACACAGAACCCTCCCCCCGCAACAGAAGGGACCCACACTGGATTTCTTTCTCCCCTCTTACCATCTTGGGATTCTTACCAATTATCTTTAAACTTATGGTTTATAACTGAAGTCTGATGGGGTGCTGGAGCATGGGCTTGAGCAGATGAAGTATGTGGAATCAAGGAAGGAGCTCTGTAGTTTAGTACTTAATAGCACTTCCCCCTGCTTTTTGAACAAGAGATGCTGCATTTTCACTGGTACTGGGCTTCACGAATTATGCAACTAGTCCGGTCCCTCTGGGGATCTCTACTGTTTTTTATTCTACTAATAACAGCATACTTGTATTAGTCAGAGTTCTCCAGAGACACAGAACCAATAGAATATATACAGATATACAAGAAGAGACCTGTTATGGGCATTGGCTCATGTGATTGTGGAGGTCAAGAAGCCCCACTATATACTGAAGCCAGCTGGAGAACCAGGAAAACTGGTGGTGTAATTCAGTCCAAGACTCAAGGCTTGAGAACCTGGGGGGCTACTGGTGTAAGTTCTGGAGTCCAAAGGTCCAAAAACCAGGACCACCCATGTCCCAAGGCAGGGGAAGATGGACGGCCCAGATCAAGCAGATAGAGAAAATTCATGCTTCCGCCACCTTTTTGTTCTATTGAGGCCCTCAATGGATTGGATGGTGCCCACCTGCATTGATGAGGGTGATATTCTGTACTAAGTCTACTGATGGATTCAACGCTGATCTCTTTCAGAAACACCCTCAAAGACATACTCAAAATAATGCTTATAGGCTATCTGGGCATCCCTTAGCCCTGTTAAGTCGACACATATAATTAACTATCACAACATCTTTTTATTATTTTTTCCTATGAAGTGGTCATGTTAATCTGTTAAGTTTGTATTATGTTTTTCTGTAAATATTCTTGGGACTACTCTGTAGGCATCAGTTTATGAGGCTCATGAAATAGTGTTAACTATTATACTAATGGCACTGGAAATTCTAAAATCAAGACCACCTAAGAGAACAAAGATGTGACAGTCAAATATACTTGCTGTGGATTCTGAAGGCATTTCTAAAAGATGTTCAGAAATGTAGCATATAACTTCCCAAGATGACAATTTCAAGGAGATTTCATTTGGATACCTAAGTATTGGTAATTAAAAAACCAGGTCAGGTGCAGTGGCTCACGCCTGTAATCCCAGCACTTTGGGAGGCAGAGGTGAGCAGACCACTTGAGGTCAGGAGTTCGAAACCAGCTTGGCCAACATGGTGAAACCCTATCTCTACTAAAAATACAAAAATTAGCCAAGAGTGGTGGTGGACACTTGTAATCCCAGCTACTTGGGAGGCTGACACAGGAGAATTGCTTGAATCAGGGAGGCGGAGGTTGAAGTGAGCTAAGATTGCGCTGCTGAACTCCAGCCTAGGCAACACAGCGAGCCTCCATCTCAAAAAAAAAAAAAAAAAAAAAAAAAATTAGTCTCAGTAGTATATAGTCATTACTAAAAAAAAATATGTGTAGAATTGAAGTAAAGCTAAAGTCTTGCTATCTGATATGATCTTACATCTTAAAAAGAATGGAAGTTCCTACAGACCTGCTTTGGGTTAATGATGTAGTTCAAGAGTGCGAAACCTCTAGCAATTAACATTATCAATTCAGGTTAACCCTAGCTCCAGAAAAAAGATCTGTATCCAGCTAATTAAACACACACACACACACACCACATTGTATATATGTATGTATAAAATCACCTCTAATTATGAGGGCACAATTTGCTTAGCTGGCAGGATGAGCTACTGGAAATCAATTGTGGTTGAGTAATTTTTTCTGTCATGAACTTACTAGGACAGAATAAAAGCTGATTTGTGCTATGCTACCTACACCACCAGTCTCCCCCAAAAAATGGGAAGACAGGAGTTTCTAAGAGTCAATGTTTATTAAACCTTATTGTGCTTAAGCAATATTTGAAAAGCCTTTTAAAATAGGTAGACTTCTAGTGTGAACCTGGAAGAGCAGAGAACCTGGTTCTTTCAATCTGCAGTAAGACTCAGGTATTAATACATGTAATTACTGGAAATAGTGTTTTCATTCCCTTGAGTTTCCTCTGACCTCTCTGGCTGCTTCTCTTTGATTTTTTTTTTTTTTCTGCTGGTTTCTTCTCAGTTCTCTGACCTCTAAGCTTTAGTGTGATCAAGGGTTTCAACTTTTCGGTCTTCACTCACTCCCTCGATAATTTCAGCTATTCCTATGACTCCTAACTTACCCATATGATGCTGACTCTGAAATTTAGATCTCTAGCCTGATTGTTCCCTAAATCACAAAGATTAAGTGTCCATCTTCTTCCACAGCATTGCCTTTTGGATGTCTAATAGGCATTATCGTAGTTTCAGGTGTTCAAAAACAGACTCTAAGAAAGGATTCAATTACTAGCTCTTGTTATTGTTGTTGTTTGTTTTATTTTGATGGAGAGGGATACGAAGGTAAGGAAATGGGGAAGTGAGACAAATAAATAAAGAAATCCAACAAAGAACCACTGTGGGAACCTGAGTATATTCCTACCTTCCAGAATTCTGAGGACTAGTATAAAACACAACCTCCTAGTTCTCCTAGCCAAAAGGTGAGGGAACTTGGGGGTATTTATACACCAAATCCTGCCAGTTACTGGCTGATGGCTGCTCCTGGAGGGCATTAATTCCCCAGCACTTCCAGGGATGTTGGTGGTAAAGTAGACTCCATTGGCAAAAGAGTCCTCCGGCAAGGATGTGAAGTTCTGGCATTGGGAGTTTGTTGGGTGTGCACTGCAGTGGACGAGAGGACAGACCGGGGCATAAACCACTCTTGCATCAAGAGCTTTAAGTTTAATTTAGTCTTCTAATATTCATTAATTGCAATCCTGCTCCTCTCACAGGACTCCCAACCTCAAAAGGTGTTCAGGCGGAAAACTTGGGAGTCATTGTTTAGTCTTTCCTAGCTCTCACACCCCAGAGCCAATCCACCAGCGAATTCGGTTCACTTTACCTTCAAAACACATCCTGAATCCAAATACTTCCCTCCAAACCTACTGTTACTCCCAGCCACCTTCTCCTCTTGCCTAGGTTGTCACCATAGCCTCCTAACCAGCCCTGCGGCTTCCGCCTCTGCCCCAGTCTTCACCCAGCAGCTGGGGGATCCTGTTAAAATAGAGGTCAGATGATGGCACTGCCTTGTTCGAAACAATCTGATGGCTTCCTATTCCACTCATCGTAAAAGCCAAACTATTTTCTATGACCTATTACATCTTATATTTTGACACTCTCCCTGACGCCAACTCCATTATATCTCTAACCCCATCTCTTTCTACCCTGACTACCCTCTTTGTTCCAGCCACACAAGTCATACTGGGTGTTCCTCAACATGCTAGGCACATGCCTGCCTCAGGGCCTTTGCATGTGCTGTTCCCCCTGCTTGGAACTTTTTTTTCATCTGACGTCTTGGCTGGCTTCCCTACTTTCTTTGAGGTTGTATTCGTAAGTCACGTGTTCATTTTGAGTTTTTCTTGCCACCCTACACAAAATATTAGCCCTCTCCACAAGTTCTTAGACTTTTTCTCCAACTTAATATTTTCCTTAGCTTCTGTGGCTATATGGTATAGTCTATATTTTATTTAATATAACTTGTTTATTGCCGGTATTCACCATAAATGTGAACTCTTAAAGGCAGGAGTTTTAGTTGATTTTGTTCATTGCAGTGTCCTCAATGCCTAGTACCTTGTTGGCTCTCAATAGATATTTGTTGAATAAATGAATTAAATTCATACTGTTATACTTTTTTTGAACTCATTCAAATCTGAGTCATAAAGCAAATTAATTTATGTGCAGGATCAGACTAAAGTTTAACAGAAGGCTCATTTATCCATTGAAAGAAATTTGTTCAGTAGGAGTGTAGAAAAAGATCAACATAAATTGGTATAGTTTGCATGGCTGCACACCCTTTTAAGGGTGAGGAAAAAATGGCTGCAATGTTTCCCGTCCTCTCACCACACCCTTAGTTGGTTAGGTCATTGTTGCTTAAGTAGCTGTATGTCTCAGGGCTTATCTTTGTGATTTGTTTTTGCCAGTGGGTCATCAGCAACCACGCGGCAAGCAGGGCATTGGAAAGTGCTTACATATGAGACTGTCACGAGACAGCCTGAGCTAGCCTGCTGGAAGTTGAAGGTCATGAGCAAGAGAACTGAGGCAACAGCCTGCCGAACACCAGGCATGTGAGTGAGGGAGTGAGGCTATACGTGACCAGCCAGCTGAGCACAGATACATGAGAGAGCCCAGGTGAGATCAGCTGAACAGTCCAGTCTGGAAGAAACTCTTAGCTAAGCCAAAGGCCTACAAGCTAAATAAAGTGCTTTTTGTTTCAAGCCACTAAGTTTTAGTGTGGTTTAATGATATTTATGAATATATTTCCCAGATAGTTCACACTTGGTTTTCATGTTTTCCAATTTTCCTTTCAGTTTCTCTCATTTGTTGTATTTATTGTAAGTCCTTGGAGGAGCCTCTGCACAATTGTCCACTACCCTAATTTCAACCCAAATATTTAAGTATGAAGTCCTACAACAGTAAGATTTGATGTATTATTTCTCCCCATCTAAATCACATGATTTGGCCTTTCCTAAAAGTAATAAATTATCATAAATAAAGAAGTCTGGCTTAGTGTATTCCAAATATGTAACCTATAAAATGTGTTTTAATTCTTTAGTCTGCTTGTTTTAATAGAGATGCTTGGTACCACATTGTTGTGAATGACCTAAGTCAATTAAGCTATTCACAATTATCAGGTTGTTCTGATAAGCATTGGCACGTCCAATAGTTAGGAGTGGCCGGAAACTATGGGATTCTTTTCCCATGGCTTTGCTCCCATGGTGGTATCTAATAGTGAAAACAAGTCTCAGACCAAATGCTACCACAGATTCAAGCATTTATTAGCAAACAGACAAAAACAGCCAAGAGCCTGTTCCCTCAGGCACAACAAAGTCTCCACTCTGACCTCTTAGGCTCTCCAACAAGCACCCTGCATGAGAGGTTCACTCTTAGGCAAATGTAATAACATTCTGATGACAGGTTCAGCTAACCTTCTGATTGGGTGAGGAAATAGAATCCTTCATTATTTGAGAGATCAGATGACCTTACTCTAGAGGAATTCGGCTAATGGATGCATCAGATTCTCTCACTTTGTTCATTCAGAAAGGAGAAACCTGCATGATCTTTCTAGTTTGCTGTAGTTTCTGTAAGTTTATTGGTTTATCCTGTCTGCAGTTCACCCACCTATATAAATCTGTAGGTTTTTGTCTTTTGCCAATTTGGAAAGCTTTCAGCCATTATTTCTTCAAGTGCTTTTTCAGCCCTGCCCTTTTTTTCCTCTCCTTCTAGAATTCCAGTGACGCAAGTGTTAGATCCATAGGTCCCTGAAGCTCTGCTCTTGTGTTTTTGTTTTTTTGTTCGTTTTTACAGGCTATTTTTTCTCTGTGTTCAGGTTGAAAAATTGTTCTATCTTCTAGTGAACTGATTTTTTCCTTTGTTCTCTTCATTCTTTTAATGAGCCCATCCATGGAGTTTTTCAAAATTTCCATTGTCGTTTTCATGTCTAACATTTCCATCTGGTTCTTCTTTAGATCCTCTCTTTCTTTGCTGAAACTTTCTACTTTTTCATTTGTTTGAAGTACATTTATAAATTTCGCATTGAAGCATTTCTATGATGGCTGCTTTACAATAATTTGTTAGGAAATTCTAACATCTCTGCTGACTCAGTGTTGGCATCTATTGATTGCCTTTGTTCATTCAGTTTGAGATCTTCCTGTTTCTTTGAATGATGAGTGATTTTCAATTGAATCCTGGGTACTTTCATATTATAAGACTCTGGGTATTATTTAACTTCTATTTTTGCTTCCTATGACACCACTTTAGAAGGCTGGAGATAGAAGCCCAGGTTTCACACTTGGCCTCCCTTGACATCCCTGTGTGTGTGTGTGTGTGTGTGTGTGCATGTGTGTTGGGGGCTCCTCATTACTACAGGAAAGGGTGGAAGTTCTGGCTTCCCACATGGTCTCCAGTGGCACCGTACGTAGGTGGCATTGTTACTGCTGAGCAGTGGTAAAAATCTTGACTCTCCACTAGACCTCCTGTGCCCCGCCCTTAGCAAGAAGATGCCAAGTGGGAGTGGAGTCCAGGCTGTCCTCATGGTCTCCATTGATACCACAGGAACTGCTTGTTACAGGCTGGCTGGAATGAGAGTACCAGCTCTCTTCTCAGCCTTCTGTGATACCACCCCGGAGGTGGTGGTGGTGGTGGTGACGGGGCTGAGGCACCTCGTGGCGGTGTCTCCAGGTTGAAAGTCTGGGCTCCCCACTCAGCCTTGGCTTGTGTGGGTGGGGTTGGGGCCACCGTTTTCTCTGTGGTGTTTGGCTGGCGTAGAGTGGTTATTGTCTAAAAGTGTTCCGCGTTGCTGGACTGCCCCTTTCCTGTTCCTTTGGCTAGGCAGGCTTTTTTTTTGTCTGTACTTGGTGTTTCTGGGTTGCCAACATCTGGAGCTCCAAGTCTGGGATATATGAGACCAAAAAAAGCCCGGGAAACTTAATGCCTTGTCATTCCTTGAGTCTTAAGGTCCCTGGCCCATCTTTTTAATTCTCTCCACCTTTCAGAGTTTTCTTGGGTCTGTTTTACACGTGTCCAGGGATTGTAGTTGTGATTTGGTTGTAATCTATTTCACCTTTCCAAGAGTGAAAGTCACCTTTAGCTTTTTTTTTTTTAAGTCTACATTATCACAGTTTTTTGTGCTGTCACTATTCTGATTTCATTTTTTCTTTTTCTTTTTTTTTTGAGACAGAGCCTTGCTCTGTCATCCAGGCTGGAGCGCAGTGGCACGATCTCGGCTCGCTGCAACCTCTGCCTCCTAGTTTCAAGCGATTCTCCTGCCTCAGCCTCCTAAGTAGCTGGGACCGCAGGAGCATGCCACCACGCCCGGCTAATTTTTGTGTTTTTTGTAGACAATGGGTTTCACCATGTTGCCCAGGATGGTCTCAAACTTCTGGACTCAAATGATCTGCCCATCTTGGCCTCCCAAAGTGCTGGGATTACAGTGTGAGTCACCGTGCCCGGCCTGATTGCATTTTTGATCTTATTGCTGGTCTTGTAGATTTAGGAAATGCTGTAGAGCTCAGCATATTGATATTAGCAAAGCATTTGACAAAATTCTTTTGTGAGCATATCTAGGCTAGTTAATAATAGAGCCATAGTCATTATTAACTGAACAGCTGCACCCAAAAAGTATTGATTAATAGATCAGCATCAGGCTACAAGGGGGCCAACATCAATATGCTGCAGGCACTGTCCTAGCCTGCCCTCTGCCCTGTTCAAAATTTCTTCAAACTGCTGAATGAACGCCCAGGAAATATTTGCATCTCAAGAACTGGGAGTTATAGTTAATATTTAGGATCACAAAATCAAGATTGAAGAAACTTTGATAAAATAGCATTATGAAATAGAGCATTATGCATGCTGGATCAGAAAACAAATGATACAATACGGTACAAAGAGCAGAGCTGGTCTAATATTGTTTTTTATGGAGTAAGCACATGAGCAAACAAAAACCAGAAGGAAGTTAGTACTTATATAATTAGAAATTAAATAAGGAGAAAGGGAAGCGGATATGAATTCAGCCTGTATTTTGGACCAAGTGCTGGCATAGGCATTTTGTAGATGTTAAGGACTCTAACACAATCCTAGACTATATTAACAGGATTGAGTGGCCAGAATAAAGGGTAGACTATTACATGGGCTGCTGAGATGTTCAAACAATATGTGGAATATTGTGCCCAACCAACTGGAGGTAAGTGTGGTGAAAGAGCACGTGAAAGGTCATTGAAAAATGTTTAGTTTGATGAGGAGAAGCATAGAAAACAGGAAACATGTCATGTGGAAAATGAATGCATCTTTCTGCCTAGCACCAAAAGTGTAAGGTAAGGTAATGAACTCCCTGTTAGTGTAAGTATGTAAACAGTGGCAAAATGACCAGCTATTAGGGATGCAACACAGTGAACCTGCCTTAGGTGAGCACTGGACCAGATGATCTCTAAGGTTTCTTCCAAGAATCTCTGCACCCATATAGAGCCAGTTAGAAAAAGAATGGCAACGTGTTAATGTCAGGGGGTTTAGCCTCACAAAACTAAGCACAGCTGATCTTGGCTTTAATGAGATTCAGACATTAGTAAGAAAGAAAAGAGACTTTTTAAGGCAAATTCCACTTTATTATCTAAGGAAATAGGAAATTCAGAGTTTTATAGGAGAGATGTGTGCAAACAGAAACTAGATTAAGTTTCCAGAGGGGGCTGTTATTATTCAAACAAAGAGCCCTTGTTTTTATTCATGGAGTTTAAAAGTAATAGGATACGGGCATTATAAAAGAGAGGCACCTGATTGTATGGTTTTTTTTTTTTTAAAAACTTCTTTTAGGGAGACATTTCCAAATTTAATTGTGAATGAAAGTTAAAAACTCTGCTTTGTTTCAAAATGCTTTTCAAAAAGTGAGCTAGGTTGCCATCTAGTGACTGTTTTCTGGTTTTTCCATTTTAAAAGCTCCTTATCATGGGTTATTCTTATGGCAGCATTGCTGAAACCTGGCTGTGTATTAGTGTCACCTGGAAGTTTCCTAAAATGCAGAATACTAGGACCCACCAAAGAATCAGAATCTTTGGAGAAAGAGCTCCAGGGGTTGTGCTTTCTGATAAAGATCTTCAGATGACTCCACTGGACCTAGCCTGTCACCAGTGTTTGGAATTAACTGCCCTGGGGCATATTGTGTGCAAGTGGAAGTGTCACAGAGGCAAATTTACGTAAAGTGCAATATTCACCTACTTGCTCTAAGAACCTGGCTTCAGGTATATGAAACTTGGTGTTGCATCTTTGTATCTCATATTTAAAATACACTTGGTAATGCTAAAAATTTACCCTACCGTTGTACACAAAGATATATGACCAGTGGTGTTTAGTGTAACACTATTTGAATGGTGATTAGCTAAAAATCATTTAAATGCCTATCAATAGGGATGTGGCTAAAAAAAGACAGTAAATCCAAGCAGTAAATTTTATGCAGCCATTTAAAAAGAATGGTTAAGCATCATATACAATTTTTATTTGTCAATCATACCTCAGTAAAGCTGAAAAAACACAAGAGTTTATAATAGAGAAAAACTGGGAAAATGCTAAATATCCTTCAATAGTAGACTGAACAAACTGTGGTAAATGTATATAATAAAATTTAAAAATGATTTAAAAATATTTGGTAATGGGATAAAAGAACAAATTAAGATAGCGGAAAAGGACACTAAAAGAATATAATGTTTTCTTAGAATATATGTCAGTATATAGTTAGAAAAAGAACGGGGAGGAAAAATGTGATGAAAGTGTAATTTTTTCTTGATATTTTCTTTTTTTGTAATTTTATATAATGGGTTTTTCATTTCTCTCATAATCAGAAAACTATAAACATTATTTTGAGAGAGAAAGATATGTGAATTGATTCAAAGCTTACTGTCACATGCTTTTAGTAAGTGTTAGATGAACACGCCAGAGTAAGCTGAAATGAGGAAGCCGAAAGACCAGGTTGGAGACTCGTTTCTCTTGGCTACCAGTAGGCTCAGATGTTGGGGGGCTTTCACACTTGTACGTCCCTTCTTTATTCATCTGGCCCTGATGAATAACATGATGGTGCAACTGAGGGGCTCTTCCCTGGAAGGGCCTTTCATCAACCCGGATCTCTGTGGAAGACAGAGCACCAACACTGAACCAAGACGAGGCAGATTTTGTAGAAGAACACTACAAATTTATGGATCATTGCTTTAAAATTCTACTAACTAAAGATTCTATTAATAGGGAATGCTCTTCTAGAACTCACACTTTTGCACAACATGAGGCAGCAAGCTCAGTCTCCAATCAGCATATTGTAACTTTTGCGCCCTTGTACTTTCAGCTTTTGCTCCTTCTATTCCTACTTTGTTTCCTTGTCACACTTTATGTTCTGTCTTTTACAGAGACACTTAAACTTTGAACGGTGGTGATCATATCCTGTTAGGATGACCGGCTTGTGCATGACTGATGGCACACTACGGCTTTACAATCACCAGATTATTTTCCACAGAGTAGTGAGTTGGGGAAGTCACGTATACGCAGTGTGAATAGTTTCTGTTTTGCAAGAGCCTGTGTAAAGGTCCATTTTTAAATGCTAGCCTGTACATTCACCTAATTAATTAATTAATATTTATTCATTTATTTGAGACAAAGTCTCGCTCTGTTGCCCAGGCTGGAGTGCAGTGGCGCGATCTCGGCTCACTGCAGCCTCCACCTCCCAGGTTCAAGCAATTCTTGTGCCTCAGCCTCCTAAGTAGCTGGCATTACAGGCCTGCGCCACTAGGCCCAACTAATTTTTGTATTTTTCACAGGGATGGGGTTTCACCATGTTGCCCAGGCTTGTCTCGAACTTCTGACCTCAGGCGATCTGCCCCACCTCAGCCTCCTAAAGTGCTGGGATTACAGGCTTGTGCCACCACTCCCAGCCTTGTACATTCACTTTAAACGCTATTTTTATTATTTGTTGATATAAGATAATCCACAAGGACAAGCTATTTTTCATCATAAACTGAAACATTCCTGCAATGGTAGGTTAATACAGGGGAAGGTCTGGACTAGCCATAGATTTGTGGGAGACCCAGGTGACTGATTTGAAGGTCACTGGGAAAGACAGCCATATGAGTGATTTCAAACTTTGGCTTGCATTAAAATCATTTGAGGGCCCTGTTAAAAATGGAAATCCCTGGACCCCATTCATGGCCTTATATCACAAATATTACTCCATTCACTTATTAATGCAGTGTGTCTAAGATCTGCCCCAGCCGGCCTGCTCAGAATTACCTCTTTGCTAAATAGACAACTTTCTTTCTTCACATAATATTATGTTGGTGCAAAAGTAATTACTGTTTTTGCCATTAAAAGTAATGGCAACTACTTTTGCAACAACCTAATACTTCTATCTTCCTGATGCTGTTTTAAGTAAAAATTATTTAAGGTTGTTTGACTTCTATTATTAATCTGTTAACCTAACAATTGTAAAAATCTACTTAAAATTCAAATCCAGCAAGAGTCACTTCTAAACAAGGAGTGTCTATGTTACACTAAACCATATGCCCGCAAATTGATAAAGTATTATTCATTTAATGAAACAGATCCTCTTGTTCTTATTCTCGAAAGTCTAAACCGTAGCTTCAGGTAGATTTTCCTGCAGCTTTTGTGTGAGTCCACTCATTGTTTTTGACATTATTCTCATTTGGATTTCTGGATTTGGATTGCGTCGGAGTTTTGTTCTCTTTTCTTTCCAGACTTCCTCATTAAGTTTTTTCTAACCATTTATCTGCCCCTTTCTCTTTCAGCCCCCAATTCCTCTCTTCCTGACATTCATCCAGACTCATCTATTTCTTCTCCTTTTCCTTTGGGCCATCTAATACCATATTTTAACGCCTACGACTGTAAGTATCATTCTCTTGACTAGCAGAGTTTCCCTTCTCATATAGAAGTTGTTTTTGAAAGGTGGGCTTCTGTAAAAGCATCATAATGGCTTTGAAACTTACGCTGTCTTGAGCTCCTACTTAGTTAAAGGCAGGCCCTAAAGACAGAGTGAGGAGATAACACCATGTTTATTCTAGACCACAGAGAAAGCCTGTTGAGCAACTTCCTCCTGGCTGGTCTTCTTCCTTCCAACCCCCCTGAACCCTACCTTGCTCACCACTCCTTCCCCATCCACTGGTTGGGGAGAGCTATCTTAAGCTCTAAATTACACATGGGATCACTTAAGGTCGCCACTGTGAAGCTCTTATGTACCAGTGAGACTTATTGTCTGCAGCCTCTCTGCATGTGTAATACGTTAAGTAAAATAGATTTTACTATCTCCTGGCTCTTCCCTTCAGCTAGAGTTCATCTTCTTCTCAGAACTCCTGTCTCACTTTACTTATATGTCTATTATTTAACACATTCTGCCTTGTGTCTTTCGTATGATTTTCTCCCTACTTACTTATAGTTTTGATAAAGACCAAGAGCATCTCTTCTTTTGATCTCCAAAGAATTTTGTAAAAGATGGTCGTTCAATAAATATTTTTCAACTGAGCTAAATGTTATTTCAGACAAGGTCAGATATGTTGCCCTGACTGGTAGACTTGCCAAAAACAGATTAATTAGTATTGTAAAATCAAGGTAAATATTTACAAGGAAGGTGAGGTTGGAGGGAGTACCAGGGCTACATGTAAATGACGGAACCGGAGCCTGCTCGCAGGACTGGTACAGCGATCTTTTCTTTTTGAGCACAAGGTGGCAGGCTAGGTCAATTTCCATCGTCCCTTGTAAGGCAGCTACGTAAGGCTGAAATTTTTTGCCCAATTTCAGAAACAGACATGTTTTTTTTTTTTTTAACTGAGGTTACTGCAGCTTGATGGCTAAAACATGGCTTTGGATAAGGCATGGGCCTCACTCCTGACTACTGACTGTCCTTGTGGATCTCTGGTCCTTTGTGTTTGGACTAATTCCTCCATGTCTGCATCAAATAGCAATGCACTGTGGATGCCGACACACTTCTAGTTTCTGTTAACTGGATGAAAAAAATATGAACATTGCCAGTGTTTTGAAGAAATATCCATGAACACTGAAGCTCGGAGAGAGGAAACAAAATTGGACCAGAGAATTGAAATATGCAGTTTCTTCACTTAATAGCAGACTATGACAGGTGACTTTTGGAAGGGTCCATCTGTATTTACCCAAAGAAAGCATCCGTTTTTCTCCATCAGTTCATATTTTTCTTTTACCACGCCAAGTGTTTTTATGTGATCAGACCATTCGCATGTAAAACTCTGATATAAACCTGGAAATAGAAGTGGCAGTTTGATTTCAATTTATTAATCTGCAATTTAAAGTTTTTTTTACTTCATTAATTGCCTCCAGTTTTTTTTCCCCCAAATTGTCTTTTATTTTTTAAAAAGCAAATTACTAGGAATAGTTTATTCTGGAATTCTGATGGTAACATTGGGTGATATGTTAAGTCTTTCCCTTGATTCTGATCTGTTATTTCCAGAAGATAGGGAACAAATGAGGGAAAAAAAGATTCCTTGTTTTTAGATTCTACTTTGCATTCTTTCAAGTTTCTCTATGTGTGTGTGTGTGCACTCATGAACACACTTATACTCACACATATTCATATTATGTGGATGAATATACACACACTCTGTGTACACATGTGTATACATATATGTCTATATATACACACAGTCATATATGTATGTGTATATTATGTACATTTGTCTTTGCAATATATGGCAGTTTAGTGATTGTTTAAGAGTAAAGACTCTGGAATCAAACTCCTTGGGTATAAATCTTAGCTAACTAGCAAATACTTACAGATCTGTGTCTGTTTCTTCATCTGTAAAATGGGGGTAATAATGGTACCCATATTATAGAGTAGCTGTATAGATAAAAGGACTTCACAGAGCATGGCTCATGGTAACTATGCAAATCGTGTTAGCCATTACTATTTGTGTATGTTGAGAGTCTGATTTATTCAATACCTTATATTGCCACTTTCATTTAGTAAATGAAGCACCCTCTATCTACCCAATGTGGGAGTTTAGATTTTTTGAAGGTGCCATAATATATTGACATTGACTTGACTTTTCCTACATACATTATTCAACTTAATAATCTAGGTGCTGCACAGAATGTCTCAGTCATGATTTCTGTTGTTTGGTAACTTACATGTTAAGGAGAAAATGTGTGTACTTTTCTTTCTCTATTCTCTCCCTCTTTCTTTTCTTCTCTTGACCTTCCTCATTTGAAGGAATGTCAAGAATGGAGAGGTATATCAATTACAAATTCAATTCAGCTACCCATAACAGCAGCAACAAAAATTCCAAACAGTGGCTTAAAAAGAGCATTCTTTTTCTCACAGGACAAAGATTTTGGAGGCAGGAAGCTGATGATGGAGCTGGTTCAGTAGCTCCTCTAGGATTATTTTGTCCTTTCCTTCATGGCCACAACATGACTGCTCCTCCAGGCATCAGGTTCATGTCAAGCCAAGAAAAGGGCAAGAAAGGAGAAAGGGTGGTATACCAGCTGTATAAATTCTTCTTATCAGGAGGGGCAAAAGCTTTCCAGAGCTCTTCCCCCTTCCCTAACCGAGACTTAGGGCTAGTTTCCAGAAGAGTGTCACAAAGCTGTTATTAGCTGGAAAAACCTCTACACTGAAAGACAAGAGAAAGAAATAGTCTGGAAATGATTTGGGATCAGCCAGTGAATGATATTTCTCAAACTAAGTTTTTGTCTTGGCTTTGCATTTATATTTCTCCTCAAATTCTCCCTCTTGCCCTCCCTCTACCCTACAGTCCTCTTTGTCTGGAAGGAGGTAGAACCAAGAAAAATGATAACATGGAGATTTGTTTCAGGAGCTAATATTTGCCATAGAATATGTGCAACATGTGCAACAGAGGAAAGAGTGGAAGAAGGTAGGAAGTAGGATCTCTATCAGCACAGAGGGAGGTCAGAGGGGAAAGGAAAGGCTGGCTCAAGCAGAGAGGGTGGAAGAGCACACCTGAGATTTCCCCAGTGGATCAATTTCATAGGCACTCCCCGTGCTAGAGGCAGAACTAAGCTTGTTGCCTCTGAAATGAAGCACCACAGACAACAGAGTTTCTTACAGATTACTTAATACAAATTATCATCAAGAGATATTGTTTATTTTCATGTCTACAGAGCAAACAACATAGAAGGCATCTGTGACATTCACCAACTATTTTTAAATGACACCTACTCAAATGTTACCTATTTCATAAATCTGTAGTGATTTTTTTTTGCTTAAAAACATTATAGCTTTAATAGAATTTTATACTGTGACTATTAAGATAGCAAAAATTCCCCCAAGGAGACCAGGGTTCTTGGCTCACTCAGTTCTTCACTCTATCCTCCCTTCACCTGGTCAGCTGTCAGGTGGCTCTCCTCTACATCAACTCACAGGTGACGAGGTCTTCAGACCGTCACCCCGCTGGGAACTCCTGGCGGACTAGTCACCATCGCTCTCACTTGAACTGCCACTGTCAGATGACTCACTACTGTCGTCCCTTCTACGGGAACTAAACCTCCTGTTGGAATGGGGTTGTCTACCCCAGGAGCCTTTCCCATGTGGCATACTCTTATTCCGTGCAGAATTATTTTGTCTATGGGGTACATAATGATATTTTCTGCTGTGTGTTATTATATTCTCATGATTGGGGCCATTAAAGGAATCCATTTCGGTTTTGATTTCATTATCAAGACCACGAGAAGGAATGGGCAGGGCCTGACTTTTGTCCTTACTAGGAAACCTTTGTTTTTCATTTAAGGTTGCTTGGTTCCTATTAGAATGATCTACAACCTTTCTGGTACTACCTTTGCCATTTCTAGGAATTTCATTATAGTTGGTACTTTCAGTTGCATCACTACTGCCTTCTTTTCTTTTCTCTTTTGAGGGTGCAGGAGGGTAATGAAACTCAACCTTCCCTTGGTGAGCATTTTGGCTGCCAGCATCCACTCTGTTTCCTTCTCTTCCAGGGAGCTCCTTAAAATTGGTACTACCCACGATATCGTTGCTGCCCTCTACAAGGCTGACATCAACAGCATCTGCCTCTTTCGCAGTTTCATCCCTGGTTCCAATGGTATTTCCACCATTTTCTTCTCTCTCTGGGATCTCATTATAACCTGGCTTTTTTGTGTCAAGATGAGTACTCTCAGCTTCACTTGGGCCTGCAAACCCTGTTTGAATATCTTTGCCTTCTAGGTCAGGACCAGTAGCTTCTCCTTTACCAGGAATGTCCTTAAAAGGTTGGCCGTCCCCACTGAAAGGAGACATATCATTGTCCCCTCTCTCTTGAAGATCTGTATAACCGCTGCCTTCAAAATCACTGGGGATTTTTTTGACTTTTGAGAGATGTTTTAGGTAGTCAATGTTGTGTTGAATACGATGGGTGCTTTCGCTTTTTACTGGACTTTTCTGGGCTTGGGAATCTCTTGGAGGCTTCTTTTTATCCTTCGAGTGTGCTTTAGCATAATTCATACTTGCTGGAATTTTGTTTAGAACATTCCTAGGTGTGTTCTCTTTGTTTTCTTCCCCCAGGAGTTTAATCGCAGTCACTGGCCCCATTATATGTTGCATGTTATTTCTGATGAGAGCTGCACCATATTCTTCTTGGTCATGTAGTTTGCTGATAGCATCACCTCCATCCTCAAACCCTTTATTCCCAGTTGACTTAGGATAAATTGACATCCTCAGGCCATTGTGAGTATTCTCTTTGTTACTGATACTATATTCTTCATTCAGTCTCTGTCTATTTGTGAAATAATTTTGAGATTTACTACTTCCCTTATTCTCACTGGCTTCAGAAAGGGACAAATCTTTCTTTCTTTCCTGGACAATATTTTCTTTAGATGATAGCTCTTGATTTATTCTCTTGCCCAAATGGTGAAAACCAATATTGTCTTTGTTTTTTTCTTCCTGCTAAAATACAATTTTCAATATGAAGTGATTATTTTATGTATAATTTTTAAAATATAATAATTCTTAGGCAATATAAAAACCATCCACCAGATATTTAATAAAAAGAATCTATTAACTCAATAGAGATTTACTGGTAAAGGTCATTCTAGAATGGTCAAATCAGGTTTCATGGAGAAAGACGAATGAACTAGGCTTGAAAAATGGGTAATATTCAAATATGCAGAAGGGAAATTGTGAGAATATTTTAAGAATAAGTGGCATATTCAATTGTTTGGAAACAGGACACAATTGAGACATAATATGAATAAACCTACATAGTGGGAATAGTGAGTCATTGCAAGTAAAATGGATTTCATATATTAAAATTAGTTCTCTCTCTCTCTCTCTCTTTCCCTTTTCTCTCCTTCATTCTGATCATCGGAGGTATTCATCTGCCTAAAGGAGTATTTTCTTTTTCTTTCCTTTCTTTCTTGCTTCTTTTTAAACAGAAAATCTGCAAATAGAAAAATCTTCTAACATTTAAAAGAAAAGTCCCTGGGAGAATAATGGAATGAAAAAGAGAAAGCAGAGGAGGAGAGTAAAGTATTTGTATCTATATTTCAATTCATTCTTTTTTTTTTTGGTGGGAGAAGGGGCAGGATCTGTAAAGATGCTGCTTCATATCCTGGGTTTTCTCACTCTTGGGTGCAGCCAACTTTCAGTAAGCTTGGCAGAACAATGTGGTCAGGAAGAAAGAGCTGAGATTGACTATACCCTCTGCCACTCGCTGTTTCTCTGTAGCATAGGCTAAATATAGAAGTGTCTGAGCATCTGGTCTGGAGGTTTCCAGAAAGTGTTGCCATAGAGGAAGTGAAGTGGCTCTAAAAGGAGCAGTGTAGATGGAGTACATACTAGGGACAAATGTGAGTCATACTCAAACAGAGAGAAGTCTAAATTGCTCATGGGAGCTAAGAGAGGCTGAGTCACCACTGGGCCCCAGTCAAGACTGCACTAATTGAATCCTAAGCTATGGTAGCCAACAACTTCATTTTAGAATGAAGCAGGCCAAGAAGCATTCAAGTGGTTAGGCAACATTATCTCATGCATGTCTGAAGATTCCAAGTCTTCCTCTTTACTATGGTGTAAGCCATGTTTGTCCATTTGGTGCATGGTGTGTAGTGGATGGTGTAAGCCACACCTGGATGCCATCTTAGAGGGAGAAGGAGGAGGAGTGAGGATCTGAGCACTTTTAACTAAAAGAGACTGATTTATTTAAGTAACTGTTTTAACTATTAGATAACCTTAAGTTTAAACAGATTGAATTTAATTTCTGCACATTCCCTTGACCCTCCATGAGGAGCTCTTGAGCAACAGAACAATTATAGACAGACTAAATGTCATTTTTTCTTTTCACCCCCAAATTGTAGGATGAGCTGGAATATACAACATCCCTACATAGGCCTTTGAATTGATGAGTAATATGAAATCAGCAACATCAGAGATATTTATTGAGAGATTGGAACGTGGAAGAAATTAGGGTGGGTGCTACATGTTCTAAGCAATATCTGGTGATATTTATTGGCAAAGGCAGCGATCCTGAGGGGTATGGAGGGTGGGGGTAGGTCTGTGAGGCAGAGACATCATGTCCAATTAGGTCTGCACGACAAACAGAGTGCCGGAGACTTGTAGAAGATGGAATGCCAGGGTGAAGAATTTGGTTTTATTTTGTAGAGTATGAAGAACTAGTGAAAGTTCACAGGAGATTAAGAAAATAAAAATTAAGGATTTAGGAGGAACAGTGGTAAGAAAGAACATGTAGGAGGCTTTTCTGGTGTCCAGTAATGAGATGTAGTCACTTGGATTAGGATTACGCCAAAGAAAAACATTACAAAGAAAAAAACCCCTTCTTCTGGTGCCCAAGCAGAAAAAGCCTTAATAACTAAAATGGACTGGAATGTTAACATGTAAAAATGAAGACAGGGTGAAAAAGACAAGGATTTTAATGTTAGACGTATTGATGTTAAGGGAATATAGAACCTGAGCTCAAAAAGCCATATACAGTTAGAGATAGAGAATTGGGTACCACAGGCTCTTGGTGTGTCCCAGTACAAGTCCTTCCCAGTTTTCATAGCCCATGGTCAACTCTTCTTTCCTTGAACATCTTACGTGCTAATTGTTTATTACTTTTCAGATCCTATTGTTTCACTTATACATAGTTGTAATTTTTTCAATAATTTTTAACCTGAAACTAGTATCCATTTTTCCTGATGCAACACCTAATAAGGTTATTTCCTCTTTCCTATGAAACCCTCCCAACATTTGAAAAGTTTAGTTTTCCTTCAAACTCGCTGGCTGCTTTCTCTTCTCCAGGTTGACACTACAGTTCTCTTGTGTTAGGTGACTACGTTCAGACCCATTACCCGATCATGAATTCCCTTTTGTTTGTGGGGTCCCAAATCAGACCTTGACTCTGATGTTGCCTGATCAGCCCCAAGCATGGGGCATCCATCCACTTCCTTGCCTTGACCATAGCCCTATTTTTACTAATACAGCTTAATTTTGTGCTTTTTGACCACCACTTCAATTTGTCGGCTCTTGTCAAGCATGTGGACATCTTAGATGTGTTCATTAAAGATGTCAGAATACATGAGAGCTCCCTGATGGAGAGAAAAAGAGCACGCAGCCAGAAGCTCATAGTATTTGGTCAAGTGTGTAGGGAAGGTAGCAAAGAAAATAGAAAAACCAAACGCAGGGAAGCCAGGATCATAGGGAATATGTCGAGTGAAACAGTAGGCAGGAATTGCCAAATAGTCTTTCTTAATCCCTCAGTCCAGTGCTCATGAGAGTAGCTGTGCTATAGAAAGAGCACATGCATTAGAATCAGTTGCCTCACTGCCATTTATGGGCTGTGTGATCTTGGGAGCATTATTTTACTTCTCTGAGCCTTAGCTTTTTTAGCTGTAAAATAAAAATGATATCTACCTTTCAGTATTTTGGGGAGAATTAAATGATTTTTATTAAATAATGCATGTAAAGCATACAGAACTGGGCATAGCCCTTTAATGAATGATAGTTTCTTTCCTAGATAATATTAATGATAGTCATGTAATTACTGGATGCACAACTGTTTTCCCAGTCTCTGGACTTCTCTAATATTGGTTGTAGAGGCAGATGAAGATGGACAAACTCTGGAACCCCCTGCTCTTATATTGCCCAAGTGTCACCCTCGGGCTGTGTGTTCTGTAAGCTTGTAGCCGTCGATGGGATGTTATCTGAAATAGATTTTGATTGGACTCTCTCTCTTTTTTCACTCCCAAACAGAAGTACTGTTCTGCTTGGAGGACTGTCTGCTTTTATACATGTATCTTATTAACTATTGGAAGTAGTGGGGAAATTGTTGAATCAGCTCACATTTGAATCTCAAAATAAAAATGGCTTTTAGAAGTGCCCTCTACTTTTAAGAAGCTGGCTAATATATGGTCTGCAAAAGTGCTAATGTGTAATATTTGTAAAATATAATTTAAAATTACTTACTTGTAAAAGTTATGGCATTGTTGTTCATTAATTTTTTAATATTGGTGGGTATATTCTGAAATAAGATTTTGCCGTAAGAAAAAAATAGAAATAAACTTTGTAGTATATCACTAAATAAAAAGTATTTTAAATATTTGACTTGAGTAATTGAGTCTTGGAAAGTTTTACTTGGACATTTATGTTTTCCTTTGCAATCAAGTTCATTGTTGTTTGTTTACTCATTACTAAGATAATCTTTTGAGTTAAACACTAAATCTAAACTCAGTAGATTATTATAATCTCTTCCTAATTTTTTCTCTCCCTTGTCTGAAGTGGGAAGTTATGTTTTATTTTTAGTGCTTCTCTGCTTTTAAAAAAGTAACATGTACACTAATGAATTGTGTGCATTTTATTAGAAGACTGAGTAGAATAATTTTATAAATGAAAACATGAAACAACTTTTAACCTGTGGTATATGATGGCTATTTTTGCATTGAAGAAAATATCAAAAAATAGAAAAAAACTTTTCTTACATTTGCTTGTGTTAAATGATTTCTGACTGTTCGATGGTCTGTGTACCAGTTGGCTGGCTGTTTTTCTATGCTCTGCTTTTCTGTCTCCATGCTTTGGTTCCTATGAGTTTTTTCATGGAGAACGGCCTCACCCACTCACTTCTGTTTGCTCAAATCCTACTCATCCTCCATGGCCCAGCGCAATTATTTCCATTATGAACACCAGAGGCCAGGAACTAATTTCTTTCTACTCTAAGCCCTTAAAGTATGATCTTTTTTTTCTTCTGGGTACTACTCACATAGCACCTCCCACATTCTGTCTTGTTTTACAATAACTTTTGTAAGTGCCTTTTGTTTCTTTTCTAACTCTAAGATCCTGGAGAGAAAGAATTTGTTTTCTCCATCATTTTATCTCACATAGTATCTTACACACCAGTTAAGGACTCCACATATATTTGTCAAATGGATATGTTTTAACTTATTTACAGTTAGATGTAGTCTTAGAGATGTCATCTAAAGGATATCGATGGCAGAAGAAAATAACATTCTGAAGGGAAACTATTACTTCCATGGGAAATAAAACCAGATTTGGAAAAAGTAAATAGCCCTTTTGCTGATGGCATTTCAAGCTATTTCCAGCCCTTTGGCCGATGAATCTACAAGAAGGGACTGAGTGAAAAGAATTATTGTCATTGTAGTGACAAGGGCCTCATTCTTTTACTTCTGAGCAACCCAACACAGATGGAGTTATCCATGGAATGAATTTAAGAGACAGTAAAATGTGTCACTCATTAGGCCAAAATGGTTTCTCCTCTTAGCCATCTCCTGCTGAGATCCCCACCATCAGAGCATATGGTAGAATATGTCAAGAAAACCTCCTTATAAAACACCAAATGTTACTCAGAAGCAGTAACACAGCAGTCCATGGGCACCTGGGGTCCATGAGTATCACACCTGCAGCCACAAGTCCTGAAGCAGAGCGAGATGTGGGCTGAGGCATGGGATGGGGATCAGGAAGATTCTGGGACCCAGAGTTTTGTAGTAGAGAGGCTTGAGGAGCCTGGGGAGTGAGGGAAGGGACAAAAGTGCCAGCCATAAGACAGAAATCCCAGAGCAAGCAAAAGTAAACTTCGCCTCCCCTACATTTTCCTCTAGGGCTAGTCCAGAGTTTAGTCATGCTAAGAATGGTCATTCAGAGATTCAGCTTACCTTTACATCAGTTTGATTTTTCTTCCCAGGTGACATGTAAACACACTTAAAAACGTAATGCCCATGTTTCTCATGGTGACCCTTGTATGTTATCTACAAAAACACAACATTATATTGAGGCACGTTTTATCTCTTACAAAGAAGTTTTCGGGCTCTTTGTAATCATACAAGAAACTTTAAAATTTGGGTGAAGTTGAATTCTACCTCTGACAAATGGTAGTACTTCTTATAACCACAGGAGGGTGTGTGTCAGCCAGCTCCCGAAGACAGCAACTTGTTCTCTTTTCTACGTAACTCTAAATCTGTTTTCCCTAAGGGCCTGTCAACTGCTTTCTGTCCTAGGGTGGATCCATTTTATTACCAAATGTCTATGGAAATGGAGCATGTGGAAATATTTTCAGGTGGGAGGGGGTGAGAGGACCAGGAGAAAGGCAGGATTTACAATATTCATGTCTGATGTCTAATTGGCAAAACTCACAGCATGAACATTCAGGCTGTTAAGCTGGCAGTGTTGGCCTTTGTAATTTTCAGCTGAGATGAAGTACAGAAGATTGTTAGTTCTTAGAACATAATTTTCTGTGATAGGCAGAAGCAAGCTGCAATTTGGTGGCATGCAAAGCGGGGAGGAGTCATTTAACTGGATGCATATGGAAAGGTGACTCCATGGACACAGAATTCCCCATTCAGATCTGATAGCCACCTTCCCCTTTACTCCCTTATTTATCATTCTGAGAGCAAAGTGTTTGTCAGGTACATGTGTGGGAAAATATTGTTTGCTAGTCACAATGTTCCCAAATTCTTACTCACTTAGCCCCATGAAGTTTGCCTGGCAAAGCATTGTTTCATGTGAAGGAAGAAATCATATTGGAGAGAAATAAATCTCGATTCACAATGTTTTGCTCTTTTCTGTCACATATGGTGTGTGAGTTACAATACCTGACTGACTAGAAAGTGCCAACGTTATGTTGTATAATTTTTCACTTCCATTCAAAGTGCCCAAGACTATTTTGACAGTTACACTTTTCTCTTACTGACTTTTTCTTTACAGAGCTGAAATAGTTATTTGAAAAGACGAATTCTGTTTACCCTCTGCTCTTCCACACAGCTTTGCTTAGTTTTCTCAGTCTGTGGTTGAAATCTCTGAAAGGAAACAAGAAACAAAACTTCACCCACTAGAACATTCTATTTCATTAACTTCTTCAAACAAACGTTTCATTTATTTTTCTCTCAGTGGGTTGTATTATTCAACGTGGAAAATCATTCTAACCAAAAGAAGATTGACACACTCATCGCGTTAATATTTGTTTCAGTATTACGAAAGACAGTGCCAGCTTTCTGCCCCCAGAGGGAGACAGTGCCGTTTCCACTACAAAACTGGATTCAAGCTGAGACAACCGCTAAGTGGGTGTGGTGGGGGAGTAGGGAGGGATGGCACCCCAGATGAAGGAGCTTGGCTGCCACCAGAATCCACTGAAAAAGAAGTTTTCACTGGCAAACTGGGAGTTGTTAAATATAAGTGAACTAAAATCAGAGTTTGACGATTTAAATGATATGTGTGCATTAATTATATAAGTCAAGTAATTGTAATATTGAATTAAGATATGACGCTGCTGATGGCCCAGGGAGAGTCAAACCATAGCCGTTCATGTGAATGGTAGGATAACAATTAAAGATAAAACCTTATTGCTGCCAGGTGTTACATTCTGAGAAGGAAAAATGGAGGTGGCCAGCAGATTAGGATAAATTCTTTTTCTTGGTTTGACATTAAGTGTCAAAATTTCTTGAGGGTAGCGTAGGGTGAGGGGCAGCTATTGAAGCGCAGAAAGGGCAGAAATGAAGAAAGAACAGACCCCGGCAGTTTGTCCCAGGCCTTTGGGCTGAAGTTTGCAAACTGCAGGAAAGCATGCAGAACAGGGACCCTAAAATCTGAGAGCAACTGTTTTATGAAAGGAATAGATGTAACAGTTCTTTAATTCTCAGTATTTTTCATTTACCTCTTTCTTTCAGAAACTCCTAGCCTATCTCAGATGTGGCACTGGGAACCAATGGGCGGACTGGGCCGTGTTTGAATGGGTGTGCTACAGTGGAAGCAGGCATCATGGTGGATCAATCATATAAAAGAGAGAACCCCTTAAGGGAAAGATTGAATAAAGAGATAAACAGAAAGAGGGCCACCTAGGCCAGCTGTCCTATTTACCTGGAAAGTGTTCTTCCTGAAGAAGCCTTAAGCTTCTATATTTTGTTTAATACAGACAGGTTGTTGCTTGCACTAAGATATTGGGAATGTCCCTGCTTGCTCTCAGCTCCTTTTTATCTCCAGCTCAATCTGAACTGATTCCTTCATTTCCCAAGCTCATTTGCCCTCTGTGTTCAGACTGGGTTTGGGTGAAGGAGGCCTGGCATGACACTGGAGGGTGGAAAGAGAGAGAAGCCAGGGTATGTCCTTCTCTGTTCTCTCTGTTTGGGGCTGCATCTCTAGAGTTGGGTACCTCTCCTTTGTGGCCCTAGTTCCCCCACCCAGGGGCCTAGGAGCAGCACCTTTTTTTTTTCCTTCCAGCCCTAAGGGTGGTAGTAGCTTCGATCCTTGGGTGGTCTCACCACCCCTCGTTGGCTTTTCTGTTCTTCCTTATACTTTATAGCTAGTTTCCCTTAGAAAGTCCCTCTACTGAGCTCCCTGTTGTGGATTTTGTTTTCTGGACTGGACTCTGGCAGACAAAATCATCTTCAAAATACAAAACTCAGAAGTTTAGAAAACACTTCCATGGCTGGACCCCAAGGCATAGCTGCCTAATATTCCATTCCATTCTAGAAAATAACAATAGTTTATCAGTAACACTTTCTATTTATAGGACACTTTATAGTTTGTAAACTGCTTTTGTACTTATAATCTCATATGAGTTCCAAAGTAACCCTTATAAGATGAGCAGTAGAAGAAACAGAAGTGCCTACGCTCATAGTTGGTAGTTGCAGTAGAAGTAAAGAAGGTATTTTAATTTAAATCTTCTGCCTCAAAGTCCCAGGGTTAAAATAATAAATTTTTAAATGATTAAATATGAAAAAGCATTTAGTAATAAGAGGAAATGTTCCTAAACTTTATATTAATTATCTTCAAGGCATATTTTATAGTTTTATCCTTTATTGCATTTCTTATGTTGATTCTTACATGATCGTGTGAATATAAATTTGGACCATTATATCACTCTTCAAAAATATAAAAACAGGGCAAACAGTTCTGGAAATTGGACTATAGGAAGAAGAAAGCATAAAAATGAGATGGGCAGATATTAAGCAAAAGAAAGAAATGATAGTATGGGGTGTCAGGGATCTTCTTACAGAACACACAGACACATATGGATTAGAAACATACTTGACAATATAGAGTACCTCGGTACAGTTTTGATTTATTGCGACTTATAACAAAGTCTTTCTAGTCTAACTGCATCTTGATGAATATTCACTGAATTGCATAGCCTAATAAACATTCATTTTCTCCCTTTTGAAAATCATTTAGAATTTGGCTTATAATTATAAGATGTATGCAAGTGGCTGAGTATATACTAATTTCTTAAGCCACCAATCTATCATTTAAAAATTTAGGTGATTACTAAAATGGCATCTATATACCTGGAAGAAAACATCATATTTAATGATTCACAGTTACAAATGTTGCCTCTGCATCCTTGCTGAGCTGCTTTCATTTGAAATATGCATCCCTCTCTTCTCCCCCCTAAACCCCCAGGCAGATGTCTTAGGCTTGACTGTGGCCCTGTAATGGAGATGGCATTGTCTGCCTCTGGGGAGGAAAGCTGGCATCCTCTTCTGATCAGTGGTCACTGAATCGATGTTGACATAGCACATTTACTGGAAAATGATGAGAAAGCCCCACTCCAGCTGTTTCTTGGAATATGTTGCTCAAAATAAAATCTTCAGCTGGCTGACTTGAGCTGGGTCAGCAAGACTCATTCTTCCACCATGAGAGGTGGGAGAGGCACCTGAGCCTGTAGGCCTTGATTGAGTGAGGTCTGTGCATGGGGTCTTGCAAATGTGTGTTGTGAGCAGTACAGCCCCCACAGGACTGTACTGCACACCCTTGTTGCACAGAGTGTGTGCGGAGAAGGGAACACATTTCCCCAACTTCCACTGCCCTCCATGAGGCCTTCTGCTTCCCTGGTCATCCTCATCAGCCTGGTTACCCTACCAGTCACCCACTCACTCAGGACCTATATATAAGTATGATTGGCAATGGGATGACTATTTGTTTCCATGGTTCTCCAACCAAAAAGGTTATTCTGATAAGTTAGGATGCTGCTCAGACGTTATCTAATTAGCACTGTGTCTGCATTGCAGAAAACAACTAACACTCAGCATTTTCACAAGATAATTTGGTCACATCCTGAATATTCAACTGGGTGAGTCAGAGGGAAGAAAAGACACACAAGGAAGTAGGAGCTTGATTTGGGTTAAGCTTGGGGGTACTACCTCCCACCTCTAGCCTCGCTGATGAAGAGAAAATCATAAGTAGGATCCCACAGTGTTGGGGTGTTGCAAGAAATACAGAAGAGTTCTTGTCTCTTTGCATTTTTATCTGTTTACTAAATCTAGCTGGTTAGCTTTAAAACATCCATGTCAAATTCTTTAAGTTTTCAGGAAAATAGTAAAAGATTATTTTGCCATGTTATAATTTGAGTCTTTGAGTATCACTCATTAGTATCAGCTGATTTGAAATGCTGTGGCTGCCTCTTGGTTTTCTCGAAAAATCTGTTTTTGGTGTTCCTTAAAAGGCAGCTTTGTGAGATCTCATAATTCAGCACATGTTTATTGAGAACCTCCTGGGTTAAGAGTGTTAAGTGTTAAGTACTGGATGCTTTCTGTTTGCTTGGTTCTTTTTAAAATAACTGAATTAGGTAGATGCTACTAATTTAAATAGACGTTGCTTGAGAGAAAAACAAATGAAGAGAGCAAGAGATTATCTGAAATATAATTGAATTTGTAAATACTTACTGGTGCCGCCCAGGTCACACTGAAAAGGAGTAGTCCGACACAGAAAACTCGCATCTTTGAGAATCTCTGTGAAAAGACAACAATATCTTACTGCAAAGCATTTCCAGTTATAAACTGCAGCCATAAGAAGAGATAAAACACATAGGAATATATAAACACCCTTCCCCTGGGCAGTTCATATCCTTTTGTGTATGTGTGTGTATAGACTATGTATAATTTACTTATACCCGAGTGTGGACATTTTAATCTAAGAGCTTTCATATGTCTAGTTATTCCAATGTGAAAATGAAAATTATTCAATATCATTAAAACAGTAAAGTCAGTTGATAGAAATATATTTTATAGACAGATTTATTTGCTCTATCATCAGCTCTTCTTCCTCTTGTCTTTAGAAAGAGATTGTTTAATTATTTGTGTAATTCAAAATGACATTAAGTTGATGTAGCAGTTCATAACACACTCTAAGTCTGTCAGGTAGCAGATTGCACTGTGGGGAAAGCTTATGTGCCTCCGGGCTGGTGCCCTAATCTATGTCTCATGTTCGTTAGCAATGTGTCTGAATTAGTGGCCATCCGTGGGCTGGAGAGTGAACTTATTTTTGCAACACTGACATTAATAGCTAACGTTTATTGAATACTAAAATAAGCCAAGCACTGGGTCTAAGAATTTTGCATGCATTCAATTATTTGAGCCTCACAACAACCCTACAAGTTAGGTGGCGTTACTGTGCCTGTTGTATAGATTAGGAAATAGACACAAAAAGGTCAAATAACTTGCCTTAGAATTCACAAATATTAAGGGGCAGAACTGGGATTAGTATCCAGGCAATGTGGCTCTAGACCCAGTTTTCTTAATCAAGACTCTTTGCCACCTTAAATAACTTTCTATTCTTTTATCTTATTACAGAAAAATCCATGTGCAGTTGACTTAAAGGCAAATCGTATTTTATATTGGGATCAACAAAATGATGTTCAAAATACTAACATTTAGTTACAAATAAAGGTATTTGTTTATATTTTGGCAAATATACCAACAGGAACTAGTGAGCTCACTTAAGTAGCCATTAGATTGGAAAAAAGTCAACATGTCTTTGGACTATTGATCTTATTATTATATTATGAAAACAATAAATTTATACCACTGAGATTTCATGAAGGAAACATGTTTTTATGGGAAAAAATAATCTAAATATTCTTGCAATCTTTAAACACCTCAAGGAAAAGCTGGTATTTGGAGAAATAAATATAACTATTAAATATATTCTAAAATCCTAGGCTATGTTTTTCTAAATTAATGGAATTAGAAGGATCTAAATTCTAACTATAGTTTACCCTTCCAAGCATTTTATAGATCAGGACAACGTAAGTAATTTATGAAATTATTTAATGCTCATCAGTAGAAATATCAACGCAGATGAGGTTTCAAAGTATGAATAAGATCAGATTTTCCTGATTGTAGTTTGTTAAGTGAAGGGATAGAGGAAAATTAAAGTCTGAGTTACTGTAGATCTTGATGATGCTAATAACAAAAAAAAAGAGAAAGTTGCCATCAAATCATCAATTTTAGTTGATGATTTCTAGAGCATGGTAACACATTTCCTATTTTGTAAAACAAAGCACCAAGTATTACACAGTTTTGCTCAGTAGAGAAGATTTTCAAAAGTAATAAAACCATACCTGTGTGGCAAACATCTTAAAAACGTAAACAACTCTGATATAAAGCCGTTTGCTATCAAGAACATGAAAGCCAAATTACCTGGTATCTTTCACCTTCAGAATAACTGGCTTCTTGTTGCAGGATTAGCAGTCTCTGGGCATTTTGCTGAAATTTAAAGTTTGTTAGAGTTCCCAATGGCCAATCAGCACTGGCTCACTCAGCACTAGCAAACAATTTGTTACAAGTGCCCACAGATAACCATAGGGGGTGAAGTAATTTTAATCTAAAAATGTGTTTGTGGTAGAAAGCTACTATCAAATGTTCCAGAAAGTAGGATAAACAGAAAATATAAATACCTCAGTTTGGACATCATGTTGTCAGATAATCAAAATTGATTTCAGAACTGCTAATTAGGACTGACTGAATACCTAACAAGTTTAGAAATGGGAAACATTTTTGCTGTCCTTTTATGCAGAAAGTTTATGATGTCAATTTTATCTAAATGAAATTCAGCAACATTTAACAAAAATGTTTTAGGTGCCTACTGTGTGACAGGCACTGGCGAAACTGCAGTGAACAAAACAAGACAGAAAAAAATCCCTGTCTTCCTGGAGCTTAGAATCCAATATGGGAGACAGATAATAAACAAGATAAATGAGTTAAATAGATTAGATGGTGACATAAAGTCTAAGGAGAAAAAGTATTGTAGGGGGAGTAACAAGCATTGGGGGTGGGGACACTGGCTTGAAATTTTAGATAGGAAGTCCTGGGAAGGCCTCAATAAGAAGGCAACTTTTGAGTAAAGACCTTGTTATGGTTTCAATGTACGTGTCCCTCCAAAATTCCTATGTTAGAACTTAAACCCCAAGGTGATGGTATTGAGAGATGGGCTCTTTAGAAGGTGATTAAGTCATAAGGGCAGACCCCGGTATGAATGGGATTAGTGACCTTATAAAAGGGCAAGAAGAAACTAGCTAGTCTCTTTTTGCCCTTCTGCTTGTCTGCAATGTGAAGACACAGCATTTGTCCCCTCTGGAGATGCAGTAGCAAGGTGCCATCTTGGAAGAAGAGACAGACAGCCCTCGCCAGGCAATGAACATGCTGGCCTCTTGATTGTGGAATTCCCAGCCTCCAGAACTGTGTGAAACAAATTTCTGTTTTTTATAAATTACCCAGTCTCTGGTATTCTGTAGTAGCAGCATGAACAGACTCAGAAAAACCTGCAGCCATGTGACTGTCTATGGGCAATAAGAAAAATAGTGCCTCAGAAATAAAAGCCTTGTGGCTTGTTCCAGGAACAGAGAAGAGGCCACTTTGGTTAGAGGGACTGAACAAGGGGAATAGCAACAAATGAGGTCAGAAGGATATTAGATGGCAGATGGTATAGGACCTGTAAGTCATTGCAATGCTTTTGACATTGCTATGAGTGAGAAGAAAAGTCCTTGGAGGTTTTAAGCACAGGCATGATTGAGGAGTGACTGAAGTAGGAAAAAGGCAGAGAGAATGGCTAGGAAGCTCCTGCAATAATCCCAGCCAGAGATGATGGAGGCTTGAACCTGAGTGCGGCAGAAGGGATGATGAGACGTGGTCATATTCTGAAGAAGTTTGGGGAAAAAAAGGCAATAGGATTTGCTGAGGTACCAGATGTGGCCTGTGAGAAAACAATCAAGAATCAGGATGACACCAAGGTTTTGACCTGAGCAACTGCAAGAGTAAAGTTGATTTTTTCTTGATATTGGAAAAAATGCAGAAGAAATTGATTTTGAGGAAAATATTGTGAGTTTGGATTTAGACATGAATTTTATAAGATGGACAATTTAGGACACTCAATTTCTTAATGAAACAACTAATACACCTATATTAGAATAAGCCTTTCCAGTGTGATTGCCTGCTCTCTTGTTTTGCCCAAACTGGTTGCCAAAATAATAGTTTGAGAGGTTCCACTTAATCTAAAAATATTATAATACCTGTAAAGGTCATCGACATTACAACTATATATTAAAGCATCAATGAGAAATTATGTAAGAGTTACTTAACCTATACTTTGTGATAAGAACTACCTACAGTGAAACACACTTTTAACAGTGTGTATTATATATACAAATGATATATAGTAAGATTTAAGTGTAAACTGTCAATTTCTCTCAACCCTCCAAATAGACAAAAACCAAAACATAAAACACAAACAAAACAGTCTTTCATCAGTTCTACCTGAGAAAATGGTGCCTTTTCTAGGTCAGGCTAACTCTCATTTTTATCATGTCTAAATTCTGCAGTTCCTCTTTTGAGAGTCCAGAGCTGCTTTTCCTCCTTTCCCTCACCTCATGTCTTCTTTTTAAAAAAATTTTTATTTAGGTTTGGAGGTACATGTGAAGGTTTGTTACATAGATAAACACATGTCACTGGGGTTTGTTGTACATACTACTACATCACCCAGGCATTAAGCTCAGTACCCAATAGTTATCTTTTCTGCTCCTCTCCTTCTTCCCACCCTCCACCCTCAAGTAGACCCCAATGTCTGTTGTTTCCTTCTTTGTGTTCATAAGTTCTTATCATTTAGCTCCCACTTACAAGTGAGAACTTGTGGTATTCGGTTTTCTGTTCCTGTGTTAGTTTGCTGAAGATAATGGCCTCCAGCTCCAGCCATGTTCCCACAAAGGACATGATCTCTTTCATTTTTATGGCTGCATAATATTCCATGGTGTATATGTACCACATTTTCTTTATCCAGTCTGTCACTGATAGGCATTTAAGTTGATTCCATGTCTTTCCCATTGTGAACAGTGCTGCAATGAACATCCATATGCATGTGTCTTTATGGTAGAATGTGTTATATTCCTCTGGGTGTATACCCAGTAATGGGATTACTGGATCAAACGGTAGTTCTACTTTTACAGAACTGCTTTTAAGAACATTTTCCAGGACTAGGTTTGAGCTATTGGGTGGGGCCACTGTTGACTTACAACCATTCAAGCATAGATTTTAGAATATTTGAATATTGTCATTGACAGTGGAAATATTGAACTCTAGAACTCTAGTAGCTTTGGAGGCAAACAGACTTGAGTTCAAATCCTGACTCTACCGCCTGTTTACTGTGGCAAGCTGATTAAACAACTAATTTGAAATTTTCTGTGCCGCAGTTTCTCCAACTGAAAATAAGGAGCACAGTATCCACGACCAGAATTTCAGCAAAGTCCAAAAAAAAAAAAAAAAAGGATTTGAGTGATAAAGAAAGGAGCTAACAAGGAAATGGAGGTCAAGGAAAGAAGGCAACAAAGAGTGTTCAGCCAACTATGAGACTGAACGGAAATATAGAGCTTTCTAAATGGAAGACAAGTGAAATCCACAAAAATGCTCATTTTCAACTTTGGATATGCTACTGAAGCAATAAATAATTCAGGAATTTCTGTAACAGTGTGTATATAATGCAGTGTTTTAAGCTGTTACACTGTTTCATAACATTAACTTTGTATTTTGAATGATCCAGTTAAAGAGCAAGCACTTGATATGTGCCTTAGGAAATATTCATTTTTTTATTGCTATAATTTTATAAATAATTTCAGATATTCCTCAAATGTGTTTTCCTTAGTTTCAAATGAATTTCAGTGTGCATGAAAAAGATTTCCCTTTCATTTGAGTGATGGAAAATTAATTATGATCTAGAAAAACCTGTGTTCTAGGATAAGAAAATTTATAGAGTTTTAAGAGAAAAAAGCTGGCTTAGCTACTAGTCCTACCAAGGGGTGAACTGGCAGTAGCTAAATATACTGCTCTCAAAGCTAAAATGAATTCAAAGCTAAATAAAAAAATTCAACTTGAGTTTTAAATTTAGAACCTACAATTGACAAAAGCAAAAACAAAAAAAAAAAAAAGAGAGCCTATTCTGGCTAGAAGTTTGCAGAGAAGAAATTCTGGGGAAAAAAGATTAGGAGAATGATCCTTTGCCTAAGTTCTGTGCAGTAGAGATTTTTACTTCTACCCTCTTAAAACTTGCCCTCTGTGTTGAAATTGAACTTCGAAAACTCAATATAAGTTTCCTAAAGTTTATTGTATAATAAAGAGTTTTGCCATGGCGTTTCTAAGGAACCAAAAACTAAAGTTAAAACCAGGAGTCTGTAAAAAAAAAAAAAAGTATCTTCACACCATCTCTATTTAACTGGGAAACAAACAAAAAAAAAAAGGGAAACAACTGAGAAGGGAAAGAAATGGACACCTGAACTTTTTTCTGATTCCTGGTTCCTGGTTCAAAATTGGACACCTCCACCAATGATGCACCTAGCCTGACTTTGCTGGGTCAGACTGACACACAGAGTTGCACCTCAAAGAGAATTTGGATGCAAGCATTCTATGGAACATGCTTCATCCTGTTGTGGGTTTTTCATTTCTTATCGATCACTTGAGTGTGAACAATCATACAAAATGTTAGCTAACTAGGAACCTATACTATCAGTTCCACCTATTAGACTCTCACCCGGGAATAAGGCTTTTTTGTTTGTTTTATTTTCTCATCTATTTCTAGGACCCATCTCCTCTGTACTTGTGCTCTGGGATTAATTGCTTTGATACACATTTTTTTTAAACTTAGTATTCTAGGAAGTCCTTTTTCCCCTGCTATCATGGTCCCCAATTTATTCTTGACTCTATTAAGGTAACACATTTCTCTGTCATCATTTCAGACAGACTTATACAATATACTTCTCCATATGTTCTAACTAAAATAAGTCTGTTTTATATATACGATATACTTTTCCATATGTTCTAACTTGCCAAAATAACTCTCTATCTTCTAATTTATATACATTACAAGTAAACAGTATTTCCCCTCCTGGATCAGTGGGGAAGTCTTTGAAGTGTTGTGAATAGAACAGAGGGGTCCATGTTGAGTAATCTCTTCTTTACCATACAGATGCTTAGATTGGTCAAGGCTTTAGGCATTTCATAGAAGTATTTACTTCCCACTGATCTCCAAAATAGAGTCCAGAATGAGTGTGCTGGGAGTCTTGCCCTGTTTTTAGCAGAAGGAATGTTTTCATTTTAAACATGTTCATTCATGAGTATCAATAATCCTCCTAAGCTCAAAAAGGTCACCTTTTCTAAAGCATCACTTACAACCAACTTTCTCCTTTACCCTCAAATTAATTTTATTTTTAGTTATTATTTTTTCTCTCAGCATTTGGGAATTTCAACAGAAGCCATAAAAATTTCAGCCAGATGCAGAATCATGGAGGGTCACAGCAGAGCATGAAGCTAGCTGTGTTCATTCCTCTAGGCTTTTTGTTTACCCATTCCTCTATTACAAGCAAAGAGAAGACATGTCAATATAATTTGCTTTTATTTTTATATTAGAAAGATGTCCTATTCCACCTTAAAATGTAACTCAGAGGATGTAGTTAAAATATAATTATAATGATGCTAGCTAGCCCTTTCCTTCAGGACATGGTGACATTGCTGGAAGTGGCTGCAAAACTTTGTTGTGTGACCTCAAGAGGAAAATATCTCTTACCCTCGTAATAGTCTTTTTCAGAGGTTGCTGTTTTGTTTTTCAAGACCAAGAATCTTCTTCTCAGGATACAGAACATGAGGACTTTTACCAGCTAGCTATTCATTGTATTGAACATGTATTAATATTTTCTTACCAAATTAGGGTGTATATTGTCCTCTGAGCTTATTTTTAACTTCATGTTTATCTGCATTGTGTTATCATTTTATTTTATCTCTTTTTTCATGAATTCCTTAATTCTCGCCAACCCAGATTTTCTCTATGCTTGTCAGTTCGTGCTCCAGTTATCTGTTGCTATAAACATACCACCTTAAAACTTTTAGTAGTTTGAAATACAAATTCACTGTTTTCTCTCAAGGTTCTGTGTGTTGACTTGGCTCAGCTGCATGATTCCCACTTGGCATTTCTCAAATGGCACAGTCAGAGATGGGGTTCAAGAGTCATCCCAAAACTTGACTGAGCTGCACATCCGATATGCCACAGTGCTTCTCCACATGATCACTCTCTCCTGCAGAATAGGCTGGACTTTCTATATGGTAGCTCAGAATTTAAAATACTCAGTCAGAAATGGGATCTAATTAAACTAAAGGGCTTCTGCACAGCAAAAGAATCTATCATCCGAGTGAATAGACGACCCACAGAATGGGAAAAAATTTTTGCAATCTATCCATCTGACAAAGGTCTAATATCCAGAGTCTACAAGAAACTTAAACATATTTACAAGAAAAAAACAAAAACAAACAGCCCCGTTAAAAAGTGAGGAAAGAACATGATTAGACACTTCAGAAAAGAAGACATACATGTGGCCAGCAAATATATGAAAAAAAGCTCAACACCTCCACTGATCATTACAGAAATGCAAATCAAAACCACAATGAGATACCATCTCACATGTCACAATGACTATTATTAAAAAGTCAAAAAACAACAGATGTTGGCAAGGCTGCAGATAAAAAGGAATGCTTTTACAGTGTTGGTGGGAGTATAAATTAGTTTAACCATTGTGGAACACAGTGTGGCAATTCCTCAAAGACCTAGAGGCAGAAATACCACTTGACCCTGCAATCCCATTACTGGGTATATACCCAAAGGAATATAGCAGATCACGAGGTCAAGAGATCGAGACCATCCTGGCCAACATGTTGAAACCCCGTCTCTAGCAAAAAATAAATAAATAAATAAATAAATAAATAAATAAATAAATAAATAAAATAGCTGGGTGTGGTGGTGCACACCTGTAGTCCTAGCTACTCGGGAGGCTGAGGCAGGAGAATCACTTGAACCCAGGAGGCGGAGGTTGTAGTGAGTGGAGATTGTGGCACTGCTCCCCAGCCTGACGACAGAGCAAGACTCTGTCTCAAAAAAAAAAAAGAATATAAAGAATATAAAGCATTCTATTATAAAGAAACATGCACATGTATGTTTATTGCAGCACTATTCACAACAGCAAAGACATGAAATGAATGCCCATCAATGATATACTGGATAAAGAAAATGATATAAATGCCCATCAATGATATACTGGATAAAGAAAATGTGGCACATATACACCGTGGAATACTATGCAGCCATAAAAAAGAATGAGATCATGTCCTTCGCAGGGACATGGATGGAGCAGGAAGCCATTATCCCCAGTAAACCAATGCAGGAACAAAAAACCAAATACTGCACGTTCTCACTTATAAGTGGGAGTTGAATAATGAGAACACATGGACACAGGGAGGGGAAAAACACACACTGGGGCCTGTTGGAGGTGGGGGCTGGGGGAGGGAGAGTATCAGAAATAACAGCTAATGCATGCTGGGCTTGATACCTAGGCAATGGGATGATCTGTGCAGTAAACCACCATGACATACATTTATCTACGTTAACAAACCCACACATCCTGCACATATACATACCTTAAAAGTTGAAGAAGAAAAAAGTAGTCGGTTAAAAATTAATTAACTGGATTTGTTGGTCTCAGAATAAAAGTTTCCATGCAAATTGAAAGCAGAGATTGACAGGCTAGTTTTGTGGGCTAAGCCTGGGACTGTTGCACAGTTACTCTCCACTTGTTAGTCAAAGCTGTCAGAGTGAAGAGGGTGCAGAAATAGGCCTCATACCTTGATGGAGAAGTGGCAGCCTCACATTGCAGAATAGCTTGAGGAATGGGAGATAACGTTTCAGTCATTTTTGGAGAATACAGTGTGCCTAAGACATGCCCTGGGTGCAATTGAGGTATTGGGCATTCACTGACAGTTATTCTCAGAATGTTTGGTGTACTGGATTTGATCGTAGCCCATTTTATGTAGCAGGAGTAATGGTTGTGCTGTCAATTTTACAGAACTAACCTACAGCTAGGACCAAGATTAAGCTTCCCCTCAGCTGACTAAGTGGTGAGACATACCTGATAATTCTTGTTACAGAATTTTGAAAGACAGTATAGTGAAAAAGTTACCTTTAAATATTATTTATCAAAGATAATACTTCTTGCTGTGCCTAGGTCCTGGAACTGTCAGAAACATCTTATCAAAAAGCTGCAGAGGGTGGATTGCTTGAGGGAGAGATGGAAACTAGCCTCAGCAGCATGGCAAAACCTCGTCTACTAAAAAATACAAAAATTACCCTGGTGTAGTGGTGCACACCTGTAGTTCCAGCTCTTGGGGCCGCTCAGGAGGATCACCTGAGCCTGGGAGGTCAAACCTGCAGTGAGCTGTGATTGCATCACTGCACTCCAGCCTGGGTGACAGAGCAAGACCCTGTCTCAAAAAATAAAAATAATACATAAATATGTAGCTGCAGAAAGGAGAAAATCCACAGGTTGCTCTATCAAACATCAGAAAGGTTCCTGAGTTTTTAAACAGAGTTTGAAGCAAAGGACAAAGCTTCAAATTGAAAAAACAAAAACAAACAAAAAAAAACTCACAAAGAAAAGAGAAAAAGATATAGTTTATCTCTTAAGTGATTAATGACAACAACATTTTTAAAATGATCATAGTTTATACAATCATCTAAAAGGGGATCAGTGAACTATGGCCTGTGGGCCAAATCTGACTCATCACCTGTTTTGGCAGGTAAAGTTTTATTGGAACACAATCATGTTCATTTGTTTATGAATTGTCTATGGCTGCTTTCACTACAGTGTCAGAGTTGAGTAATTGTGACAAAAACCATATAGCCTGCAAAGCCAAGAATACTTTCTATCTGGTCTTTTAAAAAAGAAGTTTGCTGACTTTTGCTTTTTAGTGAAAGTTTGCTGACCCCTTACTAAAATATTGAGGGCAGAATTTGTATTTTAAAAAGAGATAAGATGAATTCTGTACATATTAATGGTGGTCTTATCTTCCTGGACCCTGGGAGCCATGAAATACAAGGGAGAAGCCTCCTGAGAAAGAACAGGATATAACAGAATGTAATTTGCATGGGAACGTTTATTCTTCAACCAACAAATCAAATTAATGAGTTTCTAACCCACTAAGTATTTTAAAGAGCTAGGGCAGAAAATATTTGCTACACTGTACGTGGATAAAAAAAATGTCCAAATCGTCGCTTCATGGTTTACTTTCGATTGATGTTGATTCTTTTTTTTAACCCGAGACTCATGTTTCTTTACTTTAGATTTTCCTTTTCAAAAGAAAAGGAAAAAAGTGTGTATGCTTTTCTGCCTTTCTCACACTTCCACTGTTTGTTCTCCTCATTATTCAAAGAGATTCACTTTGCCTGGAGAAGGATTGGAGTTTTTGACAGAAAGGATCCAAATAAAAAGAAAGTCAACGTTTGTTTTCTTACTGCTGAAATAGACTCTTGAAGCCCACATCAGAAACAATCATTTTGAAAGCTAAAGTTTTAGTTTTGCAAAAGTATTGTTTGTTTTACCTTTTTGGTTAAAGAAAGCGTGGTAGAAAATCAACTTGGCCAACTATGAAGGATGCAGGGCATAGAATTTATGTCACAATAATAAACTGAAAAGGAGAGGGATATTTAGTGAGCCTCACAGATTAAAGATGGGTCCCCTCTGCTATTCTGTCTGCTACCAGCTGCAGAGGATATTGATTGAGTCATCGTGTTGAAGGAGGTAAGAAGGACTTGAAATGAGAGGATAAGCTATAGGGTGATCCTGGGAAAAGGGCCGAGTCATCTTTGAGAAGCAGTTACACTGTGGCCACACTGATACCTACAGACCATCCACCCACACAGCGGGTGAGCAGCCATTGAGCACACCATTGCCTGGCGAATGCCTGCATGTCTACCATGAATTATCTTGTAAGAGCCACCCTCTTTGGTGCGTTAAAAGCTTTTTTAGACAGTCCACACTCCTATGTGGCCAGCCTCCTTCTGAACCGTCCAGGACACTCAATGCTTCCCAAACTTTGATATCTGGAAGAGGTATTCAGGGGAGCTGCTCTGCTGCAGCTTCTTGACAACCTTGCACAACTCCATACCGACAATGTCTTTATGGATTACATGTGGGATCAGAATTGACTGCAGTACAACCTGAGTCTTGGCAAAGTACCCTGCAATTCCTCCTGGAGCAGGAAAGGATAAACAAGCTGGTGAAGAGATGCCATAGGCAGTTCCCACCCACCTCCCTATCTTGTGGAAGATGACCACAAGGCCATTTCTCATTCGTCTCTTTAGTTTCAGTTGAGCACAGGACTTTTGACCTTGCTCCCTTAGGGTTCAACCGCAGACTTCTTTGTGAGTATACCTATTTGGCTAAGGGTTAGAGCTGACTCCTCAGTAGCAGAACGACCTGCCACCTGTGCCGTCTGTCATCTGGCCTCTCTGTTAAGTGTCATTCTATGGAATTAGGGATGCAGGGAGCTGACACCATACAGGTGGTGCTTATGATTTTTGCGTACATAATAAAATGTCTGACTGTATTTGACTTCATGGTCCCCCTACTGGCTGAATCTATGGAAGTGTGGTGTGTGAACCTAGCAGCTGCATTCAGGAGCTTTGTAGCCCCGTTACCAACCACACTGCTGCCCAGGGACCACTTAATTGCTTGACGGGTTGTGAGTGGGAAAGCCCTGGGAGTCTGCACTTGGGTGGAAGTGGAGATTACAAAACCCACCCCAATTATCCAAGTTGCTCAAAACTAGATGGGTTGTCCTGGAAAGCATGATGAGTCAGGTGATTGGGCTTCCCACTAGCTTAAAAATGTGAAATAATACGCCAACCAAAAGACTCTGAGACTAGGCACTGAGTGATGAGTGGAAGTTCTACTGCCAAGAAGGAAATCCATTTCAACCGAGAGAGGATAGACTTTGGGAGTTAAGACTTGGCAGGAAAGTCGGGTGAGACATTTTTTTTTAAAGCCAAGACTCACGGTATTTGTCCCACATTGGAGAAAGACAGTGCTGGGTGTTGGTTTGGCAGGCACTGTGTGGGCTAGTTGGTTAGGCCTCGGGTAAGGGCTGTGTTGGCCATTTGTGGTTGCTTTCATAAGTGGTCTTGTGCTGCATATATGAGGTGTGCACGCTGGGATTATGCTGTCTGTGTGAATGAGGGCTCCCCTGCAGCTTTATGGTGCCCAGGGGTCTTTTACTTCTCTTCTTGGGCCATCCTTACAGGACTATGAAATCTGGTTGCCCCCGCTTCTATTTGTATGGAGCACCCTTGCAGGCTTACGGGGCCTCCGGGTCCCTTTCACTAGGAGCCAATGGTACTGTCATCACGAGGCTGGGTGGTCACATTAGGATGAATAACAAGTATCATTCAGGATTTTCATTTCATTTCCACAAAGCAGCAACAATGACCAAAAAGAGCAACATAAATGTTTTGTCCACCTGTATGTCTTAATCTGATTTCAAAACTCTCTTAAAAGGCATTCAAAAGACATAAATTCAAACCATATGCACCTCAGGTCTTACTTTGCTATTGGTTTTGAAATAACTGGAAAGCCTGAGTCTTACCAGCCTACCTTTTCCTCTTTCTGGTGTGGAGAGCTGCCGGCGGGCCAGGGGAGCACTGCATATGTTTGTGCAAATGGGTAAGTATAGTCAGAAGGAGCAAAGTGTTGAAGTTCCTACCTTGAGTATGTAAACATGTTGTGATGAAAATGGCATCTTCTCTTGGGGAAAAAAAAAGGAAAAATTCTTGGATTTCAGCTTTAAAACTGGATAATTGTGAAATAGCACTTAAGGTTAGGCTTTCTCAAAAGCAGACACTGAGACATGGGTCTGGGTGCCTCTAGTTAACTTGGTAAATGACCTCAGCAAGCCTGCGCTAGAGAGTGGGGCAGGGAGGCAGGAGAGGAGGAAAGCTAACAATGAGCAGATGGCCATGTGGGCAATGGGGGCTCAGTCTAATAGATATGTATATATATAAAGAGGCACACAGAAATAAGAACATAAATATGGCACTGGGCACAGTGGCTCATGCCTGTAATCCCAGCACTTTGTGAGGCTGAGGAAGACAGATCACGAGGTCAGGAATTCAAAACCAGCCTGACCAACATGGTGAAACCCCATCTCTACTAAAAATACAAAAATTAGCCGGGCGTGGTGGCACGTGCCTGTAATCCTAGCTAGTTGGGAGGCTGAGGCAGGAGAATTGCTTGAACCCAGGAGGCAGAGCTTGCAGTGAGCCAAGACTGCACCACTGCACTCCAGCCTGGGCAACAGAGTGATTCCATCTCAAAAAAAACCCCCAAAAAACATAAATATGGCAAAATATTAACAATGAGTGAATCTAGGTGAAAGGTCTAATAGGGTGCTCTAGTCTTCCCTTTCTGAAGGCCTGACATTTTTCAAAATAAAAAGTTAGGAAAAATTGGGCCAGGCATGGTAGCTCATGCCTGTAACCCTAGCACTTTGGGAGGCTGAGGCTGGTGGATCACCTGAAGTCAGGAGTTTGAGACCAGCTTGGCCAACATGGCAAAACTTGTCTCTACTAAAAATACAAAAATTAGTCAGGCGTAGTGGTGGGCACCTATAATTCCAGCTACTCAGGAGGCTGAGGCAGGAGAATTGCCTGAACCCGGGAGGTGGTGGTTGCAGTGAGCCAAGATTGCACCACTGCACTCCAGCCTAGGTGACAGAGCGAGACTCCATCTCAAAATAAAACAAAACAAAACAAAAACAGAGGATCATGGTGGATGGGTTGGGAGGAAGGACTAGATTGCAGCTCTGGACAGAGAAGCATGTGGAGGCTTGCCTTGTGAATTTTAGCTCTAGATTGACTACAAGAACAAACCAACAATCCCAACAGGAGCCACAGACCCTATGAAGGATGTGGACTGCTCCTGCAGGACCTGGGAGACACCTCAAATACTGTGAGTGCCCCAAATGTGGAAGTGGAAAAGGGAAACCCTCTTCTCCTGAACACACACCTCCACGGGAGAAGCTGAAGTTCTGTTTGTGGGAGAGGTTTCCAACTTTACCAGGAGCTGAGTCAAGTTAGAGAGCCAGTGAAATACAGGGGTAGAGGAAGCAGCAAAAAGGCCCTAGGAGCTCACTGAGGCCCCAAGCAGCCCATTGTTGCCTGGCACCACAGAGATCCATCAGAAGAGTGGCCAGAGGAGCAGGGGGTAAAACTCCACAGGGAGAAGGAATTCTCTAGCTGAACTTCATAACAATTTGAATGGAGCAGGAAGCCTCCTGGCCAGAACTCCGGGGAGGGCATGAATCTGGAGTGCAAACTTCAGAGGCTGGGGAAGAACTAAAGCCCTTTTCTTTCACATATGGGAGTCGGATAGCCTTGGGCAGGTTTTCAAGCCCATCTAACTCTCTGCCCGGAAACAGACTTGGGGATGTTGGTGGGGACACTGTGGGAGTGAGGCTGGCCCTTCGGTTTGCATGGGAGCTGGGTGAGGCCTGTGACTGCCAGCTTTCTCCCACTTCCCTGGCAACCTGCATGACTCAGCAGAGGCAGCCATAATCCACCATCCCCCACAACAGCCACAGCATGACTAGCTCAAGGAGAATCTGAGCTCAGACATGCCTAGCGCCACCCCCACCTGATAGTCCTTCCCTATCCACCCTGGTAGTGGAAGACAAAGGGCATATAATCTTGGGAGTTCTAGGGCCCTGCCCACCATCAGTCCCTCTCCACACTACTACAGCTGATGCTTTCTGGAAAGTTCCACCTCCTGGCCAGAGGCCAACCAGCACAAAAATAGAGCATTAAACCACCAAAGCTAAGGACCCCCACAGAGTCCATTGCACTCCCTGCCACCTCCACTGGAACAGGCACTGGTATCTATGGCTGAGAGACCCATAGATGGTTCACATCACAGGACTCAGTGCAGACACCCCACAGTACCAGCTTGGAGCTGGGTAGACAGCTAGACCCAGAAGAGAGACAACAATCACTGCAGTTCAGCTCACAGGAAGCCACATCCATAGGAAAAGGGGGAGAGTACTACATAGAGGGAAAACTTTATGAGACAAAAGAATATGAACAACAGTCTTCAGCCCTAGACTTTCCCACTGACAGAGCCTACCCAAATGAGAAGGAACCAGAAAACCAACCCTGGTAATATGACAAAACAAAGCTCTTCAACAACCCCCCAAAAATCATACTAGTTCACCAGCAATGGATGCAAACCAAGAAAAAATACCTGATTTACCTGAAAACGAATTCAGTAGGTTAGTTAAGCTAATTGTGTGTGTGTGTGTGTTGGGGTTGGGGGGGGGCTGGAGGGGAGGGGAGGACCAGAGAATGGTGAAGCCCAATGCAAGGAAATCCAAAAAATGATACAAGAAGTGAAGGGAGAAATATTTAAGGAAATAGATAGTTTAAAGAAAAAAACAATAAAAAAATTCAGGAAACTTTGGACACACTTTTAGAAATGTGAAATGCACTGGAAAGTCTCAGGAATAGAATTATTGAACAAATAGAAGACAGAAATTCAGAGCTCAAAGACAAGGTCTTCGAATTAACCCAATCCAACAAAGACAAAGAAAAAAGCATAAGAAAATATAAAAAAAGACTCCAAGAAGTCTGGGATTATGTAAACGACCAAACCTAAGAATAACCGGTGTTCCTGAGGAAGAAGAGAATTTTAAAAGCTTGGAAGACATAACTGGGAGAATAATCTAGGAAAACTTCCCTACTCTTGCTAGATATCTCGGCTGCAAATACAAGATGCACAAAGAATACCTGGGAAATTCATTGCAAAAAGATCTTCACCTAAGCACATTGTCATCAGGTTATCCAAAGTTAAGATGAAGGAAAGAATGTTAAGAGCTGTGAGTCAGAAGCACCAGGTAAACTATAAAGGAAAACCTATCAGATTAACAGCAGAATGATCAGCAGAAACCCTACACACTAGAAGGGATTGGAGCCCTATCTTCAGCCTCATCAAACAAAACAATTATGAGCCAAGAATTTTGTATACAACAAAACTAAGCATCATATATGAAGGAAAGATACAGTTGTTTTCAGACAAACAAATACTGGGAGAATTCACCATTACCAAGCCACCACTACAAGAACTGCTAAAAGGAGCTCTAAATCTTGAAACAAGTCCTGGAAACACATCAAAACAGAACCTCTTTAAAGCATAAATCACACAGAATCTATAAAACAAAAATACAAGTTAAAAAGCAAATGCAAAAAGCAAAACAAAGCAAAAACGAAAGTACACAGGCAACAAAGAGCATGATGAATGCAATGGTACCTCACATTTCCATATTAACATTGAATGTAAATGGCCTAATGCTCCACTTAACAGACGCAGAACTGCAGAATGGATAAGAACTCACCAACGAACTATCTGCTACCTTCAGGAGACTCACCTAACACATAAGGACTCACATAAACTTAAACTAAAGGGGTGGAAAAAGACATTTCATGCAAATGGACACCGAAAGTGAGCAGGGGTAGCTATTCTTATATTAGACAAAACAAACTTTAATGTAACAGTGGTTAAAAGAGACAAAGAGGGACATTATATAATGGTAAAAGGCTTCGTCTAACAGAAAAATATCACAATCCTAAACATGTATGCACCTAACACTGGAGCTCCCAAATTTATAAAACCATTACTAATAGACCTAAGAAATGAGATACACAGCAAGACAATAATAGTGGGGGACTTGAATACTTCACTGACAGCACTAGACAGGTCATGAAGACAGAAAGTCAACAAAGAAACAATGGATTTAAACTATACCATGGAACAAATGGACTTAACAGATACATACAGAATATTTCATCCAACAACCACAGAATACACATTCTATTCGACAGTGCATGGAAATTTCTCCAAGATAGACCATATGATAGGCCATAAAATGAGCTTCAATAAATTTAAGAAAATTGAAATTACATCAAGCACTCTCTCAGACCACAGTGGAATAAAACTGGAAAGCAACTCCAAAAGGAACCTTCAAAACCATGCAAATACATGGAAATTAAATAACCTGCTGAGCATTGGGTCAAAAATGAAATCAAGGTGGAAATTAAAAAAATATTTGAAAGCATTCCCTCTGAGAACTGGAACAAACAAAGATGACACAACCTATCAACAGGACAATAATGACACAACCTATCAAAACTTTTGGGACACAGCAAAGGCAGTGCTAAGAGGAAAGTTCATAGCCCTATATATCTACATCAAAAAGTCTGAAAGAGCACAACCAGACAATCCAAGGTCACACCTCAAGGAAATAGAAAAACAAGAACAAACCAAACCCAAGCCCAGCAGAAGAAAGGAAATAACCAAGATCAGAGCAGAACTAAATGAAACTGAAAGAAACAAACAAAAAATACAAAAGATAAATGAAACAAAAAGCTGGTTCTTTGAAAAGATAAATAATAGACCATCAGTAAGATTAACCAAGAGAAGAAGAGAGAAAATCCAAATAACCTCACCAAGAAACAAAACAGAAATTACAACTGACACCACTGAAATACAAAAGATCATTCATGACTACTATTAACACCTTTACACACATAAACTAGAAAACCTAGAAGAGACGGATAAATTCTTGGAAAAATACAACCCTTCTAGCTTAAATCAGGAAGAATTAGATACCCTGAACAAACCAATAACAAGCAGCGAGATTGACATTGTAATTAAGAAATTACCAACAAAACAAAAGTCCAGGACCAGACGGATTCACACCAGAATTCTACCAGACATTCAAAGAATTGGTACCAATCTTTTGACACTATTCCACAAGATAGAGGAAAAAAGAGCCCTTCTTAATTCATTCTATGAAGCCAGCACCACCCTAATACCAAAACCAGGAAAGGACACAACCAAAAAAGAAAACTACAGACTAATATCCTTAATGAACATAGATGCTAAAATCCTTAATAAAATACTAGCTAACTGAATCCAACAACATATCCAAAAGATAATCTACCATGATCAAGTGGGTTTTATACCAGGGATGCAGGGGTGGTTTAACATACACAAGTCAATAAATGTGATACACCACATAAACAGAATTAAAAACAAAAATCACATGATTATTTCAATAGATGCAGAAAAAACATTTGACAAAATCCAGCATCCCTTTATAATTAAGACTCTCAGCAAAACTGGCATACAAGGGACATACCTTAATGTAATAAAAGCCATCTACAGCAAACCCACAGCCAACATAGTACTGAATGGGGAAAAGTTGAAAGCATTCCCTCTGAGAACTGGAACCAGACAAGGATGAGCTAGCTCTCTCACCACTCCCCTTCAACATAGTACTGGAAGTCCTAGCCAGAGCTAGGAGAAAGAAATAAAGGGCATCCAAATTGGTAAAGCGAAAGTCAAACTGTCACTGTTTGCTGAGGTATGCTTGTTTACTCTGAAAACCCTAAGGATCCCTCCAGAAAGCTCCTAGAACTCATAAAAGAATTCAGCAAAGTTTCTGCATACAAGATTAATGTACACAAATCAGTAGCTCTTCTGTATACCAACAGTGATCAAGCAGAGAAGCAAATCAAGAACTCAATCCCTTTCACAATAGCTAAAAAAAAAAAAAAAAAACAAAAACAAACAAACAAAAACCTTAGGAATATACCTACCAAAGGAATGGAAAGACCTCTATAGGGAAAACTACAGAACCCTGCTGAAAGAAATCATAGATGACACAAATAAATGGGACACATCCCATGCTCATGGATGGGTAGAATCAATATTGTGAAAATGACCATATTGCCAAAAGCAATCTACAAATTCAGTGCAATCCCCATAAAAAAACCACCATCATTCTTCACAGAATTAGAAAAAACAATTATAATATTCATATGCAACCAAAAAAGAGCTCACATAGCCAAAGCAAGACTAAGCAAAAAGATCAAATCTGGAAGCATCACACTACCTGATTTCAAGCTATGCTATAAGGCCATAATCACCAAAACAGCATGGTACTGGTATAAAAATAGGCACATAGACCAATCGAACAGAATAGAGAACCCAGAAATAACCCAAATACTTACAGCCAATTGATCTTTGACAAAGCAAACAAAAACATAAAGTGGGAAAAGGACACCCTTTTCAACAAATGGTCCTGGGATAATTGTCAAGCCACATGTAGGAGAATGACACTAGATCCTCATCTCTCACCTTATACAAAAATCAACTCAAGATGGATTAAGGACTTAAATCTAAGACCTGAAACTGTAAAAATTCTAGAAGATAACATTGGAAAAACTCTTTTAGACATTGGCTTAGGCAAGGATTTCATGATCAAGAACCCAAAAGCAAATGCAATAAAAACAAAGATAAATAGCTGGGACCTAATTAAACTAAAGAGCTTTTGCACAACAGAAAGAACAGTCAGCAGAGTAAACAGATAAGCCATGAAGTGGGAGAAAATCTTCACAATCTGTACATCTGACAAGAGACTAATATCCAGAATTTACAATGAATTCAAACAAATCAGTAAGAAAAAAAAATCCCATCAAAAAGTGAGCTAAGGATATGAATAGATAATTCTCAAAAGAAGATGTACAAATGTCTAAAGAACATGAAAAAATGCTTAACATCATTAATGATCAGGGAAATGCAAATCAAAACCACAATGCCATACTACCTTACTCCTGCAAGAATGCCCAAATCAAAAAATCAAAAAAACAGTAGATGTTGGCATGTATGTGGTGAACATGGAATGCTTCTACACTGCTGGTGGGAATGTAAACTACTACAGCCACTATGGAAAACAGCATAGAGATTCCTTGAAGAACTAAAAGTAGAGCTACCATTTGATCCAGCAATCCCACCACTGGATATCTACCCAGAGGAGAAGAAGTCATTATTTGAACACACATATATATATTGCATATTTGAACACATTTGAACACATTTATAGTAGCACAACTCACAACTGCAAAATCGTGAAACCAACCCAAATGTCCATCAATCAATGAGTGGATAAAGAAACTGTGGTATACATATATGTGATGGAATACTACGCAGCCATAAAAAGGAATGAATTAACAGAATTTGCAGTGACCTAGATGAGATTGGAGACTATTATTCTAAGTGGAATATCTCAGGATTGGAAAACCAAATATCGTATGTTCTCACTGATATGTGGGAGCTAAGCTATGAGGATGAAAAGTCATAAGAATGATACAATGGACTTTGGGGACTTGGGAGGAAGAGTGAGAGGGGGCGAGGGAAAGACTACAAATATGGTGCAGTGTATACTGCTCGGGTGATGTGTACACCAAAATCTCACAAATCACCACTAAAGAACTTACTCATGTAACCGAATACCACCTGTACCCTAATAACTTATGGGAAAAAATATATATTTAAAACCAAATTTTTAAAATTTGTGGTTTGAATATTTGAGAAACAAATTTTGAAATAAAGATATGATAAGAAAAAAAGTTAGAAAAAATGAATGTTAGGATGCACAGAAAGTCTCATAACTGGTAGCTAACAGACAAAAATTACCCCAAAGACAGTATTCTTCATTTTCATATACTCAATGTGTGAACATTGTCTGGCTCTGTAGATGTTCAGTACATCTTATCAATTAATAAATTAAAAGATGAATGCATTTTTGTTGTTTTTGCTCTTTCTACCTACTTTCCTTCTTTATTCCCATTTTAAATTGCTCTCAGGTTTATATCAAGGTGTGACTTGCTGTTAAGTCTTTGTATATCAGCCCTCCTTTGTGTGTATGTGTTGTGTAAGAGTTTTTTTCTACCTCATTCCACCTCTTGTCCAGCTAAAATTAAGCCAAGTAGAAGTAGGATTGCCAGATAAACAAAGCACTCAGTTAAAGTTGAGTATCAGGGCTGGCCGTGGTGGCTCACACCTGTAATCCCAGCACTTTGGGAGGCCAAGGTGGATGGATCACTTGAGGTCAGGAGTTCAAGACCAGCTGCCTGGCAAACATGGTGAAACTCTGTCTCTACTCGAAATACAAAAATTTAGCCAGGTGTGGTGGTGTGTGACTGTAATCCTAGGTACTCAGGAGGCTTAGGTAGGAAAATGGCTTGAACCCAGGAGGCAGAGGTTGTAGTGAGCCGAGATGGCGCCACTGCACTCCAGCCTGGGTGATAGAGTGAGACTCTGTCTCAAAAAATAAATATATAATAAAGTTGAGTATTAGATAGGTAGTGAATCATTTATTTAGTATAAGTATGTCCAAAATATTTCACAAAGGCCAAATATTGCATGGGGTATACTTATACCAAAAATTATTCATTGTTTATCTGAAATTCAAATTTAATAGGCATCGTATATATTTGTCATATCTGGCAACTCTAATAAGAGCCATTCATTCCCCTGATGTGTATGGCTAACCCTGCCCACAAGCATGGCAAAGTCTTAGTTATGTTGATTTAGCCAAAAGAAAATGTTTACAGTGCCTCTTAGTTTTAAACCATAGTGGAAATAAGCTTTTCTCCTTTAGTGAAATTGTCTTCCATTTGTTTCACCTTTTTCCATTAGGAATCTCTCACTTCTCTTCCTAATTATAACACATTTGAAGGATTGCATTTTTATTTGTGATAAAACTCATAGATTAGAATATACATACGTCACATAAAAATACATGAGGATGATAAACCTAATATACAGTGTTGCATAGGTAGTGCGATTAAGAAACTACACATTTATTGTATACAGTGTCATTAATGTCAATGAAATTCTTAGAAGCACTTCTTGTACAAAGAATATGTTTTCGCAGTTAGCAATAGTACAGGCATGTTAAAAACTACTGTTTATAGAGCTACAATCTCAAACCATTCAATGAAATTTGATCTTATGACATGGTGTACTGCTTGATAAATGGCCCTGATTTACAATGATCGTTCCATAACATGCCAGAAAAAAAAGGGACAAGAAGCTTATTACTTTGCAGAAGCAATTACAGAAAATTTGGAACGGTAGTACCATTCCTCATTATAATATGCACATTTGTTATATTGCACCTTCCTGAGTTGAGCTTCGAAAATGGTAGCCGGATGCAAAGCCAGAATGGATGAATTCATCCCAGGCTGGGGCGTCACTGGTGGTGGTAGTAATTCTGACCATCATAGCCGTCGTAGCCTTGTCCTTTAAAGTAGCTGTACTCATCCTCGTAGGCTCGGTAATTGTCCCCGCGAGGTTCCCCGTTCTCACTTTCATAGATTTCATATCCATCGTCGTATTCATTGGCGCCCGTGTATTCGTACTCCCCCTCATATTGAACGGTGGTGGTTTTCCCAAAAGGTGGGGAAATGGTTCTATAGACTTGTGGTGGGGTTGTAGGTTCAAACCCACCATTTGGAGAGGTTGTTGTCTTAGAGCTGCCCTTGCCCTGCCCTCCGGTCGCTGTGGTGCCTTCTGCATTGGCTCCAGTGACACTTTCTTCTTCCCCTTCTTCTCCATTGTCTCCTCCGCTGCTGCCGTTGCCGTTTTCTGCCTCTGTGCTGTTGGTACTGGTGCCGTTTATGCCTTGTTCGTTTTCATCCACTTCTGCTTCGCTTTCTTCGTTTTCATTTTCTTCCTCTTCCTCCTCTTCTTCTTCATCACTTTCCTTCTCTTTTGTGGCTTTGTTTGTTATATCACCGGCCTGTAAGGAAACGTTTGAAAGAACCTAAATCTAGCTGTGAAAAATGTAAAATTTAAGGCCATCACATCATGCAACACAATACTGACAGCCTTATTCTAGGCGTCTTATTTGAATTAAGACCAATTTAATTTACAAAATGATTGGGGGCTTTAAAACTTCAGGATAAACCCCTTTGTCATGGGTTTTGATGGGGAAGCGTGCCATTATTTAAAGATAATGCCTTTCCTGGGGGACAGTCTTCCTATCTTTTTGCTGCTCACTTTCTCTGTCTTGGAATTCTCTTCCATGGAATGTCATGGTATCTCTCAGGACCTTTTATCCATGCCTAGATGTGTGTTCTTAGTCTTCCGTTATAATGTAAAAGTCAGTATAATAACATGGTAGGAGAACTTGCCTGGGAGAAGATATTTTCTTATTTGTAAATAGGAAAATTGTATCTGCTCTCACTTTTTCAACGAGTTAATGAAGATAGTATAAAATACTATGTGTGTAGTGTTAGGATACCCTTAGACTCCTGTAAAAAAGTTTTAAAAAGATTGAACATTACCATTATTACTAATGGTAATAGTTTCATTTTGGAGGAATAATTCCATTGTTACCTTCTTGGGAAGCTGGATTGCAGCCAACCCTGTATACCCTATGCCAGGCGTGGCGTCCTCTCCATAGCCCAGTGTTGTAGCAGAAAGTGTGGTATTCTCAGCCTCAGAGTCTTCATCTTCATTCGATTCTTCATTGTTTTCTCCTTCATTTGAGGTCTCCTTTTAAAAATATTCATAGTAAGAAAAATTATTTTACCTGGAAGATAGTTCAAGATTTACTGGAGCTGTGAATCATTTGTTTAAGGTTTATTATTTGGAAAAACTTAGCATCTCTCAGCTGGCTGATCACTCAAAGCCTGCCTTCCCTTATGCCATTTGCATTTCTCACCTCTAAGAGCTCAACTCCAAGTTATTTAATCCTCCGTACTCCACACTATATGTTTTAGATATTTCTGCTTTGTATTTTATCAATTAAAAAATCCTTGTGTTTCAGGCATTTGACACATCATTTTTTTTCTGTACAAAGAGGAAACTAAACACTCTAAGAAATTCTTAGTGACGTATTATTGCATGAAGGTTTTTTTTTGTTTGTTTTGTTTTGTTTTTACACAGAGTTGTGCTCTGTTGCTAGGCTGGAGTGCAGTGGTGCGATCTTGGCTCACTGCAACCTCTGCCTCCTGGGTTCAAGCGATTCTCCTGTCTCAGCCTCCCCAGCAGCTGAGACTACAGGCACATGCCACCACACCCAGCTAATTTTTGTATTTTTAGTAGAAACGGGGTTTCACCGTGTTGGCCAGGATGATCTCGATCACTTGACCTCGTGATCTGCCCGCCTCGACCTCCCAAAGTGCTGGGATTATAGGCTTGAGCCACTGCTCCCAGTCTGCATGAAGGTGTTTTAAAAAATTAATACTCTTCAAATGAATGTCTATTAAAATCTTTAATGTTTCATCTTTTGCCTTTATATCATGTTGTGAGGCAATCGTTTTTTAATTTAGTTGATCTCAGTGTAATTTGTAGCTAATATTAAAAGTCAAGATTTCCTATATATACGATTTATTTACTTTAAACAAATACTGGAAAATTGAATTCATTTCAATGCATTTTAAGAGATTGTGATAACTTTAAAGTTTAAAACAAACAAACAAATATATAGCCTTTTATTAAAACAGAGTGACTAAAGCACCACGTTTGTCTCATCAAATTTGTAAATTTCACTATTTCAGTGAAGGGTTGCGGTACTACCAGAGTATACCCCAAACAGTCTCCAAGCTAATCGTGTCAAATATCCCCAAAACACCATGCTGTTTGTTTATTGTTTTATGTTTATGCTTTATTCCAACAGATGTTTCAGAGGTAGAAGGAGAAATATATGCTAGCATCCTTAGAAAGATCCCCAGAGTAGAAGAATATACTATTTGCAGCTGAAAAATCTGATTGGGTTGTATGACTCACATGAGGTCAAACAGATAGCAGTTTATTGGTGGTAGGGTCACAACTAAAGACCCAATATCCCAACTTTTATATTTTCTCTTACAACACCTTTTCTTTTCCCAGATACTTTATTTTTAAGGATGTTCTGCTGCACATGAGTTAAATAGGAAAATAGGTCACTGTTGATGGGTATGAGGCTCCACAAATTTTATTGGATAGAAAAATAGCACTAATTTGTTCTTACAAAGATATTATCAACTGGCTAGATTGGCTAACAAGACTGAAAGAAGCAAGTGTTGGTGAGAATGTGGAGCAACCGGAACCCTCATACACTGATGGTGAGAGTTTACCTGAGTACGTCTGTTTTGGAAAGCTGGTTGCCATCTACTAAGGTTGAATATATGCCTCAGTAGATTTTGACTCCGAAATTTCACTTTTAGGTGAAATGGCATCGAGAAATGAATATGTATATGTTCACCAGAATAAGTTCTAAAAAGTTCATAGCAGCACTTTGTAATCACCCAAACTTGGAAATTACTTAAGTGCCCATCAACAGAAGAATAACACATTTTGGTATATTCACATAATGAAATACTGACAATGAGAATAATTGATCTACAACTACAGAACAGCAATGGATGAATCTCTAAATCTGAGAGTGAAGAAGTGACACACAAAGAGTAAATGATGTATGATCCTACATTTATAATATACAAAAACAGGCCAAAGTCAATCTATTAAGAGTCAAAATAGTGCTTGCCTTTGGTAGGGGTTTGTTAATGAGTGGAATGGAATACAAGGCACACACTGCTTTTTGATATGAGTGCTAGTTTCACTTATGTGTTCAATTTCTGAAATTTCAATGAGATGTATAATTAGGATAATTTTATTATGTATATTTCAATCAAAGTTTCTTTTATGGCCGAGTGCGGTGGCTCACACCTGTAATCCCAGCACTTTGGGAGGCTGAGGCGGGCGGATCACAAGGTCAGGAGATTGAGACCATCCTGGCTAACATGGTGAAACCCCATCTCTACTAAAAATACAAAAAATTAGCCAGGCGTGGTGGCGGGTGCCTGTAGTCCCAGCTACTCGGGAGGCTGAGGCAGGAGAATGGCGTGAACCTGGGAGGTGCAGCTTGCAGTGAGCCGAGATCAAGCCACTGAACTCCAGCCTGGGCAACAGAGCGAGACTCTGTCTCAAAAAAAAAAAAAGTTTCTTTTATGAGACTAAATAGTTTAGGAGTGGAAAAAGGAAATGTGTGATCACCAAATAGAAAATATGCCTAAATATTCTCCTCATACAAATACAATCCCTGGGGACTCTATATTTAACTTAAATTGCTAATAACATTTTAGAGAACGAGGAAAAAAGATGTTTCAGAATCTCTTCAGGATGAAAGATTTCTGGTTTTATTTATCCGCTTTTCCATTACTACTTTTAATGAATGAAGTTTGTTGCATTTATTCTTCTGAAGTTTCAAAACCAAACCACCAGATATTTACTGGGCACCACGTATGTATAAGAAATCATGCTAGGCAGCATGAAGAGATATAAAACTGAGTAGCATGGCTCTTCCCCAAAGCAGGGATTTTAACCTACGGTCATGAGGTGTCTGCAGATACATTCTGGGAAGACCTTAAATGTTCAGAGATCCTTGGCAAAATTTTGTGTGTACTTGATTTCATCAGAGTCCCCAAAGAAGTCCTAGTCTTCCTCAGTCCTCAACCACCACCACAACAAATGAAGAGCCACTCCCAAAAGATATGCAATCTAGTTGGGAAATGTAGTTGACAAGGCAATAGCTATAACTAAATGGATAACCCTAGCCTAGTTCTTATGTAAGATTGCTATGTGGAACTCCAGCAGAAATGTTGTGGGATTTAGTGGGTGGCATTTTTCCTGGTACTGGCTTAACATTCTTGTAAGGCCTTCCTTCAAGATGTTAGTATAAACTATGATACGGGAAATGTTACTTTTATAGTTAAAAATATACCAAACTAATGATTCGTCACCTTTCAAGTTGCCACACCATTTTGTTTTCAAGATAGCTGTTAATACATGATCCATTTTTGATTATCATTTTCCATTCATAAATAGCACCTGAGAAAACCTGAATTTAAAAGGTTCCTAAACCAGTCATAGCTATAATTGACTATGCGGGAAAGATGCATCCTAATTGGTATGTTTCCTTAGGCAAGAGTGTCAGTTATAAACATGGTAGCACAATTTCCAAGACATGTAGATGATTCTTAGCCCGGGACTACACTAATCTGTAAAACTATATGGGAAGATATTTATATAAATATGAATTTTATTACTACCCAAAAAGACGTATGATTTTTTTGTTGTTGTTTTTGTTTTTTTTTCTGTGACAGAGTCTTGCTCTGTTGTGCAGACTGGAGTGCAGTGACAGGATCTTGGCTCACTGCAACCTCCACCTTCCGGGTTCAAGTGATTCTCATGTCTCAGCTTCTCGAGTGACAGAAATTACAGGTGCATGCCACCACACCTGGCTAATTTTTGTATGTTTAGTAGAGACAGGGTTTCACCATGTTGGCCAGGCTGGTCTCAAACTCCTGACCTCAAGTGATCTGCCTGCCTTGGCCTCTCAGAGTGTTGGGATTACAGGCATGAGCCACCACACCAAGCCTGAAATTTTTTTAAAAAGAATAACCCTACTTTGTGGGTTATGAAAGGCTGATGAATCACAATAATATTGTAGAGGAGATGCACTGGTTTTTACATATTACCCTCTTGGTAAATTAAATTTTAAAGTTCAGTCCTTAAAACAAGTCTTGCACTGAGTTTAGGATTATTATTCACTTGTCTTCTAACATCATGTTCTATCCATCTAAATAGAAGTAATGCTATCTGTTGCTTTTTATCAGATTTTATACTACTTCTACTTAAAAGGGAGACATTTTTGGTTTTGAGCACCATTTGTAAGTATCTTCAACCCCAAACTGCAATAGTGTTTTAAACAGGTCATGTTAGTGGATCCTAATTTAAATAAAATTCTACTTCTCCAAAATAGGATATTATGGGCAGTTACTAAAGTGACAATGGCTATTTTCTGAGTCCAGACTGCAAAAGACTAGTTTCCTATTTGTTTTTTGTGCTGTCTGCTTTATTATGAAAAGATTGCAAAATTCCTTACCTCTTCTTCCTCCTCCTCTTCTGAACTATCATCTCCATTTTCTTCGGATGAGTCACTACTGCCCTAAAAATATATATACATGTATGTATACTCTTACCTGTGTACAAATATATTCAACAGCAATTTAAATTTCCTGCTAATTGAATCACAATAAAATAAACACAAATATTTACTCAATCTAATTAGTATTACCATCTTGACTGACTTGTTTACTAAGAACAGATTGCATACCGATGTGAGAAAGACAGGAGATTAGACATGCAAAACGAAGTTAGAGAAAAATAGGCATTTTACGATGATCAAGATATGAATTGGATGTCCCATTTGTCAACTTCCAAAGCATTGACAATATATTGAAACATTTTGTATGTAAAAACTAGGGCAATGAATCACAGAATTGTTTAACTTTGAGAGAACAAGTGAATTCTCTGGTCCAATTTTTAAATTTTATGGAGAATGAATCAGCAGCCTAAAAAAGTTGTGACTTCTCCAGCAGGTTCAAGGCAGACCTTGGGCTAAGATATAGTTCACATTTTAAAATTTTATTTAGAAAACATAGAAGAAATCATTTAGCTTACTATAAAAGTTGTTATAGATGATTCTCTTACATAGTGAGCTCTCCTGTTGAATTTAAATTAGCACTTAATTTAATGGCATTTAATTTGCATATAACTTTTAGTATCTTTAAATTTAACTAAAGCCAGTTCCTAAAGTGAGGTTAATTTATACATGTGAAGTAAAAGTCGTATGACAGAAAAATTTATTCATTTAATTATTTGGGAGGTTATGTAGAGTAATATCCCTCTAACACGTTCAGTGTTGAATGAGAATAAATTAAGATTTTGTATATAAAAATATAAGCTAAAGAGTTTTGCTACTTTTTGAAAGGAAATGTAAATTCCAACCTAAGATTCTGTCATTTCCTTCCCAGCAATATTTAGCTTTGATTCTGATGACCCAGTTAAGTGTCTTGCATTTAGAAAATATAGCTGCAGAAGGATCTCTAACTTCTGGGTTAGAAATCAGATGTTAGACAACATTCATGTCCAGGTCCTGTGGGATTGTCCCTGCTGGCTCATTCTTCAGATGGCCACATCATCCACCCGAGGAAAAGGAATGCTTGTCACCTCGAGCCAGGAATAACCTCAGGTGGAAAAAAAAATAATTAAACCTATTCTTCCACTGCCATGACCTTAACGGTTGTGCCTTCCCTAGCCCAGAGGGTGAGTAGAGTATTACATTTGAATGATTTATATTTGTTAGTTAACTTAATTATAGAGGACAGTATATTTATGCAATCAGAACTGTTTCTCTCAGGGGGGATATTTCAATCACTTTACATGCTCCTTCACCTCTGGCTTTCTCCCTAGCTCAACCACATCACTCTTCGATTAGTGTCTGCAATGAGAACACTTTAAAAGCTGTATGAAATGCCTTGAAGCTTTGGCATTTTCCTATCTTTCATTTATGCATTATTACCAATTTGTTACTAAGTCCAGTTGATTCTCCAAGAAGTCTTTCATTTGTCTACACAGATAGATGAAAGAGTTCTGAAACTGAAGACAATTCTGAAAACCCACGACTCTTGTATCATAGCTGAGATGAGTCCGATAAAAGAAATATAAGATTAAATTCTTACCTTCTATGAGTTCACACACTAATAAAATATCATTTGAATCACAAAAAGACAATTTTCTGAATTAAGAAGCTTAGGATGTTAAGTTTACTTAAACTTTCATTTCTATAGTCTAGCAGATATATAAGCCATAATAGATAGCTTGCTGATTACTTTGCAATCCAAATAACATATGTCATTGTAACTTGGTAATTTAGAAATGATTGTATATAAATGCAGATTTGTTTGATGAAAACATGAATTTCAAAGCCAATACAGCTTAATGTATTTTGGGGTGACAACTTGGGCACTAAATACCTAACAATACACTTAAAGAAAATCAAATTTTGTAAAGTAGAAGAATGGGTCATGAATACTAGGTCAGACAGTTGGATTGGGAGATAGATTGTATATAATTTTATTTAAAAACAACTATCTTACAAATTCTACATTAGTTGAGATGGGCCTATCTGCATATAATTTGTGAAAAAATTTGTATATTAAAGATCTCCTTGATCTACAAAACTCAGGTCTATTAATATTGAGAAATGTAATGTCTCCTAATATTGCTTCACTATGGACATTTTAATGGGCCCATACATACATATATGTAAAAATATCCAGATGGGAATGAATATCTCTATGTACCTAATATTTCAGAAAAGTTTAGAAGCTAGTCAGAGACTTGAATTTATTATCATTTCCATTTAGTTTAAAAAAGAGAACAAAGCAAACTTTCAAACGAGTACTGTTTATTTATGGGTCTGAGGTGAACCAAAGAAGGGAATACAATTCTGAAAACCCACAACTCTTGTTTCATTCATGCTCATATTTTTGTGGCCACACAAATTCCCCATAATTATGCTGGTGCTAGAAATACTTTAAAATGATCATTTCCTATCATTGTAGGGGTTAGAGACGGATTAGCCCAACATATGGTAAGATGCAATGCCAAGCCACTGTGCTGAGGCATCGTTTTCAGCATCCTGACTGCTTTTAGTGTCTCAAGAGTCCTGGGTCAAGTGGTGCATAATTGGTGTCCTGAACCCAAACTGTATAGTACTAAAAATAGTGCAATCCTGGTTTGTTGTATATTTAAAATCAACACCACACCCTCTGGTTTTCAAAGGAACTCTTCACAGGTAACCCAGCAAAATTGGAAACTCTTAGTTTTAGTTATTTTCCTTTTTGTTTACAAATTTAAGGGATGGTTTGTTTTTCTCACAAGCTTTTTTGGTGCACGTCGTGAATTTCTTTTTCCTCTGCAGTTTTACCGTTATAATTATGCTCCAGTGTATGACATATTGCTCTAGTGACCCATACAGGTTAAGATGCAGAAAATCTTCAGAAAATTACCATTGATTATCAAGGTTTTTTTTTTTTTTTAAAAACAATGGCCTCTGATGTTTATGAAGTCAAATTTTCTCCTACCAATTAAAGGACCCTGCAGTGCCACATGTAAACAGCTATCGACAGTATTGAATCAGCTGTAATAGGACAGCCAGTGACCTTATCACTGATGCAATTGGTCAACAACTGATAAAACTGTCCACTTTCATCTGTGAGTTAGCAAAAACACCAGAGCTCAATGTGCTACAGTGTTTGTTTTTATTATATCATTCTAGACTGTACCCAAATGATCCAAATGATTTTACTCTGTGTATATGTCTGCTTTAAAAGAGAACTTAGAAATAAACCTTATTTCCCTAAAAACAAACTTCTTATAGTAAGCAGGCTTTTTGACTGAATTTCAGTGAGAGTTGAATTTAGGTGTTTTATAGTTAAAATTTGATCTCCTTTAAATTAGAATAGAAATTAAACTGAAGAAAAATGAATTTCTATATTTACCTGAACTGGAAATCGTTTTAAATGAGGATAAAAGTAGGCATGCTTGTAAAGATAATATCGTGGCCTGTGCTTAAAGACCTGCAAAAACAAAATAAATGATATATTCATGTTTAATATGCAATAAATATACAGCAAGTATAATCAGGCCAAGGAAGTATGCTAAAATTAATTACCCCATTTTCTTCAGAATCCTCTATTTTGACTCTTCGATGCAAATTTTTCATCTGTTTTAAAGAACATTTAATTATTACATAATTTTTCTTTCACATAAAAAGACAAAACTGAAAATAACTGTGGGTTTTGATAAAGAACTTACTGAGAAAGCACAGGCCATTCCCAAAATGCTGAGCAAAATTAAAGCAGTCTTCATTTTGGTGATTGCTTCTGGAATTAATGAAGTGGTAAGGTTAATAAAATATTAAAACTAAGAGCATAACTTTTTTACTCATATTCAAAGATGAAGTATTTAATTTGTTTTCATTTCTGTGTAATTATCACTTTGACTAATTAAAACTAAATTATTCCTTTTATTTTCAAATTATTCCTTCTATTTAAGTAATATAAGACTGACTTAACCCATCCAATTTAAATAATCTTGAGTTCCATACTTGGTTTTAACCTATTTTCTGTGATTTGTCAATGGAAGACCTTTTCATTACTGCAAGAGATTTTGAATACTTAGGGTACTTCACATTGGTGTAACGGCCCTCTTAATATTGACATGGGAGTGTCAGCTAAGTGAATTGAATTGTTACTGTAGTTGTGTGCCCTGTTTGTTTATTTACAGTTAAAAACTCAACCAGGTGTGGTGGCTCATGCCTCTAAAACCAGTACTTTGGGAGGCCAAGGTGGGCAGATCGCTTAAGTCCAAGAGTTTGAGACGAGCCTAGGCAACATGGTGAAACTTGTTCTCTACAAAAAGTGCAGAAATTAGCTTGGCATGGTGGTGCACACCAGTAGGCATAGCTACTCGAGAGGCTGAGCCTGGGAGGCCAAGGTTGCAGTGAGCCATATTCATACCACTGTACTCCACCCTGGGCAACAGAGTGAGATCCTGTCTCAGAAATAAAACAAAAAAGCAAAAATCACCAATACTCTATAGGCGGTTTCCAGCTTCTGTATAGTTTTGGGCTAAAAATTTATTTGTAAAATGGAAAGTAGGAGCAATTTTCCTCTGAATATCTTGGAATAATTGGTGTGTGTGTGTGCGTGTGTGTGTGTGTGTGTTTGGGTGGGTGGATGAAAGACAGAGAGAGAGAGAGACAGAGAGGATCCATAATATATGAAATACCACACTGATAGCATGTAGCACCCAACAGCAACTCTGCTAAGGATGCTTCCATGAGAAGAGTTCTTCAGAGTTTCGCCTTGGGATATCGGGGGCAGATTTCCTCAAATTAATTTGCTCTCCAGCTCCATTTAAGCTTTCCATCTGCTAGTGTGTGAGACTGTACTGGGATGGATTAGGGGCTTTCCAGGGTTAGGATGACAGACATGGATGAAAATTTCAATTCTATGGAACAATTGAAGATGCAGCTCTCAAAGTGGGAATAGGGCCTGAATAATCTTGGGGCTTGCAGCCATGCAAAGAGCCTCAGTTCCACATAAATTCCTCATGAGTAAAAGGAGATAGTGAAATGCTATCCTACCTTAATTTTATTCTAATTAATAAAATTGTATTTAAAATTATATCATAATAGAGGTTGGGCAAGCTTAGCTGAAAGCCTACTAACACTCAGCCATTTACATTTACATACACATTTAACTGTTAGCACCTTCTCATACACAGTCACATCTTTGGCAATATTTTGGAAGCAAAATGTCGTGGTGATGGCAATTTCCCATGAATACATTTTGAAAAGTAATATTTAAATTGTGCAAACCAATGTCATATATCGAAACCTGCTGGTAAATTTTGTATTGTGTCATCATCAGCCAAGATTTATTGCATCCTTATTGAGTATCTGACACTAAGTCCTGGAGATACTGTCTTGGGTCCTAAGTCACACTCTTTTTGTGTGGCAGAGTGAGTCTTTGGGTTTTGGTGCCCAGACAGTTTCTCACAGTCCCATCTTAGTAAAAGTTCTTGATGGTCACTTGGGAATAAACAGGCTTCGCTCCTGAAGGAGCCCATCTTTTTAGGCAGCACTGATTGCTATTGGGGTGGTCTGAATAATGCTTTGAACTTTGCCAGCCATGAACAAGCCCATCAGCAAAACAGAAAGATTATTTCTTCGCCACTTTATGAAAAGGGTCGGAATATTTATAATATTTTAAAGAGCTAAAAAAACCCATAGAATTATAGAAATAGATTTGATTACATAAATTTCTCATAACTATAAAAATAACCAGATGAAAAGATGGCATAAATAATAATAATAACAATACAAAGAACCAAGTAGTTCATGTAGGCAGAATTGGCTGCCTATATAAATCTACTTTTATTTACTTTGTGAGTCACCAAAAAGCAAAGACCTCTATAGTGACCACTACTAACCCAGACAACAATTCAAACATTCTTAAAGGAGAGTTTTGAGGATTTAATTTCAAGTTTTATTGGGAAGGGTATGATAAACTATCAACAGTATTTATTTCTCTAGTTAGTAAAATGTATTTTCTGTTCTGACTTTAGAGCTATAGGAAACATCAAAACCTAATGTTTAATATGTTGAAAAGACAACATATATACTTGAAGTACAGACTAGGTATAATTTGTAGAGAAATATGCATATATCTAGGCAGATTTGCAAATGCAAAATAGTATTTCAATCAGATTATCTTGAATGCATCAGAATGAGAAAACAAACAGTTAAGCTGTGATGTGCAGAGAATGAAAGTAAGAAGCATAATGTAATTTTTGTGCATAATATTAAGAACTTATTTACGTGTTTAGGTTAACAAGTTTAGCCTTTTGGAAAGAATTTAAAATCTGAAGTACCAGTTTAATGATAAATAATTATTAAACCATGTACAATGCAATAACATCATTTAAACGAAAAATTCAAATCCAGGTTCAGAGATGTAAACTATGGAGTGTCTAATTTTATGATAATGAAGTTGTTCTATTAAATCTTACCCTCTGGCAGTCCTGGAGTGAGGAAGCAGGCTCAAGGCAGTGAGTGGCACAGATTGAGTATTTCCTCTGCCCTCTCACTCACTCATTCACTTGCTTTTGCTCGCTATAAACTCTTCTTTGCCTTCCAACAGCCAATCACTGTCACGACCAAGGTGATGTCAGAACGTGGATTCTCACCAGAAAACCCCCAAACTTCAACACTTTTTCAAGACACAGGCTCAGTTGAGTAAACAAGAAACGTGATTCTAGAGCCAAGAGGTTTGCATTGTGGAATTTAATTGAAGGTTTAGATGAAGATGAATAGTTTGGCTTCCGAATATGTATAATAATATACTGGATTTGAATTAAAATAAATAGCAAAGGATTTAACCTTTTAAAATTTTCATAATTATACAAGTTTTCACTATGTCGAAAGAAAGGAAAGCTTGCTGTCATTAGATATAATTTTACATTAGTTTAGCTAAAAAAAGAAAGAAAAACTAAACAATAAGGGAAAGGAGCAGATGAACAATCAATATTTTAATATCAATTATTTTATGTTTCCTTCTGAAATATACTTCAGTGACTCGTAAATTGAAGTTGATATGATTAAGTCAGTCAGACTTTGTAAGATATAGTTGCTAAAACATGATGCTGAGTATAAAAGTTAGAACTTTTGAAAATCATACCACTGAGAGGCAGATTTTATATTTTGTTTTGTAAATTAAACCTCTGTATATTGTCCATTTATGTGGCCCTTCCTGTCGTGCATGTGAGGTCAGCTCATTTTTTTTCTTCGGCTTCTATATACCTCTTTTCTATTCATTTTCATATTTAATTTTTTTCCTATGAGTATAACAAAATGACTAGAGCTGGCAGGAGTGATCCATTCATGATTCATGAAACCAATCCCACAAGGAATGGATTGATAAACTAAAGTACCAATTTTTTAATTTACAAAGGGAAATCTAGCTTAATAGTTTGCATATTCTCCTAGTCCAGTCATTTTATTCTTCCTCCAGTTGCAAAGTCTGCTTGAGAAATCAAAAATTAATGAATATTATTTTTAAGTTATGTGCCAATCACCCAATTAGATTCTTTGGATAAGTCATCTTTTCTTTCATAAAAGTTACTTGGAAAATACAGACTCATAAAAAAGAGAAGTTGGATACATTCTTTCAATTTAATTCAACCCCATCAATTTAGTTTAATTTACCAAACCTTGAATTATAGAGCTTTTCACTGAGCCATACTATGATATAGGATATGAGAAGAAAAACAAAAAATATGATTTCTATCTAAAAATTTAACAGTTGTGCAAGGCAGATAGACATATAGCCATGGGATATAGTAACCTTAAATTATAGAGCTTTTCACTGAGCCATACCATGATATAGAAAATGAGAAGAAAAACAAAAAAATATGGTTTCTATCTAAAAATTTAACAGTTGTGCAAGGCAGATAGACATATAGCCATGGGATACAGTAACTTAAATATCTACAAGGTTCCGAGGCGCTATGGAATGAGAGAGGTTTACTACTAATTGGCAAAAGAGCAGTGGAGCTGGGCCCTTACACAAGAGTAGGAATTTGCTAGCTTGTCAAGAAGGAGAGGTTGTCAAGAAGGAGGAGAGAAACATTATTAGGAATGTGTTCAAAGGTTATAAAGACACATGAAACCACATAACAACACCATCCTGTATTTACTGAGCAAGGGCTCACATGCAAAGTCTTCACCTGCACTATTTCACTCATTCTTCATACACATAGAAAACAATTCTTTGAGATTATTCCCATTACAGAGGTGAGATATATGAGACACAGTGCTGGTAAGTATGCCTTGTATTGCACAACTAGTAAATGGGGAAATTCAAGGATCAAAGTCAAGTATGTCTAATTTTAGAGCCCACACTTTTAATCACTACATATTCTTGCTGGCAGACCCAGAAAACTTCAATAATTCAATAGACTGGAATATTGTGAGTGAAAGTAGTGACACATGAGGTTGGTCAGATGGGCAAAGCCAGATGATGGAGGGACCTGTCTGTCACACTAAGGAGTATGAACTCCACCATGAAAACTGAGAAAAATAACATATTCAGATTTTCAGTTGGAAAAATCTTTTGTTAACAAGGCAGCAGTGACTGAAGAAGGCAAGATTGTTATGGAGAAGGGCAGCTTACAAAGGCTAATCATAGTGGTTCAAAAAATCAACAATAAAGTCTGAAATAATGCAGTGACAGTCAGAGTGGTGAGGAGGGAACAAATGAGAGCGATGTTAAATAGATACAGTCAGTAGGACTTAGTAGAAGTAAGAGAGGTGGAGAAGCCTAGGATGACTTCTGGATTTCTGGCTGGGATAATTTTGTGAGTGGTGCAACCATGTCTTATGCAATGCTGAATAGACCACCTGCTATGTTCTAGTCACTTAGCAAGCTTTTTTTATAGTAACATGATATAACGAAAGAGGTAGAGACTGAGACTCAAAAGTCTGAGGTTTCAATCTTGACTCTCTCACTAACTTGACTCTGCCTCTTAACCATTCTGAGACTTCAATTTAAACCATCTTTAAAAAATAAGGGAGTTTTCACCAAAAAGAAGAAACCAACCATTGTGTGTACCTTCACACTCATGGAGCATTCTGACCAAATAAATGAACTTGAATCTGATCAGGCCTCTATATCTACCAGGTTAGAGGAAATACAAGGATAGAAGAACATGTAAAATAAGACCATTAAGGTGCATTCAGGAAAATCCAGAACATGGGAAACTTTATTAGATGCATTACTTCATTTCTTCGATAAAATAGAAGGAAAAATAAAAAAGAAGGAAAGGGAAACTCAAAGTATAAGGACTTTAGAGACATTTCTAAAGAAATTATGAAAGAATTGGAGAAATGTTGAATGCTGATCAGCATTTTATAGTATTAAGGAATGATTGTTATTATTAAGGAATTATATTGGTATTAAGGAATTAAATAAGTATATAATTAAGTATATATTAGTATTAAGGAATAGTATCATCACACCTAAAACTGGTGTGATATTATTATTATTATTATTTGGTTTTAAAAGAATTCTTGTTTTTCAGAGATAAAATAGTTATCTGAGGTTGGAGAAATGATTAAACAAGATTGGCCATAAATTGATAATTGTCAAATTGTTGATGAATTAATGGTAAGTCATGATATTTATCTCCACTTTTGTGTATGTTTGAAATGATCTAGAAATAGTTTTTTAAGGAAATGATAGAACTATTATAGGTGACCTCTAAGACTGTTTGAATTTATAATATACTGTGATACCTTATTTTCAATACATCACTAACCCTAGCAAACCTTTTCCAACAGTCATCTAGCTACTAAATTGATTAGATTTATTCATATATGCTCATTAAAGCATTTTTTTCTAAGGAATAGTACTATCACGGTAAGAATCACAAATCCTTACTAACTTTGCTATTTCTATAATCAGGACTGTCCCAACAACACTTTTTACTGCAGTTCTCATGATCATATCATTCTTCTTCATTTAAACAGGTTATAAATCGATTCTCTTAGATGGTATGTGAGCATAGATTCATTTCATTGGCCCGCCATGACCAGCTGCTCTGTAAGATGAATCCATTCTGGCAAAACCCCACACTCACTGTAATGTACCTGCCACATATACTCAGTTGTCAAATCCTATTAATACCACTTTCATGTTTCCTTTAGAATCCAACCTTCTCCGTTCTTTCTTGTCAGTTCTGTCTTTGTTCAAGTTCTCATTACTACTTTCCAGGCAACCGTAGTAATATTCTAATCCCAGGCACCTTGCCTATTTCCCCTTACAATCAATTCTATGGCTATAGGATTTGGAATCAAATATTAAAATCTTAGTGCTGTCTTTTGCTAGCTTTTATTTTTTAAATTTTTAAACTTTTCAAATTTTATTTTATCTTGGAAAGAACACTTAACATGAGATCTACTGTCTTAAATTTTTAAGTGTACAGTACAATACCATTCAGTATAGGCACAATATTATACAGCAGATCTCAAGAACTTCAGCATTTTGCATCAGTGAGAGTTTATGCCTATTGATTAGCAACTTCTCATTTTCCTTTTCCACTAGCTCTGTACAACCACCATTTCACTCTTTGATTCCATGAGTTTGACTATGGTAAATATCTCATACAAATGGAATTATGCCATGTTTATTCTTCTGTGATTGGCTTATTTCACTTAGCATAATGTCCCCAAAGTTCATCCATGTTGCCTCATATTTCAGACTTTCCCTCTTTTTTAAGGTTGAATAATATTCCATTGTATGTATATACCACATTTTCTTTATCCATTTATTCATTGATGGACATTTAGGTTGTTTCCATATCTAGCTATTGCGAATAGTGCTGCCACAAACATGGGGTCCTAGTATCTCTTTGAGATTGGATTCAGATTCCTTTGGGTAAGTACCCAGAAGTAGAGTTGCTGTATCATATACAGACAATCCCCAACTTACAATGGTTTATGACTTTTTTGACATTACAATAGAGTGAAAGTGATACACATTCAATAGAAATCATACTTCGAGCACCCATACAGCCCTTCTGTTTTTCACTTTCAGTATAGTACTCAATAAATTACATGAGATATTCAACGCTTTATTATAAAATCATCTGTATGTCAGATGATTTTGCCTAACTATAGGTTAACATAAGTGTCCTGAACACATTTAAGGTAGGTTAGGCCAAGCTATGATGTTTAGTATTAAATGCATTTTTGACTTAATGATATTTTCAACTTACAATGGGTTTATCAGGATGTAATCCCATCATAAGTTGAGGAACATCTGTAGTTCTATTTTTAATTTTTTGAGGAAACTTTATTCTATTTTCTGCAGCAGCTGCAACATTTTGCATTCCCATCAACAATGTACAAGGATTCCAGTTTCTCCACATCCTTGCCAACACTTGTACTTTTTGTTTTTATAGTGGCCATCCTAACTGGTATGAGGTGCTATCTCACTGTGGTTTTTATCTGCAATTTCCTGATGATAAGAGACATTGAGTATCTTTTTATACATGTTGACCAAATGTACGTCTTATTTGCAGAAATGTCTAAGTCTTCAGCCAATTTTAATTGAATTATTAGGTTTTTAAAATTGATTTGTAGGAGTTTAAACATATATTTTGGAAATTAACCACTTATTAGATACACGGTTTGCAAATAGTTTCTCCCATTTCATAGGCTGCCTTCTTGCTAGCTTTTGACTTTGGACAAAGCTCCCTCAATCTAAAAATATCTAGACCCTAGCTCCCTTTCCAAACTCATTTAGTCTTCCTTGCTTGCTAGAATACATTTCAAGATGCCTTATATAAGACTCATGAATAGCCAAGACTGAAAAAGCAGATAAATACTTTTCAAACATATTTTCATGTAAAGTCTCTTTGAAGCTCTCATTTGAAAGCTTAAGAAGCTAGAATTTTTTGGATTCTAGCTTAGAATGACATAATTTTTGTGTCAAAATTTTATGTGATGAAATTTTTCTATCAGAACAATGTTAAAATATTGGCTATGCCAACATTATATTTATCTCTAAACTCTCTGCTATTTCTTTCATATCCTCTACATCCAGCTTGCTCTCTGAAACCAAAAGGTAGTGTCTAGTTTGGGCACCAACCCTCACCTTTAGAGTATTCTGCTGAGCTGTCTGGACATTACATAATTACTCTTTAATCCTCCATCACTAGACCCTTTGATAGGCAGTCTAAGAATATTTCATGCCCCTTTAACCCTCCTAATTTCCAGTATGCATTCTGCCTTCCATCCAGCTTTATCTGCTCAAACTTTGCCTAGTTTTTCCATCACTAAGTATCTAGGTCTATGACTTTATACAATCAGTCAACTACTGTTATTTATTGAGGGCTTGTAAGTCTGAGTGGTGAGTGATAAAAGAGAGGTTTCATCCTGGGAACTTAAAGGAATCACAGCTCTACCTCTTCTCTTTTGTCCCAGGCCTCCCCTGTTTCTGTGAAGGTCAAGTAGTGCTCTTCCTAACCCCACCCAGTTTCCCAGCAAAACCTTCATGTATTCTGTAAGCCAGAAATAACAAATACCAAACTTGTACCTACTATAGATGCTTATTTAAGACCATCATGTTCTCTTACTATAATATTGTGTCCTTATGCGGTGGTGGTGGTGGTGGATGTGTGTGTCCATGTCATCTGTTTTTTATTGTGATTTACTGAAGGGCAAGGATTGCATCTGCTTAAATTGCTTTATATGGAGTCAGGGAAACCACATCTATGGTTATTTACATGAGACTAGAAGTTCTCATAGAATTTGACATCAGGTGAATTAGTAAGATGTCTCAATTGAGTCCTTGCCCTTTCTAAAAGAGAGGTCGAAGTTTAACACAACAACACTGTTTGCAGGTGATAGATCTGAGGGCAGAGTACTTGTACACTCTTCTCTGTGATGTGATTCCTGTAGCCAAAGGAAAGCACCTGAATTCATTTCTCTCCTTCCCAATCTTCATTATTCAAGATTTAGGAATCTTGAATAAGCGAATGAAGGTTAAATCTTACTGGATCTATCTGTAGCCTTCCCACACAACTTTCTCTCCCAACTGTATTATCGATTTCTCCCTATTGGCTCTTTTTCATTGTCATTTAATTTTCAAGTCTCTTCCATAAAACAAAGAAACAAAAACGTTCTCTTGCTCATACACATTTACACCTAGTTTCTCATAGATCTCTTGCTTTCTTTTCACAGCCAAGCTTCTAGAAACTTGCCAACATTTGATGACTTAATTTCTTCACCATCTACTCACTCCTCAACCTACTGCAATATCACCTTTGCCTCCACAACTCTGGAAACAGGTACCAATGACTTCTTTCTTGTTAATCTATGAGTTCTTGCTTGTTAGCTGGAATGGACACTTTTCAGTCACTTTCCTACATGATTTCTATGGCAGTTCACACCACCAGCTGTTTCATCCTCTTTCAAAAGCTCTACCTTTCCACCATACCCATGGTACTGCACGGTCTGATTTTCCTTCTCCCTCCCTTCATGCTACTTCTCAGGTGCTCCTACGTGCTGTTCTTTCTTTGTGTTCTGATGTTCACATTCTCAGGGCTCTGTCCTTGTCCATTTCCTCTTCTCATTCTGCAGTCTCTTTGGATGACTCCTCTCGTTCTTGTGGCTTCAGTTACACATCTGTTACTTTAATACGGATTTTCCTCTTTTGCTTCAGGGTCATATATCAAACTTATAATGGAAATATCCACTTGGAAGCTCCAAAATTATCTCAAATTCCCAACTATCTTTTTTCCTGTATTCTTTGTCCATTTGGTCAAGCTAGAAGTATGGTTGTCATCCTAATCACCTACCTGTTCCTTAACCCTACCTGCTCAATGTAGGCCTGTCCATTTCTGTCAACTCTACACCCCTCAATCTTACTACTATCTGTAACACAACTGCTATTATCTTATTTGAGGCCACCATTGCCTCATCTGAGTTAATACAAGAGCCTCTTTATTGTCTTCCCTTCAATCCATTTTTCGCACTGTGGCCAGAGCAAACTTTCTAAAATACCACTAATATATTTTAAACTTCTGCTTAAAGTCTTCCATGACTGGGATACACTCAGGATACAATATCAGTTTCTCAGAGTTTCCTAGAAAGCCCTTCATGATCTGACTCTTACATATGATTCCAGGCCCACCCCTTTTACATCTGTCCCTCACAGTAAGCTCAGTCATTTAAAAATATTTCACTCTCTTCTTCGCACCTCACATCTTTTTCTCAGGGTCTCTGCACATTCTACCTTTGTCTGTCTAACTCTGGTCTGTCCTTCAGGACTCAGTTCTGAAGTCATGTCCTGCAGGAAGCCTGCCCCTATTCCCATCTCAACCATGGCTGGATCTACCTCTCCATACGTTTCCATAGCACCCCTGTGGTGGTGCCGAACTTTCTTTACTGTGGCTGGTTGCCTCTCTCTCATACCCTCTAGATTATGAGTTGCTGAGAATAGGAACAATCTTTTATCTGTCATTATATCTCCAGCCACAGTGCCTGAAGTATCTCCACACAGTGCCTGAAGTAGGGCATGTATTCAATAAATATTCTTGAAATAATGCCTAATAAATAATGAATAGAGGACCATCTAATCCAGTGTTTCTGAACCATTGTTTTCATTATTGTTCTGCTAAAGAACAAAATTTAATTTAATTTAAAGTCTCCTTATGGAGAGAAATTAAATACCAACGAGTGGACAACTCCTTTGCAGATGAGTTGGTAGAGCTCAGCAGAGCCCAGAGCAACAGGGTACATTACTTGGAGACCTCAAAGGTCTTGCCAAGAGCTAGTAGAGCAGACAGAGGCACTGAAAGCCTTAACTTTATGGCAGGCTTTGGCCAGTAAACCAAAACACATGTGCTTTGAAATGGTTATCTTCCTAATATCATGAGAAAAAAATAGCAAATTTAAGTTATTTTTGTTGCACTCTGATTTGCTATTCATTTGGTTTTTCTGTACAAATTCATTATTGTTTCTAGATTTTTGTATGACATGATGATAAACAATGAAATTGGCTTATAGTCTCAAAAAAAAGGAATAAGATTTTATTGGATAGAGTTGAGCTTTGAAGGGCTATAAACAATTGTAATATCTAAGATTTTTTTGTACTCCTAAGAACCATTCCCCAATGGGACAATATTATTTTCTTTGAGAATGTAGGTCTATCAGTATTGCTTTTTGCTCTGAGAGATTGAATAAGAAGCTCGTGGCTCATCTGTAGGAACAACATTGATAGCCATTATAGAATGTGTTTTCTGAATAGGTTTGTGGCCAATGAAATTAAAGGCCTATTTTAAAATGTGTAAAATTTTTTAAACCTCTTTTTCCTGCCAGATTTATACTCAAGGTATCTTAGTCAGTTTAGGCTGTGATAGCAGAATTCCATAGACTGGGTGGTTTAAACAACACACATTTATTTCTCAGAGTTCTGGAAGCTGGGAAATCTAAGAGTAAGGAGATGGCAGATCTGTGTCTGGTGAGGGCCCTCCTCCTGGTTTGCAAGTGGCTGCCTTCTTCCTGTATCCTCACATGGTGAGAAATGGATCTCTTCTCTCTTCCTACTTTTATGAGGGCATTAATCCCATCATGAGGCCCCATCCCGTGACCTAGCCTAATTCTAATCAACTCCCAAAGACTCCACCTCCAAATACCATTACATTGGAGATTAGGATTTCAACATATGGATTTTGGTGGGGACACGGCATTCAGTCCAGAGCAAGGGGCTCACTCTCATTTGACTCAAACTGAACCGCTTAACAAAACAGGATGAATGACTCTAAATCAACTGAAAAGAGAAATGTTATTTTAATCATACACAATATTCATCTAAACAAGCTACAAGGTTTCTACCTAAAATTAGCCTTCAGGGAGGAGGGATTTGCCTTGCAAATTGTCTCACATATTATGGGATACTTGTTGACTTCCTTCATATTGAACAATTAGTTTAGGCCAAACTCTAGATTCTGATCTATTGCTTTATCTCTTTCAACCACTATACAAGCATAAGCGGTAGTATCTCTTGTTTTTCACACTCTTTAGTAAATGGTGTACCTAAAATTGCCAAAACAAAAGGCTAATCAAATACGTCTGTGATTTTACCAGTGATAAATGTGGCATTAAAATTTTTTTTCGGCTTTTCGTCTTCAGCTCTCCTTCTTCTCAGAAACCCCTGGGTTCTTCACAGATTTTCGCACATCCAGACGCTGAGCCACCCCGCACCTAGGATGCTAGGTGGAAGCCGAAGCCGCACCTCCCACATGGCCCCTCTGGCCAGCCGGGCACCTCAGATGAGAACTGCACACCGGCCCGCAGCAGCAGCTCCACCGCCAGCAGCAGCACCCTCTCTGCAGTTGGCTCTCCTGCTGCTGTGCCCCGGCAGCCAGGTCTGATGCCCAGATGGCAACCATGGCAGTTGGCATGGCTGTGGGCTCTGCTGTGGGGCACACATTAGGTCATGCCGTCACTGGAGGCTTCCATGGAGGAAGTAATGCTGAGCCTGCAAGGCCCGACATCACTTAACAGGAGCCTCAGGGAACCAAGCCGGCACAGGGGCAGGCTTACTTATATGAGATAAACCATTTTTGGAATATGCCCAGAACCTGAGTGACATAAATCTCTGTAAGAGTTTCAATGAGGTGCTGAAACAGTGCAGACTTGCAGATGAATTGGCCAAAGAAGTGGAAAATTGGCTGTTATGACCAAGTTAGTTTAGTATAAAATATAATTGGTAGTGAAGATATAAAGTGTAAAACCATCAGTTAAACCCCTTCTGTGTCATTCATAGCTTCCTTGCTTCAGAATTGAAATAGAAGAGAGTGTTCTTACTTTGCAGAATTTCATTAAGATGGGGTATACTTTGGGGCTGGGCAAAGGTTTGTGTGGCCTCCTTCTACCAGCTATTATGATTTTATTCTTTGTGAGTTAATTAGAATAAAGTGATTTTCTTCCAAAATTTTTGTTCCTGGAAACATCTTGTCATAATAATCCGAGCATGTGCATTCTCAAAGTTTTTAATGTTTTCATCAAACTCCTTCACACTATTGTCGTTGTTGTTGTTGTTTGAGATGAAGTCTCACTCTGTCACCCCAGGCTGAAATGCAATGGCATGACATCGGCTCACTGCAACCTCCGCCTCCCGGGTTCAAGCAAGTCTCCCACCTTAGCCTCCTGAGTAGCTGGGACTACAGGTGCATGCTACCATGTCTGGCTAATTTTTTGTATTTTTTTAGTAGAGACGGGGTTTCACCATGTTGGCGAGGCTGGTCTTGAACTCCTGACCTCAAGTGGTTCACCCACCTCGGCCTTCCAAAGTGCTGGGATTACAGGCATGAGCCACTGCACCCGGCCTCACTAACTATGAAGTTAAAGAAGCAGTGCTTCACAGTTAGATGATTTCCAGGCTTAATTCTTATTCATTTATTCACTCAATACATATTTATTGAGTCTACCAGGTGTCATTACATACTTTGTTCTGGGCTCTGGGAATATAATAGTCACAAAATCCCTCCATATATTTTAGTAGGGAGACAGATGATATATACAATAAATAAGCAATTATATAATGCTTAGAGTGTGACAGAGTAATAAGTGAAAAGTTAAAAAAAGGTCAAAAAAATAATGGAGGAGGGTGTTCAAAATCATCTACATTTGCCTTCAAATGAATCTAAATTGCGGTAAACTCATTTGATTTCTTAAGCTTCTGTTTGAATCCCCTCCCTCCTAATAGAGAATTATTCTCTTTCTAGTGGAATATTTTAGTTATTTTTAAATATGATTAATCTTGAGCATTGAACAAAAAAATTAAATATATGTATTCTTGAAAATTTCTAGACACAAGTTGGCCAAGAATCTTTTGGAGTAATCTTCTTACTGAGAAAATGGACATTGCTATTTATTCACGAACATAGAGCAAGTGACAAAAGTAAGTGTATTGGCATGCTTAGACATACCAGCCTTCCAGTAAACATGGTGGATTTCTTCCCCATTCTATACCAGCCACAGTTAAGGAACAAACAAACAAACAAAAACCTTTTTCTACAAATGGACAGACTAGGGGATAATTTTGAACTTGCTCTTTATGTAACAATATTCTTTGACTCTCTGTATTTTCACCCAGAAACAAATTTTTACTTACTAGAGAGGTTTCATGGTATTAATTGATTATCCAGTAACTTTTAGAATAACCTGAATGTTTCATGAGTGTTCATTTTATAGCGTTAAAATGCCAATTTTTTAAATCAAATCAGCACATTCTTTGGTAAAGAACTGAGAAATCTGTTCTCAGAAATCATCGTTTCAGAGATTCCACAATTGACAAATATAGTCTTTTAGTTACTAGGTAGGTTATATTTTTGGTGTTCCCTAGGTTTTCCACTGCCTCGGACCTTCTGCAATGATGACAATAATAATAGTTTGTGATTCCACAAAAAACAAATCACTGCCAGTCTTCGGTTGTGGTCTTGTAATTTTCTACGATATGGCTCATTCTGTTGCATCAACCATAAAGGTTACAACATTCACTGGACCTCTGAGACCAGCTGGTCACTTAGTGGACATTTATTGAGAATTATAGTGATATTTTCTGCTTGAATGTGTTCAGTGTGGATTCTTAAGGATACCTCTGGCCTAGTGCATTCCAAGCAAGTTTCTCCCCCTTGAAAGAATAATCTCCTTAAGTATGTCTCATTTTCTTGTAGCTGATTTTTTTTTCTTGACTAGGCTTTCTCTGTCCTAAAAATGTCTACTTTTAGGGTTTTTTTTTCTTTTTTTATGTTGACATTCTCTAGTTACTTAATTGCTTTTTTTCTATTCCCAAATACCTCTCTGCATTGCTGTCATGGTATTGCACATATAAAAAGAACTTACTAAGTAAGAGACTGATGAAATGACTGCTTTCGTGTGCGTGTCCCTTTTTGCAGAGGATGAGGTCTTCCTACTATACCATAACTTGACTAGGGATATAATTTCTGTCCCCCTCCTAATTCCTATCCACCATTCTAAATATTAAAATATCAGTCATTTAGATTCAAAATTTTAAATACCCACAAAATTCATCTGTTCGAGGGATTTTGAAAGTCAAGATGGTTATCTATGCCTTTGTACTCTCCAGGCATGGCCATGTTCAGAGGCAAAGGATGTGACAAACGTCTGTCTTTGGTTTTAAAAACTGAAACTTTTTAAACAATTTATAATAAAATAAAATAGAATAAAGTAATGATGAGTTAAAGGATAGGCCAACATCAGAAATAAAATAAATTAGTTTAAGCAAGAAATGTAACAATCCTGGAAAACATGAACTTTTCTCACTGTCATCACCACCACCATCAAAAATGTTAAAATGCCTATTTTCACCTGATACCTGGCAGTCTTCCTTCTGGAAGAAAAATGACCTCTATATTTTAAAAAATATGTTTCAATTTTATATAGAAATACCTAAAAATCTAGAAGTAGTCATTCCTTGATAGAAATATTGGCTCAAATGTAATAGTCAAAATAGGCCAGATTTAGTCTTCCATGGTATAAGGAAAATCTTAAGTACAATTATAGGATGATGGACTGGAGAGTTCATTACAATTTCAAGTTTTGTGAAAAACACATGGAACTCATTTTTCTTTAAATGTGATGAGCTGGCATCAGGAGATGATGTCCTCTCTCGGTCATGTGGTTTTACATCAAGGGTGGGGGTCAAAGGATTTGCCTACAATTTCAGGCTGATTCAAAACCAGAGCCAAGTCCTCCTTGTAATTATGTTTTCCTGTAACAGCTCAAAAGCTCTGCTCCTTATTCAGATTCATACTTTATTAAGGTAAATTGGAAGAGTCTTTGCATCTGTTGGTGCTACTGTATCAAACAGTGAGAAGCTGCCACCCAAGACAAGCCAGAATTGGTCTTTGTGGTGGAATGAGTGTTGGACACCATGAAAAACAGAAGTTTTCCATGAATTTGGGTGTTTTAAAATTGGTAGTAGATACTGTTCAAGGCTAGAGAGGAAAGTCACAAAAGAATAGGTTATTCGACAACAACCAAATCTAAAAGACTTCAATGAAGGCAGCAGAATGGATCAAATGAGGCATTGGCTTGCATGGGGGCCACTATCCAGTTCAGGGGACCATGGAGAAGTTATAAGCACAGTATCAGTGATAGCTAGGGTAACAGATGTGAGCAAAGAAAGTGGCAGAAAAAGATGGACCTAATGGGGAAAGTAAATGCCTTACTGTGCCTAATCATAAGAAAGAAACTAAACACCTTACTCTGCCTAATCATAAGAAAGGCACAAGAAAATTCAGAACTTGCAGAACTTGACAAAGCTCTTCCATGGCACTAGTGGGAGGAAAAAATTGCTTCATTCATTTCCTAAAATAAAATTTATATTTGAGGAAAGAGGGCATTTGGTTAGCACAATATAGCCATTTGTTTCAAAATTTAAAGAAAGAATGATTGCAATTTTCTGAAACACATTCTTGCTAAGCTATAATATTCCATTGCTGCCTCTTCATTACTCTGCTTTCCATTTAAGTTACACTTGATATTACTATGTAATTTATAGCTAGATTTAATGTTGGCTGATTTGTCAATTGTCATTCACTTTATAATAAATGCAAAAGACATTTTAAACACTTGTGAGGTAATCATTATATGTCAGTTACTGTCATTTACTCTTTATAAAAACAATATCATAAATAGTAGGTTTTAATAAATACCTTGATCATAATGTAAAGACTTTCCATTGCATTGTTCAAACTGTGTTCTATAGATATACCCAGACAGTGAAGGAGTCAACCCCAAGTTAATAAGATAGCTCATTACTCACTCACAAGACTATTACTCACTTTAAGCAGAATAACGAACAAAATTGAAATTGATGTAAATCATGTGTGTAAGTTTCAGAGCAATGCAGTTATTCACAACATGCTTGGGAAAAATGAGAGATGCCATTTCCTGGAGCACAGTGTGTTGTGGCCTTCTTCGATTATGGCAGAACAATGAATTACATTTTCTGATTAACACTATACTCTTTACATTGTCTTTTCCATTAATTTTGAAGATAGGTCTAATTATTGTGACTGATATAAAAACTCTGAGTGGAAAAAGTTATGGGATGGAAATTGTTACTCTTAAACTTAAAATGTTTGAGGAGTTATGCTAAATGGTATTTATGCTTTTCAGTGCTTCTTCTGAATAGAAGTTAACAAATGTGACTTCTTATTAATGTTAAGAAGGAATGAGTAGAGGTTTGCAGTAAAAATATCTAAATTCTTCAACTTATATGAAATTACCAAGTTGACAAATCAGTCTTAGACAACAGCATTTTAACCTTAGAGCAGTAACAAGAAGGTTTACTTATTTGACCATTGTAGTAATCAATTCACAGGAAACCTGGGAATGAAGTCAAATATTGGAAAATAAATTTTAAATGGTGTGGTGATTTTATTGATTATTTTTGAACATTTTTAAAATCGATAGACCACAGCTTCTGCAGTTAAAACTGAATAAGGAAGGTTGAAATGAGAAAAGAAACGAGAGGGATTAGCTTTCTTGGAGAATTACATGGTCATCTTTTTCACTCAGAAATAGCTGCTACCCACATTGGACATTATTCAAAACTTTTATCCTTTCACCAAAGGACTATTTTTCTCTTCAATTCACATAACACCAGCAAGCTAGAGACTTACTTCTGTACCTAATGGCTGTGAAGTAGGAGATTTGTAGCCTCTTAATTTCAACTTTTTCATAAGCTCCAAATTTATATTTCCACAAGCCAGTAGTAATAGAAGCCAGTTCTTCTCTTTGTTGGTCTTTGATATTACAGGCAACAGATGCTTCAAAGTTTCTTTCTCTTATCCATCCATCCATCCATCCATCCATCCATCCATCCATCCATCCATCATTTCACCACTTACTATGGACCAGGCACAGTGAAAAATGAATGCTGAAGATACAAAGATAATTAAAGCAAGAGCTTTGTTCATAATTTTTTGTGAGGAGGCTCACCAGTAACACTTTAATATCCATATTCTGAGGTGGCTAAACAAACCAACTGCAATGCCTTTTATAATATTTCTTCACTTGACATTTTTTCTTTATCAACAGACAGCAAGCTTTTCAAAACTAAATCAAAGAAACACATTCTAGGAAACTTTAAAAAGATTCCATTGTGGGTGTTCAGTGTGAATGTAGTTGAAGTGAGATATTTCTTTTTATTGTTTTAGACATATGAAGACTGCTTTTGCCAACTCCTACTTGAATTTATTTCATTTCCAGAGTACTGGAAATCAATTTTCCTGCCCTTTACTACAAGGTTTCTTCTATTACCTTACAACAGTGTTCACATTCACATTATTTTTAGAATCATACCAAAGTTCTAGGCACTACAAATGGAATTACATTTTTCCACATTCACAGCAAGGGAAAGCTTTGTGGTCCCACGTGAAACTTCTAGGTACTCCTATATACATGGAGGGCGGTGGCCCAGCAGCTTCCAACCAACAGACAATGCTGAGGGGAAAACTATGGGCTACTTTAAATTTAACTCTGTAGATTATCTAACTCTAAAGAGTATGTTTTCTTTTTGTTTTCCCTCAAAATTATGTCATGTTTTGGCCCGTGGATCTGTGTTTGTGTCCATGTAAGGGCTGATGCAGTAATCCAAACATATTCCATGCTGACAGATGCACTAGGCAGAGTTTCAAAGCTGATAGGGCTTAAAGAGGCACTAGAATATAGATTAACCCTTAAGCCTTTAACAAACTTAGTTTTTAAACCAAGGTATAAATACATATAATAAAATGCATGGATGTTAATTAGATAGTTCAACTAGTTTTAATAAATGTTTATATCCCGATAAACACATAAAGCATTTCCATTACACTGGAAAGTTGCCTCACATCTTTTTCTGGTTTCTGTTCGCGAGAGACAACCACTATTCTGATTTTTATCCCATAGATTAGTTTGTCTTTTCTTGAACTTTATAGAAATAGAATTATATAGTAATTTTCATTTTGAGGCTAACTTCTTTTTCTGAGCATAATACTTTTTGTATCTATTCATTTGCAAGCATGTATCAGTAGCTCATTGTTTTTATTGACAAATAGTATTCCATTACATAAAGATACCACAACATGGTTATTCATACTCCTGTTGATGGACATTTGGTTTCTTTCCATTTTTTCTCTCATAAAAAAGCTGCAGTGAACACACATGTACCCATCTTTTTATGTCCAACATGTTTGATTTTAAATTTAAGCTATAATGAAGAGAGCGCATTGACAAACTTTAGTCAAGTGGGTGCCTTGAGTAGATTCAGAGTATAAAGAAGATGGACAAGGATGAATGCAATGCACTGAGTAGGCTCTCTCGGCAGGCGAAACATCAGGACTCACCAACAGCTCTACACGGTAGCGCTCTCACATCAGCTCCCAGCACTTCCACCAGACTGCTTTGCGAGCTGTCATGGAAGTAAATAGACATCAGGTAGAGACGTACTGTGGAAAGGCATACTTGGAGCCAGACATACCTGGGTAAAATCCTGACACAGTTCCCTAAGACAAATTAGTTGAGCTGAGCCCCAACCCTCAGTCTTCTCATCTATGAAATCATTTCCACCTTGATAGGTATAAAAATTAAATGGGATGTGCTAGTTGATGTCATGCCAAATTTAAGTTCTACAGAATGTCATCAGAGGTATGGTAATTTATATATATAAACATATATATACACACAAACATATACACAAAATAAATATACACGTGTATATATGTGTGTGTGAGTGTGTGTCTATATTAGACAAAATACATTCAGACTGCAATTTGAGCACTAGTTCATACTGTATATATAGTGGGATGATTTAAATTTTAAAAACTTTTTTGTCTGTTTTAGGTAGGTGATTCTGTGGTTGAGCCCACATAAAGAAAGTTGATGCACTAAATTAAACATACTCCGATGGATAACCTCCCTAATGTCAGTGGCTTAAAAAATAAACGTCCAATCCGTGTTTTTCTGGCTGGTGGTAGAATTAGTAGCTGTTCTCCATACCGTGCTATAGGCCAGCCAGGCAGGCTGTCCTATTGTCAGGCAGATGGAGTTCTGACATCTTCAGCCTGTGGGCTTCCAAGTCACACTGGCCATAAACATGCAAATAGCAGATGGAGGAAAAGAGATAGGATCATGTTTTGGGAGATTTTATTTTGGGGAGGACCAAAACAGTACACATCATTTCCATTTTTTTTTCCACCAGCTGTAATTCAGTCACTTGGCAACAGCTGACTGACTGCAAGGGACGCTGGGAAATATGGTGCCACTGTAAGTATAGGAAGAAGAGGGAACAGTTGATGGTCACTTAGCAGCACCTGACATATAGCAAGCATTCCACGAATGTTAGTTTCCTTCTCCTTTCCTCAATAACCACTCATGGGAGGACGCCCATGGCCTTTTTACCTCAAGAACTATCTTTTTATTCCAAGTAGAGCCCATTAGTCTAGCATCTGAATTGCTCCCTAATCACATAGAAAAACCCCAGGATACATGTTGAAAAAGAATCAGTCATATTTTAGACATGGTACAGGAAAGTACAAACATAAATTGATATCCCTCACTAAGATTAAAAGAAGCTTTTGAAGCTAATTCTGTGCTTCATGACAACCAAAGCAAAGAAGGAAATACGAGCAAAGAGTTTGTAGCAGAACCCCTGCAAAGATTAAGATACCCTCCCATGTGATATTTACATTTTTTTAAACTATAAGGTACTTCAACAAACATTTTTCCATGATGTCTAATTTGATGCATTTTAAACAAAATTTGAAATAGCAAACCCCTTAAAAAATGATTTTGGTTAGCAAAGGCATGGAATCGACCCAAATGCCCATTAATAATATACTGGATAAAGAAAATGCGGTACAGATACACAATGGGATACTATGCAGCCATAAAAAGGAATCAGATCATGTCCTTTGCAGGGACATGGATGGAGCTGGAAGCCATTATCCTCAGCAAAGTAACACAGGAACAGAAAACCAGACACTACATGTTCTCACTTATAAGTGGGAGCTGAAAAATGAGAACACATGGACACAGGGAGGGGAACTACACACACTGGGGCCTGGAGGGCATCAGGATAAATAGCTAATGCATGTGGGGCTTAATACCTAGGTGATGATTTGATAGGTGCAGGAAACCACTATGACACACTTTTACCTACAAAACAAACCTGCACATCCTGCACATGTATCCTGGAACTTAAAATTAAATTAAATTAAATTTGAAAAAATGATTTTGGTGTCTTCACTCTGTTGGCATTGTTAAGTATATGCTTAGCATAGCTGTTGGGTAAATCCAGGATTGATTATAGCTCCTGGGGGAACCAACAACAGTGTCAGCAATGACAAACGCCAAACATTTTGGAAGGGTAGAGAAATTTCAATCTAAACTCTTAGAGGAATTTGTCCTGTAGATTTATATAAGGTACAGTAAAAGTAATAATAATTTACATACTTGTTGGTATTTAACCCCAAAACGAAGAGATGTTGAATACTTCTTAATGTGGATATGTAATGACCGGATGAAAAATACTTCAGAAAATTCTCTTCTCTCTTGCTGACATATTCCTAGCTATCTCAATCCAGAAGTCGCATAGAAGTAGTTAAACCTCTGAGTCAATTATTGTCAGGAGAAACTTTTACATATTCATGATGCCAAAATCTACATAGTTAGATTTGTTTAATGTGCCTAACATCAAGATAGATAGTATTAAACTCAAAGATTAAACTAAAATGGTCATTGGAGTTTTATTTTGCATCTAACGGACAGTTTATGACCCAGTTCTCCTGGAAATTAAGCATTCTCCAAGGAGATTCTTTTAGGTTAAAGGTTGGCATTTGGTTAATTCTTAGACTCAGACATTGAAGACCATGGTCATCTTTCACATTCTGTGAATTTAAAAAAAATTCTGATCATCCAAACAAATCTAAGTTTCCTTATCATGAAAGCCTTGACTGTAATTGAGGGGCCCTGTAACCAACACTATGGGGAGACAGAATTCCCTGGCCAGAGAAGTCAGACCCTTGGTATTTCATAGCAAAGCACTGTCTTCTGCATCATTGGCCTTGGTATCTAAAGCATCTGGTTTTTCTTCAAATAAAAACCGTACATCTTCTATTTTTAGGTGGAACCAGTGAGGCCAGGCATATCTTGTCTGCTGTGTAGATCTACTCAAATGCCCAACTGAGACCATTAATATCAAAGGAACACATCTGAAACCATGCTTAGTGGCTCACACTTGTAATCCCAACACTTTAGGAGGCTGAGGCAGGAGGATGGCTTAAGCTTAGGAGTTCGAGATCAGCCTGGTCAACATGGTGAGACCTCTGTCTCTATTAAAATTTGTAAAAATTAGCCAGGCATGGCGGCACGTGCCTGTTGTCCCAGCTACTGAGAAGGCTGAGGTGGGAGGATTGCTTGAGCCCATGTGGTTGAGCCTGTAGTGAATCGTGGTATCATGCTACTCCACTCCAGCCTGGGAGACAAAGCAAGATCCTGTCACAAAAAAAATAAAAATTTAAATTTAAATTTTTTTAAAAATTGAAATGATAATTATTCATTCACTTAGGCAGCTCCAGATTTATCCATATTTCTAGTCATATAACCAGAAATCCATTGTCTCCACAGACTTTTTATACAACTGAAACTTGCTATTATGCCCTCCTCAAATTTTAAAATAATATGATTTTCTGACAATTGATACTACTAATTTTACAGGGAAAAACAGAAAATACAGTGAAGGACAAGAAAGAAAGTTAAAATTATTCTTAAACTTACCACCTAGCTAACTGATGTTAAGATTGGGTGCGTGGCCCTCCAATCTTTTAGTTATAGATGTAGTTAAAATACCCTCTGTACCTTTCTGATTCCTGTTTTCCTCCCACCCCTTACCCTCCCCTAATCATGTAACATTTGGTAGTACCTCTAGGGCTTCTCTAGATTATTAAAAATATTTTAAAACCTAATCTTTTATTGCTGCATAATATTCTTCCACATCTATGTATCATAATTTCTTTATTCCTATTGTTGTGCGTTTACATTAAAAAATGTATATCTTTGACTAAATTTCTGACAATTTCCTTAGTAAAGATTCCTAGAAATGGAATTACTACATCAGAAATCACACATATTTTTAAGTTCTAAAATTGATTATCAAATTACTTTTCAGAAAATTTGAACAGATGTAAATCTTTATAAAATAGCACATGGTCATGCCTGTCACTGAACCCACAGTAGCATTAAGTAGTATCAGAGTTTGTTTCCTGATAAAGGGCCTCTCAGTTTAAGGTCCTCCATTTCTTTTGAATTTTTTTATTATTATTATTATTATACTTTAAGGTTTAGGGTACATGTGCACAACGTGCAGGTTTGTTACATATGTATACATGTGACATGCTGGTGTGCTGCACTCATTAACTCATCATTTAGCATTAGGTATATCTCCTAATGCTATCCCCCCTCCCACTACCCCACAACAGTCCCCAGTGTGTGATGTTCCCCTTCCTGTGTCCATGTGTTCTCATTGTTCAATTCCCACCTATGAGTGAGAACATGTGGTGTCTGGCTTTCTGTCCTTGTGATAGTTTGCTGAGAATGATGGTCTCCAGCTTCATCCATGTCCCTACAAAGGACATGAACTCATCCTTTTTTATGGCTGCATAGTATTCCATGGTGTATATGTGCCACATTTTCTTAATCCAGTCTATCATTGATGGACATTTGGGTTGGTTCCAAGTCTTTGCTATTGTGAGTAGTGCCACAATAAACATACGTGTGCATGTGTCTTTATAGCAGCATGATTTATAACCCTTTGGGTATATACCCAGTAACGGGACGGCTGGGTCAAATGGTATTTCTAGTTCTAGATCCCTGAGGAATCGCCACACTGACTTCCACAATGGTTGAACTAGTTTACAGTCCCACCAACAGTGTCAAAGTGTTCCTATTTCTCCACATCCTCTCCAGCACCTGTTGTTTCCTGACTTTTTAATGATGGCCATTCTAACTGGTGTGAGATGGTATCTCACTGTGGTTTTGATTTGCATTTCTCTGATGACCAGTGATGATAAGCATTTTTTCATGTGTCTATTGGCTGCATAAATGTCTTCTTTTGAGAAGTGTCTGTTCATATCCTTTGCCCACTTTTTGATGGGGTTGTTTGTTTTTTTCTTGTAAATTTGTTGGAGTTCATTGTAGATTCTGGATATTGGCCCTTTGTGAGATGAGTAGATTGCAAAAATTTTTTCCCATTCTGTAGGTTGCCTGTTCACTCTGATGGTCGTTTCTTTTGCTGTGCAGAAGCTCTTTAGTTTAATTAGATCCCATTTGTCAATTTTGGCTTCTGTTGCCATTGCTTTTGGTGTTTTAGACATGAAGTCTTTGCCCATCTCTATGTCCTGAATGATTTTAAAATGTATAATAAATTATTATTGACTGTAATCACCCTGTTGTGCTATCAAATACTAAATCTTATTCATTCCATCTACCTATATTTTTGTACTCATTAACCATCCCCACTTTACCCGCAAGTCCCCACTACCCTTCCCAGCCTCTTGTAATCATCATTTTACTCTTTATCTCCATGAGCTCAATGATTTTAATTTTTAGCTTCCACAAATGAGTGAAAACATGTGAAGTCTGTCTTTCTGTGCCTGGGTTATTTTATTTACTTAATATAATGTCCTCCACTGTATTAAGTTCCATCCATGTTGTTGCAAATGACAGTATCTCATTCTTTTTTATGGCTGAATAGTACTCCATTGTGTATATGTACCACATTTTCTTTCCATTTGTCTTTCAATGGACACTGAGGTTGCTTCCAAATCTTAGCTATTGTGAATAATGCTGCAATAAACATGGGTACATATATCTCTTCAATATACTGATTTTCTTTCTTTGGAGTATATATCTAGCAGTAGGGTTGCTAGATCATATGGTTGTTCTATTCTTAGTTTTTCGAGGAAACTCCATACCGTTCTCCATAGTGGCCGTACTAATTTACATTCTCCCCAACAGAATACAAGTGTTCCCTTTTCTGGTCAGCATTTGTTATTGCATGTCTTTTGGATGAAAGCCATTTTAACTGGGGTGAGATGATATCTCATTGTAGTTTTGATTTGCATTTATCTCATGATCAATGTTACTGAGAGCAAGAAATTATCTCTTAATCTCCAAATCAATATCAATACCTTTGTTGTTTACTTTCTGAAATGAAGAATATACTTCTTTCCTTTAGAGGTTGTAATATGTTCAAAGTTAGTGTTCTCTATCACCAAAATTGATTGCAAAGGTACATCTGTTAATGAAATTAGATTTTATGTATTTCATCTTTGAAAATGTCTTTTTACACTGATAGGTTCTGCCAAATATTGATATTAGTCCATGAGCATGTGATTTTAATTGAGCACATGAATCATTTGGAAAGCATTCGTGGAATTCTATTTGATTCTTGTCTTGATATTTGTCTTTTATATTATTTCATTGCATTGCAGATTAAACACTTCCAATCGAAAGTTAGATGGAAGCTCCTTAACTGCTTTAGTTAAACGAAATTCCTTGTGTGTTAAATGAATTTTGAAATATACAAATTTCCTTTATACTTGCATTGAGGTCTGAAAAACATTGCCAGAACTGTAGCTTGAGCTTGCAAAATATATCTGCTGCAAATTTGTGTGAGAATGAAGATCTCACTTCTTGCTTTAACTTTTGACAGCATGGGAAGTGTATAAAACATTCTAGGTGTAACCAAAAAAAAGTAACTTGGGCCCTAAGAATTTAGATTTTATTTATTTAGGTGGCTAATTCTTACTGATAGCACCTGTTAATTGGAAACTTTTATTAATCACAGTAAAACACAATACTATGCTCAATTTAAATTAAATTAACTTTTGCGTTTAATTTTGTTATCTACAACACAATTTACAGAATGGCTCTATAAAACATTTTTCTCACACATTATTTGTCATAGTATAGTTCTATAGCCTTTTGGAGTATATTACCATTTGCTTTGTTCTCCTGTAGTGAAGTCTTCACTGGCTTCTGGTTTGGAATTTTTATTAAGGAATTTGGAAACCAAAATGGACTAGAGAGCATTAGTCTTGTCATTCAAAATGTTGCGTCACTAATTTTCACTGCATTGTCACCTTTAAGTCATGCTGAGAGAGGAAATGGCAAAATTAGAAACCCGTTGACCTATTTGTACATTTTTCATTAGAATTAATACTCATTTTTGCTTCTCTGAGCCTTACTTTCTGCATTTGTAAAATGGGGATGATGATACCTGTTTTAAGATCTTTAGGAGAAATAAGTTAGTACATATAGAATATTTGCTATTATAGATCCTCAATATATTTTGCTTCTTGGATATTAAATTACTTAAATACAACATTAAACATTACTTTCACATTTTTGCATACGTGTATTTCTTTTATCTTGGGACATCTCAAAGAACTGGTTGTTTATATGTCAGTTCACTTTCTTTTTTAAAGCATGAATTGCAAATGCAGTACAATTTTATTACTTTTAGTCCTCGTGTTTTATATTAGATCTCTAGACTTTGTTCATCTTACACATATGCTTAAGTTTAATCATATCCTCGGGAAAAATAACTGTACAAAGTATTCTTTAAATATATATATATATATGTATATATCTCTAAATATACCACATTATTCATATAATTAAAACATTTTCTCTGCTGTTTTATTATTTCTATAAATATGTTGCCTTTTGGCTAATTAAATATTATAGTGAGAAAATTAGGGAGGAAGATGAAAAACATATCAGCTACCATTCCTTGAGGAGTGTCATTCACAGACCATAGAAAAAGAACAAAACAGTTTGTGGAACACTGCAGCCTGAAACCAATCATTAGCAAACCAATGCTTTTCAAATCCAAAGGGTCACTTTGTGGGTGGGGGGAATCACTACAACCTGATGTTTCTAAGCATCTCAAGAGGAACACCCTACGGAGCAATATTTTCTTTGGTGGCAACTTGTTAACTCATGAACCACAGTTTTGTGCTTAACATGTGGTTGAAATTTTAAGCAGAAACCTGTAAATGTGTAGCTTAGTGTCTTAAAACCATATATTTAGCCAGATGAAGGTGTGGTTCTGTGAAAGTTTCTCTTTAGATGCCAATACTTTTAAGAGCAAAGGGTTGGACCACTTTTAGGCATTCTTGCAAGTGCGTAAAGGACTCTTTCCTCTTATTTTCTCCCCAAGATACTATTTTCACAGCTTGGAGAAATAGAAGTCACCTTTTATATTTGCCACATTTGAATGTGAAGACTGTGGTGGTTGTTTTAATAACTCAGAAGTATTCACATGTTCCCACCTGAAGCTATTCTAAAGAGAAACCACAGTTCCAGAAATAAGCAAAGCAAACAAAAACAGAATAAACGAATGTGATGCCTTTTAGATGGCAGTTATTAAGGTTACTGGTAAAACAATGTTTGACTCTGCTAATATACTTTCCCCGTCTTTAAAATGTAAATATAATTAGACATTTCTGCTAATTCTATTTCAGTACCCTCTGAATGTCAACGAGAGGTCAGAAGGGGGACACCTGGAGTGCGGGAACACCAGTCCTGTCTGCCTTGTGTTGGGCCTTGGGAGTGGCTCACTCTGTTGGTCCATTCTCCTAGTCCTTCTTGAAGAGGACACACCACCAGTATTCAGTATTTCTGCTGTTGGGGCTTCCCCATCTCTTATTACTGGCTCTTTCTGAGTGCTCAAAGACTCCAGAGCTTCTTGCTATTGTCATCTTTCTAGAGACTACTGATGAATGAGATATTTACTTACTTGTTTGTTCATTCAACAAGTGATCTAGAGATCATCTACACATGATCATAAAGTTATGGGATCCAAGGTTATGAAAAGAAATGAAGAATACAATCTAAAACTTGCAATCCAAGGAGGAAATACTCACACATTTAAAATATTTGCACATTTAAATACAAAATTTAAAAGTTATATCACAATGCAAACGCATGAGTTAGTTGAGAAAATGGTAGCCAATGGAGACTGTATTTTCCAGCAGGGTGAACTTGGGCATGACCAGACTGGCAAGTGTGGAAACCAAGCTATCTGGAAGGGTAGGCCGTATTTAGTGAGGAATCATTTGTTTTCAGGGAACAAAAATCCTCTCAAGATACCTCAAGAAATGGGAACTCAACTAGAGCAGTATAATGAAACTGGAATGTCAGAGGCAACCTCTCTGTCTCTCTTTCCATGTGATCTCTCTGCTCTTTCCTGTCCCAGTCTCTTCTCTACAAACTACCTTCCTTCATAGGGGTCTTGATTTCTGTTCTTCCTTAACCTCAGTTAGATGCACCTCTTTTGGCCAAGATCTCACCTTCAATTCCAACACTGGAAATGAGCCAAAGATAAACTCTTGTGAGTAGTAATGACATAAATCTGTGCTTTTGTGTTACTTTTTCCAGAAGCACCCAGAAACTCAGATGTAGGGATGAAGAAGCCAGATGGTATAAATGGTTGTAGAATTGGCAGGATGTAGACTGAATGTGGTGAAAGCAAACAGAAACAAAGGCATACAAAGTATGGAAAGAAAGGGTTTAAACTAATACAATCAAAACTGTATTAGGGAGTTCAAACGGAAAAAAACAGTGTGGAAAAGAGGAAAATCCAGGGACTGGAATGAAGAGCTCGATAAAATGTATTTAATTTTCCATTTGCACTAGATTTCCCCTTATAATTAACTTGCACACGGTACTTTTTCTTGCTGAAAGTGTTACTGTATTAAATTGATGTGTAACAAGGAATTTCCCTGGAAAATCATCTGTGTTGGAGATAACGGGTAGAAGTTGGGAACCGGGAAGTATCTTGATGGCACCTGTAGTGCTTGTGTAGGAGTAGATGGATTAATTTTATGTTAATTCAGTGGTGGGAAGGAAGACTATCCAGTTGGCTAGCAGGTGAGTAGTGCTGAAGACACTATTCTGGGAGGCAATCATTCATCTTCTCTGGTTATTGGTTTTAAGAATGGTCAGCTAACAACATTGAATTTCAGTGGGTAGAAAAGAGTTTGTAAATAAAAATGTGGGTTCTGGTCTGAAATAAGATAGCTAAGGAGTCTGTATAGATAGAAGACTACAATTCTGAGCATAAATTTCTACAGGTGCTATGGGGAGTTTATTCTTTAGTGTATTAGGATCATAGTCATTTTGGTAAAGCATCGGTGGTCATGAGTATGAGTTCTTTGTCACACACTGGACACACACACACACACACACACTTCTGAACTTTGAACTTATTCCCAAAGGATACTCCATGGGATATTTGACCACCAGGAGTGACAACGCACAACTCTTGAACTAGAAGACCTAAGTTCCAGAGAGCTTCCCATGCTGCCAGTCCTGTGTACACAGGCAGAGAGAGGAAGAGACTGGGTCTCAGGTGGAGGAGTCTGTTGATGACGTCTGTGCCTTTGAATTTGGTGATGAGATAAAATACAGACCAAAGCAAGGACCTTGATGCATGGACCCTGTGCTGTTTTTGCTAAGAAGAAAATGGCCAGGAGGAAGGGCCAGCACAGATATCTGATTGCAAATTGCATCAGACAAGGTTAATTAGTCTGTACATTTTTTACTCTAATAGGCGAAACATTTATTCAGGTGACCAGGTACTATTTGAGACAGGCCCAGAGCGGGTATGTTGCTTCTGAAGGTTGATACATCCCTGTTGCATGATTCCTAGTTCCTGGCACATAGTGTCTCCCAAGATTTATAGCTGAGTTATATAGTCTTATTTTCCCAGATGGTATAGTTTTGAATGATATGGATGAAATTGTGGGAAATATTAGCCCAGAATCACAAATGGGTCCATTTTAGTCACTGGCCCACAGTTCATGTCAATGAACGTGAGCTATCTTTGGATAGCATCTTCTTTGGGAGATGCAAGAACTGTATTTCAAAGGTAAATAAGGATACAGTTAAAACAGATGACTTCACATCTGTGTCCATATGCTTGGCATAAGCCTCCAAGTGGCTGTGACTCTTAAACTATGTTCAGAAAATGGCACCCCAGAATATATGTATGTCTGCAACATTCTTCATGAGTTTTTAAAATTAAGATAAAATTTATTTAGCATAAATTAACTTTTGAAAAGTGTGCAATTCATTGGCATTTAGTACATTCACAATGTTGTGCAATCATCACCTCTATGTAGTTCTAAAACATTTCATCATCCCAAAAGGAAACTCTGAAATCATGAAGCACTTTATGCCTTTTTGTATTCATACCATTTCCAACTTCCTGGAGGTTCTTCCATCTCCTACCCATCTGTGGAAATTCAAACCAGGTTATGTTGAAACTAAAATAGTTAGAAAAAGGAAATGAGACAGGCACAAGCCTGAGGGTGGGCCCAGTAGCTGGGATCCCAGGTGGATTTACGCCATGTTCTGCCTTCAATCGGAAGTTCTCTTGGGAGATCTGCATAAGCAGTAGGCTCTTGTTTTCTATTTTTTAAACTTTAACTTTTATTTGTGTATATATATATATATATATAAATAACTTTAATGCATAATGCAGATTCAATTTTTTTTATTTCAACTTTTATTTTAGGCACAGGGGGTACATGTGCAGGTTTGTTATATGGGTATATTGCAACCACGTAGTAAGCATAGTACCCAAGAGGCAGTTTTGCAACCCATGCCCCCTTCTCTCCCTCTCCTCTTCTGGTAGTCTGCAGTGTTTATTGTTCCCATGTTTATGTCCATTGTGCTCAATGGTTAGTTCCCATTTATAAATGGTAACATGAGATATTACAACAGATGCTGGCAAGGCTGAAGAGAAAAGGCAATGCTTATACACTCTTGGTGGGAATGTAAATTAGTTCAGCCACTGTGGAAAGAAGTTTGGAGATTTCTCAAAGAACTTAAACCAGAACTACCATTTGACCCAGTATCCCATTACTGGGTATATACCCAAAGGAAATGGATCCTTATACCAAAAAGACACATGTACTCATATGTTCATTGCTGTGCTATTCACAATAGCAAATATATAGAATCAACCTGGCTTCCCAAGAATGGTGATTGGATAAAGAAGATATGCTACATACACACCATAGAATACTACACAGCAATAAAAAGAACTGTCCTTTGCAGCAATGTGGATGCAGGTAGAGGCCATAATCATAAGCAGATTGTTATTTCAAGTACAGCCTTTCTTTGCATATTTGGTTTTCCTTTTTCCTTCTGCTCACACTCATAACCTGCCTCCTCCACCCCACATATATTCTCTCATTCATAACAACTTCGTATGTATCCTTCCACTTCTTCATTTCTATATGTTCATAGAATCATATACAGACATTTATTGACTATAAGATGCATATATTTTTTCTTATTTTTCTTTTACAAAAATTATTATATATGAATACCTGTATAACCACCCATCTTATATATTTTACACAACAATATAGATGTCATGAATATCACTTCAATTCAACTATTTAGCTCTGATTTCTTCTTCTTGATATATATTATATAGCATGACTGTGGCATAATTTATACCATAATTCTCCAATTGATGGCCGTTTGTTATGCTTTCATCTATTTATTTATTCTTTTCCCACTATTAATAAGAGTACAACAGACTTTCTTATAGCATGTCATTGTATACTACAAGCTTGATTTACATAGGATAGATTCCCTGAAGAGGTATTAAATCAAAGCATATGCATTAATTTTAAAATTTCAACAGATATTTCCAAGCTGCTTTTAGAAAAGCAGTGGCAACACACATGTCCACTTTAGAGAGAGCCCTATTTATTACACCTTTGCCAGCTTGGTAAGTGTGCAATAATATTCAGTGTTACTTTAATCTGTATTTCACTACCAGTAAATTTGATCATCTTTTCATATTTGTGAGATACCTAGGTTTTCCATTTGTTAAAATACATATTTCTTGCCGACTTTTTCTATTTTATGTCTTTTACTTCTCCATTTTTGTATAGCTGCCACTTTGTCTTAATATATATTGTAATTATTTTCTTTAAATCCATTGTTACTTCATTTTTATTAAAAATATGTTGGTTTTTGTTCTGCTTTAGCTCCCAGTATATAAGCACTTCATCATCTATAGACTGTTGTTAGGTCTCCTAGGCTTTCTTACAAGATTTGTATTATTCATTTTCCCATTTAATTATTTAATTCATCTTAATTTTTAAATTTTATATTGGAAAAATAAGTATCCAGTTGTATTTTTTTCAAAAAGTGTGAAATGGTTTGGCTGTGTCCACACTCAAATCCCATCTTAAATTGTAGTTCCCATAATCCCCATGTGTCATGGGAAGGGAGGAACCAAGTGGAGGTAATTAAGTCATGGGGTTGGTTTCCCTTATTCTGTTCTCATGACGGTAAGTTCTCACAAGATCTGATAATTTTATAAGGGGCTTTCCCCTTTGCTGGGCACTCGTTCTTCTCTCTTGCCTACTGCCATGTAAGACGTAATACTGAATGGGCAAAAACTAGAAGAATTCCCTTTGAAAACTGGCAGAAGACAGGGATGCCCTCTCTCACCACTCCTATTCAACATAGTGTTGGAAGTTCTGGCCAGGGCAATCAGGCAGGAGAAAGAAATAAAGGGTATTCAATTAGTAAAAGAGGAAGTAAAATTGTCCCTGTTTGCAGATGACATGACTGTATATTTAGAAAACCCCATCGTCTCAGCCCAAAATCTCCTTAGGCTGACAAGCAACTTCAGCAAAGTGTCAGGATACAAAATCAATGTGCAAAAATCACAAGCATTCTTATACACTAATAACAGACAAACGGAAAGCCAAATCATGAATGAACTCCCATTCACAATTGTTTCAAAGAGAATACAATACCTAGGAATCCAACTTACAGGGATGTGAAGGACCTCTTCAAGGAGAACTACAAACCACTGCTCAATGAAATAAAAGAGGACACAAACAAATGGAAGAATATTCCATGCTCATGGGTAGAAAGAATCAATATCGTGAAAATGGCCATACTGCCCAAGGTAATTTATAGATTCAATGCCATCCCCAACAAGCTACCAATGACTTTCTTCACAGAATTGGAAAAAACTACTTTAAAGTTCATATGGAACCAAAAAAGAGCCTGCATTGCCAAGTCAATCCTAAGCCAAAAGAACAAAGCTGGAGGCATCACACTACCTGACTTCAAACTATACTACAAGGCTACAGTAACCAAAACAGCATGGTACTGGTACCAAAACAGAGATATAGACCAATGGAACAGAACAGAGGCCTCAGAAATAACACCACACATCTACAACCATCTGATCTTTGACAAACCTGACAAAAACAAGAAATGGGGAAAGGATTCCCTATTTAATAAATGGTGCTGGAAAAACTGGCTAGCCATATGTAGAAAGCTGAAACTGGATCCCTTCCTTACACCTTATACAAAAATTAATTCAAGATGGATTAAAGACTTAAATGTTAGACCTAAAAACCATAAAAACTCTAGAAGAAAACCTAGGCAATACCATTCAGGACATAGGCATGGGCAAGGACTTCATGTCTAAAACACCAAAAGCAATGGCAACGAAAGCCAAAATTGACAAATGGGATCTAATTAAACTAAAGAGCTTCTGCACAGCAAAAGAAACCACCACCAGAGTGAGCAGGCAACCTACAGAATGGGAGTAAACTTTGCAATCTACTCATCTGACAAAGGGCTAATATCCAGAATCTACAATGAACTCAAACAAATTTACAAGAAAAAAACAAACAACACCATCAAAAAGTTGGCGAAGGATACAAACAGACACTTCTCAAAAGAAGACATTTATGCAGCCAATAGACACATGAAAAAATGCTCATCATCACTGGACATCAGAGAAATGCAAATCAAAACCACAGTGAGATACCATCTCACACCAGTTAGAGTGGTGATCATTCAAAAGTCAGGAAACAACAGGTGCTGGAGAGGATGTGGAGAAATAGGAACACTTTGACACTGTTGGTGGGACTGTAAACTAGTTCAACCATTGTGGAAGACAGTGTGGTGATTCCTCAAGGATCTAGAACTAGAAATACCATTTGACGCAGCCATCCCATTACTCGGTATATACCCAAAGGATTATAAATCATGCTGCTATAAAGACACATGCACACATATGTTTATTGTGGCACTATTCACAATAGCAAAGACTTGAAACCAATCAAAATGTCCATCATTGATAGACTGGATTAAGAAAATGTGGCACATATACACCATGGAATACTATACAGCCATAAAAAAGGATGAGTTCATGTCCTTTGTAGGGACATGGATGAAGCTAGAAACCATCATTCTCAGCAAACTATCGCAAGAACAAAAAACCAAACACCACATGTTCTCACTCATAAGTGGGAACTGAACACTGAGAACACTTGGACACAGGAAGGGGAACATCACACACCAGGGCCTGTTGTGGGTGGGGGGAGGGGGAGGTATAGCATTAGGAGATATACCTAATGTAAATGACGAGTTAATGGGTGCAGCACACCAACATGGCACATGTATGCATATGTAACAAACCTGCACGGTGTGCACATGTACCCTAGAACTTAAAGAGTAATAAAAAAATAAAAAGAAGAGATAATTTAGAGTATCTGGCAAAAAAAAATTCTAAGCAGCAAACCATTCAAGCTGTGACTTGGGTGCTCTTAAAAGCATTCATTTTTTATTCATTCACAAAGGTATGGTTTGGAATTGGAACTTGTGTTTAAAAGGAAAGCAAAGCATAAAATTTCAGAAAATTTGCAGCCTAACAATGCAATAGAAAAAAAAATTTTCTAAGGAGAAATTCAAGCTGGCTGCAGAAATTTGCATAAGTCACAAGGAGCCAAATGTTAACCACAAAAACAGTGGATAAAATGTCTCCAGGGCATGTCAAAGGTCTGCATGGCAGCCCCTCCCATCACAGGCCAAAATGCCTAGGGGGAAAAATGGTTTTGTGTGCTGGCCCCAGGGCCTGGCTGCTTTGTGCAGTCCTGGGGCATGGTGCCCCACATCCCAGCCATGGCTAAAAGGGGCCAACATAAAGCTCAGGCGATTGCTCCAAAGATGTGAGCCACAAGCCTTGGTGGCTTACATGTGGTGTTGAACCTGCAGGTGCACAGAAGTAAAGAATTAAAATTTGAAAACCTCTGACTACATTTCAGATAATGTGCAGAAATGCCTGGATGTCCAGGCAGAAGTTTGCTGCAGGGGCACAGCCTTCATGTAGAACCTCTGCTAGGGCAGTGCAGGAGGGAAATGGAATTGGAACTGCCACACAGAGTCCCCACTAGGGCACTGCCTAGTGGAGCTGTGAGGAAAGTGCCACTGTGCTCCAGACCCCAAAATGGTAAATCCATCAACAATTTGCACTGTACACCTGAGAAAGCCATAAACACTCAAAGCAGCCTATGAAAGCAGCCAGGAGGGGGGTTGTACCCTGCAAAGCCATAGGGGTGGAGCTTCCAAAGGCTGTGGAAGCCCACCTCTTCCATCAGTGTAATCTGAATGTAAGACATAAAGTCAAAGAAAATGATTTTAAAACTTTAAAGTTTAATAACTACCATATTGGATTTTGGACTTGCATGGGGCCTATAGCCCCTTTGTTTTGGCCAATTTCTCCCATTTGGAATGGGTGCATTCACCCCATGCTTGTACCCCATTGTATCTAGAAAGTAACTAACTTGTTTTTAATTTTCTAGGGTCATAGGCAAAAGGGAATTGCTTGTCCCAAATAAGAGTTTAAACTTGAATTTGTAAGTTAATGCCAGAATAAGTTAAGACTTTAGGGGACTTTTGGAAGGGCATAGTTGTGTTTTAAATTGTAAAAACATAAAATTTGGGAGGGGTCAGGGGTGGTATAATATGTTTTGGCTGTATCCCTACCCAAATCTCATCTTAAATTATAGTTCTCTTTAATCCCCATGTGTCATGGGAGGGACTAGGTGAAGATAATTGAGTCTTGGGGACAGTTTCCCCCATCTTGTTCTCATGACAGTAAATTCTCATGAGATCTGATGGTTTTATAAGGGGCTTCCCCCTTTGCTGGGCACTCCTTCTTCTCTCCTGCCTGCTGCCATGTAAAATGTGCCTTTGCTCCTCCTTTACCTTCCACCATGGTTGTGAAGTCTCCCTAGTCATGTGGAACTGTAAGCCCATTAAACCTCCTTTTCTTTGTATTACCCAGTCTCGAGTGTTTTTTCATAGCATTATACAAATAAACTAATACAGTATGGTTACTTGTACCAGAGCCATTTATTAAAATCCTATGTTTCCTAAAAAATTAAATGACTATCTTTGGCATACATTAAATTTTTTAATGTGCACTGGTGTCTAGATATGGCTTATTTATTTTATTCTACCAAGCTGATTATTATAGTTTTATACTACATCCTGTTGTCTGGTAAAACCAATACTTTCCCAATATGTTCTTTTAGAAACTTTTCTTGAACTTCTTCAAATAGTTATTCTTTTTTAGAAATTGAAGATGATTTTAACTACACCTGCCACCACCAATAACCTACAAAACAACATGGATTCTAATTGAGGTTGCATAAAGTCTATGTATCAATATTGAGATAATTTATTTCTATTAAATGTAATCTTTATGTCCAAGAATGTTATTTATTTCCATTTGTTTATATATTTTAATGTACTTTAATATGTTTTATAATTTTATTCATATAATCCTGTGTCTATATTATTTACTTCTACATTTTCTAAAATAGGTTTTTATCACTATTAGGAATGAAATATTTTTCCATATCAATTTTTGATTGTTTATTACTAGATAGAAAAAAGGTATTAATTTAGGAATACTTTTATTATTTATTTTGATTTTTCTCTACAGTTTTTAGATTTTACAGATATAAAGTCAAAGCATGGAAAAAATGTAGTTTTTGTAAAGCCTTTTTTGTTTGGTCTTCCTTCCTTAAAAATGAAGTCACTCACAGCTAAAAATTTTCTTCTGACTCCCATTGTTTTTCAGAACTAGGGTGCTCCTATTTATTGCTCTCTTGATATAATTTCCAGTTTGAGTTCCTCTTTGATTCAAGAATTCTCTAGTAGCATGTTTCTTTATATTCACATAGTTAAGATTTTGGTGAGAGCCTCGTTCATTATTTGCTTCTAATTTTATTGGATTATGCTACTCAAATGTAAGCTATAAAATCCCTCTTTTTTAGCTTTTAAAATTTTCTTTGTGAGTAAGCACACAACTGATTATTTTCCACAGACAATATAGAAAAATGTAAATTTCTGCTGGAAGGAAACTCAGTTCCTCTACGTTTTTGCTTAATGTTTCTAGGCTATCGAAACCATCCTATTCTAAAAGAAGTATGTTAAAGCCTTTAACTATCATGTTATTTTCACTACATTTTTCTTGTTTTGCCGACAGCTCAATTCAATGTATTTCGTTTCCATATTGCATGCTATAACCAGGTTTATGACATACATGACATAAATTCCACAAATTGTGTCTTTTGTCATTAAATACTGTTACTCTTCATATGATTTAATAAACTGAGATTTTGAAGAGCTACTCAATAAATAGCATCTCTCTGCCCCGTGTAAATAGAACAAGGTGACAAATAAAAGCTAATGAATGGTATCTATGGCAGGAATGCTGTGGCAATTTGTAGATCCCAGTGTGAAAATGAAAATGTGAGCCCCTTTGTTTAATGGCCGTTAAGAATTTCAAGATAATGACAGCAGAGCATTATGCCAATTCAAGGGATTTTTAAAGTATGGAACCCTTAGTTAGATTATAAACCCATGCAGCTGGTGCAGGATATGGAAGTCTAAATATTAATTTTGTTACTAATAAATCCGATATAGCAGAGTATATGAAAGCTAAATTGGCCTGCTAACTGCAAGTTAGATTTATAGTTAGCAGGCCAATTTGGTTGGCCTACTTATGACTGACCAATACCACATTTCTGGTAGTCTAAGTGTAGTGTTTAAAAAGTCGATAATTTTTCAGACACAGCATCTCAGGCCTATAATCCTAGCACTTTGGGAGGACTAGGCAGGTGGATCACTTGAGCTCAGGAATTTGAGGCCAGTCTAGGCAACATGGTGAAACCCAGTCTCTACCAAAAATACAAAACTTAGCTGGGCATGGTGGCATGTGCCTGTAGTCCCAGCTACTTGGGTGGCTGAGGTGGGAGGATCACTTGAGCCTGGGAGGTTGAGGCTGTAGTGAGCCGAGATCACCTCACTGCACTCCAGCCTGGGCAACAGAGTGAGACCCTATCTCAAAAAAAAGTCAATAATTTAAAAATCTGGCTGTATATAATATTATGTTAAATGATGGCATCTCATAGGTAATTTTGTGTGTGGAAGAAAATTCTGAACAATGTCATGGAGCCTCCTTTTCCATATTTTTAGCATATTTCACTTCCTCTTAACTTTTTCAAAAAGATTTGTGGATGAGTCATGGATGATAAATGTCCCAGGAGATTCTCTCCTCTTCCTTCTGCACACGTTAGGAACAACACAAGCATTGGCCACGTGCACTATCTCACACCACACTGGAATTGGACTTCAACCATGACCTAAAGAGGCCACACCAAATGATGAGAAAGAGCCTGTTCTTTACAGCAATTTTATTCTTGGCTTTTCTTCTGAGGAGACGCAAGTGAAGTACATAATTAGCGTCAACGATGATGGCATGTGTTTATTTTTTCATGATGTGGACACCCAACTTCTGGGACCAGCTCTGAGGTCAGTGCTTGAGAGACCACCCAAATGGTTTCATTTTTTTTTGCTGTCTTTGTTGTCCTATAAGATTAAGAACTAAAAAAGTTAGATCATGACATGCTGGAAATAAGGCATGTTACAAAGAGGATAAAATATAGTTCTGTGATACACCAATTGTGCATGACACATTCCAATTCCTCACGCTGAACAAATTACCAGTAGCAATATGCTATGAATAGATTCAGATATAGATATAGCCTTGAGATTTGCAGAAGCCAATGAACTATCCTAATATTACTAAGAGTTGCGTGTTCCAATAAGTCAGGGGGAAGAAAGGAAAGTATTAGGAATTCTGTTAAAGTCTTTAGCCAGTGGATGGGAAGACAATCAATGACGGTGGTCCCGTAAGATTATAAAAGAGCTGAAAAACTCGTACCACCTAGTGACGTCAATGCCATCATAATACACAACTCATTACCCTTTCTATGTTCAGAATGTTTGGATACGCAAATATTTACCATTATATTACAATTGTCTACAGTATTTACAGTAACATGCTGATCAGATTTATAGCTTGGGAGCAATAGACTATACCACATAGCCTCAGTATGTAGTAGGCTATACCATCTAGGTTTGTAAAAAGTACACTCTATGATGTTCACACAATGACCAAATCACCTAACAGTGCATTTATCAGAATGTATCCCTGTCATTAAGATACCATATATATCTTAATAGCCAATGAAATGCAAACTTCAATTCAGTATGTAGTCACTGTATGAGGGTTACAGACTATAATTTTATTTGAAATTTAGGAATATAATGACTCAAATTTGAGGGAATAGGTAATGTAACTAACTTTTCCTCTGTTTTCAAAGTCATTGATAGGGCAACTATAAAGGACGTCACCATGTTCCATCAGTCTTAAACGTGATTTGGTGGCAGTTGATGTTGCTGGTACTTAAAAAACAAACAAAAAACAAATTGGCATGCTAGGAATATTTTCATGGGAAAAAAACCCCAATATTATTTGGGGTGCATAATTGTTTTCTTAATGAGTATGCACATTTTAAATTTGTGAAAATTTAAATATTAAGTATAGAAATTGTAAAGACAATTACTCATATTTTGAATTGCGGAAGCAGCATATTTGGCATTCTATATACTTAGAAAGTATAAGAGATTATTCTACTAGCACAGCAAATCAGCCTTGTATTTCAATATGAAGAATCAGCTTTTGGTTGTTGATTAGTTGTATCTTATGCTTGTTTTCTGTTTCATTGATTTCTATTCTTAACTTTATTATTTCCTTCCATTTCTTTAGACTCAATTTTATGTTCATTTTCCATCTTCTTGAAATGGATGATTAGATCATCAATTTTCAGCCTTTCTTGAGTTCTACCATATATATTTAAGGTTATAAATTTTAGTCTAAACACGGCTTTATGTATGTATCTAAGTTTTGATAAATAGCATTTTTATTATTTTTTAGTTTACAATTTTTGATTTTTGTTTTAATTTTTTTGACATGTATTATTTAGAAGTGTATTGCTTCCTTTTTAAACATATGATCATTTTTCAGTTTTCTTTTTGTTTTTGTTTATAGCTAATTTCTACCATGATCAGAAATGTTAATTTTGATAAATGATTCATGTGCACTTGATATGATTGTCTCTTTTAGAGTTATTGGGTGCAGTGCTTTATGTATACCAATTAGGCCAAGTTTATTACTCATGCTGTTCAAATATTCTAAATCCTTATTTTTTCTATATGCTCTTTAAGCTACGGAGAGAGTTGTGTTACTAAGAATATGAATTCATTTATTTCTCTTTTATATTCTGTAATTTTAAAATTCATATTATTTCAGGTTAAGTTACTAAGTCGATAAAAATTTAGAATTGCCGCATTTTCCTAATAGGTTCGTCCTTCTAGTACTATAAAAATATCCCTCTCTATAACTAGTAATGGTTTTTAACTTAAGGTCTACTTTGTCTGATATTAGAACTGCTATACCAGCTTCCTTTGAGTTAGGTTGGCATTATTTATATTTTCCAAACTTTTACTTTCAACATTTTATTTTATTTTATGTCTTCCCCTCCTTGATCTTCACTCTCAGTTCATGAGAGTTTTACTTTGCACAGAAAAACTGAAGCACTCAGAAGAAAACTGGCACAGATTTCCAGTACGACACCAGCCCATACACTAGCATGTGTGCCCACGCATTCTTCCTTTCCATATGCTGCTGTATATATTTGTTTAAAGACAGGGTCTCTCTCTGTCCTGCAGGCTAGAGTGCAGTGGCACAATCATGGCTCAGTGTAGCCTCAACATCCTGGGCCCAAGTGATCCTCCCACCCCAGCCTTCTGAGTAGCTAAGGCTACAGGCATGTGCCACTGTGTCAGGCTTCTATATGCCACTGTAGATGAACCTTTTGTGACCCTGTATAAGGCACACTATTATCCACCTACTCTTTCTTGCTCCAGGCACCACTCCGGCAATCCTTACCGGTCTCCTAATTCAAGAATTTCCCACTCTGCTAGATGATCCTGATGGCAGCTACCGGCCATCTGATACAGCCACTGCCATCACACCACGACTGCACAGAAGGCACAGGGAGGAGGCAAACAGCACCCCCCTACCCTCCAACCCCCTCCCCCTGTGGGGAGAAGAAAGGAAGATCAGATTGTTACTGTGTCTATGTAGAAAAGGAAGACATAAGAAACTCCATTTTGATCTGTATTAAGAAAAATTGTTTTGCTTTGAGATGCCGTTGATCTGTAACTTTAGCCCCAATCCTGTGCTCACAGAAACATGTGCTGTATTGAATCAAAGTTTAAGGGATTTAGGGCTGTGCAGGATGTGCCTTGTTAACAATATGTTTGCAGGCAGTATGCCTGGCAGATGTCATCGCCATTCTCCATTCTCTATTAACCAAGGGCACAATGCACTGTGGAAAGCCGCAGGGACCTCTGCCCAAGAAAGCCTGGGTATCATCCAAGGTTTCCCCTCACTGAGACAGCCTGAGATATGACCCTCATGGGAAAGGAAAGACCTTACGTCCCCCAGCCCAACACCTGTAAAGGGTCTGTGCTGAGGAGGAGTAGTGAAAGAGGGAGGCCTCTTTGCAGTTGAAATAAGAGGAAGGCTTCAGTCTCCTGCTCATCCCTGGGAATGTAATGCCTAGGTGAAAAGCCGACCATTCCCATTCATTCTATTCTGATATAGGAGAAAACTGCCCTGTGGCTGGTGGCGAGATATGCTGGCAGCAATACTGCTCTGTTACTCTTTGCTACACTGAGATATTTGCGTAAAGTGAAACCTAAATCTGGCCTACGTGCACATCTAGACACAGTACCTTTCCTTGAACTTATTCATGATACAGATTCCTTTTCTCACATGTTTCCCTGCTGACCTTCTCCCCACCTGTTGACCTGCTACACTCCCCTCGCCAAGACAGTAAAAATAATGATCAATAAATACTGAGGGAACTCAAAGACCCTCTATATCAAATTATATTAATTATAAGACCATAGGAAACTTGCACACATTAAATTCTAATGGAATTTATATGCATTCTCCTTCTATTTAATTAACACGTATTGAGCACTTACCAAGGGCAGTTTATGTGCTAGAAATGAAAATACAGGAAGGAGAATGAGATGGTTCCTCATTGAGATAGATGGTGAGGGAGAGATAGATGAAGACAGAAATAAATCACTCAGTAGAGTTTGATGGAGCTGATACGATTTGGCTCTGTCCCCACCCAAATCTCATCTGGAATTGTAATCCCCACAAGTCAAGTGAGGGACCTGGTGGGAGGTGATTAGATCGTGGAAGTGGTTTTCCCCATGCTGTTCTCATGTTAGTGAGACAGTTCTCACGAGATCTGATGTTTTAAAAGTGGCAGTTTCCCCTGCACTCTCTCCCTCCTGCCACCATGTAAAAAGATGCTTCTCCTTCACCTTCCGCCATGATTGTAAGGTGGAACTGTGAGTCAATTTAACTCCCAAGCCATGTGGAACTGTGAGTCAATTTAACCTCTTTTGTTTATATATTACCCAGTGTCAGGTAGTATCTTTATAGCAGTGTGAAAACAGACTAAAACAGGAGCCATTATGGAGATGTCTACGAAGTACTGGGGAGAGGGAAGGAGGGGGAACCAACAATCAGGTTTTCCTAGTAGGTGAGGGTGGTCAAGAAAATCATCTGCTACCTCTTGGTTTCCCTATGTGAAAAATGACTAATGGAATCCTGTGAAGGATTCCCAATACCCCTTATGCTCCTCTGTATTTTTCATAGCCCCAGTATTTGTTTGCTAGGGCTGCTATAACAAAATGCCATCAAGAGAGTGGCTTAGGAAACAAAAATTCATTGTCTTAAGGTTCTAGAGGCGGGAAGTCTGAACTCTGAAGGGCAGGGTTGATTGCTTCTGTGGGCTGTGAGAGGGACCATCCCACACCTCTCTCCTAGCTTCTGGTGGTTGCTGGCAAACTTTAGTGTTCTTTGACTTACAGATTCATCACCCAGTCTCTGCCTTTATGTTCACATGGCATTCTTCCTGTGTGAGACTGCTTCTCTCTGTCCAAATTTCCGTTTTTTATAAGGATACTAGTCATACTGGACTAGGGCCCACCCAAATGCCTTCATCTTAACTTCACAATAATATCTGCAACAATCTTATTTCCAAATGTCACATTCTGAGGAAGTGGGTGTTAGAATTTCAACATATGAATTTTGGAGTGGAGAACACAACTTAATGCATAACAGCTCTTTTCATCTCTCAGCAAACTAGGTAACATTTATTTTTAATGTTTATTATTAAATTTATTATATTTATCATTATAAAAGATAAAAGTTTAAATTTATAATATGTAAATCAATTTAATTGATAGTTAATTAATATTAATATTTATTTTAATAAATACTAATTTAATTATTTTTATTTATTTTTGCTTATTGTTATTGCTTTTACTTATTTTTTGTTCTTTTGGTTTTTGACTTTGACTATAATGTAAGCTCCTTCGGGGAAACAATGTGTGATTATTTGTTCACCGATACAACCTGAACACCTACAACAGCACTTGGCTAATCAGAGGCAATCAGTAGATTTTTTTTTTTTTTTTTGAGACAGTTTCACTTGGTCATCCAGACTAGGGTGCAATAGTGTGGTCATGGCTCACTGCAGCGTTAAACTCCTGTGCTCAACTGATCCTCCCACCTCAGCCTCCCCAGTAGCTAGGACTACAGGCATGCACCACCACACCCAACTAATTTTTATTTTTATAGAGATGGGCTCTTGCTATGTTGCCTAGGCCAGTCTCAAACTCTGGGCTTCAAGTGATCCTCTAACCCTGTCCTCCCAAAGTGCTGTAATTACAGGCATGAGCCATTGTGCCCAGCCAGTATGTATTTTTTTTTAATGAATGAATGAATCAACAAGAAAGAAACAGGTAGAATGGAAAGGGTTTGTTTGTGGGTCTCCTACCCTCATTGTACTTCTGGGTTGCAAAGAAATGCTGCAACTAGATATAAACTATGCAAACAGATGATAAACAAAAATAAATAAAATGGTTCAGGGTAGGGTGGATGTCTATGTTGGGAAAGATGAGAAGACAAAAAGAATGACAATTTATAGCCTTAATTTTCCCTCTTCTCATTCTTAGAGGTTCTCCCCCAACACCCCCATCTGAATTTTTGAGAATTAAGAGATGCTTCCCAACCTCTAATCTTGTGGCTTTGAATCCTACTAGGTGGCCCATTTACTCCCAATCTTCTTCTATGAGCAGATGACCTGTTTGGATTTTACATTTAAAGTATCCAAGACCAGAATTTCACTTTCTAGGCTAAAACAAAAGCATCCTATGATGTATCTGGTATAGAGTTGCAGACAAAGACACCTAGATGGATTTTTCTTTTTTTAAAAAAATGCCACTCGCAGAAAAGCATTTTTGAGGAAAACTCTTCAAAGAATCAAAACCATCATTCTCCACCCTCTTCGAGTTTGTCTCTGTGCAGTGGTCACATTGTGTCAAATAAACATTTTTTACCCGTGTGATCGATCATCTCTTCTGAAACTCATTCTTCAGCAATATAACATGAATGGGATTGAATGTCTTTGTACAGAATCCTGTTTTGTGGGTTTGTGTGGTTGGTGGGTGTCCATCAAAAACCATTTTTAAAATCAGCCACATCTGCATTTTTCCCCCCTCTGCTAGGAAATGACCAGGACTGTATTCTTCTCTGGGGGCCAGTATTGGGATGAAGCCACACAAGGTTTCTCTCCCTGCCACATAGATGCTCCTGTTGTCGACTGTAGCTCTGATTCTCATATTTGCTCCCTTGCATTTTTCAGCGATAAATACGTAATATTTCTCTTAGATTGTTTTTATCTCTCTGACCCTCATTGCCTCCTCTTTTCAATCCATTCATAAACCCAAAACCTGCTTCAGCATACTTTTATTAAAGTATCTATAAAAGCAGGAGGGAGGCTGCCCCCATGTCAGCAGCCTGTGGGAACCTCGAGCTCTCAGGCTGCATAGTCCTCGACCAGGGCACAACCTAGTGGGGTTTTGGGAGGCGCTGCCTGTTACTTCTCCTGGGGCCAACAGATGACAAACTCTCCATCCATCATTGCAAGGTCTCAGGTCTGAAGTCCACTGCAGTCAGCCTTCCCTGGTGGTGCGTTGTTGTCAGAACCTCCCCACTACTCCTCTGGGTGGCCCCACTCTTGTGCCTATTTCCCTCTCACGGTCATCAGGCCTCGCCCAGGTAAGTGACCTGCCCACAAGGGACATTCTGCTTGAGAACCTTTTAAAAGTCAGGTTTATTATGGCATAACTTAAACAATAAATTACAGTTGGATGGGTTTTGACAAATGCATATAGCCCTGAAACCAGTACCGTAATTTAGATACAATATTTTTATCACCTTAGAAAGTCCACCCTCAGCCATGTACAGTAGGTGATGAATATTTGATTAGCAAATATTTAGTCACCTCTTAGACAAAGTGAGTTCTAATGTCCAGTAACAGGAACTCAGTCCAAGTGCCACAGGAACAAAGAAACCAGCCATTTAACCTACCAAACACAAAATACACCAGGAAAAAACGGACAAAAAAGCAAAAGGGAAACAACTGTTTTAATAAAATAATTGCATTTTGCAAAACCATAAACTCCTAAGGTTTCTGAAAAAGTCTAGAAGTTCCCTTCAGAATATCTATAGAAGAACCTGTCTCTTCATTTCACTCTAATTGTAAACATTTTTTTTCCCAAGCAGTGATATTTACAATAAAAACTTAAAAACATTTATTGATTTGTTTGATAATTACTAGTATAGTTAGTCTTTAGTTTACAAATGGGTTGTGATTTGAAAGTTTACTAGTAAATCAAGTGCTTCTTAACTTTTTTTCATAACTATGTTGTCAAAAATGAGTACACAAGTATTGTATAAGAGTACTCTAATATTTGTTAATTGCCTGAATTCTAGATTCCAGAACCTGGGAACCAAGTAGTGCAGATTAAAGGTACATATACGATAAATTTTTAGGAAGTAACAGGACTTGACATTGATCAGAATATAAAAGTGACCTCTATGGAAGAATAAAATAACTACTCCTATGATTTAGATTTGGATAACTAGGTGGATGGCAATGCTACCAATTGAGAAGTAGAAAACACAGAATTAGGAGTGGAACTGGGGTGAGAGGATAGCAAGTTACATTTGACATTTGTCCCTACATGGGACATTTAGGTAGAGAAGTCTAGTTGGAGTTGGATATATAATCTGAAGTTTGAGGAAGATGTCATCTGCATAGAGGCAATTGTTGAAACCACAAGACTAGATGAGATTTCCTAAAAGAATATATAGTATGAAAAATGCAGTTGACTAAAATGCTGAGGAAACCCAAATATACAATATATGGTTCCATAAAGAGCAAGAAAAAAATTAAAAAGACTTTTTGGAATGTCATTATATTATTTTCCAAAAAATTAAAGCATGCAAAGTAAATCTGAGTTAAGTGTCACATAAGCCTGAATCTTAAAAAGGTTATGGAACAAAAGTGTCAAGCTTTAATAAATTTCCGCTGGCCACTACAGTCTGCCAATCTACCAGTTGCATCATAATTACCTGAGAAGCTTTTTAAAGATAAAAATTCTAAGTCTGCTCCTGTGTATTTTGATTTAGGAGGTATTTCACAAGACTCAAAACTCAGCATTTGTAAAAGATTCCAAATCTGACATTGTGCCAGCTTTGGAAACTTCTTCTTCATAAAACTTTCACTCCTCACTGCCTCAAGTTGCACACGTTTTTTTCTTATAGAAGAAAATAAGTCTGGCTGTGTTTATTGAACGTAGGAATGCATAGCTAATGACAGAAAGTACCTTCCATTTTCCTACCAGCACAAACCTTTGTGACTAAAAGAAACGTGTAATTGCCAAGCTAAGAAACACCTGTAAATAAAAGAGATAGTTATTATAAAAATGAGCACCTGTACATAGTATTTATTTTATTGAAAAGATAATGGTTTAGAGGAAGAATCCAAGCTATAATAAAATTAATTATTGTTCTGCAAGCCACCCTAAAGAAGGGTTTCCAATGAAAGGAATTCATTGTCACTATTCAGCTATGCACATGACTGCCCATATGTCAACTGCTATGGCTGCTTTTTGACCTGCAACATTTGATACTTGGATGGTTTCACACAGTTTTAGCCATCCAGTGTTCCACAGAATGCTGATTTTCCTCAAGATGTTACTAAGTGGTGCACTAAGTAAATATTTGTCACATAATTTTAAAAATTGCTAATTTATCTTTTGGAGTTTCACAAAGAATATTAGCAATATTAAAGGCCTTGAAAAGTCATGCAATCAAGATCCAGTTAATTTTGTTTATTCTATTGTTTCCTGCTATGGTTCGAATGTGTCATTCAAAAGTTCATGTGTTGGAAGTTTAATTCTCAATGCAGTAGCACTGGGAGGTGGGGCCTAATAAGAGATGATTGGGTCATGAGGGCAGATCCCTCATCGATTAACATCATTATTGCAAAAACAGCTTAGTTATTTCCAGAGTGGGTTGTTATAAAGCAAGTACAGCCCCTGTTGCCTCCTTCTCTGTATTGCGTGCTCACTTCTGCTTCTGCCCTTTGCTATGGAATAATGCAGCACAAGGTCCTCACCAGACACCAGCACCATGCTCTTGGACTTCCCAGGTTCCATAACTGTAAGAAATAAATCTCTTTTCTCCATAAAAGACTCAGCCTGTCTGTTAAAGCAACATAAAACAGACTAAGATATTTCCCAAATTTCTTATGACCACATTTTGCTTTTTACATGAAACACAGTGTTAGAAATGTTGCTCCATATAATACCATGAAAAAATTTTAAATTCCAGTGAGATCAAGAAAAAGAATAACTGGTGGTCATTTGTTGAACATGAAATGAACAGAGCCTTAATATAATTTGGAATAATAGCATTTGACTGTAAATCTTGATAGTACACTGTTTCTAGGCTAAGATAGAGTATCTAAGCATATTAGTAGGGTAAATAACAATTTCAAAAGAAATATTTTAGAAATTTAAGGCAGCCTACTAACTTCAAATCTTTTAGAAATATTCATCTCTCTAAACTTATTAGTCTCATTAAGAATATTACTTCCTATTTATTGAAGTAATTCCTAGGGGCTTTTTCTTACTAATGCTATTCAATATCCAACCTACCTTTCTGGTTGCATTCCCCCAAACCCCGATCACTACTCCATACTCCACAGCACTCTCAAACACAAAATGAATTTTCAAAATCTTCACACCCTTGCTCACACTGTCACATTGGCCTAGAATTTATTCATGATTCCTATTGCAAAACTCCACTCAAGTACATGTTTTTCTGTGATCTCCTCCACAAACCACTAATGATCCTTATCACATTGTATCAGGTTTGTATAAATTTATCTCCCCTCCAAAGTTGTGAATCCCAAGAGAAAAAGAACTAAGTCACATTTACTTGAGTAACATGTAAGAAGTAGCGTTTTAATGTATTTTTACCATAATTAAATGTAGAATATTCTATAATTCGTTCTTTTTCCTAATTAAAATTAATATCCTCCATTGATCTGAATAAAAGAAATTTAGCAGAAGGCATAAAACAACTTCTAACTCCAACAAAATTCTTCCCTTAAAGTTTGGGCCCACTTAGAGATCTAATTTATAATGATTTGTTGAAGACTGGCAAAAAAGTATTGAGGAGGCTCACCATATAAATCCTTTAGAAACAGTGGGGTTGATTAGGAATGCAGAAGCTTTGGACCAGCAATAAAACATTTTGTCCTGATGCAAAACCTAAAATTTGACAATATAAGTGTATTAATCTGTTCTCACACTGCTAATAAAGACACACCAAAAACTGAGTAACTTAGAAAGAAAAGGGGTTGAATTGACTCATAGTTTAGCATGGCTGAGGGGGCCTCACAATCATAGCAGACAGTGAAGCAGACAGTGAAGAGGGGCAAAGTAACCTCTCACACTGTGGCAGGCAAGAGCACATGTGCAGGGGAACTTCCCTTTATAAAACCATCAAATCTCATGAGACTTATTCACTATCATGAGAACAGCACATCCACCATGATTCAATCACCTCCCACCGGGTCCCTCCCATGATGCGTGGGGACTATGCGAGCTAAAATTCAAGATGAGACTTGGGTGGGACACAGCCAAACCATATATTTCCATCTGGCCCTTCCCAAGTCTTACATCCTCACATTTCAAAAGCAATCATGACTTCCCAACAGTCCCCCAAAGTCTTAATTTATTTTAGCATTAACTCAAAAGTCCACAGTCCGACGTCTTATCTGAGACAAGGCAAGTCCCTTCTGCCTAGGAACCTGTAAATTCAAAAGCAAATTAGTTACTTCCTAGATACAATGGAGGTACAGGCATTGGGTAAATACAGCCATTCCAAATGAGAGAAATTGGCCAAAATGAAGGGGCTACAGGCCCCATGCAAGTCTGAAATCCAGCAGGGCAGTCAAATCTTAAAGCTCCAAAATGATCTCCTTTGACTCTATGCCTCACATCCAGGTCATGCTGATGCAAGAGGTGGGGTCCCATGGTCTTGGGCAGCTCCACCTCTGTGGCTTTGCAGGGTATAACCTCCCCCTGGCTACTTTCATGAGCTGATGTTGAGTGTCTGTGGGTTTTCCAGGCACATGGTGCAAGCTGTTGGTGGACCTACCATTCTGGGGTCTGGAGGATGGTGGCCTTCTTCTCATAGCTTCACTAGGCAATGCCTTAGTGGGAATTCTGTGTGGAGGCTTCAACCCCACATTTCCCTTTCACACTGCCCTAGCAGAGGTTCTCCATGAGGGCCCTGCCCCTGCATCACACTTCTGCCTGGACATCTAGGCATTTCCATACATCCTCTGAAATCTAGGCAGAGGTTCCCAAACCTCAATTCTTGACTTCTGTGCACTTGAAGGCCCAACACCTCATGTAAGCTGCCAAGACTTGGGGCTTGCACCTTCTGAAACCATGGCCTGAACTGTACCTTGGCCCCTTTTAGCCACAGTTGGAGTGGCTGGGATGCAGGTCACCAAGGCTGTACAGAGGAGGGGGGCCCTGGGCCTAGCACATGAAACCATTTTTTCCTCTTAGGCCTCTGGGCCTGTGATGGGAGGGGCTGCTGTGAAGGTCCCTGACATGCCCTGGAGACATTTTCCCCATCCCATCGTCTTGCTGATTAACATTTGGCTCCTCATTACTTATGCAAATTTCTGGAGCCAGCTTGACTTTCTCCACAGAAAATGGGTTTTTCTTTTCTATTGAATCATCAGGCTGCAAGTTTTTCAAACTTTTATGCTCTGCCTCTCTTTTAAACTTAAGTTCCAATTCCAAACCAAATCTTTGTGAATACATTAAACTGAATGCTTTTAACAACACCCAAGTCACATTTTGAGCACTTTGCTGCTTAGAAATTTCTTCTGCCAGATGCCTAAATCATTTCTCTCAAGTTCAAAGTTCCACAGATCTCTAGGGCAGGGGCAAAATGCCTCCAGTCTCTTTGCTAAAACACAGCAAGAGTCACCTTTACTCCAGGTCCAAACAAGTTTCTCATCTCCATCTGAGACCACTTCTGCCTGGACTTTATTGTCCATATCACTATGAGCATTTTGGTCAAAGCCATTCAACAAATCTCTAGGAAGTTCTTAACTTTCCCATGTCTTCCTGTCTTCTGAGCCCTCCAAGTTTCTAGGGAGTTCCAAACTTTCCCACATTTTCCTGTCTTCTTCTGAGCCCTCTAAAGTGTTCCAACCTCTGCATGTTACCCAGTTTCAATGTCAATTTCACATTTTGGGGTGTCCTTATAGCAGCACACCATTCTATCAGTACCAATTTACTGTATTAGTCAGTTCTCATGCTGCTAATAAAGACATACCTGAGACTGGGTAATTTATAAAGGAAAGAGGTTTAATTGACTCACAGTTCCACATGGCTAGGGAGGCCTCACAATCATGGCAGAAGGCTAATGAGGAGCAAAGTAACATCTTACATGGCAGCAGGAAAGAGTGTGTGTGCAGGGGAACTTCACTTTATATAACTGTCAGATCTTATGAGACTTATTCACTATCATGAGAACAGCACAAGAAAAACCTGCCCCATGATTCAATTACCTCCCACCAGGTTTCTCCCACGGCATGTGGGGATTATGGGAACTACAATTCAAGATGACATTTGGGTAGGGACGCAGCCAAACCATATCAATAAGTAACACCAGCAACAACAGAGTAGAAGTACCAAGCATTAGCCTAAGGGCTTCACATGTATTTATTCATATAATCCTCATAATTACTCCATAAGGTAGTCAATATTATTATCTTTCCCACTTTAAAAAGAGGAAACTGAGGTCCAAGGAGGTTAAGTAACTTGTCTAATATTATGCATCATATGAATAGTAGAACTAGCATTCGTCTTCTAGATTCATCTTGATGGGAAAAATAGAACCAGTAAATGCCATAGGTTTGGGGTTTCCAGAAGTAAGTTACCTATGTTTATAGCTCAGTTTTAATAGTTTTGTGGTCTTGGATAAGATATTTTCTTTTTTCTGTTTGTGTTTTCATTGTTAAAAATACCATATGAGAGTTTTTAGAGTCGAGTGAGTTCTTTGCTGAGATCATCTGGTTGTCTCAGGTTCTAGCTGCAACTAAGAGTTCCCTTATCCAGACTTTCAGGGTTGTTCCTGAGAATAAAGGATTTTTCTGTGGGAGAGCCGTTCTACCTTAATAGTCCATGTACTGTCAGTTCCTGGAGGTTGCTTTTGGATTAAGAAATTTCAGTATCTTATGTGCAAGGCTTGACTTTTTTTTGCAATACAACTCCCTTAACTGTAGTAAGCTGTTGGTTTATCTTATTTTTAGGACAATACCCATGACAGAAGGGTTTGCCATCGATACTCTGAATCTATAGTTGAAACAGGGCCCCACACTGTTGGCTTCTTTGAAACATAAATGAATGCTCTGCCCTTTCTGCTAGCTTTGAACTTTATACAATTGGCCTCAGGATTCTATAATAGGGTAGGGTGGTAGTGAAGCCAGTCAATATGTTCTGGAATGCCATGCCTATCCCCAGGCTATATTCTGGCCCATGTGCTGGTCAGTGAGAAACACTGAGTCTTTTGACAGGCAGTGAATTTGCAGCAGATGATTTTTGAAAGAAAATCAGTGCTTCCTGTTTCTTTTAGTTTCCACCAAATACCTTTGTTACAATTGTCAAAGATCCCTCATTTTGTTTAACAATGCACTTAGTTTTTTAGCTAGTTTTTTAAGCTGCAGCAAATTTGGTGGTTGCAATACAGCAAGGCTCTGATCATGTCATGCTTTGTAACTTCTAATATCTTGCTTCAGCTAGAAAATGGCTTTTCTTCACAAGATTACACACTTATTCGTCACGCCTGTAATCCCAGCACTTTGGGAGGCCGAGGCAGGTGGATCACGAGGTCAGGAGATCGAGACCATCCTGGCTAACACGGTGAAACCCCGTCTCTACTAAAAATACAAAAAAACTAGCTGGGCATGGTGGCCGGTGCCTGTAGTCCCAGCTACTCGGGAGGCAGTGGCAGGAGAATGGCGTGAACCCGGGAGGTGGAGCTTGCAGTGAGCCGAGATTACGCCACAGCACTCCAGCCTGGGCGACAGAGCGAGACTTTATCTCAAAAAAAAAAAAAAAAAAAGATTACACACTTATTCTAATATCCCTTATCTGCTTTCCAATGGGCCCACCTAAAGGGAGCTAGTCTCTTTTTATTGTCATTGAATGCCACATTTCCTATAGCCTCTAAACACACAAGCATTCTGCTAAGTTGTCCCAAAGCCTCCTTGCTCCAGCTTCAGTGAGCATGAAGCCTGAATCCCAACAGACGAAAGAGATGGTTTAGCTGCCTGCTTTGGTACAGCACAACATCTGCAGTTCCCCATCCTAGCAGCAGAATTCCCAAGTCTCATATAAATTTCTCAAGCCTCACATGCTAGAATCTATCTTTTGCAGTATCCTCGTTCTTCCATAGTTGTTTCTAATTAGTAATTTTCAATCTCAAGTAACTAACCCAAATCTAGCTAGTGCAAGAAGAAAATGAGAAATTTATTGGAAAGATATTGGGATAGTTGATAAAATCCAATGACAGAAATAGGCTTTAGCAACAAATTGAAACCAGAACTGATCTTTTATGGTTAGCTTCATTTGTCTTTCTCCCTGCATCCCAGCTTTCTGTTTCCCAATTTGCATTTAAAGAAAAAAGAAATTTAACTAGTGATAACTTTGTTTTATGAGTGATAAGCCTGAGCACCTTCATTTACTCTTGCAGTTGCTGGTGAAAAAACAGTTAGACCCAGGTTGGGTCACATGACTCAGTAAACCAATCAGCTATAACCAAGGGCCACAGTATAGATGTGGGACAGAAATTATGTGACTGGAGAGAGAGATTTAAGGCGTGATTCTTAGAAGACAGATGCTGAGTAGTCAAAGTAATATGTGTCCAGTTGCTGTAGCCAATGTTATCAGAACAGGTAGAGGAAACTTATATAGATTCATCTCCATTCAGCTGATATATTCAGTGGTGCTATGGCTTCTTAGAGGGTGTTTAGAATCATGGGAATAGGCAGACATGGTGATTCACAAATACATATTTAATTAGTTTAAAAATAAACAAATTAATAGAAATCTCTATCAATTCAACAGAAGTTAATTTTAAAGAACTTCAATTAGGTGTACAAAAAAATAAAAAAAACCTCCGCTTAATTACCAAAGAGAAGAAGTACCTTAAATCTTAAATATTTGCTCTGGCTAGGCATGGTGCCTCTACCTGTTATCCCAGCATTTTGGGAGGCTGAGGCAGGAGAATCATTTGAGGCCAAGAGTTCAAGGCTACCCTGGGCAACATAGAAAGACCCTGTCTCTACAAAAAAAATTTTTTTAAATTAGGCTGGTGGCACATGCCTGTAGTTTCAGCTATTTGGGAAGCTGAGGAGAGAGGATAGCTTAAGCCCAGAAGTTCCAGGTTACAGTGAGCTATCATCTCCCAGCACTCCAGCCTGAGTGACAGAGCCAGATCCTGTCTCAAAAAATAATTGCTCAGAATTTTATTCTCCTCATGAACTGCAGATCTGAATATGTATTCTAACATCTAGGAAGTACATGGAAGGTATTTCTCATTATATTCAATGATGAGACAATGTACTGCTGCCTTCTTGCTCTATCTGGCTCAATCCCAATACATCTATGCAAAGGAGGATCATGCTAAGTACTGACACAATTATTGTTTCTCTAACAAAAGTAGGGAATCCTGTAATCCCAGCACTTTTGGGGCACATAACTTGAGCTGAGGAGTTCAAAACCAGCCTGGGCAACATGGCAAAATCCTGGCTCTAGAAAAAAAAATACAAAAATTAGCTGGATATGGTGGCATACACCTGTGGTCCCAGCTACTTGGGAGGCTGAGGTGGGCGGATTGCTTGAGCCTGGGAGGTTGAGGCTACAGTGAACTGAGATTGTAGTGAGCCACTGCACTTTAGCCTGGGTGACAGAGGGAGACCCTGCCTCAAAAAAAAGAAAGAAAGAAAAAGTGAGAAAGGAAGGGAGGGAGGAAGGCAGAGAAGAGAAAGGAAGGAAAGAAGGAAGGAAGGAAGGAAGGAAGGAAGGAAGGAAGGAAGGAAGGAAAGGAAATTAGGGAATTTCTAGATATTGTAAGCTGTATTAACCTCCTGCTTCTTACATACTAATATCCTTGTATAAAAGGATAGCTGTTAATTATTATCAAAAGATGTTGACAAAAATTCTCACACCTATAAATTCAAGCATGTATCATGGTGTCCCTCACGATGCCTACCATTCCTTCTTTCAACTTAGTTTAAAAATAGCCATGAAATTTCTCACTTGTTTTAGAAAAATATTTGGGAAGGAGATTCATCCTCAGTATCAACAGTGACGTCAGGCAGTTCTCTTGTAGCTATTCAAAATGAAAATACTGCTCAACCAGGCTAGAGTTTAGCTGGAGCTCTAGTACCTATTGTTCAATTTGGCTCTATGGTCCTTATGTAGTAGTGCAATGCTGCTGTACGTGGGACTACCCACCATCAAGGAGAGGCTCTTTAAAAGGAAAAAGGGGTGGTTAAAGTTTACATAATTGTGCCTTGATTCTTTAATCATTTACTCTTAAAAACTGTTTAATCTGAAACGATTTCAAGCTTGCAGAGAAGTTACACAAATGGTGCAAGAAAGACTGTTTTACCCTGAACCATTCGAGAATAAGTTGCCAGTATGCCCCATGACCCCTGAATCCTTTAGTGTGTAATTCCTACTAACAAGAACGCTGTCCTATATACCCACATACAGCATCAATATTATGTAGGAAGTTAACATTGATATATCACTACAACTAACCTCAAGACTCCATTCAACTTTTCCAGTTGCTCCAATAATATCCTGTATAGAAAAAGTATCTAGTCCAGATCACATGCTACACTGAGTTGTCATTTCTCCATAGGCACCTGCAATCTGATACAGTTCCTCAGTCTTTCCTTGACTTTCATGACTCTGACTATATAGATATAGATATATAGTCTCTCTCTATATATGTATATATAGTCTCTCTCTATATATGTATATATAGTCTCTCTCTATATATAGTCTCTCTCTATATATGTATATATAGTCTCTCTATATATATTTGGTCCCTACTTCAGGTTCCTGGCACAGAGCTCCTAAAACCCTTAGAATTTCTTTTGTTGTTCATAAAATCCTCTTTCAACCATACCTGAGTTTATGCGAATGAGGCAATTCTTGGAGGATCAGGGCTGATTGCCAGAGGAACCCACTTTGTGATTAGAGGGTTGAAAATTTCAGCCTCATCCTCCGGTCTCCTGTGAGGGAAGAAGCGCTGGAGATTGAGTTCAATGACCAATGGTCAATGATTTAATCAATCATGCCAACCTAATGGAACCTCTTTAAAAGAAAAACCCTAAACAATGGGATTAAGAGAGCTTCCAGGTTGAGCAAGAACACATGTATGTGCCAGGAGAGCAGCAGACCTCAAACTCCATGCGGACAGAAGCTCCTGTGCTTGGGACTTTCCTGGACCTTGTCCTATGCATCTGTTCATCTGGCTGCTCATTTGTATCCTTTAAAATATCTTTTGCAGTAAATCAGTAATTGCTAGTAAACAGTTTCCTGGGTTCTGCGATATGTTTTAGCAAATTATGAAACTAAGGATGGAGTTGTGGCAACCTCCAATTTGTAGCCAAGTCAGACAGAATTAGTGGGTAACCTGGGAAGCCACTACTTTCTACTGGCATCTGTGGTAGGAGGACAATTCTGTGGGACTGAGACTTTAGTCTCTGGGGTCTGTGCTAACTCTGGGTAGGGTCAGAATTGAGTTAAATTGTAGGACACTCGGTGTGTGATGAAAATTAGAGAATTAGTTGATGTGGGGGTAAAATCATGCTTTTGGCGTCAGAAATGCTGTGAGGATGAGAAAAACTTGTTTTCTTTTTTATTGACTTTGACATTTTTAAAGGTGACAGATCCAGTTCCATGTGGTGGAATATCCCTGCAGTTCAGTTCATCTGATATTCCTTCAGAAGCAGAGTCACATCATGCTTCTTTGGCAGCAATATCATAAAAGTGATTCTGTGTTCTCATTGTGTCTGTCAGGTGGCACATGGTTTTGATTGGTCTCATGATTGGTTATGTTAGCTTTGATCACTTGATTAAGGTGGTTTGCAAGGCTTCTGTACTATACTGTTTTTTTCTTTTTAACTAATAAGTATTTCATAATAAAGTAAGTTGAAACCATGTGAATATAACATCCCTCAACAAAATTTCAATGTATCCACTTATTCATTTCTATCAGCATATCCATTTGCTTTTTTATCTTCCTTGGGTAAATAAGTCATTAGCATTCTGCAGCAGATACTGTCTGCATCTAACCAATAACTCTGATTTCTGTACTAGCCAAAGACAATGCAGCTGTCTCCGTGGAGGTTCTTTCAGGCTGTAGGAGAACGCTCTAGCCTTGCTCAGGGCAAGCAGGAAGTCCTGAGGAGTTAATGCCCCCAAGGGCAGTTCTCAACCAATGAAGGTTGAAAGCTCATAGATACCACCGCCCACCCCTGACCCAGCTTCCTTGCTCCTTGAGTTGGACAACTCTGAGCCTGTTCCTCACTGCTTCCCAGAATTTCTCAGAAGGACTGAGCCCCAGTGACCTGCTTCAGTATCTGCTGGATGACATAGTCTTTATTACTGGCTCCCTTCCGCTTTCCATCAAAATTTCCCACACTCCTACCTCTGCTTCCTGGGATGTCTTATCAATAAGGTATTTTTACTCAAATCCTTTTCTCAAGCTCCGTTTCTGGGGAGTTCAGCCTAAGACACATGCCAGCCCACACCATGGAAACATTAAAGATTTCTCTGTGTTTGCAACAAACTCATCATCTAACTATTTGGGTATTATTTGGTCATTCCTTCAAGTCTTTGCTTTTCTTTATCTAAATGACGGGTTCCTCTCCATGGCACCAATTTCCCACCAAAATGTTAAGTAAAAACAGGTGGACAGAATCAATTATTTTAGAATGTCCCCCAACTCCTTATAGCAGTGGGAAACCAGCCCAAAATTGTGTTAGCAAAATGTTGTTGAAAAAAGGTGCATGCATGCCATCTGGGTCAATGAGTTCATTGAAGTCAGAATATTATACAATTGGTTTCTTATTCTTTTGTATTTCCATGGTATGTTATGGTCAGTCCCTGAGGCTGACCAAAGCATCTGTTTCCCATCCTCCACAGTGTAATTCTACTGGGAATTACCATTTTTACTTCATAAAAGCAAATGCATACAGTGCATGGCATTTTCTTTTCAAGAGAAGGTTGAAATAATAATAATGTACTTGGACTTGCTATTCTTAACCCCCCTCAAAACCACTCAGTACAAACAACCTCTAGACCAACTCTGTCTGGGAAGAGCATATTTAGAAAGAAGGGAGACACTATAGACACTACCACATACAAGAAAGAAAATATAACGTCTCAGCCTGATACACTGTGGGATGCTGCAGGATGTTGACTCACTTTGCAACTATAGTCCTTCCTGAGCTTAGAAAAAAAACTAAATAGTCTTCTATGCACTAAGTACAGCTCAAACAAATCTCTCCTGACCCTGCATTGCTGCTGGACTAGATGTCGCCAATGTTAATATCTGTATTGGACACTCTGTGTAATTATTTTTCCAAAAGAGCAGACCAAACAATTTCTCAAGTATACAAAACTCTCTGTACACACAGTGCTCTCCTGTACAAGCAACAAGGATAGTTTGACAAATGAAAAGAAGCAAGAAATATTGATGAAAATTTAAAAATAAACACATAGTTTCACCCTAATAAAGAATATATTTGCAAATAACACAACCTGCTAAATCTTGCTGGCAAATAAAGTAGATCCAACCATTCCAGCAGCCTGTCCTGAGGGAACTTTGAGTTTTTATGAAGAAAGTTTCCATAGTTATAAATAAATGTTCCAAACATCCCTATAATTACTTGTTTCTCCTAAAGTATTATCTGGGCAGAAATTCATTTTACCTTACGCATATTTTATAACTGACCAGTAATAAGGAATTTAGTCCAGGAAGGTACATTTTTACTCTGGGCAGGATAAACTGTAAACAGGCCACCTCTACCTACAATGCTGTGCATTCCTCCAGAATTCTACCTCTCATCAGAGACATGAGAGTCCTCTTGCCTGACTTCTGGACTAGGTACACATATGATCACAGATCAAATCAATGACTTCTCAGCAAAATCTGCAAGAAAAAAATTCTTTCCCACCCAAACAAAAGTGGCCTCTACAAAGAAACTGGTTTGTACGAACTAGTAACCAAATCCTTTCTGTCTTTCAGCTCCTTATTGTTGGCCTTGGGAAGATGTGTTTGGTTCCAATGGGGGAATCCTCAGAGGAAATGGAAGCCTGTTTTACTTGTTTGTTTTCACGGCCTTTGAATAGCCTGGATGCTTCTACAGTCAATGTGTGCCAGAAGTAGAGTGTGCGTCATTGGTTTCCCTGGACTTTCTGGCCCTGTCCAAACCGCCAGTTCTGTTGATCTGCCTTGGTGAAAACATCCTCTCCAACCGATAGCTTTTTCATAACATTAAAAGTGAGTATGTAAAACGATTTGAATCACACTTTTAAAACCAAAGAAAAAGGCTTTTTAAGACAAGATTTTCCAAGTACTTGATAAGATTTGAGGAAAAAAATTTCTGCAAACAAATTTTAAAAATCCATACTGGAGAAAAAATGAGGTAATATAATGAACACTAAAATCATGTTTTAAGGAATGTTTTATCTAGAGTTTACCATCTTATAACAAATATTTTTGAAGCTGAAGTTAACACCTGTAATAGTATCTTTAGGACAGTGGACTGATTCAGAGACAAAGGGCTGTTTTGCTTAAATATCATGCCATCTAATTAGACTCCACACTTTTTAATTTAAAAAATTCTAGTTTCTTTTTAGTTAGAATTTAAAATGAACATGAAAATTGATGAGCAAATATATAAAAGAGCTATCATATGTAACCACTTCTTATCAGTCATTGGTTATTTATTAAATATTTATTTGTGTCCATAGTTGTGCCAAGTTCTAAGAAAATGTGAATGAAATATGAAAACATGATTTTAAACTTTAATAGACTTTCTGTTAATTAGGGGGAGGGATGCAAAACAACAGTTTTGTTTCGTTCTATTTTGAGACAAAGTCTCACTCTGTTGCCCAGGCTGCAGTGCAGCAGCGCCATGATGGCTCACTGTGGCCTCGTCGGGTGATCCTCCCACCTCAGCCTCTCGAGTAGCTGGGACCACAGGCATGCACACCACACTCAGCTCAATTTTGTATCTTTTGTAGAGACAGGGTTTTGCTGTGTTGCCCAGGCTGGTCTCAAACTACTCGGCTCAAGCAAACCACCTACTTCAGCCTCCCAAAATGTTGGGATTACAGGCGTGAGCCACTGCACCCAGCAAAAACAACCCCCTCTTTTACCCAGTGATACCATTACATGGTATTTAAGGACTTCCTCCATGTACACTATCCCACGGTTCTCCTCTAGACACTCTAAAGCATAGTTAGACAACAGCGGCTCATTAGTCCTTGATAGTGCCCTCACCAGACTCCATGCATGTGTCAGGCAGTGCCTGCCAGAGTGTGCTCTCTCTTGGTATCAGAATCTTCTACCTCAGTTAAATGAATCATTATTCTTCCTCATTCCCTTCTTGGTAGAAGTAAGCCTTCCCTCGTCTGAATTCTTTTAGCTGTCTTTATTTCTCATGGTACTTTTTAAACTCAAAACACTACTGTAACTATTTGTGTATATTTCTTATTTGCCCAACTAAAATTACCTTAAGGCTTTTATAATAGCATACTTGTCTATATATCTCCATATATGTTGCTTAACTCAGTGTCTGATTTATAATATGTATTCAAACATGTAGTAGTTGAATGAATGCGCATTTGAAATAATTAGGCAATAATTAAGAATAATAATTGTGTGGCACTAAATGCAGATAACAAGAGAGTAAAAGGAATTTGAAGGAGAGGGTAAAATTGCTTGAAAGTGGGCTATAATAGTCTAAGCAGGCTAAATGGAGGATTTAAGCTTGGTTTGGATCTTTAAGGCTGATGATGCAAATTGGAACCAGAGTGGTTAAGAACAAATAGAATTAAGAGTGTGGCTGCCAGATTAGAAGAGGAGAAGAAAGAAAACAAAAGGTAAGGATATAAGAGGAAATTTTCGGGAATTACCTAATGATACGGCTAGGCAGGCAACATACAGGCCATAAGAACAGACTTGATTAGCTGGAAACCCAGAAACTAAGCTCTGCTTCCAGGATTCAGGCTGTTTGTAGAGAAGCAACATGTTCAAGAGCAAAAGAATGGAGTTTTGCGTTTAAAAAGGGCTGGATCTGATATCAGTTTCACTATCGTTTTTGTTAGGCGTGGGATTCACTAATCCTGCATTTTCTCATCAATAAAATGAGAGTTATAACTCCCACAGTTGGGTTGTTATGGGGATTAAGTAAGATACTATGTGGGAAGTTCTTGACCCATAGATCTCAGTAAACGATGACCATCATTAATGTTTGCTATGGGCTCCAATTTGAACACTTGTTAGGTATGTTGTCTCCAGTCCATTAGCAGCCAGGTGGTCTCTGGGACTTGTTCTGTTCCTGATTGTTGCAGAAAAAGCCGTTCTCAAATTAAGATGGAGATCCTAATAGAAATGATCATCATGATGATGATGACAATGAAAATTATAACAGAACTTAGAGTAGCTAATATTTATTGAGTGCTTATTATATGACAGGAACCATGTAATTGTCTCATAAGAATTACAGCATTTAATCCTAACAAAAATGCATATTGTGAATGAAACAACTGGGACTGATTTTTGAGTGTTGTAGCAGGGGTCCTTTGGAACAAAATGTGTCTAGATCCCAGGAATCCCAGTCACTAGAAATACAGTGAAAGCCAGAACAGGGAGGCCAGGCACAGGGAAAAGGCCCCTAGATGAAGAGGCTTACCCCACCATGGAATCCAAGACAGTAGTCAAAAGGGGTAGGAATCTCAGATCTGACCAAGGAGGGGCTTTCTACCAGGGACTCTGATCCAGCAAGCAGGCCAGGGTATGGGGGACCCCAGGCAGCAGGCACTGCTTTAGGCAGGTAGTGGCACTGTGATTCCAAGCAGGGGCCTTCTCAGCAGCAGGAGATTACAGGAAGCAAGATACTGCCTCCCTGGGGAAAGAGTTTAGCAAGAGCTAGGCACGATAAGGACACCATCTCATGAACAAGGGCAAGAATGGCAAAAATCTGTGTCTCATGTACAATTTGAGCAAGGAAATGGGCCCCGGAAGCCTGTGTTTGAGACCCAATCTAGGCCTAACAAGGAAGAATATTGTGATTGATTAGCGAAGTCTGCCTCTAGCGCTAGGGAAAGATGCGACAATATACTGCTTGTGAATCTTGGGTGTGCTAGAACAACCTGGAAGACTTGAAGAAAAAAGGAGGGAGACTGGTTTAAAAGGGGATTACTGTGAAGGGACTATGCAAAGCTTTTAGAGGATGCAGGGAAGGAGAAAAGGTAATTTTCAGCCTGTCAATTCTGCCGAAAACGGAACAGAAGGAGCATTGTGACAATTCTGTATACCCCCTTTCCCCAAGCTGTGGCCTTCTTAAGTACTGACTATAGTGTCCTGGTGCCCCAGCTGCCCATGTGCTCCCAAAGTAAAGGCTTGGGATCCAATGCGCCATGTTTCCAATTTACTGTTTTTAAAGACTCATGAGTTTCTCAGAAAAATTCAATATGTATCTCAGAAGAAATCACACTGAGAAACAAAATATAGAAGTGGGCAAAAAAGATATACACATATTAAATTTATTATTTTTATAATAATATTAACTGGTGCTATTGTTTTGAAAGAAAAAGAACAATTACATTTTGCATAAAACCCTCTTTTGAGAAATATATTTAAGTTTCAATATGTTTTATATTTATTTGCTTACAAAAGAAAGGACACAAATGCCAGCAAAAATAAGGAAATATCTCAAAAACCTTTCAACATATATTATAGCGAATTACTCTTTTTTTAAGTGAGGAAGACGGAGATGGATATTTGAACATTTTTCCTTCTTGAAACTACATTCCTGTGGTATTACTCAAATTAAATCTCTCAGTCATATTGAAAGTGGAAAGAGAAAAAGACTATATTAAAACCAAACAAAATGAATCTGGATCTTTTCATTATATTTTTCTATGTTTGTAACCTCCCAACCTGTTCTGTTTGTGAAAATATATAAATATAACTCTCCACAAGAAGAAACACTGGTCAGTCTTACCAGCCCTGTTTTTAAAAGTAGACTTTGTTTTGAGGGACCAAGAGTAAGGTGACTATATGTAGAAATGCCTATTTGAAAACCCTTCTTTTATTCATATAGTAACCTCTCAATTTATGTCTTACATGCTTTTTTGAAAAAAGAAAAAGACAAACTTGTGTCAGAAAATATCGTTAGAATGATTGTTTAGATTTCCAAATTGTGTTTTTTGCTTCAACAACTCATTTCTGAATTGTGGGATTACTTAATGTAACAGAACTCTCATCATGCACAGAGCAACAAGCATGATATATTATCTACAAAGTGAATTTACAAATAAAGATGTAAAAAAGTAATATCTCTTGTCTTCATACTTTGTGCATGTAAATATGTGTATATATACAGTTCACTTTTTAATTTACTCATTCATTTAAAAAGCATTTTTAGTGGGCTGCCTAAAGATATGTGTACTGGAACCTGTGAATGTGGCCTTCTTTGGAAAATGGGTCTTTGCAGCAGACATAGTTAAGAGTCTTGAGATAACATCATCCTGGATTACATGTGGGCCCTAAATCCAACAACAAGTGTCCTTATAAAAGGCAGAAGAGAAGACAGAGAGACAGACAGAGACAGAGAGAGAGAGAGAGAGAGAGAGAGAGAGAAGAGAAGGCTGTATGAAGATGCAGGCAGTGATTGGAGGTGTGCAGTCACAAACCAAGGAGCAGCAGGTGCTGTGAGAAGCTGGCAGAGGCAAGCAAGTATTCTCCTCTAGACAGAGAGTGGGAGACCCTTGAGAGCCTTGATTTGCTACTTCTAGCCTCCTGAACTATGAGAGAATCCATTTGTGTTGTTACCAGTTTGTGGAAATTTGTTACAGCAGCCCTAGAAAACTAATACAGGGTCTTTCAGCACCTTCATGTGCCAAGTATACTGTCAGGCAAGAACACATCTGTGAATAAGATATCATGTTGCCCTTGAAAGGATCACAATCCAGTGCATGAAACAGGCATTTAACAATGAGTATTCTAGGTGTCGTTTAGACTAAGAGGCAGTGGGGGTCTGGAACGGGAGTCTCATATACTGGGAGCCTTCAACTGTCCATGAGTGCACTGTAAAGGGCTCAGGTACATAAATACTCCAAGATGCCTGGAAGTACTAGGGGAAACTTCCCAGCAGAAACAGTGTTCTAGTCAGACTTGAAGTATGAACAGAAATTTTCATGATGAAATATTGGAAAGCAGGCCATGTAGGAGATATCAAGCAGAAGAAATTGGAAGTATAAAAGGCAAAAAATGTCACAAAGCAAAATAGAAAACTTTCAGTTTGGCACAAGACGAAGCTATAAATGCATTCATTGAATCCAAATTGTAAAAGGCATACTTTCCCTGCTGACAAGTTATGCTGTTAAGTGAAGGCGGATCTGGCTGTTCACTAGGATGTCAAGGTGATGAAGAGATGGGGTGGGGAGACAATGGAGAACTACAATCTATGAAAAGGTATGATTTGAGGCCAGGCACGGTGGCTCATGCCTGTAATCCCAACACTTTGGGAGGATGAGGTGGTTGGATCATTTGAGGTCAGGAGTTCAAGAGCAGCCTGGCCAACATGGTGAAACCCCATCTCTACTAAAAATACAAAAATTAGCAGGTTGCGGTGGTGTGTGCCTGTAGTCCCAGCTACTTGGGAGGCTGAAGTGGGAGAATCGCTTGAATCCAGGAGGTGGATGTTGCAGTGAGCCAAGATCACGCAACTGCACCCCAGCCTGGGTGGCAGAGCAAGACTACATTTCAAAAAAAGAAAGAAAGAAAGAAAAGGAAGAAAAAGAAAAAAAGAAAAAGAACATCATCTGAGCTGATTTTAGGAAATCACTCTACTCTGGTGGTATTTTTCTTTTAGTTAATAATGTATGTTTTTACCCATTATTTTCCCTCTTCCCTTCCCCTATTCATATAGGTAAGAGGTTCACATGTTCCTTGCCTTGAGAGAAAACAAGACATACAAAGAGAAAAAGAGAGAGAGAGAAGAAGGAGAGAGAGATTTCCCAGGCTAAAAAGAAAGTTTTCTTCTGGATTCAGAACTAGATTGAGGCTGATGCTTTGAGAGCAGTACAGATAAATGGACATATGCTGCATGTGGCATGCAGGATCCTAGGCTTGGGGCTGTAGCTCATTGAAGATATTGTATGCCAAGAGAGGCGAGGAGCAGCAGAGCATCAAATTGAAGGATCTCTGCAGCTCTGCAGGCTGGGGCTACAATCTTAGCAGAAATCAGTGTAGCCTCGTGACCGATGACTTGAGGGACTTCCCCAAAACTTGATACTCCCCTACACACTCAGCACAATCACAGCCAGGGAAGTGGCTGCTAAGAATGAATGAGGTTGAACTTTCCACCAGTTCAACTAGATAGAAACTTGACATCTAATTTAAATAAAAGAATAGAATATGGTATTTTACTGAGTCTTTAAGATACATATCCACTAATGAAAGTAATGTCATGGCAGAGATGCTACTTGTATTTAATATCTCTTCTTTCTTTTTTAATAAGAGAACTCCTGTTAGCTGGGCCCATGGTTGTGCAGAATGAAAAGTCCATTTCCCAGCCCCCATTGTAGACTAAGCTCTGGGGTTTGAGTAACATGCTGCTTATGGCTCATGTTTTTCAAGGAAAAGGGTGTACTCTTTCCTTCTGCTTTTCTCCCTTCCAACAAATTAGAGTAAGAGCAAGGTAGTGAGCCCTCTCAGATAAGCATGATTCGAGGAGTGGTAGATCCACAAGAGAGAAGGACTTCAGACCCCTGGCAACTTTACAGAGGGAACTTCCCATTCAAGTAGGAAATTTACATGGAACAGAAATAAGCTTCTGTCTTGTGGACCAACATTTTTCATGTCCTTGTCAAATAAGCTGAACCAACATTCCACTAACACCAGTCTATGAAAGGAACTGGAATGGGAAGAGATTGCTGGTGGGGAACATTTTTGAAAATCCAACTTCTGGCCCTGGACATGATGGAAGGAATAGATGTTAGACTTATTCTCCCACTTTTAACAGATGTGAGACTGTATAAGATATCTTAATCAAGCTTTTTCAGGCTTTGGTCAACAGAGAGCTAAGGGCTATAATCCTTGAGAGAGACATAAAGCATAGGTGGATGCCTTATTTACTATAGTTTACTACCTGAGAGTAATTTCCAAACAGTGACCCCAAAAAGTGGAGTTTAAGCAGAGAGCAACAGTCTTGCTGGCCATATAAAAGGGAGATTGAAGTTTAGGACTACTGAAGGAGCTGAAATTTGCATCTCAGGTTACCAGAAATAAAGGAGCTTAACAGATAAGAATCCCCAGGAATCTGCATCGATATCCTCTGTTAAGTCTTTGACTGAGTACCTGTGCATGCATATGGTACAATTCAAAGAGGCCTAGGAAAAAGCAGATACTTTGGGCTGCTTTTTGTGGCTTAAATGGAAATACTGGAGAATACATAGTGCTGAGAGACAGGGGAATGCCAACAACCCAAAATTGAGGCCCCAGAAAGGTCATGATTTAGGAGTAGGGACTACTCTAGCCCTAGCATAAGTGTACTCTAGACCTACTCTAACAAAGCTGAAAACCAAGCCCCTCAGCAGAATCAAGCTGAGCTGCCAGTTACTTAATCCTCTGCCAGAATAAGATCCACCATTCTTCATAGGAAGGCAAATAAATTCAGAAACTCAACAATATAGCATCCCATGTCAGGCTTAAAAATAAAAAATTACTAGCCATATGGAGAATTTTTTTAAAATATGAGGAAGAAATGGCAATAGAAACAAACCTAGAAATGACATTCATGGTGGAATTAGTAAACAAAGACTTCAGATGAACAGATGTGGAATCTCAGCAAATAAATAGAAACCAAAGAGACAGAAACAAATGAAAATCACAGAATTAAAAATATATAGTATCTGAAAGTTAAAAATTTGCTAACTTTAACAGCAGTTTGAATACTGTAAAAGAAAAGATCTTGAAGACAGGTAAACAGAAACTATCCAAATTAAAGAACAGAATGCAAAAAGAAAAAAGACTGACTAAATATACATATACACAGCTTCAGTGACCTGTGGATTATTATAAAGTCCTCTAACATATGTGGAATAGAAGTCCTAGAAAGAGAAAAGAGATTTCGACAAGAAAAAACATGTTAAAAGAAATAACAGTTCAAAAATTCCCCAAATTTAATGAAAAACACAAATCCACAGAGAACATTGTTCAGCACCAAATAACTAATGCCCCGTGAAGACATTAATTTATTTTCTCAGCAAGAAGTGAACATTTAAAAACTCGGTTTTGAAAATCCCAACTTCTGAATCTAGCCATAATTGAGGAATGAACCACAAAACTGCATAAACACGAAGAAAACCACATCTAGGCATATCATAGTACAATTGATTTAAATTAAATTAAAAATAAAAATTCCAAAACATCTAGAAGATAAAACATATTACATATAAGAAAGTAACAATAGAATAACCATTAATTTCTCATCAGAAACAATACAACCCAGAAAACAATGGAATGGCAGTTTTAAAATGCTAAAAAATAAAGTATTCAATTAGAAGTCTAAATCCAGCAAAAGTTTTCTTCAAACGTAAGGCAAATAAAGATATTTTCAGATAACAAAAGTGATGACCTGCACCAGAAGAAATGTTAAATAAGCTCATTCCAGTTAAGGGAAAATTGTACCTGGCAGAAACTCAAATCTACATGAATGAATGAAAGAGCACTACACAATTTTCTATTTCCTTCATTTCTTTAAAAAGAAATTGACTGCTTGAAGCATAAGTAATAACAATGTGTTGTGGGATTCATAATGTATAGAAGTAAAATATATGACAAATGGTACAAAGAAGAGGGGAAGGTAAATGGAATTATATTTATATATGATTTTTACATTATATATAAAGTGGTATACTATCAATTTAAGTTATACTATGATAGGTTAATAACGTGTATTATATTCCCTATGAAACAACTAAATAAATGAAACAATGAAATAATAAGCCAAAAAAGGAGATGAAGTGTAATACTAAGAAGTGCTTAATTAAAATGAAAGAAGGAAAAGATGGAAAAAGAAAAGGGATAAATGGGCCAATTAGAAAACAAATAGTAAAGTGGTAGACTTAAACCTAACCATATCAGGAATTATGTTAAGTGTACAGGCACTAAACAATCAATCAAAAGGCATAGAGGCAAGACCTAATTAATTAGATGCTGTTTCAAGGAATTCTCCTCAAACATAAAGACATACGTAAATTAAAAGTAAAAGAATGGAAAAACAAAGATGAACCATGTAAACATTAATCATAAAAAGCTGGAAAAGGCTATATTAATATCAGACATAGTATACCACTTCAGAACAAGGCATATTACCAGCACTAAAGAGGCATTTTATTTTGATAAAATGGTTAATACATTAAGAAGACATAACCACGCTAAAAGTGTACGCACTTTATGATAGAACTTTAAAATAAACGAAGCAACAACTGGCAAAGGTAATAGAAAAATAGACAAACCTATAATTGCGGTTGAATAGTGTAGCACTCCTTCCTCAGTAATTGAAGTATAAAAGACAAACAATAGTAAGCGTGTTGATTTGGACCACACTATCAACCAACTCAGTCTAACTGACATTAACAGAACACTACATCCAACACCTGAGCCATACACTGGGTCATAAAATAAGGTTTAATAAATTTTAAAGAATTGGAGTATTCCAGAGTATGTTTTATTTTTTTTTTTTTATTTTTATTTTTGAAATGGAGTCTTGCTCTGTTGCCCTAGCTGGAGTGCAGTGGCGTGATCTTGGCTCACTGCAACCCCCACCTCCCGGGTTCAAGCGAGTCTCAGGCCCCAGCCTCCTGTGTAGCCGTGATTCCAGGTGCCCACCATCACACATGGCTAATTTTTGTATTTTTAGTAGAGATGGGATTTCACCATGTTGGCCAGGCTGCTCTTGAACTCCCGACCTCAGGTCATCCGCCCGCCTTGGTCTCCCAAAGTGCTGAGATTACAGGCGTGAGCCACCGCGCCTGGCTCTGAAGTGGGATACTATGTCTGATATAGTATTTCCCATAAATGTTTAGAGATAAATTTAATAGAAGATATGATACCTTCTTGGCTAAAAACTATGAAACTTTGCTGGGAGAAATGAAAGATCTTTTAAAACAGAGATATTAAAAATCATGTTATCTGACTAACATGGAATTAAATTAAAAGAAAATGAAAAGCATATCAAAAAGAAGTTCTTACATGTTTAGGACTTAAGCAACCACTTCTAAATACTATAATTTTAAGTAAGAGAATTCAGAAAAGATTAGAAAATAATGTGAGAGATAGCTAAAAACAGTGCTTAACATAAAACATACAGCTTTAAATGCTTATGTTAGAACATAAGAAAATATTTAAAATACATGTTTTATGTTTTCACTTAGAGAAGATAAAAAACAGGCATAAACTAAACTGAAATTAAGTTGAAAGAATAAAATATTCATTCATTTATGAGCAGCAATCAATTTTTTTTAAAAAAAGAAAAGGGACACACAATACAGAAAATCAATGAACACAAAAGTTGGCTTTTTGGAAACGTTAATGAATTTGATAAGCCTTATACTAGACTGAAGAAAAAAGAGAGAAAATAATACAAATGACAAATACTAGAACTCAAAGAATGAACATCTCTAGATAGACATTAGGTAGACATTAAGGCACATAAATGTTTAGGGATAAATTTAACAAAACATATGATAACTTCTTGGCTAAAAACTGTGAAACACTTCTGAGAGAGATGAAAGAAGGTCTTTAAAAACAGAGATCTTAAAAAACAGATTCAATCTATGAATCCCATGTGCATAGACTGAAGATACAGATGTCAAGCAGATGCACAATGCTGGTGTCAAATCTCCTCAAATTAATCTATAGGTCCAATGCAATCCCAGTCAACTTCTAGTTGATTCTAAACTATATATGGAAATATGAATAATCTAGAAGAGTTTAAACAAACTTGTAGTAGAACAAAATTGATTATACTACTTATTTCAAGACTTACTATCATCAAAAGATACTGTCAATATGTGAAAAGATGAGAAAATATTCACAAGACATATCTGATAAAGACTTGTATCCAGAACATATATATAGAAGTTCTACAACTCACTAATACAAACAGCACAATAAAATTAATGGGCAAAGAACTTTAACAGAAAGTTGACAAAAGAAGATATACACTGGTCAATACCCACGGAAAAAGGGTTCAGCACAAAAGTTATTGATAAATGCAAATTAAAACCACAATGAGATACCACTACAGTTGGAATGGCAGTTTTAAACTGCTAAAAAGTAAATTATTAAATTAGAATTCTAAATCCAGCAAAAGTTTTCTTCAAAAGTAAAGGCAAATAAATATATTTTCAGATATCTTTCACTGAATAACAACATCAAGTGCTGATGATGATGTAGAATGATTGTAACTCCCACACATTGTTGGACAGAGTGTAAAATGATACTAGTTTGAAAAACTATCAACTTTATAAAGTTAAACATAGGACTTAGCAATTCCACTCCTAGGTGTCTACTCAAAAGAAAGAAAACAGATATCCAGTGGTATGCTCATAAATGTTTAACCACCACTTTAAAATTAATTAATAAAAGTGAAAAATTTTAAAGCCTGATTTGTAGTATTGCCAATTTCTGTAGTGTAAATACTCCCATTGTGGCCAATGCTAAGCTACCAACATAATGTCACTGAACACAGAGTTAGGAAGAGATACCCATTATCAGCTCTACTGAGCCAGTGAGAGCTAGCTCCACCATACTTATGTGTAGGGCCAAAATATATTTTTAGTCATAGTTTCATCATCATAACAAAAAACTGGAAGCTACTGAAATATTCTGCAACAGAAAAGTGGACAAACACATAGTGGAATAGTCATATAACAAATTGACAATGAAAAGGGATGAGCTACTGACGCATGAAACGTTATGAATGAAAAAAAGCACAGACACAAAGGAGTATACAGTATGATTCTACTAATATGAAGTTCTAAAACAGGCAAAACTCAGCCACCATAATGCTGGCTGCAGCAGGGAGGCGCAGCTGAGACGGCACACTCCAAGGAGCCAGTGGGAGCCCCGCCCCTTCTGAGTTGGAGCAGGAGCTATCCTGGTGCCACTGCAGCTGCTCGAATCCAGCTGCAGATCCAGGCCTCCTGCTCCATGGAGCAGGCAGAAGATGGGGACAAGTGGGAGCCCTGCCCCTTCCGAGTTGGCAGGGCAGAGCTCCACAGTTGCAGCTGCAGCGGCCGCTGCCCTCCCAAGCACAGGCACAGAACTTGGGCATATCCACAGCTTGCACCCTCAGGGGCCAGGAAGCCCCATACCCTCTGTGCCTGCAGGCTGGGGGTGTCTGCTCCACTGCTTAGCCTTTCTTCTCTCCCAGCCTGGCCTCTATCCTCTCCCAGTGCCTGCTCCAGTCTCTGAGCAGGGTTGGGGCTGAGCCCCAGGACCATGAATGGCAGTGTGAGGCACACAGATTCCTGGGTGGAAGGTGGGGGCGGGTTCCTGGTAAAGGCCTCTCCTTCAGGCTAGTGAGGGCCTGAAGCCTGGGGGCCAGCCTGCCAGTCCCACAGACCGGAGTGGGAACTTGCAGTGCCTCCTCTGGATACCTGTGGCCTCCCAAGGACCAGTGGGCACATGCTTCCTCTCCTCTGAGGTCCATAAAAGCCCCGGGTTCAGCCAGAGAGGGAAGAAGATGAGACAAAGGGACAATCAGCTGCAGAGAGGAGCTATCCTGTCTGCTGAGAGCTTCAGAGGTTTGCAGAGACATCCAAATGACCAGTGGACAGAGAGGAGCCACCCTCTCCAGGTCCTCCTCCCTGCTGGAAGCAGCAGAGGACTGGACAACCAATGGGCGGAGAGGAGCTACCCTCTCCAGGGCCTCCTCTCTGCTGAGAGCTGAACACTCAACCAGAGGGGAAGACTTGCCTTCAGAGAGGAGCTACCCGCTGCAGTACTCCACTGAGCTGTTCTAACACTAAATAAAGCTCCTCTTTGTCTCCTTCACCCTTCACTTGTCTGCTTACCTCATTCTTCCTGGACATAGGACAAGAACTTGTGCAAACATGCCACTGGCCACAGAGGTTGCCAGAAAGAAAACGGACACCCCAGAGATCCTGTAACACTAATTTATGGTGATAGAAATCAGAGCAGCTACTGCCTCTTGTGGTGGGGGTGGGGGTGGGCAGTTGACAGTCAACTGGGTCAAGGCATAAAAGAGCTTTCTGGAGTAATAGAATGCTATATCTTAATGGTGGTATCAGCTATATATGTGTACATATTTGTCAAATCTCATCAAACTGTGCACTTGGGATATGTGCATTTACTCTATGAAAGTACACCTCAATTTAAAAACTTTTAAACTTTAGTTTTGCTTTTGCTATCCTGTCTCAACGAATATTTTCATCAAAAGTTGTAAAAATATGTCTGGATAGATAATATGTTAAAATGTTTGTAAGTAAACTAAAATCATAAAGGACTAGCCTTGGATAGAATTTTAAAAGTGTTAAGGCAATTGGAGTATTTAAAGATTTTAAACAATTTTGAAAGTTTTAGGGCTTAATTATCTTAAAAATATGGGAAAAAGTGAAAATAAATTTGCTAGAACTTCTATTATATGTTTTTATGCTCAGGGTTTTTATTTTATGGCTGGGTTGGATAATGTCAGTTTTTAAGTAATGCCACAAATACTGAAGTATTGGAGGATAAAACAAAATGCAAGTCATGAGTTTCCCAATTGACCTATCTTTTTATAGACATTATTTGTTTACAGGGCTAACATAATCTTTATACTTGCAAACTGGAAGTATAAAGTGGAAATATGAAAGAAAATTTTATGTTCTCCTCAACTGCCTGACACCTTTGGCTATTTCATATACACATTTTCTCTTTAACCTTTATTCTTCCTCTCCACCTCATCAAAGAAGTGTATCTGTCAAGGTTAAAGGAAAACATCATGGGCTTATATTTAGATGATACTTTTTTTTTTTTTTTTTTGAGACGGAGTCTCGCTCTGTCGCCCGGGCTGGAGTGCAGTGGCACGATCTCGGCTCACTGCAAGCTCCACCTCCTGGGTTCACGCCATTCTCCTGGCTCAGCCTCTCCGAGTAGCTGGGACTACAGGCGCCCGCCACCATGCCCAGCTAATTTTTTGTATTTTTAGTAGAGACGGGGTTTCACCGTGGTCTCGATCTCCTGACCTCATGATCCGCCCACCTCGGCCTCCCAAAGTGCTGGGATTACAAGCGTGAGCCACCGCGCCCAGCCTAGATGATACTTTAAGAGGTACTTCCAATAAAATGTTACAATTACTATTGTTACAAGTGGCTTTGTTGAATTACAGAGGGAGAGATTCTTGAACTGCTCTCTAAATATGAATCAAATTCAAAGCACCTTATTTTTTCCAACTAGTATCTCTAACTCCCTTGAACACACGAGCATTTTAAGTGTGATGTGAAACCTTTCAAGTTGTTTTATATTCATTTATTCTTATCAAAACATTATTTTCAAGTAACTATTTATATGCAAATGTTCTCCTGAGCATTTTCCCTTACAGGAAGTTAAAGTAAAAAGGTCAAATTGTAGTCAGAACATTTAATTTAGGGCTTTATCTTGATCAAATCTCATTTTAAAATATATTTTTCCTAAAGCTTTAGAATACATTTCCTTTCTCCCACCTCCGCATCCTGTATCATCATTTAACTTGTATTAATCTATCAACGTTGCAGAATTTTAAGCAAAAGATGTTAATAGATTTTGATTAAAAAAACAGGTTTAATAATGTGAGAACGTGCTTAAAAGATAATGCACATTATTTTAATATATAAGAAGTAGATAGCATTTATAATGGGAAGTTTTGCCTTAGCAAAATATTTCAGGTATCCATATTCTTCATTTCCTTTCACCTGGAAATGGAAGAGAGATGAGCTGTCTTAATGGATAGTCTCCACATCATCCTTGCTCCCTTATCATTTGATTTTGACCTATGGGAAATAGCAACATCAGGAGATCAGAGGTTTGGAAGGAGATGGGGATCGGATATTAATACTCCCACTCCCTCCCTATGTTGCTATGGTTTTGACAGTCCCTGTCGGGCAGCACTTCTTTCAGAGCTCTTTCAGAGCTCAACTTCTTCCCAGCCTTGGTTACATGATTCCCTCCTTTCGATCCTTCAGGTCTATGAGTGGTAACAACTTCTTATTGTTGGAGAAAGCTGATTGCCTCACCATCAGTTGTTTTTCCTTCCTTCCTCCCTTCCTTCCTGCTTTCCTCCCTCCCTCCCTTCCATCCCCCTCCCTTCCCCTCCCTCTCTCCCTCTTTCTTTCTTTCTCTCTCTCTCTCTTGCTCATTCTTTGTTTCTTTCTTTCTTTCTTTCTTTCTTTCTTTCTTTCTTTCTTTCTTTCTCTCTGTCTCTCTCTGTCTCTCTCTCTCTTTCTTTCTCTCTCTCTTTCTCTCTCTCTCTCTTTCTTTCTTTCTTTTCTTGCTCTGTTGCCCAGGCTGGAGTGCAATGGCACAATCTCAGCTCACTGCAACCTCCACCTCCTTCCTACAATTCTCCCTGCTTCAGCCTCGTGAGTAACTGGGATTACAGGCACCTGTCACCATGCCTGGCTAACTTTTATATTTGTAGTAGAGACAGGGCTTTGCTATGTTGGCAAGGCTGGTCTCAAACTCCTGACCTCAGGTGATCCGCCGGCCTCGGCCTCCCAAAGTGCTGGGATTACAGGCATGAGCCACCGTGCCTGGCCCATTTGTTTTCTTAACTGTACCCATACTTCTGACTGCCTTGGAGAACTTTTTTTTAAAAAGATGAATGTAAATCTTTACCCTCCAAAATCAAGGTTTAGGGGGAGAATCAGAATGCCTTTTTGATGTCCCTAAAGAAAATCCTTATCTTATGTAGCTGTAAGGAAGATATGGTTAAGGTTCATGCCCAAGGCATGATTGTATAGGTCACAGAGTTACAAAACCAGTTAAATAGGCAATCTGATCAAGTTAGGCTAAGCTAAGGGCCTCATTCAGAAAGCACCGGGACTCTCAAACTTAGTATAGGGAAATTTGGGCAGAAATAGCCCATGCTGAGAACTATAAATCCCCCCAGACCTCTCTGAATCATGTTTGCCAATTGAAGTAAACTTTCACCTTCTCTAAGGGAACAGAATTCCTCTGCATAAAATAATTTCACAGCCTTCACATTTAGCATTTTCCTTCAAGAGGGGGTACCAAATTTTGAAGGGATCCACCCTACCACTCCCCCTTGCTTCCAGATATATAGTAGATCCCAGCACAGTCTAGATAGGGAAGGTCTGCTCTAAGAGGAGATGGTATAGACACTGAAGAAATTGTAGAGTCTTCCTAATTTATAGTGACAATTCTGGGGACCTTGCATGGAAGTAGATTCAGAGCATGTTAGAGCAAGGAGAGTGAAATACACTGTTGGATTGGACCAGATTCATCAATATGGGTGCACATTCCTGAGATTTTGGATTTACTGTGTTGCCTCCAGCTCTTGGCAATGGTGTCAACAATTTCCTGTGTTTTTAAATAAAACCTTGGCTCAGTGGTAGCCTATATCCAATATGACTGGGATGCTAGAACTTCTCTGGCATAGTGTTGAGAAAGGAGTGTAAGGCTTAAACATGTGAAAATATTGGAGTGAATATATTATGTTGAATGTGCTTAGCCACTGTCTAATGCTACCCTCCATAGGGACTGGTGGACCCTTCTTTTTCAAGACAGTCATTGGTGAAGACAGCATTAGCATCCCTAAAAAGAAGGTTCTGATTTGCCACTAGGGCAATGTATTAGTCTGTTTTCATGCTGCTGATAAAGACATATTGGAGACTGGGAAGAAAAAGAGGTTTAATGGACTTAGAGTTCCACATAGCTGGGGAGGCCTCACAAACATGGTGAAGGCAAGGAGGAGCAAGTCACATCTTACATGGATGGCAGCAGGCAAAGAGAGAGCTTGTGCAGGGAAACTCCCATTTTTAAAACCACCAGATCTCATGAGACTCATTCAGTATCATGAGAACAGCCCAACAAAGACCTGACCACATAATTCAATCACCTCCCACTGGGTTCCTCCCATGACACATGGGAATTGTGGGAGTTACAATTTAAGGTGAGATTTGGGTGGGGATACAACCAAACCATATCATTCTGCCCCGGCCCCTCCCAAATCTCATGTCCTCACATTTCAAAACCAATCATGCCCTCCCAGCAGTCCCCCAGAGTCTCAACTATTTTCAGCATTAACTCAAAAGCCCACAGTCCAACATCTCATCTGAGACAAGGCAAGTCCCTTTCATCTATGAGCCTGTAAAATCAAAAGCAAGTTAGTTACTTCCTTGACACAATGGGGGTACAGGCATTGGGTAAATATAGCCATTCCAAATGGAAGAAATTGGCCAAAACAAAGGAGCTACAGGCCCCATGTAAGTCCAAAATCCGGTGGGGCAGTCAAATTTTAGAGCTCCAAAATGATCTCCTTTGACTCCATGTTTCACATTCAGGCCTCACTGATGCAAGAGCTGGGTTCCCATGGCCTTAGGCAGCTCCGCCCCTGTGGCTTTGCAGAGCACAGCCTCCCTCCCAGCCGCTTTCATGGGCTGGTGTTGTCTGTGGCTTTTCCAGATGCAGAGTGCAAGCTGTCAGTGGATCTACCATTCTGGAGCCTGGAGAATGGTGGCCCTCTTCTCATAGTTCCACTAAACTGTGCCCCAGTAGGGACTCTGTGTGGGGGCTCTGACCCCACATTTCCCTTCTACACTGCCCTAGAAGAGGTTCTCTATGAGATCTCTGCCCCTGCAGCAAACTTCTGCCTGGACATCCAGGCATTTCCATATATCATCTGAAATCTAGGCAGAGGTTCCCAAACCTCAATTATTGACTTCTGTGTACCTGTGGGCTCAACACCACATGGAAGCCGCCAAGGCTTGTGGCTTGCAGCCTCTGAAGCCATGGCCCTAGTTCTATGTTGGTCCCTTTCAGCCATGGCTGGAGCGGCTGGGATGCAGGGTACCAAGTCCCTAGCCTGCACCCAGCATTGGGACCCTGGGCTCAGCCCATGAAACCATTTTATCCTCCTAGGCCTCTGGGCCTATGATGGGATAGGCTGCTCCGAAGACCTCTGACATGCCCTAGAGACATTTTCCCATTGTCTTGGTAATTAAAATTCAGCTCCTTGTTACTTATGCAAATTTCTGCAGCCAGCTTGACTTTCTTCTCAGAAAATGGGATTTTCTTTCCTATTGCATTGTCAGGTTGCAAATTTTATGAACTTTTATGCTCTGCTTCCCTTATAAAACTGAATGCCTTCAACAGCACCCAAGCCACCTCTTGAATGCTTTGCTGCTTAAAAATTTCTTTTTCTTTTTCTTTCTTTCTTTCTTTCTTTCTTTTTTTTTTTTTTGAGACAGAGTTTCACTCTTGTTGCCCAGGCTGGAGTGCAGTGGCACGATCTCAACTCACTGCAACCTCTGCCTCCCAGGTTCAAGTGATTCTCCTGCCTCAGCCTCCTGAGTAGCCAGAATTACAGGTGCACACCACCACACTCAGCAAATTTTTGTATTTTTAGTAGAGATGGGGTTTCACCATGTTAGTCAGGCTGGTCTCAAACTCCTGACCTCGTGATTCACCTGCCTCGGCCTCCCAAAGTGCTGGGATTACAGGCGTGAGCCACTGTGCCCAGCCTAATTTTTGTGTTTTTAGTAGAGACAGAGTTTAACCCTGCTGGCCAGGCTGGTCTCAAACTCCCAATGTCAGGTGGTCTGCCTGCCTTGCCTTCCCATAGGGCCAGGATTACAGGCATAAGCCACTGCACCTGGTCACTGCTTAAAAATTTCTTCTGCCAGATACACTAAACCATCTCTCCCAAATTCAAAATTCCACAGATCTCTAGGGCAGGGGCAAAATGCCACCAATCTCTTTGCTAAAACATAACAAGAATCACCTTTGCTGCAGTTCCCAACAAATTCCTCATCTCCATCTGAGACCCCCTCAGCCTGGATTTCATTGTCCAAATCATTATTAGCATTTTGGTCAAAGCCATTCAACAAATCTCTAGGAAGTTCCAAACTATTCCACATGTTCCTATCTTCTTCTGAGCCCTCCAAACTCTTCCAGCCTCTGCCTGTTACCCAGTTCCAAAGTTGCTTCCACATTTTCAGGTATCTTTTCAGCAGCACCTTGCTCCTGGTACCAATTTACTGCATTAGTCCATTTTCATGCTGCTGATAAAGACATACTCAAGACTGGAAAGAAAAAGAGGTTTAATGGACTTACAGTTCCAGATGGCTGTGGAGGCCTCACAATCATGGCAGAAGGCAAGGAGGAACAAGTCACATTTTATATGAATGGCAGCAGGCAAAGAGAGAGTTTGTGCAGGGAAACTCCCATTTTTAAAACCATCAGATCTCATGAGACTCATTCACTATCATGAAAGTAGCCCAGGAAAGACCCACCCCCATAATTCAATCATCTCCCACCAGGTTCCTTTCACAAGATATAGGAATTGTGGCAGTTTACAATTTAAGATGAGATTTGTGTGGGGACACAGCCAAACCATATCAGGTGAGTAGAGATTGAATGCCTAAGCCTGGCACATCAAGCAACTGTGTAACCTGATCTTCATGTCATGAACTGGATGTTATATGTTTTACAAATCATGAAATTGGACTTGTATAGAATTATTTTATTATTGCATGGAGATGGTGTATGACAGTGGTCCCCAACCTTTTTGGCAGCGGGGACCAGTTTTGTGAAAGACAATTTTTCCATGGATAGTGTGAGGGGGTGGATGTTGCTGATGGTTTAGGATGAAACTTTTCCACCTCAGATCATCAGGCATTAGATTCTCATAAGGAGCACACAACCTAGATCCCTTGTATGTGCAGGTATCTTTGACAGGGTTCACCTTCCTATGAGAGCCTAATGCTGTGGCTTGTCTGACAGAAGGCAGAGTTCAAGTGTTAATGCTCACTTGCCTGTGTTCACCTCCTGCTGTGTGTTCCAGTTTCTAATAGGCCACAGACTGGTATGAGACAACGTGTAAGCAAGATAATAAAGAACAGGTAACTTACCTAAGTAGGTGGCTGACATCTCACCAGGCTCTTGTAACAAAATTCCCTCTCTTGGCACCTTCAGATCTAAGAGTGGAAATGGTGTCCTACTATGGCTAGTCTCTAGGTGCCTCACCATTCTGTTGGGATCCTTAGCCCCACCCATACATCTGTAGGTAATCTCTTTCTATGTTCTTAAGTTAAACCCTTTTGAGTGAATGAATTATCTACTACCTACTATGACTCTGACCCTAATTTATTGCACAAAATACACACCCACATGTACATACACACACACACACACACACACACACACACACACACACAATATTCCCATTATCCAGGATTATGACAAAAAAAGGAAAGGAAACTGCATGAGTCCAGAGAAACAGCATGCTGTTTTAGAAAACAGATAATCTCTGGAGTTACATGCTCTGAGATTTAATACCCAAAGTCATTATCTGACTTTGGATAAATTTTTTGAACCTCAATTTCTTAATTTGTAATGAAGAAAATAAGATTATCTCATTAAGTCATTTTGATGATTAAATGAAACAATGTGTAATAATACATAAAGCACCTAAGATACTACATGTATAATGTGTTGTCTAATTAGTTGTAGGAGTACAGTACAGGATCATTTATCAAGGAATATAAACACTAGAAGCAGCCAAATGAACTTTTTAAAGGGTTTGCTTTATGATTATGTATTCTCGAAAAAATCAGAGCAGTTTGAATAACTGAAGAACAAGTCAGGCCAGGCACAGTGGCTCACCCCTGTAATTCCAGCACTTTGGGAGGCCAAGGCAGGTGTTAAAGACCAGCCTGGCCAATATGGTGAAACCCCGCCTCTACTAAAAATACAAAAAATTAGCTGGGTGCAGTGGCAGGTGCCTGTAATCCCAGCTACTTAGGAGGCTGAGGCAGGAGAATCACTTGAACTCAGGAGGTGGAGGTTGCAGTGAGCCAAGATCGTGCCACTGTACTCCATCCCGGGCGACAGAGTGAGACTCTGTCTAAAAACAAAAACAAAACAAAGCAAACAAAAAAAAAAGAACAAGTCACTATGGTGCATCTTGCTGGGTAATGGTGAATTTCCACCAGACAGCAAAAGGCTGTCCAGTGTTAGAATCCACGCTGCCCTCACAGAGTGTTGGGGATCCCAGTAGATGAGTTCAGCGACATCCTGGTTATCTGGCTGGGACAGCATGACTTGTGAGAGAGGTTGTTAAGAATGTGAATATTCTTTACATGTTTTATCAGATCATCATTCTTCTGAGAGGTAAAATATCAAAACTCTGGGAATAACCATTAATTGAGAAGAGTCTGAGTCCTTGGCTTTCAAAATTAACAATTTTCTACCTCACGCACTTTGTAATTGCTGGCTACTGATAAAACCTGTACTCACCTTGAAGTGCATAGTGGATTATTTTTCCTCTAATAGAATCATGGACACCTAATGGGATAATTGTATTTTCATTTAATTTAGTTTAGCTCCGTGTTGTTACTATAAAAGGATTTGAGGCAGCTTACAAAAACACACAAATGGGAAGAAACTAAATAGATGAGCAAACCTGAGTGAAGGGAAATGAGGGTAGGAAAATAAAATAAAGCCAAGGGAACTGTTAGTATGTAAAAAATCCAAGTCATAAACTACTATGCACTTATTAAAGCGCGGCCACAGTATGTGTTTAAACTTTCTGAAAAAGAAGAGAAACACAATTTGCTATAGGATTCACAGAGTGCATGAGTTTAAAATAGATCAGTTGCCGAAAAGACACAGCATTTCCTGGCAATGAAAACTGAGAGCAATTTCGCTATAGGTCAACATAAGAGGGACTACAGAAGGTTATGTCCTTTACAAACATTCCCTACAATAAACAAAATAGTATCATCTCACAGGACTATTTCATGTAACTTCCCTAAATATATTTGGTAAAAGTTAGTCACGGAATGTCAAATGATATATTTAGTCAAAGTTCGTAGGATATGAGTGGTCTTGTTTGGTAGGAATGGTAAAATTAAAACACCAAGAAAAAATTAACACGACACATATCCACTGTTAGGAACTAGCAGAACACTCATTGATATTCTTATAATCTAATGAAATAACTTGGATGGTAGATATTTGATGTTGCTCACCAAAGACATATCCATATGCTTTGATCATCAATTAAATGGTGGAGGACAGGTTTAACAGTACCTATGAAAGTTAAGAAGCCCAACCAAGACACATGGCTGATCAACTGACTATCTTACCTTATAAGAGGTAAACTGAGGGTTTATAAGGAAGAGCCAGGATTTAACAAAAGAATTCCTATAATGAGATAAGTGCTACAAATATTCTATTACTTTTTTCCATTTATGTCCAATTTATATTCTTCAAGCTTTTTAAGTGGAGGTTGAACTGACACAAAACGTTTCTGAAGTATGTCATATTTCTCTTCTTTCTTTACTCTGACATTGGTTGACAGCCTATTACAGGCCAAGCATGGTGTTAGATACTAGAAATGCAATGATGGGAAAGATACAGTTATTGTCCTAAATGCCTAGAGAGGTAGACATATTAGGTAGCCATATTTGTAAACACCAGTTCCAATGTAGTCTACGATACTACAGCAGTCAACCAAAAAAGCACTTAGCTTTTCTTGAAAAAGAAATTTAGGGAAAACTGCATAGAAGAAGAGATGACTAAAATGAATTTTAAAAGATGGGTGAGGCCGGGGCACAGTGGCTCACACCTGTAATCCCAACACTTTGGGAGGCTGAGGTGGGTGGATCCCATGAGGTCAGGAGATCGAGACCAGCCTGGCTGACATGGTGAAACCCCATCTTTACTAAAAATTCAAAAATTAGCCAGCGTGGTGGTGTGCACCTGTAGTCCCAGCTACTTGGGAGGCTAAGGCAGGAGAATCGCTTGAGCCCAGGAAGTAGAAGTTGCAGTGAGCCAACATGGCGCCACTGTACTCCAGCCTGGGCAACAGAGCTAGACTCTGTCTCAAAAATAAATAAATAAAGATGGGTGAGAGTTGCTGAGTGGAGAAGGGGAGAGAATGTGCTTTAAATACAGAAGATAGCCCCTGGAAAAGCAGAAAGTAAGAAATAGTGCTTCAAACACAGCCTGTGGAGAGACACAGAGTTGAGAAATGTATGACAAATATGGGTAATAGCAGGTAATTTAGCAACAAAGATGTACAGGGAGAAGTAAGGGAAGAAGGGACTGGAAGTCAGGGGCTTTTAGGCTAACTGAGGCATCCAAAGATGTTAAGTAAGGAAACAACACCATCAGACTTGGCTTTTAGAAAGATCTCTCTGGTAATAGATTGGAGGGCTGTGCATAAGTAAGTTTCACCCCTGTATGGTTTGAGATTGCTGATAATGATGGTCTGATATATTTAGAATGTAATATTTAGAATAAAATATTTAGAATGTAAAACTGATGTGACTGTGTGGTCAATTAGATTTGATAGCCAGTGACAAAGAAAAAGTGTAATTGAGAATAACCTCCAGATTTCCAGCTTGGGCAACGGTGTGGATAATGATACTATTCACAAAGATAAAAGAAAATGAGAAAGAATAAATCTGAATTAATGAGTTCAGATTGGCTTTATCGATAATGAAACACCTTTGGGAGATCTGATGGTGTCTTATTGGACATTGGAGAGATAGCAAGGCTGAAGAGAAATTGGTAATTGAAACACAGGTGTGTGGATAAGATTGTGAAGGGGGAATGTATAAAATTCAGGACAGAATCATGACAAACCCATATTTAAGAAAATCAGAACTTGTAAAAAAAAAAAACCGGTCCTGTAATTCCAGAACATTGGGAGGCCAAGGTGGGCAGATCACCTGAGGTCAGGAGTTCGAAACCAGCCTGGCCAACATGGAAACCCTGTCTCTACTAAAAATACAAAAATTAGCCAGGCATGGCGGTGGGTGCCTGTAATCTTAACCAGTCAGGGAAGCTGAGGCACGAGAATCGCTTGAACCCCAGAGGCGGAGGTTGCAGTGAGCTGACATCGCACCACTGCACTCCAGCCTGGGTGACAGAGCAAGACTCCAACTCAAAATAAAAAAACAAAAAGAAACCGGTCAGGACTGGTCAGGCAGGAAGAGAACAAGTTACCAGGAAAGCAGGAGAGAGAAAAATATTATAAAAGAAGAAGGGATCTGTAGCATTAAATGCTAAGTAGTAAAATTGAAAATAAAATGAGCCAATGGGCTTTGGAAATTCAATTTTTGTTAACCACGTTTAATAAAGCACGCCTATTACGAGGCACTCTTATAAGAGTTAGAGATATAGCAATGAAGAAAACAGACAAAAATCCCTTTCAACATGAAGCTTACACCCTAGGCAATAACAAATAAACATATTCCATAAGTAAAAAGTGAATTTGATTTCACTTTGAAGATAAAAGTGTTATGGGAAAATATAAAATGGGGTAAAAAGGAAGGGGTGGCGAAAGGAGGGCATGGAGGAGGATGACTTGAGTCAACATCGTTGGCAAGGTGACCTTCAGGCAAACACATGAAAGACATGAAAGAGTCAGCCATGAGGATAACTGGGGAAGAGATTTCAGGGGGAAGAAGTGGCTCCTGGAAAGGCTGCAGATATCCCTGGCATGTTTCAAAAATATGGAGAAGGCCAGTGAGGCTGGAGGAGGGTGAGCAAGGAAAAAGCAATGGAGTTGGGGTCAGAGGATTCTGCTCATTTAAGACCTTGTGAGCTGTTGTAGGAACTTTGATTTTCACTTTCTGTGAAATGGTGAGTCCTCTGGAGGGTTTTGACAAGAAGACTGATGTGACCTGACTCCTGTTTTAAAGACTCACTCTGTCTACAGGAAGGAGAATAGACTGTCAGGTGCGGGAGAGGAAATATTAGGGCGAGGGTAGCAGGAGGGTGCTAAATAAGATGCTCTTACAACCCTCTAGGCAAGAGGTGCTGGTTAGACCAGGTAGCCAAGGTGCTGAGGACAGAGCAGCTTCTAGACATTTTCTCAAGATAGTGCCAGCAGAGTTTTCTGATGGAGATGTTGTATGAAACCACGCATAAGCAAGTCCATAAAGAACAAGTAACTCACATCAGAACAGGGGGGTATGAGATGAAGAGAGGAGCCACTATTTTTGGCCTGAGAAACTGGAACAATGCAGACCTTATTGGCTGAGATGGGGAGATAATAGAACAAGTTTGGGTAGGGGAGAAATCAGGAGTTCAGTTTAGGACATGGAAAGATTGACATTCTGTTAAATATTCTGGTGGAATAGGTAGTTGGTACACAAATATAGAGTCTGTGCTCACTTCATGGTATTTAAAGCCATAAGACAGGTTGAGTTCATCAAATGGAAGAGAAGAGGACTAAAGACCGAACCCTGGGGCCCTCGAGAGTTGGGAGAAGAGCAGAGATCCTGGGCTTAGGTGATGAGGGAAACTCATGAAAGGGCATATAATTTGGAATGGTTGTTACTTGCTCTCTCCTGCTGGCTGAAAACAAACTACTCTTCTCTAAGCACCCAAACATAGACACATAGCCACACACAAACATAGGTATGCAAATAGGAAAAAATGCAGCTGAACATAATCTCTCAAATACCCCACTAGGATTGTAACATTCTTTCTTTTATTTACTATATAGCATATGCTAGGTGTGGGGCAAAATTCAAAGATAGCCTCCCATGATCCTCACTTCCTGATAGTCATGGCTTCGTGTAATCTCCTCCTCTTAAGTGAGAGCTGGATTTAAAAACTTGCTGTCAACGAACAGAATACAGCAAAAGGATGAGATGTCACTTCTGAGATTAGATTATGGAAGACTATGACTTGTCTTGCTCACTCTCTTGCTTTCTCCCTCCAGTGGAAATTGACTTCCTTGTTCTGAGCTGCCACATGGAGAGGCCATGTGGCAAAGAACTGAGGGCGGCCTCCAGCCAACAGCCAGCAAGGAACTGTGGCCTTCAGTAGGAGGAACGGAACCCAACTAACAACCATATGAGTGAGCTTGGAAGCAGATGCTTCCCCATTTAAGACTTGAGATGACTATAGACCCAGTTGACACCTTGATTGCAGCCTATGAAAGGCCCTAAAGCAGGGGACCCAACTAAGCCAAGGCCAGGTTCCTGACCCATAGGAACTGTGAGATAATAAAATTGTTTTTTTGTAAACCACTAAGTTTTGGGATAATTTGTTACACAGCAACAGATGACTAATACACTCACAGATTTTACACTTCTGTTTCTAAAGTACACAGGCCCCTTCAAATAACTAAAACTTTCCCTGTCCCTGAGTATTTACCATGACAATAACAAAATAAACACATTGTATAGAATGGGCAAGAATTGAGTAGGAGGTGGAAGAGAAGTTTAAAGGAAAAGTGGGGAAATTGATCAGGATATAAGTCAGTAATTTCATCTGTATGGGAGCAGACATAGGATACAAGACAACCCAGAGGAATGAAAAAGTGAAGGAGAAAAAGAAAAATATTTTGAACAAAAGGAGTGGAGGCATGAAGGAGACAAACCCTCCCCAAACTTGCTTTAAATAAGCACTAAATAAACTCAGTGTTTAAGGAATGGATAAATGAGTAGCCCTTGCCACAGATCAGCCAAGATTCCTCATTGTAGATACGATTTTAGACTGTGAAATAGCAAATTGTGATATAGAAGCAAGTCAGTTGCCCAAGATAGCTCAGTGCCTATCTAGTGGGATAGGGCATTGGATTAAGTTATTTAGGTTCCATGGCATAGTACAGCATTACCTTGTGTCTAGGCCTCAATAATTACGAGGCACAATGTCAGGTCTGTGCAGCCCCAGCTTCATCTCCCAGAAACCAACCTGCTTCTCCCATCTGCATGGTTAGGACACATCTATTTTGAACAACTTGATCGTATTCCACTGGTCGCAGAAGATCCGTCCGAATTAGGCGAGTCAAAATTTGCCTTTGTTCTCCCAAATCACAGATCTTTTAATGCAACACTGACAATATTATCAATGCTCTGGATTTTAGAAGAGTAAAGAGAGCATGTAGTGTATCTATACATTCTGTCTAGTTATAATCCTTTTCTATTTTTTTCTATTTATTATTGGTTGTCTAGTCTGAGTAATATGGATAACATTTCTTTAATCAAATAAAAATAATACAGAGGTCCTAGTTAAATGGAGACTTGTCCAAATTAGACTTGAATCAAGAACTCCTGGATTTAGTCTCCCACACTGTCTGTTTTTGCCTTTTAAGAAAAAGGCAGATTATTTGGACTGGGATCCTGATTTCACTATGTTTTCAATATTTAAAAGGATCTCCTCTGAGTGTTAAATATGTTTATGATTCAACTCCCCATTTTTGGTGTTGGGTATAAGGTAAATTACATGTCAGAAATAGAATCTGTACTCCCAGAAAGAAAATTGCCACTCTTGGGTGTATTTTTAAAGGTTCTGAGATTCATGATGGTGCTTCTGCCAAAATAGAGAAGCCAGTTCAGATCTGACTCTCATGAAAGTAAATTTTAAAAACTTAAAGCAATCCATTGAGTTGTTAATTTGAGAATATAAGAACTAAATTTAAATCCTTCTTGACCTATATTACGATCTGCCACAAAAATCCTGGTGGACGTTCCAAGCCAGTTCAAAACCATCTGCATCTTCAAATCACTCTATTGCATTCATGTCATCCCCGCATAGTTCCACCTTTTCCCTTTTCTTGTTTTGATTTATAGTACTTGGAGTTCTTTGATGCTTTCTTTCACCTTTTATCTAATCATTCTCCATGTTGTACAAATTCTTTCCCCCAAATGTCTCCTATGTATGTCCTCTTTTTATTGTTCCTTCAACATCACCGTGGCACAGTACAGCATTACCTCACGTCTAGGCCTCAATATGTACAGGGCACATTGTCAAGTCTTTGCAGCCCCAGCCTCATCTTCCAGGAACCAACCTGCTTCTCCCATCTGCATGGTTAGAACACAACAATTTTGAACAACTTGATCATATTCCACTGGTCACAAATGATCAGTCCGAGTTAGGCTAATCAAAATCTTTCCCTAAGACTAACAAAAGAATCCATTTCTGTGATGATGGAAAATGTAGGATCTGGGTTGATGGTCATCTTCTCCCCCTGTGTACCAAAAAAAGAGGCCGAGCGCAGTGGCTCATGCCTGTAATCCCAGCACTTTGGGAGGCCGAGGCAGGCGGATCACTTGAGGTTGGGAGTTCGAGACCAGCCTGATCAACATGGAGAAACCCCGTCTCTACTAAAAATTCAAAAAAAATAGCCAGGTGTGGTGGCACATGCCTGTAATTCCAGCTGAGGCAGGAGAATCGTTTGATCCCAGGAGGCGGAGATGGGAGTGAGCCAGGATTGTGCCACTGCGCTCCAGCCTGGGCAACAAGAGCGAAATTCCATCTAAAAGAGAGAGAGAGAGAGAGAGAGAGAGAGAAAGTGCCCATCTTCAAGAGAGAGAAGGAAACACTCTGTCCAATACTGAATTGGACAAAGAGCAGTAAATTGTGAAAATGCAACAACGCCAAGGGGTTTGGGCTAGGGGAGTTAACTAAGCGCGTATGTGATTAGGAAGATAAGGGTTAATTTAATAAGGTTTGTTTGCACAGATTCCCCTCAGCTTTAGCTTCCCCCTGCTGATAAGAATGGAACTTTCCCTCTGGAATAGGAAGGACATCTTTCACATGGGACTTTCATCGCCTGCTGTTAAGAAACAGAATGAAAGTCAGAGTGACCTTCTTGCACCTGCTGTTTTCCAAGTGCCTTCAACTCCAAATAATCAGTATTCCAGAGCAGCATATTGTGACGTCATGTTCTTAACTCTTTCACCACTGACAGACAGATAAATTGGAATCAGTGGGTGAAAGCTCTTAACTTTCAGATTAAGGAATTAAACTTTTTGAATAATCAAAGGGAACCTATGTGCAGTTGTAGGGAGGGGGCGACGTGGGGGAAATGTTAGTTTTACAAAGTGAAGCTAACTCAGTTTAGTAAATAGTTTTAGAAGTTTTTAGTGGTTAACAAAAGACTGCATCCCTCTGATGCAAGAACTGCCCATGTTTCATCTTGTCCGAGGTTGACCATCCGCCTCTGCTCTGAATGTGACTCTTCTAGCCCCTCAGGGACCACACCAGCCAGCAACATCGCCACCTGCTGGGAGTTAGAGAAATTACAGAATTGGATTATCTTTATTCAAATATTCTTGGATTTCAGGGTTTGAAGGTATATTTAAAAATCCTGGTTTTTTTAAAAGAAATATAAACAAGTTCCAGTTGTGTTTAACGATAATTTTTATAGTTTATGTCATAACAGTATTGTTAAATTATAACTCTTAGACTTGAACTCTGGAAAGGCTGCAATTTAGGAATTGCTGTTGTCTTTGAGTAATTTGCATTTTAACTCTCAACTGGTGCCATTAAATCACCAGCATTAAATCAAGAAACTATAGCCTATGTGTTTTGCAATAGATGGGGGGTAAGGCACATCTGATTCTGTGATTCTCCATTCAAACTGGGTGGAAGAATAAATGTAATTAAATTAAAAGGCATCTTGCTAGAGGGAAAAGTTGTTCAGTGTTACTCTTGGTCATGGATGCTCTTTTCTTTAGTTAATTTACAAGAGGCAACCTAGGGTTTTAAGCAGCAAAATGATATTTGCCTAAAGTTGTTCATTGCTTCATTACTAATAGCAAAAAAAAAAAAAAAAGAGAGAGAGAGAAGAAAGATGGACAAGTAATTAAGTAATGTATGATACCTTGAAAACTGTAAAAATCTAAGAATATGTAAGTTAAATGAGGAAAATAAAATTGCTGTAATATTGCAACTGTGGAAAAATATGCATGCTTATGGAATGGGGCCCCAGGAAGTCAAGCTGTGTTTCTCCTTATGGAACTCTTCATGTTAAAGCATTTGCATGTTCCCTATGGTACCTTTGCCATGTATCATAATCCTAACCATATTAATCTAGTTTTGGCCAAGGTCTGAAGCACCCTGTCCCACTTCCTTCTACAGAACCTTCTCTAGGCCACTGACCTCATGTGGATTAGATTTCAATTTGCCATAAACCTTCAGGCTTGCTGTTGAACCTCTCCCTGTGTTCACTACTCTCCTTAATACTGCATTTGAAAAGTCAGGAAGGTACAGTCCACTCCCAGATAGAAAATCGTAACATTGCAGCATCAAGCACATATACAATCACCAGAGGACAGTGAAAACAGTTCTTTACTTTGGCACTCAGACAATTATTAATCCATTTGGTATCCAGTTCCCATGGACATAAGGATGTCTCTGGTCTCCCTTCTCTGTCTTCCTCTTTCTTCTCTTATCTCCTTTCATGCCTTTTTATTTTACTCCTTCTCATCCCTCAGGGTCATTTGGTTCCATCAAATTTACCCCTTGATGAAGCTAGAGCCGAGAAAAGTGGGGAGAGTAATTCACATTCCTTAAGTCCTGCACAGGGAAGGATAAAGGACAGTGGTCCTTTGAGGTCCATCCTCAGAGTGAAATATCTAAAAGACAAACAAAAACTTTCTCTTGCTGATATTGTCTTCATTTTAAAACATAGCAAAGCTTGTCCTTTCTGCATCTATGTAAATTCCGTATTTATTACTCTCTTTTGATATTTCCTGGGATTGGAGGAGAAGCATGATTTAAGTGGGGAAACACCTAACCTGGGAAGGAGATGAGGGAGGGTTGAAATTCTACTTGAGGTGGGGGTGGATGTGAGCCCAATGACCATGACCCATTCAGACTCCCCACCCTCCCTCCGCTAGTCAGGCCAGCTTCCAGCGTGCTTCCTTCCTTCCCACGGGGGACTTCCAGGCAATCTGCTAGACCTACAATTTATAAAGGATAGCTCGTGTTGCATAAAAGGACGGTAGCGGTCTCTTTCATATCAGTTACACAATGAGGCCTCTGAGCAAACTCTACATTTGCATTTTGTTGCTTAAAATAATAGTTATGATCTGTGCCGAAAAGGGAAGGCCAGACTTTCTGTTTCATGTGTCTGACCATGAGACCTCCGGTCTGTAGCTATTTTTCCTGCTGTAATTTCTTCCATCTGTTGTGTTGTGGTACAAGGACAGAGGGAAACCATTCACATGCTTAGGTGAGATTTCTTTTGATGACGAGGTGGATGCTAATGGAAAGCCAGTGAGAGTGAAACTCAGAGACATTACATTATAATTGACCTTGGGATGTGCAGTTTATCAAAAACTAAACTATTCTTACATTTTTTCAGATGGCTGGTTATGCCCTCACTAGTCACTATCTGTGAGCTGATCAAAGCTACAAGTGCCAGTTACTGAAATGTTGGGCCTATTAATGTGTTGGAAGAAGAAGCAGGAGAGCCTATGTGACTGAGCTAAAAATTTAACCCATCATAAGAAATGGATCAGAGTTTGTTTAACATTCTATCTCCAATATTGATATATGCCTGGGACCCAAGAATGGCCAAAAGTTTCCAGAAGTAACGCTGACTGCACTTTAGAATTTAAAAGTACCACTACAGAGGCCTAATCTCAGAGCAGTTAAATGAGAATCTCTAGGATGGAGCCCAGACAGTAACATTCTTTAAAAGCTCCTCAGGTGATGTGCACCCAGGGCTGAGAACTAGTACTAGTAGGCAGACTACAATGGAATAGGAGCAAGCTTACATTCTTATCTCATTTTCATGACATTCATTTATAACGGACAGATTTGCAAACTGTACTTGCATAATTAATGTCCCAATGTAAAATTCTGACCAATAATTATAGTGTCTGATGTAGCAGTTTACCAAATGGTATCTAGCAGGTTGTTTTTTTAATTTAAATTTTATTTCAGATTTGCGGGGGTCGGGGACACGTGCATGTTTGTTACATGGGTAAATTGTGCACTGGTGGGGAGCTGGGCTTCTAGTGTGCCCATTATCCAAATAGTAAACATTGCACCAAATAGGTAACTTTTCGACCTCACTCTCTCCCACTCACCACACTTTTGATGTCCTCGGTGTCTATTACTTCCATCTTTATGTACATGTGTACCCATTGCTTAGCTTCCATTTATGATTGAGAACATGTGGTATTTGCTTTTCCGTTTACGAGTTAGTTTGATTAGGATAATGCCTTCCAGCTCCATCCATGTTGCTGCAAAGGACATAATTTTATTTTTTATGGCTGCATAATATTCTGTGGTGTATAGATACCATATTTTCTTTATCCAGTCAATTGTTGATGGACACTTAGTTTGGTTCCATGACTTTGCTATTGTGGATAGTACCATGGTGAACGTAAGCACAGGTGTCTTTTTGTATAATGATTTTTTTTCCTTTGGGTAGATACCCAGTAATGGGATTACTAGATCAAATTGTAATTTTATTTTTAGTTCCTTGGGACATACTTCTACTGTTTTCCATAGAGATTGAACTAATTTATATTTCCACCTACAGTGTATGAGCATTTCCTTTTCTCTGCATCCATGCCAACATTTGTGGTTTTAAAAATTGTTTTAATGATAACCATTCTGACTGACGTAAGAGAATTCATTGTAGTTTTAATTTGCATTTGATAATTAGTGATGTTGAGCATTTTTTCATGTGTCTTTTGGCCACTCTATTCTATGATCAGGATGAGCATCTAATTCAAATTATGGACTAATCAGCACATTGCAAGCTGTAGCCCAGACAATTTCATGTGAAGTCACCCTACCCATTATCCTATTATCAGTTCTACTGATAAGATTATTCATGTCCTTTGCTCAGTTTTTAATTGAGTTATTTGCTTTTTTCTTGTTAAGTTGTTTAAGTTCCTTATAGAGTTTAGATATTAATTTTTTGTCAGCGGCAATTATTCTGTCCCATGATGTATGTTGTCTCTTTATTGTTTATTTCTTTTGCTGTGCAGAAGCTTTTTAGTTTAATTAAGTACTATTTGTCTGTTTTTGGTTTGTTATATTTGCTTTTGGGTTCTTCATCATAAATTCTTTGCCTAGGTCAATGTCCGGAAGAATTTTTTCTAGATTTTCTTCTAGGATGTTTGTAGTTTCCCAAAACTTACTTTTTTTTTTTTTTTTCCCTGGAGACAGAGTCTCACTCTGTCACCAGGCTGGAGTGCAGTAGAGCCATCTTGGCTCACTGCAACCTCCGACTCCCTGGTTCAAGCGATTCTCCTGCTTCAGCCTACCAAGTAGCTGGGATTAAAGGCACATGCCACCACGCCTAGCTAATTTTTGTATTTTGGGTAGAGACAAGGTTTCACTGTGTTGGCCAGGATGGTCTTGATCTCCTGACCTTGTGATCCACCTGCCTCGGCCTCCCAAAGTGCTGGGATTACAGACGTGAGCCACCATGCCTTGCCCAGACCTTACTTTTAAGTTGTTAATATATCTTGAGTTGATTTTTATATATGATGAGAGATAGGGGTACAGTTTCATTCTTCTGCATATAGCTAGCCAATTTCCCCAGTATTATTTATTGAATAGAATGTCCTTTCCCTGTTGTTTATTTTGGTCAACTTTGTCAAATATCAGTTGGTTGTAGGTATGTGGCTTTATTTCTGGATTCTCTACTCTGTTCCATTGATCTATGTGTCTTTTTTTTTTCCAATACCATGCTGTTTTAGTTACTATAGCCTTGTAGTATAATTTGATGTCAGGCAATGTGATTACTATGCTTTGGCTGTGTACCCACTCAAATCTCATCTTGAATTCCTACATGTTGTGGGAGGGACCCAGTGGGGAGGTAATTGAATCATGGGGGCAGGTCTTTCCCATGCTGTTCTCATGATAGCGAATAAGTCTCATGAGATCTGATGGTTTTATAAGGGGGAGTTTCGCTGCACAAACTCTCCCTCTTTGCCTTCCACCCTCCATGTAAGACATGACTTGCTCCTCCTTGCCTTCCACCATGTTTGTGAGGCCTCCCCAGCCATCTGGAACTGTCAGTCCATTAAACCTCATCCTTTTATAAATTGCCCAGTCTTGAGTATGTCTTTATCAGCTCCATGAAAATGGTATAGTAAATTGGTACCAGTAGAATGGGGCACTGCTGAAAAAGATACCTGAAAATGTGGAAGCAACTTTGGAACTGGGTAACAGGCAGAGGTTGGAATAATTTGGAGGGCTTAGAAGAAGACAGGAAAATGTGAGAATGTTTGGAACTCCCTAGAGACTTGTTGAATGACTTTGACCAAAACATTAATAATTATATGGATAATGAAATCCAGGCTGAGGTGGTCTCAGATAAAAATGAGAAATTTGTTGGGACCTGGAGCAAAGGTGACTCTTGTTATGTATTAACAAAGAGACTGGTTGCATTTTGCCCCTGCCCTACAGACTTGCGGGAACTTGAACTTCAGAGAGATGATTTAGGGTATCTGGCAGAAGAAATTTCTAAGTAGCAAAGCATTCAAGACATGACTTGGGTGCCAAAGGCATTTAGTTTTAAAAGGGAAACAGGGCATAAATGTTCAGAAAATTTGCAGCCTGACAATGTGATAGAAAAGAAAATCCCATTTTCTGAGGAGAAATTTAAGCCAGCTGCAGAAAATTACATGAGTAACGAGGCACCCAATGTTAATCATCAGGGCAATGGGGAAAATGTCTCTAGGGCATTTCAGAGTTCTTCATAGCAGCCCCTCCCATCACAGGCCCAGAGGTTTAGCAGGAAAAAATGGTTTTGTGGGCCAGGTCCAGGGTCCCTCTGCTGTGTACAGTCTAAAGACTTGGTGCCCTACATCCCAGCTGCTCCAGCAAGACTAAAAGGGGCCAAGGTACAGCTTGGGTTGTTACTTCACAGAAGTCAAGAATTGAGGTTTGGGAACCTCTGTGTAGATTTTAAAGGATGTACATAAATTCCTGGATGCCCAGGCAGAAGTTTGCTGCAGGGGTGGGGCCCCCATGGAGAACCTCTGCTAAAGTAGTGTGGAAGGGAAATGTGGGTTTGGAGCCCCCACACAGAGTCCCTACTGGGGCACAGTTCAGTGGAGCTGTGAGAAGGGGGCCACTGTTCTCCAGGCCCCAGAATGGTAGATCCACTGACAGCTTGCACCATGTGCCTGGAAAAGCTGCAGACACAATGTCAGCCAGTGAAAGCAGCTGGGAGAGAGGCTCTACCCTGCAAACCCACAAGGCAGAACTGTCCAAGGCTGTGGGAGCCCACTTCCTGCATCAGCATGACCAGGATGTGAGACATGGAGTCAAAGGAGATCATTTGGAGCTCTAAGATTTAACTGCCCCGCTGGATTTCAGACTGGCATGAGCCCTGTAGCACCTTTGTTTTAGCCAACTTCTCCCATTTGGAATGGCTATATTTACCCAATGCCTGTACCCCCAATTGTATCAAGGAGGTAACTAACTTGCTTTTGATTTTATGGGCTCATAGGCAGAAGGGATTTGCTTTGTCTTGGATGACGCTTTGGACTGTAGACTATTGAGTTAATGCTGAAATGAGTTAAGACTTTGGGGGACTGTTGGGAAGGCATGATTGGTTTTGAAATGTGAAAACATGAGATTTTGGAGGCACCAGGGTTAAAATGATACAGTTTGGCTGTGTCCCTATACTCAAATCTCTTCTTGAATTCCTAAATGTTATGTGAGGGACCCAATGAGAGGTAACTGAATCATGGGGGTAGTTCTTTCCCATGCTGTTTTCATGATAGTGAATAAGTCTCATAAAATCTGATTTTTTTTTTAGATGGAGTCTCAGTTTTATAATGGGGAGTTTCCCTGCACAAGCTCTCTCTCTTTGTCTGCTGCCATCCATGTAAAATGTGACTTGCTCCTCCTTGCCTTCCATCATGATTGTGATGCCTCCCAGCCATGTGGAAATGTAAGTTTGTTAAACCTCTTTCTTTTGTAAATTGCCCAGTCTTGGGTATGTCTTTATCAGCAGCATGAAAATGGACTAATACAGTGATACCTCCAGCTATGTTCTTTTTGCTTAGGATTGCTTTGGCTAGTCAGCCTTTTTTGATTCCATATGAACTTTAGGATTGTTTTTCTAATTCTGTGAAAAAAAATGACTTTAGTAATTTGATAAGTATTGTGTTGAATTTACAGATTGCTTTGATTAGTATGGCAATTTTAACAATATTGATTTTTCCCGTCAGTGAGCATGGGATATTTTTCCATTTGTTTGTGTCATTTGTGATTTCTTTCATTAGGTTTTGTAGTTGCATTTATAGAGATCTTTCACTGCCTTGGTTAAATGTATTCCTAGGTCTTTTAATTTTTTGTAGCTATTGTAAATGGGATCGGGTTTTTGATTGGTTCTCAGCTTGAATATTATTGGTATAAAAATATTACTGGTTTTTGTATGTTGATTTTGTATCCTGAAACTTTACTGAAGTTGCTCAAGTCTCAGAGTCATTTGGAGGAGTTTTGAGGGTTTTCTAGGTATATGATATGTCATCAGTAAACAGAGATAATTTTACTACCTCTTTTCCAATATGCATATTTTTCATTTCTTTCTCTTACCTGATTTTATGCTCTGGCTAGTACTTCTAGTACTGTGTTTAAAAGGAGTTGTGAGAGTGGACATCCTTGTTGTATTCCAGTTCTTAGAGGGAATGCTTTCAACTTTTTCCCATTCAGTATGATGTTGGATGTGATTTTGTCATATATGGCTCTATGGCTCCTATTCTTTTGAGGTATGTTTTTTTTTGATGCTAGTTTGTTGAGGGTTTTTATCATAAAAGGATGTTGGGTTTTATAAAATGTCTTTTTTTTTCAGCAGCTATTGAGTTGATCATATGGTTTGTGTTTTTATTTACTTTTATGTGGTAAATCAGATTTATTGATTTGCAGATATTGAACCATCCTTGCATTCCAATTGTGATGAATTTTCTTTTTGATGTGGTGTTGACTTTGGTTTGCTAGTATTTTTTTGAGGATTTTTACATCTATGTTCATCAGGGATATTGATCTGCAGTTTTCCTTTTCTGTTGTGTCCTTGCCTGATTTGGTATTAGGGTGATGCTGGTTTCATAGAATGAGGGAGAAATTCCTCCTCCTTGACTTTTTGGAACAATTTCAGTAAGACTCATACCAGGTCTTTTTTATATATCTGGTAAAATTTGGTGGTGAGTACATCTGGTCCTAGGCTTGTTGGAACATTTTTTATTACTGGTTCAATTTCATTACTCATTATTGGTTTATTCAGGACTTCTAATTCTTCCTTGTTCAATCTTGGGGTATTGTATGTTTTCAGGAATTTATCCATTTCCTCTGGGTTTTCCAGTTTGTGCACATAAAGGTGTATGTTACAATAGTCTCTGACAATCGTTTGTATTTCTATTTTATCAGTTGTAATGTCACCTTTCTGATTTCTGATTGTGCTTATTTGAATCTCATTTTTTCTTGGTTAATCTAGCTAGTGGTCTGTCAATTTTTTTACTCTTTCAAAGAACCAACTTTTTGTTTTGTTGATCCTTTATATAACTTTTTTTTTCTCAATTTCATTTTGTTATACTCTGATTTTTGTTATTTATTTCCTTCTGCTAGCTTGAGGTTTGGATTGCTCTTGTTTTTCTAGTTTCTTGAGGTGCAGTGTTAGGTTGTTAATTTAAGATCTTTCTACCTTTTAAAGGTAATCTAACAAGTTCTTAAAATGGTGTAACTTCAATTTATTCCCATGGAATAGTTTATATGCTGGGGCATCCATTACCCAGATTTGCCAAGACTAAATATTTTATTCATTTTAACTGATTCTTTTGTGTATTTTTTGTATACTACATAGATATTAGTAAGGATATACATTAAGCTTCTGTAATAAGGAGATCCTAAAATACAGTGCATCAAATAATGTTGAATTTTGTTTCTCCCTCATGAAACAACCAAGAAGAAAAATATCTTTTGGTACAAAAAGGTTATTTCAATAGTTGCCAATTTCCAGTCAATGGGAAGAGAGAAAAGGAAGAAGGCATAACACATCACTTCTGCTCACATTTCACTGGCCAGGACTTAGCCATATTTGTATTCCTTGATACAAGGAAGGCTAGGAAATTGGAATTTCCATCTAGGCAGTCATATACCTAACTGAAAACCAAAGGTTTCTATTTCTAATACAAAGAAGAAGAGAATAGATATTGTGGAAATTGTCAGTCTCAACAACATCTTCATAAAACTCATAATCTAAATATACTTGGAATATAAATAAATGATATTATTTATAATTTTATTTTGAGGATGTTTTCATTATGCTTTTTAACTCTTCAGAAGCTTAAATTTTGGTTTATTTGATCAAAAAGATATTTTATGATACACTATTTTCCTTTATACATGGCTTTATCTACTAACCCTAGTAAGTGACACATGAAATATGGATCACAGTATACTTCTAACTCTTTAAGATCAGCATCGACTTGGGTTTTTCAAGAAGACAAAAATTTAACAGAACAAGGTCTTATGATTGTAAATGTCATTCCTTTATTCAGTTGAATGGATTCCAGCAGCACGTTCATGGACTCCTTTGAAAATCTCATGAAAATCATGGATTCTCTATTTACATAGATCAATAATTTTAGGGGGGTTAGGGAAACCTCTCCCTATGAAGCTCAATTTTAGAATGCCTTAACTATATATAAAAGGATATCCTCCCATTTTTCACAGCAGCCTGGAAAAGTATACATAAAAATCATGAATCTGTGTCTCCGGGACCCATCAGTGAAATTCCCGGAGCACTGGCCTAAGGTGAGACATCTAGCACAGGACCTGGGGCATAGTGCCGATGCAATAAATGTCAGTTCCCTTGCATTTCAAGGCTTCTCTATTCTCTGTGAGAATCTCTTGGTATTTTACACACTCCCCTTGGGATGAGTGTTATGCCTCCCATCTTCCTCAACACAGATCACACCTCCCCCCCATGGAAGTTGACTTAGCCATTCCCACTCATTAAATGCTGCTCCTCCTTCTGGCATGGACATGTTTCTTCACTTCATCAGTGGAACATTTTTAATCTTTTTGCTCACTCTCATCAGAACCTTTTTTTTACATATGATGCATACATTATCCCTTTATATGTTTGCACATGAGACAAAATATACCTTGTGATATAGACGCCAAAAATGCAAGATGCTATCTTTCTAAATTAACTTGTAACTAGTGCATGGGCACTTGGTATAGGCTCTTCTTCAAATGGAGAATTAAGAACTTGTGATGCAACAAACCAGGGCCTATGGAGAAAGGTCTCTGGCAGCAGTGACAGCTGGAGATTAGGGGCATCAGTAGTTCCAATGTTATTGGCAGCATCTAGAGTTATTGCCAGTGGGATCAGCAGTACAAGCCACAGTGTCTAGTGCTTTGTGGCAATATCTGCAGCTTCCAGGCTGAATGAGTTCTGCTGTGCACTAAACCATGTTTGTTAAAGACTTCAGTATAATCTTCCATTTTTGGAAATCAATATTTCTAGAGTTTCTCCAAAATCACCACTGCGGTTTTTTGTTTTGTTTTTCAAAAGTTTAAATAGTAATCTTTATCACTCTGATCTATATCTTCATGAGGAAACTATGGGAGAGTAAGAATGAACTCTACTAAATGTGGTTCTCTCAAAATAACAGATCTAGGAAAACAAGCCATTAGGAAGTGACTGAGAGGCTCTTGAGTTCTTTAAGTGTTGAGATCAAACAGAGAATATAGTATTTCCCTTGCCTATTTTATTTTGAGTAGATAAGGTCATATTCATGATGTTATTCCACTGCTTAAAACTTTCAGTGCCTTATCATTGAACTGAAATGAAATCTAGGCCCTGCCATTTCTTGGATTTTGAACTAGAGTAATTAACTTAGCTTTCTTATGCTTCATTTGCTCTTCTTTATTTTTTACGTCTATTTTTAAGTGGGAGAGAGTTTATAATATCCATCTCAAAAACATTTGTGCTATGTATAATATATCATGTATGAAAACCTAGTGCTGGGAAAGCTCTCAAGAAAACTGAAGACTACTCTCCTTAGTCTGTTATTCAGAGATCTTCCCCTTGGATCCCAGCTCACTTTCCAATCTCTTCTCTTACCATTTTCCCTTCCTTTTTCTCTTTTTCCATGCATCAGTGACTCCAGATATTTTTAAATCACATCTTAACTTGCCATAAACAATTCTGTACATTTACTTTGGTGTTCCCTCTGCTGGGAATGTGCTTCTCCCCTGTTTTCTCATTCACTTCCTTAGATCAAACTTGTTTATGCCTAATGCCTGGATCGTAACATGTGTGCTTTATTGAAATAATGGATGTTAATGAGCAAATTGTCTCCGTTGGAAACCATCAATTTGTATTTATTTGGGAGCCACAAGGAAGTGCCCACCTCACCAGAGAATTAGGATGAGTAAAATAAGACTGCCATTTAGAAAGTAAATTTTAAGAGCTATATAGATATGTAAAATCGTGTAGACAAGATAGAATGGCTCCGAGGCCAGCCAGACTCCACAGAAAGCAATTTGACTGTACTACTTTACTTAAACAAAGAATGGCAATATTGGTGGGCATGTAAGCTAGTATAGCCACCATGGAGAACAATATCGAGGTTCCTCAACAACCTACAAATAGAACCAACATGTGATCCACCAATCTCACTACTGAGAATTCATCCAAAGGAAAGGAAATCAGTATATTGAAGAGACATCTGTATCCCCATGTTTATTGTAGCACTATTCACAATAGCCAAGATATGGCATCAACCTAGGTGTCCAACAACAGATGAATGGATAAAGCAAATGTGGTATATATACACAATGGAATACTATTCAGCCATAAAAAGAATGGAATCCTGTCATTAACAGCAACAGGGATGGAACTGGAGGACATTACGTTAAGTGAAAGAAGCCAGGAACAGAAAGCTAAGCACCACATGTTCTTACTCATGTGTGGAAGCTAAAAGTAGTTGATCTCATAGAAGTGAAAAGTAGAACAGAGGATACTAGCTGCGGGGAAGGGTAGGAGGAAGATAGAGAGTTGTTAAGGGGTACAAAATTACAGCTAGATAGAAGCAGTAAATTCTAGTGTTCTATAGCACTTTAGGATAACTATATTTAACAATAATATACAGTTTCACTAATGCAGGAACAGAAAACCAAATATTGCATGTTCTCACTTATCAGTGGGAGCTAAATGATGAGAACACATGGGCACATAAAGGGGAACAACACACACTGGGGCCTATCAGAGGGTAGAAGGTGGGAGGAGGGAGAGGATCAGGAAAAATAACTAGGCTTAATACCTGAGGAAAAGGTCCTAGGCTTAATACCTGAGTAATGAAATAATCTTTACAACACACCCCCATGACATAAGTTTACCTGTGTAACAAACCGGCACATGTGCCCCTGAACTTAAAATAAAAGTTATCTTTTAAAAAAAGAAATTGGTTGTCTGATGAAAAAGAATGTATGTATATATATATACACATATTATACAAAATATATACATAATATATAAAAAAGTGTGTGTGTGTGTGTGTGTGTGTATATATATATATATATATATATATATATATGGTTTCAAATAGCTGGAAGGAGGATATTAAACATTCCCAACACAAAAACATAATAAATGCTTGAGGTGATGGATATCCTATTTACCCTGATCTGATCACTATACATTGTATGTATCAAAATATAGCTATGTTCCCCACAAATATGTACAGTTATTACTTTTCAGTTTAACGATTTTTTTTTAAATAAAGAATGGGCAATTTAATGAAGAGTGGATCAGCCCTCACAAGCTTAGAAAAACAAGAACCACTGAGGCAAAAGTTAATCATGGCACTTTACAGCACTTTTCAGGGAGAGAGAATGTTTCAGTTCCTACTGTGAGGTTTCCAGGGAGCATCGTAGATGCACCGTCTTATTTTAGCCCAACGCTGTTAAGCATTCACATTGCATAGCTCCCTCTGTTCCCATTTATGCTCACCATACAGGCTTTTCATTCTTACTCTTCCCCATTATAAATTTAAAATTATTTGCTAATTGTAATTTGGATTCCCAAGTGGACTCATTTACTACAGACTTCAAGAGGAACTCCACGAGGAAACTCCTATACCTTGAAAGCCAAAGATCAAGTCCAGCCACCTTTCCTTTGAATAATGTGTCTCTACCGCTTCCAACTGCGAGATACAACAATGCCTATAGCAAGCACGCGAAATGAGTCAATGGGAACTTAAAGGAAAACCCTCCTACATCTGCCCCAGTGGGGCGTTCTACCATGAACATAGCTGAAATTCTTATCACTGTTCTTTCTTCTAAAAGTCCTGTGAATTATCTGGATAAAGGGGTTATAACAGGGCTCCTCATACCCTGGTTAGGAACCAAGCCACAACAACAAAAGGTGAGAGGCAGACGAGCAAGCGAAGCTTCATCTGTATTTACAGCTGCTCCCCACTGTTCATATTACTGCCTGATCTCTACCTCCTGTCGGATCAGCAGTGGCATTAGATTCTCATAGGAGTGGGAACCCTATTGTGAACTGTGTATATGCCTGATGATCTGTCACTGTCTCCCATCACCCCCCGATGGAAACATCTAGTTACAGGACAACAAGCTCGGGGCTGATTATACACTATGGTGAGTTGTATAATTATTTCATTATATATTCCAATGTAATAATAATAGAAAATAAGTGCACTATAAATGTAATGCACTTGAATAACCCTGAAACCATCCCCCTCACCCCCCATCCCTGGAAAAATTGTCTTCCATGAAACCAGTCCCTGACGGCAAAAAGTCTGGGGACCACTGGGTTATAGAACCTAGGAACACTAGCTAACATAACATAAGTTTCTAAGTCTCTGTTCATTAGGCATTTTGGTTGCCGGGAACAAAGGCTCACTCAAGTTGCCTCAAGAAAGGTGGGTGCTCTCATGCAGAGGGCATTCGAGAAGACAAAACATCCCAGAATCCAGGAGGGCCTGGGGGCAATAGAAGAGTCAAGTCCAACTTGCAGGCCAGAAGATGATTATTTTGCCCCTCAGCATCAAGAGCTCCATAATTTTCCATTTTGTGTGCCACGTTAATGGGGTTTAGCCCGCTCTCCATTTCTGCCTCTCTGTGTATTCCCTTCTGTTTTTGTTCTAACCGCTTTCTGACATCTCTTTCCCTAAATATTCGAATCTGCAGAGAAGGAAAATAAGATTAGACCTCAAGCCCCCATCATCCGCGTTCTGGCAGAGCCTTTGCAACATGCCTCCTTGGAGGCTGCCAGCCAGGCTCCCCTCACATCAGGTGCTCATTCTTTCCAATCCCCTGTGGTGAGGTGGAGCATGTGAGTGGTTAGAACCTGGCCACCTGTGCCTCAGGCACCCAGGAGGTCTGAGCATGGGGCAGTTCTTCTCAGAAGGAGCAATGGGTTGGCAGGAACCTGTAGATTAATGGAGTCAGATTAATTAATCCAAATGGAGACCCCAAATAGCGATATTGGATGGGCTCCATCAGAATTTCCTGGAATCCTTTTAGAGATGCAGAATTCTGGGTCTCACTCCAGACCTACTAAATTAAAAGCTCTAAAATTTCAAGGGGAAGCATTACAGAATACACACACACACACACACACACACACACACACACACACACACAGTTTTTAAATCTCCCCAAGTAAATACACCTTTGACCTTGTGAGGGAACAGAGAAATGTGAAGGATGGGAAGGCTGAGACTGAAAGTTAGGAAGTCTCCTTGATTCTTTTTTTTTTTTTTTTTTTTTTTGAGACAAGGTCTCACTCTTGTTTACTAGGCTGGAGTGCAATGGCATGATCTTGGCTCACTACAACCTCTGCCTCCCGGGTTCAAGTGATTCCTGTGCCTCAGCCTCCTGAGTACCTGAGACTACAGAGGCGTGCCACCACACCTGGCTCATTTGGTATTTTTAGTAGAGACCATGTTGGCCAGGCTGGTCTCGAACTCCTGACCTCAAGAGATCTGCTCACCTTGGCCTCCCAAAGTGCCAGGATGACACGTGTGAGCCACTGCACCCGGCCAGGAAGTCTTCTGGATTCTATTAATAATTTTGTGGGGAATTCTGAGGTACTCTAGTGGAAGTGTGGGTCAAAACACATTTGTAAAGTAGAAGTGCTGAGGGGAAGTCGTTTCTTTCAAAGAAATAAAAATATTAGGAATATGGTTCTCTGTAGCTTCCAGAGCTTACACAAATGAGTCTGAGAGACCAGCAGGAACGAATGTTGAACCTAAACATCATAAACTTTTAGTGTGGCCTCAAACAAAAATTGAGAGTTTGCTTCATTTTTTCTCCCTGTTCTGTAACAGGTATAGTTAGTGAAATAGCATAAGCAACACATAGTACTTTTATCAAATGCTACCTGAATTACAAATAAAATTTTCAGGAAATAATTTAAGAAAATCTTTCAGTTTAATAGGAGGAAGGTAATGAACTATTTGGGAATGCTTTAAAGAAAGAGTTGCTTAACATAAATACATCCTAATAATCAACACCACGATTACAAATAAGCACATATTTCTTCTGGGTATTATAATCTTTATTACAAAACAAGTATTTTATGTTGAGGTAATATTTCAAATGGTATTTGGCAAAAATCAATTGAATCTTATATACAGACTTTTTCTCTGTAAAGGACTCAGAGAACAGTTTTTTTCTAGCATTGCACACAAACTGATTTTAGAAAAAATAAAGCTAAAAAGTATCTATGTAAAGAGGAATTTCTTTCTCCCACTCTTCCCGACCCAATCCTTCTTATCATCACCAGTGATCAGTAAGGTGATGTTTATGGGAGTTCTACAAAAAAAAAATGGTGAATTGGTAAATTAATTGGGAGAAAAAGATTTTCTTATCCAAAACAACTCACTGTGCCATAATTTCAAAGTGCTTTTGCAAACTAAGTATTTAATCCTATGGAATTTACTATTATTTATCCCAAGAATAGAATTCCCCAGTCTCCAATGAGGAAGCCCTATGCAACCTTCCAACTCCAGTGTCTTCTGCTGTGAAGCCCTCCCTCGTTCTCCAATGCATTGGTCACCCTTCTCAGTGCTCCCAGACAGATATTGTGTTCATAGCTCTGTCTTGGCACTCACCATACTGGGTTGTAACAATTCTTGTTTCTCTTATACATATCCATCTTTAATTCTGTAGCTTTGTGGATCCTTCTATACGCTCCTCAGGAGCAAGAAACAAGTCTTAACCTGCTTTACATTCTCAACATCTAACATAGTGCCTGGTACATCATGGACACCCAGTAGCTTTGTTTGTTAGGTTGATGAGTTAGCAACTATCTCAGCTGCAAAGTTATCGTGCAGATCCTTTCTTGCTTCTAGCCTCTTTGGATGTGTTCTGGTGTCACTCCACAGTATTTAAACCTCTATGAAATGATGACACCCTAGAAACAAGTGTAATGTCCAGCAATTCCTTTCAGGAAAAAAATGGCATCTGGTTATTCTTTTGATCAAAACACAATAAATTATGGTTATCATGATACACTTTCAAGCCCCTAAGACTCCTTTATGTGACAGCTGCTTCTTAGGACAGCTGATGCTAATAGCCGTCTTGGCAGTCATTGTCATCTTGTTCCCCAATGGGTTTGTTGTGATAGACATCAACTGTTAATTTCCGGCTCTCTATCTCAATGTTTTTCAACTGGCCGTCTTCCTCACTGCTTGATTTGCTCTCCGTGGAGTTACTGTCTTCTTTGGATCTGCTGCTGTCTTGAGAGTCACTGTCGTCTTCCTCAGAATGGCTTTCCTCGCTCTGACTCTCTGCTGAGGTGCTGTGAGACTGGAGGCCCTCCTGGCTAGAGCTGTTCTCATCCTCGGGGGACTCCGGGCTTTCCTCCGAGGAGCTGAGGCTCTCACTGGATTCGCTGTCTGCTTGCTCCTCTCTGGATTCACTTTTTGAGTGGGAGAGTGTGTGCGAGCTGTCCTCCTCGCTGGAGTCACTGTCTTCCTGGTCTTCTACATGACTAGTTGGGGGGTCGGGGTTATCTCCCCTGGACTCACTCACCACCTCTTCCTGAGACTCACTGCTGTTCTCTTGAGACGACAGGTTGACCTCTTGGCTGGACTCACTGCTGGGACCATCTACATTTTGGCTCTCTTCCTGGGACAGATTCTCCTTGCTGTCTTCTTGAGAGTCACCTTTGCCGTCTCTCCTGGGTTGGCTGAGGCCAGTGTCTCTGGAGTTGCTGTTTTCTGTAGAGTCACTCTTGACTTCTTCCATTGTGTTGTTGTCATCAAGCTCGCCTCTGTCATCTTCCTCTGAGATGTGAGACTTCCTAAAAATTTTCCTACTGGGATGCTCCAGCAATTGGCTTTCACCTGAATCTTGAGTGTTTGCTTGCTCACTGTTTTCTCCAGATTCTTTTGATTTCATGCCTGCATTGTTCATTCTGGAGTTTTCCCTTTCTCTCCTGATGCTGTCTGGGTCATCACTCTGCATTCCCTCATCGTCCAACTCGAAGCCGTCTCCATGGCTGCTCTCCCCATCACTGCCACCTCCCACCCAGTGCTCTTCACTCTCACTCTCTTGAGTGGGGTCACCTCCCTCAGGCCTGCTGTCCACCTGGTCCTCATTGTCAAGTTCCCTGCTCTCACTGGTTATATCTTGGGCACTGTCTTGCCCTTGTGGGGCACCATCTTCACTGGATTGTATGGTGTCATCAGAGTACTCATCACTTCCCAGTCTGGAGTTTCCTCCTTCTTGTCTGTCTTTAGGCCCTGGGCCACTGTCGTCGTCGCCAAAGGTGTCATCTCCACTGTCATCTTCATCATCATCTTTATCGTCTCCTTCTTTTCCTGTGCTCCTGGAGAAGCCACCAGCTGGCTTATAAATGTATTGATGATCATCAGAGCCCAGGCCCTCCTCTGACTCAGTGCTGTCACTGGGGTCTTCATTTGCCTAGAATTTGGGGTTAACAGATATGGTCAGTATTCCAGGAACTGATAGAGAAGGAGTTATCTAGAGCCTTTCTAGTCTTTCTGCTTCCTTCGTCCTACGTCCCCTCCTCAATCTATGGTCAGTTTTACTACTCAATAACCTCTCTACCAGAGCTTAAACAGGAAGGAAGAGGAACTGAAACTCAAGTGGTTCCATTTTATATAGGCACACTTCACTCAATGCTGCCAACATTTTCTCAAAAAGCTTTCTGGAAATCACACTTATGAAATTCAAACCATACTGTACATATAATCCCTTTAAAAAAAAAAAAAAAAAAAACTCTTGGGCCGGGCATGGTGGCTCACACCTGTAACCCAGCACTTTAGGAGGCTGAGGTGGGCGGATCACGAGGTCAAGAGATCGAGACCATCTTGGCCAACGTGGTGAAACCCCATCTCTACTAAAAATGCAAAAATTAACTGGCCGTGGTGCCACACACCTGTAGTCCCAGCTACTTGGGAGGCTGAGGCGGGAGAATCACTTGAACCTGGGAGGCAGAGGTTGCAGTGAGCCGAGATCGAGCCACTGCACTCCAGCCTGGTGACAGAGCAAGACTCCGTCTCAAACAAACAAACAAACACAACAAAAAAAAAAACCTCTTAGGTAATTGTTTGTGAATTAGAGTTGGTTTATAATGCTCATGCATTAAAGCGTTTGGTGCAAAACAGAGTTTTTAAAAATATTGAGTGATCTTAAAATGACCCCAATTCTTTTTCTTCTGGAGGGAAAAATGTACTAGGACAAGAGGATAAAATCTTTAGCTAAAATGAAAATAAAATATTACAGTAAGGCATATACTTCACCCAAACCATGTTTCTACCTCGTTAGTACAACCAGAAAGTTGCCCATAGATGATTCAGCTAGAAGACACCAACTAGTGTGACCAACAAGGCACCTTAGTGCTACGTGGGAAGTCAGAGAGGTGAGCCCTGTAAGTAAAACAATTCGATGCTCTGTACCAGTAAGGAAGGACAGTAAGTCTTCATACATTATGTTCCCAAAATACCTGCTCTGTTTACTATACCCTACAACAGAGCATACCTGCTAGTTTTTGTTTTGTTTTGTTTTGTCTTTACACATCTCTACTGATCAATGTCTGAGTCTGTAATTGGGAGTACTTGTGTATACGCTGTTGATCTCTCTTCCTAGCACTGGAGTTTTATGCTAGTATGGTGGAACTGAGCATGGGTTTAACCTGCCGTACCTCGTTAACCCAACTCACAAGCAGGAACTGCAGGAATCACCATACCTCATTACCCTTTCTCAAGCAGGAATTGCTACCGTAACTTGAAAGCTTAGAGACCGTTGAGACAACAAATCACGAAGTCCCCAGCAAACAGCATTTCTCCAGTCCTATGTTTTTAAATTTCTAGAATGTTCCTTTGATAACCTTAAGTAAATAGGGATAAACAGGCTAATAATTCATCTTCCAACTCTGGCTAAGTGTAGAATGCAACCTGGATCAAAGTCTTAGGGAGAAATCTGGCTCCTGGACTCTCTGGAGCCCCACAGGATTGAGTTTGGTCAAAACAATAGCATAGCTAAGAAAGTAACAACACTTAGTCTTAGAAAAATGAAAAAGAATGCCAGCTTTAAGGGATGTAAACTGAGTCTGCCTTTCTCACTCCCAGAGCCCAGTCCCACAGATGGGACTATTTTTAAAGAGAAAGTCATTACTGAAGCAGTTCTTTTCTTTAAAGTTTCCTCAGGGCTGTCCTGTTCTGTCTTCAAGCAGGATCCTTGACACAGAGAAGTTCCCAGGCACTTCTTCACCTGATCTGAACTGCTCCAGTTGTAAAAGCAAAATTTTAAGTTGATAAGTAAGTTTGACATGGTCAATGACCATTTGTGAGTGTGTGTGTGTGTGTGTGTATGTGTTTATTTTTTAACTAGGAGAGACATTTGGGGCCACAGTGCTAGCAATCTAGCCTCAGTGATGAAAATTAGATGAATAGCTTGTCTGCATGTGAATTCTCCTTACTCCTTTTTCTCTTCTTATTTTATGGGACTGTTTAGCCAGCATAACTCATAGTTATAAATATTATATTTAGAACTGTTGCCAGGTAATTTAATCTAACATCATTTCCTTCCATTCCTAAGTAGCCTGAAAAGTTAAGTAAGGTCTGTTTAATTACCTGTTCCTCTGAGCTAACTTTACTTCCTTCTGATGACTCACTGCTCTCCTGAAAGGGGAAAAATGTTTACTTTTCTTTTTAGTAATTCCTTAGGAAAGAAAAAAACATGATGGACATCAATTGCTTCCAGTCTGGATTTACTACTTTCAAGATTGTAAAAGGCAACGGGAAGAGTGTTAAAGTTACTTCATGAGATGTTTATGACAAAAGTAAATGAGATAGTTACCAAGGGTGGTGTTGGTGCCTGAGCCAAATGACCCTGCAAAAAAGGAAAGGAAGGAAAACAAATTACTCCCTCACAGATGGATTTCATTACTGTAATTATTTACAATAATTTTAGGTGATTATTTTTAGTTTTTTGGTAGAGATCTTACATTTACATGAGTAATAGTGAAATTTTGTGATGAAATGGTTCAAAAAGGAAAGTAAAATGACTAATGGCTTGAAAAGATCTTGGGGTATAAGAGATCTAGACAATGTTTATATTTCTGATATTTCATTTACAGAAATAAATATGCTTTCTTTGAACCTGGCTGTTCATACAACCTAGAGGAAATGTAACATAGGAAAAGCAGCATTGAAACTCAGAATCCAGATTTAAGTCTCAATTAACTCACTGGTTTTGGTTTTAGCTCTGAAAACCAATCATCTTGGTGTTAGCACTGAAAGTCATATGTTCCAGGAAACCCCTAAGTTCCAGGTAAACCGAGATGGTTGGTTACTCTAGGTGAAGGTGGGCAATTCACTTCACATGTCTGACCACCAGTTGCTTATTCATAAATTAAGGAAATTAACACCCACTGTGCTTACCCCACAAGGTAGTTATGAGGATGAAACCAGCTAATGCCTATGGAAGTATCTCGAAAACTATTTATTCAACATGATATAAACTAAAGAAAAAATCCATTTGACAACATCCACCTTATAAAATTTAATAGTAAACAAAACTGAATTGAGAAAGCCATGAAACCTTTCTTGAGTCATGTAAAAGCCCTGGTATTAAAAACAAATGCTAAGTCAGAAATTTACCTAGTCATACTTCTGATTTATTTCACTATCTTTAGTCTCATAAGCACTATAAGAATGCCTTAGCAACTTCTGGTACCCCTCCTCATCACTTCTCCCCCTTCCCCTTGAGGAGGGCAAAGTCCTGTGTGGAACACCCAAGGCGCAAAGTAGAGCAGGGAGGAGCTGCTATTGACATGTTTTCAACGTGCGTCTCAGCGGTGCTGGACTGGGGATATCTCCTTAGAGAAAGGAGCTATCATCACTCTGTCTTTGGCCTGCAACACTGCAGCAGGCACAATGGCAGCCTGTGCTTCATTCAATTATCATTTGGAATTAATGGGTGGAAGGGAGCAAGACATGGTTATTTTTCTCATGCCAAGGCTGGATTTGAGAACAGGGCATGTTTGTGCATCTCTGGTTAAATGAGAGAGAGGATCTAGAGTGTCTGCTTTTAAATTAACCAGCCTATGGATATCTCTGAAGAAAGTTCATAATAAATACTGCAAAGTCTATTCCAGACTCAGGCATGGACAGGACCCCACTTCAGGTCGCTGACATTATCTGGCCACCACCAAAAACCATTGGGGCCAAGCTTTATCATAGGTAAAAGCCAGTAGGAAACACGGTAGTGAAAAAAATGCTCTGATTTCGCATAAGATTTTAACCCTTAGTGCCAATCTTGAGAATTTTCTGACCTCTTAGGCCTGGCTCCTTCCTGAGAGGGATATAACACACTGGTTAAGAATGTGGATTCTGGAGCTAGAGTGACATAATATCAAAGTCTGGCTCTAACACTAATTAACCATGTAACCTAGACAATTGAATTACTTTCTGTGATCAGTTTTCTCATCTGTAAAGTGAGAAGAAAACATAATGCCTAATTCACAGAGGTGTGAAAATTAAGAAAGTTAATATATGTAAAAGACTCAGAACTGTGCCTGGCAATGATTCTTGAGTTATTGAGAGTTAGTAACTCTCAATATAATAACATGCTAGCAACAATAGCTCTCATTCCAGAGACTCTAGTGTCCTCCCATTCTTCTTTCTTTTCTCACCTGCCAGGACTTGACCTCTTGCCCACCAGATAACTCTTGTTAAAACAGATTTCAAGTCATAATCTCTCCTGAAAACTCTTGGTTCATTGCCATGCATCCCCTGGTACTATTATACACATCCATTATAAGAAGAAAGCTAACAGAAAATATGCTTCCTTGCCAGAGTATACTACTAAGTTGGAATCACAGCATTATTTTCTTCTATGAACTCTATAGCTTAGCTTATTAATATGCTCATGAAGTCATTAGCAGTTTCAACATTTGCAATGAAGTCAATTTGGTTATACTCATAATAAATTAAAATTAAAATATTTCAAAAAGTCATATTTCTACTCACCTTCCATTCTTCAGAACTCTCAGATTCATTATTTTGATACCTGGCTACCTAGAAAATTTAGTACACATGGTAAATCCAAAGAGAAATTTCTGAAGCAATAGTTATTAACACTTTTCATACATAGGAGTATGGATAGTCAAATTTCAGGCATCAGAATCACCTGGAGGCCTTGTTAAAACACTGATTTCTGTTGCCTATCCCTAAAGAGTCTGGTTTAGCAGCTCTGAGGTAGGGTCCAAGAATTTGGATTTCTAACAAGGTCCTAGTTGATGCTGATGCTGGTGGTTCCAGGATGACACTTTAAGAAACACTGCTTATAGGAAAGAAAAATATGAATGATATCTATATGAATGGCAACTGAACAGAATAAAAAACAACTTGAATGATATTTCTTAAGAAAACAGCATGCTAAGAAACTACTATTTTTACTGGACTGGAACATACACAGCCATCTTGGTTCATAGCCAATGAAAATTGTGGAGTTTTAAGTATGAAAGGGTTTTTTCATATATCCCTACCCTAATACTTACTGGGAGAGCACAGGATAATCCCCAAAGGAACATGAGCAGGATGCTGATCTTCATAGTTGGGTGTGATACCTCTACCTGGAATGAAGGACATAGATGTTTCTCTCCATGTTAAAGAAATAAAGTAGCTTCAACTTTTTAAGAGTTTCTTCCTACTAAAAATTCATCCAAATGTCCATGAGCTGATGAATGGATAAATAAAATTTACTGTATCTATAGAACAGAGTATTGTTCAACCATGAAGAGGAATGAAGTACTGACATGTGCTGCAGAGTAGAGGAAGCTTGAGAACACTATGCTAAGTGAAAGAAGCCAGACAAAAAGGCACATTGGAATGATTCTATTTACATGAAATGTCCAGAATAGGCATATCTATAGAGACAAAAAGTCGACTAGTGGTTGCCCAGAGCTTGTGCAGATGGGAGGTTGAGGGGTGACAGTTAATGGGTACAGGATTTCTTTCAGAGGTGATGAAACTGTTCCATGTATTGTAGCGAAGTTTGCACAACTCTGTGAATATACTGAAAACCACTGAGCTATACACTTCAAATTAGTGAAGTATGTGGTATATAGCTTATAACTCAACAAAGTGGTTTTTAAAAACCTCACTCCTAAGAAATAAATTGAAAATGTTTCAATGAGGAGATGTACAAACACTAACACATAAAGTATGATAAATTGAAGAAAAAGTAAAGAAAGAGGAATACAGAAATTTCTGTCCATTCCCTTTTACAATAATTATGCAGCTTGGTATGGCAGAGCACCCTAGCAAATGTATTCTCCCTAAAAAACTACACTTAATGACACCAGCGATAGGTGGTGGGCATTTGTTTTCACACACACGCACACACACACACACACAATGGTTTCTAAGTCACATTTATGACTGCATAATAATGTCTACACAAAATAGATTGTTTTTGCTTTTTTTGTGACCTGCAAGAGATGCGCTAGAGTAGGCTTCATATTACAAATTCAGAAGGCTCTTAATATCTACTGTGACATGTTTAGTCATACATTATACATGATTATGCTAAATTATTTTTGCTGTCATTCACAGTACTGAAGGATTTGGGGAAGATTAGAGGTTTGGGATACACTTGTAAATCATGCTGAGACAAACATGCCAAATCAAACTATTTTTCTGGAGGGTAACTTCATTTCACACTTCAAGAACTGTTGCTTTGGAAAACACTTTGTTTTGTATTTAAAAATAGATGTACTAGATGCTAAAGTAAAAATTTATTGAAATGGTTTAAGGAACGCAATTTACCCTGCACTAGTAAGCCCTGGTAAGTGCCCTAGCATACTTGTCTGGTGAACTTCCATACATTTCACAAATAATCTTGCAAGTTTATTTCACGTTTGTTGATTTGTTTCATTTCTTTAAATGTTAAATGTATACTGTGAAAGGAAAATAAAATCTTGGGACCCCAAACTCACTAAGTCAAAGGGAAAGTCCACCTAGGAACTGGGTCACTCAAACCTGCCTCCCATTTTGTTCTTAAAAAGATAGCTACAAGGATAAAAGGCTACGTATCTCCCTCACAATTTTCTCACAGGGAAATTCCTCTGGGCCCTGAGATCTTTACCCTAAAACAGTCTGGTTGAATTTCACCCTTACAATGTAAATTAACAGCTTACCTTCATAAGTTCAGGACAAAGGACAGAACTAAAAGTCATTCCTCTTCTCACCTGAGACAGATGCATGTCTGACAGCTTCCGCTAGTCTATGTTTATTTTATCTTATGTAGAAATGCAGATTCACTGAGCATGAGACAAATGCATAATTGACTATTCCTCTACCCTCTCCTTTCACATATAAAATGTGGGTTCAGTGAGCACTAAACTAAGACTCAAAGGAATGCAACCACTTGCCTTTTTTATCTATCCTTCCTTTCTCCTATTGCCTGCTCTTTCCCCTTTATAATACTGAAGTCCCCAGACTCTCTTTGTAAAGAAACATGGACCATAGATGTTTCTGGTGGTTTTGTGTTCCTTTTTCCCAGGTGCATCCTCAATTTTGGCGAGATAAGTCTCCAAAAATAATTGAGACTCACCTCAGTCATTTTCTTTGATTTGCAATCGTTTACTAGTATAGGAACTCAGAAAACAATACTCCATAATGAAGGCCTCAGAAGCAAAAGCTTCTCTCTGACCTTCCCCTGCCCTCCTATCTCTGGCCCCTCATTCTCCCCTGAGACTAACCATAGAAACTAGAATGCCTCTTCCCAAAGGCAGGTTATAAAAACCAGAACCTCTTTTCCCCAAAGCCAGCAATAAAACCTAAAAATATTACCCTAAGTCCCCCTGTCTTTCTGTGTAACAACTGGCCGTAAAGAAATTCTCGGACCCACCTAGTTTAATTGTAGGTCATAAGACTCCCATTCCAGAGAAGGTCTTGTCCCATATCAAGAAGGAAGAAATGCTGCACGGAGAGGCCAAGAAGAATCTGGACAGGCCTTGCTGGGCCACCCCACTTGGTCTACTAGTATAAGGTCAAAACCTTTTTGTCCAGTCATATTTCTCCATGGCTGCCCATGTTTTGTTGGACATAAGCATACAGATGGACAGTTTCTCCTGTATCTTTAGGTCTTCATTCTGAAGGCTCCTGTATCACATAAAAATAAATTTGTATTCCTTTTCTCCTATTAATCTATCTTTTGTCAGTTGGTTTTCAGCGAACCTTCAGAGGGTGAGGGGGAAGTTTTCCCTTGGCCCCTAAACTAATGATAGGAGTTAAAAGCCAAAGATTCTCAACCCTAAATGTATATTACTATCAACTGGGAAGGGTTTTAAAAATGCCAATGCACAAATCCCATCCCAGGGCAATAAATCCATTCACTTGGGTGGGCACAGGAATAGGTTTGTTTTTAAAGTTCCACAAGAGATTTTAACACTTGATCTAAGAAATAAAAATATCATAAGTAGCCAGGCATGGTGGCATGTGCCTGTAGTCCCAGCTACTCAGGAGGCTGAGTGGGGAGAATTCTTTGAGCCAGGGAGGTTGAAGCTGCACTGAGCCATGATTGTGCCACTCCACTCCAGTTTGGGTGACAGAGCAAGACCCTATCTCAAAAAAAAAAAAAAATATATATATATATATAGCACTCAAAAATGCCTGAATATGCTGAATATTGCCTGAAACATTGGACTCAAGAAGTCATTTAATCTTATTTTTAAGGTATTCAAGAAAATAATAGCAATCCTAAGACAAGGAGCCTGAACAGGCTTCTCATTTCTACTTTCACACAACTCAAATGGTCAAACAACCTCTCATGTATATTATGGGCATTATCTCTCCTCAGTATAGTTATTCTTAATTTGTGCTACTTTCTTTATTCTAATTCAGAATAGTGTATATCAGTCCTTATGTTTGATACTATCTGAATTTCTTTTAAAAATCCTTCAATTAATATCAACAGAGAAAAACATGAAAATGCTTAACTACACCAAAATCAAGCTTAATTTAATAGATGTTACTTCTCTTTAGATCCTACAATCAAAATTTTTTTTAAATTTGTTAGGTTTATTTCTTCAGGAAAGCAAAATTTTCTCAAATATGATATTCTCAAAATAACCCTTTCAATGGTTTCAGCTTCACAGATCAAATGAAAATTACCTCATCATTTTAATTTTCAAAGTGAAATTTGAATAGGGTTATAATTACATGATTCTTTGAAAACTAGCAAATATTAGAGCCTTGACAGAAGGTCAATGACTATTGAATTCTCTTGTATTTTCTTTAGCTTCTCTCATCTAAATAATTAGAAAATTGGGGATGCCATTGTGCATTTATTCTAAACCAATGAATGTTGTGTTTTCTCACAGAGAAGTGCATGCGCCTAGTGCTCAAGTTTCTTTAGAGATGGAAGAGTCTAAAACACAAGAAAGATGCCCTAACTTGCTCAGGATTCTAGAAATACTAGTTAGCACCCTGACCTAAAGCAATAATTTCCCAGATGCAAGTCCAGTAAACTAAAATAAAAGACACTCTAGAGTTCTGAGAGAGCTGATGTTGCCACCCAAAAAATATAGTCCGACCTTAAGCATTAAAGAAAGTCAGATCTTAAACCCCATATTAGGTTTGCGTTTGGCATTTTTGATAAAAATAATTATAATTTTGTGAAGTGCATTTCCAAACAAGAGCTCCAAACTTTTATAAACATTTTGACTACTATTCGAAAAAGAGTAGAAGCAGATAGGCAGTAGCCGTTTTCTGAATAATAAATGTGAACCACAGCTACAAGCCTGCAATTAAAAGTCCAGAACTTTGAGTTCTTCTTCAGTGATTGGTTAATGTTATTTCTACATTCCACATGCGTCATTCTACAGTGAGATGATGTAACAAAAGGAAATCAACAACTTGAGTTCCATCCATTTGGAAGGCGGTGTATTAGAGAATTTCTGCCTTTGTGAATTATTTTCATAGAGTTGAAAAGAGCCAAATGTTTAGGATGTGGAGAGGGAAACTGAAGTCAAGATTTCAGGTGTATTTCTTCCGGCTCTTAAGTAAGGAAATTTCTTCTAGAATTTTCTCAAGGTTAAGATACATTTGTAAAATATGTATCTTCTTTTATGTAAACCAAAATGAAGGAAATAGGCCAAAAGAAGAAAATAAACGTTTGAAAAGTCATAGACTCTTTCCTCTTTTGGAAAACAATTCATCATACTAATTTGCTTTATTTGTCTTAGTATTGTTATCTTCAAGAACACAACTGAACAATACATTCATTCATTAGCAGTCAGTAAATATTTATGAACATGCAATGTGTTAGGCACTTTTCTAGCCCATATTCTCAAAACCAACAATTTAAGAAACTCTAATATTTTAGTAGCTTTCTCCATGTACAACCTTTAAATGTGCATTAACAGGAAACTTTAATAATAATAAACGATAATAATAAAATAAGCTGGTTTTATAAAAATAAAATTAACCAGAATCCAACCAACTAGAACCTGCTAGAATTTGTTTTCTTATTACTCTTTGAAAATAGAATCAAACTTGGCCAGGATATGAACTCTACCCAGGAATCCAGAGAAATAAACAAACCAAAAAAAAAAAATTCCAATTTTTCCTATTGTATGTGTCTTAAGATCAATTACGATGAATTCAATATTATATACTTTTAACCACAGGAAAATAACTCTGAGGTGCCCCCAAATTAAATATAGATTTGGAAGGCCTCTAAGCATCTGAGGCACGTTGTTTTACGTCACCATTTTCAGGAAGATAAGTGGACTAATACCCTTTAGAAAATAGTTTGTTCACGTTTTTGAACAACAAGGTTAAAATAGGATAGTCAAGCCTCAGTTAAACAGAAAGTATGGTTAACCACAAGTTACCGCTCTTAAGGAAGACAAGTTGCTAAAACACATGGACTCTTCTAAATGTCATACAGATGAAGAAGTGCACTGAATACAGTAAATAAAAATACATATGGACATTTTAAAATATATGTTTTAAAATGCAATATTTTAAAATACAATTATATTCAACATTTATTGAATTCTAACTGTATTCAAGGCATCATGCTAACATGATAAAAAACATAATTATCACACCCTCGGTTATTTCAGTAGTTTAATCATCTTTTAGTTACTTACGCAGTTCATAATAAATGTTACTAGATGCTCTCTAGATGAATAACACTACATTTTTAATTTTAAAAAAATTCTTTTGAAAGTCCTGCCATTCAATGAGTTTAGCTTTTTTTTTTCACAACCTTGTAGGCTGCAAATATTCCCATATTCATGAAACACATTGTAAAAGTTTTATATGTTTTGCTAATTAAAACTAAATTTCAAAATGACCTTCCATCTGCCTCCTGTTCTATAAACTTTCCCTTTTAGAAGTGTCATGCAGAGATCTAATTAAAGCATTACCAAGAAAAACACCTGGCTCTATTGAGTTAACGTGTCATTTTAATATCATTATTTACTGTGGCATAAACAACAGGCACGAAAATAGAAACTGTTTTTACCCAAAGCGCAGCTCTCCCATCTCTCCCTACATGGTATAATGCCTCAAACATGTATACACATTTAATATTTTCCAAACAACCAGCAAAAGTCATTTTAAAAAATTAAATGATGAAAATGACTTACCCTCTGTAGTTCACAAAGAATTTTTTCAAAAAGTCTCAAAAATCAGGTTGACGTTCTCACAGAGGAAATCTATGCATAATGAAGCCACTCTTGTGTTGATATCCTGGACACTTCTCTGATTGTGCAGGAATTTAAACTCTGCTGCAGCTCTTCATAGCCAATCAACCTCAGGCTGGAGGTGACTGACATCACAAGGTGTCACCGGGACCCCGGTACACCCACACTTCCTCCAGCTGGCAGAGGCACATTTTCCCTAAAAAGCTCTTGTGGTTCCCAAATGACTAGACTAGTTTCCATTAAATTGAAGATCTTCCCAAAACTTTATTTTGATTTCTAAATATATGTCATTCACATTCAGGCAGGCTTATGAACATTATAAACAATGACAATGTCTTCTACCCACCGACAGATCTCAGCAGACCCAAGGATGGGAAAGGCGGAGGCAGGGGTGGGTAGAAAGTTTCCTGTTAATGTACATTTCCAGGTTGTACATGGAGAAAGCTACTAAAATACTAGAGTTTCTTAAATTGTTGGTTTTGAGAATATGGGCTTTTATTTCTTCCTTTTTCCTCTTTTAACAACCTCTACTACTCACCTACTTTTCCTCTCATCTCCCCACCCCCATATACACACAAAGATCCAAAACTCCTGCTAATCTAATAAAACGTCCACTAAAGTACCCCCCTTAAGTAACTATTGTGTTATTCAAAAAATTTACATCTAACACTTAATCATTCCCCCTGTTTGCCACATTTTAATGATTCTTTGAAATCAGAATTGGATTAAGGGGAATACTAGTTGGATAGCATCCAAGAAAACTAATCTTGAAGGGACTCTATGCCACCACTGAAAATGTAATGAAATGGATAAAATGATATTTACCAAAACATTTTCGAGGAAGCATAGTAAAAGTTGTAGGGAGCTGGAAATGGGTTTGGCAATTTCCCAGGAGTGTGTTCAAGTGACGGCAGGATGGCCACTGAACAAGTATTTAGAAAATATCAGCTGCTGGACCTTAATTTCCTTAGGAGTAGGGGTGTTTGCTCATTTACTGATCTATAATCAGTGCCCGGATACCTAGAACAGTTCTTAATAAGCTCTCAGTACTCTTTGAATGACTGAGTGGATTGGCTTGAAAAGTAGCCAGATTATTAACTTGATTACAGTATCTGCATAACTCACTGTGACTTTTTTAAAAAATGCTTTAATTGTCAAAAAAAAAAAAAAGTTGAGCTGATGCTCCTAACATGGATCTAGAAAATTAGAGTGCCCAATTTATTCAGGCAACTAATGTCAGATATATGGATTATCAACACATTTAGTGTGAACTATAATACGGGGCGGGTGGTGCAGACAATGAGGAAAGAGATGTCAATTTTCATTTAGGGTTGTTTAGAAAGCCAAAGTCCATATGGGGAAGCTATAAATTCCCTGTGTCTTGCTCTAGTTCTGAATTACACTCTCTGATGGTTTCATGAGTCTTGACTGAGATCTATGCTAAAAGAACCTTATAATCCTATGACAGAATTGGATTCTGGGCAGATTTGGGCAGACTGCATTACAAGACATTATTTTAGACTCTCTTCAAATCCCTACATAAAAACAGAGGAGCAATTAGATAACAAAATTGAAAACTGTGGATAACATTTACAATAAAACTAGGCATTTTTGTTATCTATTGCTATATCAAAAACCACTTCAATACTTTGCATTTTAAAACAACTACCATTTTGTTATCTGTCACAGCTAGCGCTGTAGTCGTCTGAAGACTCAGTTGGGGCGGAACATTTCAGATGCCACTTTCATAGTTGTTACCTGAGAGCTCAGCTGGAGCTGTAATTCTGAGCACTTTAGTTCTTTACATGGCCTCTCCTTGGCTTGGCCTTCTCACAACCTGAAGGCTGGGGGCCAAGAGTTCCTAGAATATCATTTTTCCATATTCTGTTGGTCAATCAATCACAGGAGATCTCAGATTCATAAGGAGAAATACTCTCTACCTTTTGGTGTCAGATCAGGATGCACATGTATAGGGAGCAGAGGAAATGTTGAGGCAGTTTTTGATTAGTTACCACCCTGTATGACAAGTTATATCCACTAACTCCAAGGTGACTAAGGACAAAGTCTGCAACTGCCACAAGACCTAGAGAGTCTATCCAGGAGTGAGCAGAGGAAAGCAACAGGAAATCTGATGGACATGAGAACAGCAGAACTCAAAGCAGTCAAGAATTATTGCTGATGGGTGCCAGTGGTTCATAGCACAGCTGAAGGATCTAGACCAGTATAGCCCCTAAGGATTCTGAGCGACTACAGCTGCTTTCTAAGACAGACTCACATAGAGGAGAAACTTCTGGGAGTGGAATAAAAATTACACAGGATATAGACAATAGAGAAGACACAGATAAATATGGAAGAGGGGAATGGATCCAAGAAATCTTAGAAAGCTGCTCTTTTTTTTAACATAACATGAAAGCAACAGAAGAGGGAGCTGTGTGAAGTTTGAAAGTTACCCTGAACCACACTTCTTTCTAAAAGTACAGGAAAACCAATTTCATATGAAACAAACAGCAAAAAACTATGAAGGTTAAATCCCATAGGAGCAGAATAACAACCTGATAGACAATGAAAGTATGCTTAAAAGACATAATTAATAATAAAACCATAAGCTTCTATTTTTAAAATAGTAAAGAGGTATCAAGAAAATGACACAATAGGTGAAAAAAAATACATGGAAACTAGAATAATTCGGAAAATAAATATCAGGACTCAGGAAAATATTGGAATAAAAGAAAAAATTATTTTAGAAATGAAGACTAATCTAGAGGGAACACAAAAAAGAATAAATATAATAGGTAATTATTCAATGGAAGTAGAAGGCAAAAAAGAGGGAAATATTTTAAAGTTAAAAAAATAAAGAAAGAAAAAGTATTTGGGAAAAAGTGAATTATATTAAAGATTGACAAAGAACATCCAAATTGCAGATTATAGGAGGCCTAAAGAAGACAACAAAAGTGAGAGAACAGCAGAAGTACTAAAAAACAAATGAATAACAAACATATCATCGAAGGAAGTTTCCCTGAATTTAAAAAAAGAAGATTAAAAACTCTTATTTAAAGAGCATATCATGTACATGAGAATATTGGCCCAAAATGACCAATGCCAAAACATATACTAATAAAATTACTGAACTTTGAAGATAAAGAAAAAGTCCTTTGAGCTTCTAGGCAAAAGCAACAAGTGACTCATAAGGGAAGGGATATTAGATTATCATTAAGACTTTGACAGTAATGCTTCATGCCAGGAAAAATTGGGCAATATACTTAATGCATTCAAGATAAGAAAATGTGAAGCAAGGATTTTATAAGTCAGCAAAACTGACTTTTAGGTATGAAAGGCTAAAGCAAACTGTTATCAACAGGCAAGAATTCAAGGAATATTATTTTCCCAAACCATTGCTGGGGAATCTACTAGATAAAGAGCTTCAGACAACCAAAATAACTAGAGAGGCATTGTCGTAAGAACAGGTGATAAGCATAAAACATATAGTTACTTGTAGAAATGTAATTAAGTGAGGCTAAACGGGAGACAGCACGGTATATAATAACTAAATACTTAGCATTGATATAGTGCAGCTTTTAAAAAGGTGGGGAGAACGGAGAGCATATATGCAAAAATAATTTCAACTGTTCTCAATAATTATACTAGTGATGGCAATATTATTGTTATTCTGAGAATGTTGTATGTGTAATGTGGAATAAAGTGTATTAGTAATTTTGAATTATTCTCTTTCTTTAACCAATGTGTCCATGAGAATCAGGATTCTCAGTGTGAAAGAAAGGAGATACAAATTTGATACACAAGAGTAAGAGCCCTTTGGGAGGCCAAGGCCGGCAGATACCTTGAGCCAGGAGTTCCAGACCAGCTTGGGCAATATGGTGAAACCTCGTCTCTACAAACAGTACAAAAAAATTAGCTGGGTGTGGTGGCTCCCGCCTGTAGTCCCAGCTACTCAGGAGGCTGAGACAGGAGGATCTCTTGAGCCCAGGAAGTCAAGGCTGCAGTGAGCCATGATCACACCACTGCACTCCAGCCTGGGTGACAGAGTGAGACCCTGTCTCAAGAAAAAAGAATAATGAACTCCATAATCCTATAATCCTGAATTTAAATGGAAAAGATTAGAATTCACTCAGGGATTATTATAAAGACACACTCACACGCACACACACATATCCCACATGTATATCTTAGCTCTGTCGCTATAGAGACCTAAAAACACAGTCATAGCTAGGACCCCTAGAACCGGGACTGTGATCTAGCATCTGGGGCCTGTTGGGAAATTGGTTGATCCCAGGTCTATGACCCAAAATATGCAAGATGAGTTGGAAACATCTTCTTATCCCAGATTCCAGGAAAGCTATCAAAGATTACTAAGATTCTGTCAAAGGACTCAGAAGCCAACTCAAATAGGCCTCTACTGGACAAAGATGGAGCAATGTGGTCTTTAAAATAGATAATTTTAAATCTCTGAGTTCATAATGATATTACAAAAATGAAATAGAATACTAATTGGTCACCTTGGGATGATAACAGGAAGCCACTTCGTGACCTTGAAAACTTGTAAGTAAGTGGAAAGAATGAGGTATTTGTGCAGACCTCTATGAACTAAACCAAATTAGACATGAGGGGAAGCTTATCTTTGTAAAAGAATTGTGTGATGATTAATTTTATGTGTCAACTTGACTGGATTAAAGAATACCTAGAGAACTGGTAAAGCATTATTTCTGGGCATGTCTGTGAGGGTGTTTCTAGAGGAGCTTGTCATGTGAGTCTGTGGACTTGGTGAGAAGCATCTGCCCCTAGCATGGACAGGCAATATCCAGTCTGCTGGAGACCCCGATAGAACAAAAAAGGAAGCGGAAAAATGATTTCCTCTCTCTCTCCCGGAGCCGAAACACTCTTCTTCTCCTGCCCTTGGACATCACAACTCCAGCTTCTATGGCCTTTAGGCTCCAGGATTTATACCAGGCTGCTCCTCCTGACACCCATGTTCTCAGACCTTGGGCCTCAGACTGAGAGTTACACCATCAGCTTCCCATGTTCTGAGGCTTTCAGACTTGGACTGAGCCACACTACCCTCATCACGGGGTCTCCAGCTTGCAGGCTGCATGTTGTGGGACTTCTCAGCCTCCATAATCACATGAGCCAATTTCTCTAGTAAGTCCCTTATCAATTAATATGATATATATATTCTATTTATACATATATATTTACATATCCTATTATATATTTATGTATCCTATTTATATAGGATATATACACAGATGTATATACACACATATATCCTATATAAATAGAATATATAAATAAATATACATGATAGGATATATAAATACATATAAATAGGATATCTGTATATATGTATATATTTAAATATATCCTATAATATACATATGGAATATATATGATATATACAGATATATACATGTATATGTGTATATATATCTTATGTATATACAATATATGTGTATGTGTATACCTATCCTAATGTGTGTATATATATCCTATGTATATGTCTCTCTGGAGAACCCCGACTCTATATACATAGCTGTGTATATGCATAGCTGTGTATACAGCTATGTATATAGAGTCGGGGTTCTCCAGAGAGACATATACAGGGGTATATCTGTATATGTCTATCTTACTAGAGTATGTTTTGGTGTTGGTTATGTAATATTATTATGAACTCACAGATTTAAAATTATTTGATATGTTTCAGTCTGTTGCAATTACTATCTATCTTAAAGAATACATAGTTCCATCTTTGGCCAGTAGAGGCCTATTGGAGTTGGCTCCTGATATATATCTGTCTCTGTACACATCTCTCTGGAGAACCCTAATACATATTCCAACTAATAAATTAAAGAGCCAGGCACGATGGCTCACACCTGTAATCCCATCACTTTGGGAGGCCGAGGCGGGCGGATCAAGAGGTCAGGAGTTTGAGACCAGCCTGGCCAATATAGTGAAACCCCGTCTCTATTAAAAATTCAAAAAAGTGGCTGGGTGTGGTGGCAGGCGCCTGTAATCCCACCTACTTGGGATGCTGAGGCAGGAGAATCGCTTGAACCCGGGAGGCAGAGGTTGCAGTGAGCTGAGAACACGCCATTGCCCTCCAGCCTGGGTGACAGTGCGAGATTCCATCTCGATTAATAAATAGAAAATGACATAAATCAGCATTTTACAACTCCCAGTGAATTTATCCAGGCATTGCAAATCAATGTCTAGTTAGCTCATGAAAAGAAAGACAACCAGCCTATGTGGTTCCTGGTGAAAGAACACAATATCACCTATAGTCTGTTAAAGGGATCAAATTCATTGTGATCAAACTTCTGGATCCAGCCATTAAGTTTCAAGAAATACAAATAGCAGGATGATTTTGAGTTGCATTACATATGTAATCGGCAACATTTAGACTGTGGGAAACTCTACAATTCAAATACCTCAGGTTCTTCATCAGATAAATTATTAGGAAAAAAAAAAGAAAAAACAAAGTATAGTTTACAAGATTTTGAGACAAAATACACAGCAATCTTTTTTCAACGGGCAAGACTAAATTATAGTGTCAAGGTCACACCCTTGGGTAATAATACTTTAAAAAGAAAGTCCAGGAAATGATTTCTATAAAATTCAGGATGGTTGTTCTTAGAAGAAGGTGTTTCATTGAGATAAAGCAAGAGAGGAGCTCCGGAATGAGTTCTCGACCTCTATCTCTCGACCTCAGTGGTGATTTCAAGCATCTTTCATATAATAGCTCACTAAGTTACAGATTCATCTTGTGGAGCTTTCTGTGTCTGAGGTTATTTTGCAATAAAAGTTTTAAAATATATTTAAATCCATGTGTTTATGCCTTTTTTAGAGACAAGATCTCGGTCTGTTGCCCAGGCTGGAGTGCAGTGGCACAATCACAGCTCACTGCAGCCTCGACCTCCTGGGCTCAGATGATTCTCCCACCTCAGCTTCCTGAGTACCTGGGGCTACAGGTGTGCTCCACCACACCCGGCTAATTTTTTATTTTTTGTAGAGATGGGGGCTGGTCTTGAACTCCTGGGTTCCAGTGGTCCACCTGCCTCAGCCTCCCAAATTGTTGAGATTACAAGTGTGAACCACCATACCTGGCCAGTTTATTCATTCTTAATGATACCAAAAACGAAACAATGCACAGACACACACACACACACACACACAAACACACATTTCCCAACATTAAGAATATTAAAGAACCAATTCATTATTTTTGAACTTTACCTAAATAAAAATAATCAAGCATTTATCCTATCTTTCCTTCATAAACTACTATACCACTGGGTAACAAATGAGTTTTTCTTTATAGACATAAATGAAGAAGGAACAATAAAATTAAAATATCATCATTTTGCAAACCCAAACCGAACTGCAAACTCAGTAAAATCCAGAAGGAGAAAATATATAGGACAAACAACTTTGTTTCTTCAACAAATAAGTTGCAAAGAGCAAGAAAGAAAGTAAAACCTATAGATTAAAATAGAACTGAGAGACACAGCAATCACTTATAATATGTGAATTTTATTTGTGTTCTAATTCCAAAAAAAAAAAAAGCTGAAAGAGATGACAGTTACAAAACAATTGGAAATGTAAACACTGACATGAAATCTGATGATTTTAAAGAATTATTTTTATTTTTTAGCATGATAATGGTATTGTGACATTTATTAAAGAGTACTTAGCTTTTTTTTCCTACTTTTATTTTCAATTCAGAGATATATGTGCAAATTTGTTACATGGGTTTGGGGTACAAATGATTCCGTCACCCAGGTACTGACCATAGTTCCCAATAGTTAGTTTTTCTATTTTTCTTTTTTATTATTATAGTTTAAGTTCTGGGGTACATGTGCAGAACGTGCAGGTTTGTTACATAGGTATATATGTGCCATGGTGGTTTGCTGCACCCATCAACCCGTCATCTGGATTGTAAGCCCTGCATGCATTAGCTATTTGTCCTAATGCTATCCCTCCCTTTGGCCCCCACCCCTTAACAGGCCCCAGTGTGTGATGTTCCCATCGCTGTGTCCATGTGTTCTCACTGTTCAGCTCCCACTTTTGGGTGAGAGCATGTGGTGTTTGGTTTTCTCTTCCTGTGTTACTTTGTTACATGGGTGAAGGTTTCCAGCTTCATCCATGTCCCTGCAAGGGACATGAACTCATTCTTTTTTATGGCTGGACAGTATTCCATGGTATATATGTGCCATATTTTCTTTATTCAGTCTATCATTGATGGGCATTTGGGTTGGTTCCAAGTCTTTGCTATTGTAAACAGTGCTGCAACAAACACACGTGTGCATGTGTCTTTATAGTAGATTGATTTATACTCCTTTGAGTATATACCCAGTAATGGAATTGCTGGATCAAATGGTATTCCTGGTTCTAGATCCTTGAAGAATTGCCACACTGTATTCCACAATGGTTGAACTAATTTACACGCCCACTAACAGTGTAAAAGCATTCCTATTTCTCCACTTCCTCTCCAGCATCTGTTGTTTTCTGACTTTTTAATGATTGCCATTCTAACTGGCATGAGATGGTATCTCATTGTGGTTTTGTTTTGCATTTCTCTAATGACGAGTGATGATGAGCTTTTTTTCATATGTTTACTGGCCACATAAATGTCTTCTTTTGAGAAGTGTCTGTTCATATCCTTTGCCCACTTTTGATGGGGTTTTTTTTTCATGTAAATTTGTTTAAGTTCCTTGTAGATTCTGGATATTAGACCTTTGTCAGACCGATAGATTGCAAAAATTTTCTCCCTTTCTGTAGGTTGCGTGTTCACTCTGATGATAGTTTCTTTTGCTGTACAGAAGCTCTTTATTTTAATTAGATCCCGTTTGTCAATTTCAGCTGTTGTTGCCATTGCTTTTGGTGTTTTAGTCATGAAGTCTTTGCCTATGCCTGTGTCCTGGATGGTATTGCCTAGGTTTTCTTCTAGGGTTTTTATGGTTTTTGGTCTTACATTTAAGTCTTTAATTATCTTGAGTTAATTTTTGTATAAGATGTAAGGAAGGGGTCCAGTTTCTGTTTTCTGTATATGGCTAGCCAGTTTTCCCAACACCATTTATTAAATATGCAATCCTTTCCCCATTTCTTGTTTTTGTCAGGTTTGTCAAAGATCAGATGGTTGCAGATGTGTGGTGTTATTTCTCAGACCTCCGTTCTGTTCCATTGGTCTAGATATCTGTTTTGATACCAGTACCATGCTGTTTTGGTTACTGTAGCCTTGTAGTATAGTTTGAAGTCAGGTAGTGTGATGCCTCCAGCTTTGTTCTTTTTGCCTAGGATTGTCTTGGCTATACTGGCTTTTTTTGGGTTCTATATGAAATTTAAATTAGCTTTTTTCTAATTCTGTGAAGAAAGTCAATAGTAGCTTGATGGCAATAGCATGGAATCTATAAATTACCATGGACAGCATGGCCATTTTCATGATATTGATTCTTCCTATCCATAAGCATGGAATGTTTTCCATTTGTTTGTGTCTTCTCTTATTTCCTTGAGCAGTGGTTTGTAGTTCTCCTTAAAGAGGTCCTTCACATCCCTTGTAAGTTGTATTCCTAGGTATTTTATTCTCTTTATAGCAATTGTGAATGGGAATTCACCCATGATTTGGCTCTCTATTATTGGTGTATAGGAATGCTTGTGATTTTTTGCACGTTGATTTTGTATCCTGAGACTTCACTGAAGTTGCTTATCAGCTTCAGGGGGTTTGAGGCTGAGACAATGGGTTTTTCTAAATATAAGACAAATTGACTTCCTCTCTTCCTATTTGAATACCATTTATTTCTTTCTCTTGCCTGATTGCCCTGGCCAGAACTTCCAATACTATGTTGAATACAAGTGGTGAGAGAGGGCGTCCTTTTCTTGTGCCACTTTTCAAAGGGAATGTTTCCATCTTTTGCCCATTCAGTATGATACTGGTGATGGGTTTGTCATAAATAGCTCTTATTACTTTGAGATATGTTCCATCCATATCTAGTTTATTGAGTGTTTTTAGCATGAAGGGGCATTGAATTTTGTCAAAGGCCTTTTCTGCATCTAGTGAGATAATCATGTGGTTTTTGTCATTGGTTTGGTTTATGTGATGGATTACATTTATTGATTTTCATATGTTGAACAAGCCTTGCATCCCAGGGATGAAGCTGACTTGATCATGGTGGATAAGCTTTTTGATTGCTGCTGGATTCAGTTTGCCAGTATTTTATTCAGGAGTTTCACATTGATGTTCATCAGGGACATTGGCCTGAAATTTTCTTTTTTTATTGTGTCTCTGCCAGGTTTTGGAATCAGGATGATGGTGGCCTCAAAATGAGTTAGGGAGGAGTCCCTCTTTCTCTGTTATTTGAAATAGTTTCAGAAGGAATGGTACCAGCTCTCTTTGTACCTCTGGTAGAATTCAGCTGTGAATCCATCCGGTCCTGGGCTTTTTTTGTTGGTAGGCTACTAATTACTGCCTCAATTTCAGAACTTGTTATTGGTCTATTCAGGGATTCAACTTCTTCCTGGTTTAGTCTTGGGATGGTGTATGTATCCAGGAATTTGTCCATTTCTTCCAGATCTTCTAATTTATTTTCATAGAAGTGTTTATAGTATTCTCTGATGGTAGTTGGTATTTCTGTGGGATCAGTGGTGATATCCCCTTTATCATTTTTTATTGTGTCTATTTGATTCTTCTCTCTTTTCTTCTTTATTAGTCTGCCTAGCAGTCTATCTAGTTTGTTAATCTTTGCCAAAACCAGCTCCTGGGTTCATTGATTTTTTGAAGGGTTTTTTCATGTCTCTATCTCCTTCAGTTCTGCTCTGATCTTGGTTATTTCTTGTCTTCTACTAGCTTTTGAATTTGTTTGCTCTTGTTTCTCTAGTTCTTTTAATTGTGATGTTAGGGAGTTGATTTTAGATCTTTCCTGCTTTCTCCTGTGGGCATTTAGTGCTATAAATTTCCCTCTAAACGCTGCTTTAGCTGTGTCCCAGAGATTCTGGCCTGTTGTGTCTTCATTCTCACTGGTTTCAAATAACTTCTTTATTTCTGCCTTAATTTCATTATTTACCCAGTAGTCATTCAGGAGCAGGTTGTTCAGTTTCCATTTGTTGTGCAATTTTGAATGAGTTTCTTCTAATCCTGAGTTCTAATTTGATTGCACTGTGGTCTGACTGTCACGATTTCTGTTCTTTTGCATTTGCTGAGGAGTGTTTTACTTCCAATTATGTGGTTAATTTTAGAATAAGTGCTATGAGCTGAGAAGAATGTATATTCTGTTGATTTGGGGTGGAGAGTTCTGTAGATGTCTATTAAGTCCTCTTGGTCCAGAGCTGAGTTCAAGTCCTGAATATCCTTGTTATTTTCTCTCTCACTGATCTTTCTAATATTGACAGTTGGGTGTTAAAGTCTCCCCCTATTATTGTGTGGGAGTCTAAGTCTCTTTGTAGGTCTCTAAGAACTTGCTTTATGAATCTGGGTGCTCCTATATTGGGTGCACATATATTTAGGATAGTTAGCTCTTCTTGTTGCATTGATCCCTTTACCATTATGTTATGCCTTTCTTTGTCTTATCTTTGTTGGTTTAAAGTCAGTTTTATCAGAGACTAGGATTGAAACCCCTGCTTTTTTTCCTTACATTTTCTTGGTAAATATTCCTCCATCCCTTTATTTTGAGCCTATGTGTGTCTTTGCACGTGAGATGGGTCTCCTGAATACAGCACATTCACTGATGGGTCTTGAATCTTTATCAAATTTGCCAGTCTGTGTCTTTTAATTGGGGCACTTAGCCCATTTACCTTTAAGGTTAATATGGTTATGTGTGAATTTGATCCTGTCATTATGATTCTAGCTGTTCATTTTGCACATTTGTTGATGCAGTTTCTTCATAGTGTCATTGGTCTTTACATTTTGGTATGTTTCTGCAGTGGCTGGTACTGGTTTTTCCTTTCCATATTTAGTGCTTCCTTCAGGAGCTCTTGCAAAGCAGGCCTGGTGGTGACAAAATCTCTCAGCATTTGCTTGTCTGTAAAGGATTTTATTTCTCTTTCACTTATGAAGCTTTGTTTGGCTGGATATGAAATTCTGGGTTGAAAATTCTTTTCTTTAAGAATGTTGAATATTGCCCCCACTCTCTTCTGGCTTGTAGGGTTTCTGCAGACAGATTTGCTGTTAGTCTGAAGGGCTTCCCTTTGTAGGTAACCTGACCTTTCTCTCTGACTTCCCTTAACATTTTTCCTTCATTTCAACCATGGTGAACCTGACAATTATGTGTCTTGGGGTTGCTCTTCTCAAGGAGTATGTTTGTGGCGTTCTCTCTGTTTCCTGAATTTGAATGTTGGTCTGTCTTGCTAGGTTGGGGAAGTTCTCCTGGATAATATCCTGAAGTGTGTTTTCCGACTTGGTGCCATTCTCCCTGTCACTTTCAGGTACACCAATCAAGCATAGGTTTAGTCTTTTCACATAGTCCTGTATTTCTTGGAGTCTTTGTTCATTCCTTTTCATTCTTTTTTCTCTAATCTTGTCTTCACGCTTTATTTCATTAAGTTGATCTTCAATCTCTGATATCCTTTCTTCCACTTTATTGATTTGGCTATTGATACTTGTGTTTGCTTCATAAAGTTCTCGTGCTGTGTTTTTCAGCTCCATCAGGTCATTTATGTCTTCTCTAAACTGGTTTTTCCAGTTAGCAATTCCTCTAACCTTTTTTCAAGGTTCTTAGCTTCCTTGCATTGAGTTAGAACATGCTCCTTTGCTAGGAGGACTTTGTTATTACCCACCTTCTGAAGTCTACTTCTGTCAATTCATCAAACTCATTCTCCATCTAGTTTTGTTCCCTTGCTGGTGAGGAGTTGTGATCCTTTGGAGGAGAAGGGGCATTCTGGTTTTGGAATTTTCAGCCTTTTTGCACTGGCTTTTTCTCATCTTTGTGGATTTATCTATCTTTGATCTTTGATGCTGTTGATTGGATGGGGTTTTTGTGTGGGCATCCTTTTTGTTGATGTTGAAGCTATTCCTTTCTGTTTGTTAGTTTTCCTTGTAACAGTCAGGCCCCTCTGCTGCAGGTCTGCTGGAGTTTGCTGGAGGTCCACTCCAGGCCCTGTTTGCCTGGGTGTCACCAGCGGAGGCTGCAGAACAGCAAGGATTGCTTTCTGCTTCTTCTTCTGGAAGTTTCGTCCCAGAGGGGCACTCACCAGATGTCAGCTGGAGCTGTCCTGTATGAGGTGCCTGTTGACCCCTGCTGGGAAGTGTCTCCCAGTCAGGAGGCACGGGAGTCAGGGACCCACTTGAGGAAGCAGTCTGTCCTTTAGCAGAGCTCGAGCGCTGTGCTGGGAGATCTGCTGCTTTCTTGAGAGCCAGCAGGCAGGAACAGTTAAGTCTGCTGAAGCTGCACCCACAGCCGCCCCTTCCCCCAGGTGCTCTGTCCCAGGGAGATGGGAGTTTTATCTATAAGCCTCTGACTGGGGCTGCTGCCTTTCTTTCAGAGATGCCCAGAGAGGTGGAATCTGGAAAGGCAGTCTGGCTACAGCGGCTTTGCTGCACTGTGGAGGGTTCTGCCCAGTCTGAAGTTCCTAGCGGCTTTGTTTACACTGTGAGGGGAAAACTGCCTACTCAAGCCTCAGTAATGGCAGACACCCCTCCCCCCACCAACCTCCGGCGTCCCAGGTTGATCTTAGCTTGCTGGGCTCTGTGGGGGTGAGACCCGCTGAACAACACCACTTGGCTCCCTGGCTTCAGCCCTCTTTCCAGGGGAGTGAATGTTTCTGTCTCGCTGGGGTTCCAGGTGTCACTGGGGTGCAAAAAAAAAAAATTCCTGCAGCTAGCTCAGTGTCTGCCCAAATGGCCTCCCAGTTTGTGCTTGAAACCCAGGGCCCTAGTGGCCTAGGCACTTGAGGGCCTAGGCACTCTTGGTCTACGGGTTGCAAAAACCATGGGAAAAGCATAGTATCTGAGCTGGATAACATCTTCCCTCATGGCACAGTCTCTCATGGCTTCCCTTTGCTAAGGGAGAGAATTCCCAGGCCCCTTACACTTCTCAGGTGAGGTGACACCCCACCCTACTCGGTTTGCCCTCCATGGGCTGCACCCACTGTCTAAGCAGTCCCAGTGAGATGAACCAGGGAATCTGGCAAGATGGCCAAATAGGAACTGCTCCAGTCTGCAGCTCCCAGCAAGACCAATACAGAAGGCAGGTGATTTCTGCGTTTCCAACTGAAGAATCCTTAACTTTAAGAGACTGATATGCTATGCTATCTGGAATTTGCTTCAAAATAAATGGGAGTGTATAATTGGGTAGAGAAATAGATAAAACTGATTTGGTTATGGATTGATCACTGCTGACACTAGGTATGAATAATAATGGTTTATTATGCCATTTTCTCTAATTTTGTATATTTTAAAATTTTTCCATAAAAAGAAGTTAAGGATAAAATGTTATGTCAGATACTTAACCAGGTCTTCAGTACCAATAGAGTTATCAAATGTTACACAGTCTGACAGCGCTAATATATGATCCAGCAATTCCATTGCTAACTATATACTGAATAAAAGGAAGTCAGGTTGTTGAAGAGATATCTGCACTCTCATGTTTATTGCAACCCTATTCACGATAGCCAAGATTTAGAAGCAACTTAAGTGTCCATCAACAGATGGATGAATAAAGAAAATGTGGTACATATACACAATGAAGTACTATTCAGCCATAAAAAAGAAAAAGAATGAGATTGTCATTAGCAACAACATGGATGGAACTGGAGAATGTTATATTAAGTGAAATAAGCCAGGCACAGAGAGACAAACTTCACATGTTCTCACTTATTTGTGGAAGCCCAAAGTTAAAACAATTGAACTCACAGAGGTAGAGAGTAGAAAGACAGTTGCCAGAGGCTGGGAAGTGTAGTGAGGAGGTGGGTGCAAGGGGAAGTGAGGATTGTTAGCGAGTACAAAAAAATAGTTGGAAAGAATGGATAAAACCTAGTATTTGATAGCACAGTAGGGTGACTATAGTCAATAATAATTTAATTGTACATTTTAAGATAACTAAAAGAGTATAATTGGATTGTTTGTAATACAAAGGATAAATACTTGAGGGGATGGATACCCAATTTACCCTAATGTAACTATTACACATTGTATGCCTATATCAAAAATATCCTCTATACATCATAAATAGATATACCTACTATGTACCCCAAAAAATTAAAAATTAAAAACTATAAAAAGACCTGGCTCATACCTGTAATCCCAGCATTTTGAGGGAATGAGGCAGGAGGATCATGTGAGCCTAGGAGTTCGAGACCAGCCTTGGCAATATAGCAAGATCTCATCTCTACCAAAAATTTTAAAAATTAATTTTTGTATAAGGTGTAAGGAACGGATCCAGTTTCAGCTTTCTACATATGGCCAGCCAGTTTCCCCAGCACCATTTATTAAATAGGGAATCCTTTCCCCATTGCTTGTTTTTGTCAGGTTTGTCAAAGATCAGATAGTTGTAGAGATGCGGCATTATTTCTGAGGGCTCTGTTCTGTTCCATTGATCTATATCTCTGTTTTGGTACCAGTACCATGCTGTTTTGGTTACTGTAGCCTTGTAGTATAGTTTGAAGTCAGGTAGCATGATGCCTCCAGCTTTGTTCTTTTGGCTTAGGATTGACTTGGCGACGCAGGCTCTTTTTTGGTTCCATATGAACTTTAAAGTAGTTTTTTCCAATTCTGTGAAGAAAGTCATTGGTAGCTTGATGGGGATGCATGCATATACGTTTTATAAGAACTGTGACACCATATTATTTGTATGAATTTAAAACACACAGGACAATAGAGTTTTCTAAGATACACGTGTATCTAAAGATATACCAAAATATCAGAGTTCAGCTGTCTGTGGGATATGGGGAAAAACAGCAAGGGTGTGGAGATGGAAGCTAAAAGGAAAAAAGAAATGAAATAATAGCATGTCAAAAACTAAAGATAATTAATAACTCAATTACCTGCTACCTGAGGCAAGATGGTGGTGGATAAGGTGGAATGTGTGAAGGGAGGAAAAAGGGAAAGCTCGTCTAGAAGTATTACAGATCACTTCCACTCACACTCCATTGATGATCATTGTGACATGGGCATATCTGAGTGAAAAGAGGAGGGGAAGGAGTCCTGAGCCCAGCAAAGTGTCTCCCAGAGACAACACTCCATATTTTACAATAAAGAGCACATGTTTGGCAGAAAGCCAGATTTTCTGCTTAGCTGCCAAAAGCTGCTGAGCTTAAGACCATGTTCAAAGATTTATAGTAAAAGGAATTTGCCAACCAGCAGACCCAGTTCAAATGAAGTGAAGTAATTTGCTAGTATTGGTATCTTGCATGGATTTTCTCATTTAATGCATATGTTAACCCTGTGAAATAGGTATTGTCATATCCAAAACTTAAAATGAGGAAACTGAAATGCCAAGAGGTTATCTAACTTGCCCAATGTCACACAGTCAGCAAGTCAAAGAGCCAGGGATTCCAAATATTATATTTTTGACGTCTGTATGTTCTCCAGGCTCCAGGAGACACATGCAAGCTCTTTAAGCGGTCTCCTTAATACCTTTCTTACTTGGTTTATGACGAAGAGAAAGCAATCCTCTCCTTATCCCACATTACATTATGAATGGAGACTGGGAGTGATACAAGAACATTCCAAACCTGTCTGAAGGAATCTCTTTTTCTCTCCTCTTTTCTCTCTCCGCACCCCCCCACCACCTGTCCCCCTTCATAAGCTGAAGGTAAGTGATCACTAACACTTGTTTCATAGTCTCCTTCTCACATATTTAGAGTATTGGGAAACTATTATATTGGCCACTTGTGTCATGTTCTCAGCCTTTGGAACCTCATTTAGCATTTTGCTTATTTTCTATTTTCACCACTGGACTCTAAACCTCCTTGGAGGTAGTCTAGTCCAACAGGCAATTGTCAAAAGAATACTGTGTCTGGCATTGTGGTGGGGGGCAGGGCATGGAGATATAAGAAGAATGAGTCATAGCCTGGGCTCTGAAGTTGTTGGCATTCTAAAGCAGCATGTCCAGGAGAGCTTTCTGAGATGACGAGGTGTTCTATATCTGCATGTTTCAATGTAGTAGCCAGTAGCCACTGGCAAAACTCACACAATAGTATTTCAGAATGCATATTTAGGTGCATATTTATATATTAAGTAAAAGATATGCAGGGAAGTGATTGCCACAGTCAGGCTGAGAGTTGTCTCTGGGGGAAGGTTATGGAGTTGCTTTGGAGAGGCAGCAGTATTATTTTTCATAACGTGCATGGTGGTTACACAAGCATTTGTTTTAAATGTTTGTTAAGGTTGGATTATATTTAATAGTGAAAAATCTTTAAGATGAATATTGTTTTCAAAAAATTAATATTGAATATGATAGTTAAGATCAGCTCTTCTATAGGCTCATAATGTAATTTCACCATTTTTATGGGCATCACTTTGGTTGGTTTTTCTAATCTTAAGTAAGCAAGTGTTTGTAATATTTTTATATCAGAATGCATTTGATTTTTTAAAATGTTTATCTCTTCTCCATGAAGGTAGTTTAATTAATTCTTTGTCTTAGGATTTGGAAGTGGATAAAACTGTTTTTTTAAAAATGTTTTTATTTGTAAGAACAGTTGAAAGTTGCTGCTATTTGGAGATTATTTTTGAATGTACAACACCACAGCTTGGTTATTTGAAAAAGGTTGATTTCACTCTGCCACAAAAATTGATTCTTTTCCAATCTGGAGACCTCAAGATGTTCTGATTTTGGAGAAAATTGCTAGTAGAATAAAAATGGCTAACACTGAGAACACTATGTCCCACATTTTCCTTTGCCAACTTTAAATAATGCTTAGAATAGATTACAGCATCAGTTCGCCAACATTTTCTCCTTGAGACTTCCTTCCTACCACCCTTCATGGTCAATAAAAGGATTCCAGAAGAGTCAATTCTTAATTAGCAAAAGGAAAAAGATTGGTCTAGAAAAGAGTAGCTTACTCTGAAGATAAGTCTTCTGTCAGTGACAAACCAGTCCAACCTCGATAAAGATGTGTGAAAACCTTCCATTGACATAATTTAATAAGACAGTAAAGCAATGCCATCAAAGCATCTCAACATGAAACATCAGCCAAATAGTTGTTGGTTCTGGATACAGACAAACTTGGTAGGGCACATTTTCTTCCAAATGCTTCCTTACTTTTACTAATGGTATTTTTTTTTTTAAGAGCCAGAGCCTCACTCTGTTACCCAGGCTGGAATGCCATGGCATGATTATAGCTCACTGCAGCCTCCAACTCCTGGGCTCAAGCAATCCTCCAAGCTCAGCCTTTTGAGTAGCTGGGGACTCAACATGTTGCCCAGGCTGGTCTCGAACTCCTGCCCTCAAGCACTCCTCCCCGTTTGGCCTCCCAAAGTGCTGGAATTACAGGCATGAGTCACTGCACCTAGCCCTTATTCATGGCCTTTTTTTTTTTTTTTAACCAATTAGGATTTTTCACTTTGCTGATAAAGTATGTAATTTTGGCAAACCAGATTATACATACATTTCTATAAATTTATATATGTATAAAAATATTCATCGAATGCACCATCATGTCAAAAGATAATAAGAAAGGTGATGCTGAAATAGATTTCTGACTTCTCCAGTAGTCAATTATATCAATGGTGTTTTGCCACTCTAGGTTAACTGAATTTGATGAGCAGAAGCATAATAATCACTGATACCTTTGACAATGGTAATTATTATTATTATTATTATTGCATTTTTAGTAGAGAGGGGGTTTCACCACAGTGGACAGGCTGGTCTTGAACTCCTGACCTCAGGTGATCCACCTGCCTCGACCTCCCAAAGTCCTGGAATTGCAGGCGTGAGCCACCATGCCCAGCCCAACAACAGTAATTATTACAAAGACAGGTAAACATTTCACTTAGATATGCATTAAGCTTCATATCGTATTATCACGTTTGCAGTCCTTGGTTTGATTGGTATGTTTAAGAATCCACATGAACCAAGTTAGAGTTGTCCTCTTTAAACACAGGCGTGAAAACTGGTAACCTTCTCAAAGCTTTCTTACATTCCCATTAATTGTAAGACCAAAAAAAGTTTCTCCTTCCTTAGTAATAGAATATCTACATATCTACTAGGTTACTTTTCTGAGTACATAAAATTACATACGTAAATATCAATTGAAATCTATGTGCTCATTTTAATATATTTTCTAATCTTATTTTCAACAATCAAATATACTGCTATTTCTTCACTAACGCTTTTTTGTTTGTTTGTTTGAGACAGGGTCTCACTCTGTCACCCAGGCTGGAGTGCAGTGGCGTGATCTCAGCTCACTGCAACTTCACCTCCCAGGTTCAAGCAATCCTCCCACCTCAGGCTCCCGAGTAGCTGGGACTACAGGTACACGCCACCACGCCTGGCTAATTTTTGTATTTTTTTGTAGAGAGGAGGTTTCACCATGTTGACCAGGCTGGTCTTGAACTCCTGGACTAAGTGATCTGCCTGCCTTGGCCTCCCAAACTGCTGGGATTACAGGCATGAACCACTGCGCCTGGCCTGCTAATGCTTTTAACTTTTTTGTTGTTGTTTATTTATTTATTTATTTACGTTTTTTTGAGATGGAGTCTCTCTCTGTCTCCAGGCTGGAGTGCAGTGGCACAATCTTGGCTCACTGCAACCTCCATCTCCCAGATTCAAGTGATTCTCCTGCCTCAGCCTCCCAGGTAGCTGGGACTACAGGCACATGCCACCACAACTGGCTAATTTTTGTATTTTTAGTAGAAACAGGGTTTCAGCATGATGGCCAGGATGGTCTCGATCTGTTTTAACTTTTTAAAATTTTGCAATTTCTTCTTCCACTCCTTAACCTCTTTGTCTCTTCTTTCTCTAGGTACTTGTTAATTATCATCAGGGTCAGACAGAATCCTTGTAGGCACTTTGTAAAAAGATAACATTTCCTTCCTTGAATAATTTAAAGGGATGAATAGGTTTGTCCAAGATCATGTTTATTATTACTTTAGGTCAAACTATTTGAAATTGCTGGTTTTATTTATTAAATTTAAAAAAAAAACCAAAACCCATTGAAATGTAGCAACGAGCATTGCCCTACATTATTTTTTTCTTAGCTCCATATCTCATCTTCTTTTTCATAATATCTCTATGAATCTTATGAAACTTATGCTTCCGGCATACTGGTTTAGTCATTGTATCCCCAATACATTCTGCTTTTAATCAATGGTTCACCTCACTCAGAATGCCCTCCTTGCTACCTATCAATAACCTACACATATTTTATTTCTTTATTTTTATTATATATATATATAAATATATATATTATATATATGTATAATTTTTTTTGAGACAGAAGTCTTGCTCTTGTTGCCCAGGCTGGAGTGCAATGGCACGATCTCGGTTCACTGCAACCTCCACCTCCCAGGTTCAAGTGATTCTCCTGCCTCAGCCTCCCAAGTAGCTGGGATTACAGGAACCTGCCACCACACCTGGCTACTTTTTGTATTTTTAGTAGAGATGGGGTTTCACCATGTTGGCCAGGCTGGTCTTGAACTCTTGACCTCAGGTGATCCACCTGCCTCAGCCTCCCAAAGTGCTGGGATCACAGGCGTGAGCCACCATGCCCGGCCATAACCTACACATCTTTTAAAGCCCCCCTTCAAATACAATAGTCAAGATAGTCTTCTTCCTGACAACTCACAAGCACTTCTTCCCGCACTCTTTATGTTATTCAGTATTTAACATGAATTTATTCATCAAATTAGTTTCCAGGCACTGTACTGGGGATCCAAGGAAGAATAAGACACACTATCTGCTCTTCAGGAATTTAAAATCTGATGAGCGACACAGGCACATAGATATCTCTCACATGTCTGAAAAAGAGCAGATTAGCTGTCTGGCATCCTTTTAGAAGGGCACTAATCCCATTCATGAGGGCTCCACTCTCATGATCTACTTACCTTCCACAGGCTCCACCTCTTAACACCATCACATTAGAGGTTCGAATTTCAACAAATGAATGGGGGGGGAGTGGAATAAATATTCAGCACATGACACTATCCCAAAACCTAGTGACTTGAAACCTCAATTTATTATTATTATTATTATTATTGAACTTCTATGGGTCAACTACAGATTCAGCTGAGTGGTTTTCAACTGGGGTCTCTCATGTGTTTGCTCTCAGATGTTGGCTAGGACAGGAATCATCTGAAACCTTCTTCAGTCACATTTCTGGTGACTACAGAGATAGCAAGAATACCTGAGGGCTGGACATCCAAGGTATCTCCCTAACAGGATGGCAGCAGAAAGTTAGCTGGATTTCTTACTTGACATATGAGAACTCTAAGAGGCAAATACAGAGGCCTAAGACACAGATGGATCCGCCTTAGACAGATGCAGAAACCATCTGCACCTCAGAAAGAGGAAAGAATGGGTACAGATGAATATAACTTTTAGGGTAAGGGAGAATGAAATTATTAAAATGTCGATCCCAAAATTATTCTGTAATATAGATTCCCTCGGTGGTCAGTAACTAAATGCAGGGCGAAAAAGATTCCAAGATCATATTTATTTGGGAACTTCTCAGTTTAAAGAAGTCAATGAGCTTCTTAACTATGGAGATTTTCAGAGCCTGTTATGAGCTAATACTTACTGGTAATCTCCAGAGTCCCCCTTTTTATTGAACATTCTTCAGAACGGGGTTTTATGGATCACATCCTAGGAAATGCTGTACAAATGTTTCTCCCATCAAGTAGCAAGAAGTTTTCTAGAGTTGTCATTACTTCTTTATTAGTCAATATTTTCCAGAAAAACAGACCCAGTAAGATGCATATATAGAGAAAGAGGGAGAGAGAAAAAGAGATTTTTTTAAGGAATCAGCCTGCTCAATTGTGCAGATTGGCAAGTCCAAAAACTGCAGGGTGGGCTGGCAGGCTGGAAATCTAGGGAAGAGTTGTAGTTCTAAAGAGTCTGAAGGGAATCTGCTCTGAATTCCCTCATCTTCCCGGGACCTCAGTTTTTTCTCTATTAAGGCCTTTAACTGATTGGATGAGGTGCATCCACATTATGGAAAGTGATACGGTTTGGCTCTGTGTTTCCACTCAAATCTCATTAGTAGCTCGCATAATTCCCACGTGTTGTGGGAGGGACCTAGTGGGAGATGATTGAATCTTAGGGGCGGGTCTTTCCTGTGCTGTTCTTGTGACAGTGAGTGGGTCTCACAAGATCTGATGGTTTGAAAAATGGGAATTTCGGCTGGGCCGGGGGGCTCACTCCTGTAATCCCAGCACTTTGGGAGGCCAAGACATGTGGATCAGGAGATCAAGAGATCGAGACCATCCTGGCCAACATAGTGAAATCCCATCTTTACTAAAAATACAAAAATTAGCTGGGTGCCTGTAGTCCCAGCTACTCAGGAGGCTGAGGCAAGAGAGCCGATTGAACCCCGGGATGTGGAGGTTGCAGTGAGCCCAGATCGTGCCACCGCACTCCAGCCTGGCGACAGAGCAAGACTTAAAAAAAAAAAAAAAGAAAGAAAAAAAAACCAAAAACAAAAAAACAGGAGTTTCTCTGCACAAGCCTTCTCTTTTTGCCTGCTGCCATCCATGTAAGATGTGACTTGCTCCTCCTTGCCTTCTGCCATGATCATGGGGCCTTCCCAGTCACATGGAACTGTGAGTCCAGTTAAGCCTTTTTCTTTTATAAATTGCCCAGTCTTGGGTATGTCTTTATCAGCAGCATGAAAACAGATTAATAGAGAGGGTATTCTGATTTACTCAAAGTCTACTGATTTAAATGTTAACTTTAACTTAAAATACCTTAAAAATACCTTTGAAGAAACGGGCAGAATAATGTTTGACCAAATATCTGGGTATAGTGGCCTAGCTAAGTTGACACATGAAATTAACCATCACAATTTCTAAAATAATTTTTAGGGCAAGGGTTGCTACTTCTACATATGAAAAAGAGAATTCTCATCGGTCATAAAAACTTGCCTTAAATCTTCAGTGCCTATAAAATATAGAACACACCTATTTCATTTACTTAGCGGAAGCTAACTTAGCTTGCAATGAAGGAATCCTCTCAGTCTAGATTGTCTATTGACCGTACACTCCAGAAGGGAAAAGAAGATGTTATCATGGATGAGTTTGTGTCCTAGGTAAGCATATTAATCAATATGCAGCATTCAGATCTTAACGTTGGCTTTCCTGATTTAATTCAGGGTAATTAAACCTAGCCTCCCTTCCAAAAAAACCCACTTCACTGCAGATGCTAATACACACACTTCGCCTGGTTGACATTGTTTAGCTCAGGGATTCTCAAAGTGTGATTTTCCAGGCAGTAGTATCAGCCTCACCTGGGAATTTGTTAAGAGATGCAATTCTTGGCCTTTACCCTTAGCGAATCAGCAACTCAGCAGGGAAAGACAGGAGATGGATCTTTGTTTAAAACAAGGCCTTCATGGGTTTCTGATACATACTCAAGTTTGAGAACCACTGGACTCTTTCCATCTTTTCCACGTGTGGTTCTTCTCTCAATCACTCTATTGAGTTTCAGAAAACAAAACAGGTGATTACTAATTCAACATGTCCTGGATACACAGCCTTATGATTAAATGTAACCCATCCTAATTATCTTCCTCACCCATTCCTTCTTACTGGGAACCAGTAAGAAACCTTATATAAGGTAACTGAGGATGATGAGAAGCAGTGAGAGGATGGTAAGGAGTAGAGAGTAGCAATGAAGAACCTCTTACCAGAGATAAGCTGACAGAGCCAATCCAATGCTAGTAGTTGTCCCAAAGATTGGCCAAGATAAAAACCAGGGTTGATAGTACAAAACAGGATCACCTAATACAAGAGATAGGAGAATGTGGGAGCTAAAAAGAGGAGAAACTACAGGAGTTGATGAAGGAGAGGCATTTAACAGCACAACATAAATGTATCTAATGGAATTCTTGAGATGAGTACAAATACCCATGTTAGCGTTCTAAATTATCATGCTGAATTGCTTTGGCATTTGAGGGGCATTTTTTTAAAGCCCCACTGAAAAACTACAGGATTATCAGTAGAATTTAGCAAGTACCCTTGGTGGGTAACTACCCATGGAGGCTTTTCCTTCCACACGGTCAGCAGGTCTAAGAACACAAAAAGTATTTTTTGGCTTTCCTATATTTTCACTGGTGGAAGTCAGCCCATTCACGCCTAGTGAATAGAAAAAAAAAAAAGTAGCTTTAGGTTAATATTACAATAAATCAAAAAAGGCAGATGGCTGCATCTTCTCAGAGCTACCTCTACTCCTGCCTAAGAATCAACCTCATGAGCTTGGTAGAAAGACATTCTGCTAGTTATTCTTTCTTGAAAGACCAGGAATATCAAGAGATTTGGATTTCAGAAAAACAATCCCCTAATTTTTAAGGTTTTTATTCATCTTATCTTCCACCCGTAGCCCAATAATCTCATTTTAACAGATGGCAGATAGTCATGTTAGTCTCAAAGGGGAACATCTCTGAGATTTCTGGCACATGAAATATGAATTTCTCTGATAAATGCTTCAGCTCCTCATTCAAGTAGCCCTTTTATGTAGTATATAGTATGTACATCGGCTGATGTATTTCCAGATAATTTAGATGCCTAATTTTCAGTTGTCATTAAAAAAAAAAAACTTAGACCAATTAAGTTTAACAGAGTTTAACTGGGCAAAGAAGGATTCATGAATCAGATAGTCCCCCAAACCAGAATAGATGGAAAGAGATTCCAGCACTGCTGCATGGTCAGAAGGATTTATGGACAGAAACAGGAAGGCAGTTTACAGAAAGCAGAGGTGAGGCACAGAGACAGCCAGCTTGTTACAGCTCAATGTTTTCCTTGTTTGAACACGGTTTGAACATTTGGCTGTGAGTAGTTGAAGTATGCCTGCTGTGATTGGCTGAGACTCAGCTGCTTGTTACAAGGGTAGGATGTGTCTGTTTACACATCCAGTTAGGTTACAGTTCACTATGTATGGATAAATCTTTAGGCCAAACTTAAAATATGCAAGGAGGCAGCTTTAGGCTAAATTTAATTCAACCACAGTCAGCTGATAGCTAGATATTTCTCAAACTACCTATGGTTAAAAACCAGTTATATTTTTAAATTTCAAATCCACCATGGATCAATGCTTTCATAAAATTCAATGAAAATGAATTACTAGAAAAATGATCACATTGGATTTCATGACAGTGTCAAGTTGCTATAAAAGATAGAAATGCAGGCCGGGCGCAGTGGCTCACACCTATAATCCTAGCACTTTGGGAGGCTGAGGCAAGTGGATTGCCTGAGCTCAGGAGTTCAAGACCAGCCTGGGCAACACATGAAACTCCGTCTCTACTAAAATACAAAACATTAGCTGGGCGTGGTGGCGTGCACCTGTAGTCCCAGCTACTCAGGAGGCTGAGGCAGGAGAATTGATTGAACCCAGGAGGCAGAGGTTATAGTGAGCCAAGATCGCACCACTGCATTCCAGCCCGGGTGACAGAGGGAGACTCCATCTCCAGAAAAAAAAGAAAAGAAAAGATAGATATACTTACTCTCCATTTCTGTGTTTTTGAACTTCTGAACTCTATCAGATTACAGGCCAATACTACTTCACTGGTCACACTGTGACTGGCAGTGATGTAGATACTGTAAACATCTGCAGTTTGATAAGATTATTTCAAGAATTCTAAAAAGCTAGAACTGGCAATGGTGTTGCCAAAGCTCTACCCAATAGACATCTAGATTTGGACATTTCTCCATCAAACATTCCTCTGAACATAGTTATGCAAAGCAAGGAAGACCATAGGTGACAAACTTATCTATATACAAACGCTAGCATTACTGAGCTGGAATTTGCCTGTCTGATAAGTCCAGGTAAGTTTACTTACCTATCAATTGCCATTTTGTTTCAAGCCTTTCTCTTTCTAAGTGGAGAGCCTTGAATAATACTGTGGATGTGCTTTCTGATTATTTGCGTGGATTTTTTGCTTATTTTGTTTGTCCTGGATCTAGTCGGAGTGGAAAAGAGGACTGTGGTGAGAACTTTGGGTTCAACAAAATGGCTACACTCTTCTTTTACAATCCTGAAACGAAATTCAGTACCATCAACTGGCAGTTAATGACAGGTGAAGATTTGAGCTTCACTGAAAGAAAAAACTCAGAACAGGTTTTGAAGATTAGACTCTTCTCACTATTCAAAATAGCAAAAACATGGAGTCAACCTAGATGCCCATCCATGGCGGATTGGATGAAGAAAATGTGGTACATATACACCATGGAATACTATGCAGCCATAATAGAATGAAATCATGTCTTGTGCAGCAACACGCATGCATCTGGAGGCCATTATCCTAAGTGAACTAACTCAGAAACAGGAAACCAAATACCACATGTTCTCACTTGCAAGTGGTAGCTAAACATTTGGTACTCATGGACATAAAGATGGCAACAATAGAAACTGGAGGGTACTAGAGGGAGGAGAGGGGAGGGGTTGCAAAACTAACTATTGGGTACAATTGTCAGTACCTGGGTGATGGGATCGACTGTACCCCAAACCTCAGCATCACACAGTATACTCAGGTAACAAATCTGTACATGTACCCCCGAATCAAAAATAAAAGATGAAGTTATAAAAAATAAAAACCAAAATAAACTCTCTTGGAAATCTTTAAAAAAAAAAAATGTGTTATTTTAACTGTCCTTCAGACAAGCCAAAAAGGGTGAGGAGAAGAATGTCAAAATTAGAAATTGAACTTCAGAAACCCAGAGCCAAGGAAACCCCTGGGAAAGAAGACATCTACACAGTTAGTGCACAGCGACCTGGATTCCAGAGAGGACTGTTGAGTTCAGTTTAGAGATGAGAACTGCTAACTCCCACAACTTGACAATTTATGGTGGGCTTCTAGTAAAAGAATAGGATAGACAGAAGAGAGACAGAAGGTGAACCTCCGTTTACATGGAGTGTGTGAGAAATGAGAGTGAAGAAGTTGTGCCATGCTGCAGGGTTTAAGCAAGGAAAGCTGTATGCAAAACACAAGAATTCACGAAGTGGCAATGTGTTTTCAGGGTACAGATAATAATTAGCAAAAGAGAAACAGAGATGATGGGAGTGATGCAAAGTCCAACAGGTGATATTGGGTGATATTTAAAGAACAGACAGGCATCTGGGAATCCTGCCTGATTCTGAAGAACTAGCACAGGGGATCTCAACCACTGGGCCACAGACCAATACCAGTCTGTGGCTCGTTAGGAACCAGGCCGCACAGCAGGAGGTAAGTGGCAGGCAAGCAAGCATTGCTGGCTGAGCTCTGCCTCCTGTCAGATCAGCCACAGCATTAGATTCTCATAGAGTGCAAACTCTATTGTGGACTGCGCATTCGAGGGATCTAGGGTGCACTCTCCTTGTGAGAATCTAATGATAAATGTAATGGGCTTGAATCATCCTGAAACCATCCCCTCCCTTCCTCGACCCAGTCTGTGGAAAAATTGTTTTCCAAGAAACCGGTCCCAAAAAGTTGGTGCCAAAAAGTTGGGGACCAACGGACTAGCGGGATAGGCAGAGTCTTTGTTTTAACAGAAACATACGTCCTCAGAAAACAAAAATTAGCTCAGAGTGAGAGAGTAAAATATCTGCCCACCATTTATCGGACTACATTAATAGACATATATAAAGACAGCAGCAAACTGAACAGGAACTATTTCTCTTAAGGGTGTTGAAGCTATAAAGCGTCATAACAACTCCCTTTGTTGAATGACTCCTGCCTTATTAATCATTAAGAAACTTTATTTTTTTCAAAATCAAAGATTATCAGAGACTGTTGTTGTAGATTATATCGGTAAGAATGAAACACTCCATTCTTGCCTGGAGAGTCTAAGCTCCTTTGACACAGAAGCAGTCTCAATTTACAACCCAGGTGCAGAGAGATTCAGATAAGGGGTTTCTGGATACAATAGTCCATCTTCATCCTAACTTTGTACATTGCAAAGAAACAGGAGCCTGGGTCTGTTTCATAATCCAAATCCTTATCCCTGTTTTCTTTGAACCTTTCAAACACTGCTTCATTTAAATACCATCTACATTCCACTCATTCCCAAAATCCTATAATAATTCTATCTTTTCCTTTGCTGAGCCACCTCTGCTCTGGTCCACAGTCACCTTCATTGCATTGCATCCATAAAGTCAACTATATCAGATAGCAGGTTTGCTTCTGGTGTTCTTAGGCTGATTGGGCTGGGGAAATTCTCATCCCTTTACCAGAATAGTATGAAGAAGCTAGACAGAAGCCAAGTTAGAAGATCAGGTCACTCAAAAGGAATTGTTGCTTTGGGACAAAGTCCGAGTCTACTTGTTGGAATCAAGATATTAGGATAAGGCAAGAAGTAAGTGTGCCATCATGCTGTACCTGAGTGTTGGTCTGTGGCAGTCTGAGTATCTCTTGCCTTCAGGTCTGATTGGTCTCAGAATAAAAAAATGGAGTTAGAATAGCAAAGAAAGATTCAGTGGTTTCAACTGAGGAAAGTGCCAGGAAGGTAGGAACCCGCTGTTTGAGACTGAAATCCAGGAGTGTACAAAAAGACCAGTGATATAAGCCCAAGCACAGCAGTCCCTGGCCAGGGGATTTGTCTGGGTTCTCACAAAGGGAGATGCCTGGGAATTAAAATCTGCAAAGGGCAAAGAGTTTCCTGCCCACAGAGCTTTCTTAACCTCTTTGAAGAGAAAAAGACTAGGGAGGAAAATAAGGAAATAGAGTAAAGGAGAGATGGATAGAGCAGGTGGCAAAGCCCAAAATAATGGGTTTGGGAATAAGGGAAGTATCTTATGATCAAGCTCTATAAAATCAGTGCTTCATGCTAGAGTGGGAACTGGGCAAACTCAAGGAAAACAGATTGAGTCTCATGTATTGGTGATCTTTAGACTTTGCACTATTTTTCTGAGCTGCAAGACTGCCCTATAGGAATTGACTTTTTTCTTTTTTTTCTTTTTTTAATTATCCTAATTTTATTGATAAATTTGAAATATTTTCTTACATTGTTACTTTAACAACAAATGTGTCTTCAAATTAATCATCACTTCTGTGTTTTGAAGAATAGTTCTTTTGATTGTTGTGCTCTTTAAGACTTTTTAATGCATTTTCTATATTTAGTCATTTCACAAGTCTTTTTTTTCTTTTTCAGCATCTGAACCCAGGATCCCTGTTCAGAGGGTAGAGGATGGGAACACTGTGTTGTTGGTTTGTTTCATTCTCTAGAGGATTTGCTTCCAAGCAGCAGTGAATGGATCACTGTGAGAACACAATGATATTTTCATCTATGACTAAACTATTCTATTCTGTTCCTGCTCCTTTTAGGGAGAGGAAAATTGTTCCTGGTTATTTTGGTCTAAAGTTTTTCAAAACTTCCATTACAAACCATAAAGCAAGTTTGACTTCTGGGAAATTACACTTCAGTTAATAATTTTAAATGTATTTATATAGTGAAGTATAACTTTTTAAAGGTTATCTTTTTATGTAAAAAAATACAGTTTTTAAACCACAACAACAAAACCTGTCACCACATTTCCTGATTTGTGGTATGACCGACGCAGAAAGAATTCTCTGGTCAGATGGGGAGGACAAGACCACCTCTGAGAGTAAGTTTTCAGAACTTGTCTTCAGTCATCTGTGGAGTAATCTATGTAGCCATAAAGAAATCTTGAATTTCTAACAAATCCACCAGCACCATCCTGATAGCCTCTTGTTCAAGAGTGACAGTGTTTCCTTGGCTCTTTTTACTGTGGTACAGATAAATCTAGAAACGCATTCCACTGCCACTGTTCCCTGTCCGTCTACACATACATCCTTCTTTCTTTCTTTAAAATCTCTGCTTCAAAGTGGGAAAGAAACTTGAGGTTTCTAAGGGAAAAGGTGAATGTGAAAAAGTAAATATAAAATGATTACTAGCAGTAATTATTTTCTAAACCAATGGCTTTCAAACTTTTTAAAACTACAACCAACAGTAAGAAAGGCATTTTCCATCATGTTCTACTACATGTACACTTGGACATATTTGTGTGTGTACATATATAGATAGATATGATCCAGGTTCACAAAACAGTACAGATGGTACATTATGATTTTTCTTTATTCTTTTGTTTTATAAAATATTTATCATTAGTCACTAAATTGATATGATCTACTAAATGAGTGGCAACCTGCAGTTTAAAAAATATTGTTTTTGTGGGCAATATTAGCAGACAGCCTATTAATCTTTATTCCAGAAAATAACTCAAAATAAGCTTTGTTTCCTAATACCAGACTTCTTGTGTTTAAAGGATCTACTTTTGCGATGTTCTTTTGTAGTGTGTCTGCTCCATTCTCTCCCTGAAAGTCCAGAAGTCAATGTAGATGTGATTATATAAGAAAATCAAGATCATATCTTTGTTATTTCTGGTATCAGCCCTAGATTCTGAACATTCCCTGCCTCTAAATATTTCTTAAGGTAGTCTTTATAAGAACTGGCTAGAAATTGATCCGGCTTAGGCTATTGTAGGCAATATCTGCAGGGACTTTTATCGGACTGGAAATGGCTTATAAAGTGATGGAACAATAAAGGCAGATCAAATACCTTATGGCACTTCATAAAACGAAATAAAGCACACCCGTGAAAAAAAATGAAGTTGATCTGTGTGCTATGAACCAATACTTAAGGTATTTGTTAAATTGAAAAAAATAAGATGAACGCATTGTGTATAGTAGACTTCCACATGTTTTTAAAAGGGGAATGTGTGTACATAGAATATTTCTGAAAGGCTCCACAAGATACTAGTAATGGGAATTGCTTATAGGTAATAGGAAAGCGATATAGAGGGCTGGGAGTATAGAAGGGTCAAGATTTAAGATAATACTTCTGTATACCTCTTTATGGTGTTTGATTTTTTTTATTTTGTGCATATACATATATTACTTTTTCAATTAAAAATAGCTAATTTTTAAAAGAAATATTATACATGAGATTTTGTGATAGAGGGGGCATTTGCAAACTCTTTGGGATGAAGGGAATTTTCCTTGTGAGCAATTGTATAAAAGGATATTTACTTTAATAAATGGATATTTATTATAACACCGAGATTTATCTCCTTCATTTATGTATCTTGTATAGTTTACAGAGTTCCATGTCCATTGCCTGACTTAGTGTTCATAGCAACCTTTTGAAATAGTTGTGACACACACTAGAAGCAATGCTTTACAAATTAAAACAAAACAAAACAAAACAAAAAACCCTAAAATCTAAAGAAATTAAAAACCTACAACATATTCTACGGAAAGAAGTTTAGAGTCATGGCATGACTGTGATGTAGTACAAACCTGGACATTTTACACTCTTAAGAGTTACCAGGAAGTTTATGAATAGTATTTTTTTTTTAATTTGGTCGTAAGTTTTTTTTTTATTATTATTATACTTTAGGCTTCAGGGTACATGTGCACAACGTGCAGGTTTGTTACATATGTATCCGTGTGCCATGTTGTTTTGCTGCACCCATTAAGTCGTCATTTAGCATTAGGTGTATCTCCTAATGCTGTCCCTCCCCCCTCCCCCCAACCCACAACAGTCCCCGGAGTGTGATGTTCCCCTTCCTGTGTCCATGAGTTCTCATTGTTCAATTCCCACCTATGAGTGAGAACATGGGTGTTTGGTTTTTTGTCCTTGGGATAGTTTACTGAGAATGATGTTTTCCAGTTTCATCCATGTCCCTACAAAGGACATGAACTCATCATTTTTTATGGCTGCATAGTATTCCATGGTGTATATGTGCCACATTTTCTTAATCCAGTCTATCGTTGTTGGACATTTGGGTTGGTTCCAAGTCTTTGCTATTGTGAATAGTGCCGCAATAAACATACGTGTGCATGTGTCTTTATAGCAGCATGATTTATAGTCTTTTGGGTATATACCCAGTAATGGGATGGCTGGGTCAAATGGTATTTCTAGTTCTAGATCCCTGAGGAATCGCCACACTGACTTCCACAATGGTTGAACTAGTTTACAGTCCCACCAACAGTGTAAAAGTGTTCCTATTTCTCCACATCCTCTCCAGCACCTGTTGTTTCCTGACTTTTTAATGATGGCCATTCTAACTGGTGTGAGATGGTATCTCACTGTGGTTTTGATTTGCATTTCTCTGATGGCCAGTGATGATGAGCATTTTTTCATGTGTTTTTTGGCTGCATAAATGTCTTCTTTTGAGAAATGTCTGTTCGTGTCCTTTGCCCACTTTTTGATGGGGTTGTTTGTTTTTTTCTTGTAAATTTGTTTGAGTTCATTGATGAATAGTATTTTTAAAGTCTTCAACAATACTCACAATGTTGATCTCTTAACTAAAGGACACTTGCATAGAGGAGGAAGAAGGCAGAAAAATAAACCTCCTGAAACTCTTTTCATAAAATATGCCTAATATTAGAAGGTAAATGGTCAACTAACAACTGGTGGAAAATTAACATTAAAGAAGTTGCATTCATAATCTCACTCTATAGATTTTCAGCTTTGCTTTAGAACAAAGATAAAATAATTACCTCAATGGTAAAAGATGGAGATTTCAAAGCGTCACTACTAAATCTTGAAAAATACCCTTAAGGTTTATGGGTTAGGGTTATAGTATCTCCCAGTTTCCCTGGGACAATCCCAATTTATATCTCCTGTCTCCGTATAATTACTCATAACACCCTTTTCATTCTCCAAAGTGCCCTAGTTTAGATGATAAACTATATCTCCACCCTATTAAATATCAATCTCTATTCTCTATACACCTTTAAGTTTGTCATTTTCTAGAAATTGGGCTTCATCTTGGGCCTAAGAATTACCTTCATTCATGCCAAAGCTGAGTAATATATACTCAGATCGTAACTGCATATATGACTCTCAAATAAGAAAGAGAAGTTTTCCAAACCATTACCCACCAGCAGCTTTAGCTTTATTAAAGAGATTAATAGTGGGAAGGGAGACTCAGGGTCTGGTTTAGAAGTTTTGGCATGTTGAGGTTTTCAAGGGAAATGTGAACTAAGAATGACTTGGTGAGACTGATGTAAAGATAAATAATTGATACCACATAACACAGTTTGTTTGTTTGTTTGTTTGTTTGTTTGTTTGTTTGAGACGGACTCTCATTCTGTCACTAGGCTAGAGTGCAGTGGCACGATCTCAGCTTACTGCAACTTCCGCCTCCTGGATTCAAGCGATTCTCCTGCCTCAGCCTCCCAAGTAGCTGGGACTAGAGACGCGTGCCACCACTCCCAGCTAATATTTGTATTTTTAGTAGAGACGAGATTTCACCACGTTGGCCAAGATGGTCTCGATCTCTTGACCTTGTGATCCGCCCACCTCGACCTGCCAAAGTGTTGGGATACAGGCGTGAACCACCGCGCTTCTAAGTGATGCTCCTCCAGAGTCATTCATGTGTCATTTACTGGTTAACATTTAGAGAGTGGCTCCTGGGACTAAGACACTGTTCTAAGCACTGCATCAGCTTTGACAATAGTTTAAGGGACTTTGTACTAAATTTCCAGTGGTTTGTTGAGATGTATTTTTTTACATCAGATTTTAACATCAGATGCTATACATCAGATTACAGATCAGATTTTATACATCAACCCGTCTCTGAGCTCTTTCTGACTAGCAATCTTTAGAATTTCTGTGATTTATAACTACTCTATTTGATCATTAGAAAGATTATTCCCATAGCCCAGGTAGGTTGAATAGTAGCTGCAATTTTTTTTCATGTAACAAATAAATGTATTTCTTCCATAGAACAAGCAACTGAATCCAAAGCCAAGTTGGCTATCACAGTACAGCATCTTTTACTCAGCGGTAAGCAGATCACCTTCCAGAATACATAACTATGGAGACTTAAGGCAATGCCACAGGTTGCTTTTAAGATGTGTCTGCCTGCTGCATTCTCTGCAGCACATGGCACTTAAATTGAAGTTATCATGTAGTGATTACTTGAGGTTTCTGCGTGAAGTATTAAAGAATATTTTAATTGTTCTTTTATGCTTAGATTTACACTTTTAACAAAATATTTTCAGAACATGAATATTAACAGGCATGTACCAAAGGTCATGCATTCATAGTCTCTCTCTGCAGGAGTTAGGTCTTGGTTCTGAATCCAACTCTTTGACTGGATTCCCCCAGTTGTTTTTGTGGATGTTTACATACGTCTTCTGTTTATTTCTCCCCTTTCTTTACTTTCTTAGAAATCTTTTTTTCCTATCCCATTACCAAACTTTTCACAAAAGGAATCTTATGGGTTTTTCTTTTGTTCTAATCATCACTGGTTGAGTGGTTACTGTCACTGCCTTCACTGTCACTGTCACTGTCACTTCCATTGTTGTTACTGTTACCAGACTTGCTCTGGCTGTCACTCTCATCATTGCTGTCAGATGTGCTATCGCTGCTATCACTGCTGTCGCTGCTGTTGCTGCGGTCACTGCTATTGCTGCTGTCGCTGCTGTCGCTGCTGTCACTGCTGTCGCTGCTGTCGCTGCTATCGCTGCTGTCACTGCTGTCGCTGCTATCGCTGCTGTCACTGCTGTCGCTATCACTGCTGTCACTGCTGTCGCTGCTGTCGCTGCTGTCGCTGCTATTGCTGCTGTCACTGCTGTCGCTGCTATTGCTGCTGTCGCTGCTGTCGCTGCTGTCGCTGCTATTGCTGCTGTCACTGCTGTCGCTGCTATTGCTGCTGTCGCTGCTGTCGCTGCTGTCGCTGCTGTCGCTGCTATTGCTGCTGTCACTGCTGTCACTGCTTTCGCTGCTGTCACTGCTGTCGCTGCTGTCACTGCTGTCACTATTACTGCTATCACTGCTGTCACTGCTGTTGCTGCTGTCACTGCTATCGCTGCTGTCACTGCTTTCGCTGCTGTCACTGCTGTCACTGCTATCGCTGCTGTCACTGCTATCACTGCTGTCGCTGCTGTCACTGCTATTGCTGCTGTCACTGCTATTGCTGCTGTCACTGCTATCACTGCTGTCACTATCACTGCTATCACTGCTGTCACTGCTATCACTGCTGTCACTGCTATTGCTGCTGTTGCTGCTGTCACTGCTATTGCTGCTGTCACTGCTGTCACTACTATTGCTGCTGTCACTGCTATTGCTGCTGTTGCTGCTGTCACTGCTGTCACTACTATCACTGCTGTCACTATCACTGCTGTCACTGCTATCGCTGCTGTCACTACTATTACTGCTGTCACTGCTATTGCTGCTGTCACTACTATCGCTGCTGTCATTGCTATCACTGCTGTCACTGCTGTTGCTGCTGTCGCTACTATCACTGCTGTCACTATCACTGCTTTCACTACTATTGCTGCTGTCACTATTGCTGCTGTCACTACTGTCACTACTATCACTGCTGTTGCTGCTGTCACTGCTACTGCTGCTGTCACTGCTATCACTGCTGTCACTACTATCACTGCTTTTACTGCTATTGCTGCTGTCGCTGCTATCACTGTCACTACTGTCACTGCTGTTGCTGTCACTGCTGTCTGACTTACTGTCACTATCACTGCTGTCGCTATCTGATTTGCTGCTGTCTGACTTGCTGTCACTATCACTGCTGTCGCTATCTGATTTGCTGCTGTCTGACTTGCTGTCAGTGTTGTCACTATTATCACTACTGTCACTGTCACTGCTGTCACTACTATCACTACTGTCGCTGCTATCACTGCTGTCACTACTATCACTACTGTCGCTGCTATCACTGCTGTCACTACTGTCACTGCTATTGCTGCTATCACTACTATCACTGTCACTGCTATCACTGCTGTCACTGTCACTGCTATCACTACTATCACTGCTACTGTTGCTATCACTGCTGTCACTGTCACTGCTATCACTACTATCACTGCTACTGTTGCTATCACTGCTGTCACTGTCACTGCTATCACTACTATCACTGCTACTGTTGCTATCACTGCTGTCACTGTCACTGCTGTCACTACTATCACTGCTACTGTTGCTATCACTGCTGTCACTGTCACTGCTGTCACTACTATCACTGCTATTGCTGCTATCACTGCTGTCACTGTCACTGCTGTCACTACTATCACTGTCACTGCTATCACTGCTGTCACTGTTACTGCTATCACTACTGTCACTGCTACTGTTGCTATCACTGCTGTCACTGTCACTGCTGTCACTACTATCACTGCTATTGCTATCACTACTGTCACTGTCACTGCTGTCACTATCACTGTCACTGCTGTCACTACTATCACTGTCACTGCTATCTGATTTACCTTTGCCATTGTCTGATTTGTCATTGTCGTCATTCCCATTGTTACCATTGCCATTACTGTCACTATTATTAGTGTCTGACGTGCTATCACTGCCATCATCTTCTGCTCCTTTTGAGTCACTGCCGTTGCCATTATCTTTTGATTCATCAGAGTTAGAAGAAGCATCTCCCCGGCTACTGCTGTCATTATCACTTTCTGAATTAGCATCATCATTGCCATTAGATTCGTCACTGCTATTGGGATCATCTCCTTGCATGGACTTATCATCAAAATCATAACTGTCATATCCATCACTATTGCTGTCACTACCTGCATTGCTGTGTCCAACTTTATTTCCTGGTTCTGATTTTTGGCCAGGTCCTTCTATGTTGACAACCTCTCCTTGTGTCTTGACATTTCCTTTGCCCAAGATCATTCCATGTTGTCCTTTATCCTCTTTATCTTCGTTGACTTTCCCAACTTCTTTGGTAATATTTCTGTTGCCACTGCTGGGACCCTTGATTTCTATTCCCTATGGAAGGATGGTGGAAAGAATGATTACCTAGTGAATATTTGCTGCAAAATTGCATTGATCTCAGGAAGAATAACTGGGAAAAGTTGCCATAGGGATACGAGTTACATTTCTAGTACTTCACAGTTATTTGTGAAAATCTGCTTTATTCTGTAATTGAAAGCATCCTGGTGCTTAGATTCCTTAAAAATTCATCCACATTCCCTACCCAGTAGGAACTTTTGTAAACAATTACATGGGGGATCCATGATTTCACATAAGACTTTTCTAGAATTACAACTAAATTCTCAGAAATGTAAGATTTTTAAAGTTGTTCTATCTCGAAGTCTAGTAAGGACTCTAGCTTTTCCTTAAATAGTCAAGTAATGTGGATGCAAAAATACATGGATGCTTGTCATGGTTTATTTTTGTGCTAGCATCAATAGATGGAGGGGGAGAATTTAAACTGCCATTGAAAGAAATCAGCTTTACAGACTAACCTTATCTTGGCTCTTCCCAACAGCATGTGGCTCTGATTCTTTGGTGATTCCGTCTTCTACACCTTTGCTTTCTCTGTGGTTGAGCTTCTGGATGTCCTCTGTTCTTTGGCTGCCATTGTCTTCTGGAATACCAGCAGAATTCTCCTCACTCTTGGAGGTGTTGTCTCCATCAGCGTCATTATGGGGATCTTCTTTGCCTTCAGGGTCATAATATTCTTTACTATCTGAATTTTGACCTATGCTACTATCATGATCATCTTCTTTCCCGTGATCCTGGCCCTCCTGTCCCTTGCTGTTATCACTACTGTCTTTTCCATTCCCTGCTTCTTCATCTTCATCATCACCAGAACCCTCGTCTTCATCCTCATCTGCTCCATTCCCACTAGGACTCCCATTGGAATTATCCAGGCCAGCATCTTCTCCACTGCCTGGTGTTACCTCAGCCTCCTTAGTCCCATTTCTCTGGCTGTTGATCTGAGGTATTGTTTCACTTGTATTACCCTCATTTCTACAAGAATTCTGAATTATTTCATCTTCATTGTCTGTACTGTTATTGCTTCCAGCTACTTGAAGTCCATCTTCTTGGACAACAGCAGCATCCTCATTGCGACCTGCATCACCAACATCCCCACTTTGGGTATTCTTATCAGTATTTCCATTAGTGTTGCTTCTGTCTGTGGCTCCGGCATTGTCAATGATGCTTACTTGTCCCTGGATGCCATTTGCTGTGGTTTTTTCTTCTTTCCCGTGTATTCCGTCATGACCATATGTTTCTGCTTTTCCTGTGTCCTCATTCCAGCCCTCAATATTCACCTCTTCGTTTGCTAATGTGGAATATGTAGAAAAACTCTTCACTCCTAATTCTGCCCACTCAGAGCCATTCCCTTCTCCCTTGTGACCATCTTGGGTATTCTCTTGCCTTCCTCTATCACCTTCATGCACGGGGACACCACTTTCTTTGATGGTGCCACTGGCATTTAACTCATCCTGAAAAGGAAACAATTCAATCAATTATAAGTATCAATGATCTTGAAGGAAAGCAAATTGCATTCTTGGGGAAGTTAATGGAATGTAGCAACTAAGAAATAGGAAATAAAATGAAATATATTACATCCTATACCTGTACTGACACATTTGATCTTGCCAGGAGATGCAAATTCACGGATTTTTCTACATGTCTCTCCAGTGGTTTGCTTTGTGGAACCTGCCAAGTAGAAAATCCTGGCTATTGAAAAGGTTCTTATCTGTGAATATGTGCGTGAGCATACACACACACACACAAACACACACACACAATTCTTCCCTCCATGAAGAAGAAAGGTTTAACACAAAGGCCAAAGTATGATCTAATCAGAGAAAAGAGAAATGGCTTCTTACAGGGCTTGTGTAGAATTTAAACTGGGCACATGGATATTTTTCACTGTGGTATTACCAATTTTATGGACGTGTTAGATCAGCCCACTTATCTCAACTGTAGAAGGAAAGAGTCTTGTAGAAAGACGAGGGGATAGACCTCTGGTGTTTCAGTACCAAAAGCCTCTTGCACTAGCACAAACCTGCTCTAAGTGTAATCCTGATGAAAACTCTTAAGAAAACAGGAGGCATAACCAGAGCCTGCACAGAAGCAAAATCAAGTATTACGCTGGTATACTTCTGTGCTCTGAAGAGCACATTTGAAATGCTTGAGAACATTTGCAACTACATAAATACCAAATGCTTGGTATTATGAAAGCATATGAAAATGTTAAACATGATGGCTGGCTAGTAAAATTATAAATGGTTGAGTTTTCTCAATTTTTTATTGGTATTTATCATATATTCCAAATTTTCCACAGTGACCACATAAATAATAACTCTGAGTGAAACATTAGTTTCCTATATGTTGAAAAAAAATCTACTTTTTCTTATTATTCTTTCTTGGAAACTTCCTAAACAGCACAGACTTTGTTCATATTAGAATGAAATTCACAGAGTATGAAGCAAAGATGGACAAAGTCTCCATGACTTCTGGGCATTCAGAGTAAATTAATCTGAATAAATGTTTTAAATAATAATAATCCTTCAGACAAGAGATGAGTTTCTATAGAAGAATGAGATGATGAGTTGGAGTGGTTTTGTTGAAACCTCACAGATATCACATAAAGCCCTTGGTGCAAGTCTAAATGTTTAGACTCAGCCTGTTAAAAAAAATATTAAGGAAACATATATACACACACATGCATGCACACACACACGCATGCACACACACACACTACATTTTGTATTAATGTTAGGTTAAAAGAGATAACAAAGTGAAGAGGTTTTCTAAGAAAGGCATACTTACTGGAATGGCCCATGATACTGCCCAAATGCAAAAATATGTAATTATCTTCATTTTCTTTAGGAATAATAATAATCAATGGCTGTATAAAAAAGGAAGAGCACAAAATTACTTATAAAGTAAAGGGATAATCGTAGTACTATATTATTTTGATATGCAAGCGTTTGCCCTTTTCCTGGACAAGAAGCATGTATCTAACATGAGAAGACATTCCAGAACATACCTGGTGTGGTTATGGGGGCATCACCAGGCTCAGCACTAATGTAGCTTCCTAGATTTTTTTCTGCCTGTGCCAATGAAGGAAAACAGCCATATAGGTACAAAGGGCATAGCTGTAACTTTGTTCTTCTGCAATTCTTGGATGTAAAAACATCTATTTCTCTTCTGAATAGCTTTAATCAAGTATTAACTAATTCTGCTGAAATTGTGCTTAAAAGATAAAACACTTGTCATCCTTACTCCAAATCTATAGAATTGTGCTATACCAGACTTTAAGAGAAAAAAATTACTAACATGAGGGAGACTACGCTAGTGGAAATAATACGGGGTTTGTATTCAGAGACCTGGGTTCAAATGTTACCCCTGCTACTTGCTGTGTAAGCTTGAGAAATTTAAGTAGGTTTATTATCCCTCCTCCTGGAATAATAACAAAACCTGTATCTCAGGATTATCCTGAAGTTTGGCAGAAGTATCTCTGAGAAGCCCTCTCTGACTCCACTTCAAAGGGTATTTGGTATCTCTTTCCTTTTTATATCAAGTAATTTTGCACATCTCACTGGTAACGCAATGCACTGTTTAAAATTGCCTAGTTACTTATGTGTTGCCCTGATTTACTGTAAGCTCCTGAGGCCCAGGAGAGTGTCTGGGTGATTATTGTATTCTAATGCAAAGCACAGAAAAAGACATTTTCTGAATGTTGTTGATAAATATTTATGACTATAAGCAATATCTAGCATTGCTTCCGGCACTTTGCAATTTTCGAATAAAGGACAGCAATTATTATATGGGACTTCTAAAATCAGGATTCTTCATCCCTGTTAGAATTCAAATTTAGAAGTGGTCTAATATATGTTTCTGATAAGTTGGAATAGACATTTTATAATCTGTGTGAGCAAGAATATTAATTTATATTGCAAGTTGGATTTCTTGATGTAATGATGCCATTACCGTAGAGAGTTTTACTCCTATTTCATGAACTCCCACCAGATGTATAGATTATAATGCTGCATGTCATAAAATGGCTTTGATTGAATTTAATGGTGATAGTGAAAACATAATAAAACTTCACTGAATGTCAACTGTCATGAGAATTATTGGCGTTTTCTCACAGGAGAGATGACACGGTTCCAGAGCTACTGAGGGGGAAAAAAGTGCTCACTCTTTTAGCTGTTCAACAGAAATCCAAGAACAGCTAGAGCTCCTTCTGAAATGCCATAGATTCAAGTGAGGCTGAGGTGACACCAGGACAAGTATCGTGCAGAGCTCTGGGGCACAAATGTTGAAGGCCAGCCGTTTACTAAGCCACAGTTATCCTGTACTTTGCAGTCCCAAGCCTAATCATTACATAGTTCTGCAGAAGGCCCATCTGCACTGTGATTTGGAAGAGCCACAGCATACTGGAACGGTACCTGCAGCCAAGGCCAGAGTGATGTGTGTCCAGTTTCTGAGCTACAGTTCAGAAATTTGACCACTACACCTCTCTTTCAGCTCCACTCCAGAACAATTCCATAATGGTTATCACCATTTCCAAGGCAGGTGAATGACTCCAAAGACTACTATAAAAATGGCCCAGGTGATCTCAGCATGAAACAGAGACTTCAGAATTTGTGAACCTCCATCAGATTATTTCATTTATTGTTACTAATGAAATGAGATTTAGCTTCATTTCATTTAGCAATTAGATTTGGCATCATTAGTGATTGCTAAATTTCATTTCATGTGGGACAATAAATAATAAGTAATAGTAAGTAATAAAATACTAAAAAGCAAAGCCTAATTAAAGCCTTGTTTGAAAGCCCAAGGTGGATTTTTTGAAATCTGAGTTATCTCATTTTTTATCAAAACTAATCAAAGTGCCCAGAGAGTTAATTGTCAAATTTCCACCTCAGTTGGCCAATTTTTCAGTACGAGGTCTTTCTTCTTCCCAATCTATCTCTTCCTTAGGTCATAATTGTCCGTTATCTTTTATACATACTATCAATATGACAAGTCAAAAAGGAAGCAAACAATCTAATTGTTAAGGGGTATTTGCTTCTTAAAATCAAACTGGCTTCATCTTTGAAATTCAAAGTTCTTTCTAAATGAATCAGTTGGTTCTGACTAAAAAGGATATTTCATCTTACCTTAAAAGACTTCAAAAGGATTTTGAAAATCCAGAATTTCTTATCTTTCTCTTTGAAGACTGAAAGTGGCCCACTGTCCTGGACTTTTGCATGACAATTTTGTACTTGCCGAAATTTAAACTCAGTTTGATAATTTTCTCAACCAATCACTGTTTAGGATCCCTGATATGGGGTTATAAAGTGTCATCGTGTCTATGAAGCACGTAATAACCTCCCCACTTCCTTCACTTGGTGATGTGTATTTGCTCACTGAACCGTTCGGTTCCAAAAGGACTAGACTTACTTTCACTTAATTAAACAGCTCCTGTGAGGCTGTTTCACATCTTAAATATAGAGAATCAGTGTAACATACCTGAAAAGAGCCACTTAAACTCTGTCACCCTGACATTTCTTGTCTTACCAAGGTTGGCAATCTAAGAAAACTCTAGGTTTCTTTAGTAAATATGACTGCCTATTTAAGACCCCTATCATTCTTGAGGTAGGTATTAAAGTTTCTGTGCTATAATTCAAGAAACTGTCCACATGCAGCAGCCTCGACGTTGCCTGAGGCATCTTTAACAATCTATAAACAGTAACTCCCCTGAAATCTCTCTGATTTAACTGAAATAAGCAGTGACATAAAAGCTTAAAAATCTATCAGTTGAGTATTCAAACTACATTTCAAAAACAGATATTCAAAATATCAAAAGTAGCAAGATGTCCAAAGGTGCATAAAGACAACAGATTTAGCTGTCCATTATCTCTCAATTATCTGTGTTAGCTGCAGAATGTAAAATAGAAAACTAGACTTTATGTCTAATAAGTCTTGCAACATGAGTGCACCATTCTCTTGAACCCTAGATGTACTATAATGCAGGTAATCCCCAAACTATTTCTTCAATTCATGCATTCAAAAACTTGACAGTCTTTCTCTATATACTTGTTTAGAATTTTCAGGAATATGCCAATTTTCGTGTTACAATGTTAAAGAAAGTGAAACACATAAGACCACTAACGCTATATCACTATGCAACAGTGGTATCTCCAGAAACTATATATACAAAAAGATATGGTATTTATGTACAGCATAAAGCTTTATATGTAGGGAAAAAGTAAGGTTAAAAGGAAGTGAATTGAATGGAAAGGAAATTTGCCTTGAAGCTGTTTTCATAGCGAATACTTTGTTTTTATTCATATAGCATATTTACTTGGGCAGATTAAAGGGCCTAAGAACTTTTAACAAGGCTCGAGTCACTTATGGGAGTGACACCCTTACCTACACACACATTCATCAGTGGAGGTTGGTGAACTAAACCTGCCTTTCTTTTCCTTAATTTGAATTAACATGAATTATGGTCAGAGATTTCAATAGCTGTCTATTAATAATTGAAAGAAAAACATAATGGATATACAAGCTTTAAACAGAAGTATCATCCAACTTGATCTAATTGACATTTACAGACAACTTCATCCAACAACAGAAGAATAAACATTCTTTTCAAGTGTACCTGGACCATTTACCAAGACAGAAGGTAGTCTGAGCCCCAAAATGAATCTCAATAAATTTAAAAGAATTCAAGTCATACAAATTATGTTTACTGATCACAATGGAAGGCAATTAGAAATCAATAACAAAAGGATCCCGGAAAACCACAAGTATTTTAAGGCTAAGTGGAACACTCATAAATAGTCAATGGGTGAAAGAAGAAACCAAAAGGGAAATTCAAAATATATGGGATGACTGAAAATGAAAGCATAGCATATCAAAATCTGTGGGATGTCACTAAAGCAGTTATTTAGGATGAAATTATAGCACTAAATAACCATATATGAAGAGAAGAAGTTTCAAAACAATGACCTCATTTTCCACCAAAGAAGGAAAAATTAAGTTCTAAGTATGTAGAGAAAAGGAAATAATAAAGATCAGAACTGAAATTAATTAAATAGAAAACAGAAAAACAATAGAGAAAGTCAGTGAAACCAAAGCTGATTCTTCGAGAAGTTCAATAAAATTTAGAAGATTCTTTCCAGACTAATGAGGGAAATAAAGGAGAAGACACAAATTAGCAATATCAGGAATGAGAGAAATGACAGCGCTACAGATTTTATAGACATTCTATAAATATTCTATAAGGGATAATAAGGAAATACTAGGAACATCTTTATGTTAATAAATTAACAACTTAGACAAAGTGGATAGATTCCTTAAAACCAACAAAGCTCACTCAAGGAAAAATAGATAACTTCAATTGCCCCGTATCTATTAAAGAAATTAAATTCATAGTTTAAAACTTGCCCAGAGAGAAAACTTTGGGCCCAGATGGTTTTACTTGAGAGGCATTGGCTGTTCAGTGGTAGAATTCTTGCTGCCCAAATGGTTTCACTGACAAATTCTATGACGTATTTAAGGAAGATATCATTCCAATCCTGCACAAACTCCTCCAGAAAATTGAGAAGGAGAAAATACTTCACAGCTCATTATATGATGCCAACATTATCCCATACCAAAACAAAAATGTTATAAGCATATACTACTACTGACCTATATCCATCTTAAATGTTAACACAAAATTTTTAAATATAATGTTAGTGAATCAAACCCAATCATACGCTTTTAAAAGATAATACATGATGAGCAAGTAAAATTTATTCCAGGTGTGCAAGGCCGACTTAACATTTAAAAATTAAACAATATGGCTGGCGCAGTGGCTCACGCTTGTAATCCCAGCACTTTGGGAGGCCGAGGTGGACGGATCACGAGGTCAGGAGATTGAGACCATCCTGGCTAACACGGTGAAACCCCGTCTCTACTAAAAACACAAAAAATTAGCCGGGCGTGGTGGCAGGCACCTGTAGTACCAGCTACTCGGTAGGCTGAGGCTGGAGAATGGCGTGAACCTGGGATGCGGAGCTTGCAGTGAGCCGAGATCACACCACTGCACTCCAGCCTGGACGACAGAACGAGACTCCATCTCAAAAAAAAAAAAAAAAAAGCAATTTAATTCACCATATTAACAAAGACAGAAAACCACATAATCTCATTGGCAAAGAAGAACATTTCAAAAATCCAACATTCACTTCTGATTTTTAAAATCTCACTAGGCAAATAAAACACATTTCAAAAATCGACCATTCATTTCTGATTTTAAAAATCTCATGAGGCAAAGAAGAAACATTTCAAAAATCCAACATTCACTTCTGATTTTAAACACCTCTTTAGGTGGCTGGGCGCAGTAGCTCACCTGTAATCCTAGCACTTTGGGAGGCTGAGGTGGGCGAATAACTTGAGGTCAAGAGTTCAAGACCAGCCTGGCCAACATGATGAAACCCCATCTCTACTAAAAATACAAAAAAAAAAAAAAACATTAGCTGGGCGCAGTGGCAGATGCCTGTAATCCCAGAAACTTGGGAGGCTGAGGCATGAGAATTGCTTGAACCCAGGAGGCGGAGATTGCAGCGAGCCGAGATCACACCACTGCACTCCATCCTGGGTGACAGAGCGAGACTCCATCTCAAAAAAAAAAAAAAACTCATTAGGCAAATAAAATACATTTCAAAAATCCAACGTTCACTTCTGATTTTTAAAATCTCATTAAGCAAAGAAGAAACATTTCAAAAATCCAACATTCAGTTCTGATTTAAAAAATAAACAAAAGCTCTCGCTATTTAAGAATAGAAGGGAACTTCTTCAACCTGATAAAAGTCATCTTTTGGTGCAAAAGTAATTGTGTTTTTTGCAATTACTTTTTTTTATATATACTTTAAGTTTTAGGGTACATGTGCACAATGTGCAGGTTAGTTACATATGTATTCATGTGCCATGTTGGTGTGCTGCACCCATTAACTCGTCATTTAACATTAGGTATATCTCCTAATGCTATCCCTTCCCCCTCCCCCCACCCCACAACAGGCCCCAGTGTGTGATGTTCCCCTTCCTGTGTTCATGTGTTCTCATTGTTCAATTCCCACCTATGAGTGAGAATATGCGGTGTTTGGTTTTTTGTCCTTGCGATAGTTTGCTGAGAATGATGGTTTCCAGCATCATCCATGTCCCTACAAAGGACATGAACTCATCCTTTTTTATGGCTGCATAGTATTCCATGGTGTATATGTGCCACATTTTCTTAATCCAGTCTATCATTGTTGGACATTTGGGTTAGTTCCAAGTCTTTGCTATTGTGAATAGTGCCGCAATAAGTTTTATGACAAACCCACAGCCAATATCATATTGAATGAATGGGCAATTACTTTTAATGGCAAAACCACACTTACTTTTGCACCAACCTAATAACATCATACTTAATGCTTACCTACTGAACGCTTTCCCCCAATATCAGAAGCAAGGCAAATATATCTGCTCTCACCATTTCTATTCAATATTGTTCTTGAGTTTCTAAGAAAGAAAAGAAATAAAAGGCATTCAGATTGGAAAAGAAGAAGTTAAATCGTCTTTATTTTGCGGACAATATGATCATCTATGTAGAGAATCCAACTGAATATACAAAAAGGTTACTAGAACTAATAAGTGAGTTAAGTAAGGTTATAGGATATGATATCAATAATAAAAAATTTCTATTTGCTAGCAATTAACAAGCAAAAATTTAAATTAAAAACGATAAATTTATAGTTCCATCAACAGTACAATATGTAGTGATAAATCTGAAGACTTGAACATTGAAAAACTGCAAATATTGCTGAGAGAAGTTAAAGACTGTTTAAATAAATCAAGATCTATACCATAATAATGGGTCAAAAGACTCAGTACTAAGATGTCAAGTCTCCAAAAATTTATCTATAGATTCAGTACAATGCCAATTAAAATCCATGAAGAAATTTGGAAAGTTATTCCAAAATTCTTATGGAAATACAAGGGAATTAGAATAGCCAAAGTAATTTTTCAAAAGGGAAAGAGGGCTCATTGGGTTAGGTTAGACTCACTCAGGTTTTCCTTTAAGGTCAATTGATTAGTAAATTTAATTACATCTGCCTAATCACTTTTGCTACATAATAAGACATAACCATGGAAATGATATCTCATTATATTTACAGGTTTCACTCCCACTCAAAGGGAGGGGATTATATAAGGGTGAGGGTCATTGGGAGTTATCTTAAAATTCTACTTACCACACATTTTAATCTATAGTGACAGAAAATAGATCAGTGGATGCCTGAGGTCAAGGCGGAAGGAGTGGGAGGAAGGAGTTATAAAGGACCACAAGGAAACTTGAATGGAGACTTTTCACTGTCTTGATTGTGGTGATGGTTTCATGGCTGTTTACCTACAACAAAACTTATCAAATTGTACAGTTTAAATATGCGCAGTTTCTTGTGCATCTCAGTATTCATATCTCAGTAAAGCTGGTTTTTAAAAAAAGAAGTAATTAACCCATTTCTGCCAGCCCCATTTCAAATCCTGTAAATTGAGAAGTTAATACTAAGGCTTAATAGTAAGGAATTGCCAAAAGGAAACATAAACCCCAATTTGTTGTGGAAAGTGAACAATTACCTAAAATTAAAGATCAGAACTCAGAAATCTACCTCAATTTAGTAACTAAATAAGTTCTTTAAAAACCCTTAATTAGAATCAATTACTCTGTTCCTAAGGAAAGAATTTGAAATTGAACCTTCACCTACTTAGCTATTCTATTACCATGATTTTGAACCATTTGCCTTCTTGTTTTGTTCAATTTGGATGAACATCACTGAGCCAAATAGCAAAACTAAGGCAAGAATAATAATAGCAGCATAGCCACAGAGGATCATCCAACTCAGATTACTTTAAATTGGTGCAAGACCTGTTCACAAAACCAGTAGAAGGCATTTGAGTAGAAGTTCACTGCATATGCAGATTTACAACATCCCTGCTGGGTGTCTTTGACTGGTGGAAGTTTAAAAGGCAAAAATCTTCAATTCAATTTCTCAATATTGGATTAATGACACTGCAATTCAGAAGACAGATACAATATTAATTTGGGAAATAAGAGTAACATTTAAATTGGGGGATTTTTAGTAAAGCAGACTTTCCTTCATGATATGGATGGGTCTCATCCAGCCAGCCGAAGGTCTGAATAAAACAAAAGACTGATCTCCCTCAGGCAAGGAGGAATTCTTCAACAGCCAGTTTTGAACTTGAACCACAACATCAGCTCTTCCCTAGGCCTCCAGTCTATCTGCTCATTCTGCAAGTTTTGGGCTTACCAGCCTCAAAAACCAAGTGCGGGAACTCTAAACAATCCTCTCTATGTATATACATGCGTCCAATTGGTTCTGCTTCTCAAGAGAACCTAGAATAATATATTCACCAAGTCCAAGTCCTGTGCTTGGCATAAACTTTCTTAGAATTGTTGGAAAGTGATATATTTTAAATTAAACCCCAAAACTTTGATACGTTATTTTATTCAGTATTATAAGTAAATTACTAATCTTTGGTAAAAACAGAAGTTTAATGGTTCCCGTTCTTACTCACATCGTGGGCGTTGAGCCTCCTAATAGACTCATTTGTCACCAGTCTCTGTTTCTGCCTATCCCAAATCTCCCATATAAATACCAAAAAAAACTTTCTAAAATCAAATCTAATTATGGCACTACTTTGATTCAAACTTTTCAGTAGTTGTTTAGTCTGGCTTTGAACTTCTCAAATGATCCAGACTCAGCTTGGGCCACTCACTCTCCTTTGAGAACTCATAGAACTTGAAGCACAATCTTTTCTGGGAATATCACAGAGATGCAGGCCTGAGAAATAGCCAGCATCTGATTAACAGGTGTCCTGTATATACAAGAGGTGTCCTGTACTAAATGATTTTGTCCTGAGTCCTATATTGACTTTGCCAGGATGCCTTAAATGTCCTGTATTCAGTTTTTTTCCAACAACTACAAAAAGTTTGTAGTTAGTTTTCTGCCACAGTTATTGGTACTTGAATCTTAAATGGTAACACTAGCTAAAAAGTCATACCTCCACAAATAAAAATCTGGACAATCCTTTAAGATTCCTCTTGCAGGCTTGGTTGAGGACAGACCAAAAGGGGGAACTGAAAATTAAAGTACTTATTTTTCATATTCAAAAGAGGAAGACTGTCCTTTGGCTAATGTCCCAACTCATGAACAAATAACCACCATTAATTAGCAGTAACAGATCTGTACACATGCTCTGAAAACCAGCCAATCAGTAACTTCCTTGCACCAGTAACTGTTTCCAAAAGTTAGGAAATCAATGGCCCAAGCTCTGGAAATCAGCTAATCATGACTATGCCTCTAGACAACAGCCAATCAGTAAATGCCTTACTCCAGTGACCGTATTAAAACATCTGAAAGTCCATCAATCCCTGAGCACTCCCACTCCTGAAAGTCCACCAATCCCTGAATGTCTGGCTTCCCTAACCAACAATTTGGAAAGACTGTGTCTTGCTGCAGATCTACCTTGTAGGCAAAGGGAAAGTTCACCTTTTTTACATCAGATGCTGAGTTCAATTTATTGCTAGTTGGTCTTTCAACATTTCATCCCCCGTTTATGATTAGCTATGAGTTCTGATTTGTGAGTGACATACTATTGTTACTGTTAGGTTATCAAATTCAGTCCTTTCAATTCAAGTGGTGGCTGCTCTTTATTTGAATTTGTGTATCTTTGAACATCAAAATGCCAAAATGTAAGTGTAAATTTTGTAGTAAATTTTCTGAACAGTGGATATTTATTAAATGAGGGAAAAAATCCTCTGGAAACTATTAATATTTGTGCAGTTCCAAATTGTTCATTTAGTATAAAAAATTATGAAAAGTCAGATATAAACCAACAGATGCTAACTAAACATAAGAGATACATGATTTCATCAACTACTACCAAAAATGTGAGAAAATAATAAATTTTTAAGATAAATTCAGATAAGGAAGATAAACTAATCACAGCAGAAGTTTTGATGGCTTTTCTTAGTTCAGGCTGATATAACAAAATACCATAAACTGGGTGGTTTATCAACAACAGAAATTTATTTCTTATAGTTCTAGGGCTGGGATGCCCAAGATCAAGGAAATGGCAGATTTAGTGTCTGGTGAGAACTCCCTTCCTCACAGGTGGCCCCTTCTTGCTAAGTCTTCACATGGTGAAAGGGGCAATCAAGCGCCTTCGTTCAGGGCTCTTTTGAAAGGGAACTAATCCCACTGCAAGCAAAGCATCACCTAATAACCTTCTAAAGACACCGTCCCTTAATTACTATTGCATTAAAGATTAGGTTTCCACATATGAATTTTGCAGGGGGACACAAACATTCAGACCATAGCATATCTCACATAAACTATGTGAGATACTGTTCTATTCATCATGCTAGTTGTTGCCTAAACATCTTGTTTTTTTCATTGTATTATTGTTTTATAGGCCTTGTTGGATTTATGCTTTAAGGAGGTTCTATTTTGGTATATTTTGATGTTTTGTTTCAAGATTCAGAACTCCTTTTAACATTTCTTGTAGTGCAGGCTTGGTGGTGGCAATTTCTCTCAGCATTTGTTTGTCTGAAAAAGACTTTATCTCTCCATTTATGAAGCTTAGTTTTGCTGGATACAAAATTCTTGATTAAAAATTATTTTGGTTAAGGAAGCCAAAGGTAGGAACCCAATCCCTTTTGGCCTGTAAGATTTCTGCTGAGAAATTAACTGTTAATCTGATAAATTTTCCCTTATAGGTTACCTGATGATTTTGTCTCACAGCTCTTTGGATTCTTTCCTTTGTCTTGACTTTAGATAACCTGATGACTATGTGCCTAGGTGATGGAATTTCCCAGGAGTTCTTTGAGCTTCTTGTATTTGTATGTCTAGATCTCTAGCAAGGCCAGGGACATTTTCTTCAATTATTTTCTCAAATAATTTTTCCAAACTTTTAGATTTATCTTCTTCCTCAGGAACACCAATTGTTCTTAGGTTTAACCATTTAACACAATCTCAAATTTTTTGGAGATTTGTTCATTTTTGTAATTCCTTTTTTTTTGTCTGATTAGATTAATTCAAAAGCCTTGTCTTTGAGCTCTGAAGTTCTTTTTTTCTACTTGTTCTAGTCTATTGTTGAAACTTTCCACTGCATCTTGTATTTCTCTAAGTGTGTCTTTCATTTCCAGAAGTTGTGATTGATTTTTTTAGGATATCTATTTCTCTGGATAATTTTTTATCCATATCTTGTATTTTTTATTTCTTTAAGTTGATTTTCACCTTTCTCTGGTATCTCCTTGAGTAGCTTAATAATCAACCTTCTGAATTCTTTATCTGGCAATCCAGAGATTTCTTCTTGGTTTGAATTCATTTTTGAGGAGCTAGTGTGATCTTTGAGGATATTATACAACCTGTTTTGTCATATCACCATAATCACTTTTCTGGCTTCTTCTCATTTGGGTAGATTAGTTCTTAAATTGTTCTTGAATTTATTTTTGATTGGACTGTGGTTTTTTTTTGGGAGGGGGTTGTTGTTGTTTTTCCCCTCTTAAGGATCAGATTTAATGTTTATTTTAGCCTAACATGATTGTTGGTGCTTGTAAGGATGAAGTCTTTATATGAGAACCTTAGTTACAGAGAGTCTTTGTGCACTGGTTTTCCCAGATGCTGGATGTTGTCGTTATATTTTTGGTGTGTGGGTGAGTTCACTGTCTCCTATGTAGTTGGCAGGTCATCAAGACAGAAAGTCAACAAAGAAACAATGAACTTAAACTATACCCTAGAACAAATGAACTTAACAGATATTTATAGAACATTCTACCCAACAACTGCAGAATGCACATTTTTTTCATCAGCACTTAGAACCTTCTCCAAGATAGCCTATATGACAGACCACAAAACAAGACTCAATAAATTTAAGAAAATCGAAATCATATCAAGTATCCTCTTAGACTACAGTGGAATAAAACTGGATATTAACTCCAAAAAGAATCCTCAAAAATAGACAAATACATGGAAATTAAATAATCTGCTCTTGAATGATCTTTGGGTCAACAATGAAATCAAGATGGAAATTTTAAAATCTTTAAGCTAAACGATAATAATGATACAACTTATCAAAACCTTTGGGATATAGCAAAAGCGGTGTTAAGAGGAACGTTCATAGCATTAAATACCTACATCAAAAAGTCTGAAAGAGCACAAATAGCCAATCTAAGGTGACACTTCAAAGAACTAGAGAAAGAAAACAAATCAAACCCAGCATGAGAAAAGAAATAACAAAATCAGGACAGAATTAAATGAAATTTAAACAACAACAAGAAAAATATATAAAAGATAAATGAAACAAAAAGCTGGTTCTTGGAAAAGATAAACAAAATGGATAGACCATTAATGAGAATAACCGAGAAAAGAAGAGAGAAGATCCAAACAAACTGAATTAGAAATGAAATGAGAGATATTACAACTGATACCACAGAAATAAAAGATCATTTAAGGCTTCTGTGAACACCTTATGTGCACAAACTAGAAAATCTAGAGATGTATAAATTCTTGGAAATATACAACCCTCCTAGATTAAATCTGGAAGAAATAGAAACTCTGAACAGACCAATAACAAGTAGCAAGATTAAAAAAGTAATTTAAAAAATGCCAAGAAAAAAAGTCCATGACCAGATGGATTCACAGTTGAATTCTATCAGACATTCAAAGAAGAATTAGTACCAAAAATACTGAAACTACTGCAAAAGATGAAGAAAGAAGGAATCCTTCCTAAATCATTCTATGAAGCCAGTATCACCCTACTACCTAAACCAGGAAACGACATAACAAAAAAAAAAGGAAACTACAGGCAAGTATTTCTGATGAACATAGATGCAAAAATCCTTAAAACACTTGCTAACCAAATCAATCAACAGCATATCAGAAAGATAACACATCATGATCAAGTGAGTTTCATACCAGGGATTCAGGGATGGTTTAACACACACAAGTCAATAAATGGGATGCATAACATAAACAGAAGTAAAAACAAAAACCATATGATCATCTCAATAGATGCAGAAAATGGATTTGACAAAATCCAGCACTGCTTTATGATAAAAACCCTCAGCAAAATTGCCATAGAAGGAACATACCTCAAGGTAATAAAAGCGACCTATGACACACCCACAGCTAACATTATACTGAATTGGGAAAAATTGAAAGCATTCCCCCTGAGAACTGGAACAAGACAAGGATGCCCACTTTTACCACTTCTATTCAACATAGTACTGAAAGTCCTAGCCAGAGCAATCGGACAACAGAAAGAAGCAAAGAGCATCCAAATCAGTAAAGAGGGAAGTCAAACTGTCACTGTTCACCGATGATATAATCCTTTATTTAGAAAACCCTAAAGACATCCAAAAAGCTCCTAGATCTAATAAATGAATTCAGCAAAGTCTCAGGATACAAAAACCAATGTACACAAATCAGTAGCACTGGTATAAATCAACAACAAACAAGCTGATAATCAAATCAAGTACTCAATCCCTTTTACAACAGCTGCAAAAAATTAAAATATTTGGGAATATATCCAACCAAGGATGTGAAAGATCTCTATAAGGAAAATTACAAAACACTACTGAAAGAAATCATTGATGACACAAACAAATGGAAATACATCCCATGCTCATGGATGAATAGAATCAATTTTGTGAAAATGAACATACTGCCAAAAACAGTCTACAGATTCAATGCAATTCCCATCAAAATACTGTCATTTTTCTTCATACAACTAGAAAAAAAATCCTAAAATTCATATGGAAAGAAAAAGAGCCCACATAGCCAAAGCAAGACTAAGAAAAAAGAACAAATTTGGAGGCATCACATTGCCTGACTTCAAACTATACTACAAGGCTATAGTCACCAGAACAGCATGATACTGTCATAAAAATAGGCACATAGACCGATGGAACAGAATAGAGAACCCAGAAATAAAGCCAAATACTTACAGCCAACTGATTTTCAACAAAGCCTACAAAAACATAAAGAGGGGAAAGGACACCCTATTCAACAAATCATGCTGGGATAGTTGGCAAACGACATGTAGAAGAATGAAACTCTATCCTCATCTCTCACCTTATACAAAAATCAACTCAAGATGGATCAAAGCCTTTAAATCTAAAACCTGAAACCATAAAAACTCTAGAAGGTAACACTGGAAAAACTCTTCTAGACATTGGCGTAGGCAAAGAGTTCATGACCAAGAATTCAAAAACAAATGCAACAAAATACAAATAAATAGATTAATTAAACTAAAAAGCCTCTGCATAGCAAAAGAAATAATCAGCAGAGTAAACAGACAATCCACAGACTGGGATAAAATCTTCACAAGCTATGCATCTGACAAAGGACTAATATCCAGAATCTGCAAGGAACTCAAACAAATCAGCAACAGAAAAACAAATAACCCCATCAAAAAGTGGGCAAAGGACATGAATAGACAATTCTCGAAAGAAGAAGATATACAAATGGCCAATAAACATTAAAAAAATGCTCAACATCACTAATTATCAGGGAAATGCAAATCAAAACCACAATGAGATACCACCTTACTCCTGTAAGAATGGCCATATTCAAAAAAGCAAAATACAATAGATGTTATTATGGTGGTGAAAAGGGAACGCTTTTACACTACTGGTGGGAATGTAAAGTAGTACAACCACTGTGGAAAACAGTATGGAGATTCTTTAAAGAACTGAAAGTAGAACCACCATTTGATCCAGCAGTCCCACTACTGAGTATCTACCCAGAGTAAAAGAAGTCACTATATGAAAAAGACACTTGCACATGCATGTTTATAGCAGTGCAATTTACAATTGTAAAAATATGGGGCCAGCCTAAATGCCCATTAACCATAGAGTGGATAAAGAAAATGTGGTATATATACACCGTGGAATACTACTCAGCCATAAAAAGGAATGAAATAATGGCATTTACAGCAACCTGGATGAAATTGGAGACTACTATTCTAAATGAAGTAACTCAGGAATGGAAAATCAAATATTGTACATTCTCATTTATAAGTGGGGGCTAAGCTATGAAGATGCAAAGGCATAAGAATGACATAATGAACTTTGGGGACTCAGTGGGAAGACTGAGAGGGAGTGAGGGATAAAAGGCTACACACTGGGTACATTGTACATTGCTCGGGGGATGGGTGCACCAAAATCTTAGAAGTCACCACTAAAGAACTTATCCATGTAACCAAAAACCACCGGTTCCCCCAAAATTATTGAAATGCTAAAAAAAAATTATTTTTAAAGAAAGTAGAGGCAAAAATAAAACCAGTTCCAGAAGACATTATGTTAAGTGAAATAATCCAGGTACAGAAAGACAAATATTTCATATTTTCACTCATAGAGGTAGAGAGTGGAATAATGATTGCCAGAGGCTGGGAAGGGTAGTTGAGAGTAGGAATAAAAGGGAGATTGGTTAGTGGGCACACAAATACAATTAGAATGAATAAGATCTAGTATTTAGTAACACAATAGGGTGACTATAAGTAGCAAAAATATATTGTATATTTTAAAATAGCTAAAAGAGTAGAACTGGAGTGTTCTTAATACAAAGAAATAATAGATGCTTGAGGTAATAGATACCTCAATTACCCTGATTTGATTATTACCCATTGTATGCCTGTATCAAAACACCATATATACCCCATAAATACATTCAACTATCATGTACCCCTAATAATTAAAAAAATAAATAAAACCAGTTCCTGGAATGGCTGGTATTGGAATATCATCCTCTGCCAAGTTTTCTGATTCAACCCTCCCTCCTCCACCTCCAGAAAAAATTATCAAGTGCCAGGATGAAAGATACTGCAATAATTTTTAAAATGTAATCGTTCCATTTTCTGTTACAGAGCTTATTGAAGACCTAATGCCTTAAATTTTTACAATATAGCTAAGAATGCAAGTAATTATAAAGTGGAAAACATGTTCCCTTTGCTTGTGCAATATTTGTCATATGAAAAAGGGTTACTTTTTTTATTTTTTTTATTTCCATAGGTTTTGGGGGAACAGGTGGTGTTTGGTTACATGACTAAGTTCTTTAGTGGTGATTTGTGAGATTTTGGTGCACTCATCTCCCAAGTAGTATACGCGGAAGAAAAAGAGTTACTTTTAAGATTACTGTAACATCTCTTCCAGATGAGACTTGAAAATTTAAAGCAAATTTTCGCAAAGCCTCTATTATTTACTAAGTTAAGAATTAATAAGAAAAATTATACTTCTTTTTGTGGTGATAATATGAATACAAATTTTGACACAAATTTTGATATTTGTATTCATATTATGGATATTTGCATAAAAGTGCAGATAATGTGGCCGGGTGCACTGGCTCATGCCTGTAATCCCGGCACTTTGGGAGGCCAAAGCAGGCACATCACAAGGTCAAGAGGTCAAGACCATCCTGGCCAACCTGGTGAAACCCCGTCTCTACTAAAAATACAAAAATTAGCTGGGCGTGGTGGCGCTGCCTGTGGTCCCAGCCACTTGGGAGGCTGAGGCAGGAGAATCGCTTGAACCCGGGAGGCGGAGGTTGCAGTGAGCCTAGATCGCACCACTGCACTCCAGCCTGAGTGACAGAGAGAGACTCTGTCTAAAAAAAAAAAAAAAAGTGCAGATAGTGTTTATTCAAAGTCGAAGCAAAACATGAATAGAAGGCATTGACTGTCTGACTATATTCCAAATAATGCTGTTGAAACTGCACTTAATGTTCTTTCTATAGACATCGAAGTCATTGCCATAAAATTATGCCCCTACTACAGCATTTATACTGTTCAGGGTGATTAAAAAACTTTTGTGATTCTGTTGGCATGCAGCAGTCTTCAATTCTCTTGCATTCAGAAACCCACTGGGTCTCTCGAACAAGGGCATTTGAGAGAATCCCCAGGTTATCTGAAGCATTTAAATAAATTACATTTTAATTCTAAAGAAAAGACTCCCCAAATTTTTGTTGACTTCTTAACTAATCTATTAAGTGAGGCTTATTTATTTTTTAATCATACTTGTCAATATCTCTTTAACAATATGATTATTCAGATTGAAAGGGCTACCAGTGTTATTGAAGTACTTCAATCCTTAAAGAAAATTGTTGAATGCATTAAAGAAAGAATTGCAGAAAAAAATAGACCTTTACGTGTCAAGACTGTTCTTAAATGGAACAACATTACTTATGAGCAGGAAAAGAAATTCCAACTTGAAATGAATAATTATAACAGCACTATTCATGGCTGCTACCTTGTGAAATAATTTCATTCCCTGAAGAGTTTTATATAAAACCATCAATTATTCTGCCCTTTTATTGATACATAATATTTGTACACATTTATGGGGTACAAGTGATAGTTTCGTGCTTGCATACAAGGTGTAATGATCAAATCAGGGTATTTAGGATATCCATTGCCTTGAAAATTTGTCATTTTTTGTGTTGAGAACATTTAAAGTCTTCTGGCTATTTCAATATATGTAATATACTGCCGCTAAGTATAGTCACCCTACTGTGCTATCAGTAAGGTGATACACAGAACATTTTCCTTCTATGTAGCTTTATGCTAACTCATTAACTAATCTCTCTTCATCCCCTCCATCCCACCCTTCCCAGTGTCTGGTGGTAACTATCATTCTCTGCTGTATCTCCATGTGATCAATTTTTTCAGTTTCCACATGTGAGTGAGAACATATGATATTTGTTTTTCTGCATCTGGCTTATTTCACTTAACATAATGACCTCCACTTTCATCCATTTTGCTGCAAATGACAGGAATCCATTCTTTTTTATGGCTAAGTAGTATTCCATTTCATACATATAACACATTTTTTAAATCCATTCATCCATTGATGGGCATTTAGGTTGATTCCATATCTTGGCTATAGTGAATAGTGCTGCAATAAATGTGAGGGTGCAGGTATCCCTTTGATATACTGATTTCTTTTCCCTTGGATAAATACCCACTAGTGAGATTCTGGATCACATGGTAGTTCTATTTTTAGTGTCTTGAGAAACTTTTGTACTGTTTTCCATAATGGCTGTACTAATCTATTTCCACTGTGTAGAAGAGTTCTTTTTTCTCCACATCCTTGCCAGCATTACTTATTTTTTACCTTTTAATAATAGCAATTCTAACTGGGGTAAGATGATATCTTATTGTGCTTGTGATTTGCGTTTCTCTGATGATTGGTGATGTTGAGCATGTTTTCATATATCCGTTGGCCATCTGTTTGTCTTCTGAGAAATGTCTGTTCAGATGATCCTTTGCCCACATTTTAATGGAATTGTTTGGATTTTTGTTGTTGAGTCTTTTGAGTTCTTTGTATATTCTAGATATGAGTCCCTCGTCAGATGAACAGTTTGCAAGTATTTTCTTCCATTCAACAGGTTGTCTCTTCACTCTGTTGATTGTTTCCTTTGCTGTAGAGTTTTTTGAGTTTAATATAGTCTTATTTATCTATTTCTGTTTTTGTTGGCTGTGATTTTGATGTCTTAAAGTTTTTGCCTAGACCAATGATGTCCTGAAGCATTTCTCCTGTTTTCTTCTAGGAGTTTTATAGTTTCAGTTCTTACATTTAAGTATTTAATTCATTTTGAGTTGATTTTTTACGGAGTGAGAGAAAGTAGTCTAGTTTCATTCATCTGCATATAGATATTCAGTTTTCCCAGCATATTTATTAAAGAGGGTGTCCTTTTCCCAATGTATGTCCTTGGCACCTTTGTCAAAAATCAGTTAGCTGTAAATATGTAGATTTATTTCTACGTTCCCTATTCTGTTCCATTGGCCTATGTGTCTTTTTATAAAAATACCAGATTGTTTTGGTTACTATAGCTATGTAGTATATTTTGAAGTCAGGTAGTGTGATGCTTCCAGCTTTGTTCCTTTTTCTCAGGATTGCTTTGTCTATTTTTGGTCTTTTCTGGTTCCATACAAATTTTAGGATTTTTTCTATTTCTTTCTGTGAAGAATCTTACTGGTTCAGTGTAGTAAAGATAAAATTTAAAGAAATAAAATTTTAAAAATCAAGAATGTTATTGGTATTTTGATAGGGATTGCATTGAATCTGTAGATTGTCTTGGGTAGTATAGTAATTTCACAATATTAATTCTTCCAATTTGTGAATATGGGATGCGTTTCCATCTGTCTGTGTCCTTTGCAATTTCTTTCGTCAGTGTTTTATAGTTTTCTCTGTAGAGGTCTTTCACCTCCTTGGTTATATTTATTCCTCGGTATTTTATTTCTTTGTAGCTATTGTAAATGGGATTGCCATCTTGACTTCCTTTTTAGCTAATTCATTGTTAGTGTTTAGAAATGCTACTGATTTTTGTATGTGGATTTTGTAACCTGAAACTTTACTGAACTCATTTGTCAGTCATTCTGCTTTTAAATAAGTCAACCTCTCGGTATCCAATAGCTTTGAGAGGAAAGACATTAAAAGAAAATAAATTAATCTTAAAAGGTTTTCACTGATTTTCAACTGGCATCAATATGGCACACAATCAGAACACAAATATAAAATCAAGGTTCCTGAAGCAGTTAGAGCAATTATTTTTCATAATTTTTCCAAAACTAGGAAGAGTTTATTGTCCCTACATGCAAAACAATACACTAATTCATAAAGATTTTTAGACAAAGAAAAGGACTTAGGAAAATAAGATAAAAATGGAAACATTGCAGTAGTGCTTTTCCAACTTTTTTTAAATCACAGGACACAGTAAGAAATACATTTTATGTCACAATCCAATATTGTGTGTGTGTGTGTGTGTGTGTGTGTGTTGTGTGTGTGTGAAGGGTTATCCCTCGCTATCCTCTGAGGATTGATTCCAGGACCACCCAAAGATACCAAAATCTGTGGATGCTCATGACCTGTATGCAAAAATGATATAGTATATGCATATAACCTATGTACATCCTCCACTGTAATTTAAATCATCTCTAGATGACTCATAACACCTAATACAATGTAAATGCTATGTAAATAGTTGTTATTCTATATTTTTTAATTTGTATTCTTTGTTATTGTTGTATTTTTAAATTTTATTCCAAACATTTTCTATCACAGTTGGTTGCATCCATGGATGCTAAAACCATAGATATGGAAGGCTAGCTGTATATATACATATACATATAGTCAATCCTCACTATTCACAGATCCCATATTTGCTCATCTGCCTACTTGTTAACATTTACTTGTAACCCAAAATACTTGCAAAAATTTTATGGTAAGTCAGGAATATTCTCATGTGCAGAGCAGCAAAAAATTTGAATAGCCCTACATGGATGTTCCCAACTAAGGTCAAGCAAGGTAACACTCAGCCTTCTGGTTTCTAGTTCTCCTATGGTAAACAAGTGTCCTTTTTGCAGTTTATTTAGTACCACTTTCTTTGTTTTGGCTTTTCTTTCTTTCTTTCTTTCTTTTTTTTGGTGATTTCCCTGTCTAAAGTGGCCCCCAAACATAGTGCTAAAATACTGTCTAGTGTTTAAAAGCACAAGAAGGCTGTGATGTGCCTTACAGAAAAACATAGACTTGTTAGATGAGCTTCATTCAGGCATGAATTATAGTGCTATGTGAGTGAGTTCAATGTGAATGAATCAACTATATATATATATATATATATATATAACAATATATATATAATAACATATATATATAAAATATATATAACAATATATATATATATACACATATATATTAAATAAGGTGTCTTTAAAAAGAACAGACATAAAACAAGATTATATACTGACCAATTTACTATAAGACCAATAGGTTCACATGCCCACTGTGACAGCAACAGACCAATTACACTGAGTAACAGACAAGTTACATTGAGACAGCAGCGTCTGCAGCAGAGAAAGAGTTCAACGATCACAGGGTGCTGAATGTGAAGATGGAATGAGACCCTGAAATTCATCTCCCTGAGGAGGTCTGGGCTAGGATTTTTAAAGAGATTGTGGAAGGAAAGAGGAAGGAAAATTGGGACCATTGATTGGTTGGGGTAAAGGGGATGAAATCATCAGGATATGGAAGTCACATTCTTTACTGAGTCAGCTTCTGTGGGGTCCTTCAGACCAGCTGACATCAGTAGTTTCATTGGTATGCAGGACTGGAAGAATAATTCAAATGAAAAATAGACCAGAGAGCAAGATGACCTCATGGTTAATGCTGAATGTGCTGCAAGCTTGGCTTATTTTCATTTCCCACCCCCTTCTTCCCTGATTAATTTTATAAAGTTTATAAGGATGGTTTCAAACTTACACAAATGTCATAACTAGAGGCCTATAGGACCCTAACTCTGTATTTCCTCGGTATTAGTTAATTCAGTGTTCAAGGCAACTTTACAGACCATAATTTCTTAGTAACAAGAATCAACTCTGTGTGTGTGTCTGTGTGTGTGCATCAGCAACAATTTTCATGAAATGTAATACCATTACTGTGTGACACATTGATAATTTATATTATGTTTCTCTTTTTAATGCTGGTTGTAGCAGTTTCAACTCCCTAAATTGGTTTTAGGACCCATTAATAGGTCATGATGTGCAACTGGAAAACACTGAGATACTCCAACACACACAGAAAGAAAAAATTTTCTCAGGTTAGAAAATAAAATCAGTGTTAAAAGGTTATAGAAAAAATAATGGGCCAAGTTTTATGATTGCCTTCTTAAGAAATTTTAAGAATGAGAGCAGTAAGTTCTTAGGTTTTTATTATTTTTTATCCTTTAGATGCCATGTTACTTTGTATTTTCCTGTTGAATATGTACCAGCTGTTGAATATAAGAATCATTTAATTCATGAACACCATTTCTCTTTCTGACATTTGAGGGAGTTGACAATCTTCTGGAGATGAAGGAAAAAAAGTTTGTTTTGGGATCCAGTTTGATGCAAGAAGGCCAGAAAATTTTCTCAGATGAAAAAGTGGGTAATTATTCCCTGCATGTGAAACAAGACTGTCTTTTAGTGCTTTTCAGCAAATGTTTGATTGCAATGGTCCTGTGCGGGCTATTGGTTTGAAGGGGCAACGACAGGATTGCTCAGGCTCCATCCTGATGGGTTATTGGCCCACTGGGCGATTCAGTTACAATTAGTCTGTTCTGCTATAGTAAAGGAAGAATGTCTATTATGATTATTAATTAGTTGTTAGTAACACTGTAAGGATAGACTATGAAGCCAAGAACAATAAGCCCCAAAATTTCAGTGGGTTATAGTATAATAAAGGCTTAGTATTGCTCTTGTCATAATTCAATAGAGACCCAGGTAGCTCTCCTTAGTCAGTGACTCTGGGGCCCAGGCTCTTTCCATCTTGTTGGTCCATCATCCTGCAGCTTCGAGGCCACCCTGGCATCACATACATGAAAGATGGAGAATGGAAGACACATTGCATATGAGACTATGCTGGATAATGTAGAGATCAGGCCTGGAAGTGGTTCTTTACTTTTGTCCATATTTTGATGGTCAGAACCCAGTCAAGGGCCAACCCAACTCCAAGAGAAGCTGGGAAATGTGGAGGAGCACTCAGTTATGGATGAGCACTAATAATCTCTGTCACAGGCAGAAAAGCCTACATATCAATAGGCACATTTGTGCAAGGGATCAGTGTCTTGACTGAGTAGGTTTGGTTGAGGATGCTTTTTTTTTTTATTTTTTATTTTACTTTAACTTCTGGGATACATGTTCTGAACGTGCAGGTTTGTTACATAGGTATACATGTGCCATGGTTGTTTGCTGCACCTATCAACCTGTCATCTAGGTTTTAGGCCCCACATGCATTAGGTATTTGTCCTAGTGCTCTCCCTTTCCTTTCCCCCCACCCACCAACAGGCCCCAGTGTGTGATGTTCCCCTTCCTATGTTCATGTGTTCTCATTGTTCAACTCCCCCTTATGAGTGAGAACATGTGGTGTTTGGTTTTCTGTTCCTGTGTTAGTTTGCTGAGAATGATGGTTTCCAGCTTCATCTATGTCGCTGCAAAGGACATGAACTCATTCTTTTTTATGGATGCACAGTATTCCATCGTGTATATGTGCCACATTTTCTTTATCCAGTCTATCATTGATGGGCATTTGGGTTGGTTCCAAGTCTTTGCTATTATAAACAGTGCTGCAATAAACACATGTGTGCATGTGTCTTTAAAGTAGAATTATTTATAACCCTTTGGTTATATACCCAGTAATGAGATTGTTGGGTCAAATGTTATTTCTAGTTCTAGATCCTTGAGGAATCGCCACACTGTATTCCACAATGGTTGAACTAATTTAGACTCCCACTAACAGTGGAAAAGTGTTTCTATTTCCACACATCCTCACCAGTATCTGTTGTTTCCTCACTTTTTAATGATCCCCATTCTAACTGGCATGAGACGGTATCTCATTGTGGTTTTGATTTGCATTTCTCTAAAGACCAGTGATGATGAGCTTTTTTTCATGTTTGTCGGCCACATAAACGTCTTCTTTTGAGAAGTGTCTGTTCATATCCTTCACCCACTTTTTGATGGGTTTTTTTTTTCTTGTAAACTTGTATCAGTTCATTGTAGATTCTGGATATTAGCTCTTTGTCAGACGGATAGATTGCAAAAATTTTCTCCCATTCTGTAGGTTGCATGTTCACTCTGATGATAGTTGCTTTTGCTGTGCAGAAGCTCTTTAGTTTAATTAGATCCCATTTGTCTATTTTGGCTTTTGTTGCCATTGCTTTTGGTGTTTTAGTCTTGAAGTCTTTGCCCATGCCTATGTGCTGAATGGTATTGCCTAGGTTTTCTTCTAGGGTTTTTATGGTTTTAGGTTTAAAATTTAAATCTTTAATCCATCTTTTTTTTTTTTTTTTTTTTGAGACGGAGTCTCGCTCTGTCGCCCAGGCTGGAGTGCAGTGGTGCAATCTCGGCTCACTGCAAGCTCCGCCTCCCAGGTTCATGCCATTCTCCTGCCTCAGCCTCTCTGCGTAGCTGGGACTACAGGCGCCCGCCACCACGCCCGGCTAATTTTTTTTTTTTTGTATTTTTAGTAGAGACGGGGTTTCACCGTGGTCTCGATCTCCTGACCTCGTGATCCACCCACCTCGGCCTCCCAAAGTGCTGGGATTACAAGCGTGAGCCACCGTGCCTGGCCATCTTTAATCCATCTTGAATTAATTTTTGTATAAGGTGTAAGGAAGGGGTACAGTTTCTGTTTTCTGTATATGGCTAGCCAGTTTTCCCAACATCATTTATTAAATAGGGAAAACTTTCCCCATTGCTTGTTTTTGTCAGGTTTGTCAAAGACCAGATGGTTGCAAATATGTGGTGCTATTTCTGAGGCCTCTGTTCTGCTCCATTGGTCTATATATCTGTTTTGGTTACTGAGTACCATGCTGTTTTGGTTACTGCGGCCTTGTAGTATAGTACAGTGTAGTGTAGTGTAGTGTAGTGTAGTGTAGTGTAGTGTAGTGTAGTGTAGTATAGTACAGTACAGTACAGTACAGCACAGCACAGCACAGTACAGTACAGTACAGTATAGTATAGTATAGTATAGTATAGCATAGTATAGTTTGAAGTCAGGTAGCATAGCGTGATGCCTTAGCTTTTTTTTTTTTTTTTTTTTTTTGCTTAGGATTGTCATGACTCTATGGCCATTTTTTTTGGTTCCGTATGGACTTTAAAGTTGTTTTCTCTAGTTCTGTGAAGAAAGCCAATGGTAGCTTGATGGGAATAGCATTGAATGTATAAATTACTTTGGGCAGTATGGCCATTTTCATACTATTGATTCTTCCTATCCATAAGCATGGAATTTTTTCCATTTTTTAGTGCCCTCTCTTACTTCCTTGAGCAGTGGTTTGTAGTTCTCCTTGAAGAGGTCCTTCACATCCTTTATAAGTTGGATTCCTAGGTATTTTATTTTCTTTGTAGCAATTGTGAATGGGAGTTCACTCATGATTTGGCTCTCTGCTTGTCTATTATTGGTGTATAGGAATGCTTGTGATTTTTGCACATTGATTTTGTATCCTGAGACTTTGCTGAAGTTGCTTATCAGCTTAAGGAGGTTTGGGGCTGAGACAATGGGGTTTTCTAAATATACGATAATATTGCCTGCAAACAGAGATAATTTGACTTTCTCTCTTCCTATTTGAATACCCTTTATTTCTTTCTCTTTTCTGATTGCCCTGACCAGAACTTCCAATACAATGTTGAATAGGAGTAGTGAGAGAGGGTATCTTTGTCTTGTGCTGGTTTTCAAAGGGAATGCTTCCAGCTTTTGCCCATTCAGTATGATATTGGCTATGGGTTTGTCATAAATAGTTGTTATTATTTTGAGATATGTTCCATCAATACCTAGTTTATTGAGAGTTTTTAGCATGAAGGGCTGTTGAATTTTGTTGAAGGCCTTTTCTGCATCTCTGGAGATAATCATGTGGTTTTTGTCTTTGGTTCTGTTTATATGATGGATTATGTTTATTGATTTGCATATGTTGAACCAGCTTTGCATCCCAGGGATGAAGCTGACTTGATCATGGTGGATAAGCTTTTTGATGTGCTGCTGGATTCCGTTTGCCAGTATTTTATTGAGGATTTTCGCATCAATGTTCATCAGGGATTTGGCCTGATATTTTCTTTTTTTGTTTTATCTCTGCCTGGTTTTGGTATCAGGATGATGCTGGCCTCATAAAATGAGTTAGGGAGGATTCTCTCTTTTTCTAGTGTTTGGAAAACTTTCAGAAGGAATGATACTAGCTCCTCTTTGTACTTCTGGTAGAATTCTGCTGTGAATCCATCTGGTCCTGGGCTTTTTTTGGTTGGTAGGCTATTAATTACTGCCTCAATTTTAGAACTTGTTATCAGCCTATTCAGGGATTCTACCTCTTTCTGGTTTAGTCTTGGGACAGTGTATTTGTGAGGACACTTTTAGATAGTTCTGAAGCACTGCTGAACTCTCTTTATCCATGGTTATTATAAATATTATTGCTGCTGTCTTTAATACCAATATTTGAAATCTTTTCTAAAACAGTTTTATTTTATTTGCTTTTTGAGATGAAGTCTCACTTTGTCACCCAGGCTGGAGTACAGTGGTGTGATCTCGGCTCACTGCAACATCTGCCTCCTGGGCTTAAGCGATTCTCTTGTCTCAGCCTCCCGAGTAGCTGGGATTACATGCATGCACCACCACGCCCAGTTAATTTTTGTATTTTTAGTACAGACGGGGTTTCGCCATGTTGGCCAGGTTGGTCTCAAACTCCTGACCTCAAGTGATTCGCCCCCCTCAGCCTCCCAAAAGTGCTGGGATTACAGGTGTGAATGACCATGCCTGACCTCTAAGACATTTTAAATATAGATATTAAGAAGGAGGCAAAAGGCAGGCCCCAAATATGGGTTATTCCCCCATACATTTTGGGAATATGTTGAATAAGCATTTTTATAATGTGGCTCCTAGATAATTTATTACCTGAATCACCTTGGTTCCAACTGTTAAATCAAAATTTGTTAAAAAGGTAGACTTCAGAGACTCACTTCTGACCTATTAAATCACAATATATCTTGGTGGCCGGGAATCTGCATTTTAAGTTGCTTCCTAGATTACTTTGTGTGTGCTAATAGTTGAGAAACAACTCTCAGCAAAGACTAAAATATCTTCCACAAGAAAGCTGAGTTTGCCAGTGATTACAAAATAAGCTCAGATCTCAGAGCCAATTTCAATCATCGTTTCTAAATAAGAAAAGCCAGCATAGAACATTCTAGGATTTAAATTATCATAATGTTGGCTGACACAGATGATGACAGAGCCAAGATGATCAAGGACAGAAAAAGAAAAAAGCAAGACATGCTTTACTTGGACATCAAACCATTCAATATTTTATTTTTGATGTGTGTGCATTGTGGGTGTGTGTGTGTGTATAAATCTCACCTCTACCACTTCCTTTGTCATCACATTTTGTAATTCAACCCACCTCTGCCTTTCAAATAACCTACTAAACAAAAGCCAGCCTAGCCTTTATGATCATTCAAAATGATGTAATAGCATCCTCATCACATGGCTGCTGTGAGGATTCAACAAGTTAACTTACGTGAAGTGTTCAACCCTTTTCCTAACACCCAGAAGGATAAATCAATGCCAACAATTGTCAAAAGCTAATAACATACCCACTGACAGAGCCCTGGTATTCCTAGGCTCTCAATATAAACCCACAGAGAGCTAGGAAATTGAAGGCCCTGATACACCATCACCCAAGGAAGATTGTGCATGGATGATGCAGGTTTAAATACAGACTTTATCACTAGTTAATGTTATGGTGCAGCAAGCTTCAACTTCCTCAAACGTAAAATAGGTATATCATGGTATCCACCAGGAAATGAGTTAGGAATGGCAGGCCACCCAAGCTCACCCTATGCCATGGAGTATTGCCAGGGTAAATGACACACAGCCCAACTCTACCACTACTACCACCCAGCACACCCACTCACAGAAGGTTTTAAGCCAAATGTAAATCGGTGGATAACTTGTCTACTTTTGCCTCTTATAGACACGGCCTTGGAGTCTCCTCAAAGAACAAACCATCCATCAGTTCAGAAAATGACAGTGTTCAATTTTAAAGGGTCTATCTGCCCCCTCACAGGGATGTGGTCAGGAAGAGAGAGACAGAAAAGAGGGGGGAAGGGACTTAAATGCCTTAAGCCCACAGAAAGAATCTGCTACAATGTTCTGCATACGCTATTATGAATTTAAATAACCAAAGGCTGACCAAGACAACATCCCCTTCAATTTTGGTATGAAAGATCTGAGCAAAGCTGAAAAAGGGACTATTGGATGGCATGAAGAATTCTTCCAAAGTATAAGTGGCATAGTAAAGAGAAAATAGCACGCTGTGTTTTTTAAAATACAGGTCACAACCCATTAATGAATTATAAAATCAATTTTAGTTTATTTTTAAATAGAATAGAATAAAGAATAGGACAGAACAGACTAGAGCATCACACATCATAAGGATATTTTTAAGGGTTTGTTTCAGTTTGCATGTGTATTTGGGTCACAATGTAATATTTATTTTTTAGAGTGCATTGTAGTGGGAAAAGTTTGAAAAGTGGTGTAGGAGAGAGCTAACTGCTCTGAAAGCATGGGGAGTTTGAATACAGGCTCTATCATTAGTTAATGTCATGGTGCAGCAAGCTTCAACTTCCTCAGATATACAAATGAGACTAACACCGCTCACGCCTCCATCTCAAAGTAAAAAAAGAGACAAAAAAAAAGAGAGAGACCAACACCTACGAGAAGTCTTTGGAAGTCAAGCGGGTTCATTTATGTAAGTCCCCTTAGCACAGCGTCTGCCACAAAAGAGTCACCTAGTAAATGTTAGTTTATTTCTCTGTTCCATGTAAGGTATCCTGCATGTAAATAGATTCAGGCATCACAACAAAAGCCATTTAACTTCCCTCAGCCTTATTTATTTTTTATTTATTTATTTATTTATTTTGAGATGGAATCTCACTCTGTCGCCCAGGCTGGAGTGCAGTGGAACGATCTCGGCTCACTGCAAGCTCTGCCTCCCGGGTTCACGCCATTCCCCAGCCTCAGCCTCCTGAGTAGCTGGGACTACAGGAGCCCGCCACCACGCCCAGCTAATTTTTGTATTTTTAGTAGAGACGGGGTTTCACCTTGTTAGCCAGGATGGTCTCGATCTCCTGACATTATGATCCGCCCGCCTCGGCCTCCCAAAGTGCTGGGATTACAGGCGTGAGCCACTGCGCCCGGCCCCCTCAGCCTTATTTCCTCATTTTGAAATAAAAGGGTTGAACCAAATGTCCCAGTGGCTTACCTGCTCTGAAATTGTCATTTAATTAAAATGGTCATTCCATAAATGCATCAAACAGATTTTCATTGAAATGTATTGCAAATCTCAAGTGACAAACAGATTTCTTTTTTTAATTAAACGTTTTGTTTTGAGGTAATTGTAGATTCACATGCAGTTGTAAGAAATAATAGAGAGAGATTCTGTGTACCCTTTACCCAGTTTCCCCCAGTGGTAACATCTCACAAAACCATAATACAGTACAATATCTCAACAGGGATATTGACTTTGCTACAATCCACCAACCTTATTCAGATCTAGGTTTCTTCACAGGTGCCAACTGTGATTGATCAGTAATAGCCGATTAGAGTACAAGCTTTGATGCTGCTTTGAGTCCTGCTTTAGAAGGAACAAATGTTTTCAGCAACTAGCAATGTCTGCCACTGGCTCATGATTGGGAGCAGGGAGCATGTTTGCTACAAATGTGTTTACTCTGAAAGCAAAATGCTCTCAGATTTAAATTATTCACTTAGAGCTCATGCTTAGTGAAGTGTAGTTTTTTCTCTTTTTATATAATATATTATAAATGTTTGAACACACTAAAATCCAAAGAAAATGTACCACTTTATCTATCAGGAAACTACATGAGCAGTTCCAACATGTATTTAGGTAGATAACCCAATCTCAGCAGAGAGAATATGTCTTCATATAATCAACTATAAAATTATTTTAGACACCTTTGAGTAATTGAACTTTTTCATGTTGAATGCCTGAATTGTTTTATGCTAAAGGATGGTGGCAACCTTAAAGGAGGGCAGCTGTTTGCTACACTTTTCTACCAACTTTTTGTGAAATCATAAGATGTGTCAATGTAATAGAAAACTGAATGAAAAAATTTGGAAAGGATAGTCAATTTAAATAAATCATTTTCCCCGTCTGGGATGTGAGGAGCGCCTCTGCCCGGCCACCCCGTCTGGGAAGTGAGGAGCACCCCTGCCCGGCCACCCATCATCTGGGATGTGAGGAGGGCCTCTGCCTGGCTGCCACCCCGTCTGGGAAGTGAGGAGCACCTCTGCCTGGCCGCCCTGTCTGGGATGTGGGGAGCGCCTCTGCCCAGCCGCCTCGTCTGGGAGGTCTACCACAGAGTCCAGAAGCAATGTGGGGGCTGAACGTGGTGGCTCACGCCTGTAGTCCCAGTTCTCTGAGAGGCCGAGGCGGGTTGATCACTTGAGGCTAGGAATTCGAGACCAGCCTGGCCAACATGGCGAAACATATGAAAAATACAGCTGACAAACCAACCAACCAACCAAGCGACAAGAAAACAGGTCTACCCTGGAGTCGCACTCTGATTTTTTCTATTTTCCTCCCTTTCTGATCCTTTATCGCACTTTCTTTTTCTTCCTCTTCCTTCTCCTTCTTCTTTGTCAAATAGAGGATTGAGTTATTATCATTGATCCATACAAAGTCCCTCTCTCATTTGTTTTCTGATTCCCACCCCCCATTTCTATTCCTCGTCTTCCCGTGGGCAACCTTCCTAATATGTTTGATATGCATCTTTTTGTTTGTGTGTACTTTTGGAAAATGTTTATTGCTTTGTGTGCAAAAAATAAAAATATAAATAAATAAATAAATAAATAAATAAATAATTTTCTCAAAAACCTTCTTAAAGGAGGCCTAACTATAAGATATTAGTTATAGGATCTGTTGCTTCTGGGAATTTAAATTTTGTATTGGACTTCCTAATACTTACTTTTGGGTGCCTGAGAATTACTGTTGAAGAAGGCTGTTTGGTATGGTAGAAATTATACAGAACTTTGCCTATTTTTGGGTTTTGGTTTTGCAGTTTGCTATCTTAAATTTAAAAAACTATCCATATAGGCCGGGTACGGTGGCTCGCACCTGTAATCCCAGCACTTTGGGAGGCTGAAGCGGGCAGATCACAAGGTCAGGAGATCGAGACCATCCTGGCTAACACGGTGAAACCCCATCGCTACTAAAAAATACAAAAAATTAGCCAGGCGTGGTGGCGGGCACCTGTAGTCCCAGCTACTCAGGAGGCTGAGGCAGAAGAATAAAAGGGTTGAACCTTTTATTGGTTCACGAATGACATGAACTCGGGAGGCGGAGCTTGCAGTGAGCCGAGATCAAGCCACTACACTCCAGCCTGGGCAACAGAGCGAGACTCTGTCTCAAAAAATAAAAATTAAAAAAAAAAAAAACTATCTGTATAAAGTACACAATACAGCGCCTGGCATATAATAAGGATTAGATCAATGTTAGCTGCTATGGTGATGATGATTCTTAGCTTTGTGTATTTTAGTAAGCCATTTAAACTTTCTGAACCTCACTTGTCTCATTTACAAAGGCAGATGACTAATAAGAATGTCTTTTATGCCTACTTCACAAAGTTATTATGAGAATCAAATATTATATGTGTAAAAATATTTCATAACCAGAAAAGAACAATAGGCATGTTTGTTATTACTGATACTGAGTCTTTCCTTTTCCCTACAGAATAGGTAGTTACATATCAGTGTCCTGGAGTCCAGCTCTGATATGGTTCACAAGGTAGACACTACTGAATGCAAGCCCACGGTAGTATTTTTCAGTCTGCTGGCTCCATGCCCCTTCCTTCAACCCCCATCTCCTGCCGCTACTGCTTCTGTTACCACCTCCAAAGGATCAGTGAATTGAGCACCTCTATTGGGACCACAGCCCTCCTCTGATCTGGCGGTGGGGTGGGAGGGTGAGAGCAGCAGGCTGGCAGAGAGAGAGGAAATGCATGCCGGCACCTGATCCAGGGACAGGGGAACTTCAGGCAAATTGACATGCTTACATGGAGAATGTTTAAAGACACTGTACTATACCAAAAAAGATATCCTGGAAAGTAAATTATTTCTATCTAAAATTTAAACTGTCAAGGTAAAAAACATAAATCAATATCTCAGTGATGCCTGCAGTCGAGGAAGGCATTATTTCACACAAAGTAAGCTAATTCTTGGATCTCTTTTTTTTTTTCCCACAAAACACTCTCTCATTTTTGTCAAAGGATGTGTTTTCTGTGGGAAAAACAGATGAGGCAAGAATCAGTCCCTGCAAGAGAAAGCTGGCTAAATTTGGGAGGCCTGGGTCTTCACTCACTTGTAAGAGAAATTTACCATCCTTTCTGGTTTTTCAGGGACATAATTATGTCTGTATTTTGTCTAAATTGATGGCTGCTGTATTGGAGGAGGCAGGAAGCTATACCACAGTCATCTTCCAAGTTTGAAGATATGTGATAATGTCACCGACGATACCCAAGTTGCAAACAGGAAGGGATTAATTCACTCTTCAGAAATGTTGGTGTTGTTTTCAGCAGGTCTATTTTTCATCATTATCTAAAACCATGTCAGAGGATAAAAATAGTAAAAGGATACAGATGACTGTACAAACTTTGGCTTAGTCAGCACAATATAAAATTGCTTGTCTAAAAGGATTCTGATTTGCGCTATAAAATCTGTACAGGAGAGATTTAAACAGGCACACACAAAAATAGCAGAAAAGAACATCCTTTTAAATAATTTAAAAGCCTTAAGTGTGAATTACAGATTTTAATGAAAAAATCACCTCATGAAACGTAAGAAAACAAACTTCTCTATCCTGTAATGAAATAAGAACAGTTTTAAGGTATGACCAGGTCTCTTGATTAGTCACTGTCAAGGAAAGATTAAAACAGGATTTTGATAGACATCAATCAGTGTAAAAGTGAATGACCCTAAAGGACCCTACTCAATAGATCACTCAACTACTTGAGATACATTGCACAGAAAATTCAAGGTGGCCTTCATTCAGGCACTCTTCTCCTTTGAGCCATTCTTCCTTTCATGCACTAGGCACACTATTGATGCCATTATCATTCAGATCCTCTCTTGTGGGTTTGTCACATTAGGAAGTGGAACTCTGGAGTCTCCATCAAGTTCCTGTGCAGACATCTGTCCAAATCCATAGGCTGTCTTCTGAGGACAGAGGCTTTCTGCTATGTCTGCCAATATGAACAAGAAAACTGTCTGGATCTCTAATTTTCTTAAGAATTTTTAAAAATCTTTGCCCCCTACCAGGTGTGGTGGCTCAAGCCTGTAATCCCAGCACTTTGGGAGGCCAAGGCGGGCAGATCACTTGAGGTCAGGAGTTTGAGACCAGCCTGGCCAACGTAGAAACCCCATCTCTACTTAAAAAAATTTTTTAAAAATTAGCTAGGCATGGTGGCGTGTGCCTGTAATCCCCACTACTCGGGAGGCTAAGGCACGAGAATCACTTGAACCCAGGAGGTGGAGGTTGCAGTGAGCAGAGATCGTGCCACTGCACTCCAGCCTGGGCAACAGAGCAAGGCTCCATCTCAAAAAAAAAAAAAAAAAAACCTTTGCCCCCTTTTATTTGGTAACTAAACAATATACTGTCAATCAATGACACATAATAGCTATACTTCAAACCCTGGACAGAAGCCTCAGTTTAGAAATGACTATGACCTACTAAATGTCTGGTTGAGGAAATGAGACTGAGAAAGTCCAAGGAGCATGTTACATTTCTGGGGCTCTGGGTTTTTATCCTTGAATAAACTGAGGAAAGTAATCCTACCTCGACCGAAAATAATAGTTACAATTTACTGAGAATTTAATATGTGCTAAGCACTAAGAGCTTTCCATGGATGAACTTACTTGGTTCTCACAACGAGAACATGAGGTGATCACTATTTTTATCCCTGTTTCACAAATGAGGAAACTGAGGCACAGGAAGGTTAAATGCCTTGCTAGGGCCTGATTTGGCAGGCACTAAAGTCAAGATCTCAGGCAAATGGATTTGAGTACACCAAATCACACATCTTGCTAAATACCACTCTCCTCTGAAAGAAATTAGAGCTCCTTGGAGAACACCTCTTTCCTCAGGAAAGGCATTGATTGGCTAATTCTAGGACTGAAGCCAAAAATAAAAAACACAAGATGAGTCTAGAATATCTTTTTATATCAGAAAGAACATAAATACTAAAGAATGATGGGCGGCCAGGCACAGTGGCTCACGCCTGTAAATCCCAGCACTTTGGGAGGCCGAGGCTGGCGGATCACGAAGTCAGGAGATCGAGACCATCCGGGCTAACATGGTGAAACCCCGTCTCTACTAAAAATACAAAAAAATTAGCCGGGCGTGGTGGCAGGCGCCTGCAGTTCCAGCTACTCGGGAGGCTGAGGCAGGAAAATGGCATGAACCCGGGAGGCGGAGCTTGCCATGGGCCGAGATCGTGCCACCGCACTCCAGCCTGGTCGACAGAGCGAGACTCTGTCTGAAAAAAAAAAAAAAAAAAAAAAGCAGTTTCTTGAGGCTGGGCGCGGTGGCTCACGCCTGTAATCCTAGCACTGTGGGAGGCCGAGCGGATCACAAAGTCAAGAGATCAAGACCATCCTGGCCAACATGGTGAAACGCTGTCTCTACTAAAAGTAAAAAAATTAGCCAGGCATGGGATGCGGAGCTTGCAGTGAGCCCAGATCACGCCACTGCACTCCAGCCTGGGCAACAGAGTGAGACTCCGTCTCAAAAAAAAAAAAAAAAAAAAATTAGCCAGGCATAGTGGCCGGCGTCTGTATTCCCAGCTACTCGGGAGGCTGAGGCAGGAAAATAGCGTGAACCCGGGAGGTGGAGCTTGCAGTGAGCCAAGATTGCGCCACAGCACTGCAGGCGACAGAGCAAGACTCCATCTCAAAAAAAAAAAAAAAAAAAAAAAAAAGAATGATGGGCACACATTCAGAAGGTACAAAAGCCAACTTGAAAGGGCTCTCACTGACCAAGATAGGAACAATTTGTAAGTCAAAATAAATAATGGTATTAATGAAGTATGACCCATGATGAAACAGAAATCCATCAGTCTATATTGATATAAATAAATAAAGGAATAAGTAAATAAATGGAGAAGACAAAGTTTTTTCTTACAGAATGTCAACTATTAAATGTGAAAAATAGAGAACAACCATTCCGCAACCACTATAGAGGAGGCTGATCAAGACAGAAACTGTTAATGGATGCCATAGCTGGTGAGTGGCGATTACATGAGGTATCAGAATAACTACCCCCATACATCTCCCAAATACTATTCAATTATAAAGGGAAAAATGGTGACTTTAAGATGGAGAATTCTGGCAGAGAGCAACGTGAGCAAGTGATCCAGGTTACCAGCACTAGCAATAGGATAGGTTAGCATCACCTGCCTCCTGACATGATGCACTGAGAACAGTTCAGCATCATTTCCATGGTATCCCTGCCAACAATGAGTGTCTTGAGGCTGATCATGAGAACACATCAGATGGACCAAAGCTGAGGATCATCCTATAGAATCTAAGGCTTCTACTTTTTAAAATTGTCAGGCATATGAAAGGCAAATAAAGAGTGGGAACTATTCCAACTTGGAGGTGTCTTAACAGAGAAGACAACTAAATGCAACACTTTTTCCTGAATAGAATCCTGAATCAAAAAGGAAAAAGAGACATTGTAGGGCTATTTAGTGAGATTTGAACAGGATCTTTGGATTAGATAGTTGTGTTGTATCAATGCTGACATGTTTATTTGACAAGTTATAGGCTCTATTATGTGACAGTGTCATTACCTTTATGACACACTGGAATATGCAGGGGTCATAGAACGTCATTTCTGCAACTTACTCTGCAAAGGTTCAGAAAGAGACTGATGATTAATGGAGTGTAGATGATGAAGCAAATGCAATAAAATGTTAACATTTGAGGAACCTGGGTGAAAGAGATATAGCAGTTTTCCATTTATTTATTTTTATTATTATTTATTTATTATTTTGATATTCATTTGTTTTTATTATTTATTTGTATAGCATTCTTTTACCTGTTCTGGCAACTGTTATGTAAATTCAAATTGTTTCAAAATACCTGTGTACCATTTAAAAATAGAAATATCTTCATTGTATTGCTAGAATCTTAAAACCATTTGGTGAAAAACAAAAAACTCAGGTAGTTAGTTACATTGCCACTCAACACTATGTCAGCAAACGTTTTTCTACTGAATTGATCAATAGGGCATAGAAGTAGACTCCCTGCCACATAAAGTAACAGAAGGTTAGATTTAGTTTTCCGTATTTACCTCTTAACATAAATTTCTAACTTTGACTCAAATGGTGTGTCTAGTTTTGAAAGACAATGCAAACAATTATAATTATCTATCTATGAAAACACTGTTTTTCTATGAGAATACTATTTTTATGGGAAGCAGTTAGTGTGATGCCATCTTAAAACATAAACTAGAGGCATAGAACACAAAAAACAGAGTTTTATAACAAGTCATTCTGGAGTTTAGACATAACAATTGAAACCACAGTCGCAATATGTGATGTGAACCTGCTCTTTCTTCTGACATGAATAGCTTTCCTTACACACATTGATCTCATTACATAGTCTGTCTTTTTCAATTTCATTTGCTTATAATGTTGCAACGGTTGAACTACACTTCAGGTTTTATTCATTCATTCATCCTTTCATTCAGCAAGAATTTAGCCAATTGCTAATATGTTCTGAAGGTGTTAAAAATATGCCACCCCAAAATATGCTGCTCTGACATATTGAAGTTAAAGGCACTTAAGAAAAAAACAGCAGATGCAAGATCACTCTAACCTTCATGCTATTTCTTAAAAACAGGGATGAAATTCTCATGTAAAAAAGTCCTCCCTATACTAGAAAAGAAAGCAACATTCTTATGGTCAAGGATGGGAAGTTGAAGCCAAGGAACTCTGTACAAAACAAACCCTGTTACGCAAATCCTTATCTTCCCAGCCACTTCTCTACCCAACTGACTACCCTAGCCCAAGCCCCTTTGCCTTATCACATTGTTGAAATTTACTACTCTTTGTCCAATTCAGTATGTAAGTGTTTGTCTCTGCTTCTTCAAGTTTTTATTTACTTATGAGGACTCCAATGCCACAAAAAGTTTGTACTAAATACATTTGTATGTTTTTCTCCTGTTAATCTGTCTTATGTCAATTTAATTCTCAAGCCCAGTTGAGACCCTAAGAAAATAGAAGTGGAGTTTTGTCACCCCTACAGTTTATAGCAACTTGGAAATCTCTTTTGTTATTATTATTATACTTTAAGTTCTGGGGTACATGTGCAGGATGTGCAGGTTTGTTACATAGCTATACGTATGCCATGGTGGTTTGCTGTACCCATCAACCCGTCACCTACATTAGGTATTTCTCTTAATGCTATCCCTCCTCTAGCCCCCCATCCCCTGACAAGCCCTGGTATGTGATGTTCCCCTCCCTAGGTCCATGTGTTCTCCTTGTTTAACTCCCACTTATGAATGAGAGCATACAGTGTTTGGTTTTCTGTTCTTGTGATAGTTTGCTGAGAATGATGGTTTCCAGCTTCATCCATGTCCCTGCAAGGGATATGAACTCATCCTTTTTTTATGGCTGCATAGGATCACCATTATAACCGGTGTGAGATGGTATCTCATTGTGGTTTTGATTTGCATTTCTCTGATGACCAGTGACAATGAGCATTTTTTCATATGTTTATTGGCTGCATAAATGTCTTCTTTTGAGAAGTGTCTGTTCATATCCTTTGCCCACTTTTTGATGGTTTTTTTTCCTTGTAAATGTGTTTAAGTTATTTGTAGATTCTGGATATTAGCCCTTTGTCAGATGGATAGATTGCAAAAATTTTCTCCCATTCTGTAGGTTGCCTGCTCACTCTGATGACAGTTTCTTTTTAGAGTTACAAAGAAGCATGTAACACATTACTCTTGCCTATGAGCACTGTAATTTTGTTAATCAGCTCTCCTCAAAATATGTCAGATACGTGTCCCCAATGCACCCTCTCAGATATCTGCATTTGGGTAGAGGAGAAAAACCAATGATATCCAATACTTTGAACTGTGAGGTTTGCAAGTTACTGGAGACTTCTTGGGATCTGAATGTATGTGGAAAGTGAGTTTTAAAGAGAGAATTCCTGAAACAGTTTTTATCTAGTGTTAGCAAAAGAGTGCTTTTCTTTTTAGATCTTTTTTATTTAATTTCTTGGTCCAATGGGTTAGAATATGAGCGAGAGTGGCATTAAAGAACATGTGTCAGCCCCGTAGTATAATACAGTTGATTTTTTAAAAGAAGGAAGACTCAACCACAGTAGTGTCTCACCACCACAACCTACAGTGCCAGACCCCTCCCCAGTGCTCCCGTCCCCTCTTCACCCACCCAGCCAGTGGTGAGACAGAGCAGCCCACTCTTCCACACACACCTGTAATCAAACAGAGAAGCAAAACTGGTAACATTTGGTACTTCTGGCTGCATTTGGAAGAGGTTAGAGTTCTCTTGGGTCCTTGACAGAGTTAGAAAACGAGTGAAAAGACAAGGAAGGCTGTCTCCGTGAGATACTCCTGGTGTAGTAGGCAGAGTTTTGGTCCCAGTGACATTAGACCTGGTGTTACAACCCATGAATATGCTACTTTACATAGTGAAAGGGACTTTGCAGTTGTAATTAAGGTTATGACTCAGTCAAACCTTAAAACAGGAAGATTATCCTGGAGTACTTGGTGGGCCCGAGGTAACCACCTGAGCCGTTAAAAGCAGAAGACAAAGTCAGAGAGATTCAAAGGTGAGAAGGGTTTGATACACCATTGCTGGCTTGAAGATGGAAAGAGCCACAGCCAAATAATTCAGAACCTCAGTCCCAGGTTCACAGCAAGGAACAGAATCCTGCAATAAGCTGAATGAGCTTGGATGTGAATTCCTCCCCCGATGCTCCAGAAAAGCATGCCTTGATTCTGACTGGTAAGACTCTGAGCAGAGAATACAGCTATACCATGCCAGTCTTCTGACATACAGAACTATGAGATAATAATTGGGTGGTGGTGTACATTTGTGATAATTTGTTACACAACAATACAAAGCAAATGCCAAATTTAGGTATTGAGGTTGTCACTTTATGTGGTAAAAAGTAATGAAATAGACTAGAGGCCTAAAATAATAATCATATTCTACTCCTACTGCTTAAAACATTATCAGGATCCAGAAAAAGTCCAGATGGTAGAGGTAATGCTGTGGTTTGCCAATGAATTTTCCTGCTGGGAACACATGTCTCAGCTGTTCACACAACTAGGGTGGAACAATGGGGCTGAGTTCTGGTCAAAGAAATGTAGGCAAAAGAGATGAATGCACAGGCTGGGCGTGGTGGCTCACACCTGTAATCCCAGCAATTTGGGAGGCCTAGTCAGGTGGATCATGAGGTCAGGAGTTCAAGACCAGCCTGGCCAACATGGTGAAACCCTGTCTCTACTGAAAATAGAAAAAATTAGCCGAGTATGGTGGCGGGCATCTGTAATCCCAGCTACTCGGGAGGCTGAGGCAGAGAATTGCTTTAACCTGGGAGGCGGAGGTGGCAGTGAGCCGAGATCGTGCCACCACACTCCAGCCTGGGCAACAGAGCAAGACTCTGTCTCAAAAAAAAAAAGAAGGGATGAATGCACTTCTAGGTCTGGCCAGAAATTGTCCCAAGCAATCTTCCATTTTCTCTCTCTTCCTTGTTAGGGGCTGAATGTTTGTTCCCCCAAAATTCCTATGTTGAAATCCTAACCACTGATGTGATGGTATTTGGAGGTGGGACCTTTAGGAGGTGATTAGGTCATGGGAGTGGAGGCTTCGTGAATGGGATTACAAAAGGGACCCTGGAGATCTCTCTTATCCTCTCCTTCCACCATGTTAGAATACAGCCAGAAGTCCACAACAATGGAAAAGGGCCCTCGCCAGAACCCGACAGTGCTGACACCCTGATTTTGGACTACTAGCCTCCAGAACTATGAGAAATAAATGTCTGTAATTGAAATAATGGCATTCGCAGTGACCTGGATGAAATTGGAGACCATTGTTCTAAGTGAAGTAACTCAGGAATAGAAAAACAAACAGTGTATGTTCTCACTCATAAGTGGGAGCTAAGCTATGAGGATGCAAAGGCATAAGAATGACACAGTGGACTTTGGGGACTCTGAGGAAAGGGTGAAGGGGGGTGAGGGATATAAGACTACACATTGGGTACAATGTACACTGCTTGGGTGATGGGTGCACCAAAATCTCAGAAATCACCACTAAAGAACTTACTCAAGTAACAAAACACCACCTGTTCCCCAAAAACCTATGGAAATAGAAAATAAAAATAAAATAAATTAAAAATATTTAAAAAGAAAGAAAGAAATGTCTGTTCTTAGAAGCCACCTACTCTATGGTACTTTACCATAGCAGCCCAAAGGGACTAACAGGCTGAATGGAATCTATGATAGTAAAAGCAGAAGGGGGAGAGACCAGCATAAGGTTGCCAGCTTGTCACTTTACTCTCCACTGGTGTCACTATTTCAAATAAGGAAGGATATGTTGACACCAAATTAATAGGAAGGGTATTCTGTCCTTCAGAAATGACAGTCCCTCTCAAGGAGAACAGTTGTCAACCCCATTTGATACATACGTATCACACTGTCCTTATCTTTTTCATTTTGTTTTTTCTTCCATTATTGAAATCATCATGGACTAATTTGGAGACACACTTTGGGGAACCACTGTACTAGAGAGAAACCTCAAATAACCACTTATGGTAGGGGAACAACAGAGCTCCCTGACATTTCGCCAGGGTCAGGTTTTCATAAAGATAATGAACCGTAACCCATCTATGCTGGAGGTTGCAATTTTTTGTGTGTGAAAAAATCAGACCTGGCGATGATCTTGAGCAGTAGGATGTAAATAACTCCCACATGCTTAGCATTCCAAAAATGGAACACTAGGCATAAATGGCTAAGATGCAGAGCACCCCGTGCCCCAACTTGTACGGCCCCTTCCAGAACTCTGGGAGGGCCCTAGCAGTATATTCAGATAGTCATGTTTTTATGAGATCTTCAAAAGCAGGCTATTTTAGCCACAATTGATTCAGTCCTCTCTCCCTTTCCACTCTGACTTCCCCTGTGTCCACTGATGCTGGAGTAACCACAGGCACTTTTGGAAAATAGCAAAAGTGAAAGGTGACATGGGGACATTTTCAGTTTGAGTTGAGTGAGATATATTTCTGTGGTTCACAGTCGTTTCCGTGTATAGTAAAGTCATGGTTAACTGTCCCAGTGTAGAAATGGCTTCCAGGAATACTTCTACCCCCCACCGTGTCAACTCACCTGGCATCCTGAAGTTGCAAGGACAGAGCCAGTTCAAGAAATGAACATCTCATATGGTAACTGGCACTGGAAGCATGTGGATAATCAATGAGAAACAAAGTTTGAAATGTATGGAAACAGAAGTGAGTCTGTACAAATGCTTCCCACATCAGCCATGTGAAATGTAGTGGAAGATTCAGTTCTCATCTCTTCCCTGTCCAAACTGAAGTTCTGTCCTGTCAGGATTATATACCCAATAAGTCAGGATATACAGTTATTAAAAAAATACAGTTAAAAAAAGTTTTTTTCTCATAAAAAATGGCATACTTATTATAATAAAGCTCAACTGCAATTTGGCAAGAAGTTTAGGAATGTTTTCTTTAAAAAACAGGGACAAATTACAAGCTTCTGATTTGGTCTTATGTAAAGCATAGCTTCTTTTATAATTTAAATATTTATTAAGTAGCAGAAAGTTTTTAAATAAAAATTAATTACATATAAAACAAAACCAATAAAGATTAAAAATGAAATAAACTGAAATTAATGTTGTGGAAACAAACTGTAAATTTTTTTTTAGATTATACCAAAAGCAGTAATTCATTAAGATAAAGTGACAAATTTCAAATAGAAGTAACAAGTAAATGCTGGGATTTTTTGAAAATTTAAATAATGGGCCAGGCACGGTGATTCATGCCTGTAATCCCAGGAATTTGGGAGGCTGAGGCAGGCAGATCACTTGAGTCCAGGAGTTCAAGACCAGCCTGGGCAACGTGGCTAAACCCTCTCTCTACAAAACATACTAAAAATTAGCCCGGCTTGGTGGTGCACACCTGTAGTTCCAGCTACTCAGGAGGCTGAGGTGGGAGGATCACTGGAGCCCAGGAGGTCAAGACTGCAGTGAGGCATGATCATACCACTGCACTTCAGCCTCGTCAACAGAGTGAGACCTTATCTCAAAAGAATGGAAAAAAAAGAAAATCTAAATAATAAAGGAAAATAAATCACTGGAAAATGTGTTCCTTTTTTGCTGCTTTGATGTCTACAAAGAGATAGCAATAAACTAATATAATGGGGACCTAGCCATCAAATTAGTAGAAATGTCAGTAGTTCAGAGTATTTAGGATCAATCACTGCACAGGGAAAATTTTAATATGAAAGTATCTGAAAGATGTTTTTCCAAGTTTAGCAATGTTATAAGCTGATTTGTGTCCCCCCCAAAATTCATAAAACCCTTCCTCAGTACTTTAGAATTGTGACTGTATTTGGAGAAAATATCTTTAAAGAGATAATTAAGCTAAAATGGAGTCATTAAGATGGGCCCTGATGGAGTATAACAGATGTCCTTATAAGAAGAGGAGATTAGGACACAAACACACACAGAGGGACAGCCATGTGAAGACACAGCAAGAAGACGTCCTTCTGTGAGCCAAGGAGAGAGTCCTCTGGAAAAACCAAACCTGCCGACACCTTGATCATGAACATCCAGACTCCAGAATTTGTGAAAATAAATTCATGTTGTATAAGTGTTGTATAAGTCATCCAGTCTGTGGTATTTTGTAATGGAAGCACTAACAAACGAATTCAGACAACAGTCCAGAAATTCACTTGACATTTCCAATAACAAGTTGTGAAGCTGGAAGAAATTTCTCAACTATCATCAATAAAAAATAAGCTTCCATCAACCATACTAAACGAAAGACCACATAGTCATTCTGTTATTTCTATTATCTCTAAATATAAATCAAATGAGCATGAATCTAATAAATGTAAAGTAGAAAGTATTAACGAGCTGTGTAGGTAACCAATTAATAAAAATCTTATTTTTGTGAATTTTTTGTATTTGTTGGATTTGTCCACGTTTTAAAATTTGTAATTTGTATTGGTTTGCTTTCTCGTCATTCACCAAAAAATATTTCTCTTCTTGCCTAATTTTGTATCATTTTTCTTACAAAAAACTCCAAAATCGTATGAGCTTCAGGCCCCATAAAACCTGGATCCACCCTCAGATTTCATTTATCTCTCTTCGTGGTGACAAATGAACCTGCTGTTCTTGTCACTCCCTGGGTCCGACTGTATACCCAAATCTGTCAAGTGAAAAGTTTCAGAAATGTTCCTTATGACTCCCTGGATATTCTTAACTAATAGGGCCTCTATGAGATCTGTACTACTAAAAAGTTTCACAAGTAATTCTAATATTCAGCCTGGGTTGAAAACCGCCATCCACCATCCACAGATGCTGTGCTTGGGGCCCGTGCTTCTCAGATGGTGGGCCATCACTCATTCTGAGTTGTGAAATCATCTTAACAGGTCCCAATTAGCATTGTTTTAATAGAATGGAATACGTTACCATGCATCATAAGGTTGGTGTGTTCGTCCCACTTTTGTTTCAATATCTACAATATATATAACTTATACATTGCCTTGGGTAGCCCAATTCTGAATCCTGTGGTCATTAGAAGTTTCACAGCATCAATGTTAAGAATACCTGATGCCCCAAAACTGGTTTAAGTCAAAAAAAGGATGACCTGGTGTTAACTAATTGTAAACAGCCTACTTCCCTATGCCCTAAGGATAACTTTGTTATCGGAGCTGAGGAAAACAACTTCGAAATAGAGAAATTAAGAGCTCACAAACTTTCTTTTTTTGAAGAGATGCTGATTGGGGTGTGTGGGGGTGGGGGTGTGTATGTGTGGTTTTTTAAATCCTGGAAATACTAAAATAGTTATAGAAGGAGAAAAGTAACTTGAGATGTAAAAAAATATATTATTCTACTATGGAATGTGGTGGGGAAAGAAAATAGGAGTGTGGAAAAGTTTTCTTCATGCAAGCAAAGGTTTCTATCTGTGTACTTTAGAAGGAAATAATAACCGCAGACGAAGGAACACGGTATGAAAGAAAACTGTGTGACCGTTTGTAGGGCACAAAGTGAGTTCTTTCTACTCAAAATAAAATGCTTAAGTTATGCTGTCTGGCAAAGCCCACTGAGTTTGTAATGTGCTTGTACCTGGATATCTTTGTTTCCTGGAGCTCCTAAAAATAAAACAGCATATTCTATGTGACATTTAGATTTAGTCATCAGCTAACCCTGGACTGTTTTCAGCTGGAACCTGCTGCATTTTAATTTGGACAGCAGTGAATCATCTTTTCTTCTAGCATTCATGAGCTGATAATCATGAACTTGGAAGACTTTGAAAATTCAAGGTAGCAAATTTTTCAAAGCATTTTAACAAGTGAGATAAGTGAAATGCATGGGGTGGATAATATTGAGACATTGTTCTATTACTTACATTGGTATTTACTGGAGATAGTATTGCAAATGAGTTAAAGCCACGAGCTCAGGAAACAGCCGGCCTGGATGACAGTCTAGCACTGTACTCACCAGCTTCAGAAAGCTGGACCTTAGTTTCCCTGTTTGTATGTGGGGATATTAATGAATACAATTCATGGAGATATTGTGAACATTAAATAATACACACAAAATGCTTAAAATATTTCCTGGCATGTACTAAGCATTCAACACATTAACTTAACACACAGATGAAATAAAAAAAGAGACCTTTATGCTAATTCAGCATTCATCTGTTTTGTCCAGTTTCATTTCCAACGTATTGGAAACAAATATTGTCATAAAAAATGAAGCCATTGTTAAAGAGGATCAAGAAAACGGTTTTAAAACAAACTCTAACACAATGATTCTTAAGGTGGGGCATTGAGGAACCTGGCATTTCATTTAAAAATTCTACTGTTTTCTAAACTACTTTAAAGTTCATATGGAACCAAAAAAGAGCCCGCATCGCCAAGTCAATCCTAAGCCAAAAGAACAAAGCTGGAGGCATCACGCTACCTGACTTTAAACTATACTACAAGGCTACAGTAACCAAAACAGCATGGTACTGGTACACAACAGAGACATAGATCAATGAACAGAACAGAGCCTCAGAAATGATGCCGCATAGCTACAACTATCTGATCTTTGACAAACCTGACAAAAACAAGAAATGGGAAAGGATCCCTATTTAATAAATGGTGCTGGGAAAACTGGCTAGCCATATGTAGAAGCTGCAACTGGATCCTTCCTTACACCTTATACAAAAATTAATTCAAGATGGATTAAAGACTTATATGTTAGACCTAAAACCATTAAATCCTACAAGAAAACCTAGGCAATACCGTTCAGGACATAGGCGTGGGCAAGGACTTCATGTCTAAAACACCAAAAGCAATGGCAACAAAAGCCAAAATCGACAAATGGGATCTCATTAAACTAAAGAGCTTCTGCACAGCAAAAGAAACTATCATCAGAATGAACAGGCAACCTACAGAATGGGAGAAAATTTTTGCAACCTACTCATCTGACAAAGGGCTAATATCCAGAATCTATAATGAACTCAAACAAATTTACAAGAAAAAAACAAACAACCCCATCAAAAAGTGGGCAGAGGACATGAACAGACACTTCTCAAAAGAAGACATTTATGCAGCCAGAAAACACATGAAGAAATGCTCATCATCACTGGCCATCAGAGAAATGCAAATCAAAACCACAGTGAGATACCATCTCACACCAGTTAGAATGGCCATCATTAAAAAATCAGGAAACAACAGGTGCTGGAGAGGATGTGGAGAAATAGGAACACTTTTACACTGTTGGTGGGACTGTAAACTAGTTCAACCATTGTGGAAGTCAGTGTGGCGATTCCTCAGGGATCTCGAACTAGAAATACCATTTGACCCAGCCATCCCATTACTGGGTATATACCCAAAGGACTATAAATCATGCTGCTATAAAGACACATGCACACATATGTTTATTGCGGCACTATTCACAATAGCAAAGAGTTGGAACCAACCCAAATGTCCAACAACGATAGACTGGATTAAGAAAATGTGGCACATATACACCATGGAATACTATGCAGCCATAAAAAATGATGAGTTCGTGTCCTTTGTAGGGACATGGATGAAACTGGAAAACATCATTCTCAGTAAACTATCGCAAGGACAAAAAACCAAACACCGCATGTTCTCACTCATAGGTGGGAATTGAACAATGAGAACTCATGGACACAGGAAGGGGAACATCACACTCCGGGGACTGTTGTGGGGTGGGGGGAGGGGGAGGGACAGCATTAGGAGATCCACCTAATGCTAAATGACGAGTTAATGGGTGCAGGAAATCAACATGGCACATGGATACATATGTAACAAACCTGCACATTGTGCACATGTACCTAAAACCTAAAGTATAATAAAAAAAAAAAAAAAAAAAAATTCTACTGTTTTCTAATAAATATTCTGCTAGGTTGCTTTTAATTTAAACATGTTATCAATCTTTTGAAATGTTTAAATTTAAATTAAAAATCTAAATATTTAATTAAATGTTAATGATTTTATTTATTACTTTGTTAAGGAAAAATTATAGCCTGAGATTATTTGAGCTACCCTAGGATAATTAAGCCAGGAATGACTATTGTAAATAAGCAATGTTTACCGATGGAGGCATGAGTTACGTGGGGCAGGGAGGAAGCAGGAAGAGGAGGTATATCAGAATTACTGGGAAAGCTCTTCCAAAGCACAAATGCCCATGCTCCTCTCTACTGCTCCTTTAGATTAAGAACCACTGATACAAAAGAAAGTAGAAACACAGAAGTATAATGGCAAAGGCCCCAAGTTCTCCAATTTTTAGAATTAACTTTGCCTTTAACTTACAAACTAAGTAATACAAGCCAAATTCTGCGTATGGTGGGAAATTCAGAGCGTTCTCCAATGTTCCCACGGTTTGCTCTAAAGGGGACTTACGTTCTCCTAGATGCCAAATCTCTGCTCCTGCAGAATTCCAAATCCCCACTCACTATCTATCCCCCTTCCTCTGTCCCCACTCCACTGTACGGGTAGCCATCCCTGCACTTGCTTTCTCTTCATTCATGCCAAACACCACTGATATAAATCACCTCCACTCCCGGCTTTCCCTAAATCTGTTACACGGCTTAATTGTTTGCCATTGCATTTAGTATCATCTGGAAAAATGATGTATTAACTCCATGAGAACAAAGACTTAGTCTGTTTTGTTTGCTGCTAAATGTCGTGCCTCATGCTGTAGGAACCCAATAAATAAGCATATAAAGAACGAGTGATTGAATGAAGAGAGTTTGCTATTTGTTATGTATTTTAACTATGTAGTAGAGTTTTACTGTGGGCTTCGGATACTGGAGATTACTTATATCAAGGCTCAGAACAGGAAACAACTTCAAACGGACCCCTAGACAGCTCTCTTTCCAAGCTCCTGGACCATCCCCTACAGGGGATTTCTCACAAACCTTTCCCTTTAGGCCACTTGTGTGACTTTCTTGGGGATTCTTTCCTTTCTCTTTCACACCCCATCCTGTCTCTCCCCCTGCCCCAGGTTTAGGGCTCTTCCTGCTTCCATTGCTGGTTCAACCAGAAACATCTCTGCCCAATCAAAAATCCAGTGGTTGTGTTTCTAATGCTGGATGCCTAAAATTTAATTAATCATAAAATTTGGTTCATGACATGGTCTCATCCTTGGTTCAGGCATGGCCTTCTTTTTATTTATTTATTTATTTACCTATTTGTTTGTTGAACAATTTGTTTGTCATGCAATAAATACCTGTGTACACACCACCCTGCATGACAATGAAAACATTCATAATTTCTAACATCCTCCAATATTATCTTCCCTATCTCATACCCTGCCTCCCTCCGCCAGAAGTAACCATTATCTTGCAACTTGTAATAGTCTTCCCTTTGCTTTTTAGAACTACAGTTTTACCATAATATAAATATTTCTTTAAAAGCATATTGGTTAGTTTTAGTTGTTTGTAACTTTTTAAAACGAGTTTTGTAGTATATGTAACCTTTTGAGAGCTTAGTTTTTATTCAAATTATATTTCTAGCATCATTTATATTCATTTTCTTTCCAGTAAGATATTTTATTGTATGAAGGTACCACAATATCTCTTCTCCTGTCATGAGGCATGTAAGTTGTTTTCAAAGTTTTTGCTATTTCAAACAGAAATGCTTCCATGGACATTCTTGTAGATGTCTCCTAATGTACACCTGCAATTATTTCTTTTGAGTATATGCCCAGTGTAGAATTACTCATCATAGATACATGAGTCTCCAACTTTAAGAGATAATGCTAAATTGCTTGCTAAGTGGTTGAACCAATGTACACTCCCACCAGCAAACTATAAACTAATCTACTGATCCACAACCTTCCCAATATTTTGTGTTATTAGACTTTTTTAACTTGCCAATTTACCATGTTTAAAATAGTATCTCATCGTCATCTTGATTTTTGGTTATCCATTTCACTGATCACTAATGAACTTGAGTATCTCTTCATAGGTTTATTGGCCATATGTTTTATCTCTTCTGTGAGCTTCCTATTCATGGTTTTGTCCATTTTTAAATCACTGGTATGGCCATTCTTTATTAGCTTATAGATGTCCTTTAGGTCCTTTAGATATTATTGCTATCAATTCTTTGAAAGGGTGTCATGAATATTTTGTCTCAGTTTATTTTTCCACTTCCTTAAAAATATCTTTTAATATTCAGACCTTTTTAGTTTTAACATATTAAATTTATTGTCAGAGACGTCTGCTCTCATAGAAGTTTAAGGGATGGCCTTGAAGGGTGGTGATAAGAGAAATTTTCCAAATGATTAGAGCTTCAAGCTGGGTACCTGATCACCCACTTTGTACAAAAAAGAAAGTGATCCAAGATTAGAATATACATGGACTTATGGACAGTGGCCAACGCATGGCCAGCTGGTCAGGGACTGTACTAGTTTCATTGAGCTGCCATGGAAATGACCACAAATTGAGCAGCTTCAGTTTACTCCCTCTTGGCTGGGTACAGTGATTCACTCCTATAATCCCAGAGTTTTGGGAGGCCAAGACAGGAGGATCACTTGAGGCCAGGAGTTCAAGATCAGCCTGGGCAATGTAGCAAGACTCTGTCTCTACAAAAAAATAAAAATAATTTACTCCTTCATGGTTTAGGAGGCCAGAAGTCTGAAATTAAGTTGTCAGCAGGGTTCGTTCTTCTGGAGGCTCCAAGGAAGAAAGCATCCGGGCCTCTCTCCTAGCTTCTGGTGATTGCCAGCAATTCTTGGTGTTCCTTGACTTGCAGACTCATCATTCCAATCTCTGCCACTATTGTCATATCACCTTCTTCCCTATGGATCTCTCTTGTGCTCTCCTCTTCTTATAAAAACACAAGTCAAGATATGTTCAGGACGATTCCAAGATGTTTCATCTCAAGATTTTTCACCAATTGCATCTGCAAAGACAGTATTTTCAAATAAGGTCACTTTCTGAGGTTTCAGGTGGACATGAATTTTGGGGGACACTGTTCAACCCACCGCAGGGGCTTAAAAAAGGAAAAGATTGGAAAATCTAGAAAAAGGAGATCTTGGAAATAGACATGCAGTTGGACATTAAAGAACAAGCATGAAGAATGAAGAGTTTCATGAGACATGTTAACACCCACCAAAGAGTGCCAACATGGAAGAAACATCAAACAGCCAGTCATAGACAAAATGACTCAGCCAGCTCACATCAGTCAGCCTCTGTCATCAGCAACCCCAGTCAGATAGCCAAGTGGATGAAGTAGCCATCATGGCAGGGAGACAGGCTATGCATATGTCCAACCTAGGTTCCCATTCATCAAGATTAATTTAGCTGCTACTCCTGCCAAATGTACAACCTGCGAACAAGAGAGACTAGTGCTGAGTGCTCCATACAGTATCACACTCTTTGGCCTCTTGTTTTCCTCATTCAACAGTAATTTATGGAAATTCCTGCAAATTATTTGGATGCCCTCTAATTCATTATTTTTAATGGCCACACAATATTCCATGGCATTCCAAAGCTTTTCCTACAACGGCCTCCTTTCAAGTTACGACATCCTGTCAACTTCCTCTGATGGTAGGAAAATGGAACAAGTTGCTAAGAGTAATTGACTATGAGGATATCTGAGAAGATCCTGTCTGACTTGTCTTCTGCCAATAACATACTTCCTCCCCTCCTGCTCTCATTTCACATCATACAGCAAAAGTTAACAGTTCAGAGCTGAATTTCTACAACTGATAAATTTAATTCTGGGAATTGAGTTATAACTTTAAAATCTATTTCTGGCTACAAGCTAATGAAGCTACTGTTCTCTCAAATAAATGATAAAAACAGAGAAACTCTTTTAAGGACTTTCCAGGAGACTTAGCAGAAAGCTAATAGTATTTAAAAAGCTGCAAATACATTCTCAGAGTCACTGTAAATAGAAGAAAGTCAACAGCAAGTATCTAAAACTCTAGTGCAAGAGTTCATGTAGCCAGGCGTGGTGGCTAATGCCTCTAATCTCAGCACTTTGGGAGGCTGAGGGAGGCAGATCGCCTGAGGTCAGGAGTTCAAGATTAGCCTGGCCAACATGGTGAAACCCCATCTCTACTAAAAATACAAAAATTAGCCGGGCATGGTGGCAGGCACCTGTAATTCCAGCTACTCATGAGGCTGAGGCAGGAGAATCACTTGAACCAGGGAGGTGGAGGTTGCAGTGAGCCGAGATTGTGCCATTGCACTCCAGCCTGGGTGACAAGAGCAAAACTCTGTCTCAAAAAAAAAGAAAGAAAAGATTAAAGAAAAGTTCATGTAGGTCCTTTTGAGGATCATCATATATCCACACATTTTTCTTAATAATGAGCTAAAATTGATCTAGAAAGCGGTAATGGAAATGGCAAAAGAGAACCTGTCTACCTTCTAATTGTCCTCAAAAAGGCAGCAGCTGCCGCAGGATGCCCTTATATGGCATTTGTTTCCTGTTGTCCCTTGAGTGAAGTCTGCAGGGACACACTAGGGCAACTGGTACTTGCCATTTCCTGGAAGACAACCACAGGGCCGACTCTATAATTACCCGGAGGCCCTGCCTAGGTACCACAGTAGTAATCAGGCATCCGTCACCGGAAGGAGAGATGAATTGGGGCTCTGGATAGATGTGCTGGACACAGACAGTGAACCATCCAAACCCCATTTGTACAGAGCCTATCAAGAAAGCTTTGCCTCCACAGATGCTACACAAAACATTGTGTACATGCTACACAAGGCAATGGACAACCACCACAAACTGCTCTGCAGTTCAAAATATCTGAATGAGAGCAAAATTTTATGAATGCAAATAAATAGTGCTTGAGTATCTGGAGATGCAGTTTGCTTTGGCAACAAATCCTGTGTCTTGTCTATCTGGATCTCAGATCAAAAACTCATGACTCTACCAGCTAACTGTCAGTTTTAAGTGACTCCTAGGATGAGTCCTCTAACAATTTCATTTCTCTGCAATGCAGCAAACAGTGTATTAGCTAGGGTTAAATCAGCATCTGTGATTTCATAACAAACCAACGAATTCTAATGCCATGTCTAAATTATGTGGCTATTTGTAATCACTTCCCTTGGAAGGTATAACCCTTGATTGTAGCAAGTAATATATCAGATCACCTTCTAAAATACAACTCCTTTTCTTGATTAAAAACTAAATGATTTCACATGATTTGATTTTTATTGTCTCAAGAAATTTCCACAATCTTTTAAGAAGTGGTTTTTTTCAAACTTTATCCTGCGAAATCTTTCTTCAGAAGAAATATTCCCAGAGCGACAGACAGATAAAAGCAGAATTCTTTTAATTTGCAGTTTGGCATTTTCCCTCCTATTGCATTGCTCCCCAGTAAAGAAAGAAAGAAATCTGTCATGGCTTATGTGTTAATGTAGTCATTATTTTTAACTTGTTGAAATAATTACAAACTCAAGAAAAATTGCAAAAAATAGTACAGAAAGTCCTGCGGGCCCTTCCCCCAGTTTCCCCCAAAGGTAACATCTTACTTAAGTATAATGCATTATCAAAACCAGGAATACTACTAACTAGACTATAGACTACCCAAATTCCACTGGTTTTCACATGCAGTCATTGTCTTGCATAGTTCTGTGAAATGTTTTCTCACATATAGATTCCATCACCACGAAGGAGCTCTGTTGTGATGCCCCTTTATAGCCACACACTCTCTCCATCCCCATCCTTAATCCTTGGCAACCACTGATCTGTCTCCATTACCTGATCTCTAAAAATGTTACCATTTCAAGAATGTGATATATGTGGAATCATACATTATGTAACCCACTGAGACTGGCATTTTTCACTTAGCATAATACCCTTAAGATCTATCCAAGCTGACATGCTATATGAATACTTCACCCCTTTATATTTCAGCATAGAATTCCATTGTATAGATTTACATCAGTTTCTTTATCCAGCCACCTTTTGAAGGACACTTGGGTTGTTTCCACCTAGAGTTATTGCAAATAAAGCCGCAGAAAATATTTGTGTAAAGGTTTTTGTGTGAACATAAGTCTTCATTTCTCTAGGATAAATGCCCAAGACTGCATATGCTAGAATGTATGGTAAGTAATGTTTAATTTTATATGAAACTGCCAAAGTGTTTTCCAGAGTAGCTGCCCCAATTTATGAGAGATCTCAGTATGAGAGATTTAAGTATCTCTGCATTCTCAACAGCATTTAATATTATCAATATTTTTTCCAATGCTACTTAAGAGCATTACCTTTCCTTTCTTTGTATGCCCAATTTAAAATTGAGAACTATTTAAATTAAAATAGTGCTTCCTAAACACAAAGTTAGTATAAGGTAAATGTGATAATTTGAGCTCAGGAATGGCTATTTCAAACTGACTCTCAGTGAATGGCTTACACTGAGGTCAATAATCTGCTCCCAGCTTTAGGGACTAGAAGCTATTTTATTCATTGACCTAGAGACAGAAGAATATACAGGCATTGAGCCATGCCAAACTCCCAAGAGATGTATCTACAAGCTAGCATATCAAGTATAACTATATCAGACAAAGCTTGCCAAGGGGAAGGGTATACTCATTTCCTCTTGCTTGGTGGATCACCCAAGAGCACAAACCTCAGAGCAAATACTTACAGAAGGAAAGTACAGGACGTGGGATGTTCTTACAGGCATATTTATGAAGCTAAGCCGGCTGGATAGAAAGCTCCCTTCATTTTAGGTATTCCCTAACGAATCACAATTACAGTCTATGGGGTGAAATCATTCTTTGGCCATTGACCATGCTATAGAAAAAGACCCACTATTAATCCCCTTTCTATAAAAGGGTTACTTACCTTCTTCTAAAGGTAACATTGCAACATGAGCCTTCTTCTTTCAAGTTCCATTAACATGCTAATTCCCAAGTGTATTAATTTTCATTGATTATATTTTAAAATGCTGACTTCCTACAGATGCTGTGGACCCACTCTCATAGAGCAGAAAACTACCTCTAAATTATAGGATAATTCTAAACTGGTAAATAACCAATTGCAATCTTAGATTGAATTTTTTTAAAGCTTGTTGTGAAATGTGAAAGCAATACATGTCCTGAGTAAATCAGACTTAGGAGTCCTCAGCATGTGATTGCACTGACCGCAGAGGTAGTTTTTACTCTAAATTTTAGGGTCTATAATACTTTGATGTCTACACTACTCTATCCATGGACAGAGTATTTTAAAACCCTAAGTACAGGCTATGTAGATAATCACATTGCTACTTGTTAGAGTTCTAATCATACAAAATAGCATTTAACCAAAAACCCAAAAGAGCTTTGATAACTGATAACATTGCAAATATAACTGTGCATCACCACTGATCACTAGAGCTAGACCTTCATTATGGGACAAAGAACTATGAGAAAAAGATTTGGAAAATACTTGGAAACTCAAAACTTCATGTGGTTTCTTGAATTTTAATTGGTCTACTTCAAAGGCTAATGTATTTCCTTTCTGAAAATGTCTGCATTACATTCAAACTATTTGAAATTGTCTTTATTATTGTGGTTGAGTAGAATGCCAGTTTTATTGAGTTAATTTGTCTGTATTTGTTATAGATTAAGCTAAGACATCTCAAAATTCAGTGGCTAATACAAGGTAGAAGTTTATTGCTCTCTCACACGTAACAGTCCATAGATAGACGATCTGAGACTGGGAGGGCATCTCCGCCATGTCCATTACACACCTTCCGTTGCTGGCTCTAAAATGGCTGCCCCAGAACCGTCCATCATATCTACCTCTCGGGCAGTAAGAAGAAAGAAAATAAGTTTGTGTTACTCATTTATTTCAAGGGCATGATATGAAACTGGCACACATCACTTCTGCTGCTATTCTACTGCCAAGAACTTAGTCATAAGGGCACAGCTACTGCAAGTGAATGTGGGAAATATAGACTCCAGCTGGAAAGCAGCATGCCCAGCTATGACTCAGGAGTTTTGATGCTAAAGAAAAAAGGACAAAACAGATACTGGTAGACAACTCACCATCTCTTCCACAATGACCAGTTCTTGCTCATTTATAGCCAGCTCTTCATCATCCCTTCCATTATTTTCAGTATATCACCAAGTCCAAGTTCACAATTGAAATGAAGTAGAAAACAGGAACTTTTGCAATCCAGGATGCTGTCTGATTTGCAATTAAGGAACTCTATGGCTGCTTCTAGAGGCAAGAGTCTGAAATACATTCCCTCCTCTTACTGGTATGCTGATGGCATTCACCAGTTCCTATTGGTAAGTGATTGCACTTCAGGGATAAACAAAGGAATATGGATAGGAAGATGAGGAAAATTGGTTTTAAATATAACAAACAGGCCGGGCGCAGTGGCTCACTCTTGTAATCCCAGCACTTTGGGAGGCCGAGGCGGGCGGATCACGAGGTCAGGAGATCGAGACCACGGTGAAACCCCGTCTCTACTAAAAATACAAAAAATTAGCCGGGCGTGGTGGCGGGCGCCTGTAGTCCCAGCTACTCGGAGAGGCTGAGGCAGGAGAATGGCGTGAACCAAGGAGGTGGAGCTTGCAGTGAGCCGAGATTGCGCCACTGCACTCCAGCCTGGGCGACAGAGCGAGACTCCGTCTCTAAATAAATAAATAAATAAATAAATAAATAAATATAACAAACAGAAGTCTCTTTGAGAGTAAAATTTATGTTTTTAATTTTGTTCCACTTTCTCACATTGCTTAATAAATGTAGTAGAAGCAGCAGCCATGGTTGTAGTAATAGCAACAGTAGTAGGAATTGGAGTTGTAGATAAAAGTAAGACAAGTTAACCAACCAGGCACGGTGGCTCACGCCTATAATCGCAGGCCTTTGGGACGCCAAGGCAGGTGGATCACTTGAGCTCAGGAATTCAAGACCAGCCTGGGCAATATGGCGAAACCCCATCTCTATCAAAAATACAAAAAAATTAGCCAGGCATGGTGGTGTGAGCCTGTGGTCCCAGCTACTCGGGAGGCTGGGGTGGGAGGATCGCTTGAGCTTGAGAGGTGGAGGTTGCAGTGAGCCGAGGTTGCAGTGAGCCAAGATTGCACCACTGCGCTGCAGCCTGGATGAAAGAATGACACCCCATCTCAAAAACAAAAGAGTAAGACAAGTTACCACCTTACATCTATTAGGATGGCCACTATCCAAAAAGAAAAAGCCAGAAAATTACAAGTGTTGAGAAGAACGTAGAGTAATTGGAACTCTTATACATTGTTGATGGGAATACACGTAAAAAGGTACATCCACTAGGGAAAACAGTATGGTGGTCCCTCAAAAAATTAGAGATAAAATTGCAATATGATTACAATTCCATTTCTGAGTAGACACCCAAAATAATTGAAAGTAGGGTCTCAAAGAGATGTTTACATACCCATGTTCATAGCTGTATTATTCACAATAGCAACCCAAATGTACATCAACAATTGAATAGATAAGCATGTGGGATATTTATACAATGGAATATTATTCAGCCTTAAAAATGAAGGAAATGCCGACATGTGCTACAACATGAATGAAACTTGAAGACATTATGCTAAGTGAGATAAGCCAGTCACAAAAAAACACTGATTCCACTCATATGACATACTTATAGTAGTGGTCAAATCAGAGAGACAGAAAGGAGAATGATGGTTGCCAGGGACTGGGAGGAGGGTGGGGAATGAGGTATTGTTGTTTAATGTGTATAGAGTTTCCGTTTTTTTGGTCTTTTTTTTTTGAGATGGAGTCTCACTCTGTCACCCAGGCTGGAGTGCAGTGGCGCAATCTTGGTTCACTGCAACCTCCGCCTCCCCAGTTCAAACAGTTCTCCTGTCTCTCCCGAGTAGCTGGGACTACAGGCGTGCACCACCATGCCTGGCTAATTTTTGTATTTTTATTAAAGACAGAGTTTCACCATATTGGTCAGGCTGGTCTCGAACTCGTGACCTCAAGTGATCCACCTACCGCGGCCTCCCAAAGTGCTGGGATTACAGGCCTGAGCCATCACGCCCCGACAGAATTTCAGTTTTACAAGTTGGAAAGAGTCCTGGAGTTGGATGGCAGTGATGGTTGAACATTATAAATGTATTTAATACCACTGAGCTGTACATTTTAAAATGGTTAAGTTGGTAAATTTTCTGTTATGTATATCACATACCACAGTATTTTTTTTACCAAGTAAAAAAAAAAATAGAAAAAAATAGTAATAAAGGTTGTCTTTTACTGCACACTTGCACATGCCAAGTCTTTCTTATTTTCCTAAATAATTTCATTGGATCCTCATAACAATTCTGCATAGTAATTAATTTGCCTCTTTTGAAAATAAGGACTCTGAAACCAGGTGCAGTGGCTCACGCCTGGAATCCCAACACTCTGGGAGACCGAAGTGGGTAGATTGCTTGAGATCAGAGTTTGAGACCAGCCTGGACAATGTGGTGAAACACCATCTCTACAAAATATTTTTTTAAAAAAAGAAAGAAAAAAGAAAAGAAAATGCAGAAGCTGAAGCAAAGTGAGGTGAAGAATAATACCAGAATTTTAAGATAGGCAGCCTGGCCGGGCATGGTGGCTCATGCCTGTAATCCCAGCACTTTAGGAGGCTGAGGCAGGTGGATCACTTGAGGTCAGGAGTTTGAGACCAGCCTGGCCAACATGGTGAAACCCCATCTCTACTAAAAATACACAATGTAGCCTGGTGTGGTGGCGCAAATGTAGTCCCAGTTACTCAGGGGACTAAGGCAGGACAATCGCTTGAACCCAGGAGGCAGAGGTTGCAGTGAGCCAAGTTCATGCCACTGCACTGCAGCCTGAGCAATGGGAGTGAGATTCCACCCAAAAAAAAAAAAAAAAAGTAAGCAGCCTAACTGCCTGTATTATAGAGCAGGCCTAATAGATGCTCTTTATGAAGGCACTGTGCTAGGCACTTCACACGTACATCTTCACAATAATCTCACGGTGCTATTTACACATGGTAAAATGGGATTTAAAAGATCAGATAACTTTCTTTAAGTCACACAGCTAGTGAGTAGTGGAAACAAGATTTAAACCCAGAGACAGTCTGATTCCTATCCCCCAAAGAAATACAGAGCTCAGGCTCCGAGCTGCGTACATAAAAGATGCTTACTAGCAGCATCTGCTGTTTGTTGGGGAAAGCATAAACTAACATGACTTTTTCATCTTCCAATAGCTTTTCCATTCTTTCTTCTAATTCAGCAGGAGCACACTGGAATATCGAGTTAAAACAGTTCCACACGGGTGAACAGGTAGATTGTTTGGTCTGATAAGCCAGTCATCTTTGTCTTGTGTCTGGTAAAAATGAAGTTGTTTTGCCTCATTACGGCCCTGAGAGGTATTTAAGGTTCTATCCAGAGATATCTTATGCTTGTCATCTTTGTCTGACTATAAAAATAAAACCAATGGTGTGCTGCAGGTACAAGCACAAAAGTTGAGTGCATGAAGGTTGGAAGGATGAAAGATCAAGGGAGTGATGGGATGTTTCTTAGCTATATTCATTGCGATGCCTTCCCTTCTTCCTCTTGTCTCTGTCACATACACACTCCCCTAGAATTCACTAGCAACAGCCACCCCTGAGCACCTATATCCAGGCATTTTCCTATACCTCAGATACCTGTCAGCAAGGTAAACCCTAGAAAAAATTGTAAGGGCAATACAGATGCTCCTCAATTTATGATGGAGTTACTTCCTGATAAACCCATTGAAGGCTGAAAATATCCTAAATCAAAAATGCACTTAGAAAACTGAACCCACCTTAAACATACTCAGAACACTTATGTTAGCCCACGGTTGAGCAAAATCATCTGACACAAAGCTTATTTTGTAATAAAGTGTTGAATTTCTCATGTAATTTATTGAATTCTGTACTGAAAGTCAAAAAAAGAACAGTAAGTGTACTCAAAGCATGGTTTCTGCTGAATGTATATAGCTTTTACATTATCATAAAGTTGAAAAATTGTGAGTTGAGCCATCGTAGTCAAGGATCATCTGTATGTGTTTCCTCCATCTCCATTTTTATCTTCCTTCTGTCCTGCTTTTGTGGGTGTCTTCAAGCTATTCTTTTTTTTTTTTTTTTTCTGAGACAGAGTCTTGCTCTGTCCCCCAGGCTGCAGTGCAATGGTGCAATCTTGGCTCACTGCAACCTCTGCCTCCCAGGTTCACACAATTCTCCTGCCTCAGCCTCCCAAGTAGCTAGGATTACAGGCGCCCACCACCACGCCCAGCTAATTTTTTGTATTTTTAATAAAGACAGAGTTTTGCCATGTTGGCCAGGCTGGTCTCAAACTCCTGACCTTAGGAGATTCACCCACCTCAGCCTCCCAAAGTGCTGGGATTACAGGCATGAGCCTCCACACCTGGCCTTCAAGCTATTCTTTTGACAGCTACAAATTCCTCATAAAAGCCTCTGCCCTGACTACACCTTTCTGTCCCTGCTTATGCTTAGCCAACTCACTTGCTTATTCAACAATGATGTGTGGCTTCACACAGAGCCAGGCACTGTTTTAGGCTCTTGAGACACAATAGTGAACAAAACAGACAAAAATCTCTGCCCTTGAGAAGTTTACATTCTAGCAATGGCAGGCAGGAAATAAACACAATGCATTATAAATGAGTAAATAGTTTGTTAAAAGATCATTATTCTATGTTTTATTTATTTATTTTTATTTTTATTTTTGGAGACGGAGTCTGGTTCTGTCCCCCAGGCTGGAGTGCAGTGGCGCGATCTCGGCTCACTGCAAGCTCTGCCTCCCGGGTTCAAGCCATTCTCCTGCCTCAGCCTCCCGAGTAGCTGGGACTACAGGCACCCACCACCATGCCCGGCTAATATTTTGTATTTTTAATAGAGACAGGATTTCACCATGTTAGCCAGGATGGTCTCTATCTCCTGACCTCGTGATCCACCCCCCTTGTCTTCCCAAAGTGCTGGGATTACAGGCGTAAGCCACCGTGCCCGGCCTCTATGTTTTAAAAAAGGAGAAAAAAAATGGGCAGGGAAAAAGGATTAAAAGACCTAAGGGAAGAAACAAAAACTGTGGTTTTCAGAATTAAATAGTGTGGGCAGAGAGGTCTCATTGAGGAAAAACTGGAACAAAGACTTGAGGTTGGTGAGAGAGTAAGCCAAGTAGGTAAACTAGGGAAGACCATTCCGGGCAGAAGGAGGAGCAGACACAAAGGCTCCCCAGCAAGAGTGTGTCTAAAAGATGTGAAGAGCTGCAGGAAGGCCAGCATTCTGCAGCAGAGTGAGTGAGTGGGCGGACAATAGCAAAGATGAGGTCAGCATAGTTACTGCACCATAGCCTCAAGAACTTGGAGACCAATGTGAGGACTTGGGGCGTTACTCTGAATGAAACTGGGTGCAAATAGAAGGTAGATTTCATTTTCTCCCGATTTAATTAATATAGACAGAATATTTCTCCTCTTTCAAGAAAACATATAAAAATCTAAGAAATAACACAATGAGAAGGACCATGAACTAACCAAGTTAATCTCCTACATCTAAAGTGTTTCCAACTTGCTGAGGGGAACAACCTATTCTCTAAGATCTCCTTCAAACCCAGTGCTGTGGCCAGGTGCGGTGGCTCCTGCCTGTAATCCCAGCACTTTGGGAGGAGGCCAAGGTGGGCAGATCACCTGAGGTCAGGAGTTCAAGACCAGCCTGGCCAACATGCCAAAACCCCATCTCTACTAAGAATACAAAATTAGCCAGTCATGGTGGCATGCGCCTGTAATCTCAGCTATTTGGGTGGCTGAGGGATGAAAATCGCTTGAACCCAGGAAGCAGAGATTGCAGCGAGCCAAGATCGTGCCACTGCACTCCAGCCTGGGCAACAGCGAGACTCTATCTCAAAAGAAAATAACAAACAACAACGAAAAAACCAGTGCCGTATCCTAATCACTAACCTCCCCTTAAAACTGTAAGAGAACTTTGTAGAAAAGCACATAATCCTGTCTTCAGATATATTCTTTTAGCTTGCATAAACTCTTGTGAAAAGATATTTTGTCAGTTAACAATAGAATTTTCCAGCCCTTCATGCTTGCCAATTGGGTCCTGAAGCTCCAGGACTTCGAGAACCCAAGACTTCCATAAAATTAAAAATGAACAAATACAATTTATTCTGACAAAAATTTGGGGATTTAGATACCTAAAACATCAGGAATCTGGTTTAAAACCACAAAGTTATCTTTCCAGCCCAAATTAATGTTTAAGTAAAGTGATTCTTTCCTGTGGTTCTCATTTTGTATTATTATTTAGCCATGACTTTCAACATTCAAGGGTAATATTTATATTTATATTAAGATGGAGAACATTTCCTTCAGAAAAACTGCTAAAAAGCTACTTGAGTGAAGACCAAAAGGAGCAAACACATCAGCTGCAGATTTTTAAAGTGGATTTCAGCAGCCTCTGTTCTGTGACCCTCTCTCTACAACCCCACAAAGGGACAGATGACACATAGATTATAGGCACCCTTCAATTATTTAAACTTTTTTTAAGCAATCATGAAGAAATACAGCCATGAAATTTGGAGACACAAAATTCTCTCTTAATGAATAGTAATAACACTTTTCCTTAGGTGTTTTTAGTGCTTGAATGGCTCACCATGCTTTATCTCCTCCCAGTGAAGGAAGAAATGGGCATCTATTATTAACCCCAGGTTGTAAGGAATGACATCACCAAGGCAATAAGAAAGCAAAAGGCTGAGAAAGGAAAAGGCAGCATGTTAACTAGATCACAGGACAGGATTTTTCAGCCTCGGCACTACTGACATTTTGGACAGCATAATTATTTGTTGGGAGGTTGGGGCAGGATGGGGATGGGGAGAGCCCGTCCTGGGCACTGCAGACTGTTTAACAACCTCTCTGTCCTCTACCCACTAAGCTGCCAATAGCACCTTCCCAGTTGTGACCATCAAAAATGTCTCCGGACTTTGCTAAATGCAAAATCACCCCCAACTGAGCGCAGCTCTCAGAGTGTGACCTACTTGTGCCATATGTAACTCTTTCCTCATTCTTATCCTCAAAACCCACCTAAAAATAATAAGGAGGCTGACATATCTGTACTTTTGAAAACTAGCACTGAAGTGGCAATCAAAATGTCAGCAGAAATAAAAAAAAACTTTAGAATTCTAGTTAGATGCTGTCCAACCTTAATGTTTTTGCAGCAACTACACAGATATTTCATATTGACAAGAGACTAATTTACGTAAATTGGTTTTTGTTTATGTGATCGAGAAATGTAACCCATATGAAAAATTTTACCAGCTGCTGAAAGGAACTAGAAGGCTGAACCTTTTATTTCGTTGGTCAAGAGGTGAGTTTCTTTCTTCCCGTCTTCTTCTAAGTGAAATAAAGACATAGTTTGAAAACACACCTGCCCATTTGGCTCAATAGTTGAGTCTTGTCTGGCTGTAGTGTAAAAATAGGCATTCTTCTGTCTGAACATGAAAATAGCACTTCCCCAACAAAAGCCAAAACTTTTAGAATGACAAAAAATGTTTACTTTCATAAAAAAGCCTTTTCCTCTAGTGTTTATTTGAGGACTGTGTAGGTGTCCTAGCAGAAGTAAGCAGGTATATAAGGCTCAGAGACAAGCCTGTGACAGCATGCTTCTTGCAGCAGCTGAGAGGAGCTTGTAATAGTCACAACTTTCTACGTGTTAGGTTGAGAATATACACTGGTGTAATGGATATCTTCCCCTTTTCATAAGTTGCAGTTATATTGAAATAATAATAATGATCAAACTAACTGTCTAATCTTTGTGGGACACTTTATATTCACTTATTCATTTGTTCATCCAACAAATCATTATTCAAAATCTACTGAGCAATGTTCTAGATATTTAAATATATTGGTGAACTAACAAAAAAAATTAAAAATCTCTGCCCCTGTGGAGATTTTTAAAAATAAGATGGGCAGGCCGGACGCAGTGGTTCATACCTGTAATCCCAGCACTTTGGGAGGCTGAGGCAGGGGGATCACCTAAGGTCAAGAGTTCGAGACAAGCCTGGCCAACATGGTGAAACTTCGTCTCTACTAAAAATACAAAAAAAAAAAAATTAGCTGGGCTTGGTGGCGCATGCCTGTAGTCTCAGCTTCTCAGGGAGGCTGAGGTAGAAGAATCACTTGAACTCAGGAGGCGGAGGTTGCAGTGAGCCAAGATCACGCCACTGCACTCCAGCCTAGGCCACAGAGGAGGGAGACTCCATCTCAAAACTAAAAAAAAAAAAAAAAAAAAAAAAAAAAAAAGATGAACTGGGCGTGGTGTTTCATGCCTGTAATCCCAGCACTTTGGGAGGCCAAGGTGGGCAGATCACCTGAGGTCAGAAGTTCAAGACCAACCTGGCCAACATGGTGAAAGCCCATCTCTACTAAAAATACAAAAATTAGCTTGGTGGCACATGCCTGTAATCCCAGCTACTCAGGAGGCTGAGGCAGGAGAATCACTTGAACCTAGGAGGCGAAGGTTGTAGTGAGCTGAGATTGTGCCACTGCACTCCAGTCTGGGCAACAGAGCAAGCCTCCATCTCAAAAAATAGAATAAAATAAAAATAAGATATAGATATGTAGATAGATATAGATGGATATCGATATATAGATATGTGTATACCGTTAGAAGGTTAGAAACGAAACAGAAAATGAAACAGGGCAGTGTTGGCAAATTTTCTGAAAAGGGCCAGGTAGTAAATTGTTTAGACTTTGTGGGCCACGTTGTCTCTCAACTCTGCCATTGTTGGACAAAAGCAGTCATACTCAAGGTGTAAAATACAACAACAACAACAAATGAGTTTGGCTGTGTTCCGATAAAACTTTATTTACAAAAACAGGTGGTTAGAGGTCATAATTTGCTAACCTCTGAGATGTGGTAAAGGGAATCAGGAGTTCAAGAGGGTCATCAATTTTAAACAGGATAATCAAGGTGATAATATATTCAGTCAAAAACTAGAAGGAGGTGAACAAGTCAAGCTTGTGGTTACATAGAGAAAGAGCATTCCAGGCTGATGGGCAGCCAGTGCAAAAGTCCTGTGGCAGCAATATGTCCAGTGCATTTTGGAGCTCAGCAAAGAGCTCTGTCTGGCTGAGGCAGAAAGATGGGCAACCCTATTTCTAACCACCTCACTGGTATCACAATTCATTTTCTTCTTTCTTCCTTTCCACCCCACCCCCTTCTGTTAAATGAAATGTGTTACTACAATGAGTAAGGTCTCAGAAATAGACATTGATATGTTCTATTTTGTCCCCATTAAGGCCTTGGTTCAAATCAATACTGAGAACAGAGATGACAGATGAAGACAAGAATGCCTAACTGCAGAGGTTTCCTCTAGCAACCTTTTACCAACACATTCTAATCCTCAGCAAAGCCAGCAGAATGAAGATTTCTGATCAGAAAAGCAACTATAAAATACTGCCTTATTCACTTGGCCTGTTTATTCCTGGAGTGTTTTTCAGAGGGAACTGGATGTAACTTTTTATAGGACCAGAAGGCAGGACTATAATTTCTAAATTGTCAGTAAATCCATCTAGTAGCAAGTACTTTATAACTCTGGATCCTAATGTGCTGTGAAGGAAAAAATACCTTGAGCCTTCAGATGCCAGCAGAGCAAAGCCAGCCTATGTTCTCAAGTCCACAGGCTCACCCAGAGTGGGACAGTACACCTTGTGTCCAAGAGTGAGAACCCATGGGCGTGAGGGAGCCTTGGCAGGGGTGGTATGGGGTGAAATCTGTTTTTATTTAATTCAAGATGGAGTCTGCTTATAGTGCAATTTTGAATAACTTTTTATTTATTCCATCTTATTTTACAAAATATGTTTCTTATGAAAAGATAACATATCGAGGGATATAGGGTAAAACAAAAGCCTGGGTAAGATTAGCATGCACATAGAAACAGAACTATCATTTGACCCAGCAATCCCATACTGGGTATATACCCAAAGGAATAGAAATCATTCTACCATAAAGACACATATATGCATATGTTCATTGCAGCACTATTCCCAAGAGCAAAGACATGGAATCAACCTAAATGCCCATCAGGGACAGATAGAATTTTTAAAATTTTTTTAAATTTTTTTTAATGTTTATTTATTTATTTATTTGAGATAGAGTCCCCCTCTGTCACCCAGGCTGGAGTGCAGTGGTGAGACCTCGGCTCACTGCAAGTTCCACCTCTCAGGTTCACGCTGTTCTCCTGCCTCAGCCTCCCGAGTAGCTGGGATTACAGGTACTCGGCAATTTTTTGTATTTTTAGTAGAGACGGGGTTTCACCGTGCTAGCCAGGATGGTCTCAATCTCCTGATCTTGCGATCTGTCCACCTCGGCCTCCCAAAGTGCTGGGATTACAGGCGTGAGCCACCACACCTGGCCAGATAGAATTTTTAAAAGTGTGGTACATATACACCATGGAATACTATTTTGTTCTGTATGGAATACTATGCAGCCTTAAAAAGGAATGATAGCATGTCTTTTATAGGAACATGAATGGAGCTGGAGGCCATTATCCTTAGCAAACTAATACTGCATGTTCTCACTTATAAGTGGGAGCTAAGGCCGGGCACGGTGGCTCACACCTGTAATCCCAGCATTTTGGGAGGCCGAGGCGGGCAGATCACGAGGTCAGGAGATGAGACCATCCTGGCTAACATGGTGAAACCCCGTCTCTAGTAAAAAATACAAAAAAATTAGCCGGGCCTGGTGGCAGGTGCCTGTAGTCCCAGCTATTCCGGAGGCTGAGGCAGGAGAATGGCGTGAATCCGGGAGGCGGAGCTTGCAGTGAGCCGTGATGGCGCCACTGCACTCCAGCCTGGGCGACAGAGGGAGACTCTGTTTCAAAAAAATAAAAAATAAAAATAAGTGGGAGCTAAATGATGAGAACTCATGGACACAAAGCGGGGAACAACAGACACTGGGGCCTACTTGAGAGTGGAGGGTGGGAGGAGGAAGAAGATCCGGAAAAATAACTACTGGGTAGTAGGCTTAGCGTCTGAGTGACAAAATAATCTGCACACCAAACCCCCATGACACAAGTTTACCTATATAACAAACCTGCACATGGACCCCCGAATTAAAATAAAAGTTAAAAAAAAAAAGATTAGCAAGCAGAAACGCGTATACAGGGCACCAAAACTTCACTCCCCACACAAACCTTGCTCCACACCTTCCCCATCCACATAAAGTGCACTTTAGGTCCCTGGAATTCTTCCAGTTGCCAGAATGCAGGTCTTCTCCCCAGTAGGTGGTTCCTTTTCAGGTCAGGAATGCCAGCACCCCACCTCCTTTCCCTTAGGAAACTTTCACACCTCCTCGGGCCCAAAGGGGACTTCTTCAAATGAAGTCCTGTCTTGCTATGTTCTCATAGCAAGGGCCCTTCCCTTCATAGCACTTTTCAGTTTGTGCATTTATCTGAGTAATAAATAAATATCTGTTTCTTCCTCTAAACTGGAAGCTTCGTGAGGACAGGATTCCTTCTCCTTTTGCTCCCCATCATATCTCCAGCAACCAGCTGGCACATACGGGCACTCCGTACATACTGGTTGAATAAATGAAGCCTCCCAGCAGTCAAAGGAAAGAGAAAGGCATAATAAGTTAAAATATTTAGAAAGTCAATATATCAAGACAAACAGCTTTTCCTGCATTCTGAGTTTTAAGCGAAATTTCTCCCATGGGTCCTTAAAAACAGAACATTGTATGAATTTGTAGACAACATCTTTATGTTGATATAATAATACATTTTATTTTTAAATATTTTTATTTTTATTTTTATTTTTTGAGACAGAGTTTCACTCTTTTTTTTTTTTTTGAGACGGAGTCTCGCTCTGTTACCCAGGCTGGAGTGCAGTGGTGTGATCTCAGCTCACTGCAACCCCCATCCCCCAGGTTCATGTGATTCTCCTGCCTCAGCCTCCCGAGTAGCTGGGATTACAGGCGCCTGCCACCACACCCAGCTAATTTTTGTATTTTTAGTAGTGACAGGGTTTCATCATGTTGGCCAGGCTGATCTTGAACTCCTGATCTCAGGTGATCCACCCTCCTCGGCCTCCCAAAGTGCTAGGATCACAGGCGTGAGCCACCACACCTGGCCTAATAACACATTTTAAACAGCTGCTTCTTAAAGCTTCCCTCAGTACAAAGATTTTGAGAGAGGTCAAATCACAATTCAGTAGAAATAATTCTACAGGACCCAAAGCAACAAGATCCAGGAACACAGTTCTCTCAGGGTTCTGGTTTCATGCAAAGGTAAAATAATGTGAGAGAAATTGAGCGAGAGGGACTGCACATCCTTCAGGCCCTCCTCCATAAGTATTTCTTCCAGTCAGGATTATGGTCTGATTGGACAGCTCAGAGGTGAAGGTTACAGTCTCTGTGAACACAGAAAGGGCAGATCCACATTCAGTCTTTGATCGTCAGCTGGAAAGGGAATGATAATTCAATTGACTATTGTTCAGGATGGGGCTTTCTTCATTCAGCTGGAGAAAGAATGAATCCTTGGTCTCATTCATTTAAGGATGACTGTGGTTCATACTCCCCTCTTGTGGCCACTTCCAAGTATAGTGGCCTGTAACCAGGAGCCCAGTAAGGCAAAAGGGATATCAAATTCCTTTATATATGTTAGTTAACCTGGAAATTGCTCATTCTTTTTTTCCTTCTAGAATATCAGACCAGTTTTTAAAAATTGGCAGATGTTGAAGAGCATGCTAAAACGAGGGTCAATAGAACATATTAAATCTTCATTGGTCAATATTTTTAAATGTTTAAAAGGCTCAATATTTGGGCCAAAGAAGGTAGACAAATGACTCAAATGCATGAGAATCCTGATGGTTTCTTATACATACTCTTCCTGAAGTATGTTTGCCTTCTCTCAGTTTGGTTCCCTTCAAGTAACACATCCATAGATTTGGAACTTTTGGGGCATGTGGGAAGGAATGATCTGGTGAATGAAGCAACCAATAGAGTTGCAAATGCTCATTTTACAAATATTTAAGTACTTTCCACTGTGGGGAATCAAGGTTATATAAGAAATGATCCCTGGCGGGGCACAATGGCCCATGTCTGTAATCCCAGCACTTTGAGAGGCTCAGGTGGGAAGATCACTTGAGCTCAGGAGTTTGATACCAGCCTGACCAACATAGGGAGACACCGATCCCTGGAAAAAAAAAAATTTTTAATTAGCCAGGCCTGGTAGCTTAAGCCTGTAGTCCCAGCTACTTAGAAGGCTGAGGTAGGAGGATCGCTTGAGCCTGGGAGGTCAGGGCTACAGTGAGCCATGATTGGCCCATGGCACCACAGCCTGGGTGACAGCAAGACCCTGAGGAGGGAAGGAGGGAAGGAAGCAAGGAAAGAAGGGAGGAGGAAAGAAAGGAGGGAGGGAGGGAGGTAAGGAAAGAAGGAAGAGAGAGAGAGAGAAAGAAAGAGAAAGAGAGAGAGAAAGAAAGAAAGAAAGTGAAAGAAAGTGAAAGAAGGAAAGGAAAGAAAAGAAAGGAAGGACAGAAGGAAGGAAGGAAGGGAAAGAAAGAAAGAAGAAAGAAAAAGAAAAGCAAGGAAAGAAAAGAAAGAAAGGAAAGAAAAGAAAGGAAAGAAGGAAAAGAAAGGAAAGAAAGAAAAAGAAAAAAGAAAGGAAGGAAGGAAAGAAAGAGAAAGAAAAAGAAAGAAACAAAGAAAGAAAGAAAAGAAAGAAAGAATCCCTGTTTGAAACTATTACCTAGTAAGGGATAGAGGACCTGTATACAAATAACTGTCTTACACAATGAAAAGTGAAAAATGCCAGAGAAAAAATTAAATGAATATGCTATTCCCCTATGACACAGGACAGAGCCAGAGATGGGAAGTGAAGGGCAAATGAGGGTGATGAACCACTCCTTCCGAGCCAACTTGTCCTATCACACTCTGCTCAGAGTGTTCCAAGCACTTTATCAAAAATAATATGTTATTGAAATTCAGAGAAAAAAAAATAACCTCTTATCAGATATAGCAGAGAAGTCTTCTTAGATAGGAGACATCTAAAGTTCGACTTTGAAAGATTGGTAAGATTTAAACATGAAGGTTTCAGGCAGAAGAAGCCACCTTTGTCAAAGGAGTGAGGCAGAAAATTAAAAGCAAGTCAAGGAAAGGAGAAAAAGTTGATGTTCACATAAGTGAAGGGAAGATATTACATAAAGTGGCAGATGGCTTTAAAATGCCTGGCTCACGAGTTTAGAATTGACTTGGTAGGCAGTGGGAAGCTATTGAAAACTTTTAAGCAGGAGAGGAACATGATGTGAATTACACTTTGAGAGGGTGAAATTGTTTAAAATAGTGTTTAAGATAGATTGGGTTGGAAAGAGAAGGAAGTCTCTGGAACTGTGCTCAAAACTTAGTGTTCAGTGGCCCAGCCCAGCTCACAGACCTGTTTTATTTGGCACAAAGACTGTTGGTCAATATTTAATAATCCCATAAAATGTTAGATTTCTGGTTTCTCTCTAAAACAGTAAAATGATCAGACAATGTTGGGCTGCCATTTCCCTGTGACAATAAAGCTACAAGAATTGAGTAGTGGCTGCCACCTTCAGATGGACTACATATTTTCCATTTCCCAAGTCCCATGCACCCCCTCTTGTCTTCCTAACACAAAGGCCAGCTGCCAGTCATCCCTGCCTGTGTAGGGAGAGTGTTGTTTTCTTACTTCGGGCCCCCTTCGTTAATGTCCGTGGCCTCCCTGGCCGTTGAGGGCAATTTGCATTTGTGAATGTGAGTCCAGAGGTAGGGAAAACAGTCAGATGTGAAGTGATTGGGGCTTTCATCAGGGATTTGAGCATGGGAATGAAAAAGGGCATGTGCAGGAAATATTTGCCCTGTGCTTTTACAGATCTCAACCAACTTTAGCACACAACATGAGAAGCGCTAACAACATGGACAAAAAGCTTATAATTATAAAGATTTTGACTGCATTTCCTCAGAAAAGTAACTGTAATGTATTCAAAAAGTTATTCTTCTGTGTTCTTTTATAAATGTTTGTAGAGTAATGAATGCTGTCATAAATATTATATCGAGTTCTTAGAAAATCATTCATGACTCAGTTTCTCCAACTATAAATTGTAATTGCCAATGAATTACCCCATAGTAAATTGTGTATTTTTTCAGGCATGGGATGTGTTTCAGTCAATTGGTAAGGATCATTAGTAAAAGGGCAAAATTGGTTCAGGGGTAGCTAGAATTCTATTCTTTTATATATAAAACACAGATACAGATAATAGTATATAACTAGATATACAGCATATCTGGAGTATTAAAATTTCATGGTGGGAGGAGACATTTAGGAAAAAAATGTTCAAAAAGCTCCTTGGGGGAGTGATAATGAAAAGAAATTTTTGAGAAATACTGGGCTAGCGAGGACAGGCATTGTGCAAATCATTCACTTTTGTCTCATTTCAAGTTGCCAGCCAGTTAATGCCGATGTAGACTCTAAACAGTCCGAATTTGGCTCTCCTAACATTTGCTAGAGACAAAGTCTCAGCTGCATCCCTGACGTTGTACGATCAGACCATGCAAAATCTAACAAACCCATTGCTCCTTCACAAGGGAAATATCAACAAAAATACAAATACCGTTGCTCAAAACCAACAAGAAAACACAACCATTGGAACAAATTTCCAGAATAGGTTTACGTCATCGCACAAGCAGTACTTCTTAGTCTAAAACATCTTGCTCTGGGAACTGAACACTACAGCCAAGAAAACATCAGATATTTGGAGAAGAGTGGTGTTTGGCTAATAACAGCAAAGTGACCTCACCCATGAGAAGGCCCAAGTATAAACTTCTGTCCTGGTGAATAAGACATAGCCTACAAGTCAAATGCACAGAAATATAAAGTCCGGCTGCACCTCACTTGGACAAGAGATCTGTACACCAGGCGATTTGATACATTGGGCTCCGTGTCTATACCAAGGTGAGGTCAAAATGAAAGAATAGCTACATAGCTCATGCTGCTACTACCCAGCCAACCCAAATTCTCCCAAACTCAATGAGGGCTCTGTCTGAGAAAAGACAACGGCATAAAACTCAAGGGATTTATGTGAGCAGCTGCTGTGTTTGCATAGCTTGACTAAAGGGATATGTTTCACCCCTCTTCCTAAAAATCATCATTCTTCACAGAGAGTATTAGCAGTTCATGTGAAAAGGGGAGGTGTTCTATATCCTATTACAGAGGTTCCTTGACACAATCTTCAACAATTTTCAGCTTTCTTATTGGCCTTCATCACCATCACCATTATTATCATATACTGAACCCCAGCCTAGTCATGAATTGGGCAAAGCACTATGCCAACATCATCTCTTTTCCTCTCAGCTACCCTATTAGACAGGTTTTATTATCATCCTTATTGGACACATGAGGATAATGAGACACAGACAGAGAGGTTAAGTAACTTGCCCAACATCACACAGCTAGGAAGCATCAGAGCTGGAACTTGGATTCAGGTCTTTCTGACTCATCAATTTTCTGCTATACTTCCTCCAGTGAGAGCAAGGATTTTAAATACACTCTCCTTCCTTACAGGGCTTGATTGGTGTAATTTAGCTTGAGGAATAGAACTTATTTCTGGTAGTATTCAGTGGCATCAGTGATTAGCAAAACCCCCCAGGCCTTTTTTATGTCTTATGATAGCCTAGCACCTGATAGGGAGGTAGCATGAAGGATTAAAGGGTTAAGAAAACAACAGGCAGTGAACTTCAACTCCAAATGTTCTTCAATTTAGAATGTACCAATTCTGAATCACAGCACTGGATATACATAACTCTTTGGGCTGGAACTCAGACGCACATGTCTAGCACTCTGGCAATAAACCTGACAGTCCATGTTCACAGCAAATACCATCAGGCTAGATTCTTTTGGATTTTTCCCTACAGAGTTTGGAGAGAGTATGGTCCTGCTTCCTTGATTTTAGAGTTTTGGCCTCCAAAACTTTGAGAAAATAAAGTTCTATTGTCTTAAGCCAAACAGTTTATGGTAAGTTGTGATGGCAGCCCTTGGAAACCAATACAGATTTTGGTAGTGAGAATGGGATACCGCCATAACAAATTCCTAAAAATGTTGAAGTGGATTTGGAATTGGATAACGGTGGTAGTGGGAAGAATTTTTAGACACTTTTTTTTTTTTTTTTTTCATTTTTTCGAGACTGAGTCTGGCTCTGTCACCCATGCTGGAGTTCAGTGGTGCAATCTTGGCTCCCTGCAACCTCAGCCTCCCAGGTTCAAGGGATTCTCATGCCTCAGCCTCCCAAGTAGCTGGGATTACTGGTACATGCCACTGTACCAGGCTAATTTTCATATTTTTGATAGAGACCAGTTTTCACCATGTTAGCTAGGCTGGTCTCGAACTCCTGAGCTCAAATGATCCACCCACCTCAGCCTCCCATATGCTGGGATTATAGGCATGAGCCACCACTCCCAGCCTAGACACATGGTTTTAAAGAGCCTAGATTGCCTTGAAAAGATTGTTGGTAGAAATGTGGACATTAGAGGAGATTCCAGGAAGGGCTCAGAAAGAAGTAAGGAGAACTGTAGATAAATCGTCTATCATCTTAGAGAACATGTATATTGTCACAAACAGAATGTTGGTAGAAATATAAATGTTAAGGTGCTTCTGGTGAGGACTCAGAGGAAATGATGAACATGTTATTTGACACTGGCAGGAAGGCGATTCTTGTTATAAAATAGCAGGAACTTGACTGAATTATGTTCTACTGTTGGGTGGAAAGCAGAACTCCTAAGTGATGAACTTGGATATTGAACTGATGAGATTTCCAAACACAGTGTGGAAAATGTGGCCTGGTTTTCTCTTGCTGTTTATAGTAGAAAATGAGAGGAAAGAGACAATTGGAGGAAGAAACTATTAAGCAAAATAGAACTTGATGACTTTGGAAATTCTCAGCATATCCAGAATGCAAATGGTGAGAAAGCATGCACTGGGGAGAACATCAAGAATTTGGCTAAACAGCATTTTGTTATAGAGATTAGGTATGTGAGTGTGACCCATGGATTCAACCTTCTCAGCAGGAGCCAGAAATATAAGTGGGTTTATCCAGGAAAAATCTGTGCAGGACCTTCTTGTCTGATGGCCCAGATCCCCATGAATTGCATAGGAAACCAATAATGTTTTTAAGAATGTTATATCAGCAGAAATACTGCCAACCTGGGCTTCACGAAACAGAGGTAGGACAAAATGAAGGCTGTAGGACTTTCAAAATTCTATATGACTGCAAACATGTGTTATCCATCAAGGAAAAGAAAAAAATGATTCCTACTGGGCACAGTGGCTCACATGTGTAATCCCAGCACTTTGGGAGGCCAAGGCAGGCAGATTGCTTGAGCCCAGGAGTTTGAGACCAGCCTGGGCAACATGGTGAAACCCCATCTTTACTAAAAACACAACAATTCGCCAGGTACCGTGGGACACACCTGTAGTCTCAGCTACCCCAGAGGCTGAGGTGGGAGGATCACTTGAGCCTGGAAAGCGGAGGTTGCAGCAAGCCAGGATCATGCCACTGCACTCCAGCCTGGGTGACAGAGTGAGATCCTGCCTCATTAAATAAATAAATAAATAAAAATAAAAATATGTCAGCTGAGGAAAATGATGAGACAAATCTCAATAATTTTAGGAGATTTATTTACCAAAGTTAACGACGCGCCCGGGAGATAGGTCTATGCTTTTCTCTGAAGATGATTTTGAGGGCTCCAAATTTAAAGGGGAAAGGGTGGGATATTGAGAAGCACACAGTTTTCATGTAAGAGGGGTTAGGGAAAAATAGTCATTTATGCCTTTTCCTGGCTCCGTGAATCTACATTTTTTTTACGTAAGATGACATAAACAAAAAGGGCAGAGGAAAAATGTGGATAATCTGCATTTTACATCAGATAACACAGACAAAATGGACAAAATGGGGTCAGGGAACAGTCAGATAAGCATTTGTGTCTGGTGGGCCAGAGCGACTGCACCTGTAAAGATAAGCTATCAATTTGCATTGCCATGGTAAAGTTATAAGAGCTCACTAGGAATTTCCTTGTGGGCAAAATATAGGAGGGGCATGTAGCTTTTCATCTTGTAGCCATCTTATTTAGGAACCAAAACGGGGAGGCAGGTTTGCGTGACCCAGTTCCCAGCTTGACTTTTCCCTTGGCTAAATGAGTTTGAGGTCCCAAAATTTAATTTCCTTTCACACATGAATAAATGACTCCTGTAATAGGCTGAATTGTGTCTCCTCAAAATTCACATGTTAAAATACCTCAGAATGTGACTATATTTAGAGACAGGGCTTTTAAAGTAACTAAGGTGAAGTCAAGTAATAAGAGTGGTCCCTAATCCACAATGACTGGTGTCCTTATAGGAAGGGATTAGAATACAGATACACACAGGAGAAGGGCCATGTGAGGGCACAGCAAGGTGGTTATCTGCAAGCCAAGGAGAGAGGCCTGGGGAGAAACCAACCCTCCTGACCTTGGATTTCCAGCCTCTAGAACTGGGAGGAAAATAAATTTCTTCTGTTTAAGCCACTCAGCCTGTGGTATTTTCCTATGGCAGCTCTAGCAAAGTAATACAACTCAGAAGATAGTTCAGGAACCGGTGGGGTTCCTGCAGGCCCCAAGGGCAGAGCCTCTGTGGGCCAAAGAGCAGCGCACTGAGCCACAGAGGATTATTCTGAGGCCTGAAACATGATGGAATTTGGCCTGCTCTGTTTTGAACTTGCTTGGAACAAGTGACCCTTGTCCATTTATGTGTTCCTTCCATTTTCTCCATTTCAGAATGAAACTGTTTATACTATGCCGTTGTATTTGGGGAGAGATAACTGGTTTTCTAGTTTCATAGATGAGGAATTGGGATAAATCATACCAAGAATCTCACATACACCTGATTTAGATGATTTAGATGATGATATTTGGGACATTTTGACTCGATGATATTTAAATGAGATTTGGAATTTAGAGTTAATGCCGGAATAGGTTCAGAAATTTGAAATGGGTTAAGAATGGGATGGATGTATTCTGCATGTGGAAAAGACATGAATTTTGGGGGAGCAGAGAATGGACCTATAATGTGTTGAATTGCTCCCCAAAAAGATATGTTCAAGTCTCCATCCTTCATACCTGTGAATATGAGCTTATTTGAAAATAGGGTCTTTGCAGATGTAATCAAGTTAAGATGAGGTCACACTGGATTACGGTAAACCCTAAATCCAATGACTGGTGTCCTCACAAGAAGAGGGCACACAGAGATTCACAGGAGACGCACAGGAAAAGAAGGCCATGAGAAGAGGGAAGCAGAGACTGATGTGATGCGGCTATGAGCCAAGAAATACCAGGTGTTTCTGGAAGCCACTCATTGGAAGTCAGAAAGAGGCAAGAAAGTATTCTTCCCTATGGCATTGGGATGCAGCAGGTGCCTGCTGACACCTTGATTTCAGACCTTTAGCCTCTAGAACTTCAAGAAAATATATTTCTGTTGTTTTAAGCTGCCCAGTTTGTGGTAATTTGTTATGACAGCCCAGGAAACTAATGCAAACCTCTTACGGCTCTATAGAACCACAAGATTGTACGGCACTAAGATAATCTAACCCCTTATATTTCTGTTATCCCAGTTGTCTCAATTATTTGTGTCTTTATAGGGCTGCCTCTTATTTTTGCCCTAATTTTCTCTCCCTTCCCCCCTTTATATCTTATCTCGGCCCCGCCATGCTTTTTTTAAAAGTTTGCTCTGCCCCTTCTATCTTCTTTTCTTCCTTTTTCCTAATACTGTTTTCTCAACAGGGTCTCCTTCCATTCCTAATGAAAATCTATTTTCTGGTTCTCTTGCCTATACAGGGTCCATCCTCTGGATGGGAGGAATATATCTCCCCATCCCACTGAAGTCAGCTGTGGTCAAATGACTTATGTTGATCAATGAAATGTAGGCAGAAGTGATAAATATTATACCCAGGCAGAAGCTTCACCAACCAAGCATATTTTGCTGTATCTTTTTTTCTTCTGCCAAGGGAATTGGTCCATCAGCCTACACTCCAGAGTAAAGACATGTAACAGAATTGCAGCAGACCTGCCATAAACATGTGGCAAGAATGGAAAAAACAAAACAAAACAAAAATTTGTTGTTGTAAGCATCTGATATTTGGGGATTATTTGTTATTACAGCATACCATGTTCTTCTTACACTCCCTAACATTCAATGAGAAAACTTTCCAGATCTCCCTTTTATCTAATGAATAAAGATCAAACTGCTTAGCCTGATATCTAAAATCCACTGGTCCTGGCTGGGCACCGTGGCTCATGCCTGTAATACCAGCACTTTGGGAGGCTGAGGCAGATCACCTGAGGTCAGGAGGTCGAGACCAGCCTGGCCAACATGGTGAAAAATTACTAAAAATACAAAAATTAGACAGGCGTGGTGGCACACGCTTGTAATCCCAGCTAATTGGGAGGTTAAGGCAGGAGAATCGCTGGAACCCAGGAGGCAGAGGTTGCAGTGAGCCGAGATCAGGCCACTGCAATCCGGTCTGGGCAACAGAGTGAGACTCTGTCTCAAAAAAAATAAAAATAAAAGATAAAATAAAATCCACTAGTCTTAACCTATCTTTCTCCTTTTAGTTTCACTTATTTTGCTTCAAAGTTTATTGCTAAAAAAAGCAATTAATTACATTACACATTACAATTTTTATAATTATAATTACACATTATAATTTTTATAATTTAATTTTGTTAAATATATAATGCATAATGTAATTTTGTGAAATATAATGTGTAATGTATAAACATAAGGTGTAATGTGTAACATAATAATGTCCACATTATATTTAACAAAATATTGTGCATATTTTGCTACTGTCTTATTTGTTAATTGCTCCCTGTGTATCAAGCCTCTGCCTAAGACCAAATAGAGGGTATGACTAAACCCATAGAAGGGCTGGCCTGGGAGAGGATAGCTAGAATAAACTCCTGCAAGAGTCCATAGTCAGAAAATGACCCAGAGGGTTAATAATCAGCACAGAGCTGAGAGATCTGAAATGGTTCAGTGCCAAGTTATGATGGTACTGTGGGGGTAAGGAAATTCCACAGGCAGAGATCAGTAACTCAGCTGGAATTGAGACCTCAGAATGGGTCCCAGAAGCAAGACCCACGGAGAACTAAATATCAAGGTATTAAAAACCTAATGGGGAAAATATTTTAAATGTCATGGGGTGTTATAGGCTGAATTATTTCCCCCAAAATTCATAAATTGAAGTTCTAACCCCCAATGTCACTATATTTAGAGACAGAGCCTTTAAAGAGGTAAATTAAGGTTAAATGAAGATGTAAAAGTGAGGATCTAATCCAACAACACTGGCATCCTTATAAAAAGAGGCAGAGACACCAGAAGCACACATGCCCAGGGGAAGGACTGTGTGAGAACACAGCGAGAAAGTGACCATCCACAAGCCAAGGAGAGAGGCCTCAGGAGAAACCAACCCTGCTGGTACCTTGATCTTGGACTTCCAGCCTCCAGAACAGTGAGAAAATTAATTTCTGCTGTTTAAGCCACCCAATTTGTGGTATTTTGTTACGCCAGCCCTAGGAAACTAATAAATTGGGTAAGCAAGGAAGAGGGTCCTACAGGCCAGGTCCTGGCCAAGATCAATACAGACACTCTGTTTTTACTGCAGCTTTTTCACTCACCCATACTTACCTCCTTCCTGGGGATCTCCACTATTCCAAAAGAATCATGCGACTTTCTGACAATGAGTGTATGCCTTGGCTCTTGGACTCCTAATAGGCAGGAACTACATTTCTTTCATAACACCCAGAGGCTTCTGCTATATGTAACAAAGAAGTTCTGTATATGCTTGAGGATTAATTAACGTGTTCTCTGCTCCTTCCCCTGAATTAGGGATTCTTAACTACATAGAATCCCTGAGAGGATATTGGGGGGGGAGTTTCATAGATGGGTTTTAGGAGCTTGCTCACAGCTTTCGTCAGATTCTCAGAGGGAATCCTAACACAAAAAGGTAAAAAAAAAAAAAAAGAAAAAAGAAAATCCACTTAGATGTTGACATCTGTCACATCCTCTGACCAACACTGATGTTACGTCTCTTCATGTACAGTAACATAATGAGCTTTTTGTCAAACTTTTCCCAACCCATTTGGACGTCTGATACGTTTTCTAAATCTGATCTATAGCTCCATCTGTTAGGTGAGTATTGTTGCAGGTTTATTGTCCTCAGCTTTCCGAACTGTAAACTACTTTAGAAAAAACAGCTTCAGAAACAGTAAGAGTTTGAATATCTGCCAACAAACATTTCCAAATAAAGCTATACTCAAAAGGCACTGCGAATTCAAAGGCCTTTTTTAAATTCATTTTTCTCTCTTGTTTTGTTATAAGAAATACAGTGGGTCTTTATTAATCATGTTATAAATTAATAAGACTTCCAATAAAACTGAGAGTCAAAATTCTCAAGCTTTACCACCTACAAATGAACTCTCTAGGTGCCTATTTACATTTAAGAGATGAATCCAGTTTGCTTTAAGTAATTACTTTTTAGGTTAACACAGAGTTACATAAGAAAATTTATTTTGATCATTTTACAGAAGCATAAAATATCAATTTTAGCAGAAAAAAAAATTTTAGTTGGGTAACTTTTTCTCCAGAGCCCTCTAAATGAAATTTTTTTCTACATTCTCGTTGAATTGATGTAATCACCTGAAATCAATCTTACAAAGCCATCTCAAATAAATGGAGAATGCTAGTTAGAATAAGAAGTTAATATTTTGGGTCCCCAAGAAAATTTTCCTTAGCCAACTAAGGCCAAATCCTCAGAAATGCTTTTCTTACATATTCTGCAATAGTCTCACTGCTCCAGCGCCCCTCGGGAGACTTGGAAAAATGGTCAGTGTCTTCCGCACTTCTCAGAGCAGATGTGCACGAAGGATGTGCACACCAGGGAGAAGCATGGTCAAACACTGCCCACCCCTTTATCCTTCCTCCGAGGAGATTGCTCAACCCCTAGACCTTGGCTAAGGAAAAACATCCTATTGTCTGAGGCAAAAAGACATCAAGTGCTTTCATCCTGTCCTGGGAAAGGCGGTTTGGAACAAGTTATCCTGATTCTAGAGACGTGAGATTGTTCCCAGCTGCACCGTGACTTGTTTTTGGCTCCTAGGCAAAGTGCCCAGTTTCCTCTGCTCCCAAATCTCTCCAACTGCAAAATAGAGATAATTCTTGTTACCTTTTTCTTGCAGTGTTCTGAAAATAAATAGGGCAAATGATTCTAAAGTGTTTTGAGAGATTTGGCTGAGGGCATATTTGCCTAGAATCGTAGGTGGGGGTTTTTGGTTTATTTTGGTTTTATTTTGTTTTTATCAGTGTTTTTGCTTTTGGCCAGACATTGGCATGCATTTAGAAAATCTAAATTAAATTAAATTATAATTATTCATCTGATGATAATGGAACATTTACAGTATGCAAAGCACTGTGCTAGGCACCAGGAGAATGCAGAAAGGGCATATCCCCTTCCTTCAAGGAGTTTACAGCTTGCTCAGAAGCAGGTATGATATATAAATATATATGTCTATATCATATAATAGAGGTATTATAGATAAGTTACACAAGTGCGGCTGTCAGCCATGGTAGCTGATTTGGAATCCCATCCTGTAAGTTACAGTTGGAGACCCTGGAAAAACCACTCACCCTTACTAAGCTTTAGTTTCCTCTTATGTAAATGATAATAGCTAACATTTATTGAGTGTCTGCTACATGGCAGGGGTGTTCTATGCAGTTTATCGTATTAACTAACTTAAAACTCAGAACAATTGCCGAGATAGATATTATCATCATTTCCATATCCCGGTCTTATAGATAAAAGCACTGATGCTTTAGAGAGGTTATATAACTTGTCCCGGGTCATAGTTAGGAAGTGGTGAAGACAGGATGCAAATCCAAGCTGGCTGGCCTCAAATTCTGCCAATTCAACCACTGTATGACACTACTCCTCAAATGGGAACACAGTAAAACTTACCACGCATAGTGAGGATCAACTGATAAGAACGCATAAAAAGCTGTTAGCACAGTGTCTGACACGTAATAAATGTATGATAAATGTAGAAGTAGCAGTAGAAGAGATTAGACACATATACAAATAAACAGAATGCCCGGCCAAGAATAAGTGCACACCTCCATTCTTTTTCATGGGAAACCTCCTTCTTAGAGACCAACCATCATAACCGTGGATTTACAGTGAGGAGCTGTGTTGAGGGGAGAACTGCAACATTTCTGAATCAGCATACAAGTGATCTGTAATATAAGGAGCAATCATTTTTATATATGTACATTTCCAAAGCTCATGCAAAGGTTAAGGTATCTGAAGTGCCTTCCTATTAAAATTCAGACTGTATTTGCTAGAACGATTTCCAATTGAGCAATGTAAAAATGCATCTGCTGCCATTTCTCTTCTTCCCTCCTTTAATCCCTACTCCCCAATTTCCTTTAGAAAGAAACAACAGCGTGGAGTTTCTTTTCAAGGTCTTAAAATAAAAATCTCCAAAAAAGGGATGCTGCTTATCAAATCTTTCAGAGTTGTTTGAAAAAGAAAAAAAAATGCATAAAGAGCCAAGTGCTTATATTCTGGCCAAGTTATGAGGCTCTGAGAACAAGAGCTTGAGGGGAAGACTGTTAACCCCATCCACGCCACCAGAATTAGCTCTTTCCCTTTTGGTTTGCAAGCACTGCCTGTAAAGCCCTCGCATGAGAGGCCAGCCTGCTAGGGAAATCCAGGAATCTGCAACAAAAACGATGACAGTCTGAAATACTCTCTGGTGCCAACCTCCAAATTCTCGTCTGTCACTTCAGACCCCCACTAGTTGACAGAGCAGCAGAATTTCAACTCCAGTAGACTTGAATGTGCCTCTGGGCAAAGAAGCAGAGCTAACGAGGAAAGGGATTTAAAGAGTTTTTCTCGGGTGTTTGTCAAACTTTTATTCCCTGTCTGTGTGCAGAGGGGATTCAACTTCAATTTGCTGCAGCGGCTCTGGGTCCAGCCCCTTACTTGAGGGTAAGTTGTAATAAATTTACGGCATTATCTAATTGCATTTGTTAAGCTGATTTGTGTGATCTGATAAAGCTGTCAAATATTTTTGCCTAAATAATACAAAGCCATTTATTTACCAAAAAAAATTTTGTGTGATTTACAGAAAAGATACTTAACAGAGAATTTTACCATTTGTATTCATGTTTTCTTGTTTCCTGAGAAATTAAATAGCAAATACTAATAAATGATGGTGATTTTAGTGAAGACCAAGAATAGAAATGTGGAACTGTTGATCGCCTCAGTAGCATTCAGATCTTAGTGAAGCCTGAATCTTGTAATGTGTTTTGTAGAAGTACTTTATTACATATATGAAATAAACTATAAAGAAGGTAGTTTTTAAAAAAAACTTTCAAATCAAATAATTTGTATGTTTTCCATGTTTAAATTATCTAAAGTTATTCAATCTCCTGAGCCTAACAGCAATGTAGAAACGGAACTTTTTGCTTTTCCAAAAGGTAGGAAAATTTCTCCTTTTATACTATATTCTCGTTTGATTATTTTTAAGTTATTGTGATTATTTTCCCTTTCTTGGTTCCCTTTTACAGCTTTATAACTAATTATTTTTTGCCTCCTACTATTATTTGTTAAGATGCTCACACATAGACCTAAAATTTCTCTAATTCTTGATAATGTCTTATTTACAAAAGCAAAAATGGGAGAGGAGAATTAAAGAGCTAAAGAGATTATGATAACTCATATTATAATGTACTACCATTTCTGGCTCTCTTTTCTAAAATAAAGCAATAATGTAAGTTGTGCTTATTCGTCCTTCCCAGGTATTAAAGGTCACTCTGCAAGAGAAAGAAAGAAAGAAAAAAAAAAACATGCTTTCAACTGCAGATCAATACTGTTGAAACAGTACACCAAGAGGTACTGCAGAAAGAGTATCTCTTTTGCACTGCCTTTAATCTGCAGAGAGGTTAAATATGTCACCTTGGCATTGTATCTGAGCTCTCCTCTGGCCCAGGGCCTAAGCACATTGAATAGAAATGTTCACTCAGTCCAAGTCAGCAGAAATCTTTTTTTTTTATTCTCTCCTTTCTCGTAGACACCAGCTTTTTTCAGTTCACAGCTTACTCAGTTAAACCTGATGGTTGTGACTATTGTTAACTATGTTTTTTTTTTATTAAAAACACCCTCTTTGGAAAGATTTAAGTTTATATTTCTGTTCATTTAATAAGATCTAGCAAAGCAGAGCAGTTTATTTCATCTACTTATCATCCAATCAACTAGTGCCACTTTCCACATTTTGGAGAAGAATATGCACGTGTTATTTATGAACCTTGCCTTTTTCTTTCAGAGAATTTTCACACAGCCATTGAGCAATTAGAGTGCTGGCATTTCCTTCCTAGGTCTTTTGAGATTTAATCCCCAATAGCTTCTCATGGCACAGATTCACGTATCAACTAAGTAAAAATAATAGTGATGACAGAAATAAAATGAATAGTGATGTATCTGGACAACTTGAAAACATTATTTATTTCATTTCCTCTTGACTGTTCTTTTTACTCAGTTGGCTTAAACACTGCTATTTTACTTAAGTTTAGCACCATATTCAGAACAGGTTGGGAACACTTTTCCACCAAGAAGAGCATAAACAACTTGTTAGAAGATTTGAAGTGCACGTAGTCCTCACTTATCCCTCTAGAATGATCTTCAGTGGAGAAGGAGACCCCCATAAATAAATCCAGTAGAACTGCCTGAGAGATGTCCAACCAGGCCAGGGTCTGTTTCTCATGGGGCTCACAGGGCATCTTCTGCCAACGGCTGAGTTAGCAATGATAGCACTACTAGCCAGGCTAGCCTGGCTTTTGTCTTAGTCATCAAAAGATGGATAGAACTTTGAAAAACAGAGGGCATGGTCTTGACTGATTGTTCCAAAGGTGGGGAGGCAACCTAATAAAGTGAATGAGACCATGACCTGTGGTTTATATCTGACCATATGGACCTGGTTTATATAAGACCATGGTTATATCCAAGCTTTACCGCAAAATAGCTCTGTGACTTTGGGCAAACAACTTAATCTCTTTGTGCGTCAGTCTCTTCATTCATGGAAATGGGATTATAAAATCAGTAGCTACCTCAGAGATTTGTTGTAAGAATTAAGTGAAGAAAAGAGCCATGTCTGGTACATTAAAGCAATCAATCAATCGTAGATAATATGAAAGTACTGGACTAACTATACGTCCCTATTGAAACTCCGTAGAACAGGAACTGACTCTAGATATTTTCTCAGGGTTTCTTCCTTGTACTTATACATTTTGCTGTATAATAAAATATGAATGCCGGGTCTATGCTTCTGAAGCAGCACAGCAGAGTGGACAGAGCATGGGCTTCAGAGTCCAATGCATCTGGGCTAGAATCCTGACTCTGCCTCTTACAATCAGTGTAAGCTTCGGCAGTTACTTCCCACCTCCATAACTCAGTTTACCCATCCGTTTAGCAAAATGGGGATAATAATACACACAAATGAGGTCGTTGTAGGAATGAAATGTGATGTTTATTAAATGCCAAGTGTAGCACCTGGCAGAGAAGTAAACACATAGGAAAGTTGACAGGTTGCTTATAAGGAATCTCGTACATCAGTGAGGCCTCTGTTACATACTTGCAATGATTTCTCTGGTAGTAACAACGGAGATCAAGAAGGAAATATCCTTTGAATTGCCTTTTTTATCCAAAGAAATGTAAAAGTAAATCTGACATTACTATTTTCCCCTGGTGGGGGGGCCTCAACACGAGGTATTTACTACTATGAGCCTTCACTGCTGCATCAGTTAGCTTCTTAATGGCCGAGTCAAAGGAAACCAAAGAAAGTGTTATATGTCAGCTTGCCATTACACAGAGTGGGAAGAAATGCTACTTTGCCATCAATTCTGTTTTATTGGCCTACTTGGACAAGAGGGAAGGCCCCCAACATTTCTTCTTTCTTATTTCTTCTAAAGGCAAGAATAGGGCTTTTGACTTGCTCCAGGGGATATTTTTTCCTCTCTAACTGAAATTCAAGTGAAAGAGTCTTTTTTTGTTTTTTTTTTTGTCTTTGTTTTGCGTTTTTGTAAACCTCTCCCCTATGTTCCTAGTATTGAAATGTCAGCTGCTTTTTCTGGCTGCATGTAGCAGGAGCAGGCTGTCGTCATAGCAATGAAAGGGTGTAGAGAGACTCCTGCTTCATGACCCGCTCTGGGAAATAACTCTTAGTCTGCTTTAAAATCCTTCTTTAGAAATGAAGTCTCCAGTCCTGGCTTGTTTCCTTCCTATTACACAACCAACTTATGTACACCCATTGCAGTAGCTAAATGTTTCCTTTAAAGATTTAGTGAATAGGTATTTTAAAAATCAACAAGAGAGCTGCTAAAACAGTGGCTAGTTTACTGTGGCATACAGGGGAAAAACAACTGGGAAGGCAAAGGAAGAGAAATAGAAATGGCCTCACATGATACACATACTGCAGCACACCCTGCAATAAATCCATTTTTCAAGTTCCCACTGCTTCCTCCCATCTTCACGATGTGGGAGGTATAGTGGTTATGGAGGGGAATTCTGGGGCAGACTGCCTGGACTTGAATCCTGGCACTCATACCTTCTAGTTGTTTTAATCTAATCCATTCTGTGCCTCTGTCTTCTCATCTGTGAAATAGATATAATAACAGTCATAAAATTGTCATGGGAATTGAATGAGATTGAACATGTAAGGCATTTATTACAGTATCTAACCCATGGTAAAGGTTGGCTGCTAAGCTCAGGAGCCTCAGTTTCCCCCACTTGTGAAATGTGGATAACAGCTAATTCATAAGATCATTCTATTTTTTTTTTGAGACAGAGTCTTGCTCTGTTGCCCAGGCTAGAGTGCAATGACATGATCTCAGCTCACTGCAACCTCCACCTCCTGAGTTCAAGTGATTCTTGTGCCCCAGCCTCCTGAGTAGCTGGGACTACAGGCATGTACTATCATGCCTGGCTGATTTTTGTTGTTTTAGTAGAGATGGGGTTTTGTCATGTTGGCCAGGCTGTTCTCAAACTCCAGGTCTCAAGTGATCCGCTTGCCTCAAGCTCCCAAGGTGCTGGGATTACAGGTGTGAGCCACCATGCCCAGATGATCACTGTATGATTAACTAAAATAATGAATGTACATGCTTAATAAGTAGTAGCTATTACAATTCTTTTTCATGGTTTTGTTACTGAAACACCAAGGTTCCAGTATAGGTCCTGCAGCTCACTTCATAGAAAGCCAATCACTGAGACAACAAGTATTGCCAATGAAGAATGCTTTAATCAGGTGCTGCAGCTGAGGAGAGGGGAGGACAGTCTCAAATCCATCTCACTAACTGACTAAAACTAGGGGTTTACATAGCAGGGGAGAAATGTAACAATGTGTAAGAAAATAAGAACTAGGGAGGGGTAAGGAAACAATCATGGTGAATAAGGGGTCAGGCATCTGCTGCAGTGATCTGGTGAGTTTCCATTCTTTTATACTTTTTTAGAAGTCTGAAGGTCCTGTCCTGAGGAAGGAACTTAGATAAAACAAATATAAGTTTCACACTTGAAGACCAGGAGGGTCAATTTCCATGTTTTTCAAAAAGATCTGTCTGTGGGGCTATTGGGTAAGTTTCAGTTTGATCTAACTCTGACATGAATGGCCTTTTTGAACTTAGAATCTCCCAGTGAGTTAAATATAATGAATAGAGGCCTCAGAATTATCATTGCATAAATGTGAACCATTTGATTTCTAAAGGGGGAAAAAAAAGAATTGTGACTTTTTACATTTATAAAGACCCATCTCATCTTGATTAACACTAGGGTAAAAAGTATTAAAACATCTTATCTTTCATTAACTTTTTATTAAGTTTCTGTTTCAGTTCCTCCAGTGTTTTCTAGGTCATGCAATAATGAAAATAAGTTAGCATTTTTATCTTACATCTCAAACAACTAATGTATTCAGTGTTCTATCCCATGCAAAATGCCAGAGATGCAGCAGGGAGCAAAACTAGAGAGGGGCTGAGCTCTTGTGGTGCTTATCATGTAGTTATGAAAATGGTCATTAATCAAACCATCACAATAATGAAAACTGCATAGGCCCAAACATAAGGTGCCCCCAAATACAATGCCATCTTCATCTTTCTAGTGAGAACATCCTCAACCAAAGTGTTTGGCCAAACAGAATGTACAAATGGGTAATATATTGTAATGCACACTTGGGATATTTAATCTATGGTTCACATACATATTTAATACGTTATTTTAATTTAAATGTTTTATACTTATTAACATGACTTTTTCCTTTCTCACATTTCATGAAACAATTTTGTTAAAACTCTTCATACGCATCTTTAACACCAATGTGTATGTTCACTAGATCCAAGCTGTAATTAATACAGAGCACATCATCAATCCTTCTGCAAGTTGCTAAACATCTGCTGATGCTGCAAATTTAATCCCCAGGCATTAGTCCTCATTCGTGGTCATGCTCTCCACACTTTCATTACTTACTAGATTGTTTTTTCCAGTGCTCTTTAAAGCACTTATTTAAAAACCACTTGAAACTGTAGGTGTGGCTTTCTAAAACTGTGTGATTCCAACTTGCAATAATGAAGTCATACCTCAGGAATAATGACTAAACCTGCTTTAAATATCTTTATCTATTTTTTCATCCATTTTGTCAAGGTGATTTTCCTAAGAACAAAAATAAGCATTGCTTGAGATTTTTTTTTTTTTGAGACAGAGTCTCATTCTGTCATCCATGCTGGAGTGCAGAGGTGTGACCTTGGGTCCCTGCAACCTCTACCTCCTGGGCTGGAGCAATTCTTCTGCCTCAGCCTCCCTAGTGGCTAGGATTACAGGTGTGCACCACCACGCCTGGCTAATTTTTTGTATTTTTAGTAGAGACAGGGTTTCGTCATGTTGGCTAGGCTGGTCTTGAACTCCTTACCTCAGGTGATCACCCACCTCGGCCTCCCAGAGTGCTGGGATTACAGGCATGAGCCACCATGCCCAGCCACTTGAGATGATTTCTAATTGTTTTTTTGAATAGTACTTTGCTGCTCAAAATGAAGAAACTGAGACAGTGGCCGTTAATGTGAGAGACTTTGGAAGCACTTGAATATAAGGCAAATCCCTCTTTTTTACAGCAGGATTTGGGGGCATGAAAAAAAACACATTTTATTTGAACACATGCCATATATAATGATACACTGAAATAAGTGTTATGAAGGCAAAACACCTTTGTTCTAAGAGAGTATATGAGGATCCTGACCTCCACTCAGGGTCAATAATGAATTTCCATGATCTGAAGTCTGAATAGAGGTTAACTCTGTGTGTGTGTGTGTGTGTGTGTGTGTGTGTGTGTGTGTGTGTGTGTGTTTGGTGGTGGTGGCTGGGAGGAGTGGGTGCTGGCAGAGAATTCTGACAGCGTGAACACTTGTGCAAAGACCCTGGAGCAAGAGGGATCGTGGCCTATTTGAGGAACTGAGAGGCAGCCAGCTCCCGAGAGCAAGGGCAGGCAGTGGAAGATGTAAATCTCCATAATACTCCCTTCCCTGATCACTAAATATATGTGCCCTCTGCTTGATTCAAGTTTAATGTATACCTTTAATGTCTGGATGGCTTTTTGGTTAGTCTCAAAGCCCCAACAGGCATGACCATGTATATCCCTAGCTCAGACCCATATGGTGGTAGGTTCAATTAGGAAGGATGATGGGCATTTGAAGGTCAGATGCCCAGAAAAGTCTTAAGTCATTGACTCTGAGTATATCATATACACTCACAGGGCTGGGACACCTTGATGTCAGATGGTGACTCAGCAGAGAACTCGAAATAGAAGAACGTCTTTTTCATCCTTCAGATGACTTCAGGGCTAAACCATAGAGCTCTCCCCAGAGACTCATTAATACTTTAAAAGCTCTAAAGCTTCAGTGTTAACACTGGATCGGGTAACAGCACGTATATGTTAGCCAAAATATGACTAAGAGATTTGCTTTCTGATAACAAGGCCTTTGACTATTATGTAAAAACAAGGTGAACAGGAAAGTTCTGAGTCTGATTATAAAGTACCTATAATAACTGTTTTGTTTACTACATTTCCCAGAAAGGAAATTTTTCCATAGTTGTAATAATTGCTAAAAATAGCAGTCTACAGGCTTCCTCTGATATAAACAAATTCAACAGAAGATACCTGGCCTTATTTGGATGCATGGATGTACATACTCCAGGAAATGATAGGCCAAGAGTAATAAGAAAAAGAAAGTAACAGGACAAACCTCTCCTTTTTCTAGTACACATGGTATGTCTTTCTTAGTTCATTAAACTTTAGACAAAGCGATAAACAGATCAAGTTGTTATCATCTGCCTTGAAACCCAAAAACATTGAAACAAGTTCCCTAGGCCCAGAAGGGAAGGAAGAAGACTTGTGAATTTTGCTGAGGCTGCCAGAGAAGGAGCTATAACCACTGGAGGGTTCAGACTGCAGGGTTCAGAAACCAGGGGAACGCTATAGGCAACACAAGGAAAATTCAGTTAGGAAGACTTGAAGCAATAACTACCAGCACTAAAATTTCCAGGGAGTCACTGACGTGGCCAATATGAAAGAGGAATCCTGTTCTTCCTTTCAGAGGTATGGATGACTGCGTTTACAGTCTGGTTCAGTGTTCAGACAGCTTATTAATGCTTAAGAGAAAAGGAAAGAGAAGGAAGATAGAAAGAAGTATAGCAAGGCAAGAAGTGCCCGGGGAGACAGGTATGCTAAGTTGATTTAAGTGGCATGGCAATATACAGAACTTCAAAAATAAAATTTATCTTTTAAAATTTAAATGTAAATTCATGTTCTAAAAAACTATAGGAACTGAAAATAAATCAAATACAAATATCTACTTCGACCTAATCTTACTGTAATTTAAGTTTCTAGGAAATATCATAGAAACTGAAGTGGAACCAATTACAAAAAAAGAATGCAAAATAAACTATAGTACCGAAAATAAAAACATATTCTGGTCGTTTGTGTAAGTTCCCTAATAAATCTAGACGGAGAATGATGTTTTTGTGTTTTAGTGTATACCAAACTTTAGACACCCTCCTCTTTTCTAGGAGATACAAATTTCAGGAGCGATATTTAGCTATTACACACATAGCTTTTCATCAAAGATGGGAGGTAGCTGACACACACATGGCCCATTCTGCCCATACCTTTCAGGTCAATCTCTAAGGGCTTGGCTGGGCTGTTTTCCAGCTAGCAGAAAGGATATTTAGGCCCTTTTTCCTTGCTTTTCCAGAGACAGAGCTTGTAGAGTGCTGAGAAATCCAATTACAACTTCTTTTCATGGTGAAATCCAATTACAGCCTCTCCATGGTGAAAGCCAATCTTTTTGAACAAAAGGAAACTAAACAAAAGGGCTTCAAGCAGGGGATATGCTTGTGCTCTGCCTTCTCACTTTGGCAATTATGCAGGAAGGTTGCAATGACCTTGGCTTGCCTTGCTTAGGAACAAAAGTCATAATCTACTACCCCCTACTCCCACAAAAAGGAAAAACGTTTTCATATCTGATTCCAGGAGTTTGGGGAGTTTCCTCAAGGATCCATTAGTCAGGCAAAGCAAATTTTGAGCCAACACTTGCTCCCTCCCACACACTTTTTTTCCTGCAAGATGGCTTTTCTTATTGAACTTGGAATGCCATGTTAAACAATAAATAAATTAGTGAATTATTTAGGCCAATATCCTCCCATAATCTGTTTCCAACAACTTTTTTTTTTTTTTTGAGACAGTGTCTGGCTCTGTCACCCAGACTAGAGTACAGTGTGCAGTGGTGCAATCTCGGCTCACAGCAACCTCCGCCTACCCAGCTCAAGTGATTCTCCTACCTCAGCCTCCTGAGTAGCTGGGACTACAGGCACCTGTCACCATGCCTGGCTACTTTTTGTATTTTTAGTAGAGACGAGGTTTCACCATGTTGGCCGGGCTGGTCTTGAACTTCTGGCCTCAAGTGATCCACCCACCTCGGCCTCCCAAAGTGCTGGGATTACAGGTGTAAGCCACCGTGCCTGGCCTGTTTCTGACACCTTTGTGATATCCGAAGCTGTGTGTCACCCTTTCAGCGGATAAATAAAACATGTAAATGGTTTCATGATGTGCTTGAGGTTAGTGAGACTGCAGTACTGCTTGGAGAGGGGTCATCCTAAATTCCTAAAACCTGGTTGAGATAAATGGAAACAGTTCTCAAAACAGTAGTTTATGAAAATAGATATTTTATAAATACTTGACACAAGTCTATAATTGCTGAGATATTTAATAATAAAATTACTAACCACATTCTATTCAAATCTCTGTCACTTCTGTATAATCACTGTACTCCACTGAACGTGTGTAAAATACATATTTGCAGCTTATAGGGAAAAAAACTTGCAAATTTTCAGAAGAATCATGCAGTCAACTAATAGGTTTTTAATTGAAGATTAGTGGAGTGGGGAGTGGTAAATGGTTATCTTTTTCAAAACTTAGGACAAACTTTACCCTAGGTTCAAATAAAAGTGCTATGCCTACAGAGTTAACGAATCCACCATTCAAAGTCGCCCTAAATAGCTCTGAAAGCAAAGCATTTTTACATTATTTGATTCAACTTGAGTTATCTAATTGCCTATATAATATGATAGGGACCCAGGCCGGACACAATGGCTCATGCCTATAATCCCAGCACTTTGGGAGGCTGAGTCAGGTGGATCACTTGAGGTCAGGAGTTCAAGACCAGCCTGACCAACATGGTGAAAACCCGTCTCTACTAAAAAATATAAAAATTAGCCAGGCGTGGTTGTGTGTGCCTGTGGTCCCAGCTACTCAGGAGGTCGAGGCAGGAGAATTGCTTGAACCTGGGAGGCGGAGGTTGCAGTGAGCAGAGATCGGCCACTGTACGCCTGGGCAACAGAGCAAGACTTCATCTCAGAAAAAAAAAAAAAAAAAAAGATAGGGACCCGATAGGAAGGTACTCTGAGATGTACAAAAATCAGAAGAATTGACCTTTATGATGGATAAATAAAACATGTAAATGGTTTCATGATGTGTTTGGTCAGATGTTCATGCTGTCTTAGCTCATTGAAATCATTTTTAACTTTCAAGCCATTAGTTCAGTGGATCCTCCCAACCTTTTACTGGGGACCAAACAATTTTCAGCTAATTCTCTCTAAATCAAGGGAGTATTCTGTTAGAATTCAGAAGAAACAAAACACAAATTCTTAACCCTAAGTGTCTTCTTTTTCTCTCTTTTTCTTCCCTGTTGCCCAACTCCAACTAATGGGTTTTAAGGACTTTATAAAGGGAAGCAGGTTAATATCTTTCTAGAAAAACTTTTCAATAATTTCCTAAAATATGGGGAGAAGAAAATAGTGGAAGATGTTGTTATAAAATAGAAAAATGCTTGGTTGAAACCTTGGTACTTGTATTGATCTTGTATTCATTAGCTTTTTGGATAGGCATAGGAGGGGAAGAGAAGTATCAGCAATATCTCACAGATAAAAACAGCTGATGTCTTCTTACAATCTGAAAATGAAGCCATTGATTTCAAAAGCAAATGTTTTATTATACTTTGAAAAACACTCTGGATTGGATCATTCAAGGTTATAATAGGCTGAGGTAACTGTAGCCTCAAACTCCTGGGCTCAAGCAATCCTCCTGCCTCAGCCTCCTCAGTAGCTGGGACTACAGGCACGAGCCATTAAGTCTGGCTTGAGGGGAAGAATCTTTTCCCACGGTGGGAGGAGAAGAATTAACAGCTGTGGACCAGCTGTGGGCAAGCTGTGTCTTTTCGTCACTTGAAGGCATCTTCTTAACGTTTTCTCTCTGAAGGCATAAATAAGCTTCCAGGTTTTCATCCTATTTTCAAAGAACTTTTCAAACTCTAGCCTTAAAATCCATTAGAGTTTATTACATCTGCTTCTTTCAGAAAAGGTAGATAATAAGTAACTTTGCACCACTGAAGTAAGCAAGCAATTGTTTCCCATATTAAATGTGTTGGCCCTCACCAAGGTACATGAGAAGCTTGGACCATGATCTGAATCCTAAAGGGACTTCTGCTGGGACTGAATGCTTGCATTAGAGGTTCACACAAGAACTAAATGCTCATCAAAGTATGCCATTATTCCCCAGAAGGTCCCAACACCATGAGAATGAGGCTACTTGGAACTGTTCTTTGGTATTATTTGTTGTTTTTCTTAATCCTGGAAGAGAACTACCCCCCAATGAATAATTCTTGGTCCATTCACAGAGCGGAAAGCACTTGAAATTCCTCTCCCAACTAGCAGAATTTAACAACTGACTTACTCTGTTAGCAAAAGAGAGACAATTTCCACTGAATCCAAAGGAGTTTTATATTATACTGGTAGAGTTTAACTAATAAGGGAAATTCAAATAAGAGCAGTCAGAGGATAAAGCCAAGAACTAGGCATTCAGGGGAAAGAAATTACAGGGGTAGTAGAGAAACAAATAAATTAAAGGGTAGGGAGAAGAGTTAAAGGCAGAAAAAGCAGAGGATTAATCTATCTGATAATTACAGGGGCTAGGCTTTAAAAGGTGTATTGTCATACTATTAACAACATGAAGCCAATCATTCAGATATTATTAAGTTACTGCAACGTCACAAATGCCAGGACTTCAGGTGAGCCATCCGAAGAGCAGATTCAGGGTTTGTGAAGCCAAGAGTTTATACGTATGTTTGGGACCTTCTTTTTTAAAAATATGAAAGTCAAAATCAAGTCTAGAACTTTGTATGGAGCCTGCACAAGTGAGGGGCCTTGAAACTCAAGCTTCCTAGTTTTATGGCATGTCTATCCTGGCCATATTCAAATGTCTATACCCCAAATACAACAAAAAGTCGAGAAAAATAAATAAATGTAAATATGAGAAAATCCTGTGTTCTCTTTCTCTGACAAAGAGAAAATAGTAGCACAGATACCATAGCAGGACTTGAGCAAAGAAAAATAAATATAGCCAAAATAATTTCTCCCACTATAACACAGGGCAGGGGGTGGTGGACCCTTTCTGAAGGATTGGCAAATGTCTGAGAAAAAGAACAGGCAACTGTCTCCCTGGATGGATCCATCCCATCTGGAGCTCTGGAATGAGACACAGTGAGATTAGTGAGTGGTATGATAAGATGAGAAACTCTGAAAGGCATGATTAAGAGGTGGTGAAAGGTGGCTATTGCACAAGCTTGGGTAAGATAAGCCTGGGGAATCTTCTAAATATAATTAAAGTAATCCCTCAATTACACATTATAGAAAAGGAGGATTGGACTAGTTTCGCCTGAGCAAGAAAGAAACAGACCTTTAAGAATGTGTCTGAAAAGCTGTCCCTCCAGGTACCCTTTGGCTTCCATGCTCCTCACTGCTGACTGGGCACGGTGGCAAAGAGGGATGGTCAGGAAGCACTCACTGAATGGTAGTTCTGTGAAATGGAGGTGAGGGTCACAGATGGGAGTGCATGGGTGGTACACAGGTGAAGTGCTTAGCATAGAACCTGGCATATAGTAAAATCTCAGGAAATGTATATGCCATTGAATGAGCTACTATTAAATGGTCTAAGATAAAAATGTACTTTTTCAATAAAATAATACTTTGATGACCATAAGTGATTCTACTACTAATGAGTATACTTGAGTGCTATTCCGCAGAGAAATATTTAATGTTTATAGCCAATTATATATTGCTTCTTAAAACTTAGTGACTCAAAACAACTGTTTCATAATGTCTCGAGATCTGGTGGGTCAGAAATTTGGACAGGCCTCTCAGAGGTACTCAGCTAGGTGAGTTGATCTGGAGTGGCACAAGATCTCTCCACTCATGTGTCCTGTGCATTTGCAAGGACAGATGCAAAGCTGGGATTGGTAGAACTGTTGAAGTATCTTCTGTGACATGACAGACCCAGAAAATGGCTCAAGGCTCCCAAAATGAGTTTTCCAGGAGATCCAGGTAAAAGTTCCAAGGTTTCTTATGAGCTAGCCTCAGAAGTCCCAGAACATCATTTCTATCTCAATCAATTGGCCAAGTAAGTCACTAAACCCAGTCCAGTTTAAGGCAAGGAGAATTAGACTCCACCTCTCAATAGCAGAAACAGCAAAGAATTTACAGCAATCTCTACCACAATATTTATACCTATTAAATAAGAAATGTAAGAAATTGTCTCAAGGCAGCTACCCATGTGAGTCAGAATAGAGTTGACATTTGTGGGTGTTTGGCTCTTAATGGGAGACCTATTTCTGCCATGACAAATGATTCCTCTGGAGATTTGTTTTAATGGTAGATGGATCAGCCAATAGAAAAACTCTAGGCATTTGAAATTCAAACGCTGAATGTTTGAATAAAACGCTGTCTAGCTATCATCTTTTAAAATTCCAGCTGAGGTTCTCCTGAAAGTTTGGTAATGAGACACCCTGTTCCTAACAGAAGGAAAGGGCTCTCCTTCCAGTTACCTATCATCTCTCATCTTTAACCTCTCTAAATCCATAAAAAGAAACAGTGGGATGAAGGAAAGAAAGAAATAACCTAAGGACTCTAGTAAAGGGATGAATTAAAATATCTGACTTATTCATTATTGGGGTTATTAAGCCATTTTCTGCCTTATGAGTGTTTCAAATATATGATAACATCTTTCATTTCATTTTTCCAGTTGGTGAAATTACCAAATAAATATAGGATCACATTTGAATCTCAAAACAACTCCAGAAGATAGATAAGAAAACGTATTTTTTTTTTCCTGTTTTGTAGATGAAGAAACCAGTGACTTGACCAAAGTCTCTTAGCTGGTAAAAGGCAGTTCAAGTCTGGAACTTAGATCTTCCAGTTCCATACCAACTGTCCTTTAAACTATGTGGCTGCCTTCGAAGAAGCTCACGCATTTGAGCAAAATAATATTTATTTAGTTTCACATCAATACTGCATATTTAAGTCTTTGAGAATAATAACTCTGTGTATTCCAAAATTTGTCTCATTTTTGCATTTTTCCTCTGGAGTTTTATTTTCTATTTCTGCAAAAATAATCTGTATTTTGTAGTCAGTGCACACCAAACTTGAATGTCTCAAAATAAACGACTTTTTACTCATCCAAGAATAAATGGTATTCATCATACTTAGCAAGGACATCATGGTTTTGATTTTTCAAAGTACTTTGCAAGCATCAGCTAATTAAGCCTCCCTGAGTCTTCAGTATGACAGTTGTTTTTCAAAATATCTCTCATTTCCCAGGAAAGTTCTCCATTCTGTCTTATTTACACAATCAGCACATTTGCTCAGTTCTTAAAATAAGAAGCTAAAGGCCATGAAATTATTTTTTATCAATATGTGGCAAATACAATTAGCTCAGTGAGACAAAAATGCCCAGTGACTAGTCTAAAGGACAACATGGAACACGACGGAAGAACACAAGGCGTTTTAAAGTGTAGATACTGGATTGTCCCACAAGGTCCTTCAAAAATAAAACACAGGCATCTTCTTTATAATTGAAACTTGAAGGGGTTTCCTGCTTGGATCATTCTAAATGACATGACCATGCTCTGCATTTAAATTTTGTTTTCAATTACAGGATGGAAAACACTCTTAAAAAATAGTTCCATCTTTGGACTCAGTAATAATCAGGGACCATTCAGTAAATGTTGGCTCTGAAAAAGCCTGCACAAGTGGCCATCTGAGGTTATATGACAGTCCCTAGACTTGTTCTGTGCCTTAAAATATCTTCCATACAGCTACTCCAGGATTCTCAGCATTCGATAGCTCTTTTTGGGTTAAGAACAATGTGAACATACCTCTTATCTGAGAACAGAAATATATTAATTCAGGAATAATCTTTTTTTTTTGAGATGGCGTCTCACTCTATTGCCCAGGCTGGAGTGCAGTGGCTCAATCTTGGCTCACTGCAACCTCCACCTCCTCGGTTCAAGCAATTCTCCTGCCTCAGCCTCCCAAGTAGCTGGGATTACAGGCTCATGCCGCCATGCCCAGCTAATTTTTGTGTTTTCAGTAGAGATGGGGTTTCGCCATGTTGGCCAGGCTGGTCTCAAACGCCTGAGCTCAAGTGATCTGCCCGCCTCAGCCTCCCAAAGTGGTGGGATTACAGGCATGAGCCACCATGCCCAGCCCTAATTCAGGAATATTCCTATTTCCTCAGTATGGTTTAGATGCATACAAAAAACAAAGATTTAAAAGTATAGAATATAGGATAGGTGAGTTTGTGTTTAATGAGTGAACTAAAAGTAAATATGTTCTGGAACTGGCTCCTGGGAAGCTTGAAATCCCCTAGAGGAGGAAGATACGGAAAAGGGGAGGAGAAACACTAAGGTTCTTTTCCCTTATATCACACTTCATACAAGACATATGTAGTTAATACAAAATATAAATGACTCTAATGATATTACTGATGACAGGCAGCAGGCAGAACAATGAAAATAATCATTTGCATGTGTAAGGTACTTCAGAGTTTGCAAAGAGCTTCCTCACCTCACCTTGCAAAGAGCTACCTTTGACATCGGAAAGAATTGTTATTCCCATCCCATAGATGAAGTTTGGAGAGAGAAAGTAATTTGTTCAAGGTAGTATTTAGTACTTGGCAAAGCCAGGGCCCAAAGCCAGAACTCCTGGCTTCTAGTCTATAGCCTGTTCACTAGTCTGTTTGGGGAGAATATTGGATACTGAGTCCAAAGCTCAGTGTTTCTAATTCTTGCCCACCTCTTAAGCCCTGTACATTTGGCCAAATAATTTAGACTCTTCAAATTTCTGTTTCTTTACATTTAAAAATTATTTCCCTCCTTTCTTCATTGAATCAAATGAGAGAGTATATAAGAAAACATTTTATAAACTGTGAAATGCTAAATAAATACAAGGAAGGTATAATTAAATCCATCTTAATAAGTTAATATTCCTTGGAACCCTGCCTCAAGACATCCTTACAGTTAAACTTTCCTCCCTTTTGTGTTAAAGAATAAAGAGTTCCTCCTTCTCTTTGGAGTTAAACTTTTCACATGTGCTTTAATAGTAGACCAGTAAATATGTATCCAGGACTTACTAAGATGGTATTGTCTCACTTAATCTTCATACTATTTTATAGACAATGAGCTGAAGCCCCCAAAAGCTACACAATTTGCTCATTTATGCAAATTAAGTATTAGAGCCTATGACATCCTGTTTCAGAACTTATGCCTTTAATTGTTATGAAATATTGTCTTGCTAACGGTTTTGGCAACTGGTTTGTTTTTCCTTGTTTTGGTTATCAGTTGCTGTAAAACAGTATGTTCTCACATTAAATGGCTTAAAATCACATCCCTTTATTTGCTCATAATTCTCCAATCTGGATTGGGCTCGACTGCATGATTCTTCTGCTGATTTTATCTGGAGTTAATTCATTTGGCTTCAGTGAGCTAGGAACACATCTGGGGCTGAATCATCCAGGAGGGTCTGTTATCCTGCAAGGTTCTGGCCACATGGTCTCTGATCATTCAGTAGTCTGGGTCAAGCTTTTGTACAGCACGGCTGATAGCTTCCACCAAGAGGAAAAACTCCAATGTGCAAAGGTTTACCAAGTTTCTGCTGGCATCATGCTTGCTAATGTCACATTGGTCAAAGCAAATCACAAGGTTAAGGCCCACGTCATAGGGAAATGAAGCCCAGAAGTTGCGGTTTACTGGGGGTCATCACTGTTTACCATATCTCCTCTCTTACCCTTTATCTTCAATTTTTCCTTATTTACCTGTCTTTTCCCTTCAGCATAGAAGGGAAATCTGGGGCCGGGCATGGTGGCTCATGCCTGTAATCCCAGTACTTTCAGGGGGCTGAGGCAGGTGGATCACCTGAGGTCAGGAGTTTGAGACCAGCCTGACCAACATGGTAAACCCCATCTCTACTAAAAATACAAAAAATTAGCTGGGTTTGGTGGCGCATGCCTATAATCCCAGCTACTCAGGAGGCTGAGGCATGAGAATCGCTTGAACCCGGGAGGCGGAGGTTGCAGTGAGCCTAGATCACGCCGCTGCACTCTAGCCTGGAAAACAGAGTGAGACTGTTTCTCAAAAAAAAAAAAAGAAAGAGGAAAAGAAAGGAAAGGAATCTGAATGATCACATTCAAATACAAATATAAATTTCCTGTAACTGCACATTCCCTTTAAGCTACCACGTTACTCTCCTTTGCACAGCCAATCATTTTTAGAGTGGTCTACACTCACTGTCCTCACTTCATCACTGCCTGTTCACTCTCCAATCACTGCAGGCTGGCATCCACCGACACCACAGCAACAAAACTGCTCTCCCTGAGCTCCTCAGTAACCTCTGCACTTCCAGAGGCAATGGATAATTTCCTGACCTTGTTTGCTTTGAACTCTCCGTGACATTTAACACTTCCCTTTTCTCATGTGACTCTTATTCCTCTTACTGTTTGTATCTTTAGCTCTTCCATCCTCTGATGGTGCCTAATGATCTTCACTCCCCAGGGTTCTGGCTCCAGCTCTCTGCTCAACTGGTTGAATAACTGCTCATGCTACAGCATGCAAACTACATCTGTAACCCCAAACTCCATGCTTACCTCTAGACCTATCTACCCAAGTATCTACTAGATATCTCTACTTAAATTCAACAAGCCCAAAACTAATTCACTATCTTTCTTCTAAAACCAAACCTTCCTCCTATAATCCTTCACCTTGGTAATTAATACCACCATTTACTAAGTGGTTCATATTAGAAATGTGACTCACGACTTTTCCTTCTCATATTCCTACAATATCTAATTCGTCATTAAGTTTTATCTGTTCTTTTTTTAATTATTTCTTAGAACTATCCAGTTGTGTTTTGGTAAATGAACAACCCATTCTCTGAGAGAGGGAGAGGTGGGTGACACTTGATGGTTTTCATGGTGTGATTGATCCCCCCACCACAACTGACTTTGATGCAGGATATTTTCTTGACCCCTTCACGGAACTCGCAGCAGGGTGCCTTGTTCACTCAGCCCGCCCTGCTCAATCCCTTGCAGGAGGGAGCGCGCAAGCCAATGACTGCAGGAACCTGAGCGAGCGAAGGCAGGAACTGGCTACTTTGGCACCAGCGGGAGCAAACTCCATGTGGGCCCCTCACCAGTGTCCAGGTGTGGGCACCGGCCGCGCCAAGCCCCAGAGGGCATGTAACCATACTCTTTTAGCTCCACCGTCCGCAGACAGCAGTGTGTTATCAGCTCAGTGAGCCCTTTGCCTCATCACATGGGGCAGCTGCCTTCCTCCAGCAAGGGCAAAGGGCCAGTGCGACCGCCTTTTTGGGTACCTGCACGTAGTGTGTCCGAGTTCTTGTCCAGTGCCCGAGAGGAATGAGGTCACACAGATGAATTAAAGGATGGTGAATATGGAGAATTTTTTTTTTCAGTGATGAAAGCGGCTCTCAGTGGAGAGGGGAGCTGGAAAGGGAACGGGAAGGGAAGATCCCTCTCCTCTGAAGTCAAGCCACCTCTCTCCTATGTCCAGGAGCTTCTTCTCGACATCAGGCTGCTTCTTCCCTCTGCTGGCTGAGTTCTGGGGTCTTTATGGGCACAGGATGGGGACGGGGCAGGCAGGCCGCAGGTAGTTTTGGAAAAGGCAATATTCAATTGGTAAAAAGACATTATTCAGAAAGAACCAATCGGGAGAGAATGGAAGTTCCCACTTTGGGCTGCGGGTTTCAGGCTTTTCGGCTTGAAGGCAAGATTTTGCCAGGGACCCGCCCCTGTATGCCTACAGTTTCTCTGCCTCCTGTTGCTATCAATTTTAAGCTACCAACGTGACACCACTGAACAGAATCGGGAAGAGACATGCGGAACACTTATTATATAGTATTTCCACCAACAGATATAATAGATGTAAATAACCTCAAAAGAGTAGATAATAGTAAAATAATTATGAAGTGATGAGTTTTTACTATTTATTTTCTTTGTTTTTAATATAATTAATTTAATTATACATGCACGTAATTTAATTTTTAATTGATGGCTTTAACAACCAACTCAAAAAAAGTCTTGAAATGTAACAAACAGCTCTCACAAACCAGTACAAGCTGGATCTATCCCTCTTTTCTCCACTCCTAAGACCACAGCCAAAATGTAAGGCTCTGACCACCTCACCTTGATGTTACGATCGTCTCTCACAGGTCATGCTACTGGTCTGTCCTCCACACAGCTGTCACACATGCAAATCTGGTTATATCATCACCTCTGTCCACACATGCGTGCACACACACACAGACATACACATACACATGCGCAGACACACACACACACTTAAAATAATTCTTTGGGTCCCTATAGCTTTATGGCTGGAATTTTTAATTCCTTGTTTAATGCACTATGACTTTTACAATATGGCTATCTGCTTACTTTTGAACCTTATCTACCCCAGCCCACTTCCCCTATTGACAGCCTAGAGACCCAAATATTAACATCCTAGAGACTCGATGCTTCTGTAACTTCACCCATGCTGCTGCCTGCCACCCTCTAGAGTACACTTCTCATCCTTCATACAGCTAACTACTGTTTATTAGTTTTCAAACCTCAGATCAAGAATTACCTTCTCTGGAGGTCATCTCTATACAGTAGTTAAGAACACTGTAGTTAAGAACACAGACCTGAAATCAAACAGAAGTGTTAAATATCTGCTGTGCCACTTCCCAGCTGTGTAACCCTGCACAAGTTACTTAATCTTTATGCCCGAGTTTCCTTACTAGTGAAATGATTACAATAATGTGCTTACCTGATAGAATTGTTCAGAAGATTTAAAGAATATGTGTGTGCAAAGCTCTTAGAATAGTGCCTAGAACTTAAGTACTTAGGATGTAGTAAAGTTAGCTATTATCAACTACCTAATTTAAAAATGCTTCCTATCTCTCTTTCCATTGCATTATGTACATAATCATCACATTACACTATATGATTTTATATAAATATATATTTATAGATACATTATTAGTAGATACATATATAGATATGTGTATATAATACATATATAGATACATGTATATAAGTATATAGATACATATATACACGTATAGTATACATATAGCCCTCAACCTGTGGGATCTGACACTATCTCCAGGTACACATATATAGTATATACATATATGTATACTATATATATATAGTTTATATATGTATCTATATAGCATATACATATATGTATACTATATATATGTATCTATATACTTATATACATGTATCTATATATGTATATATTATCTGTATACATATATACATTATAACATATATGTATCCATACACACACACACACATACATGTTTCATCCATGGTTCCTGTCTCATAATTCCCATAGACCTTGTTACAATGTTATAATGTTGGCGCACTTTAGGCCTCATAAGCAGACCTCAGAATAACAGGATCTCTCTCTCTCTAATCTTCTATTTTTTTACCTGCTACTTTTTCTCCCCAAGGCAGGACTCTAATCTTCCCCTGCCTTTACCTACCTTGTGTGATTGTAGGTCATAAGACCCCCATTTCAGAAGGGCTTCTGCCCCGTATTCTGGAGGAAGGAATGTTGCATGGAGAGGCCAAGAAGACGCCCAGCACAGTGATCCATGTCTGTAATCTCAGCACTTTTGGAGGCCAAGGTGGGATAATCGTTTGAGCCCAGGAGTTCTAGACCAGCCTGGGCAACATAGGGAGATCCTGTCTCTACAGAAAAAAAAAAAAATTAATTACCCAAGTGTGGTAGCAATCGCCTGTAACCTCAACTACTTGGGAGGTTGAGGTGGGAGCACACTTGGGCCCAGGAGGTCGAAATCACACCACTGCACTCCAGCCTCACAGTCAGAGTGAGACTCACCTCAAAGGAAAAAAAAAGAGGCCAAAAAGAATCTGAACAGGTGGGCCTGGCCAGGTTTCCCCACTCAGCCTTTGAGTACTAAAGCATACCCTTTTTGTCTAAACACATTTCTATGTGGTTGTCAATGGTGCCTATCCTTTCATGAAGTCTCCATAAAAGGCCCAAGGGGACGAGGTTTGAAGAAATTGTAAGATAACTGAACCTGTGGAGGTTTCCTAGAGGGTGTGTTCTGGGGAGGGCTTGGAAGCTCTGTGCCCCTTCCCCCATATCTCGCTCTTTGCATCTCTTCACTTGTATCCTTTGTAATATCCTTTATTATAAACCAGTAAACCTAAGTACGTGTTTCCTTGAGTTCTGTGATGCACTCTAGCAAATTAATCAAACCCAAAGAGGGAGTCATGGAAGCCCAACTTGAAACCAGTCAGTCAGAAGTTCTGAAGGCCTGATCTTGTGACTGGTATCTGGGAAAGGGAAGATGTCTTGTGAGACTGAACCCTCAACCTGTGGGATCTGATGCTATCTCCAGGTACACAATGTCAGAACTCATTTGGAGGACACTCAGCTGGTGCCTGCTGCAGAGTTGATTGCTTGCATGTTGATGACGAAAAATCTCCCACATTTGGTCACAGAAGTCTTCTGTGTCGATTGTAGCGTGGTGTGAGACCACAGGAAAAGCAGTTTGAGATTTTCCACATGCAGAAACTCTTAAGACAGAAACTATGTGTCCCTGTGCTTAGGCAGTGTCTACTAAGCACTCAATGAATGAATTTAAAAAATGAATGAGTGATGCAAGTTCTGGCCAACTGGACATTCTTTCCTTTTGATTCATTCAGCTACATTTAGATTTAGGGAAATGAAGGGAACTTGTGAGATCATGCGGACGGATTAAAAGGGAAATATTTTCTCAAATTTAATAAACTACGCATGTTGCTGCAACAAACAAAAAGAAATGAGCCTTATGATGCAAAACGCTTTTGATAATTCTTGCTTCCCCTTTAAGTTGTACCATTTGTAAGAAAATAGGGTAGCATTCCATGTGCCTAATTCCATTGTTATGTGTGATAGATGTCGGAAACACTCCTGGCATTAAAAGGAGCCTAAATGTGTGGCCAGAATGGACTTTAATGTTCCACTGGACAATTTTTCTGACCTCACAGCAAAACTTAAATTACATTATTTTCTGAGAATCTAAGTTGTTTATTCAAGAATCACAACTTATCTGGAAGATGAGAGAAAAAAGAATTAAAATTTATTGAGCATCTCCTAGGTATCAGGCATTTTTACAAGTACCATTTCTTCTAACTCGCACAAAACTGAATTAGATGTTTTATTAGTCAAGGTTCTCCAGAGAAACAGAACCAATAGGAGATAGGTAGGTAGATAGATCATAGATAGATAGATAGATGATAGATAGATAGATAGATGATAGATAGATAGATAGATAGATAGAGATATAGATAATGAGGACTCAGTTCACATTAATGGAGCCAGTCCCAAGATCTGCAGTCAACAAATTGCAAAGCCAAGAGAGCCAATTGTATAGTTCCTGTTCAAGTCCGAAGAACTGAGAACCAATGATGTTGAGTTCTAGTCCAAGTCTGAAGGCCTAAGAATTGGAGGGCTGTTGGTGTTAAGTCCCAATCCAACAGCAGAATATCAATGTCCCAATTCAAACAGATAAGCAGAGAGAGAGAGGGAATTCTCCCTTCCTCTGCCTTTTTGTTCTATTCAAGTCCCCAGTGGATTGAATTATGCCCACTCACATTGGGTAGAGCAATCTGCTTTATTCTGTCTACTAATTCAAATGTTAATTTCTTCAGAACACACCCTCAGAGACACACCCAGGAATAATGTCTAAGTAGATATCTGGGCATACCATGGTCTAGTCAACTTGACATATAAAATTAACCATCACAGATGTTATCCCCATTTTTAGATGGGGAAGCTGAGGCTTAGAGGGCTAAGTACCTTGCCAAAGATCATACAGATGGCAAATGTTGCTCCAGAGTTCAAATGCATGTCTCTCTAATCTGAAAGCACCGGTCTGCTTCCGCTAAACCAATGGTTCTCAATCAGGGCGATTTTGCCCCCATGGAACATTTGGCAATGTCTGGAGACATATTTGGTTGTCCCTAGGTGGTGGGGGATGGGGGCTCGCTACTGACATCTAATGGGCAGAGGCCAGGAATGCTGCTAAGCATCCTACAATGCACAGGACAGCCCCCGGGCAACAAAGAATCATCAAGCCAAAATGTTAACAGTGCCAAGATAAAGAAACCCTGCACTAAATCATACTATTTTGTATTTCTATAGTTTTCAAAACCAGTAGACTAGTAATAACATACTGATCTAAAATACAAGGCTACGCACAGTGGCTCATCCCTGTAATCCCAGCACTTTGGGAGGCTGAGGTAGGAGGAATGCTTGAAGCCAGAAGTTTGAGACCAGCCTGGGCAACATGGCAAGACCCCATCTCTACAAAAACAAAAACAGACAATTAGCTGGGCTTAGTAGTGTGCACCTATATCCGCAGCTACTTGAGAGCCTGAGGCAGGAGAATCACCTGAGCCCAAGAGTTGGAGGCTGCAGTGAGCTATGATTGCAATTACACTCCAGCCTGAGCAACAGAGCAAGACCCCGTCTCAAAAATAAAAATAAATAAATAAAATAAAATACAAGTGACTATAGTTCCATAAATCTAATAAATATTTGTGGAATAAATGAATAAATAAGTAAACATTGAATTTAAAATATAGAGGAAAGAAACTGCATTTTTCAATGATTCTTTACAATTAGCATTCACTAAGAGGATAGAATGTTTTAAATTATCTTCGCTAATAGAGTCCACATACTTACTTTAAGCATGAATTACTATATATAAAATATTTTATTTTAATACAATAAAAATCATGGAATATATTTTAGTGGGTTTAGTAGTTTAAGGGGAAAAGATCGGAGCAATTTAAGGTTCATACAATTAATGGAATTATTTTCAATTTTAGAATCCTAAAATATTAGGGCTAGAGGATCATCTAGGTCTCACTCTTCATTGTTCATCACTTGAGAAAACTATATCTAAGAAATGGCAAGTGACTTTCCCAAGGTCTCCTGGCAGTCAGGGACACTGCTGGAGCCAGAATCCAGCTCTCCTGACAGTTTAATGCTTTTCTCGTTGTAAGGTATTTTTCAGTGTATTAAAGGTTGGGGCAGCAGGGGGAGGTTGCTCCATGTTTTTACTTAAATACATTTTTCTTTCATGGAAAATTGAATTCCTATGCTTTTTGCCTTGTTTAGGCCATAAGATGTTTTATTGAAAGAAACTTTCAATATCAAGTAATCCAACCAACCTTCTAAGATAAGCCTTTTCCTTCAACACAAAGAAGTGCATTTTGCCAAGCACGTACCATCTTACTCCTTAAAATGTTTGGAACTTTTTGTTTAAAAACTCAAACTCAAAGCGAAATCTCAATTTGTCACAATGGTGGTTTTTTTGTTTGTTTTGGGATTTTTTTTTAGTTTTTGTCCCCCTTCCTTACACCTTTGTGTAAGAGGTAAAATGGAGAATTTGCAAAATAGCTAGAAAAAAGCTGGAGTAGGCGCCTGGAAATCTAGCTTCAATCCCAGCTCCCCTTCTACAGGGCTCAGTAACCTCCAGCATGTCACACTGTAGGCTTTCTAGGCCTGTTCTTCATCTGCCACATCCTGGGGTTGTTGTAAAGATCAAATAAGGTAATATCTCATTTGTAAATTTATTTGGTAAACCCAAAGCACTATGGCAATAGAAATGTCAAGTATATTTTATATGCCATTACTCATTCTAAATAAAGTAAACATGCATTCCATTGTTAATATTCTAAATTTCTCCTTGTTATATGTAGTCATTTTCAGAAGGATCACTTACAAGAATTATACTTGAGTCTCCAAGTACATGTCATTTTCATTAAAACTGGGAATTGATTAGTCCAGACTAGTAAGGTTATAAATGATTTAAGTTTCTCCCTACACCCCTGATTCAACCCTCCCACCCCCACCACACACACACACACACACACACACACACACACACACACAATACCAAATCACTTTCTATGTGCAGCTTTACTCTCCATTCTTCCAACTCACTGTTCCCTGGTCCAGGTGGCCCACTCTGTGTGATTTGAATAGTGAGATAGGTAAAAATGTGTTCTTGTTCCTAACATGATGAGGAAGTCTATGCTATAGCCCTGTTTTCTTCAATAAAAACTTCATTTGCTGCTACTTTGAGAGGCCGAGGCACGTGGATCACTTGAGGCCAGGAGTTCGAGACCAGCCTGGGCAACATGGTGAAACCCCTGTCTCTACTAAAAATACAAAAATTAGCCAGGCATAGTGGCACATGCCTGTTATTCCAGCTACTTGGGAGGCTGAGGCATGAGAAAGGAGGATCACTTGAGCCTAGGAGGCAGAGGTTATAGTGAACCAAGATTGCACCATTGCACTCCAGCCTGGGCAACAGAGCAAGACTCTGTCTAAAAAAAAAAAAAAAAAGAGAAAAAAAACTTCATTTGCTGAGTTAGAACCAAAGACTCATAGGAATTCCTATGTGTCACACTAAAAATGATGATGATAATGATGGAGGAAAATATGAAGAAAATATGAAATGGAAGTCATCTGTTGTTAAATGGAGATGAAACATATACATATGTTGCCACTCCCTGCTAAAATTCCAGAATAATGATAGGAAAAGAATAGTAATAATATAGACTCACAGTGACTAAGATAAAAGAAGAGGAGACAAAGAAGACAAGCGTCAACACATCTTTAGAAGATGGAAGACTGACTTAGAACAGGGAAAGCTTAAACCTAAAAGTCTGCAAAGAAGGATGCCATAGACAAAGAAGGAAGCCACTCACACTGAAGAACCCACGCAACTTTCCAGAATTGGAGGCACCAGGTGATTTGGAAGGCAGGGTGAGGATAGAAGCTGAAATCTGCAGTATTGGTTGAAAGCCTATCAGATTAACTCTTAGATTCAAGATCCTTCCTCCTGCCTGCACAGCCAGGGGACTTCCATGTTTCAACACAAACAGGAAAAAGCTTATCCTCTGGCTCTGCACTCAGGGTAAGCACAATGTCAGGTGGGAGGTGGAGCCATACAGAAACCTAAGGACTAAGTTAAAAATCAGTGTGCGCACTGAGAGAACTCCAGTCTCTTCACTCATTTCACAGAATGCTAGCAACCAGGTTTATATTTGCTTCCCAAGGTAAGAGGTATGAATTTCTCCTCTAGAGAAAAGAAAATCTCCCTATAATATCTGACAATGACATTTGGGGTGCCCCATCAAGACTGTCAGGTTACTGCTCCTTGGAAGCCCTCCAGTGCTCCATAGAACTGTTCTTTGGAAGCCCTCCAAGCCCTGTCAATAAAGTTCTAATTGGCTTTCTAGTGACTCACTGCTAAGTATTAATGGACAGCCAAATACATCAGACATTAGAGAAAAGCCTTCAACATGAAAAACAAAGATCAAAACAAACTAACTGGGAAAATAAAAGGAACAAGAAGGAAACAGAAAATGCAGAGTGCAGAGGAAATTTTCAAAATATTTGATTAATATCCTCAAGGTGACAAGAATATATGTCACACTAATAAAGAACAGGACAATATTAAAAAGAAGCCTTCGGGAAATAAAAAATTAACAGTATATAAGCATATTCTCACTCATATGGAAGCGAAAAAAGTTCATCTCATAGAAGTAAGAGGTAGAACAGAGGATACTTGAGGCTGGGAAGGGTGAGGAGAAGAAAGGAATAGGGAGCTATTTGTTAAAGGACATAAAACTATAGCTAATAGGAAGAATAAGTTCCAGTGCTCTATACCACTATAGGATATTATATATTTCAAATAGCTAGAAAGAAGACACTGTTCCCAATACAAAGAAATAATAACTGTTTGAGGTGACGGATATGCAAATTATCCTTATCTGATCACTATACATTATATGTAGTGAAACATCACTATGTACCCCATGAATATGTATAATTATTATTTGTCAATTTAAAAATAAAATTAAAAAAGAAAATGAAGTATAAGAGTATAATTTTTTTTAATCAATAACAGAGGACAGGCACAGTGGCTCATCCCTGTATTCCTAGCACTTTAGGGGGCTGAGGTGGGCAGATCACTTTGAGCTCAGGAATTTGATACCAGCCTGGGTATCATGGCGAAACCCTATCTCTAGGGAAAAAAAAAAAAATCAGTAGGAGAGATGTAAGGTAAAATTGAGAAAGTTTCCCAGAATGATAGACACACTGTTGAAGAGAAGAGCAAAAATGATTAGCAAATCGGAGAATCAACCCCGGAATTCTGATATTTAACTAATATAAATTCCAGAAAGAAAAGACAAAAAATAGAAGGGCAAAAATCATTAAGGAACTAACACATAAAATGCTCCCCAGAACTGAAATATATAAATTTCTAAATTCAAAGGGCCTTAATGAGTTCCTAAAGTAAATGTAAAAGTATCCGAACTAAGGCAGAGATGGTAATATTTCAGAAGACTAGGGCCAAATGTAAAAACATAAAAGTATCCATCCATAAAGAAGAAAAAAATACTGTGTTCATAAAAACACTGGGGAAAAACTCACATCAGAGTTCTTACTAGCAACACTGGAAATTATAAGAAAATAGACCAATGCTTTAAAAAAAATTCTGAGAAAAAAAATTCCAATCTAGAATTCTATATCTATTCAAACTATGTATCAAATAAAGGGTAAAATACAGATATTTTTCTAATATGCAATACCTTAAAAAGTCTGTCTCCTGTGTATGGTTTCTCAAGAAACTTATGTATGTGCTTCATGAAAATGAGGGAGAAAACTAAGAAAGAAAACTGTATGGGACTTAGGAAGAAAGAAATCACACAGAAGAAAAAAGACAAAGGGGATTACCAGGGTGTGGTGACCCCAGGTATGGACCCCAGGAGAAAAGCTGCACAGCAGCCAGGGATACACCAGTCCAAAGGAAGCAAGAACTGCGAGGCTCTGGGAGTGCCACTTCCAAGGGGGGAAATGGACACGAGGGATTTCCTTAGGGGGTTGTTGATGTCGCTCTATTGTTGTTGTTATTGTTGTTACCATATTAAGAGGAAATTTTAAATTTTGTTGGAAAATTCGGGAAGAATAAGTGATGGGTGCACAAAAAAGTATGTAAAAAGCTTCAAAAGGAAGGCAGTTTCTAAATCAAAACAAAACCAAAATATCGTTCAAGAAAAGAAATGTCAGTGTGGTTCAACACGTGAAATTACTACTTGGTTTAGCTGTGAAGAATATTTACATTGTCATGAATGTGAAATAAAAATTTAAACAAGAATTATGGTAAAATTATTTTAGGAAGAGAAAGGAGGAAGAGAAGTGTGTGTGTGTGTGTGTGTGCGCGCGTATGTGCGTGCGCGCGTGCGTGTGTGTGAAGTGATAGTTGTTGCAATATTAAATCCCTAGAGTAATATTTAATATATTTTAAAATATCCATTTAAGCATATTATTTAGAAATATTGGGATAAGTAGAAGAAGAATCTGCTCAGTTTCTTTATAAACCTCAAAGTCTTATTTAAAACTCTGTGAATGTGTTTATGTTTGCAAAAAATAATTTAAAGGAGTCATTTAGTATTTCTGGGTGATCCATAAAACCTCTATTAAATACTAAAAACTGTAGCCCTAATCCCAGTTAGAGGTCAGACTACCAGACTTAGGGATATCCTGCAAAAAAATGTAGGCTGCCCACTACTTTCAAGAACCACGATGATATAACTGGGTGTGGGAAAAGCCTTAGACCCAGAGTTCATCTGGGGACAACTTACTTAACCTCTCTGAGCCTCACTTGTCTCATTTCTAAACTTAAAGAGTTCATTTGGAACTAACTAAACTCAGATGAAAGGCAAATACCAAAAGTGAGACAGATCAAGCACAAACGCCAGCATCCCTTACAGAGGACAGTCTCAACTCAGATGCAGCCAACTGCTGTCATGAAGGCCTGTTGTTGCTAAGAGGTCAGATGGTTCAAGAGAAACTGGAAATTTGGATTTTGACATGAAACCTCTGGAATTTAAAATACTGGTTTAAAATGCACAGTGCCTACCAGACCAAACCTATCGTCAGGCCACCCCCAACTCACAGATTGCCAGTAAAGACCTCTAAATTAGATGAACATTAATACCCTCTAGGTGTATGACTCTGTGGCAGTGCAGTGTTGTTTGACTAAAAATCTTCACCGAATGAATGTGTTTCTTTACCACTAAACAGGCAGTGTGTTTTTACTCAACCTTGACATACCGTGTTACTTCATTTCATTACTTTTTTTCATTATGAATACTCATAAATCTTAAGACCTGAGATCTGCACAGAGTCTTTACTCTGTGTACTTTATGACAGAAGTACTTAGGTACTGCCGAACACGGCTGGACCAAAAAATCAGGGAGTCATTTTCACAGGTACACAACTGAGTTAAGAACTGCTATCAATCTGTCTTTTCAGACATATTAATCCACAAAGATAGAAATCACTTTTATATGCCAAGGACAATATCAACCTCGGTATTTGCTAAGATTATCTTTCAGTTTTTCATGAGGAAACTTTTCCCTGCCACTGATAATTATCTTCTTGGTTCACAGATCTGGAAATCATGAAGACTGGGCTTTTTTTCCTATGTATCTTGGGAACTGCAGCTGCAATCCCGGTAAATTTCCTTTCTTCTGTTATTACATCTCTTTCTCCTGACATTTAATGTAGAAATCCTCCATTTAAAAGAAAATGTTCTTATATAATGGTTTGAAATTCTCTTTTTATTTTAATTATATTCTTTATTGCCCAAGTAATAAACAAATAACTGGAAAACTCAAGATAAGGTACTTAAAAAAAAATTTTAGAACTATCAGTTTCTATAGGACGCAATAAATATGCAGCAGAAAGTTTGGGCTATCAGTTTATTAGCCATAGAATCAGCCCAAATACACAAGAGACAGGAAGAAATAAATTCTCCCAGGGAAGCTCATCACATTGTCATTATAAACCCAAGATTTTAGGCCAGGTGCGGTGGCTCACGCCTGTAATCCCAGCACTTTGGGAAGCTGAGATGGGCGGATCACCTGAGGTCAGCAGCTCAAGACCAGCCTGGCCAACATGGCAAAACCCCGTCTCTACTAAAAAATACAAAAATTAGCCAGGCATGGTGGCGGGCACCTGTAATCCCAGCTACTCGGGAGGCTGAGGCAAGGAGAATCAATTGAACCCAGGAGGCGGAGGTTGCAGTGAGCTGAGATCACTCCACTGCACTCCAGCCTGGGCAACACAGCGAGACTCCATCTGAAAAAAAAAAAAAAATACTTAGGGTGCATATCCACAGTCTCCAGCAGCATTTTCTTCAATATCAAATAGATGCTGGCTGAGAAATTTTGAGTCTATAATGAAAATAGAAACCAATGGGTCAGGAAACGACATGGTAATCATAAATCAGCTCCTAACTCATCCTTGGGAGGCTGTCCAAGCAAGTATGCTGAAAGTAGGCAGGACTAGAATATTCTCTTCTTCATGGTCAGATATATTGGCCCCATTTGCACAGCAATAAAGCAGCTGTACACAAATCAGATCATTTGAAACCGTGTCAGTGGCCTCAAAACAAACCGAAAGTTAAAAAACAAATGAAACTATAGCATGGATGACCACTGGAGATGTTCTGCAAATGATTCATGTAATCCTTCATTAAACCAAAGGATTCGTGCCATTTTGTTTTCTTTTTCACCAAATGGAGGAATCAGCCTCCTTTAAATAGAAAAAACAATTTCTCAATTGTCCCTTTCCTCCCTTCTTCTCTAGGTCTAAAATTCTGTCCTCGCTTTTTGGATAAGTTGTTGGCTAGCTTCTGGTTGACAAATGTGTCAGCAAAAACAAACTCCATGGCACCCAGACCAAGCTGTTCTTGGAAGACAGAGTTTATACCCACCATCGGGAATCATGCTTGAGTAGTATGGAGCTACTCTAGCTGAAATTGTACATTACACCTTGAAATTACAAAAGCGGGACAAGTTAGTGTTCAACACTGAAAGGGGTTCCCACAAAACCATTGTTTTCTCCGGAAAAGGTGCTTTGTCCTTGTGGCTGTTGCTGTTATGTAAATAAACATCAAAAAGTGTCTTTGGGCCAGGCACAGTGGCTCCTACCTGTAATCCCAGCACTTTGGGAGGTCAAGGCTAGAGGATCACTTGAGCCCAGGAGTTCAAGACCAGCCTGGGTAACATAGTGAGGCCTCGCCCCTACAAAACAAATAAATAAAAAATTAGCCAGGTGCCATGGCATGTGCCTGTAGTCCCAGCTACTCGGGAGGCACAGGAGGGAGGATCCCTTAAGCCAGGGGAGTCGAGGCTGCAGTGAGCCAAGATCGCACACAGCACTCCAGCCTGGGTGACAGAGCAAGACTCTGTCTCAAAAAACAAAAGAAGTGTTTGAACCAAATGTTTGAATGACACACTTGCATTTAGACACATTCCAGATGTTTCCTTTCTGGGACAATTTGATATCACGTAAACCTAGCCAAACTGCTAGAAAGCTAAGTATCCTCTCATAGAACTGACCTATTAAAAATTTGTATCATTTTCCCTGCCTGCCTGAATTCTCCAGATGTAAATGGATTCTGTGTAGTTGGGAGATTCCAAATAGATTTCCAGAGGGCATGTTAAATAAATAGAAATATGTCCATAATGATAAACATAATTTCAATTGCAGAATATTTCTGAAAGTAAAAGAGCTGCCATTTTTTGTGTGCATTTCTTCCTGCTTGGGCAGCAGGCCGGTGGAGGGGGAGGGAGAGTGACCATTTCTCCACTAATAAGCCTAAAATCTCCCCCATTCATTGCCTTCCATGATGCCCCCTGTTGGCAGCTTACCAAAGTGGCCACCACTCTTTCTCCTTTTCCCCCTTCTTTAAGGCTTCTTTATAAACTTTTTCAAATTCATTACCCATCTTAGGTGAAAAGGAGATAAGAAGCAAAAGAGCAAACCAAACCTAATATGAATCCTGTACTTTGGCCAGAAGCCATGGCTCACATCTGTAATCCCAGCATTTTGGGAGGCTGAGGTGGGCAGATCACTTGAGGCCAGGAGTTCGAGACCAGCCTGGCCAACAAGGTGAAATCCTGTCTCTACTAAAAAAATAAATAAATACAAAAATTAGCAGGGCATGGTAGCAGGCACCTGCAATCCCAGCTACTCAGGAGGCTGAGGCATGAGAATTGCTTGAACCCAGCAGGTGGAGGTTACAGTGAGCCGAGATCACGCCACTGTACTTCAGCCTGGGCAACAGAGCAAGACTCTGTCTCAAAAAAAATTAAAAAATAAACAATAAATTCTGTACTCCATGGTTTTCTTTATATTACACAGTCAGCACTATAGGACCTGCTAATGGAATAAAAATAAGTTAATCCAAATAGAATCTCAGTTTCATACTTACACCTGGATATGCCATCTGAATGTCCAGAGTATCTCTCTAATAAAGATCCACGGTGAATATCTGCCTCAGATACTGGACAGTTTATATTATTAACACCATGTGACGTTAGTATTAGCAATAGTAATTTTCAGTTGGGCAACTCCTTAAAATTTATAACATATTTTTTATACATAACCTTATTTTGGTATTTCTGCTCACTTGATATTTCTTGCCACCTTGAGAGATGGCAGGGTAGAAATTAATGACCTTGGCCAGTCGTGGTGGCTCACACCTGTAATCCCAGCACTTTGGGAGGCCAAGACAGGAAGATTGCTTGAGTTCAGAAGTTTGAGGCCAGACTGGGCACCATAGTGAAACTCCATCTCTACAAAAAATACAAAAATTACCCAGGCATGGTGGTGCCTGTAGTCCCAGCTACTGGGGAGGCTGAAGTGGAAGGGTGGCTTGAGCCTGGGAGGCAGAGGTTGCAGTGAGCCGAGACTACACCACTGAACTCCACCCTGGGCAAGAGGCTGGAGTTAATTAATTAATAAGTTAATATAATTAATTAATTTTATTGATATTTTTAATTAATAAAAATATATTAACGACCTGTCAAACCACAGATAGAAAGTAAATAGCAGAGGCAAGACTTGAATGGGGGCCTCTTGCCTCCAACTTCAGTTGTTCAACTTCCCCATCATGCATCACTGCCCAGCTCTTTATCCAAGTCTCCAATCTTGCTAGAAATAGGACCACTCCTCTAATAGAAATTAATACTCCAGATATGCCCTTTTCTACTTAGCCTTAATGCCCTGTCTCACACAGTCTGAATTAATTCTAATTTTTTTTTTTTTTGAGATGGAGTTTCGCTCTTGTTGACCAGGCTGGAGTGCAATGGCACAATCTCAGCTCACTGCAACCTCCGCCTCCAGGGTTCAAGCGATTCTCCTGCCTCAGCCTCCCGAGTAGCTGCAATTACAGGCACCCACCACCACGCCCAGCTAATTTTTTGTATTTTTAGTAGAGACGGGGTTTCACCATGTTGTCCAGGCTGGTCTTGAACTCCTGCCCTTGACCTCAGGTGATCCGCCCACCTCGGCCTCCCAAAGACCTGGGATTACAGGCGTGAGCCACTGCGCCCAGCCCTTAAATTGTTTTTTATTAAGATTTCCTGATCAACGTTAAGGCCAATGGCGTTAAGAAATCAAATAAATATTGATAAAAAGTTTATAAATTTTTCTGCTAATTATCAGTGAGTACTTAAATTAGGCAAATGTACAATACTATATACTATGGTTAATTTTATTTGACTTCAACTTTCTGCTAAACAACACTTTCCAAAATTGTAAAGTACAAATGCTTTGCAAAAGTTTAAAAAACACAGAAAATAATTTCAAAACTCAAAGCTACCACTATTTAAATGCATTTTGCTTTATTTTCACCCAGTCTCTGCATAAATAACTTTTTCTTAAACACAATTGAGATTCTGCTTCCACTTAACATTCTGTTCTAGGCATTTGCTTATATCCTGAAAAACTCTAGAGAATATTTTTAAATTGTTGGTATAAATGAAGTATATTGCTACTAATAATGATGACAACAAGAGTAACTAGCAAATTTGTAAATTAGCATACAGACATGAATAACAAAAACTAGTTTTTAATTTTTTCAGACAAATGCAAGATTATTATCTGATCATTCCAAACCAACTGCTGAAACGGTAGCACCTGACAACACTGCAATCCCCAGTTTGAGGGCTGAAGATGAAGAAAATGAAAAAGAAACAGCAGTATCCACAGAAGACCATTCCCACCATAAGGTAAAAGTAACATCATTTATATTAATATAATTTTTTAATTCTCCAAAGGTCTTAGTTTCAAAGCATGGTAAAAGAGATTATGTTATTTATGTCTCAGTTTAATTTTTTTTAAGCATGATGATCACCTCAACTGCCTCCAATCACTAGAAGAATCATGAGGATTAATGAGTTTTACTACTTGGGCTGAGCTGCTGTATACTTGTTTCATTTTATAAAATCCAAATTCAGTTTAAACTTGTGGCTACAGAGTGTGAGGAATATTATAAACATGTTTACGTGATAGGGTGTGAAGAACAAGAATAATGAATATTAAACGTTACCTTAGGCATAAATATGGTTACATTATCGTTTGTTTGAAGAATGAACTTTTTTTCTTTTAAGGCTGAAAAATCATCAAAGTCAAAAGAGGAAAGCCATGAACAGTCAGCAGAACAGGGCAAGAGTTCTAGCCAAGAGCTGGGATTGAAGGATCAAGAGGACAGTGATGATGACTTAAGAGTGAATTTGGAGTATGCACCAACTGAAGGTACATTGGACATCAAAGAAGATATGAGTGAGCCTCAGGAGAAAAAACTCTCAGAGAACACTGATTTTTTGGCTCCTGGTGTTAGTTCCTTCATAGATTCTAACCAACAAGAAAGTATCACAAAGAGAGAGGAAAACCAAGAACAAACTAGAAATTATTCACATCATCAGCTGAACAGGAGCAGTAAACATAGCCAAGGCCTAAGGGATCAAGGAAACCAAGAGCAGGATCCAAATATTTCCAATGGAGAAGAGGAAGAAGAAAAAGAGCCAGGTGAAGTTGATACCCACAATGATAATCAAGAAAGAAAGACAGAATTGCCCAGGGAGCATGCTGACAGCAAGCAGGAGGAAGACAATACCCAATCCGATGATATTTTGGAAGAGTCTGATCAACCAACTCAAGTAAGCAAGATGCAGGAGGATGAATTTGATCAGGGTAACCAAGAACAAGAAGATAACTCCAATGCAGAAATGGAAGAGGAAAATGCATCGAACGTCAATAAGCACATTCAAGAAACTGAATGGCAGAGTCAAGAGGGTAAAACTGGCCTGGAAGCTATCAGCAACCACAAAGAGATAGATGAAAAGACTGTTTCTGAGGCTCTGCTCATGGAACCTACTGATGATGGTAACACCACGCCCAGAAATCATGGAGCTGATGATGACGGCGGTGATGATGGCGATGATGGCGATGATGGCCCCAGGCACAGTGCAAGTGATGACTACTTCATCCCAAGCCAGGCCTTTCTGGAGGCTGAGAGAGCACAATCCATTGCCTATCACCTCAAAATTGAGGAGCAAAGAGAAAAAGCACATGAAAATGAAAATATAGATACCAGTGAGCCTGGAGAGCACCAAGAGGTAAGATTATTTTAAATGGTCCTTGTCCAATAAAGCCAGCATTATCAATAAACACTCATGACCTTTCTCTGTGCTCTCACAGTGTCCTGTATGGATGTCTACTAGTACATTACTAAAATATATTACAGTTATTTCTTTTTAGGTCCATCTCTATCATTAGGCTGAGAATGCCTGTTTTATTTGGGTTCCCGTCAATGCAGATCTTGGATCTGAGTGTTGTTTATTTGAGAAGCACAGGGAACAAACATAGAGGAGTGCAGAAGTAACACAAGAAGGAAAGGAAGATAATAAAAGGAACATCACTGAAGCCATGGAAAGACATCTTCTCAGAATTATTCCATTTGGCGACTGAAGGAGCTGGGGTACTTCTTTTGGCTGAGGATTGCTGGGGGGTATTAATTTCCCAGCATTTCCAGTCTGTCCCTTGAGTGAGCCAGGTCAATTTCCATGATTTTTCAGGCACAGAAATGCAGATATTGGCCATTGAAAGTCCCTAGAACTAGCTGGAATGATAAATTATGACAGATCTGAAGGATAGGAGACACTGACAGCTGCTGCTCTAATGCCTTGAAAGCAGATGCCGTATTGTTTTTGAGTTGAATCACCAGTGTCCACCAAAATGTCTCTGACATAACAAAAGAGCCAACAATGTTTGTTGAATTAGTTATAAAGATTAAGGTCCTACTTTATTAAGCAAACACATACCAAAATGATGATCTGGAAACTACAGCAAGATCAGGGCAGGGAGGAAATATATTCAGAGCTTTCATTCAAAATCCTGGCAGCCACCCACCAGCAGGACTTGGCACAGATTTTGGTACACAAGGTCAATGGTAACTTCAATTACTGAGAACTCTGCTGCTACTCTAACGTAGGAGTTTTCTTATACCTTAAAAGCCTGGTATGAAAGCTTTACCAACAAATTCAAAGAGATTTCCAATGTAACTCTGGCTTAACTACAAAATCACAAGACAATACTACATTTCTAGCGTTTTCTCAAATCCAAAGAGGGGACTCCAAGTCTTATTGAGTAATCCCCAGAGATACCGCACTAAATCTCATTGATAAAGATAGAAATGGGTCCTGTTCTCCAAGGGTTACTGTCTACCTCCACAGTTGTGACTGATTTCCTTTTCTTTTTTCTTTTTTTCTTCTTTTTGTTTTGTTTTTGTTTTTGTTTTTGAGACGGAGTCTCACTCCTTCACCCAGGCTGGAGTGCAGTGGTGCAATCTCGGCTCACTGCAACCTCTGCCTCCCAGATTCAAGCAATTCTCCTGTCTCAGCCTCTCAAGTAAGTGGGACTATAGGCACCTGCCACCATGCCCAGCTAATTTTTGTATTTTTAGTAGAGACAGGGTTTCACTTTGTTGGTCAGGCTGGTCCCTACCTCCTGACCTCAGGTGATCCACCCACCTCAGCCTCCCAAAGTGCTGGGATTACAGGCTCCATTTCTTTCTTTTTTTTCTGTTTTGTTTTGTTTTTAGAAATGGAGTCTTGCTCTATCTCCCAGGCTGGAGTGCAGTGATGCAATCACAGATTACTGCAGGCTCAACCTCCTGGGCTGTAGCAGTCCTCCCACCTTAGCCTCCTGAGTAACTGGGACAACAGGCATGCACCATCACACCCAGCTGATTTTTTTTTTGGGGGGCGGGTAGAGATAGAGTTTCCCTATGTTGCCCAGGTTGGTCTTAAAACTCCTGGGCTCAAGTGATCCTCCCACCCTGGCCTCCCAAAGTGCTGGGATTACATGTGCGAGACACCACACCCAGCCTGGTTTCCCTTTCTGAGATTTGAAACGATTTGAGCATGAAAAATACTCTGTGAAAGTATGCACAGTGGAAATATAAATTAAGTAATAGTTCTCCTCTTAGCAGATTTTAACTTTTGCTATTGTTATTCTAAAGGCCAAGAAAGCAGAGAACTCATCAAATGATGAGGAAATGTCAAGTGAAGGCAACATGAGGGTGCGTGGTGTGGGTGAGTATGCATGAAGCAAGCTGTTTGTGACTATATCAAAGAAGAAATGGAATCTGCCACTTTGGGCTTGCCCCTCCATCCTTTGTGATTACTGCACAGAATTTTTTCTCTCCCCAATCCTCCCCAAGGAAATGCTCCCATAAATTGTTGACATTTTCTTGTGCATACTTGACATACTATGGGTAAATGTGTTTACAAACTGGAAGCCCTGTTGAGATATTAGTGAAAGGGCTAGAGTTCTTCTTCCTTAAATCCTTTTGCTTCTGAAAAGAATTAATTCTATCTTATTTATTCTCAAATCTGTAACTTGCTGGTGAATTTATATCCCATACTTGATAAGGGACCTTATTCCTCCTCCCATCACAAACATTTTGAATTTCAGCCTTATTTCACTTCTGACCAGCTTGCACAACATTGCACTAAGGACTTCAGACTATGACCATCTCAGGCATAGAAGAGCTGTCTGTTCTTTGCACATCTCCAATCCAAACTGCTACAAGAGGAAATCTAGATTATCATGTAAAATAATCTGTAAAATTATCATGTAAAATAGAAGGTTCCATCTGGAAATTAACACATCAATTAAAGAGGATTCCAATGTCTTCCCACTTCCAAATTTGCAAATTTCAAGGACTTCAAAATTTCCCCCTCATTAGTGAAAATGAAACTAGTTGAGTGAATTTGTATTTACATACTCAATTTAACTTTGTCCATGCTTCCTGCCCAATCTTTTCTGTTAGATTCTTGCATGAGCTTCCAGTGTAAAAGAGGCCACATCTGTAAGGCAGACCAACAGGGAAAACCTCACTGTGTCTGCCAGGATCCAGTGACTTGTCCTCCAACAAAACTCCTTGATCAAGTAAGTATTCTGCAGAATAGTCTTTAAGTGGCTCCAAAAGATTAGTGACTGAATAAAAATATTTGCAATTGAAATTTTTGCTTAAAAAAGGTAGATACTTAGGTTATCATTTGGATATTTGGGATATTTGGAACATCTGCAGTTGTCATTCTACTGAGCTTATCTAGAGCTAAATTGTCATCACCGTTGGTACAGTTTAGTTGATTTTTTTGATGCCAAATGGAACAATTACGATTTTAATAGTCTCACCTACCTGACCACATCTTTGGCACAGCACTGTTATCAGCATAGGAGCTTTAAGGAGCAGAGTGTCTTCCAGTGGGCATTTGGCTCTATCAGCTTTTTCTCCTACTTATCTTCCATAGGTTTGTGGCACTGACAATCAGACCTATGCCAGTTCCTGTCATCTATTCGCTACTAAATGCAGACTGGAGGGGACCAAAAAGGGGCATCAACTCCAGCTAGATTATTTTGGAGCCTGCAAATGTAAGATTATGTCCCTCATGTCGACCATCATCTCTGAGAGGGCTTGGGGTGAATCTGGACATGCCTGAATTGTCTATATGCAAACAGGGAAAAGCTGATGTAGTTCTGAACACAAAAATCATCAACTGGAGAAACTTAAAAAATAAGAACTCTCAGGCCTTAACCGTAGGAGATTCTGATTTAACTGAACTAGGTTGGAACCCTGATATTGTTTTTTTATTTGTTTTTAAAGTAACCTAGACAATTCTAATGTGCAGCCAGGGCTCAGAACCACTATGATAATGTTATCCACTTAATCACAGAGTTGAATCACTGGAATTTTGCTACATTATTTGCCCTCTTCCCAATTTAAGTTAAGCCTTTGCCAAGAAGTCTTCCGACAACACATTTTTCCAGAAGTTTTTTAAGGCTGTCTTCCTTCCCCAGGATACTCTCAATTGTGTTTGGCTCCCCTTACCGCTAAGTGATTCTCCACATTAGCAGTGCTTACTAATATTTCTGGGTCTCCTCCCCTTCCAGACACAGGAAAGGATGAAACATGTCAGCATCCTGGATGTTAGGTATGACCATATATCTTGCTTTGTCCAATGAAATGTGAAAAAAATCATCTATGTGAGTTCTGGGCAGAAGCATTGAAGAGCTGGGGTATGGTTCTCCATCCTCTGCTCCTTTGCCACCACAAACTCTCTTTGAGATAGTGGCCTCAAAAAATGGCAATGTCATTGGTGGCTGGCAAGATGGCCAAATAGGGACCACTCTGGTTTGCAGCTCCCAGTGAGAACAATGCAGAAAGAGGGTGATTTCTGCATTTCCAACTGAGGCACCTAGCTCATTGGGACTGGTTAGACAGTAGGTGCAGCTCACGGAGGGGGAGCCAAAGCAGCAATGGGTGTTGCCTCACCCAGGAACTGCAAGGGATCAGGGAACTCCCTCCCCTAGCCAAGGGAAGCTGTGAAGGACTGTGCTGTGAAAGACAGTGCATTCTGGCCCAGATACTATGCTTTTCTCACAGTCTTTGCAATCCACAGACCAGGAGATTCCCTCGGGTGCCTACACCACCAGGACCCTGGGTTTCAAGCACAGAACTGGGCCACCATTTGGGCAGACACCGAGCTAGCTGCAGGAGTTTTTTTTCATACCCCAGTGGCACCTGGAATGCCAGCAAGACAGAACTGTTCACTTCCCTGGAAATGTGGCTGAAGCCAGGGAGCCAAATGGTCTAGCTCAGTGGATCCTATCCCCACGGAGCCCAGCAAGCTAAGATCCACTGGCTTGAAATTCTCGCTGCCAGCACAGCAGTCTGAAGTTGACCTGGGATGCTTGAGTTTGGTGAGGGGAGAGGCATCCACCGTTACTAAGGCTTGAGTTGGCGGTTTTCCCTTAACAGTGTAAACAAAGCTGCTAGGAAGTTCAGACTGGGTGGAGCCCATGGCAGCACCATAAAGCCACTGTAGCTAGACTGCCTCTCTAGGTTCTTCCTCTCTGAAGGCATCTCTAAGGGCATATCTGAAAGTAAGGCAGTAGCCCCAGTCAGGGGTTTATAGATAAAGCTCCCGTCTCCTTGGGACAGAGCACCTGGAGGAAGGGGCGGCTGTGGGCACAGCTTCAGCAGACTTAAATGTTCCTGCCTGCTGGCTCTGAAGACAGCAGCAGATCTCCCAGTACAGCACTCAAGCTCTGCTAAGGGGCAGACTGCCTCCTCAAGTGGGTCCCTGACCCCCGTGCCTCCTGACCGGGAGAAACCTCTCAGCAGGGGTCAACAGACATTGAATACAGGAGAGCTCTGGCTGGCATCTGGCAGGTACCCCTCTGAGACGAAGCTTCCAGAGGAAGGAACAGGCAGCAATGTTTGCTGTTCTGCAGCCTCTGCTGGTGATACCCAGGCAAACAAGGTCTAGAATGGAACTTGGGTGAACTCCCACAGACCTGCAGCAGAGGGGCCTGTCAGAAGGAAAACTAATGAACAGAAAGGAATAACATCAACATCAACAAAAAAGATATCCACACAAAAACCCCATCTGAAGGTCACTAACATCAAAGACCAAAGGCAGAAAATCCACGAAGACAAGGAAAAAACAACACAAAAAGGCTGAAAATTCCAAAAATGGGAAGGCCTCCTCTCCTCCAAAGGATCACAACTCCGTGCCAGCAAGGGAACAAAAGTGGATGAAGAATGAGTTTGAGGAAGTGACAGAAGTAGGCTTCAGAATGTGGGTAATAACAAACTCCTCTGAGTTAAAGGAACATGTTATAACCCAATGCAAGGAAGCTAAGAACCTTGAAAAAAGGTTAGAGGAATTGCTAACCAGAATAACCAGTTTAGAGAAGAACATAAATGACCTGATGGAGCTGAAAAACACAGCATGAGGACTTTGTGAAGCATACACAAGTATCAATAGCCAAATCAATTAAGTGGAAGAAAGGATATCAGAGATTGAAGATCAACTTAATGAAATAAAGCATGAAGACAAGATTAGAGAAAAAAAAGAATAAACAAAGCCTCCAAGAAATGTGGGACTATGTGAAAAGACCAAACCTACATTTAATTTGTGTACCTGAAAGTAATGAGAAGAATGGAACCAAGTTGGAAAACACTCTTCAGGATATTATCCAGGAGAACTTCCCCAACCTAGCAAGACAGACCAACATTGAAATTCAGCAAATACAGAGAACACCACAAAGATAATCCTCAAGAAGAGCAACTCCAAGACACATAATTGTCAGATTCACCAAGGTTGAAATGAAGGAAAAAATGTTAAGGGCAGCCAGACAGAAAGGTCGGAATACCCACAAAGGGAAGTCCATCAGACTAACAGTGGAACTCTCTGCAGAAACCCTACAAGCAAGAAGAGAGTGGGGGTCAATATTCAACATACTTAAAGAAAAGAATTTTCAACCTAGAATTTCATAACCAGTCAAACTAAGCTTCATAAGTGAAGGAGAAATAAAATATTTTACAGATAAGCAAATGCTGAGAGATTTTTTCACCACCAGGCCTGCTTTACAAGAGCTCCTGAAGGAAGCACTAAATATGGAAAGGGAAAACCAGTACCAGCCACTGCAAAAACATACCAAATTGTAAAGACCATCAACACTATGAAGAAACTGCATCAACTAATGGGCAAAATAACCAGCTAGCATCATAATGACAGGATCAAATTCACACATAACAGTATTAATTTTAAATGTAAATGGGCTAAATGCCCCAATTAAAAGACACAGACTGGCAAATTGGATAAAAAGTCAAGACCCATTGGTGTGCTGTATTCAGGAGACCCAGCTCACGTGCAAAGACACACATAGGCTCAAAATAAAGGGATGGAGGACTATTTACCAAGAATTGGAAAGCAAAAAAAAAAAAAGCAGGAGTTGCAATCCTAGCCTCTGATAAAACAGGCCTTAAACCAGCAAAGATCAAAAAACACAAAGAAGGGCATTACATAATGGTAAAGAGATAAATGCAACAAGAAGAGCTAACTATCCTAAACATATATGAACCCAATATAGGAGCACCCAGATATATAAAGCAAGTTCTTAGAGATCTACAAAGAGACTTAGACTCCCACACAATAACAGTCGAAGACTTTAAAACCCCACTGTCAATATTACACAGATCAACAAGACAGAAATTAACAGGTATATTCAGGACTTGAACTCAGCTCTGGACCAAGCAGACCTAATAGACATCTACAGAACTCTCCACCCCAAATCGACAGAATATACATTCTTCTCAGCACCACATTGTACTTATTCTAAAATTCACCAAATAATTGAAAGTAAAAACTCCTCAGCAAATGAAAAAGAATGGAAATAATAACAGTCTCTCAGACCATACTGCAATCAAATTAGAACTCCAGATTAAGAAACTCACTCAAAACTGCACAAATACATGGAAACTGAACAACCCGCTCCTGAATGGTTACTGGGTAAATAATGAAATTAAGGCAGAAATAAGGAAGTTCTTTGAAACCAATGAGAATGAAGACAAAACGGGCCAGAATCTCTGGGACACAGCCAAAACAGTGTTTAGAGGGAAATATATACCACTAAATGCCCATAAGAGAAAGCAGGAAAGATCTAAAATTGACACCCTAGCATCACAATTAAAAGAACTGGAGAAGCAAGAGCAAACAAATTCAAAAGCTAGCAGAAGACAAAAAATAACTAAGATCAGAGCATAACTGAAGGAGATGGAGACATGAAAAACCCTTCAAAAAATCAATGAATCTAGGAGCTGGTTTTTTTAAAAGATTAACAAAATAGATAGACTGCTAGCCAGACTAATAGAGAAGAAAAGAGAGAAGAATCAAATAGATACAATAAAAAATGATAAAGGGGATATCACCACTGATCCCACAGAAATACAAACTACCATCAGAGAATATTATAAACCCCTCTATACAAATAAACTAGAAAATCTAGAAGAAATAGATAAATTCCTGGACACATATACACTCCCAAGACTAAATCAGGAAGAAATTGAATCCCTGAATAGACCAATAACAAGTTCTGAAATTGAGGCAGTAATTAATAGCTTACCAACCAAAAAAGGCTGAGGACCAGACAGATTCACAGCTGAATTCTACCAGAGGTACAAAGAGGAGCTGGTACCATTCCTTCAGAAAGTATTCCAAACAATAGAAAAAGAGGGACTCCTCCCTAGCTCATTTTATGAGGTCAGCATCATCCTGATACCAAAACCTGACAGAGACACAACAAAAAAAGAAAATTTCAGGCCAATATCACTGATGAACATCGATGCGAAAATCCTCAATAAAATACTGGCAAACCGAATCCAGGAGCACATCAAAAAGCTTATCTACCGCAATCAAGTCACCTTCATCCCTGGGATGCAAGGATGGTTCAACATACACAAATCAATAAATGTAATCCATCACATAAACAGAACTAATGACAAAAACCACATGATTATCTCAATAGATGCAGAAAAGGTCTTCAACAAAATTCAATACCCCTTCATGCTAAAAACTCTCAATAAACTAGGTATGGATGGAACATATCTCAAAATAATAACAGCTATTTATGACAAACCCATAGCCAATATCATACTGAATGGGCAGAAGCTGGAAGTATTCCCTTTGAAAACCAGCACAAGACAAGGATGCCCTCTCTCACCACTCCTATTCAACATAGTATTGGAAGTTCTGGCCAGGGCAGTCAGGCAAGAGAAAGAAATAAAGGGCATTCAAATAGGAAGAGAGGAAGTCGAATTGTCCCTGTTTGCAGATGACATGATTGTATATTTAGAAAACCCCATCGTCTCAGTCCAAAATCTCCTTAAGCTGATAAGCAACTTCAGCAAAGTCTCAGGATACAAAATCAATGTACGAAAATCACAAGCATTCCTATATACCAATAACAGACAAGCAGAGAGCCAAATCATGAGTGAATGCCCATTCACAATTGCTACAAAGAGAATAAAATACCTAAGAATACAACTTACAATGGATGTGAAGGACCTCTTCAAGGAGAACTACAAACCATTGCTGAAGGAAATAAGAGAGGACACAAACAAATGCTCACGGATAGGAAGAATCAATATCGTGAAAATGGTTGTACTGCCCAAAGTAATTTATAGATTCAATCCTATCCCCATCAAGCTACCACTGACTTTCTTCACAGAATTAGAAAAAAACTACTTTAAAGTTCATATGGAACCAAAAAAGAGCCCATATATCCAAGACAATCCTAAGCAAAAAGAACAAAGCTGGAGGCACCATGCTACCTAACTTCAAACTATACTACAAGGCTACAGTAACTAAAACAGCATGATACTGGTATCAAAACAGATATATAGACCAATGGAACAGAGCAGATGGCTCAGAAATAATGCCACACATCTGCAACCACCTGATATTTGACAAACCTGACAAAAACAAGCAATGGGGAAAGGATTCCTTATTTAATAAATGGTGTTGGGAAAACTGGCTAGCCATATGCAGAAAACTGAAACTGGATCCCTTCCTTACACTTAATACAAAAATTAACTCAAGATGGATTAAAGACTTAAACATAAGACCTAAAACCATAAAAACCCTAGAAGAAAACTTAGGCAATACCATTCAGGACATAGGCATGGGCGAAGACTTCACGACTAAAACACCAAAAGCAATGACAACAAAAGCCAAAATTGACTAATGGGATCTAATTAAACTAAAGAGCTTCTGCACAGCAAAAGAAACTATCATCAGAGTAAACAGGCAACCTACAGAAGGGGAGTAAATTTTTGCAATCTGTCCATCTAACTAAGGGCTTATACCCAGAATCTACAAGGAACTGATACAAATTTACAAGAAAAAAACAACCCCATCAAAAAGTGGGTGAAGGATATGAACAGACACTTCTCAAAAGAAGACATTTATGTGGCCAAAAAACATATGAAAAAAAGCTCATAATCACTGGTCATTAGAGAAACGCAAATCAAAACCACAATGAGATACCATCTCTCGCCAGTTAGAGTGGTGATCATTAAAAAGTCAGGAAACAACAGATACTGGAGAGGATGTGGAGAAATAGGAACGCTTTCATACTGTTGGTGGGAGTAAATTAGTTCAATCATTGTGGAAGACAGTGTGGCAATTCCTCAAGGATCTAGAACTAGAAATACTATTGGATACAGCAATCCCATTACTGGGTATATACCCAAAGGATTATAAATCATTCTACTATAAAGACGCATTCACACATATGTTTATTACAGCACTGTTCACAATAGCAAAGACTTGGAACCAACCAAAATGCCCATCAGTGGTAGACTGGATAAAGAAAATATGACACATATACACCATGGAATACTATGCAGCCATAAAAGGATGAGTTCATGTCCTTTGCAGGGACATGGATGAAGCTGGAAACCATCATTCTCAGCAAACTAACACAGGAACAGAAAACCAAACACTGCATGTTCTCACTTATAAATGGGAGTTGAACAGTGAAAACACATGGACACAGGGAGGGGAATATCATACACCAGGGCCTGTCAGGGGCTGGGGGACTAGGGGAGGGACAGCATTAGGAGAAATACCCAATGTAGATGATGGGTTGATGGGTGCAGCAAACCACCATGGCACGTGTATACCTATGTAACAAACCTGCACATTCTGCACATATATCTCAGAACTTAAAGTATAATTAAGAAAAAAAAAAAAAAAACGGCAGTGATCCTGAGCTCCGGGGAGACTGCAATGAGCAGAGCCCTCCTGCCAACTTGTATTGGACTTGTAGCAGGATTGCAAAATTGACTTTTGTTTCTTTAAGCCACTGAGATTTAGCATTATTTCTTACCGTAGTATCAGCTAATATCTACCTTTTTCTCTATTCAATAGCACTTGTGCCCTCCACCTACAAATTTCAACTCTGATTCTACAGCAGTGATTCTGGGGCCTAGCTGCACATCCAAATAGATCTTGGAGCTTTAAAAACATCCTGATGCCCAGACTTCACACCAGACCAATCACATCAGAATTTACTTGATTGGAAGCTGGCATTTGGTATGTTTTTTAAAACCCCAGGCAATTCTGTTGTGCTGCTGCCAGGGCTGAGGACCACTGTCATAATAATGGGGCCCTGAGAAAGCTCTGTCAGTTGCCAGAAGTTGTTAAGCCTCCTATTATGAGGACTTGCCATAGGACACGAATAAGCCCAAAGATTACAGTACGTTTTCTGCTTGTAACAGCTATTCCTACTTGTACGGACTTTGAAGTGATTCAGTTTCCTCTACGGATGAGAGACTGGCTCAAGAATATCCTCATGCAGCTTTATGAAGCCAACTCTGAACACGCTGGCTATTTAAATGAGAAGCAGAGAAATAAAGTAAGTTATCCACAGGTTAGCTTCTTCAATTTCTGTCTACAGGGCATGAGGAAGAAAGATGTGGTGGGGGGGCTACCTACCTCTGCATACTGGCAAAAGCCCACTGTGCTTCCCCACGCCCGGTTAGCCCATGTGGCTTAACAAAATAATAGATGCCACCATTCATGCCACAAGGTTTCAGACACCACCATACCGCCCCATTCTTCCCAATGGTCAGTGGCCTGAATTAGGGCTCTTCAATTCCTACCTAGAGCAAGCTCTGGTTGAGCAAAGTTAATATAAATTTAGCATTGATATAGTCAGTCCAAACATCTTATTTAAATCTAAGCGTTTGTTTTGTTCTCATAGGCCAGACATAGATGTATGATATAAAGTAAACCCATTACTCAAAATATCAGTAATATATCAAGATTAAAAAGCACAGAACATTGATTCCAGAAGCTTCCAGATAGTTCCAGATAGAAATTCATTCACCAGATAGTTATTGAGTGCATCCTGGGTGCCAGAAATTGACCTAAATACTGGAGATACAGCAACGAAAAGAAAATCTCTGCCTTCATGAGTTTACATTCTGGGTGAAGAGACAGACTCTAAACAAATAAGTATATATGTGTGTGTGTGTGTAATGTTTGTATATGCACATATGTGTATATATACACATATATGCATATATGCAATTATATATAGTAAAATGAGCATTTATGTAAATATAACCAAATCAGCAAATATATGTATAAGTATGTCAGTTGGGATTAAACATGGTGTGAAGACAAATAAAACAAGAAGGAGGGTGTGCATTAACTGTGTCAGATGCTGTTCATAGGTTGAGAGCTGAGGACTGAGAATTGGCCAGAGATTTAGCATGTCAAGGTCATAGTTGACCTTGATAGGAGCTGTTCCTGGGGTGGGAGCATGTTTCAGGAGGGAAGCTCCAGTGGACAGAGTTCAACAGAGACTAGGAGGAAGGATGTGGATGCAGCAAGTATAGACAATCCTTTCAAGGAGTTTTGCTATGAATTAATAAAGAGAAATGGGGTGGCAGCTGGAGGGGAAAGTGAGTTCAAGAGTCCCACCTAGGCCGGGCGCGGTGGCTCACGCCTGTAATCCCAGCACTTTGGGAGGCTGAGGCGGGCGGATCACGAGGTAAGGAGATCGAGACCATCCTGGTTAACATGGTGAAACCCCATCTCTACTAAAAATACAAAAAATTAGCCAGGCGTGGTGGCCGGCGCCTGTAGTCCCAGCTACTCAGGAGGCTGAGGCAGGAGAATGGCGTGAACCCCGGGGGGCGGAGCCTGCAGTGAGCCGAGATCGCGCCACTGCACTCCAGCCTGGGAGACAGCGAGACTCTGTCTCAAAAAAAAAAAAAAAAAAGGAGTCCCACCTAGCAGTGGGATATGGTAGAGGATGTTTGTATGCTTCTGGAAATAACCCAGTCAAGAAGGAAATATTAGTGGGCAGCAGAGAATGCGCACAACTGCCAGAGGGCGTTCTTCGATACATGTCCCACCCAGATGAGAGGGATTGGACTTAGGTTAGGAGCACAGGAAGGTCACAGGGAGCAAAGTTGTGGTTCTGGGAGCAGGTGGAGGTTCTGTTTGCTTCCAATTACTCAGTGAAATAAGAGTCAACTTCACAAGCTGAGAGTTTCACATTCACTGCTCAACAATAATTTCTAGCCCCCATCTTGAATACCTTGTCACAGAGAGCCTTGAGGGTATTAGCTATGAAACAGGGAAATTTCAATGGGGCTGGCCAAGCAGTAACACACCAGGGCAAAAGCAAGACTGAGTGGGCACTGGATGGATGACCTAGAAAACTAAGAATGGACTCTGTCATTGGGGGAAGGAGCAGCACTTTTCACTAACTAATCGCCTAAGTCAATTCAGCCCTTTTCATTAAAACCTCATAGTTTTAAAAAGAAATGCAGTGAACATTACTTGGTTAAAAGAAAGAGGCAAAAAATACTTACAATATTTAAAAGTTTAAAAAAGATTTAAATTTCTTCTAAAAACCAGAGGATTCTTACATCAGGTGCTATTCTGTGTAGACATGAGAAAGGCCTGTAGTATTAGTTGGAAGGAATTTCATTTGGTTGCACATGATGTCCTGAGCTTGTTTTCTCCTATCATGTTACTGTCACTCTTCACGTAAAGTTTAGCAAGTGACGAGTCCATTACATTTGTCTGATTCTCTGACAGTCTTCTGCCTTCCTAATCCCAGGTCAAGAAAATTTACCTGGATGAAAAGAGGCTCTTGGCTGGGGACCACCCCATTGATCTTCTCTTAAGGGACTTTAAGAAAAACTACCACATGTATGTGTATCCTGTGCACTGGCAGTTTAGTGAACTTGACCAACACCCTATGGATAGGTAAGAACTCTTTACCTTTCCATTTCTAGATTTATCTCTCTGATAAAATATCTACATATCTATGCAAAAGGAAAATCTAAACAGATTTGGGACATTTCCCAGTTCCATTTTAGAATACTGAAATGCCTGGTTAGGAGTCTAAACACAAAGCTGCTGTGTATGATTCACCCTAGAACTCAAGGTATAATAATAATAAAAAAAAAAAGTCTGGAACTTGATAGAGCTTATGTTGATAAAGTTTATGTTTTATAATTTTATCTTTTAATTCCATTTCTCAATGAACTTTTTGAAGTCCCCTTATCGCAATCATCAAAGCTATGTAATATTCATTAAAAAAAAAAAGCTGCTATGAAGATAGCACAATATGGCTACACCACAGCTCCCAAGTTTACATGTTAAGGTCCAGCTTCCCACAGAGACTCCTTCAACTTTCTCATTCTTGATCCTAAATTCCCAAGATTGGCCCAATGCGGGTCAAGTGACTACATCTAAAACAATCAGGTATGGCCAGTGGATGAGAACCAGGTTGTACCAACATGACTGCTGGGTACACCCCTATAGATTTAGGGTGGGGGAAGGACATTCCTGTGAAGACAGAAACCTTGTGAATCGACATCCCAAAAGCTGTCAACCTGACCCACAAACAGTTTATTTCGTTGGCAGTTTTTATCGGTATTCTATTTATATCACATATACAGCCATCTTATGGGAGAAAAATGTCCTTGGTGAGCCTCAGAGTTAAATCTTCATGCACAAGCTACTCAATTAATAGGATGCCATGTATTTCATTGCAGAGTCTTGACACATTCTGAACTTGCTCCTCTGCGAGCATCTCTGGTGCCCATGGAACACTGCATAACCCGTTTCTTTGAGGAGTGTGACCCCAACAAGGATAAGCACATCACCCTGAAGGAGTGGGGCCACTGCTTTGGAATTAAAGAAGGTAAATTCATCACCAGCCAAAGAAGAGGGATGTCTTCTTCCCCCAGACAAGCCCTAAGCCCTGCATGCTTCATAGAGAGGCCTGCCACATGTTCAAATTGGAAGCTAGAAACAAAAAGGTGGCAGCTTCCCAGATAGGACTCCCTTGGTGCACATGCTGTCATTGCGAACTCACTTCTTACTACCTTTATGGCACTGTTTTCAAAGGGTAGCAAGGGTGAACATGCATTGAGGTCTCAACAGTCAGCTAAGCCTAAAAAGATGTGTGAATCCAGAGTTGGGCCAAATCTCAGCAGGCTTTGTGTCCTTCCTTATTTCATATCCTACCTTAACCTGGGTCTTGGGCAAAACTTTTCAAAATTACACGTAAAGAATAAAAAAGCAAGCCCATTTCTGACAATGGGAGATGTCAGAACATCTCAGAATCCATTACCAACACACTGAAGACTGGATTTTACATCACAATTAGTGCCAGGATAATCCTTTAACCCAAAACTCACCCATGGCTTCATCCTCAATGAATGGGAGCTGTGGGAGGGTAGATCAGAGTATTCTTTCTTTACTCCTGCAGTGGAGGAAATTAAATTTAGATGCTTGTTTTGCTGGGTTATGTCTTAATATGTTTCCTTTTCTTTCCTTAAGTTAGACTTGAATTTTATGAGCAGGTATGTTTTCATTAATTAAGATGTGAAAGGCTGGGCACGGTGGCTCATGCCTGTAATTCCAGCACTTTGGGAGGCCGAGGTGGGTGGATCACATGAGGTCAGGAGTTAGAGACTAGCCTGGCCAACATGGTGAAACCCCGCCTCTACTAAAAATACAAAAATTAGGCGGGCTTGGTGGCACGTGCTGTAATCCCAGCTACTCGGGAGGCTGAGGCAGGAGAATTGCTTGAACCCAGGAGGCAGAGGTTGCAGTGAGCCAAGATCCCAACACTGCACTACAGCCTGGGTGATGGAGTGAGACTTGGTCTCAAAAAAAAAAAAAAAAAAAAATGAAAGATGTTCAAACAATGAGCATTCAAATCTACTCGCAATTCTCACCACACACACACAAAAATGATAGTATATGAGGTAATGCATTCGTTAATCAGATCAATTTAGCCATTCCACAATGTATATATATTTTAAAAGGTCATGTTTTACATGATAAATACATACCATTTTTATTTGTCAATTAAAATAAATAAATAAGAAAAATACCACTCACAGAACATAAATTAACAGTGAACATCAAATCTCTGAAACAGAGATTTCATTCATGTTTACAGTATACCCTTGGGATAAACATGCAGCTAAGCCGTTAAAGAAAGTCAGTTCATCAAACGTCGGAAGTTCCCAAAAAGAAATAACTTGTGCAAACTTCATTTTTAAAATATCCCCCATGCATAAGTAGAAGGCCTTGAAATTAGAGAGGAAGAGGTGAAAGTATGAGGATTTACTTATTAATAAATAGGTAAGCAGAGAGGGTCAGTCCTTTTCCTTGCAATATCATTCTGTGAAATAAACATTCTGTGAAAGGATGTATATTTTTGTAAGTACCTAGTTCTGTGTATTAGTTGTCTATGCTGCATAGTGAATCACCCCACAACTTAACAGGTTAAATTCTTTCTCACGGTTTCCAAGGGTCAGGAATGTCACAGTAACTAACCTGGATGGCTCTGGATTAGGATCTCTCATTAGGTTGTGGTCAAGGGGTCATGCAGCGCGGCAGTTATCTGATGGCTTGACTGCGGCTAAGGGTCTACTTCTAAGCTCGCTCCCATGGCTCTTTGCAGGAGCCTTCAGTATCCCATCGTGTAGGCATCTCATCCACAGGGCTGCCCACAGCATGGTATCTAGTTTCCTCCAGAGCGAGTGACCAGGCAGAAAGAGAGAAAAAAGCCAAGACTGAGGCCCCAATGTCTTTTATAACCTAACCTCAGAAGTTATATATCATGACTTCTGCCTCATTCTATTGGTCACACTGACCAATCCTGCTACAGCAGGAGGAGGAGAAGGAGACCACGGGGGGGTTGGATGTCAATTGTCTTTCTAACATCTATGATACAAGCAGAGTACTTATAAAAATTCAAATATATCCTTCTGTCCTGCCCTGCCCACCATTATCTAGAGGGGAAAACTCAGCTGGGATGGGATGTATTTATGAATGCCTGTTTATATGACATGTGATTTTAAAGGACTGATAAAAAGGCGAATTTAAACAGAGGCCATTTTACTTAAGAAAACCAGCTGCATCTCATTCTGCCTTTCGCAAAGCTTCTGGCAGCTCTTCAGTGTGTAAGCTCACCCAGGCTCCACTGGGCGGTTGTCTGGGAGAAGCAGGAAGGACTTAAAGTCCAGTCATTTACAAAGCTGCTAATGATCTTGTTTGTGCTCTGTGGTTTGGCCAACATTGCCTTATTTTGAAGAAAGGAAAAAATTATCACATAACAAACCAATAAAGCAGATATTAAATATTCAGTCAGAACATGTAAACAACTTACTGCTTTGGAATGTAGCTAAAGAAAAACAAATCTATTTGTAAGTATACCCTTCTTTCCTTCAAGGCTGAGAAATCTACAGAAGGAGAAGATAAAGTTTAGCCAATGTTTTCCTGAATTTTAACTGCCTGTGATAGATGTGCTCATATATTCCTCACATAGCTGTTATTAACTAGCTGTGTGAATTAGGGCATGTTGCTTATCCTCAGTGAGTCTCATTTTCCTTATCTGTAAAAATGGGTCAGGTAACAGGTGCAGGAGTCCTCATTTATTTTGTGCCCATACATACCATGCATTGACACATACCCATGCTAATCGTCAGAAAACCCTCCAAGTGAGACTAACAGGGTAAACAACTCAGATGACGCAAGTTCCCCTAAGCCATTTAAAGACGTTATCCTAAGAGTACTGGGGGATCACCAAAGTGTTTCAAACAAGCCAGTGATTTCCCTGGGTTTGTATTTAAGACGGATTCCCCTGGTTACATTGTGGTGGGGCCAAAGAACTGTTGAGAGAATATTGTGGTAAACCCAGGCGAGAGCTGATGAGAACTTGAACTAGGGGAGTGACCAAAGGGGAAAAAAAAAAGAGAAGTAAACATATTCAAGATATATTTTAAGACATAAGCATACTCAAATGTATAGCATGTGGAAATAAGACAATATTTGATAGGAAATATGTGGGAGCAGAGAGCAGACAGGTGAGAGATTGAAAAGAGAAGTGCAATGCCTAGGTCCCTGGCTCAGAACAGGCAGGGTAAATAGAGGTAAATAGAGGCACCTTCCACTGAGAAAACACAAGAACAGAAGTGGATTTGGAGTAAATGACAAATTCCATTTTAGATACGTTGAATTGTAAAGTATTAGGTTGTCTCCTAAGTGTTAGTTTCATGCCAAAGTAATTGTGGTTTGGCCATTATGTCTACCACTCCATCAAAACTACCATTATCCCTACCACGCCCACCACTGATGGGCACCTACATTGATTTTATGTCTTTCCTATTGTGAATAGTGCTGCAGCGAGCATGAGTGCATGTGTCCTTTTAGTAAAAGGATTTTTTTATAAATATACCCAGTAGTGGGATTGCTGGGTTGAATAGTAGATCTGTTTTAAGTTCTTTGAGAAATCTTCAAACTGCTTTCCACAGTGGCTCAACTAATTTACATTACCAGTGTCTAAGCATTCCTTTTTCTCTGCAGCTTCACCAGCATGTTGTTTTTAGACTTTTTAATTATAGCCATTCTGACTGGTGTGAAATGGCATCTCATTGTGAGATGGCTTTGATTTAAATTTTCCTGATGATTAGTAACATGGAACTTTATATATATTTGTTGGCCGCTTATATCTCAAGACAGGGTTTTGGAACTGAAATGCATATTTGAGGATTATAAGCATATAAAGAATAATTGACACCAGGGAAGGGAATTAATTCTCCCAAGGAAAACGCATTGATTTACATGAAAAGGGATCTAGGATTGAATACTGCACTGAGAAACAACAACATCTAGATGATGGATAGGAGAGGAAGAAAGAATTCAGTAAGGAGAATGAAGTTTCTCCTGAAATGAAGGAAGAAAACCAGGATAGTGCCATGCAAAGGAGGTGTTTCAAAGAGGAGGAAGAGATTAACAGTGCCAAATGCAACTGAGATGTCAAAGAAGATGAAAGAAATAAGGATATCCTGGGTGGCCTTGGTTAGTTTTGGTGGAATGGTAGAGATGGAAGTCACATTCTATAGGTTGAGAAGAAAAGGGAGGTGAGAAAGGGTAAGGAGTGAATGTTTGAGTGCAGGAAAGACCTAGAAAAGATACAGAATAAGGGGAGCATTTTTTAGAATAAAAGAGATTTGAGCACTCCTTTCATTTATTCATTCATTTGCTCAAGAAATCTTTACAGGCCGGGCGCAGTGGCTCACGCCTGTAATCCCAGCACTTTGGGAGGCCGAGGCGGGCAGATCATGAGTTCAGGAGATCCAGACCATCTTGGCTAACACGGTGAAACCCCGTCTCTACTAAAAATACAAAAAATTAGCCGGGCGCGGTGGCGGGCACCTGTAGTCCCAGCCACTCGGGAGGCTGAGGCAGGAGAATGGCGTGAACCTGGGAGGCAGATCTTGCAGTGAGCCAAGATAGCACCACTTCAGTCCGGCCTGGGTCAAAGAGCAAGACTCCGTTGAAAAAAAAAAAAAAGAAATCTTTACAGATGGTCTACATAAATGCAGGCACTGTTCTAGAGGCTAAATATGAAGCATATTTAAATGCTAATGGAAGGGTCTAGTAAAAAAGGAAAGGTGGAAGAAGGATGTAAGAAAAAAAGAGGAAAGTAAAAGGAGAATCTTGTGAAGGTCAGAAGAGATCTTGAGCATAGGTAGAGGAATTAGCCTTAACGTCAAGAAAAAGGACAATCTCTTATCTGAGCAACAGAAAGAAGACAAAGGCTATGGGTGCAAATATAAGTAAATGTGTAAGTAATGAAGCTATTATCTCCATTTTTCATATGAAGCCAGTACTCAAAAAAAAAAATCAAAGTCCATAATCTTTCCCATTCTCTGGGCTAGATAAAGATTATTAGCAGGAAAATTACCTAGTGCCCACACAGAGTAGTATAACAGTTTGTTAGGGTGGGCCATGTTGGTAAGGAGTGATCTTATATTTGCTAGAGGCTGCTGTCTTCTTCCACAGGTATGGCAGCAATTTCTTTCACAAGCTACTCAATTAAAAACTGGATTTACCTGGCACTACACTTCTATTTATTTCCATTATATTTCAGCTCACCTTCTAGATTAGTATACTTGGCACTTCTTGGCTGGACCTCCCATTAACCTGCTCTTCCTCTATCAGTGGTTCTCAACCCTGCAGCCAAATTACCTGCAGAGTTTTCTCAATGTCTACATGCCATTAGTCCACCCCTAGAGATTCTGATTGTAGAGTCCAGAGGTGAGGCCTAAAAATATATATTTGTAAAAGTTCATGAGTGATGTTGATGCCCTACCAGAGTTGAGGATCACCATTATACTGCCTTATTAGATGGTTTCTCTAATCCCCCAACTCTAATATTGTTTGTGCTACTACTCTGGCTACTTTCTAAAAGTGTTGTTTTGCTTCTTGTTTTTTATAGAGGACATAGATGAAAATCTCTTGTTTTGAATGAAGATTTTAAAGAACTCAACTTTCCTGCATCCTCCTCTGTTCTAACCACTTCAGAAATATATGCAGCTGTTGATACTTGTAGATTTATATTTAGCAAAATGTTTGCATGTATGACAATGAGAGTAATTGCTTGATAACAACCTATACACCAGGTATTTAACATTAACTTTGGAAATAAAAATGTAAAATTAAGTAAAGTCAACATATGCAAAATACTGTACATTGTGAACAGAAGTTTAATTCATAGTAATTTCCCTCTCTGCATCGACTTATGAGATAATTAATGATAAAACTATTAATGATAAAAATAATGCGTTTGTATTGTTCATAATATCATGTGCACTTCAAGAAAATGGAATGCTACTCTTTTGTGGTTTATGTGTATTATTTTCAATATCTTAATACCCTAATAAAGAGTCCATAAAAATCCAAATGCTTATTCAAGTGTATTTCCGGTTATTATTTAGACAATCAAATGTGAAAGATCAACCCAAGACTCACACTTCATGTCAAATTATAATTGTGCTTCCTAAACCCTACTACCTTAAGTGTGTGTGTGTGTGTGTGTGTGTGTGTGTGTGTGGTTGAGGAAAAAGTGTGAGACATCTCTTAGAGGAAACAAATACTCAGTGGTAAGATAAGAGCTGCTCATTAACGTCCTTCATCATTATATAAGTTTAAACAGAAAAAAAATAAATTCAAGTGCTTTTTTACCAAATTTGATTTAAAATGTAGAACAAGCTGGGTGCAGAGGCTCACACCTATAATCTCAACACTTTGGGAGGCCAAGGTGAGAGGATTCCTTGAGGTCAGGAGTTCAAGACCAGCCTAGGCAGCATGGAGAGACTCTGTCTCTATGAAAACATAAAAAAATAGCCAGGCATGGTGGCATGCACCTGTGGTCCCAGCTACTTGGTGGGACTTGGTGGACTTAGGTAGAAGAATTACTTGAACCCAGTAGGTCGAGGCTGCAGTGAGCTATTGCGCCACTGCACTCCAGCCTGAGTGACAGGGCAAGGCCCTGTCTCAAAAAATAAATAAATGAAAATAAAATGTGAAAGATTACGCACTGCTTGATCCAACTAATTCTAACTGTTTGTGCAGTTGAGCATGTGTGCTGGGGAAGAGGGCAGCCCTGCAAAAATTTCTACATATTCATTGCCTCAAAATAAAGAAAATGTAAGGGTAAAACAGGTAGAGGGCCATAAAGTGTCTTGATGTCCAATGTAGAAAGAGATTAAATATTATTATATAAATTGATAGCAAAAAACCTGTCATGAGCAAAAATTTGTGTTTTTATTTGGGCTCTTCTTTGGTAACTATTACAGTAAAAGCTAGATCACAAAAACATGACATCATAATATAGTTTTCCAAGTTCTGAAGTAAGGCAATAAAAGGGCATGTCGCCCACTTTGACTATTTGAAAGAAAATGGTTTTTTATTTTCTTTTTATTTAGAAAAATATTTAAAAATTTTAAAAAATATTTTATTTAGAAAATATTTTTCTAGCTGAAACGAAAGATATCAATACAATTATCTTTTATTATTTTTTCAAATAATCACAAATTTGTTGTTGCTATTATAGTTACAAACCTTATCTGTGATAGTCACTGAGAGAATATGCCCCTAGGAATTTTATCTGAAAGATACTTACAGAATAGTTTATTTTTTATCAGAATAATCTTCTCTGAGTATTTCAAAATTTTGTTCATTATCTTTTTTCTGTCACCCAGGCTGGAGTGCAGTGGCATAATCTCAGCTCACTGCAACCTCCACCTCCCCGGTTCAAGTGATTCTCCTGCCTCAACGTCCTGAGTAGCTGGGATTACAGGCATGCGCCACCACACCCGGCTAATTTTTGTATTTTTAGTAGAGACGGGGTTTCACCATGTTGGTCAGGCTGGTCTCTCGTGATCCGCCCACCTCGGCCTCCCAAAGTGCTGGGATTACAGGCGTGAGCCACCGCACCCGGCCAACTACCTTATTCTTAACTAGAACCATATCATACTATGTCCTTTCTAAATAATCAAGTTCAATTCGATTAATCAAAATCTAATTAAGTATTATTTGTAATTTTTTCCAACTACAGAAATAATTTTAGAAACTATTCCAAATTTCAGAACGTTTTTATATGAAGCTGAAAAGGTCTTAGCTAATTACAAACTAGGTTGTTGGGAACAGTGAAGTTGTATTCAGAGATATAAATTAGGCCTAAATTATCTTTTACCCTCAGACAACTTTCAAAAATATTTTAGAATAGTGAAAAGTGATTTTAACACCGAGGTAAGGATACCACCTCAATATCTACTAAAAAATTTTATTTGAAAATAATACTCATTTTGAAATGAAAAATATTTAGTAAGAGAAAATTTAAAATTTAAATTTCTGTATCATTTAAGGCTCTTATATGTACAGCTAGCTCATCTATTACAGAGGCACGTTAATATTCTTGGTGGTCACAATTTTTAATTGTGGGTTGTTTGTGATAAAGACATACTCTAATCCTAACCTGAGAGATGAAGTTATTTTCTCAGTAATCAGTCTGTAAGTCTACCTCTGCGTAATTGAGATATTTTGGAAGTTGGAGCTCCTGGTGTGAAAGCAATTATTCAGTTTAGCTTTGAATTTTGTGACTCATATTGCCCATAACCATAAAGGCATTAGTAACAAGGCTTAAATACTAGATGGGCATAGAGATTCTAGGTGAACACATTGCTCCTTGAATTTGTTGCTCCAAGGGCCACTGAAGCAAAGGTAATTGAAGAGATATATAGTATAATTTGGACTGATTCTATTGCACTAGATAAAGGAATTTAATATATTCTTGTATTGGGTAATTTAATGATTTCTAATAGGTCCACTTCTAATAAGAAGAAAGAAATTAAAGTGTTTGAATCCAGAAAGAAGAAAAATACAAAGAAAAAAACATGAAAAAGGAAAAGAAGGGAAATAAATTGCCTAAATTCAGGCAAAGTAGCACTAAGATTGAAATCAGAGTTGAGTTTTAAATATATATAACAGATGAAGTGTGATTTATAGATATAACTTGCCTCAAATGCTGGAGATAAGTCCTAATAAGAATATGATAAAGTTGTTTTTCTTTCAAAATCCAATTCCAGAATACAGTGATTTGGTTTGAAACTCACAAGGTAAGTTAATTTGAATTAAATGTGATTTTTAAAACATAAAAATGTCTCCTTTCGGAACCAATGGACCAATAAAAGGCCAGTTGATTTGCTTTATTGAATCTGAATTTACTCATATTCTGCTGATTTTCTACCAACCCGTTACATCTTACAAAATTTTTCCCATACAATTTCCTTCCTGAGAGCTGTAACTGGGAATAACAGAAACCAGACTATATGAAGGCCTGGTAAGTCTCACAGAGGTACAAGCTTCAGATGGATTTATTTTGTGTATTACATAAAAACTTTCTTCTCATTTTAGCCAGTAGTGATCAATTCCTAATAATAAGCATGATGCAACACTGATGTTTAAAGATTTGTGAGTAGAATTGAGCACAGTGGCTCACATCTGTAATCCCAGCACTTTGGAAGGCTGTGGTGGGAAGGTTGCTTGAGCCAGAAGTTCAAGACCAGCCTTGTAACGGGGGGCAACATAGCAAGACCCCATCTCTAAGAAAATTTTTTAAAAATTAGCCAAGTGTGGTGGCACACTCCTGTAGTCCTAGCTCCTTGGGAGACTGAGGCAGAAGGATCACTTGAGCCCAGCAGTTCGAGGGTACAGGAGGCTATGATTGTGCCACTGCACTCCAGCCTGCGTGACAGAGCGAGACCCTGTCTCAAAAAAAAAAAAAAATGATTTGTATGTAGAGATCACAAACTCAACTTCAGGGACCAAACATGTACAGTGTATAGGCCGAACTTTAACTTTATAAGAAAGTAGAAAGTAATGGGCTATCTTGGGAGCTAAACAGTGCATGTCTTGTCTAAGGAATTCAAAGCTTTTAAAAACACTCTTGTAGGCTTACAAAACCTATGTTTGGAGGCAGGATTTATCTTGACCACTATTTCAACACCTCTAACTAAACTATTTACGATAGGAATGGGACTTATACAGAAAAAAACTCGAAATGATCTCCCGCCCCTTCAATTCCAGGCTCGACCTTTAGAATGAAATTACTCATCTTGGCTGGCCTTTTGAGCACTGCCACCGCTCTGCCCATCCCCGTGAGTACACCCTCCTCAGCTGCTGACTCAATTTCAGATTTAGAGTCATCGCATTTCTGGGCTAGAAAGCAGGTCTTATCTTTTCATTTCACAAAAGAGGAAAGTGGAATCCAGGAAAGTCATACAACTAGGAGTTCACCACTCTGTCAGCCCAACACTCTGCCCAGTACAAATCTCAGCTCCATACGCCATGTGCTAGCTGTGTGACTTTGAACTAACCCATTGTTTCCTTATCTATAAAATGAGTCCTAGGAACACCTCAGAGTTGCATGGAGATGATTTTTTTTTAATGCATCTAAAGCAGAGAAGGGTCCTATCTGAAAGACAGGGTGTTCTCAATAAACTCAGTGATATAGAACAAATATTCTGCAGTGACCCAGGTCTAAATTAAGCAGTTTGAATTGAGTTTCATTTGTAATGCCCTTGCCCCAAACCATCTCATGTTTTCTTAAAAGGCTGTTACATGAAAATGCTCTGACACCAAAGGACTATCTAGTTCATTGTAGATTTGATTTTAAAGAAGGAAATATTTAAGATAACTTACATTGATTACTAAATTATGAATGTAAAAACAACTTATGCCTGAATTATATTTGCATGATCATACAGACACAGCTTTAAAAGTCCAATTTTTGAAAACCAGATTTGGATAAAAAGCTACATTCATCTATAGTGCCCTTGATAACAAACCTAATTTGTTTCTTTAAACCACAATCCTTTTTGCCAAAGCTGACAAGTATCGTGGTCTAAAATTCCAAACAATTTGTATTGCCTGTTTCTTTAGGCTGATGGGAATGTTGCAGTATACATATTTCATTAATTCTAATATGTACTTTTTGATATTTTAGCAGCTCTGAAATTGAGCTGTGTCTTACAAACACAGTTTGATAAAGTGTCACGGCAGCTTAACAGCAGTGCTTTTCTTTTTTGGTAATTTATGAAATAATGGTGCTTTTGACAATGATAGCATCTAAGAATATATGAAATACTGTAATCCCAGAACATCATTAACTTCACGTATACAGACATTTTGTCATCAACTGACTATATACAAATGAGATCCACTGAGTCTAATCTGGGTTTACTAGTCTGAATATGAGGGCACCCAGTAGGCAAGAAACTCTCTCCCCTGCACTCTTTGTAACAAAGGAGCTTTTGAAGAAGTGAGGGAGCTTTCAAAATTTGTGTTTGGGGTGCAGAACTTAAATGTACATTTCCACGCTCCCTTCACTTTGAGTCTATAATTACTGAGAACTAAATCAAGAACACTATTCATTCAAAGATTTGCAAAAGGAGATATTCATGTAATATGGAATTAATCTTAAGAAATGTAAATAAAAGCATTCTTTGGATATAAATTTAAAAGCAAAAAGCTCTTGGTCTTCCAAATCATTGCACAAAATTAATTAAACTTTTCCCTATTAGATATCCAGCTGCTTTTTATTTCAGAAGTGAAGTTACATTACTGATGGCTATAATGCTCCATAGTGGCTTATTACCTATTCTCCTTTAGAACAAAACCCCTCTTTAGTGGATAACGTATTTCCATATGCTGCTTTACCTTGTTGCTATTATTGTTTTGCAAGCTTGAACAATATGCTGAAAGTTCCAGTGAACAGGTAAACTTCTAATTGTATGTTTAAATAATGCATTCATCATTTTAAAAGTTTGCCGTTGTCTGAAATGACTGACATCATGTTTCTTTTTACAGAGATTTATCTTTTACCCACCACAAGTACCACCATTTTTCCCTCAGGTCCCGTTTCCCCTACCTCCACAACCACCCCTGGTAAGCATGGGTTTGGGGAATCTGAAATAGCTAAAAGGATTTATTAAATGGATGGTGGTTATGAAACTTTCCAAATTTTGATATTGAAATATGAGGCTTTAGGCAGTCCCCAGGATCAGCTATTCAAACTTCTCTCCCATATAGCTTATAGTGGAATGTGACAAGGGGCTAGCAAATTTCCGTCCAAATCTTCAGTGCCCTCTCCCAGTGTTTCTCTGCACTTAACTATTTGTTTGTGCTGAATTACTTTGACTGTTATGAGCTTATTCTTTATGAAGAGAATACTTCTTTCTATAATATCCATTCTTTTGCTTTTTCTAATTCACCTTGTTGCTTTCTTTCTCTAAAAAGATTTTTCCCCTGCTTTCTATAACTTTTTCCCAAGTTCAAGCAAAATAGTTATTTTGCTTTTCTGTTTGGACTCTCTACAGTCTCTCCTAATATCTGAATTCTTAAAACATTTTTTCAATAAAGTTTGGAACAATGCTAAATACACAATAGAGTTGCCTTTATTCTATATATAACACTTTTGTAAGTCAACTACATTATAGAGTCAACGGTGAGTGCTTGAGGTACAAACAGTATAAATTCAGATCCGATGAGGAAGAGAGACTCATAAAGGGAAACTACAGTGTAATTTGATAAGTATTTCGAGACACAAATGCAAAGCTATGGATCAAAGACTTCAGGGAAGACAGTATCTGAACCAGGTCTTGAAGGAAGACAAATGGATGAAACATTTCAGGCAGAGGAACAGCAAGTGCGTGGGTGCAGACTTGAAAAGCACAAGGCAATTTGGGGGTAGAAAATTATTTTAGTCTAAAATAATGATGCTGCAACACAGATTGGGGTCTTGTTAAATTTGGATAAGTATTTAAGCAATGATTTTTTTCTTTAAAAATCACACACATTTTGAAACTTCACATACCCCTTATTTACAGACAAGGGCCTCACTATGTTACCCAGGCTAGTCTCAAACTCCTGGGCTCAAGTGATCCTCCCACCTCCCACAGGCTCCCCAGTAGCTGGGATTACAGGTGCACACCACCATGCCCAGCTCACAAACATTTTAAAACTTCATCTTGCTTAATATTGTCTGATCCCCTAAATATTTTTAAATATACAAACATGATTTTGCATAACTGTTTTTATATCTAAATGTAATAAACACCTTCCCTTTGCTTGCATTTAATTTCAAACTGTTTCTCTCAACTTTTAGAAATTTGTCACTAAACTTAGTCCTCAATAGAATATTTCTTCTCCTTTAATGTTTTTACTTGTTCTGATTGAATCCCAGTTGTTAAATCCTAAATATTATACTTGCACTTATAATTAATTGCTAATTATTTTGGTTCTAGTCAGGACTAGGTGCATTGTTTTCCTACTGTTTGCTAGAATTTGTTTTTTTTGTTTTTGTTTTTGTTTCTTGAGACAGTCTCGATCTGTTGCCCAGGCTGGAGTACAGTGGTGCAATCTCAGCTCACTGCAACCTCCGCCTCCCAGGTTCAAGCAATTCTCCTGCCTCAGCCTCCCGTGTAGCCACCATGCCTGGCTAATTTTTGTGTTTTTAGTAGAGATGGGTTTCACCATGTTAGTTGGGCTGGGCGAACTCACTCCTGACCTCAAGTGATCTGCCTGCCTCGGCCTCCCAAAGTGCTAGGATTACAGGCATGAGCCACTGCGCCCTGGCAAGATTTATTTTAAACTGATGAAAATCTTGGAGTCTTGGTTTATAGTTAGAACTTAGGAATCGCTGTTAACATTTAAATTTAAATTTAAATTCATTTAAATCTATGTGACAATTAAAAGAATCACTCTTCTGTGAAATGGAAACTCTTCCTACCACCAGATGGCAGACTAGTATCTTAAAAGCAAGCAAAGAAAGTAACCCTTACTGTAGGGAAAGTGGTAGATTTGTAAAAACTATCAACACATTAAGACAGATTCCTGGGCTTTAAGTTAGACAAATTAAGAAAAACAACCATACCTCTTGAAAGAAAATATTATATTGAACCCACTAGATTCTAATCTCCACCAAATAGAAGGTGAGCTCTCTAAGTGTCATTTACTGCTATCCCTAAACCCTAGATATAGAATAATTGCTCAGTAAATATTGTAGGGATGGATGGATAGATGGACGGAAGGATGAGTGAAAGTATGAATAAATAAGAAAAAGCAAGAGAAAGTGTTCACGGTTTCGTTCACAATTTACTTTTTTTTTTTCTTTTTTTTTTTTTTTTTGTAGATTTCTATTCCTTTTCCTTTTCCTTACAATCCATATCAGGTAGTTATACTTAAAGCTTCCTTAGGAAATACTTAAACTAATACAAAACAAAAACTTGAAAATTCTTTAGATTTAATTGGGGAGAATTTGATACCAATAATTACTGGCTAACATTCTCTTTGGGGGACCATTAGTTATTGATATTTTGTTTGATTTGAGTAATTTAATGTACAAATTTCACATATCATTGAAAACTGAACTACCTAAGACCTGAAACTTTCCTTCTTTGTGTGGAATAAACCCAGGGACCAACCAGTAGAAAAAGCATTTAATTTGAAGTTAAATGATCTGGAGATGTAAGCTCCATGTCTGCCCTTTAATACTTTAGAATTATCTTTAACTCCTGTGACCCTTATCCTCTTCTAGAATATAAAACAGTGACAACAGATGATTTAAAAAGTCCATTTCACCTCTAAAAGTTTATGCTTACATTTGTCATTAGTGGGGGTAAAATGCAATCTTATTGAAATGTAATCTATCCTAGAAGCATTTGAAATAGATTTAAGGTTACAGTCATGGTATAAAGGAATTGCTTAAATTTTACTTTTGAAAAGATTTTACTGAATTAGTGATAAATACATAAGATGAGGCAGATTCAGTAACATACAAAAAAGTTATGTATATTTCATCATATTAACTCCAAGTAATAATACTCCTATTATGATTTTCTGTTGTTGTTTTTTGAGACTGAGTCTCGCTCTGTCCCCCAAGCTGGAGTGCAGTGGGGCAATCGCAGCTCACTGCAACCTCCACCTCCCAGGTACAAGTGATTCTCCAGCCTCAGCCTCCTGAGTAGCTGGGACTACAGGGACGCACTACCACGCTGGGCTAATTTTTGTATTTTCTGTAGAGATGAGGTTTCACCATGTTGCCCAGGCTGGTCTCGAACTCCTGGACTCAAGCGATCCTCCTGCCTTGGCCTCTGAAAGTGCTGTATTACAGGCGTGAGCCACCATGCCCAGCACTCTTATTATGATTATAGGAAGTAACATTATTAAAATTTTCTTTCAGAAAGAGGTGATCCCAAAATACAGTCTTTTTCAAACCCAATAAGCATAGGTTTAATAATCTTTCCAAGAAGTCCCTGCTATGTCTGGAGCCCACAACAGAAAATACAGACTATATGTTTCCAGAGATAGGTTTGGGGGGGGTACTTAAAATACTAGTCAATTTTAATCTTAATAATTGAACTTTAGAAATGATGAGAATTCTAAAAAGCATGCTCTCATTTACCAAGCTAATATAAAATATATAAGATACAAAAGTAGATGAAATGCTGAATTACAACGCCTTATTTTGACTGTTTCCTTTATTCTAGGTCCTCACACCTAATGATCTTATCGCGGTAAATATATTCTGCCCTGTTATTCTATAAAGTCCATATAAATACTACATTCAACACCTCTCAATGTTCTTAATTAAGGTAGGGAGCAGGGAAAGGCACCCTAACAGAACAAACACTACCTGAGGGCATTGTTCATGCCTAAGATCTGTCACAGTTGGGACAGTGTTTAGCTTAAATATTACTGCATACACTCTGAGACAGACAGCTCAACAAGTAAAGAGATTCACCTTTTAGAAGGAGTTGGTCAATTTCTTGAGCAAGCTGCCAGAATCTTAAAACAGGACCATGTGGATGATACAAAGCAATTTTCCAGTAAAACTGCTTGTATAAGCAAGTTCTGAAAACAAAGTATTCATAGTTGTCCTAAAATTTTAGTTCAAGTATCATTCACACAGGGAATCTGAATCATTTATGAAAGACGGGACTTGTATGGAAGTGTACACAGAGGGTTTCTTAACCATTCACATCAATTTTCTAACTTTCAAATATGGTAAACATCATTACAAAGCTGTAGAAAGAAAATATTTCTGTGAATTAAAGGTATTTAAATCTAGATATTGTGTCATTTTAAAATCTTGTATCATATAAATAACATACTAAGCAATAAAATGGAGTTTTTCAATAAAATAGATTTTTGTATACAAAGTATACTAACTTGCATATGTAATAAGTTAAATGTAGGTTTAAAAATAAACCTATTGACAGCACTGATCATCAATTTTTCTTCCTTCACAGTTACTCATTGCTATTTTGAACCAACTAGGGGTAAGGCTCTATTTTTATGCTATAATAAACTACACATTTACTTAATAGACTAAAGAAAACATCTTACTAAATTTTTTTTCTTTTTTTTTTTTTTCTTTTTGGAACTTCTTTGGGGTAAGATTTTATTTCCATGACTAAATTGATAAAAGTAAGTTATATTCAATGCCAGGAAAGGTAAGAAAAACTCTTTGTAACTATAAAAATATATGAGAGTCAACCTCAACTGATCTACCGAACTATAACTCATGAGTTATAAACTCGTTTCCTCCAAAATCTTTACATCAAAATTTTTGCCAATCTAAAAAGGTATTTTTAAATAATGTCCTTGATATTTCACAAAATTTAAATTTACAGGCATATATGCAGTATGAAATTTCAAACAACAAAGTTTGCTTCAGGCTTTTTTTTTTTTTTTTTTTTTTTTTTTGGAGGAGTCTTGCGCTGTCACCCAGGCTGGAGTGCAGTGGCATGATCTTGGCTCACTGCAACCTCTGCCTCCCGGGCTCAAGCGATTCTCCTGCCTCAGCCTTCCTAGTAGCTGGGATTACGAGCATGTGCCACCACACCCGGCTAATTTTTACATTTTTAGTAGAGACGGGGTTTCACCATGTTAGCCAGGCTGGTCTTGAATTCCTGACCTCAAGAGATCCGCCCGCTTCAGCCTCCCAAAGTGCTGGGATTACAGGCGTGAGCCACTGTGCCTAGGCTTTCAGGCTTATTTTTGTCTAATAGGCAATTCATAGTAAATAATGAGAAAAGCCTACTGTAAAACTGCCACACCTAGAAATGGACTGATCTCAAGGCAAGGTAACACATCTTAACAAAAAGCATTAACTTGCTTGATACAAAGGCTACAAACTTTGACTTCTACTTTGACTTTCACTGCAGTTTGCTTTCATATAAAACACATACCAAAAAAAAAGAAAGAAAGAAAGAAAAATGTGGAGGCCAAAAAGGTATATATCCCTTTTGTTGTTTTAATATTTTTAAGAAACAGGATCTTGCTACGTTGTCCTGGCTGGACTGCAGAGGCTATTCACGGGCCCAATCATAGTGTACTACAGCCTTGGAGAAAGAAACTGGATTTCCACCCAACCACTTCTCTCCTAACAAGTTTCATTGCCCTGAAGTGCTTATTTAGTACCTTTTACCATTTCAAATACTTATATCAGACTATCTGAGGCCAAGTGGGAGAGATTAAGCTCTATGCTATAAACAGTTAAGGATTCAATTTATCAGCATTTAACGGCTCCACATTATTTTCCACCTCCAACATACATAATTATACCAATATTAACACATCAGCAATAAAATAACCATAAAATGGGAGGCATGGGTGAAGATGGAATTGTGGTGAAAATATCTTCATATAATAAATTATAACTATAATCTGTATGATCTATTTTGACAGAAATAATTCTCCCACTACTATGCCAGAAGTTACGTATGGTTAGTAAAATCTCCAAATTCTTTCAAGCATTTATATCCTTCTAAATATTTTTATCATGAGTTTAATTGCCTCTGATTGTGTCCACAATGGTAAATTAATAATATGATGAAAACAGGTATAAACAAGACCAATTAATTACAAATGCTTTCTTCAAAGGATGTATTTTAAAGTCAGTTTATTTATTAAAACTCCAGAAATATTTTAGAAAATAACCACCACCAGAAGTCCTAAGCATAAGTAAACGTACTGTTAAATAAGAATAGCCTCTCGAAGTGCTCAGAATTCTCAAGTTCCCCCGTTAGCCACCAAATATAGTTTTTAAAGTAGTTATGATCTTAAGGAAACTTTGCATATCCTTCTATTTGAGTTTGAAATGCTTTCAAAAGCTCAAGAACACCTGCTGACAAAACAAATACTGACTGTGGCCCTTTATCCTTAGATTATCATCAAATAAACTATCTTTGGGCCAAAATTACACAAACAACTTCAACAATGCTAGTCGAATCAGGTGTGGCCCTTAAATTTCAACTCACAAATCATAACTGCAATACTACGAATAACATGAGTACTATTTATGTAACACATAATCTTCCAAGCTGCATACTTAAGTAATGTATCATAAAAGACTCTTAACCTTAGTAGGGAATACAATAGACAGAATAGGTTTGCAACCCAGTCAGACCGTGATTCAAATCCCAACTCTACTAGCAAATAAAACCGAGGGCAACCTTTCTAAATATCAATGTATTCATTTGTGAAATGGGAATACTACTACCTAACAGGATGTGCTGAGAATTAAGTAATATAATACAGATACTCAGTAAATGGCAAATATTACTTATTTTACTTAATGTCTCTAAAATAAAAAACATTCATTTTACATGACATAAGGAAAATAAGTATGAAGGGAGCATTACCTAGTGATATAGCAGATAGATCTTCCTCTAGGAATATCTGAAACTAACATTTTGTTTTTTCCCTATTATAGATGGTGCTGGATATTTACAGTTATCAGAAGATTATCTACTTCTATCTATAGTGGATGGTAGTTTTATAATTTTGCATACTCTGTACATGTTCCAGTGAAAACTCCAAAAAACCATAAAGAATTTATCTAGACCATGGGCTTTAGTCATACTTTAAATAAACCTTTAATATAACCAAATGTCTTTATTAATGGCAGTTCAAATGTATCAAAACTATTAAACAGGCTGGGCATGGTGGCTCACACCTGTAATCCCAACACTTTGGGAGGCTGAGATGGGAGGATCTCTTGAGCCCAGGAGTCCAAGACCAGCCTGGGCAACATAGGGAAATTCCAGTCTCTACAAAAAAAAAATTAAAAAATTAGCTAGGTAGTGGTGGTGCATGCATGTGGTCCCAACTAATTAGGAGGCTGAGGTGGGAGGATTGCTTGAGCCCAGGAGGTTGAGGCTGCAGTGAGCCATAAGAGCACCATTGCACTTCAGTGGTGCTATCATGGGCAACAGAATGAGACCCTGTCTCAAAATACTATGAAACACAAGTAAATGCCAAAATTTTCAGAAAATTGCTCAAACTGTTAAAAGAGCTTCTGTAAACAAGTAGCCTTAATTTTGGAGAACTCCATTCAGTGATAGGAAGAAGAAATTTCTTCCTGCCAAATGGTGAAAGTAGAAGCCGACTCTTCCATGCAGGAAGGCCATCTAACCTCTTGAGCAGGTCATCCTCATCAAGTATCAATCCCTTATTACTCACCGTAGGGACCAGGATTTTCTGGATTTTTAGAAGTTGATACATACATAAGCCCTATTTATAACTATTCCAGAAGTATTCCAGGTATCCTGAAATCAAACATTCTAATGCTTTTCAGGAAAACCTACAGTCATAACTAAGGGGAAAAAAGCCTCCTGTCAGTTCAATTCAGGTTTACCACCAAAAGTTCTGACATCAAATAAATGAAACAAAAAACAGAAAAACACTTTGTTTTACCTTAACCCTAATTCTGCTCTCTAGCTACAGAGTAAGCCTAATATCTTTTTCAAACATCTGAAGGAAAGAAAACAATCATGTCTCTCTCCCCTAAAGCTTTTCTTGAGATGCTCCAGCTATAGCCCAACCCTACTTAGGTGGATAGGAGTTCCTGTCACAGGGCTTTCCAACGGTGATCCTTAGCCAGAATGAGATAAACACGTCCACTAAGACAAGGCAGTACTACTTTTCTTTCCTCATCCTTGCTTCCAAAAACCCCCAAAGCACCAACCCCCTCCTTTCCTCTGGGATTTATAACATTAACCATGCTTTTCTCAAAAACCTATTTCAATCTTTAACATTTCTTTCCTAACAAAAAACACTAACTCACAGAGACCTCCACCTCCGTTCCTGTTTTTATAGAACCAAAATAATTACTTAATAATTATATATTGATCACATATTAAGATATTTTGGATATAATGGATTAAATAATTACAAACCATTTTACTTGTTTATTATTTTTAATGCGACTACCAAGTTTAAAATTCACACATGGCTAACATTTTCCTTTGTGTTTGTTTTGTTGTTAAGTACAGGGGTACATGTGCAGGTTTGTTATATAGGTAAACTTGTGTCATGAGGGTTTGTTGCACAGATTATTTCATCACCCAGGTATTAAGCCTAGTACTCATTAGTTATTTTCCCTGATCCTCTCCCTCCTCCCACCCTCCAACAGACCCCAGAATGTGTTGTTCCCCTGTGTCCATGTGTTCTCACCATTTAGCTCTCACTTATAAGAGAACATGCAGTGTTTGGTTTTCTATTCTTGTTTTAGTTTGCTAAAGATAATGGCCTCCAGCTCCACCCATGTCTTTTCAGAGGACATGATCTTATTCTTTTTTATGGCTGCATAGTGTTCCATGGTGTATATATACCACATTGTCTTTATCCAGTCTATCACTGATGAGCACTTAGGTTGATTTCATGTCTTTGCTATTGTGAAAAGTGCAGCAATGAACATACACATGAATAAGTGTTTATAATAGAACAATTTGTATTCCTTCGGCTATATATCCAGTAATGGATTACTGGGTCAAATATCTTTAAATATTTGAGGACTCTCTACACTCTCTTCCACAATGGTTGGACCAATTTATACTCCCACTAATAGCGTATAAGCATTCCTTTTTCTCTACAACCTCACCAGCATCTGTAATTTTTTGTCCTGATTTCAATTCTTTTCTGAACATCCATTTTTAACTGATTTACAACATATAATAGTTTCACTAGAGTGAAATGAACATATTGATTTAATGAACATATTGATTTAATGAACATACTGATTTAAATTACTAACTTCCTGGACTTTTTTTAATTCAGAATTTTTGAAAATGGGAATATCAGCTCTTGTTCACTGATTTTGATCTCTATTGACTAGTGGCTGAAATTTCCTCTTAAAACTAACGCTTCTAAAGTCAAGAAAACATAGTTGCCATTTTCAAAATTAGCTTCAACAAGATCATGTGAAGCAAAATGTGAAGGAAATAATTTAAATAAAAATCAGATGAAACATTAAACTATACATCCAATGGTGGTACTCTGCCTAAAGGAGCTTGATGTGGCAGGAACATCCTTCAGGCCTCAGAAGATGGGGAGCGGGAGGGAAGGCATTGACAAACAAGAACTAGATGGAAAACAGAAGATACAGCTGATCAAGAACTTATCTTTATTCTGATTATGATTCTTCAAAGAGCATTAGTTGTTTAAATTTAATTTAAGCCATGCTTAAATAGAATTCCTTTTGACCAAAGAGCTGAAAATTCTGTGTTCCAGTTCATCTCACTCTTTTTATTCTGATGCGAAACACTCTAAATGCAAATCGTTTTGAAAGTAAATAGGCCAAGTGGCCTACCCTGCCCTTTTTATAGTATAAATTATGTGATACTGCCTTCTTTTCAGTATATGCTCCTCTGTGGGTCTTTGGCTTACACGGAGACCATCAGCTACAACGCATGGCAGTCAGCTTCAGAGTCCTCGCTCCAGTGTGCATCTCGTTTCTCAGCCACAAGTTTGATGAATTGAGAGTGACTGGCATAAAGCTTCAGTTTATCATTGATGTCCACCCATTTCACTTTTCCAGCATCATCTCCAGCTTCTAGCGTAAGATTATCCATTATCTCACCTGGTTGCCAAAGAAAAACCATCACCAAGAAAAATTCATTTCTGTTTTAGCATATCTATATCATCAAGTATTCTTATTTAAAATAATCTTAAATCATCATTGTACTAGCTGGACAAGTAAATTAAAAACTAGACTATTCCATCCCTGGTCAGCAGAATGAATAAAAGAAAAAAAAATAGAGTATTCCAAAATGCCCAAATTTTAACCAAGTCCCTAAATTATAGATAAACACACAATACAAAGACTTTTCTCTAAAAAGATTATCCTTAAAAAAGAGATTATATTATATGAATATGAAACTTTACATCAAAATCAATCCAAGAGGGATGAGAGATTTAAATGTAAAAAAATAAAACAAAGCTGAGGCGGGTGGATCACCTGTGGTCAGGAGTTCGAGACCAGCCTGGCCAACATGGTGAAACCCCATCTCTACTAAAAATACAAAAATTAGCCAGGAGTGGTGGCACATGCCTGTAGTCCCAGCTTACTTGGGAGTCTGAGGCAAGAGAATTGTTTGAATCCATGAGGCGGAGGTTGCAGTGAGCCAAGATCACACTACTGCACGCCAGCCTGGCAACAGGGTGAGACTCCACCTCAAAAAAAAAAAAAAAAAAATTAAATTTAAATTATCAAAAAAATAAAAAATAAGTGCTCCCAATCACTGCTGGGAATATAAATGGCATATTTTTGTAGGAAATTTGGCAATGTTTATCAAGAGCTTTTACAAAGTAAGTTTTCTTTGACAAGCACTCATTCTGTAAATACCAGAGTGCATCTTGTGTACCAGACTCTGTACTAGGCACTGAAGATACAATAAGCAATCCAGTAATTCCTCTTTGAAGAATTTATTCTAATGAAATAGAGACAAGCCTATTAAAGTATTCAAGGCAACATTACTTAAATATTTTATTTTGTTTTATTTTATTTTATTTTATTTATTTTTAGATGGAGTCTCGCTCTTGTTGACCAGGCTGAAGTGCAGTGGCACAATCACGGCTCACTGCAACCTCCACCTCCTGAGTACAAGCGATTCTCCTGCCTCAGCCCCCCGAGTACCTGAGATTATAGGCACCTGCCACCACGCCCGGCTAATTTTTTTGTATTCTTAGTAGAGAGCACACTGCCATACCAAAAACTGGAGAGACAAGCAAATACAGAGAATCACAACTGACCAGGGAGAGAAGCCTACCGCTGGAGTCGGCACCTGGTAGGAACACTTAAAGGGTAACTAACTGCTGAAAGCTGACCTTTGGACTAGCTTGAAAGATAAAATCTCCTAGGGGGTCAGCCATACCAGTATGAAGAGGGGGCCTACATTTTAGTGAGCTTTACCTCCAAGAAAGCCACCAGGTGAAGACCGGAGAAAAATCCTCTCTCCCTTCCAACATAGAGAGGGGAAAGGTAACCATTTTCAAGTACACCCAGATCACTCTGCCCTCAAGGAAAACTATTTTACCAAGCCCTAAGCAACCTGAGGGAAAGGAAATATCCAACTCCAGCCCCCGCTGGATTTCCTGTCTTTCCTAAGGATCAGGGAGGTAGGAGGGAAGCTGAGAAGAACTTATGAAGGGTCACAGCCCAGGGCCACAGGCTCATTAAAAGACTGACATCTAACCATATATTCTCCTATGATTCCCCTTCCTCTAGAATTTACCACCATATCTATCAATAGGACTCCTGTTTAACAAAAGGGGAAGACAGCTGAAAGAAAGGCATGCTTCAGACCTTATTTAAGAAGTCTCCAGGGAAACCCAAAACTAGAGGAAATTTTAGCCTCTGACACATACAATGACAGCAAACAAAAAACACAGCCTAACTCCTAGCCAGATAAACAAAACCTCACACTAAAGAACTATTTGCCTTAGTTCCCTTATAAGCTATATTATGGTCAATTTTCAAAAAAGCACTACAGCCAGGCGCAGTTGCTCATGCCTGTAATCTCAGCACTTTGGGAGGCCAAGGTGGGTGGATCACTTAAGTAAGGAGTTTGAGACCAGCCTGGCCAATATGGTGAAACCCCATCTCTACTAAAAATACAAAAATTAGCCAGGCATGGTGGTGCACGCCTGTAGTACCAGCTACTTGGGAGTCTGAGGCAGGAGAATCGCTTGAACCCGAGAGGCAGAGGCTGCAGTGAGCCGAGATCATGCCGCTGCACTCCAGCATGGGCGACAGAGCAAGACTCCATCTCGGAGTTTAAAAAAAAAAAAAAAAAAAAAAAAAGCACTAAAAGCATGCTAAAAGGCAAGAAACATAGCCTAAAGAAACAAAGCAAATATTAAAACCAAACTCAAATATGGCAGAGATTTTGGAATTATCAAAACAAAATTTTTTAAGTTTAAAGAGAGAAAAAGATAGGGTAAAAACAGTGAACAATCCATAAACTCTATAATCAACTTCTGGAGGATCAGTCATTGTTTTTAACTCCAAAAATTTAAAGTAGTTAACAAATTTATCAGTACTAAAGTTGTACAGACCTGCTTCTAATTTACATCTGCCTATTTCTTCTAAGTTTTCAAACTAGGAGGATAAACTCTTCTAATACACCTTAGAGGAAATACAGAAGGAATGGAGAATGGTCCCAGGAGTTTCCCCCAAGTTCAACAAGCAAAAGCACAGGATATGGAAATAACAGATCTTCTAGTTCTAGCCCATTTTGTAAGTGAAAAAACTGAGTCCAAGAGGACAAGTGATTTGTACAAGGTTACACAGCTCAGAAAGAACTATGAGTGGAACATTCATTTCATTTCTCTAGCATGGTGCCCCCACTTTTATGCTACAAATAAAAACAAATCAAATTTAGCAATAAAATATGTTTCAAGCGAGCCATTCAATGTGTACATTAAGATCAAATTAATTTTTAAGACAGCAGATTTTTCCTTTCTCCTTCTGTAACAACAGGTTTGACCCTCCTCATAAAATTTTAAATTCCATGGACCAGAAAGAGCATTCATTTAAAATTTTTTCAGTACTTGGAATTTTTTGTTATTGCTTTGTGTATTAACAATCCAAGATTATTACAAAAATATTTGAAATAGTAAGATATAAATCCCATTTCCTTTATCATTGCCATACTTCCTACCCAAATCCAAGTTGCTTTTGTTTTGCAAAAAAAGGGAACCATACTCAATAAATAATCTGACATCTTTAAAGCATATCATTTTAGCCTATAATTTCAACCTTAATTTCAAATGTTACCAATGGATTAAAGAAAATTTAGCCACTGGTGATAACAGTTTTGAAGATTTCTTCTATGTATTCCTTTAATACCAACAATTTTGCTTTCATATAACTACAATCCTGCAATCAACAGTTAATTGGTTTAAGATGCTAAAATAGTCCAGATTTAATCATGCCTTAGTGGGCTACTGGCTTAAATTGATCCTTTAATCCCAGTCAGTTTAATAAATATAAAGTTACCTGTTTCGTCATGGTAGTTCACAGCTTCTGTCTCCATCCATGCATTATCAGTGTTTCGAGGATCATCAACATATCCCTTATATATCTATTTTCAAAAGAAGACAAATTTTTTAAAAGTCCAAGGTGTAGTGAGTACAGCAGAGCATGTTACCTTCACTAGCATCAGAAATGTAAATATCCTGTTGTCCAACAACATGAACATACTTAATGCTACTGAGCTGTACATTCAACAGTTTAGATGGTAAATTTGACATTATGTGTTTCTATCAAAATTTTTTTTAAGAAATGTAAATATCAGCCGGGCACGGTGGCTCACGCCTGTAATCTCAGCACTTTGGGAGGCCGAAGCAGGTGGATCACCTGAGGTCAGGAGTTCGAGACCAGCCTGACCAACAAGGTGAAACCCTGTCTCTACTAAAAATACAAAAAAAATTAGCCATGCATGGTGGTAGGTGCCTGTAGTCCCAGCTACTCAGGAGGCTGAGACAGGAGAAATACTTGAACCCGGGAGGTGGAGGTAGCAGTGAGCCAAGATCACGCCACTGCACTCCAGCCTGGGCAACAGAGCAAGACTCCATCTCAAAAAAAAAAAAAAAAGAAAAAGAAAAAGAAAAAAAGAAAGAAATGTAAATATCATAAAACTTTTAATGTAGTACTTCATGTGCTTGTTTCAAATTTCCCAAAGAACAATATTCTCTTTTGAGGCAGCTTTAAAAATCATGAAACCCTCAGGCCGGGCATGGTGGCTCATGCCTGTAATCCCAGCACTTTGGGAGGCGGAGGTAGGCGGATCATGAGGTCAAGAGATCAAGACCATCCTAGCCAACATGGTGAAACCTCATCTCTACTAAAAACACAAAAATTAGCTGGGCATGGTGGAGCACACCTGTAGTCCCAGCTACTCAGGAGGCTGAGACAGGAGAATCACATGAACCCGTGAGGCAGAGGTTGCAGTGAGCTGAGATTGTGTCACTGCACTCCAGCCTGGTGACAGAGCCAGACACTGTTTCAAAATAAATAAATAAATCATGAAACCCTCAACACCTCAAACTCTAATTTCAGAATCTGAGAATAGTCAGATTTGGGCAATATGATTTTTTAAGAGTCCATGACTTAAGTATTTTTCTGTGATTATAGTTTCTGAAATACAAAGGTAGATTCTTCTAGTTAAACAAAGGAGATCTATAAGTAAAACTAAAGATTACTACTTAAGCTATTAATATATGAAAATATTTGGATCTATTCATCTAGCACAAACGTAACTCAAAAAAATCTGGACAACATGAATAACTAAATCCCAATTCTGAAAAGAAAACAAGCAATCCAAATAAAAACTGACAAAAAAAAGGCCGGGCACGGTGGCTCATGCCTGTAATCCCAGGACTTTGGGAGGCCGAGGCAGGCGGATCACCTGAGGTCAAGAGTTCAAGATCTGCCTGGCCAACATGGTGAAACCCCGTCTCTACTAAAAATACAAAAATTAGCCAGGCATGGTGGCACACGCCTATAATCCCAGCTACTCTGGAGGTTGAGGCAGGAGAATCGCTTGAACCCGGGAGGCAGAAGTTGCAGTGAGCCGAGACTGCACCATTGCACTCCAGCCTGGGGACAAGAGCGAGACTTCATCTCAAAAAAAAAAAAAAAAAAAAAACACTCTATTATTTTCTTATTATTAGTGTGCATATACCTTGTAAGGTATTTTTTTAAAAGCACGGAAGGCCAGGCTCACGCCTGTAATCCTAGCACTTTGGGAGGTCTAGGTGGGGGGATCCTTGAGCCCAGGAGTTCAAGACCAGCCTGGACAACATGGTAAAACCCCATCTCTATAAAACAAAAAACAAAAAATTAGCCCAGTGCGGTGGTGTTTGCCTGTGGTCCCAGCTACCCAGAAGACTGAGGTAGGAGGACCACAGGAGCCCAAGAGGTTGAAACTGCAGAGCCATGATAACACCACTGCACTCCAGCCCGAACAACAGAGCAAGACCCTATCACAGAGGGTATATGGACAAAATAGACATGAGACTTAAATGATTATCAACCAGAAAAATCTCTGTATGACATAATTTAAAATGTAAATGTTCTTTCAGAGAGAGCTGAATTCATGCACATACAAAAAGCTTTCTGTTGGATGGGTACTCAATGTGAAAGAAAATAGTTTACAGGCCAGGCGTGTTGGCTTACGCCTGTAATCACAACACTTTGGGAGGCCGAGGCAGGAAGGTAACTTGAAGTCAGGAGTTCAAGGCCAGCCTGGCCAACATGGTGAAACCCTGTCTCTACTAAAAATACAAAAATTAGCCAGGCGTGGTGGTGGGTGCCTGTAATCCCAGCTACTCCAGAGGCTGAGGCAGGAGAATTGCTTGAACCTGAGAGGTGAAGGTTGCAGTAAGCCAAGAGCATGCCACTGCACTCCACCCTGGGTGACAGAGCAAGACTCCCATCTCAAAAAAAAAAAGAAAGAAAAACTGAGAAGAAAAAAAGTTATTATAATAAATCATATAAATAAACTAAATATAGATCATTTTAGCCTATATAGCCTAAAGTTGGGCTATAAAACTTTAAATAGAAACCTATTTACAGTGAAGATCTATAATTTGTTTCTGCGAATATATTTTAAATATACAAGTATTCCACTTTATTTAGAGAAGGACATACAGATTTCCAGGTCAACTTTTAAGTCATTTTCATCAATCCACAGAACTAAATCCCTCCCAGAAACACTATTTCTTACCACTAGGTGGTCTTGGCTGAAGAGTTTGTGCAACTTTTCCTCTATTTCTCTCTTTTCAGCACTGGTTTTCTGTAAGGAGTTGAGAGCTTCCTCACCAAATTCTCTCTTCAGTGTGGCACTAATCTTCTCTCCTGGATCCACCATCCCCTAAGAGTCACATTAATAATTTTGAAGAAAGGGATCAGCTTTGATTTATTCAACAAATATTTATTGAGTGGTAGAGTGAACATTTATTATTCAATCTGTCTATAATAGTGATCCCCATTTCTCTGTTATACACTGTTCTCTAAACCATCTGTTGCTAGTACAAGGAACCAAATACATGCATACCTCATGTATTTGGCCACAGTGATTGGTCCAAAGTTAGCCTATGGCAAACTGAGCCAATCAAACCAATTTCCTGGTACTTGCCAAACTCAAACTAACGAAAAAGGACTGGAGGTAAGAAATAATACAGCACATTTATTCTTCCCCCATTGTTCATTCCATTCTAGCCACACTGACCTCCTCAATGTTCCCAGGACCTGCCTAACATGCTGCCCACTGAGAGCCTTTGCACCTGCTATTATCTCTATCCAAGATGCTTTTCTCTAGATATCTGCATGGTTCACTAATTCATTTCCTTCAGATAGTTACCTAACATGCACCTCCTCAGGGAGGTCTTCTCTTAACTGTCCCGTCTAAAATTGCAAACTCTCAAACACTTCCTAGTCCTCTACCTTGCTTTTGTTTCTTTCTTAATACTTACTGCCTTCTAACATGCGATAAATTTAACTTATGTATCTTATATTATCTGTCTCTCCAACTGGAATGTGAGCACCAAAAGATAGAGGTATTTGTTTATGTTGCTCTGTTGTATCCTCAGTGTCTGAAATATTAGCTGACAAAAGGAAGATACTAAAAAAATACACTGATTAGATGAATAACTGTCAAAATGATAACAATGACAGCAGTTTCCTGATAAGAATTTTAAATAACAATAAAAATATAAGATTCTGTGATGAAATCATTATTATGTTATTGCTTTCAACCTAAGTGAAGTTTGACTATTTGGCTCATAGAAATTAGCCTAAAGTTTGCCAAGCACGGTGGCTCACGCCTGCAATCCCAGCACTTTGGGAGGTCAGGGTGGATGGATCACAAGGTTAGGAGTTCAAGACCAGCCTGGCCAAGATGGTGAAACCCTGTCTCTACTAAAAATACAAAAATTAGCTAGGTGTGGTGGCAGTCGCCTATAATCCCAGCTACTCGGGAGGCTGAGGCAGGGAATTGCTTGAACTCAGGAGGCGGAGGCTGCAGTAAGCTGAGATCATGTCATTGCATTCCAGCTGGACAACAGAGCGAGACTCCATCTCAAAAAAAAAAGAAAAATTAGCCTAAACTTTTATCAGAGTCGGTTGAGATCCTTATTTCCATTCCATTTTTATTCTACAAAGAAAAAAACATTCTTGCAGATAACTGTATGTTTTTATAAAGAGTCATCCTCATATCAAACTATCTCCATTTCACAATATGGTATAAAATATAAAACCCTCTACCACACACATAAACATTTTAAACGGCCACTTCAGTCCAGGTGTGGTGGCTCACACCTGTAATCCCAGCACTTTGGGAGGCCCCGAGGCAGGCAGATTGCTTGAGGCCAGGAGTTCGAGACCAGCCTGGCCAACGTAGTGAAACCCGTCTCTATTAAAATTACAAAAATTAGCCAGGCATAGTGGCGCACACTTGTAATACCAGCTACGTTGGGAGGCTGAGGCACAAGAATTGCATGAACCCAGGAGGCAGAGGTTGCAATGAGCCAAGATTGCGCCAATGCACTCCAGCCTGGGCAACAGAGTGAGACTCTGTCTCAAAATAAATAAATAAATAAAAAATAAAAAATGGCCACTTCAAATATACCACTGCCAAATTCAAACTATAAGCCAACAAAAGTATACTCATCTTGATAACATTATAGAAATTATTTAAACTACCAGGAACAGTAAATAACAAAAGCTAATTTTTTAAATGTTGTCAAAAGTTATCAGAATTCAACCAAAAAGTGCTTAAAAATACTACCTTGGGCTTGGAGTGGAGGTTAAATTCTGAAATGGGACCTAACATAATGAATGCCTATTAAATGTGATCTCTAATAATCCTGTGAAGTAGATCTCTTTATTTTAAAGATGAGGGCCTGAACTCCCAATCACCCAGCTGCAAGTAGAAAGGCCAGAACACAGACCTACATCTAACTTCAAAGCCCAAGTTATTTCCCAAGGGTGTCAGAATTAGACGCAGATTCTAACAGTCTTGGATTATCCTAAACTTGTTGCTGACAATGACACTTCATGCAGGGATGAAAAAAGTAAGAATTACTAACTGAAGTAGGAAGGAATAGAGGAAAATGGAATAGAAAAGATTCACAAACAATAACCCTGTAGTAAGTAAAGCAACTAAAAGGAACTTAAACACTGATTTAATTTTAATGCTTACCCCTGGGATTGCCCATTCTCCACAGTCTTTCCTTTTTATTGCAACAAATTGTAAGATGTGTTTCCCAGAAACAGGATGCATGATTTTATTTCCACTGCTATCCCTTTTCCATCTGTGAATAGTAATATAAAATCACAACTGATTTACAACAAAAACTAAGGTTCTATCTCAAACTTGAGACAAAGTTACAAGGATGTTTTTCTTTAAAACAGAGTATATATAGTATAGCTAGTTTTATTTAAAACTATTGATTTTTACAGGAAATATTCTATATTCATCGCTGTTACAAACCAGGACAAATGTCTACATTACATAAAAGATACTACATTATCTGTAATGAAAATTCAGGATACAAACAATTTTTACTACTTAAAGTACTAACAAAAAAAGAAGTAGCAGAATAGAATTTAAAGAAAAGGTTATCAAAGTTTTTTAAAAAATAAGTTTATGAATCCTCTTTTAAAAATTACTGGTAGTTGCCAGGCGCAGTGTCTCACACTTGTAATCCCAACACTTTGGGAGAATTGCTTGAGCTCAGGAGTTCGAGACTAGCCTGGGCAACAGTGGAAGACCTCGTCTCTACCAAAAATAAAAAAATTAGCTGGGTGCGATGGCATGCACCTACAGTCCTAGCTACTTGGGAGACTGAGGCAGAAGGGTCGCTGTACCCAGGAGTTTAAGGTTGCACTGAGTTAAGATGGTGCCACTACACTCCAGCTTGGGTGACAGAGAGAGGGTCTATCTAAAAAAAAAGGAAAAAAAAATTACTGGTAGTGAAAAAGGCATGGTAAGATTTGCTTTTGGCCAGGTGTGGTGACTCACACCTGAAATCCCAGCACTTTGGGAGGCCAAGGTGGGCGGATCACCTGAGGTCAGCAGTTCAAGACCAGCCTGGCCAACATGGAGAAACCCTGTTTCTATAAAAATACAAAAATTAGCTAGGCATGATGATGGGTGCCTGTAGTCCTAGCTACTCAGGAGGCTGAGGCAGGAAAATCACTTGAACCCAGGAAGCAGACGCTGCAGTGAGCAAGGATCGTGCCATTACACTCCAGCCTGGATGACAGAGTGAGACTCCATCTTGAAAAAAAAAAAAAAAATTTGCTTTTAACAGTTCACCCTGTGCTAAGAGAAAAGCAGATTATATGACCCAGTTTAGCTGGTGTCAAAAGCAGTACTTCTCAATCTTTTTTTTTTTTTTTAAGAGACAGGGTCTTGCTCTGTCACCAAGGCTAGAGTACAGTGGTGCAATCATAGTTCACTGTAACCTTAAACTCCTGGGCTCAAGCAATCCTCCTGTCTCAGCCTCCTGTGTAGCTAGGACTACAGGCATGGGCCACCACACCCAGCTAATTTTTTTAGAGATGGGGTCTCCTGCTATGTTACCCAGCTGGTCTTGAACTCCTGGCCTCAAGCCATCCTCCCACCTCAGCCTCCCAAAGTGCTGCAATTACAGATGTAAGCCACCATACCCGGCCCTGCTTCTCAATCTTTATGCCCTCTAATTTGATAAACAAAAAAAACTCTATCCTTTTATTTTATTTTACATTTTAAATTGAATTGCTTATGGGTTTTGTAGAAAGTATCAAGGCAATGTTAGTTTCAGAATACACTTTTTCTAACCACACTCTTTGCCAGAGATGTTGATATTAATAAATCTCCCTTTCCCCTTCCTCACCTCCACATCAACCTCCAGCCCAATTTTAGGAATTGTCCTAATGATCTCTTACGCAAAAAAAAAAACTTCCAATGCTAAATCAAAAAAGAAGGTCTATGCTATAATTATTACTCTGGATGAAACCCAATAAAATATTAGTATGGATATGAGTTTCCAAATTTCCTTATATAGTAGCTGACTACCATATCTACCATATCTAATTCCTCCCATGAAAGAGCTCATAGTCTAGCAGTGGCTCTACATTAGCAGAAGGGTGATAGTTTGATGAGTATATTAAACAGAAATGAAATAATAATTAGTACAAGAGGGCACATCTGTTTTTAAAATGCCAGAAAGGGGAATACATGAGGAAGAAACAAAGTCACAAAATAAAATAATGTGTTCAAGAAACTGAATGTTCATATAGGGTCTAGCACCATGGGCATCAGTGAGGGAAAAGATAGGCCAGAAAAGTGGGCAACGGGCTTAAGTGACAAGATGCATCTAATTCATCTACTTAGAGAGCCAGAGAATGTTTTTAAGCAGGGTAAAACCATAACCAGTTTGTATTTTAGAAAGCTCACTCACTTTGACAAAAGCATGTATGTTGGTCTGGAGGAAAGCAAGACTGGACTCAAGAAGATCAGCTGGGAGGCTACTACTATGATCCAGGTAAAAGATGATGACAGGACAGAAGGCAGAGACAGAATGAAGAGAGTATGGATTTTATTTTTATTTTCTAAAAGCCATTTAGATAGCATTTATTATATATATATAAAACACTGTTCTAAGTGCTTTAATGTATTTATCCATTTAAGCCTCAAAACAACCCTATAACATAGTTGTTTTGTTATCTTTATTTTACAGATATGGAAAATGAGGCACAGAAAAGTTAGGTAACTTCCCCAAGACTACAGTGTTAACAAGGGTGTAAACACAACTTTGAACCTGGACAATCTGGTTCCAGAATCTGTGTTCTTAATTACTATACTATCTACTTAAACTGAAGAAGCAGAATGTTTACACTAATTAGGTAAGAGGAAAGATGGCCAGGCGCAGTGGCGCACGCCTGTAATCCCAGCACTTTGAGAGGCCGAGGCAGGCAGATCATGAGGTCAAGAGATCAAGACCATCCTGGCCAACATGGTGAAACCCTGTCTCTACTAAATACAAAAATTAGCTGGGCGGGGTGGTGTACACCTGTAGTCCCAGCTACTTGGGAGGCTGAAGCAGGAGAATCACTTGGAAGTTGCAGTGAGCCGAGATAGCACCACTACACTCCAGCCTGGGTGACAGAGCTAGAATCTGTCTCAAAAAAAAAAAGGAAAGACAAGAAGGCAAATGGTGGCTCTGTTCACTCATAAACATTTACTGGCACCTACTACACATCACATGCAAGGAGCTGGGAAAACAAAGACTCAATACAGCCACTGCTCTTCAGCCAGCCAGTTGTGACTATGGAACAAGGATGAGAAACAGAATAGAAAGAGATGCTGGCCAGGTGTAGTGTGGTGGCTCCTGCCTGTAATCTTAGCACCTTTGGGAGGCCGAGGTGGGAGGATTGCTTGAGCTCAGGAGTTCAAGACCAGCCAGGGTAACATAGCAAGACCACATCTCAAAAAAAAAGAGAGAGATGCTGCTGGGGAGAAGGCAGGATCAGAGAGATGATCAGCAGCTTGCATATGTTCTCAGATTTTATTCTGAAGGACAAACGTATGGATTTTAAGCAGAGTAGCTTCTTGCTATATTATTAGTATTAAATACATTATCACCAATTTTAAAACAAAATTTCTTGATCTAACAGAATACATCATTTTAAATGATGAACCTAATGAACATTTACTGAATATCAGTAATATTTCTATGCCCTATTGCTATTCCCTCCCCAGTTCTAACAGTATGTACCTTCCTGTCTTTAACCAAAAGTGAACAGAAAATGAAATTGTCATCAATTGTTTGACCTGAATTTATTCACAGTAATATATTAACACTTCCCAACTCATTTTGACTCTAGAGGATCTGAAGAAACTTTTGATAATTGTACCTGGACAATCTCTAGGAGAGATGCCTGGGAATCTGAAAATTTAACACCTGCCCTGGAGTTTCTGAAAAAGTTTATGAAATCCTGAACAATGCTGTTTTGAATCATGAAGTGCATACTTGAAAGAAAGGGGGGTGAAATCTTGGCTCTGAAAGTGCCTGGGTGATTCTCCAGTAGAAGGAATATACTCTAAAACAATGATAAAAAGTACAGTATAGTAAAGACTCACTAGTGGTGTAACAGAAAAAGCACAGTATTTAAAGCCACTTACCCCTGATTCAGATGTCAGATCTACAACATTTAGGCAAGTCACTTAACCCCAGTGAGTCTCTTTTTCAAATCCTCAAAATAGATATATCAATACCTACTTGGAGGGGCTTCTGTGAAAAACAAATAGAAAAACTAATGATAGCACTGACAGGATGCCTGGAATAGACTAGTCTAAAAGTAGAATGCTTTTAACAATTAATCTAAGGCTTGACTCTTCCTTCAACATCTTTCATTTTTCTCTGTTCCATTTCTGCTGCCTCTCATCTATTTAGACGAACTCATCAATTTATTAATTAATGCATTATTATTTATTATTAATTAATGCATTATTGAGATAACAAAGAACATCAACCTAAGAGTACAGTTGAAAGCCAGACTCTGCCACCTGTGGGCTCTCTTATAGCCTCGGACCATCTCTAAGCCTTCAGTTCTCTTATCTGTATGACAGAGTTAAGCTCAAAAAGTCTACCATTTCAAAACAACTTGATACGCAATACTCCCAGCCACTATTTGGTCCACCACAGATAAAGATAAGCTAACTAGATTCTAACTTTCAAGACTCTGGCTTCCCTTTTCTGCTCTTGTCCCCTTACTAGCATTACATGCCTGTTTCAAACATTTCATACCTTCCTGTTTTTAGCCAGCTTCACCAAAATCAGAAACTAACACTGCCATTAATATTTTTTTAATTAACTCTTTCCATCTCATTTAAACCATAGAGGTTCTAACAGTACGTGGATGGAGAGGTAGGCTGATCAGTAGTTAAGTAAGTGGGTAGGTGAATGGGTGGGTAGGTGGATGGATGGATGGAGGGAAGATAAAATCTGGGGTTGGGTAAAGATCCTTTTTGGCAGGAGAATTGAGAGGGCAAGTAAGAAAATAAGACCGGGTGAGTATAGGTGCCTCTTCCAGTAACTTGAAAATAAAAAAATACATAGAGAGCTAAACTATCAAATTATTATTATATCTCAGATCAAAGAAAAAGAGTCTCCTTGAAGAAAGGCCCCCAAAATATCAAAACTAAAAAAGTAACAATATTGAGGATATTTGCATTATTTAAAGAAAGAACATGACAATTCCATGTGGGGAGACAGATGGTCAGCAAAGAAATTCTAAAAGTAAAAAAATAAAAATTAAAACGATGACAAATATGACAATATTTCAGATACATTAGAAAGATGATTCCTGTGGAGATAGCTAAGCCCATCTAAACATTAGATTCACTGACCTTCTTAATTCTGATTCATGCTCATCAAGAGACCTGAATATGATTTGGCTTACCACATAGGTCTGCCTCAGGAAGAGAATGCCTCTCCCCTGTTCTGAAACCTTCAATGGCTCCAGTCCATACTCCTAACTTTGGCATTTAAAATTCTACTCTGGCATTTAAAATATCTACTAAAGTGCCTACTCAACGCTGAGAACAAATAGATGTTCAATAAATAGATGCACAAATAGATGTTCAATAAATAGATGCACAAATAGATGTTCAATAAATAGATGCACAAATAGAATTAACCTTCTTTATATAATGCCTAACCTACTCATATAAGTACAGCTTTATACTTATATCATATCACTATGATTTTATATAAAGTCCCTTTAAAATATCAATTATATATACAACTGCATGCATATTTATGTAATATACATGTGCGGGCATGTGTGTGTATGTATAGTCATGTGCCACATGATGATGTTTTGGTCAATAACAGAGCACATACGCAATGGTGGTTCCATAAGATTACGATGGAGCTGAAACATTCCTATCACCTAATGATGTCATAAGCCATTGTCAATATCCTCACCCAATGCATTACTCACATGCTTGTGGTGATGCTGATGTAAACAAACCTACTGCACTGCCAGTCATAAGAGTACAGTCACATACAGTACATAATACTTGATAATAAGTGACTATGTTACTGGCTTATGTATTTACTATACTGTAACTTTTATCATTATTTTAGAGTATATTCCTTCTACTTATAAAAAAAGTTAACTGTAAAACAGCCTCAGGCAGGTACTTCAGGAGATATTCAAGGGGAAGGCATTATTATCATAGGAGATGACAGCTCCATGCATATTACTGCCCCTGACAACTTTCCAGTGGGACAAGATGTGGAGGTGGAAAACAGTGATACTGATGATCCTGACCTTGTATAGCCGTAGGCTAATGTGTGTGTGTCTTAGTTTTTAACAAAAAGTTTAAAAACAAAAGAAACAACTTTTTTTAAATTAAAAAAAGCCACAGAATAAGGATGTAACAAAAAAAACTATTTTTGTACAGTTGCACGATGTGTTTTAAGCTGTTATTATAAAAAAGCCAAAAAGGTTTTAAAAATGTTTAAGTTTATAAAGAAGTCACAGTAAGTTAAGGTCAATTTATTATTAACAAAATGAAAATATTTTTTATAAATTTGGTGTAGCCTAAGTATGCAGTGTTTATAAACTCTACAATACTGGACAGTAATGTCTTAGGCTTTCATGTTCACTCACCACTCACTCTGACTCACCCAGATCAACTTCCAGTCCTACGAGCTCCATTCAGGGTAAGTGCCCGAAACAGGTGTATGGTTTTTTATCTTTTATATCATGTTTTTACCTACTTTCCCTATGTTTAGATATACATACACTTACAATTGTGTTACAGTTGCCTATAGTATTCAGTACAGTAACATGCTGTACAGGCTTGTAGCCTAAGAGCAATAGGCTATAGCATATGGCATAGGTGTATACTACTTATACAATTGTACCTACACAATCTAGGTTTATGTAAATACACTCTGTGATGTTCACACAACAACAAAATCACCTAATAATGCATTTCTCAGAACGTGTCCTCATTGTTAAGCAATGCATGACTGTATACATACATATATATACAAACACATACATATGTATATACACACAGGTATACATATATACACAAACATAGCTACAGTCTGCATTTTTTCTATCACTTAGCTCTTTGCTACTGATATGCTTTTTATTGGTTTTTACCTGGTTATAATGGGATCTGCAGCATGATTTGGGCCCCATCGCCCCAAAAGCCCACGGCCAACCAGTCCAGTCCGTCCTGCAGGATTTCTGGAAAAACAAAAAAGCATAAAATCAATTGAATGTGTTCATCTTTTTAACCTGATTTGATATAACCCAAAAGAAGGGAATATAAGCAGTAAGACAGAACTAGTAAGTCCTTACAAATCCAATGGAACTATCACATATCTGGTGCTGAAGTCATGTATTTCATGACACTGCTATTTAATTTTTCTTTTGTGCATGTGATATGCTTTAAACTTGATCCAGGAAGAGGCTCTCATACCCAAAGTGGTTCTACAATGTGATGATTTGTTTCAGTTTTCACCTATACTCCTAAATTCAAACTAGAACCTTCCTGGATTCTTCTGGAACACCCACATCTCTCTTCACTTTCTCATTATTCTCATTTCCTACTCTACTCTCCTACAACCCTTCCTATTAAAGTTGTTCCTGTTACATTAAATCCATTTTTCCTCAATGGTTTCTGGATTTTTATTATCAATAATATATATTTGTAGCATATAATAAGGTATTAGTATTACTATTTCATAGATTTCAAGTAGACTAAAATTTTATAAAAATGCCAACTATTTAACCTGATGCCACAATCCAGTGTTAAAAATTTGTCAGAGAAACCTATCAATACTCATGCCTGTGTCATTTTATTTCAGTAAACATTCTTTAAATGTTCAAATTTCATTACGTACTACTAAAATGTTCTAACATGTAATTCTACTTAATGGTGCTGTATCTCTTGCCCTCCCACTACATGAAAGTAAATAAACAACTTGGCCAAAATTTCCCTTTTTGCCATCTCTTTTTATTCTTTTTTCCCAGTGACTGTTATTAAAACTGAATGAATTTTTATATTGTTTTTGTACTAGACTCAGAAATATTTCAGCAAGACTTGCAAATAGCAACAGAAAGAAGAGACAAGACACCTGCCCAGCTGACAATAATTCTTTCCAAATTCACAGGAGAAGGGGCAGAGTGGCCAGCAACCATATATATATATATATATATATTTTTTTTTTTTTTGAGACAGAGTCTCACTCTGTCACCCAGGCTGGAGTGCAGTGGCATGATCTCGGCTCACTGCAACCTCCATCTCCTGGGTTCAAGCAATTCTCCTGCCTCAGCCTCCTGAGTAGCTGGGATTACAGGCGTGCACCACCACGCCCGGCTAATTTTCGCATTTTTAGTGGAGACAGGGTTTCACCATGTTGGTCAGGCTGGTCTCGAACTCCTGACCTCACGATCCACCTGCTGATCCACCTTCCAAAGTGCTGGGATTACAGGCGTGAGCCACCGTGCCCGGCCTGCAACCATATTTTATTCCATGTAACCACACACTCCTGAACACAAGTGATCAAGGCCACCATTAAGAGACAGGTTAGTTTGTATAGATGACCAAGACCATAACTTATAAACAGGAAACTGGAATGGACACACAGACTATGTTGAAACCTGAAAAGCACAGATGGTTATTTGCAAAGAGAGAGTAATAAGCCAACAATACAGACAAAAGCATAAATGAGGCAGAGAGAGAGTCCTGATGGATTTTGAATTCCATCTTTTCCTCAAGTTAGCTGCATTTTTGCTTTGAGCTCCTTGAGACATTCCTATAGCCTTAAAATAAATTTTACTTTTGCTCAAGCAAGCTAAAGTTAGTTTCTATTAGTCAAAGAGACTTGATTAAAAGAACAATCTATCTTGTACTTCCATCTATGTATCTTACCTATCTTTTCATAATATTTTTATAATTGTATCTATAAAAGAACCTAAGGAATCAGTCAAATGCAAGGAGAATTTGACTTAAAAAGTCTCAATAACATAGAAAGGTGAATAAGTTATGATCAAAGAAAGAACTTAGCAAAAGGCCGGGCGCGGTGGCTCACGCTTGTAATCCCAGCGCTTTGGGAGGCCGAGGTGGGCGGATCACGAGGTCAGGAGATCGAGACCACGGTGAAACCCCGTCTCTACTAAAAATACAAAAAATTAGCCGGGCGTGGTGGCGGGCGCCTGTAGTCCCAGCTACTCAGAGAGGCTGAGGCAGGAGAATGGCGTGAACCTGGGAGGCGGAGCTTGCAGTGAGCCGAGATTGCGCCACTGCACTCCAGCCTGGGTGACAGAGCGAGACTCTGTCTCAAAAAAAAAAAAAAAAAAAAAAAAAAAAGAACTTAGCAAAACTGAAGGACCAGGCTGAGATGAGAGGAGTACTACCATTTCCTTGTCTTACAGGAACCAAGAATCCAAAGTGTAACATTTTTATAAGGTGATAACCATGATTTCAAATCTGTGATCCTTCTTTGGTTTTATTTGGTACATGCTAATTTTTATATTTCTTTCTAACTTTTTAATATGATTTGGCTCTGTGACTCCACCCAAATCTCACCTCAAATTTTAATTCTCGTAAGTTGAAGGCAGAACCTGGTGGGAGGTGACTGGATCATGGGGGGCAGTTTCTCCATGCTGTTCTCATGATAGTGAGTGAGTTCTCATGAGATCTGGTGGTTTTTTTGTTTTGTTTGATTTTTTGAGATGGAGTATCGCTCTGTTGCCCAGGCTGGAGTGCAGCTGCACAATCTTGACTCACTCCAACCTCCGCCTCCTGGGTTCAAGCGATTCTCCTGCCTCAGCCTCCCGAGTAGCTGGAATTACAGGTGCCCGCCACCATGCCCAGCTAATATTTGTATTTTTAGTAGAGACAGGGTTCTGCCATATTGGCCAGGCTGGTCTTCAATTCCTGATCTCAGGTGATCCACCCGCCTCGGCCTCCCAAAGTGCTGAGATTACAGGTGTGAGCCACTGTGCCTGGCCAATCTGATGGTTTTATAAGGGGTTCTTCCCCCTTTACTTGTTCACTCTCTGTCACCTGTTGCCATGTAAGATGTACCTTTGCTTCTCTCTTGCCTTCCGCCATGACAATAGGTTTCCTGAGGCCTCCCCAGCCATGCAGAACTGTAAGTCAATTAAACTTCTTTCCCTTATACATTACCCATTACCCAGTCTTGGGTATGTCTTTTTTTTTTTTTTTTTTTTTTTTGAGATGGAGTCTCACTCTGTCGCCCAGGCTGGAGTGCAGTGGCACAATCTCAGCCCACCACAACCTCCACCTCCCGGTTCAAGCAATTCTCCTCCCTCAGCCTCCCGAGTAGCTGGGATTACAGGTGCCCGCCACCACGCCTGGCTAAATTTTTTATCTTTAGTAGAGATGGGGTTTCTCCATGTTGGTCAGGCTGGTCTTGAACTCCTGACCTTAGGGGAGCCGCCCACCTCAGCCTCCCAAAGTGCTGGGATTACAGGTGTGAGCCACTGCGCCCAGCCAGGTATGTCTGTATAGCACTGTGAGAACAGCCTAATACACTTTTATAGTATCTTCTTAAGGAAAATGGATAATTTTTGAGTTGTACAGAAAAATCATTTTTTAAAAAGTATAGAAAGACCCTTGATGTCAAATTATTGGGTTATCTTTATTTTTACTCTTACATGTTTGGATAAATTCTTACTTTAAGATACTATACCATTTAATAAATATCTGCTGAACAATTTTCCTTTCTGTTAATGTATTCAATTATTTCTGTTTCCAAGATAGAATTACAAAAAGATGCATCAAACGCTGCCTCTGCCACTTACTAGCTGTATACAAATTGCTTACACTCTTTTTCCTTATCTGTAAAATTCAATTAAAAATATCCACCAACAGGGTTATTGTGCAGATTTAATTAAATCACATACGTAAATAAATTTGTACAACATCTGGCACATACAAGGATTTGATAAATATGAACTATCTTTTCTACTTTTTGGTGACTCATTATTGTAAGATGCTCTGCTCCCAGTACCTACCTCGGTCTTCCATTTTCAATCTCATACAGGCCATTCTTGCTCTTTCTCTCAACATGCCCATCCTTTTCGTTAAACTTGGGAGAAAAATTACTTTCACTGTAATGAGAATACCAATGTAAAATAAGAAATAATGATTCAAAACTACCAACAGCTTAATAATGCAAGTCAATCTGTTATCCATAAGAAGTATTCCTGAAACAATAAATTTTTAAGGGTTAGTTTTGGTTTTTTGTTTGTTTTTTTGTTTTTTTTTTTTTTTTTCACAAATCCATCTTATTCCTTCAAAACAATTTTTAAGGGAAAAAAAAGTTGTAACCAAAACACCACACATTACAAAGATATGTATTATTATTAAACTTACTAACCCCTCCAGGAAGGACTACCAGCAGAAGAGCTAGAGCTCCTACCACATGCTACAAGAAGGTCTATTAGCAAAAAGGAATTGTTTGTGGGCACAATATGAAAACTATTTGCTCCCATGCAGTTCCAAAAATAAGATTCCTTCTGATGATGTTTCTACTATTTCAAAATAATTTAAATTTCTTCAAATGCACACTGATTAATATTTTTATCAGAGTAAACTCACGAAGCAGTGAATTTGCCCCACAAGCTGCATAATAAATATGATGTAAATTAAAAACAGACATACTTTGCTGGAAATGTTCTAGATCTTGATCTGGGCAGTGGTTACAGAGCTATGTAAATGTAAAATTTTGCTGAGCTGCACACCTTCACATGTAAGAAATGTGCACTTTACAGCCGGGCATGGTGGCTCACGCCTGTAATCCCAGCACTTTGGGAGGCCAAGGCAGGAAGATCACGAGGTCAGGAGATTAAGACCATCCTTGCTAACATGGTGGAACCCCATCTCTACTAAAAAAATACAAAAAATTAGCTGTGCATGGTGGTGGGCACCTGCAGTCCCAGCTACTCAGGAGGCTGAGGGAGTAGAATGGCGTTAAACCGGGAGGTGGAGCTTGCAGTGAGCCGAGATGGCGCCACTGCACTCCAGCCTGGGCGACAGAGCGAGACTCCATCTCAAAAAATAAATAACATTAAAAAAAAAGAAATGTGCACTTTACTACATTTATATCACGCCACAAAAAAAAAAGTTTTTTATTTTTTCTTTCTTTTTTTTTTTTTTTTTTTGAGATGGAGTCTCGTTCTGTTGCCCAGGCTAGAGTGCTGTAGCATTATCTTGGTTCATTGCAACCTCCAACACCCAGATTCAAGCGACTCTCCTGCCTCAGCCTGCTGAGTAGCTGGGACTACAGGAACATGCCACCATACCCAGCTAATTTTTTATATTTTTGGTATACACGGGGTTTCATCATGTTTGCCAAGCTGGTCTCAAACTCCTGACCTCAAGTGATCCTCCCGCCTCAGCTTCCCAAAGTGCTGGGATTATAGGCGTGAGCCACTGTGCCCGGCCCAACAAAAAAATTTTTAAACAGACATAACTAAACTACTCTCCTCACCACTATAAAATCCCTGCCATAATTGCACTGACAGTGAATAAAGAGTTACATAGCACTGGATAGTTCACGGGCAGTTCTGACACAGGTTTCACTTTTTTCTTGCTTTAATTCCAGTGAGCGAGCAAAGAAATATCTGTGGTCTGTTTGGGGAATAATTTCCAATTTCAATGATCCATACATTTTCTTAAGACTTCTAACCAATCTGCCATCTAACATGCAAATAAAAAGAATTAAATGATAAAAGCATGAAATTATAAAACCAGAGCTGCGATGCCCTTGGGACTCCAGAGATTCACCCTTTTAAAAATGTCACCAGGCGTGCCAGCTCATGCCTGTAATCCCAGCACTTTGGGAGGCCAAGGCAGAAGGATCACCTGAGCTCAGGAGTTCGAGACCAGACTGGAGGATACAGTGAGAACTCTTCTCTGCTAAAAATTAAAAAGTTAGCCAGGCGTGGTGGCACACACCTGTAGTCCCAGCTGCTCAAGAGGCTGAAGTGGGAAGATCACTTGAGCCCAGGAGATCAAGGCTGCAGTGAGCTATGATCACACCACTGCACTCCACCCTGGGTTAGAAAAGGAACATAAAGGGATGGGAAAAATGGGGAGATGTCGGTCAAAGGGTACAAAGTTTCAGTTATGCAAAATAAGTAAGTTCTAGAGATTTAATGTACAGTGTGGTGATTACAGTTAATAATACTGTTCTTGTCCAGCCTGGACAATACAGTGAGACCCCATCTCTACTTAAAAAATAAAATAAAATTAGCCAAGTATGGTGGAACATGCCCATAGTCCTAGCTACTCAGGTGGCTGAGGCAGGAGAATCACCTGAGCCCAGGAGTTCAAGGTTGGAGCAAGCTATGATCACATCACTGTACTCCAGCCTGGGTGACAGAGAGAGCACCAGTCTCAAAAATAGTAATAATACAGTATTGTATACTTGAAACTTACTGAGAGTAGATCTCAACTCTTTTCACTACGCACACAAAAAAGGTAACCATGTCAGATTATTTTAAATGGCTTGATTGTGGTAATCACTTCACAATGTATATGTATGTCAAAATATCACATTGTACACCTTAAATATATATAGTTACTTGTCAATCATACATCAATAAAGCTGGAAAATATAAAAGAAACATAAACATAAAATGTTAATCAATGCGGCACTTCTATGAATTTAGTGAGAGCCCCTTCTCTCTCATTCTCCCCCTCTCACTCCCCTTTATCCATCCCTTTTCTATTTTTTCACACTGGTTTATCATCATCCTGTTCTTAGTAACCTGGAGAATTTTCCAAAAAATATTTTCACAAGTCTAGCTATGTTGGAAAATAACCACAAAGGATGTTCTATTGATAACCCAAACAGAACACATGAAAACAAATACCATCAGCTGTTATTTCAAAACAAATATAATAGTACCAGCTGTTATTTCATAACACATAGCTGATGCTATTTGTTATTTCAAATCAAAACAGATTTAACTATTTGGAAGTATGCTCATAAAACCCCCAAAAGAATAAACAAATATGAACTGTTTATCTTTGGCAAGAATTCAAGCAAATGTGGAAACTGAGTTATAACACAGCTAAGCATAGATTGAAATTATTTTCAGGTATCAAAAAGATACTTTACAAATAAAACTATTACCTTCTCTAAAAGTCTTATTCCCAGCTAACGCTGTCTTATTTGCTCACCTGATCTGAGGATCTGCCCACCTGGGTCCAGCCAAGACAGAGACTGCAGTGTATTCCACAGGGTTATAATCTTGCCACTCAACAAGCCAGCCCACTTTCTCATTAGGAACCTGGCTTCGTTCAACTTTTGAACCTGGGTAAGGAGACGTCCGAGCCTTATTGTGAGAATTTTCTTTGGAACCATTAGAACCAGACATGACGTTGGTATTAAGATGAAACCAAGAAGATGAAAACGAGTTTCTGGGGGAGAAAAAGAAAAAACATTTTACATAAATACCAAAAATATATTAATTAAAGAACCTAGGCCGGGTGCAGTGGCTTACGCCTGTAATCCCAGCACTTTGGGAGGCTGAGGTGGGTGGATCACCTGAGGTTAGGGGGTTCAAGATCAGCCTGACCAACATGGTGAAATGCCGTCTCTACTAAAAATACAAAATTAGTCAGGCATGGTGGCGTACGCCTGTAATCCCAGCTACTTGGGAGGCTGAGGCAAGAGAATCGCTTAAACCAGAAGGCAGAGGTTGCAGTGAGACAACATCATGCCATTGCACTCCAACCTGGGCAACAGGAGCGAAAACCCCATCTCAAAAAAAAAAACAAACAGAAAAAAAGAACCTAATTCAAAGACCCAAAAACATACTTTCCAATTTCAAAAACCTTTAAGAATCAGAAAATTCAAATATGATGCATATTAGTCAAAAGGTCTAACATCTATGAGAGATTATTTTCAAATATACTTTTTTTTAACATATAGCTAAATCTTATTAGCTGGAAACCACTCACTGAATTTATTTTAGGCAAAAAAAAAAAAAGGATATAAGCTTACTTGTGTGTTATCTGTTGTGGAAAGGGAAGTTTGTTATGAAAACTCAAACCATAAAAACAAGTGAAGCCAGGTGTGGTGGCTCATAGCTGTAATCCCAGCACTTTGGGAGGCTAAAGAAGGCAGATCACTTGAGGTCAGGAGTTCAAGACTGGCCTGCTCAACATGGTGAAACCCTGTCTCTACTAAAAAATACAAAAATTAGCCAGGTGTGGTGAATCCCAGCTACTCGGGAGGCTGGGGCAGGAGAATTGCTTGAACCCGGGAGGCGGAGGTTGCAATGAGCCGAGATTGTGGCACTGCACTCCAGCCTGGGCGACAGAGCGAGACTCCATCTCAAAAAAAAAAAAAAAAAAAGTATAAAAGAAAACTGTTTAAAGTCTATGTGAAGGAATACATTTTTTAAAAAATCACCTATAGTCTAACATACACGTAAAACATATGGCAAAAATGTTCAAAGGAAAAATAGGAAAATAGAAATTATTGAAAAATTTTTTACACTGAAAATGAACTAATGTAATATAATTTGAAGGTAGACTGTGGTAAATATACAAATTGTAACCTTTAGAGCAAAATTTAAATAAAATACACAGGCATGAAATAATTGGATAGCATATACAAAAGAAAAACCAACTAACCTTCACCCTAACCACACAGCATATACAAAAATTTTTCATATCTCATCTTGCCTAAAAAGTTAAATGGCTTCTCATTATTCTCAAAATAAAATACGAATTCTTGATGACCTTAAATTAGGACATCTAAAGTGGGAAAGGAGATTCTGAGGACATGGTAAAATTATGATAGCTCCTTTCCCCTGCTCTCACAATACCAGTCAATTTGCCCTTCTTAAGACAAATGATTGACGGGGCAAATATCCACTTGACCAAGGTTGTGGAATAAGTCAACAGCATGTGCCTCCTGATCTCATACAGTGAGAAGTACACAACAGTCATTTGAGGTATTTCTGCCAAAAATATATGACATGAATCTGGACATTAGGAAACACAAGACAGACCCGGGTTAAGAGACATCTTACAGAATAAAGGTGCGTACTCGCTAAATTGGTAAGGTCATGAAAGATAGAGAAAGGTGCAGGAACTCTTCCAGATAGATTAAGACTAAAAAGATATGACAATTAGAAGCAATCAATGATCCTAGATGGGCTGATAACCATAAAGGAAAAAATAAACATTGCAGGATAGGTAGTAAAGTTTGGATGGGGTTGTATAAATAATTTTAAAAGATGTATTTTTTAAAAGTATCTATTTACTCCCAACAAAGAAAAACCCAGGACCAGATGGCTTTACTGATAAATTCTACCAAACGTTTAAAGAAGAATCAATACCAATATTCCCTCAACTCTTCCAAAAACCTGAAGAGGAAGTAAACACTTCCAAACTCACTCTGAGGCCAGCATTATCCTGATACTAAAGCTTGACAAAGACACTATAAAAAAACTACAAACCAGTATCTTTGATTAATACTGATGTGAAAATCCTCAACAAAATAATAACAAACAGAATTCAACAGCACATGAAAAGGATTATACACCATAACCAAGGGAGACATTCATGGAATGCAATGATGATTCCACATAACGAAAATCAATCAACATAATGTACCACATTAACAAAATTTAAAAAAAAAAACACAATCTTCTTGATTGATGCAGAAAAATTATCTAACAAAATTCAGCACCCTTTCATGATTTGAAAATATTCAACAAACTAGGAATAGAAGGAAATTACCTCAACATAATAAAAGCCATATATGAAAAGCCCACAGCTAATGGTGTGAAGGTGAAGGACTGAAAGTTTTTCCTCTAAGATCAGGAATAAGACAAGGATGTTCACTTTATTCAATATAATACTGGAAGTTCAGCCAGAGCAATTAGGAAAGAAAAAGAAGTTCTAGCCAGAACAATTAGGAAGGGAAAAAAAGGAAAAGGTATCCACATTGGAAAGGAAGAAGTAAAACTGGTTGAGCATCCCTAACCCAAAAATCCAAAATCAGAAATTTTTTGAGTGCTGATATGATGCCACAAATAGAAAATTCCACACCTCGCTTCATGTGATGGGTCACAACCAAAACTGTTTCAGGCACAAGTTTAAAATACTGTATAAAAGTATCTCCAGGCTACCTGTTTAAAGTATATATGAAACATAAATGAATTTGGTGTTTAGACTTGAGTCCCATCTCCAAGACATCTCATCATGTGTATGCGAATATTCCAAAACTTGAAATCCAAAACGCTCTGGTCCCAAGCATTTTAGATAAGGGATACTCAACCTGTATTTACACATCGCATGACATTTTATGTAGAAAACCCAAGATAATTCATGAAAAAACTGTTAGAACTAATAAATGAATTCAGCAAAGTTGCAAGGTATGAAATCAACACACAAAAATTGTTACATTAAAAAACACTAACAGGCTGGGTGCACTGGCTCATGCCTGTAATCTCAGCACTTTGGAAGGCAGAGGCTAGCAGATCACCTGAGGTCAGCAGTTCAAGACCAGCCCGGCCAACATAGTGAAATCCTGTCTCTACTAAAAATACAAAAATTAGCCGGGCATGGTGGTGCGTGCCTGTAATCCCAGCTACTAGAGAAGCTGAGGCAGGAGAATCGCTTGAACCCCAGAGGCGGAGGTTGCAGTAAGCCGAGATCGAGACTCCATCTCAAAAACAAACAAACAAAGCACTAATAATTAACAATCCAAAAGGAACATTAAGAAAATTCTACTTACAATAGCATCGAAAAGAATAAAATACTTAGGAATAAACTTAAGGACGCAAAACTCTTATACGCTGAACACTACAAAATATTGCTAAAAGAAATTAAGGAGACCAATAAATAAACAGACATCCTACGTTCATTGACTGGAAAAAAATATTAAGATGTCAATACTACTCAAAGTTATCTACCAATTCAATGCAATCTCTGCCAAAATCCTAATGATGTTTTTCCAGAAAGAGAAAACTCTACCTTAAAATTCATATGGAATCTCAAGGAACCCCAAATAGCCAAGACAAATCTTGAAAGGGAGAAACAAGTTCAAGGTCTCACACTTACTACACAGCTACAGTAATCACAACACTGAGATACTGGCATACAGAAAGACATACAGACTAGTGGAATAGAAGTAGAACCCAGAAATAAATCCTCACAATAATTTTTGACAAAGGTACCAAGACCATTTCAACAGGGAAAGGGCAGTCTTTTCAACAAATGGTGCTGGGAAAATTGGATATTCACATGCAAAAGTAGTATGAAGTTTGACCCTTACCTTACACCATATAAAAATATTAACTAAAAGTGGGTCAAAGACCTAAACGTAAGACCTAAAATGATCAAAATCTTAGAGGAACACATGCTGACAAAATGTCACGACACTGGATTTGGCAATGATTTTCTGGATATGACACCAAAAGTACAAGCAACAAGAGAAAAAATTGGTAAGCTGGACTACATAATACATCAAAATGAAAAACTTCTGGGTATCAAAAGACACAATCAAGAGTGAAAAAGCAACCCATGGAACAGGAGAAGATACTTGGTAATCACATGTCTGATAAGGGGTTGGTTATATCCAGAATACAGAAAGAACTCCTACACACAACAACAATAAAACAACCCAATTTAAAAATGGGCAAAGGACTCCAACAGACATTTCTCCAAAGAAGATATACAAATAGCCAACAAGCACACGGAAAGATGCTCAATATCACTAATTATTAGACAAAAGCAAGTCAAAACCACAATGAGGTACTGCCTCAGACCCATTAGAATGACCACTATCAAAAAAAAATACAGAAAATAAGTATTGGCCAGGATGTGGAGAACTTTACTTGCTAATAAAAATAATGACATCAAACAATTTGTATTTCTGTAAGGTACTGCTGAAAAAAGATTCAGTAAAGTCCTATAATATGGTACTATTTTTATAAAGCGATGACATAAAAAAAAAGTACATTTCAGTGCATGTATATAATGTATTAGTTTTCTATTGAAGCCACAACAAATCACCATAAATTCAATGACTTAAGACAATACAAATTCATTGTCTTACAGTTTTGTAGGTTAGAAGTCCAACACAGGTCTCACTCAGCTAAAGACAATTTATCAGCAGGGCTGCATTCCTCTCTGGAGGCTCAAGAGAAAAATCCATTTGCCATACTTTCCCAGCTTCTAGAGGGAATCCTCATTCCATCTGCATTCTGTGGCTCATGGCCCCCTTCCATCATCTTCAAAGCCAGCAACATAGAATCTCTCTCTGACCATTTATTAGTAGTCACATCTTTGATCACGGCCAGGTCACTTTTTAAGGACTCTCAATCAAATCAGGCGCACCTTCCAGGATGCTCTCCCCATCTCAAAGTCCTTAACCTTAATCACCTCTGCACTCTCTTTTGCTATGTAAGGCAACATATACACAGGTTCCAGGTATCAGGATGTGGACATAATTGGGGGGCCATTATTCGGCTTACCACAAATGTCTATACTATTTATTATATAAGCATATGTAGAAGGATCCATATAATCAGGTTCTTAATATGGGCTAGGAAATAAGGTGCTGATATGAAGAGAAGTAGAAGCAAACAGGAAGAGGGAAAAGAAAGGAAGAAGAACAGAAAGGAAAGGGAGGGGGAAATGGGAGTACAGGAGAGAAGAAAAAGGAGATGGGGGGAAAGAAGAGACAGTGGCAAAGATGGGGAAGAAAAGGGGAGAGAGAAAAGGAGAAAAGGAAAGGGAGTTGCAAGAAAGGATAAGACAAAAAGAACAAGAAAAACAAATTTAAAAAAAGATAAGAAATAAAACTGAAGAAAAAGGAGAAAAGGAAACAAGGGAAAAAAGAGAAGGAAAAAAGACTACCCAAACATACCAAATAAAGTGAGGTATGCCTGATCAAATTTATGCAATTACGGCAAATTACATAATTATATATATATATATATATATATAAAGAAACTTCTCAGTGGGGCATGGTGGCTCACGTCCGTAATCCCAACACTTTGGGAGGCCAAGGCAGGGGGACTGCTTGAAGCTAGGAGTTCGAGACCACCCTAGGTGAGACAGTGAGACCCTTATCTCTACAAAAATTTTTAAAAGTTAGCCAGGCATGGTGGTATGTGCCTGTAGTTGCCGCTACTCAGGAAGCTGAGGTGGGAGGATCTCCTGAGTCCAGGAGGTCAAGGTTGCAGTGAACCATGATCACGCCACTGCACTCCAGCCTGGGCAACATAGTGAGATCCTGACTCATTAAAAAAAATAAGAAACTTTTTAAATTAAAATTCTTAACCTGACTTACATGAACTGCTTACGAGACCCTCCTGGTCCCTCTTCAGTGTATATAGTGTATACATGTACCTACCATTAGGTATCATACGCAAGTTTCACTGCCCTAAAGGCAGTGAATTTTAGGTGTACAATTCCATAAGAGTTGATGCGTGTCATTCATTATACATTTGTCCAAACCATAAAGTACAAGACCAAGAGTAAACCCTGATATAAACTACAGGACTTTGGGTGATAAAGCGTCAATGTAGGTTCAATTTTAACAAGCGTATGGCTCCGTGGCTCTGTGGGGATGTTGACAATGCGGGAGGCTATGCATGGGTGGAGGTAGGAGGTATACAGGATATCTCTTATCTTTAGCTCAATTTTGGTGTGAACCTAAAAACTGCTCTAAAAAAAATGACTGTTTTTTAAAGTCCTCTGTGCTACCCCAATTCATCCAACTCCTGATCTTTTTACTGTCTCCACAGTTCTGCCTTCAAGAATGCCATATAGTTGGAATCATACAGCCTTTCCTTCAGTTATGCATTTAAGATTCCTCCATGTCTTTTCATGGCTTGATAGCTCATTTCTTCTTAGCACTAAATAATATCCCATTGTCTGGATGTACCGCAGTTTATTTATCCATTTACCTACTGGAGAACATCTTGGTTGCTTCCAAGTTTTGGCAGTTATGAATAAAACTGCTACAGACACCTATGTGCAGGTTTTTGTGTGGACATAAATTTTCAATACATTTGGGTAAATACCAAAGAGTGTGATTGCTGAATTGTAAGTGTTGAGTTCTGTAAGAAACTGACAAACTGTCAGTTGGATTTTTAACTGGTTTCATTCTTTCCTATTCTTGTGTGTCTACAGTTTTATGTACTACTCAAGCTGTTCTCTTTCATCACATTTAAAGACTCTGAAACAATTACTATTTCATTTTACATTCACTTTACATCTGTAAAGTGTTGTAAAACACCCAAAAATCAGGGAAAACCTAACCAATAAAGAAGTTAATATCCCCAGATGGGATGAAAACTAGTATAAGGTGAGCGAATATTTGATTTGTGACTAACTTTACTAAAAGCAGTAGGTTCATTCACTTTCATGTTATGACGACTTTCTTGCCTCAGCTGCCACAGTTTAGGAAACCTACACAATGAATATTCTGAAAATAAAGTCTCCCTCACTCACCTTAAACCCATACTCAATAAAAAATGAATACATATATGAAACACATTTATCAAAACTAGCAAACAGACTTCAGGTGTTTTAAAAAGCAAAATTTTAACATATGGAACCCTAATCTCTAACTGAACCCTATTACAAAATGAGTTATGTTTCATGGTTTGGGAGTAGGGCAAGAAAAAAGTTAAGGCCATTAATTAAATACCCAACAGGAAACACTAATCCTGTTCCACTCCATCCTACCCATGTACCAAAAATGTTTAAATAACTTAAGGCTCTTTGTTCCGTGATTTAGCAATAAAATGTTTATGGAATTCCACAAATCTACCTACTTGACCAGACAGATTTACACACTGGATTACTTTTCTAAAACAAATGTAATTGTGCAAAAATTCAGACATCTTATCACAGCAAGAAGTGCTAACACTGCTATCTATATATGCTATTTAAATGTGATACACTGTAAGGTACCAGAAAAAAGAATACTTGTAATACACACATATACAGCCTAGACCTTTGTATTGTATTACTGAACAAGTGCAAGAAATATATTTGGCCTAGCAAATGGGAACTAAGTAGCTGATAAAGTTCATTTACATGGCAAAAACCAATTCTTAAGACTGGCAAACTTTTAAAAATGCAATACTGACATGGTGCTTTGAAATAAAGAAAATCTGCAACAATCATTGTCATAATCACACATAAATGTATACAGTGATTGCTATGTGCAAGACACTGTTCTAAGCACTGTAAATTAACTCACTTGATCCTCACAACTGAGTTCAGGTCCTTTTTTTTTCTTAAGCTTTTTTTTTTTTTTTTTTTTTTTGAGACAGGGCCTCACTCTGTTACCCAGGCTGGCATGCATTGGTACAATAATGGCTCACTGCAGTCTCGACCTCCCAGGCTCAAGCAATCCTCCTACCTCAGCCTCCTGAGTAGCGGGGACTACAGGCATGTGCTACCACACCTGGCTTTTTTTTTTTTTCGGTTTGGTTTGGTTTTTTTTTTTTGGCAAGGGAGTGGTTTGGTAAATCGGGTAGGCTCAGCAACTCCCAATTTTGTTTATTTTTTGTAGAGATGGGGGGTCTCACTCTATGTTGCCCAGGCTGGTCTTGAACTCCTAGGCTCAAGCAATCTTCCTGCCTCGGACTTCCAAAGTGCTGAGATTACAGGTGTGAGCCTCCACACCAGGCCATATTATCCTTTTTCAATTTTTTTTTTTTTTTTTATAAATAAGAATATTAAGGCCGGGCGCAGTGGCTCACGCCTGTAATCCCAGCACTTTGGGAGGCCGAGGTAGGCAGATCACAAGGTCAGGAGTTCGAGAACAGCCTGGCCAACATAGTGAAACCCAGTCTCTACTAAAAATACAAAAAAATTAGCCAAGCATGGTGCAGGCGCCTGTAATCCTAGCTACTCAGGAGGCTGAGGCAGGAGAATCGCTGGAACCTGGGAGGCGCAAGTTGCAGAGAGCCAAGATTGCACCACTGCACACCAGCTGGGGCGACAGTGCGAGACTCTGTCTCAAAAAAAAAAAAAAGGAAATAAGAACATTAAGACTCAGAGAGGTAAATAAGTTTACCAAGGTCACTCAATTGAGGGCAGAAATCAGGATCCAAACCTAGGCAAGCTATCTTAGAATTCCAGGCTCTTAACACTATGCTTTACTATCTCTATTTCATTTTTAGTTCACTCAAATGTTTTATGTATTCACAGGAATAAAACAACATTCTACCCACGGCACCAGTAGACCCTTCTGGAAGATTTGTATGTTGTGCTATGTAAAACATTCACTACATCTTTGTAATATACTACCTTTTTTCTAGAAAATGTACATTTGATGACTGGGAGCAGTGTCTCACACCTACAATCCCAGCACTTTAGGTGGCCAAGGCAGGAGGATCACTTGAGCCCAATAGTTTGAGACCAGCCTGGGCAACATAGGGAGACCCATCTCTACAAAAAATAAATAAATTTTTAATTAGCCAGGCCTGGTAGTGCGCACCGGTAGTACCAGATACTCAGGATGCTGAGTTGGGACAATCATTGAGCCCAGGAGGTTGAGACTGCAGTAAGTCATGATCACACCACTGCACTCCAGCCTAGGTGACAGAGCAAGAAAAAAAGAAAATGAACATTGGAAACCTTCTAGTAATCACAAAAACTAAGTGCCAAACTGTCACTTTCTGGGTTTTTCCAAATTATCAAACACTGGTAAAATTTTTTTTTTTTTTTTTAAGAGACAGTGTCTTGGCCAGGTGTGGGGGCTCACACCTGTAATCCCCAGCACTTTGGGAGGCCGAGGCAGACAGATTACCTGAGGTCAGGAGTTCAAAACTAGCCTGGCCAACATGATGAAACCCCGTCTCTACTAAAAATATAAAACTCAGCCAGGCATGGTGATGGGCACCTGTAATCCCAGCTACTTGGGAGGCTGGGGCAGGAGAGTCACTAGAACCTGGGAGGCAGACGTTGCAGTGAGCTGAGACCGCGCCACTGCACTCCAGCCTCGGCGACAAGAGCAAGACTCCATCTCAAAAAAAAAAAAGGAAAAGAACACTAGGGACAGGGTCTTGCTGTGTCACTCAGGCTGGAATGCAGTGATGCGATCATAGCTTACCACACCCTCATACTCAACTCCTGAGCTCAAGCAATCCTACTGATCACTTAGTAGTCTCTGAGCCTACTCTGATCCTACTGATAGATAGTGAGGACTACACATGCATGCCACCAGGCCCAGCTAATTTTTTTTTTTTTTTTAGAGACAAGGGTCTTGCTAAGTTGCCTAGACTGGTCTCAAACTCCTGGCCTCACACAATCCTCCTGCCTCAGCCTCCCAAAGCACTGGGATTACAGGTGTTAGCCACTGTGCCTGGCCGTAAAATTCTTCTTTTTTTGTTTTTCTTGAGATATTGTATCACTCTGTCACCCAGAATGGAATGCAGTGGCATGATCTCAGCTCACTGCAACCTCCACCTCCCCGGTTCAAGCTATTCTGCCGTATTAGTTACCAGGTACTTGGCACATTTGTTAACTGTTGGCTTTTTCTTTCAAGTCAGTACAGTCTCTGGTTCTGGATATACCTGCCTCATCTAGGGTTCCCAGAGTTATAAAAACGAAGAAAAACTGCCAGGCAAGTTTACATTGTTCTGCTGGCATCTAACAAAAAAAGCATTAGAGATTTCCAGAGAGCACATACGTGTATTCCTTCCTTCCTCAAATCCCACTAAAAGAAGAAAAAGATAGATAAAGGGAAATAAAATCCATACCAGAAGGAATAAATGCCACCAGTGAATGACAGATGTTAACCAACTTCAGGAAAATGAAAAGTAGTTGGAATATTGACCTACAAACCATAGTGGGACAAAGTAAATTTAAGAATATGCACCAAGGCCGGGCGCGGTGGCTCACGCCTGTAATCCTAGCACTTTGGGAGGCCGAGACGGGCGGATCACGAGGTCAGGAGTTCAAGACCAGATCAGCCTAACCAAGATGGTGAAACTCCGTCTCTACTAAAAATACAAAAAAATTAGCCGGGCGTGGCGGTGCGCGCCGGTAATCCCAGCTACTCAAGAGGCTGAGGCAGAAGAATCGCTTGAACCCAGGAGGTGGAGGTTGCAGTGAACCGAGATCGCGCCACTGCGCTCCAGCCTGGGCGACAGAGCGAAACCCTCTAAAAAAAAAAAAAAAAAAAAAAAAAGCACCAAAGGGTTAGGGAGAGATGCTATTCCTACAAGCCGAGCCGAGCTAGAGGTTTCAAGCTTGAAGTCAGTGGGCCCAAGGATCATAAACTGGCAGCAGGACAATAACCACGGAAATCACTCAGTCCTCCTCCCTCCCCAGTCTCCAGGCAAAAAGTCCAAAATAGTTACGTTTGTCTCCGAGATAAAGTCAAAAGTTTTTTAGAAATGAAGGGGTAGGACCCCTACTGTTAATACTGGTGTTAAGAGTACACAGCAGAAACTTAGGCTTAATAATTTTACAGTTCACACTGAGGAAATAAACAGCTATACTCAGCGGAGAAGTTGCTCCACCACTACTGTAAAGCCTGAAGCAAAAGGCAGGTTCCCAGTCTACCCATGTGGCACTTGCTCACATGCCCTCAACTGAAACCTTCCTATCTAGGCGACCTGGTACAAACAGCCAAAGTCAATTAGCGACCCGTGTACTGAAAACAAGGCCTATTACTCATATTAACCAAAATATAGACATTTAACCAGTGCCCATCAGATGTTCGAGAAAAAGCAACAGAAGGAAACAGGACCAAAAAGACACAGAACAATTGACCAACAGTAAATAAATTAATTTAGGAAATAGATCTTTTTTTCTAATTATCATCTTTGTAGATTCAAAAGACTTTTAATATCTATAAAATAAGTAAGAAAAGGCTGCTGCACCTAGGACCCTGTGTTTACTAACTCAAAGAATAAAAACTGGAGAAGGGAAGAACAGAAGGAGGCAGTGTAAGGCACCATAAATCCCTAAATTTATCCACAATAGACAAATTATATATATATATATATATGTAAAAAAAAAGAGGTAGATAGTAAATATATTATCCACCCTGGAAAGGGGACAGGAGGAATAGTCATTTTACTTTTCATTTTACATTTTCAAGTTGTTTTAACTATGTACATGTACTAATACTAACAATAATGTTTTAAGTATTAACCATAAAAAAAATGGCACGGGACAACACCACCCCAAACAAGTGCTATTTAAACTCTCTCGTGATACTAACAATGACTTAAGGGGGACGGCAAATTTCAAAATCAGAGGTCAAGAAGGGTCCCTGCCACTCGTTTTCCTCAAAAGGCAGATAAAACATTTCAGAGCCTTTTTGAAAACTTGTACATGACGATAAAAACCCGGGAGGCAAAGCAAAGCCTACAGAATACTCCAGAAAAAAAATCTGGTTCCCACCCCCAACTCAAGGTCTAGGGCAAAGGAGCCGGCAGTAGGAGGGTGGAATACCTGAACGCCGGGATGCCGCGGCAGCCCGAGGACCTGACAGTCACAGAGGCCAAGGCCACAGAGAGAGACACCGCGGCTAAAGCCTTTCCCAGGAGGCGTCCGGCCATCAGCGCCCCGAGGGCGGCTTCGCGATGCTAGGTTGCTCTTAGTTGGTGCCTCCGCCTCCCCACACCCTACAGCTCCGAGTCCCCGCCCCGGGTATCTAGTGGGCACTAGGACCGGACTGCCGTTGCGTTCCCGAACGGGAGCAGCTGTGCCTATCTATAAATCACAGATCAGGAGCCCTCCCACGATAAGAGTCCAGCGCTTTCCCCAGGGCATCGAGAAAAATCCAGACCAGCACGTGACGCCGAAGCCCCCAGCGCTAGCTGCCTGGAGGAACCGCGACCACGGACCTCGTAACTTTCTCGCTGCGTAATGGCGCTTTACGGCCGCGCCGCAAAGCAAAGGTCGTGCGTTGCCGGCTTCCTAGAGCCTTCCTTCTCCGACTTCCCAGACTTCCCAGTCTGCGCAGGCTTACTTGGGGACGAAGGGAAATAACCGGAAAGTGCCAGAGGAAAGGAAACGTGAAACAGACGAGGAACTGGAAGGAGAATAAGTGGGAAAGAAGCCAAGGGGTTTGAGAGAGACTATGTTGCCCTGGGTTTTTGTTTTTTGTGTTTTTTTTGAGACAAGAGTCTGGCTGTGTCGCCCAGGCGGGAGTGCAGGGGCGCGATCTAAGCTCATTGCCGCCTCAACCTTCTGGGTTTAAGCGAGTCTCCTGTCTCAGCCCCCGAGGTAGCTGGGACTACAGGCACACACCGCCATACCTGGCTAATTTTTGTATGTTTTGTAGAGACAGATTTTTGCCGTGTTGCCCAGGCTGGTCTCCAACTCTCAAGCTCAAATAATCCAACTGCCTGGGCCTCCCAAAGTGGTGAGATTACAGGCGTCAGCCAAAGCGCCTGACCCTGCCCTGGTTTTTTTAGGCAGTAAGTTGTTGCGGAACCACGCAGGTCTTAGCCATATTTTGGATAATACTTGGTTATGGGAATGAAACCGCCTTTGCAAAATTATGACTGATTTGGGCGGCCGAGGCGGGATCACTTGCGGTCAGGAGTTCAAGACCAGCCTGGCCAACGTGGTGAAACCCCCTTTCTACTGAAAATACAAAAATTAGCTGGGCATGGTGGTGTGCGCCTGTAGTCCCAGCTACTCAAGAGGATGAAGCAGGAGAATCGCTTGAACCCGGGAGGCGGAGGTTGCAGTGAGCCGAAGTCGCACCACTGCACTCCACCCTGGGCAACAAGAGTGAAACTACGTCTCAAAAAAAAAAAAAAAACCTCTGCTTCCTGAGTGCTCAGGGAGACTGATTTGAGTAATAATAAAACTCCGGTCTCCCACACATCTGGCTCTGCATGAATTACTCTTTCTCTGTTGCAAGTCCCCTGTCTTGATGAATCAGCTCTGTCTAGGAAGCGGGAAAGGTGAACCCCCTGGGCGGTTACAGCAAGAGGAGATAGTCCAGAGACTCAGCCCTCGTATCTTGAAGCGTTTCTTCGTTTTTTGTTTTTGTTTTTCTTTTCTTAACCAAGTTGTCTGCTCCAATTGCTGGATTTCATTCACAAGGCTTTGCTAGGACCAGGTGTGGCCCTTGGAAACTCGTGGAGGAGAAAAGCTATGAAAATAGGCACACATCCTGGAGGAGGAACAGAGGGCAACACCCTTAATACTGGATCATAAACAAGAGGCAAAAATTAGCCAAACCGACAAACTGAAAGTTGGAAACGCAGATTGTCCAAAGAAGCTTGTAATCAGGCTTGCCTCATTTATATTAGCTTATTGATGTGGCAAATGTTTGACTTTTACTTACATGATCCACTGTTTCTGTGATGTGGTTCCAATACACCGACATTACAAAACTTTGACCATCTTAAAAGCCAGATTAATCAAATTTTAACAACCATTGTTCTGAAAACTGCAGAATTCTTGACAGGTATTGACTGTTCAAACTATGCTGTCAACCTAGTTGTGCCTCAGATGCTGAGGCACGAAATAGAATTTAAAGCATTTACTTTAGCCAAAGTGAGAACAGCTGCCTAGAATACCCAGACCCAAGTAACCTTGAATGTGAACTCCTGTCCACCTTTGTTACAGTCAGGTTTTTAAAGGCAAAAAGGGGACAGGGAGTTGACTGATACAAAGTTGTAAAGAATTACTGGTTTGTAGAAATAGCATTGATTAGTGGTTGGCTATACATTAAGCTATAGGGTGTGAGTTACAGTGTCCAGTGTGCCATTATTAGGTTAATTTTTAGCTACTTGTGGCTATAGCAAGAAGTTTAAAGAGATGAATACATAACAAAGTGGGGAGTAGGATGTAATTTCTGTCTCATTTTAATGTCTCTCTGGGCCTGATAATTTAAAAGGATTCACCTTCCTCATATAAAAGTTCTTTTCTCCGCACTGAGAGACTTGATTATACTCTAGCATATCTTCCAGTACCTTCAGGCCTTGTCCCTAGGCTGACCCCAGATCCCGTTAAAATGCTTCCCTGAAATCAAAACTCAATGCCTGGAGAATTTACTGTTTGTTCCAGCCAAAACTTGATGATAGGCAGATAGGTCCCTGAACCCCTTCTTAGAGTAGTCACTTTAGAAAGCTTGTTTCTCTACCCTTGGTGATGTAAGTCTACCATCCAACACAGTTTCCTCAAAGACTTGGGAGCCATCTCTTCGAAATGCAAATATTGAGGGAGATAACTCACCCTAGCTCCTAGTCCCTGTAGAAGGCAAGTACCTTGCTTTAGCTAGCACCACTGCCTCCTATCATAAAGATAGAAGTTTGTTTCTCCTCTGGATAAGAGCCAGTTAACAAACCCAAATGGCCTAGTCACATCAATCAGCAAACCACCGTGCTGCCATCACCCCCAAAACTTAAGATCCTTTTGTGCCTTTCCCTTTTGCATACCTCAGCCTTTTGTTTCAGGGAAGTGTGGGGTTCATATTGCACTCTCTCTCCTATTGGACTAGCATCACTGAATAAAGTCTGTCCTTACTGCTTTAACTAGTGTCCAGCTTTGTTTATTTTGACTGCTTTCTCAGGTTGAGAAGTACTGTTACTGAAATGTGCATTTTAAAGATAAATATCAGTACTTGGCTTCCTCTGGTCAGATAAACTTTGCTCTCAGTGTTGCTAATCACTGCTTAAACTGGAAATGTATTAGACCGGCTCTGTTCATCAAGTTCAGCATGTCCAAAGTCTGCTGACAAATTCGTCACTAGAGAAGACAGGAGAAAAGCAGTGAGTTACAAAGTCGACAATCAAAGAAAGGGAGCAATAGAAAGTAGTTCTCACAGGAAGCTCCTCAGACCATAGTCTTCTAACTCCACATTCCCTAAGGGGAGGCTAGTGTGAACTTACTTTGATGAACCTGTGCAAACAACTGTACAAACAAAACCAATTCCATGGCACTGAAACAAAACCGCAATTAGCTGGGACAGCCAGATCTCCTGGGTTCCTCCCTTCAGGGATGCATACACCATGTCTGCTCGGGTGTAGCGAGTGCATGTTCTGCAACCTGCTCTTGGGTAGAAACAAAATATCTCCTCATCAAATTACCCACATCCTAAATTAGTTAAACAGATGTCATCAGAATTTAAGGAGAAGTAAGGACTTTTTTAAAATTTATGAAGCATATACCAACTTCAAGGGTATCTTGCAGCAGTTGGTGAGACAGATGAAAGACATTGAGAAATGAGAATTTTTAAATAGGAAAGTGACATATATGATTATTAGAATTGATAAGTATGTTAGAAGTAAGAGTAATTCAGAATCCCAACTATTTCCCTGATATAGTTTGGATATTTCTCTCCTCCAATCTCGTGTTGAAATGTATTCCCCAGTGTTGCAGGTGGGGTCTGGTGGGAGGTGTTTGGGTCATGAGGGTGGATCCCTCATGGCTTGGTGCTGTCCTTGTGATAGTGAGTTCATGCAAGATCTGGTTGTTTAAAGATGTATGACACCTCCTCCACCTCTTTCTTGCTCCCACTCTCGCCAAAATGTCAGCTCCCCTTTGCCTTCCACCATGATTGTAAGCTTTCTCAGGCCTCACCAGGAGCCAAGCAGTTGCCCAGCACCATGCTTCCTGCACAGCCTGCAGAACTGTGAGCCAATTAAACCTCTTTTCTATCGGGGGAACCTGCCCCAATATTTCAACATAGATTCTTTCTATTTTCCGTAAGTGTCAGGTGGCTGAGAAATAAAGAGTACAAAGAGAGGAATTTTACAGCTGGGCCAAGGGGGGTGACATCACATTATCGGTAGGACCGTCATGCCCACCTGAGCATCAAAACCGGCAAGTTTTTATTAAGGATTTCAAAAGGGCAGGGGGTGTACGAACAGGGAGTAGGTCACAAAGATCACATGCTTCAAAGGGCAAAAGGCAGAACAAAGATCACATGCTCCTAAGGAAACAGGACAAGGGCAAAATCAGAACTCCTGTTAATGGTCTATGTTCAGCGGTGCACATATTGCCTTGATAAACATCTTAACAGAAAACAGGGTTCGAGAGCAGAGAACCGGTCTGACCAAAAATTTACCAGGATGGAGTTTCCCAATCCTAGTAAGCCTGAGGGTACTGCAGGAGACCAGGGCGTATCTCAGTCCTTATCTCAACTGTATAGGATAGACATTCCCAGAGCAGCCATTTATAGACCTCCCCCAAGGAATGCATTCCTTTCCCAGGGTCTTAATATTAATATTCCTTGCTAGGAAAAGAATTTAGTGATATCTTTCCTATTTGCACATCCATACATAGGCTCTCTGCAAGAAGAAAAATATTGCTCTTTTTGCCCAACCCCGCAGGCAGTCAGACCTTATGGTTGTCTTCCCTTGTTCCCTAAAAATCGCTGTTATTCTGTTCTTTTTCAAGGTGCACTGATTTCATATTGTTCAAACACACATGTTTTACAATCAATTTGTACACTTAACACAATTATCACAGTGGTCCTGAGGTGACGTACATCCTGAGCTTACGAAGATAACAGGATTAGGAGTTTAAAGTAAGACAGGCATAAGAAATTACAAAAGTATTATTTGGGAACTGATAAATGTCCATGAAATCTTCACAATTTATGTTTCTCTGCCACAGTTCCAGCCAGTCCCTCCGTTCAGGGTTCCTGACTTCCCACAACACTTTTCTTTATAAATTACCCAGTGTCGAGTATTTCTTTCTTTTATTCCTTTTTTTTTTTTTTTTTTTTTTGAGATGGAGTCTCACTCTGTCACCAGGCTGGAGTGCAGTGGCATGATCTCAGCTCACTGCAACTTCCACCTCCTGGGTTCAAGTGAATCTCCTGCCTCTGCCTCCCGAGTAGGTGGGACTACTCAGCCGATGCCACCATGCCCAGCTAATTTTTTGTATTTTTAGTAAAGATGGACTTTCACCATGTTGGCCAGGATGATCTTGATCTCTTGACCTCATGATCTGCCCTCCTTGGCCTCCCAAAGTGCTGGGATTACACATGTGAACCACCATGCCCAGCCTCAAGTATTTCTTTATAGCAATGCAAGAATGGCCTAACACATTCTCTTTTTTTTCCCTCCATTTATTTAGTAATTGTAAACTAACATTCTCTGAAAAGGAATTTGGAGGAAAGAGACTTTATTCCAGTGAACAGTTTGCAAACCAGGAAAACACAGCCTTTGGTGTAAAACAAAAGTGTGCCCCAGAGAACAGAGGGTTTGGATTTTATAACCAAAATTGCCACCCAGATTACTAATTAGGTCTGTTTGCACAAATGAGGGATTCAAGCTAGCTTAGTTCTGATTGGTTGACACAGCTGAGCTCTTACTGGTTGGTTCGGGTGAGCTCTGTAAATCCCAAAGTTCAATAGAGGTGTGAGTTTTCAGTGAACTCAGAGTATGTGGGTAACCTTTAGTAAGCAAATGGCCACTTGGCTCTGTTTAAAATTTGTTAGCCACATGGGATCCATCTTTCTAACATAACTTTTCTTCCTATTTGAAATTTCAGAGGATTTATTCTTCCCCTTTGAGGAATGAATTAGGGACTCAAGAACTGCAAGCAACAGAGGCCAGCCCTGAGCCTAGAGACTCCGGCCTAGGCTCCTTGCAACCCCATACCCCGCCACAATGCAGGCCACCATGCAAGTTTGCTCATGTTGAGACTACCAGTTTCCATGTTTTAAATTAGTAATTTTTCTTCCTTTTGGTGAGTTCTGTAAGGTTCCATAAGTAAACTGTCATCAATATTTATAGCTGGAGAAAGAACTGAAAACTGTGGGTTTGCATCAAATAAAAACTACTGTGTATAGTAGCAGTGCTGCAAGAAGTAGGACAAGAGCTATCTGAACATACATCCACAGAGAGTTTGATTGATTTGGTGGCTGGGAGATGAGGGCATTCCTTGTGATTGCTTCTGTTTATGCCAATGGAGACAAAGTGGTCAGCTCATGGTGAAGGAAGAAAAGGGAATACAGACAGTTTGAGGAGACAAGACAATGTGTGATATAGTCTCTTTTAGACAGCGGGAAAGCAAACATCATAGGAAATTTCCTCCCACGTAGTATTGAACGATCCTTTGATATTTGTGTATGTGAATTCAATCAGCATGGTTGAGGCTGTTTTTTGTTTTGTTTCAGGAATGCTCAGCTTCGTGGAGCAAACACAAAGTAGAAGAGAGTGGGATTTAACTAGGGCTTACAGCATTGCTAGGAGAGTCCAATAGTGGGATCAAGCATCAGGAGAATGATTCTAATGAAGGGCCATGGGTTCTAAGCTGAATAAGGGGAGAAGGGAAGAACTGAGTCAGGTAATCCGTAGTGGAAAGTAGAAGTTAATTGATTGGAAGGCACCAGTCAAGTAGTTGCTCTAGTGGGTGCACTCAAGTGAGTGGGCTGGAAGGCTAGTGGGGGAGGGGTGGGTTGTGAGAGAGGGGGAGGTTCCAAGCTGAGATTGGGATGCTGTGCAGAACTGAGGATATCAAGGTCATGAATATAGCCACAGGAATGAGTGACAAAGACAACTGAGTAAAAGCCAAGTCAAACAAGCAATTTTTGGCCTTATCTAGTCTCTTCTCTGCACATTGGTCTCCAATATGTAACTATTTTACCTTTGCACGATAACAATAAACTTGGCAGTTCTCAGAGGACTTATCTTCCTGTTTATGAAAGAGCAGTGAACTCAGAGGTTATCACTGGTAGGTAGATGGTTAACACACAGTAAATAGACCTATAATTCACATGGGAGTGATCATAGGACAAAGTGTTCTGGGAGCATTATAATACTCCAGGGAAGTCAAGAGGCTAAATGTGACTTGGAAGGCTGCAAACAATAAAGGTGGCAAAAAAGGAGGAGTGTTGAGTGGTTTCAACTCATGATGAAGGAAACTCAATAGTAGGAAAAAGGAACTGGATGAAGCAAATTCACCCTCATTCTTTGGGGTTATGAGTCAAGGACAAATAAACCTGCATACCCTTTTATGTGCTCCTTTATCTCCACAAAAGGGAATATTTTTACATGAAGTAAATCAAGCTAGAATGAATATCCATAGTAGCCTTGAAGAGGAAAGCAAGGATAACAAAACAAAAGTGGATAGTATATGAAGCGTTCAGAACCTCTTTCTCCCAGTAGGTTTAACCTGAGGCACCAAATAACAGAAAACTGCAAATAAATTAGAGGGAAGCAGCACTGAGTTCGGGTGCAGAGTTTAATTTCAATCTCTTTCAAATCCCAGATTAAAAATTGTATAGTTTGGACATTCTACATAGCAAAATTCTTAGAAAAGATATTCAGGTTTAAATTCTAGTCTCACTTATGAGGCAGAAAAAAACGTAACTGTATATACCTACTCCAATGCTAGTTTGACAATTTTATGATCTCATTCATAAATTTACTTTTTTTAGAGTATAAACTTAGATAATTTTCTAATAAGGTGTTTCCTTATTGGTCATTGAATTTATAGATCATAGTTTTCTGAAACTTTCCACTACTTGTTGGGAAAAAGCTGAGTGTTGGGGAAAAAACGGAGGCAGGGCTTGCATGTCTGACATAATATCCTCTGGAATGTATCTAGCCTTGCTGGCTCCTTGCTTCTAGCCCTGCTAGGCTCCTAGATTGATTGTATTCCCTTTATCTCAAGTAGCAGAAGATGTTCCATATAAATGCTAAACCATCACAGCTGTAGATCATGCACCTGCCCTTTCGACCCCCACATTCTCATGATGTGTTTCTTTGTTGGATTACCAATAAATAGCTTGGGATCCCAGAGCTCAGGGCCTTCACAGGCTCCACAATCATGATGGCCTTCTGGTCCCACTTTCCTTCTCAAACTTTTTCTAAATCCTTTGACTCCGCCAGACTTTGTTGCCCCCATGATCTCGTGTTGGGACTGATCAGCCCAACATTCCTGGTGGCCCAATGTGGGGCAACAAAGACCCCAGTGAAGGAACACTAGAGTGTGTGAAAGCAGAGGATGCATCATCAAAGCACACACAAGGACGTCTAAAAGAAACTCGGTAGGAAAGCTGAGCACTGGGAAGAACCAGGGTAACAATGGGACAAAGAAAAAGCAGATATTCTGCTTATTTAAATTTCTTCAGGCATTTATTACAAAGAGGAGGAGTGAAAGTTAGTACTCAGAATTTATCACCCTTTAATGCAGTAAAGCAGTTTTCCCCATAGTTCCCAGAACAAGGGACTATGGAGTTGGATGAATGGGAGAGAATTGGCGGAGGTTTTTAAAAAGTGTATAAAGGTGGAGCAAAAATTCCAGTCTTGGTTTGGTCAATGTGGGCGCTAATAAAAGCAGCTCTTGAGCCATTTCAAATAGATGATGAGGCAGATTCAGATGAGGAAGAGGAGGATGAGTGTAAAAAACTATCCTCAGATTCTGAATGTGAGGAACAGGAAATGGAGGAAATTAAAGAAAAGAAAGGGAAACTGAAAAAAAGTATGTTTTACTAGCCCGTTGGCTCTAGATGCTGAATTAAGTGAAAGGCCACCTCCTCTCGCTCCCCTTAATGGGCGAGAACATGAATTAGCTACAAAATTTACTGCTCCTGTAGTTGCGACATTAAAATCTGGAGCAATTGGTGGTGCTATACAAAATTCTATTAAAAAGGCTAGAGTGGAGGGAGACCTTGAAGCATGGCAATTTCCCATAACTATAATCCAGCAGGAAGGACAGAATATAGCTAATTGGACCACCTTTCCTTTTAAGCTCTTAAAGGAATTCAAGCAAGCCATTAGTCAATATGGGTGAATCTCTCCTTTTGTGCAAACTTTATTAAAAAATGTTTCTCTCGATAATAGATTAATACCATATGATTGGGATACTTTAACAAAATCTGTTCTCACTTCATCTCAGTACTTGCGGTTTAAAACCTGGTGGACTGATGAAGCTCAAATTCAGGCAAGGGAAAATACACAAGCACAACCACCTATGCCTGTTTCCTTTGAACAGTTAATTTGAGTTGGACCTGATTGGGGTCGATTAGAAAATCAAGCAGTAATGGAGGATGTTGTCATTGTTCAGCTGTGCTCTGTGTGCTTACAGGCATGGGAAAGGATAAATGTTACAGGGGAAAAATATCCTTCTTTCAGTTCTGTCCAATAAGGACCTAAAGAATCATATATTGATTTTATTGCTTGGCTCCAAGAGGCTGTGTATAAAGCCATAACTGATAAAACAGCTCAAGATGTTGTAATACAGCTTCTTGCATACGACAATACTAATGCAGGGTGTTAAACTGCTATTAGACCCCTGAGAGGGAAGCCTCATTTAGCTGAATATATTAAGGCTTGCGATGGCATTGGAGGTAACTTACATAAAGCTACTCTTTTAGCTCAGGCTATGGCTGGATTAAGAGTCAGACAGAATATGCCCCATTTCTCAGGCTCTTGCTCTAATTGTGGGCAATTTGGACACATAAAAAAGGAATGTAGAAAAGGAAATCAAAAGGCAAGAGCTACCAACAGAAAAGTCCTTGTGTATGCCCCCGTTGTGAAAAAAGCCATCACTGGGCAAGTCAGTGTCATTCTAAAATTAGCAAAGATTGACAACCTCTTTCAAGAAACAGGAAGAGGGGCCTGCCTCGAGCCTGTCAACAAGCCGAGTCATACCAGGCACAGCCACTGCCCTTACAAATGTACAACAGTTGTCCTCCACCACAGCAGGCAGTGCTGTTGTAGACCTCTGCAGCACAATTCCTATCTCCTTACTTCCTGGGGAGCCACCAAAAAAGGTCCCTACAGGAGTTAGGGGACCCTTACCTGCAGGAACAGTTGGTCTATTACTTGGAAAGTCTAGTCTAAATTTGAAAGGAGTCACTGTGCATACGGGAATAATTGATTCTGATTATACCAGAGAAATTCAATTAGTTATTAGTTCCTCGACCCTATGGTCTGCTTCCCCAGGAGAAAGAATTGCTCAGTTGTTGCTGTTACCTTACATAAAATTAGGAAGCAGCACAATGAAGAGAACAGGAGGCTTTGGTAGAACTAATCCAACAGGAAATGCTGTATATTGGGTTAAAAACACTAGCTTCCTGTGAGGCTGTGGCCGAACCAGGAGTACTGTAAGCAGCTTCTATAGCTGGCACTGGGGAACACGGTGGCACCCAGAAGCTTGGAGATGCCAGGAATCACAGAGCCCCAAAGAAGAAGTCACAGCCCGGCTCAGGGAGCTGCGAGTTCTGGGCTCTCTGAAGGGCCACGGCTCTTCTCTCCATCTCTCTTCCCTCCTTCTCATCGCCCGCAACATGGTGAGCAAGGGATGTGTTTCAGCCCTGCCATTTGGCAGGTCTTGAGTTCTTGTCCCACGTCCAGGGAGAAGGAGGCATGTAGAAAAGTGGAGGGTGAGCAAGGTGAAGAGGTGCTCAGAGGAGACCCACAGTGGGTAGCTCCTCTCAGCAGGCAGGTTGTCCCAACATCTGCCCAAATCTGGCTGAATCCAGGGTTTTTATGGGCTTCAGAGGGGAGGAGGTGTGTGCTGATTGATCCATGGGTGGCCATAGATGGGTCCATATAAAGCACCATAAGTTCTCACTCTGGTCCACAGAACTGGCAACCCAGCCCCCAGACCTCAGGCCATCTGTGGCCTGAAGGTAGAGTTTCACCAGCGACCTGCCCCTTTCCACCCAGGAGCCTGTCTGCCTCTTGCCACCATTAACCTGCTGTCCACAGTGCCCACAGTGCCCAGGCTGTTCATGCTGAGGGGTACCTACAGGCTAGCACCAAGCTGCCCTCAGCACCTATTCCGCCTCTCTCCCATGCTCATCAGCGCCCGAAGTCTGGAGGGGGCCAAGGTGGCAGGGGGCTGGCCTGTCAGCACTGCCCCGAGCATGCATACATCTGGCTGGGTTGTGACAGCACTGGGGCTGGGCCTCAACTTTGCTCCGAAATCAGAGCAGGTGCCAGTAGCAGGGACAGGCCAGGCAGCAGGAGCATGCACTTCCAAGTCTGCTGAAGCATGGGGGTTCCTGGGCCCCTGAGAGTACAGAGATGCCTGGGTCCCCAGCTGCAGCTGGGCAGCTGCAGTTATGGGGGCTCCTGCCTGCTCCTGGCCCCCAAGAGCACAGGGATGCTCAGGTCCAGAGCCATGGCTGGGCAGCCACAGCAGCACTTGGGAGCACAAGGCTCCAGCCCTGCCAACTCAGAAAGGAGATGGTGCTTCTGCCTGTTTCAGCTCCTGCCACCTCCATGAAGCACACAGCCCCAGCCACACCTCCCTTGCTACAACCAGTGTCATGGCAGTCGCCACTCTAGACAGGCCCCCACTGCCGTTAATATCCAAATACATATTTAAACTAATTAGAATTTTGTTTATTCATTTAAAATAATATTAAAGGAAAGCACGAAATTTAAAAAAAAGTTTAATCAAAATGGCCATGTGTTAAATCTGCTAGTCGTTCTCAACCTATATTATTAAAACTCAGTTTTTCTCCCATGGTGTATGCTAACATAATTTAGTAGTATATTATAAGTATTATTTAGGCTAATTTCAATGAAATGATTTAGTATTATAAATCAGATTGCTAGCCGGGCATGGTGGCTCATGTCTGTAATCCCAGCACTTTGGGGGGCCGAGGTGGGCAGATCACTTGAGGTCAGGAATTCGAGACCAGCCTGGCCAACATGGTAAAACCCCATACATACAAAAGTTAGCTGGGCATGGTGGCGCCCACCTGTAATCTCAGCTACTCCAGAGGCTGAGGCCAGAGAATCACTCAAACCTAGGAGGTGGAGGTTGCAGTGAGCTGAGATCGCGCCACTGTACTCCAACCTGGGCAACAGAGTGAGACTACATCTCAAAAAATAATAATAAAATAAGAAATAAAATAAAATTAGATTGCTTACACAAAGGTATGTAACACTTTTTTTTTTTTTTTTTTTTTAAGAGTTTCACTCTTTTCACCCAGGCTGGAGTGCTGTGTCACAGTCTCAGCTCACTGCAACCTCCACCCCTGGATTCAAGTAATTCTCCTACCTCAGCCTCCCAAGTAGCTGGGATTATAGGCACCCACCACCACTCCCAGCTAATTTTGTGTTTTTAGCAGAGATGGGGTTTCACCAGGTTGGCCAGGCTGGTCTTGAACTCCTGACCTCAGGTGATCTGCCTGCCTTGGCCTCCTAAAGTGCTGGGATTACAGGCATGAGTCACTGTGCCCAGCCAACACATTTTTTAAACATGTTGAGATGGATAATACTAAAATTGTGGTTCTTGATTGCAGTGGTATGTGATAATGTAGTTATTTATTTGATAATCTCATCATTAGAGCTCCGAGCATATTACCACTTGTAATAAATAAAAGAAAGTTATTTATTTTTCTCGTTTTAATTTTTTCTTAAAGTGGTATCACAGTTATTAATTTTCTAGGAAGTTATCATTGAAACATATGACATGTAATTTGCAAAAGTTATATCCAAACCCATATTTCAAGAACTTTCTCGTCATATCTTAGATTCAAAATAAAGATCCATTGAAAAGACCTCTTCTATGTGTGGCTCTTCCTGAATACTTGGGCAGCTTCCACAGCTATGGACACTAAAGCAAAAAGTGGGCAACAGCCAGGTCATTTTACATGTTGGATTGATGTGATTTAGAGTGTGGAGAGACTCAGGTGGGAGCAGAGGAGTCCTAAAGAAAACTGCCCATTATCCTAACTATTTATTGGATATTTATCTATTGATCATCTCTGTGGTTTTCTATTTGTTGGTTGGTTGGCTAGTTTTATGTTTGTTTTTTGAGGTTTTTTTTTTTCTGTTTTCTCCAGATTCTAAGGTCTACTGACAAAAGGAGTGTTTGGCTGAAAGAAGCCAACTAATATCCATTTAAGCTGGATTTTCTCTCTAGTCTTTACAAATCCAAGGACATCTTAGCGGCCAAAAAAAGGTGGTGGGGGAGGGACATTTCAAGAGTATAACGTCAAAGTCAGAGAGACCTAGATTCCCACATTATGAACCATAGAACATTCGACAAATTACAGGCATATCTCGTTTTACAGCACTTCATTTTATTGCATTTCACAGATATTGTGCTTTTTACAAATTGAAGCTTTATGGTAACCCTTCATTGAGCAAGTCCATTGACACAATTTTCCCAAAAGCTCACTTCATGTCTCTGTGTCATATTTTGGTAATTCTCACAATATTTCAAACCTTTTCATTGTTATTATATCTGTTAAGATGATCTGTGATCAATGATCTTTGATGTTACTATTGTAATTATTTTGGGACACCAAAAACCACATATCTATATAAAACAGCAAACTGAATCAATAAGCATCATGTGTTCTGACTGCTCCACCAACAGATTGTCTCCCTGCAACCCTCTTACCTGCTCCCCATAATCAGGCCTCCTGTTCCCTGAAACCCAGCAATATTCGAGTTAGGCCAATTAATAAGCCTACAGTGGTCTCTGAGTGTTCAAGTGAAAAGAAGAGTCAAATGTGTTTCACTTTAAATCAAAAGCTAGAAATGATTAAACTTAAGGCATGCTGAAAGGCAAGATAGGCTGAAAGCTAGGCCTCTTGCATCTACAGTTAGCCAAGTTGTGAATGCAAAGGAAGCATTATGGAAATAAATTAAAAGTTCTATGCCAGTGAAGCCACAAACGATAAGAAAGTGAAACAGCCTTATTGTTGACATGAAGAAAGTTTTAGTGGTCTGGATAAATCTAACCAGCCTCAATACTCCCTTCAGCCAAAGCCTAATCCAGTTCAATACCCTAACTCTCTTTAATTCTTTTTTTTTTTTTTTTTTTTTTTTTTTTTTTTTTTTTTTTTTGAGACGGAGTCTCGCTCTGTCGCCCAGGCTGGAGTGCAGTGGCGCAATCTCGGCTCACTGCAAGCTCCGCCTCCCGGGTTCACGCCATTCTCCTGCCTCAGCCTCTCCGAGTAGCTGGGACTACAGGCGCCCGCCACCTCGCCCGGCTAATTTTTTTGTATTATTAGTAGAGACGGGGTTTCACTGTGGTCTCGATCTCCTGACCTTGTGATCCGCCCGCCTCGGCCTCCCAAAGTGCTGGGATTACAAGTGTGAGCCACCGCGCCCGGCCAACTCTCTTTAATTCTGTGAAGGCTGAGAGAGGTGAGGAAGCTCCAGAAGAAAAGTTTGAAGCTAGTGGAAGTTGGTTCCTGAGGTTTAAGGAAAGAAGCCATCTCCATCCGATAAACAAGTGCAAGGCAAATCGGTTTCTTGAGATGGAATCTACCTCTGGTGAAGATGCCAGGAAGATATTGAAATGAAAACAAAGGATTTAGAATATTCCATAAACTTAGTTCATAAAACAGCAGTAGGGTTTGAGAGGATTGACTCCAACTTCGGAAGTACTACTTGGAATTCATAGATTCATTATTGAAAAAAAAACTGTCATTGCATACAAGCTAATGTCTAAATTTCTCCAGCTCTAAAATTCAGACTTCGGAGTCAAACTGTGAAGTCTTCTATCTCAGGATGACAAGAAACTATGGGAAATACCTCTGTTGGCAGGTCTGGCAATCTATTCTGTTTATTTTTCCTCAGTATTCTTTATAGTGAAAGTGAGCATTCTTCACTGGCCTGTGTAATTGCTAAGTGTTACGGTGGTCTTTCATTCCTAATCTGCTGGGATACTACAGAGACAGCCTTGCAAATACAGGCCTCTTACTGATGACTGATTAGCATATAGTAATGGCTGTCATTCACTAAGTATGTTTGTATGCAAGATGTGCTTTTATATATCTCATTTACTCTTGTGCTTTTTACTCTTATGAATGACTCTGTGCTTTGTATATATCTCATTTACTCTTCACAGCAACCAAGCTGCTATTACATCCATTTTACAGATGAGGTAACTGAGACCTCAGGAGAGGTTAAGTAATTAACCAAATATCACACAGCTCATTAAAAGCTTGGTAGGAATTCGAACGCATTATTTTAGCAGCTCCAATCTATTCCCTGCTAATTAGATATTTACCTAATTGTATGGAAGGGAAGTGTTATTAATGTTGTGATTCAAAATCAGGAGTTTTGATCTTTTTGAATTTATCTAACGGTTCAGAACTGGATTAGCTTTTCTTTTTTGCCTTACGGAAGAAGGCGGCTAATTGCTCTGGCTGGGACTCCCAGTTTAAAAAAAAAAAAAAAGCCGGTGATGACAGCCTAGGTTTAAATTCAACTCTACATTTATACCATGATCTCAAGTGGTTTGCTTAATTTCTCTTAATTCTTTATTTCTTCATTCATATAATAGAGATTTCTATTGAACTTACTGCTTAAGGTTATTGAGAAGATAAAATGAAATGTGTTATGTGAAAGCTGAAAGAGGTGAGGAAGCTCCAGAAGAAGGATATATGCCTGGCCATAGTAAGTAAGTGTTCAAGACATTGATGAAAGACCCCTATTCTTCTTGTTCAAGTTAGGGTTTAAAAAAAAATTAAAGAAAAAGACTCCCTTATCCTTATCTTTTTTTTTTTTTTTAAATACTATTTCAACTTCTGGGAAGGCAGCATGTAATTAAGATGCCCCACACAGGCTGGGTGCAGTGGCTCACACCTGTAATCCTAGCACTTTGAGAGGCCAAGGCCGGTGGATTGGTTGAGCCCAGGAGTTCAAGACCAGCCTCTACCAGGGTAGGGAGACCCTGCCTCTATCAAAAATACAAAAATTAGCTAGTCTCATAATCCAGTCTCAAAATAAATAGATAAAAATTTTTTAAAAAAAACAGATGTCCCAAGTACAAAATATTTTAAACCCTACCAATGAAAGATGTTTTTTAAAACCACAAATACATAAAATCACATAATGGTCAGATTAGAAGCTAATCTGTGTTCTGTGAATGATTTTAATTGTAAACATCTAGTGTGCTGTTCACAAAGTCATTCACGTTACAACCATCATTCACAAGACCATTCACATCACTCACATTCTATTAGTGTTAATTATAATTTACATAAAGTTGAATAGTTGATAAAGCAATGTGCTTCCTATTAACTCGTTTGAACTTCACAAGAATCCTGTAGGGTAAGTATTATTTCAATTTTACAAATTTAGAAACATGTTCAGAGAGATGAAGTCACATACACATAAGGGATTCAGGTACGACTGCATCCAAATGCTGTGTTCTTTCCCTTAACCAATGAAACCTTGATCAACTGTAGGTTAAAACTACCCAGTTTTTAATTAATAGAATGGAATAAGAAATAGCATAGCCAGGCCGTGTGCAATGGCTCACGCCTGTAATCCCAGCACTTGGAGGTCAAGAGATTGAGACCATCCTAGCCAACATGGGGAAACCCCGTCTCCACTAAAAATACAAAAATTAGCTGGGTGTGGTGGTGCGTGCCTGTAGTCCCAGCTACTTGGGAGGCTGAGGCAGGAGAATCGCTTGAACCTGGGAGGCTGAGGTTGCAGTGAGCCAAGATTTCGCCACTGCACTCCAGCCTGGAGACAGAGGGAGACTCCTTCTAAAAAAAAAAGAAAGAAAGAAAGAAAAAGAAATAGCATAGCCAGAGCCTCAATATATGAAAGTCAACATAGTTGAAACACGTCTTATAGTAGATCACCATGTCAGATGTAATTTATTCCTGTAGGTGTTGGACCAAAAAATTGACAAATACTGACCATATGTGTAGCCCCAGTTACACTTACTCACTGTGTAGACTTTAAAGTCGATCTAACAGATTTATTTATTTACTGTATAGGGATATAAATATATCCTCACTCTTCTTCTCTATTTCCTAGGAGGCTTTTGAAAATCAAATGCAATAATATATGTGGAAGAACACTTTGTAAACTTTCTATACAAGTGTTTCGTAAATTTGGATTTGGAGGCTATCCAAAAAAATTGTAGATGATATTCTGAATTCAAAGAATTCCATAACGGAGTTCACTTTTGTGACACTGCCACTGTCCCTTCATCCCCCATAACAACGTATGGCTGCTTAAGTAAGAGGGACAATCGAGTATGAACTATTTGTGAACTTTGATTTTTTTGTGTGATCTTTCTGGCTCTTAAATATAAAAGTTGACCACCGTCACACAACAAAGTCTTTTCCCAAGCACCGGAGTGTCTTGTGCAAAACCCAAATTCAATGTCTGTCAAAAATGAGTTGGAAAAAAATGCATACAATATCATTATTAAGCTCTTACTGCACACAAGCCCTAGTTAGGTCTTTTCTTCCAGTAATCAATCTCTAGAATTTTTTCAAGTCACTAGTTAACATATACTGAATACCCATTTATATAGGCTACAAAACCAAATGTTACATAGGTAATCTTTAGGCTAAATGATTTGCTATTTATTCACTTGAATAAAGATAAAATTCTTAAAGTACAATATATATTTTTTCTTTTCAAACTCTAATAGGTCAAGTGAAAAATGATTATTCAAATATACTCTTCTTTCTTGTGGAAACAATCCCTTTAATACGATAACAATTTTTCCTGGCGCTTGATTCTAGCTGTCCTTGAACAGACAAAATTTCCCCTGTCTTCCAGAAATCGTGCTTAGTTCAAACTAAAATGTGATGTAGCGTAATCTCTCAGCTGGAAGCAGAACGATTGGTCTTTTCAGGATCGTTTAAGATAGGAATCTACATTTGCTTCCTCTATCTAGTTTTTGTTTTTTAAGACAAGGTCTGGCCTTTTCGTCCAGCCTGGAGTGCAGTGGCGCGATCTTCCCTCACTGTAGCCTCCACCTTCTGGGCTCAAGCGATTGCCGTGCCTCAGTCTCTCGAGTAGCTGGAACTACAGGCACGCGCCATTACGCCTAGCTAATTAAAAAAAAAAATTAAGAGACCGGGGGTCTCCCTATGTTGTTCAGGCTGATCTCGAACTCCTGGGTTCAAGCGATCCTCCCGCCAGGGCTTCTCAAAGTGCCAGGATTACAGGCGAGAGCCGCCGCGCCCAGCGGCACCCCCATCTAGTGATAAGCAATCTTCAATTTTGAAAGAAGCATCTGGCCTGCGGACACTGTCGGTTATCCTTGGAACTTACCCAGTTTAGGAAAACAAGTGAGTAGCTAACCCTCCAAGGCCGGCTCACGACACCGGGAGAAAGTGGGTAAAAGACAATCGCGGCCACACACCGCGTGGGGGCTACGGGAAGCAGAACTAGGAAGCTTTGCTCCGCTCCGGACTTCGTCCCTCCCGGATCTCTGAACTAGCAAGCACTGCAGCCCGAGCCAATTGCGAAACACCGACAAAGCCCAGCCCAGCGGAAGGAACGGTTCCGGAGTTGTTTTTCTTTGATAGGGGAGCTCCTCCTTGCTCTCGCCCCTACTCTTTCTGGTGTTAGATCGAGCAACCCTCTAGAAGCAGTTTGGAGTGACTGGTAAAAAACACACCAAACGCTCGCATCCACAAAAAGGATGAAATTCCTTCTGGACGTCCTCCTGCTTCTCCCCTTACTGATCCTCTGCTCCCTAGAGTCCTTCGTGAAGCTTTTTATTCCTAAGAGGAGAAAATCAGTCACCGGCGAAATCGTGCTGATTACTGGAGCTGGGCATGGAATTGGGAGACTGACTGCCTATGAATTTGCTAAACTTAAAAGCAAGCTGGTTCTCTGGGATATAAATAAGGTAACAGTGCTTACTATGTTTTACTTTCTGGTACCTTTAATCTGTGGACATGTCTGCATTTTGCTGGCAACCACCCTTTACCTCATCTCTGTAAAGCAGGGAGGAAAAAAAAATTAGTATTGCCATTTTGCAGATGGGAGGGCATGAATTAATATGTTGTATGATCACATGATAAACAGATCTAGAGGTTATAAGAGTCCCAGTTACTGCCCCATTTGTAAATTGATCCCCATTTTTGCCCTAAGGATAACTCATAATTTTCTCCTGAACCTGATTTCATTGATCCCTCTATTTTAAAAATAGGGAAAAAGCAATCGTTTTAGCTATATATTAAAAGAGTAAGAAGCTTGTACCTATTAAGAGAAAGTCCTACTTGCTGTTAATGAGATAAGTGGTTTAAAAGATTATACTCGCCAGTGGTTCACGCCTGTAATCCCAGCACTTTGGGAGGCTGAGGCGGGAGGATCACGAGGTCAGGAGATCGAGACCATCCTCGCTAACACAGTGAAACCTCGTCTCTACTAAAAATACAAAAAAAAAAAAAAAAAATTAGCTGGGTGTGGTGGCGCGCGTCTGTAGTCCCAGCTACTGGGGAGGCTGAGGCAGGAGAATGGCATGAACCCAGGAGGTGGAGGTTGCGGTGAGCAGAGATCGTGCCACTGCACTTCAGCCTGGGCGACAGAGCGAGACTCCATCTCAAAAAAAAAAAAAAAAAAAGATTATACTCAACAGAAAGCAATGCTACATTGCCATAGTTATTGCCAAGAGTAATTTTAAAAAGCATCTTTTCCGGGAGGCTGAGGTGGGAGGTTGCTTGAGCCTGGGAGGTGGAGGCTGCAGTGAGCTGTAAACGCTCCACTGTAAACGCTCCACTGCACTCCAGCCCGGGTGACAGAGTGAGACCGTGTCTCAAATTTTTTTAAAAAGCATTTTTCTATCACGTTTGACCTGTGATACTGAAGGAGTGGTGGGAAAGCATCTTTTAGTAAAAACAATAAAAGGGAAGAAAACTTTCAATGTAATTTTTTACCTAGGACAAATGTAGGTGTGGCTTAGGGAGGAGAAGAGGACCTAGAATCTAACCTTTTATTTGACCTTTGGTATATGAACAAAGGGGTTTCTAGAAGATACCTGATAGCCTGAAACATTATCCATTACACACTAGTTGACATGCAATGCCGTAAACAATAATTCAAAGGATGTGAAGTTAAATGAGGGTTAACCCAGTGAGTGGCTGATTAAGACAGCAATCAACAAATAATGACTGTCTACTGCTTAGACATTAGGGACAGGGTGACAAACAGAAAATAAGGTTCCATGACCTCGTAGTAGGGAAAATGGACATTAAGTAATTACGAGTACAGGCTGGACGCAGTGGCTCACACTTGTAATCCCAGCACTTTTGGAGGCTGAGGCGGGCAGATCACCTGAGGTCAGGAGTTCAAGACCAGCTTGGCTAATATGGTGAAACCTGGTTTCTACTAAAAATACAAAAAATTAGTTGAGCGTGGTGGCTTGCACTTGTAATCAGCTACTGAGGAGGCTGAGGCAGGAGAACTGCTTGAACCTGGGAGGCGGAGGTTGCAGTGAACCGAGATCACGCCATTGCATTCCAGCTCGGGCAACAAGAGTGAAACTCTGTCTTAAAAATAAATAAATAAAATTAAATTAATAAATAAAAAATAAAGTAATTACAAGTGCAATGAAATATACAACCTAGGCCCAGCCTGGACCAGCATGGTCAAGGTCTGGCATAGTGATGTAGTCAGACACATCTGAGCTTTCATTTTCTAATTGGGTAACTTACTCAACTTTTCCACAGCTTTAGTTCCTTTTCTGCAAAATGGATAAAATAACACTACCTACCTCAAAAGGCTGGGAGTATGATATGAGATAATGCACACAAAGCATTTAGCACAGTGGCTGGTAGAAGGTAAACACACTGGAGTGTTAGTTCTTATTATTCCTTGACAAAGTGTGGTTTAAGCTAAAATTTAAATATATGTAAGAGTTAGTTAGGGTAATGACTTCCAATGTCTAGTGCTGGTTTGTATAAAATTTTCTCTGATCTTCAGTGACATGCATTTATCCAGCAAATATTTATTGAGCACCTATTATCTGTTAGGCACTGTTCTAATGCAGAACTGAGGATATAGCACTGAGGGAGACATGAGCCTCATGAGCTAGGGGCAGTATGCCACACTGTATAATAAAATGTATAATTGTTAGATGGTGTTAAGTATAAAGAAAAAAATAAAAGGTGAAAGTAGATAAAAAACTGTATATGGTGGGGAGGGTAGGAGGGGAATGTTGACTTTACAGTGGTGGCCAGGAAGGCCCCACTGGGATGGAGATAATTAAATCAAGATCTAAGGAAGCTGAGAGCACAGTGAGTCCTGCAGGGAGGGATCAGCAAATGCAAAGCCTGGCACAGACTGAGGGAAGGGAGAGAAGCACAAGAAAGGTCTAGATCTACTCTGTGCAACACAATGGTAGGTAGCAGCCCCTAGCCTCTTGTGGCTCTTGAGCCTTTCAAAATGTGGCCAGTCTGATTTGAGATGCACTGTGAGTGGAAATACACACTGGATTTTGCAAACTTAGTATGAAGAAAAGCATGTAGAATTTTGTGTTAATAATTTTTATATAGATTACATGTTGCAATGATAATTACTTAGATATATTGGGTTAAATAAAATATACCACTAGATTGTTTTATTTTTTTGGTGTGACTACTAGAAAGATTAAAATTATGTACATGGCTTGCATTATATTTCTATGAGACAGTACTGGTCTAGAGATTTAAGGGGCTGGAGCTGCAGATGATAAAATTTCCTGTACTTTGGCTTTTTACTCTGTTGAGTCAATGAAGGGTTTTGAGGGTAATTCCTATTGAAGAGGATCCTCCGGCTGCTGGGCTTAGAAGAGATATAAGAGGAGAAAAGATGGAAGGAACAAGTAAAGTAAGAGACTACTGTGATAATCCAGGCATGAGATGACATGATGGGGACTGTTGAACCAGGTTGGTAGCAGCAGAGATTAGGAGTAATGGTCAGAAAAATTGAGGACAATGTAGTGAGTTTTTATTAGGTTAAATTAGTTTAATTTAAATAATCTATATTTTATTTTGAGATTATATCCTTCCTACTTTTTGTGGATAAAAAATATATTTGTTAATGAAATTACAATGATAACATATGAGGGTCATTTTGTTAGTTTTGAGTGTCCTTATTTGACCAAAAGTTTGGCAATCCTAGTTCGGTATACACATCCCACTCTATTTTTCATGCCGTCTTATAGATTTGAAATTATAGAAGTCTGAGAACCACTAAACCTGATTGGGAAAGGACAGGGTGGGGATTTGGAGCAGTCCAGGTAGCAGAAACTGGAGAAGCTCTTGGGCTGGTGAATACCTGGAGAATGAGGAAGAAAGTGGAGTGGTGTTTGATTGTTATGAGATCTAGCTGGAAGGGCAGGGAGGGGCCAAATGGAGGGCCCTTTCACCTAGAGTACAAAGACAATCTCTTAGATTCATCCATGTAATGAGGATAGCAATGTCCACATGTACCATATGTTAATTTAGGGAAGAATTAATGGTGGTGTCAGCTTTGTTGTTCCACTGAGACTGATAATGGGAATTATTCATTCTGCTTTGTGGTAATCTATCACTTCTTGACTATTCTTATTCCCATGCCTGGTTAGAATAGTTTGTAGCCAGGCATGGTGGCATGCTCCGGGAGCCCCAGCCCCTTCAGGAGGCTGAAGCAGCAGGATTGCTTGAGGCCGGGAGTTCTGGACTGTGGTGCGCTCTGCATGTCTGCATAAGTTCAGAATCAATATGGTAACCTCCTGGCAGTGGGTGTGAAGGAGACCAAATTGTCTAAGGAGGGGTGAACCAGCCCAGGTTGGAAACGGAACAGGTCAGAGCTCCAGTGCTGTTCAGTAGTGGGATCACGCCTGTGAATAGCCACTGCACTCAACCTGGGCAACAGGGAGACCCTTTCTCCTAAAATACTCGTTTGGAAAGAAAAATTTACAGTAAGTGGTGAGCATATAGTATATGCTCAAAGACTATTTATTGAATGAAAAACTGAATTAATGAATAACTGAAAAAATAATGGGAGGAATTTAAAAAATTTTTCAATTTTTAGTAATCAAGGTAATGGGTGTAAAGGTCTTAGTTGTAGCAATAGACAAACATATTTGAAAAAAGTTACCAAGGGGAATCTTGAAGAGTTATGAGCAATTGTACTGTGCTGCAAAACATTTTAAAGGAAGAATTCATTTTTTCCTGAAGATCTGCTTATTTTTTATTTCTTGCCAGCTATCTACAGGGCACTATCCAGAATTTTTTCTGGAGGAATTTAGAACTTAAATTTGTTGCACTGGCCAGGCACAGTCGCTCACCCCTGTAATCCCAGCACTTTGGGAGGCCGAGATGGGAGGATCACTTGAGGCCAGGAGTTCAAGACCAGCCTGGGCAACATGGTGAAACCCTGTTTCTCCTAAAAATATAAAAATTAGACGGGTATGGTGGCGCATGCCTGTAATCGCAGCTACTAGGGAGGCTGAGGCAGGAGAATCACTTGAACCGGGAAGGCAGAGGCTGCAGTGAGCTGAGATTGCACCACTGCACTCCAGGCTGGGTGACAGAGCAAGACTCCATCTCAGAAAAAAAAAAAAAAAAAGTTGCACAATTCAGAAGGTGTGGAAAGCAGACCAACCTAAATGAGGAAGACCAAGGAAACAGGGCAAAAGTGAGACAGCAGATGTGAAAGAAGGGTATCTTTGCCTCCACATAGTGGAGTGGTGGTTAGTTGCTTGATGGTTACAGAAAGCCAACCAGTAATAAGCAAATCTCTGAAAACAGAATAAATGGGACATAAATTTTTATTGTAAAATTTGTTCATGTAAGGAAATATATTTGTTCAAAAAAGAGAAGACCCAATCAATACAGTATACTTTTTTGTTTTTTGAGATGGAGTCTCACACTGTTGCCCGGGCTGGTGTGCGGTGGCAAAATCTTGGCTTGCTGCAACCTCTGCCTCCCGGATTCAAGTGATTCTCCTGCCTCAGCCTCCCAAGTAGCTAGGATTACAGGTGCCCACCACCACACCCAGCTAATTTTTTATATTTTTAGTAGAGGCAGGGTTTCACTATATTGGCCAGGCTGTTCCCGGAATCCTGACCTTGTGATCTGCCCACCTCAGCCTCCCAAAGTGCTGGGATTACAGTTGTAAGCCACCGCGCCTGGCCAATACCATATACTTTTAAAAAACTTTTTAAAATGTGGTAAAATATATGACATAACACACCATTTTAACCATTTCTGAGTGTACAGTTTAGTGACATTAAGTACATTTACCTTATTATGCAGTGATCTATTTCTCTCCAGAAATTTTTCATCTTCCCAAGCTGAAAATCTGTACCCATTAAAACAATATATCTCCCCAGCCCTCTCTCTCCCCAGGGCCTGGCAACAACCATTCTATTCTCTGTCTCTATGAATATGATACTCTAGGTACTTCATATAAGTACACTCATATGGTATTTGTTTTTTGTGTCTGGCTTATTTCATTTGGCATAATGAAGGTTGTACATGTAGCATGTGTCAGAAATTCATTCCTTTTTAAGGCTGAATAATATTCTATTGTATGTGTATACAACATTAATAAAATATACTTGTAAAAGGAAATGCCAAAAGCTGCTGGTTAAGTATAGGAGAGCAAAATAAAGTTTACCTGAGATGTTGATGCCCCTGGAGGAATAAGAGTTCCTTGTGAGAGTATACTACAGTTTGTGAGGGAGATTTCCATAAAAGAAAAATATTGGGGGAAACTGCCCCCAATATTTTAATGTAGGTTCTTTCTATTTTCCATAAGTGACGGCCAGCTGAGAAATAAAGAGAGACAGTATAAAGAGAAATTTTACAGCTGGGCCGCCGGGGGTGACATCACATATCATGATGCTCCTGAGCCTCAAAACCAGCAAGTTTTTATTAAGAGTTCCAAAAGGGGAGGGGGTGTAAGAACAGGGAGTAGGTACAAAGATCACATGCTTCAAAGGGCAAAAGCAGAACTACTGATAAGGGTCTATGTTCAGTGGTGCACATATTGTCTTGATAAACATCTTGATAAACAGAAAACAGGGTTTGAGAGCAGAGAACTGGTCTGACCACAGATTAACCAGAGCAGAGTTTTTCCCCACCCTAATAAGCCTGATGATACTGCAGGAGACCAGGGCGTATCTCAGTCCTTATCTCAACTGCATAGGACAGACATACCCAGAGCGGCCGTTTATAGACCTCCCCCAAGGAATGCATTCCTTTCCCAGGGTATTAATATTAATATTCCTTGCTAGGAAAAGAATTTAGCGATATCTCTCCTACTTGCACATCTGTTTATAGGCTCTCTGCAAGAAGAAAAATACGGCTCTTTTTGCCCAACCCCACAGGCAGTCAGACCTTATGGTTGTCTTCCCTTGTTCCCTAAAAATCACTGTTACTCTGTTCTTTTTCAAGCTGCACTGATTTCATATTGTTCAAACACACGTGTTTTACAATCAATTTGTACAGTTAACGTAATTATCACAGTGGTCCTGAGGTGACGTACATCCCCAGCTTATGAAGATAACAGGATTAAGAGATTACAGGCATAAGAAATTATGAAAGTATTATTTGGGCACTGATAAATGTCCATATTAAAATGAAATCTTCACAATTTATGTTCTCTGCCATGGCTCCAGCCAGTCCCTCCATTCGGGGTCCCTGACTTCCCACAGCAGAAAAAGACCTTGTTTCCCTTTATTATCATAACAGGCTCACTACACAAGCTACTAATTCTCCCCACAGCTGTCCAGACTTGGCCTTTCCAACATTAGTTGCCATTTACAAATGTGTCCACTGATTCACCATCCTCTCTGTGGATAAATGTATGAGTCCTCCTAGGGTCTGCCCATTAGTGCATTAGTTGACAATTATTAGGTTGATGCAAAAGTAATTGCTGTTTTTGTCATTAAAATAATGGCAAAAACAGCAATTACTTTTCCACCAACCTAATACTTGGCCTGCAGGGTGCACAGACTAGATCTTAATCCAAAATATCTTTTGAGACGTTGTCTTAAAAGTTAAAAAAAAAAAGGCAAAAATTGGCCAAAAGCAAACAAGCAAACAAAAACAACAACAACAAAAAACCCCAATGGTATGATCCTAAACTTAAGTTGACTCAAAATTGGTGCCCCAAATTGGACTCATCACCCCTTTTCCTCAAATCTGCTGTCATCTCTGTCTGACATGTGGCAGCATGATCTTGCCAGCTACCAAAACTAGAAAGCAAAGATGTCAGTTGTGGCTCCTCCCCATCCTTCCTCATCTACCCACCAAGTCTTACTAATTTTACCTTCTAAACATATATTTTAAAGGATATTCTTTCCTCTACATTTTTTCTACTAGTGCCACAATTCAAGTTTGTGTCATCTATTACCTGAATCATTGTAACTGCCTCTCAGTTTTTTTCTTCCTCCAGCGTTGACCCCTAAAATCCACCCTCCATACATCAGCCAAAATAATCAATACGACACATAAACCTGACACTATAATTTAATCAGTGTCTCCTCATTCATTTTTTGATAAATCTTAATATGACATGTGGAACCTTAATCTGAACTTCCACTGGCCTTGAACTTTATGATCCATCCAACAACACTGATCCTACTAGTGGTTTCCACAAGACCAATCTCCTATCTGTCATTGCCCACACCCTGCCTGATGTGTCCTTTCACCCTGGGGAAAGCAAGTGAAAGGGCATGGCAAACCACTGCTGGAATTGTATTGTGTGCCCCTCTATGTTCCCATAACTCCCTGTATAGAACTCTGCTGTGATACTCATCACAATGTATTAGGTTGAAACTGCCAATTCAATCCTTTATTATCAAAACAATAACAGTATTATGTGGTCTTACTTAACTATGATACTTATGTTTCTTTCTACTACACAGAGAACTTCTTGGGGTCGGGACTCTACCTCATTCATATTTGTGTCAAGGTTTTTCTAAGCTCAGTGAATATGACCTTCACATTAAAATGCTGAAAGAACAAATGGTTTAATGAACTGTAGTTAACTCATTATTTCTTTTGCAGCCAGTAAACTGACATACATGAATAGTTTTTAATGACATGGAAAAAAGCTTAATGTTATATTTTTTAAAGCCTGATATGGAATACACAGAGATACCGACATTCACAAAGTATTCAAAGTTCATAAATACAGAAACTAGTATTTTAAGATTTTTATCTTCTTTTAAGAAGCTTGCTTTAAATTCAGTTCCAAATAAAAGAAGCTAGTCAAAATACTAAAAGCAAAATGTGCCTATATACCTGCCAAAAATGTGTTGTTACAATCTTCCCCAATTCAAATGGAAAGAATCTCACTACTTTTTAAAAATTATTTTTAATTATTTTCAGCTGTCGATATAATATGCTCATATCAATTATTACCTTGCCCCCTTTTTTGCCTTTTCTAGCATGGACTGGAGGAAACAGCTGCCAAATGCAAGGGACTGGGTGCCAAGGTTCATACCTTTGTGGTAGACTGCAGCAACCGAGAAGATATTTACAGCTCTGCAAAGAAGGTGAAATGTTGTGTTTAGATAGAATCGTATCATGTTAGAGCTAGGAGGTGTTTTGGAGATGACCCAGTCTGTACATGATGTAGATGAAGTACCTGAGAAATGTTGTTATTTGACCAAGGTTATAGAACTAGCTCATAGCAAACCCAAAACTAGAACCGAGAACTGAAGCTCTCAAATATTAGTATGTTCTGGAATTTTCCAGGGAGTTGTTAAAAATATATATATATTCTCTTGGGCTCCACTTCCAGAAATTTTCTTTCTTTTTTTTTTTTTTTTTTTTGAGATGGGGGTGTCACTCTGTCACCCAGGTTGGAGTGCAGTGGTATGATCTCGATTCATTGCAACCTCTACCTCCCAGAATCAATCAATCCTCCCACCTCAGCCTCCCAAGTAGCTGGGACCACAGGTGTGTGCCACCACGCCAGCTAATTTTTTGTATTTTTGGTAGAAAACGGGGTCTCACCATGTTGCCCAGGCTGATCTCGAACTCCTGAGCTCAGGGGATCCACCCACCTCGGCCTCCCAAAGTGCTGGGATTATAGGCATGAGCCACGCTCCCAGCAGATCTATTTCTATAAAGCATTATTTGCCTCTCCTAGATACAATTGCAATGTGCTGTATATAATGGGGTTTCACTCTGAATGCATTCTCGTTTGTACCTGTTAACTAAATACCTTAATGGCAGCAAGGTCATCAGAATTACCTGGGCAGATTCCTTAAAGTACACATTCCTGGACCTTACCCCTGGATATTCTAATTCCGTGCAGTATAAAGAGTGTGATTCAGCAAGACTTGAGAACCTCTTTGTTTATGGAATTTTAGGTTTGAGTTCTTTTTTTTTTTTTTTTGAAATGGAGTCTCCCTCTGTCGCCCAGGCTGGAGTGCAGTGGCCTGATCTTGGCTCACTGCAAGCTCTGCCTCCCGGATTCACAAGCGATTCTCCTGCTTCAGCCTCCCAAATAGCTGTGATTACGGGCACGTGCCATCATGCCTGGCTAATTTTTGTGTTTTTGCAGAGATGGGGTTTCACTATGTTGGCCAGGCTGGTCTGGTCTGGAACTCCTGAACTCAAGTGATCCACCCTCCTTGGCTTCCCAAAGTGCTGGGATTACACGCGTGAGCCACCACACCTGGCCTGAGTTCTTTTTTTTTTTTTTTTTTTTGAGTCTAGCTCTAGCTTTGTCGCCCAGGCTGGAGTGCAGTGGCGCAATCTCGGCTCCCTGCAAGCTCCTCCTCCCGGGTTCACCCCATTCTCCTGCCTCAGCCTCTGGAGTAGCTGGGATTACAGGCGCCCGTCACCACGTTCGGCTAATTTTTTTGTATTTTTAGTAGAGACGGGATTTCACCGTGTTAGCCAGGATGGTCTCTATCTCCTGACCTCGTGATCCGCCCCCTCAGCCTCCAAAAGTGCTGGGATTACAGGCGTGAGCCACCCCGCCTAGCCCATTATCAGATATTTTGAAGTAGCTATTTTGAGGTGGCCATTTTAGTATCAGAACTTTTTTTCTTTTTTTCTTTTTTTTTTTTTTTTTTTGAGACAGAGTCTTGCTCTGTTGCCCAGGCTGCAGTGTAGTGGCGTGATCTTGGCTCACTGCAACCTCCGCCTCCTGGGTTCAAGCAATTCTCCTGCCTCAGCCTCTCGAGTAGCTGGGATTACAGGTGCCCGCCACCACGCATGGCTAATTTTTGTATTTTTAGTAGAGACGGGATTTCACCATGTTAGCCAGGATGATCTCGATCTCCTGACCTCGTGATCCGCCCACCTTGGCCTCCCAAAGTGCTGGGATTTGTATATTTCTTAATAATGAAAGCAAGCTGAGAATCCGATATTTTGAAGTAGCTGTTTTGAGGTGGCCATTTTAGTATCAGAACTTTTTTCTTTTTCTTTTTTTTTTTTTTAAGTCTTGCTCTGTTGCCCAGGCTGGAGTGTAGTGGCATGATCTTGGCTCACTACAACCTCCACCTCCTGGGTTCAAGCAATTTTCCTGCCTCAGCCTCTCGAATAGCTGGGATTACAGGCAGATACCTGTAATATATATATACAGGCTGATAAATATATATTTATATAATATATAAATATATAATATATATTATATGTATATATGAGATGTGCTGTATATAATATACATATAATACATATATCTATATTACATATAATATATGTAATATACATATATGTATATATGAGATGTGCTGTATGAGATGTGCTGTATATATTATATATTATATATAATATATATTATATGTACATATATATTTATATACATTATATATTTATATACATTATATATGTACATATAATATATATTATATATTATATGTACATATATATTATATATAATATATACAGCACATCTCATATATATGTATACAGCATTATATACAGCACATCTCATATACGTACATATAATACATATACATATGATAAGTATATACATATGTATATAATATATATTATAATATAAATATTATATATATCCAGGAATCTGCCCAGGTAATTCTGGGCAGAATATATATAATATATATTATATTATATATATAATATAATATATAATATAATATATTATTATATAATATAATTTATATAATATATTATTATATAATATAATTTATATCATATAATATAATATATATTATATAATATAATTTATATTATATAATATATATTATATATAATATGATATAATTTATATTATATAATATATATTATATATAATATGATATAAGTTATATTATATAATATATATTATATATTATAATATATATTATATAATATATAGTATATTATATATTATATTATATAATATATAGTATATTATCTATTATATTATATAATATATAGTATATAATATATTATCTATATAAAAATATATATTAATATAATATATATTATATATAAAATAATATATAAATATAATATATTAATTTATATATTTTTAATTTAATAAAATATATATTATAGTATATATATTATATAATATAAATATTATATATATCCAGGAATCTGCCCAGGTAATTCTGATGACCTTGCTGCCATTAAGGTATTTAGTTAGTTAGGTACAAGTGAGAATGCATTCAGAGTGAAACCCCATTATATACAGCACATCTCAATTGTATCTAGAAGAGGCCAATAATGCTTTATAGAAATATATCTGCTGGGAGTGTGGCTCATGTCTGTAATCCCAGCACTTTGGGAGGCCAAGGTGGGTGGATCCCCTGAGCTCAGGAGTTCAAAACCAGCCTGGCCAACATGGTGAAACCCTGTCTCTATAAAAATACAAAAATTAGCTGGGCGTGATGGCAGGTGCCTGTAATCCCAGCTACTTGGGAGGTTGAGGTGGGAGAATCACTCGAACCTGGGAGGCGGAGGTTGTAGTGAGCTGAGATCATGCCACTGCATCCCAGCCTGGACAACAGAGAAAGACACCATCTCAAAAAAAAAAAAAAAAAAAAAAAAAAAATATATATATATATATATATATATATACATACACACAAAACATGTTCTCTCTTATTTCAGAGAGCTAAAAATTAAAATAATTGAACTCTTGGAGATAGAGAGTAGAAGGATGGCTACCAGAGGCTGGGAAGGGTAGAGGTGGTGTAGGGAAGAAGTAGGGATGGTTAATGGGTACCAAAAAATAGAACAAATAGGCTACTCTGGTTGCACTGCCTGTGAGTTAGCTCTGCTCTGCAAGGAGCAGCAATAAAGAATTTTTTGTTAGTAAAAATAATTAATAATAATAATTGAATTATACATTTTAAAATAACTAAAAGAGTATAACTAGATTGTTTGTAACACAAAGGATAAATGCTTGAGGGGATGGATACCTGATTTACCCTGATGTGATAATTATGCACTGCATGCCTGTATCAAAATGTCTCATGTAACCTTGAATATACACGCTACTATGTACCCACAAAAATTTTAAAACAAAATTAATACAAAAAAATACAAAACAGACATTCATATCCTGGGGAGATAATAGGCAATGATGAAGAAAGGGTCACGAATGTCTGGGAAAATCCTTTGGTAATATAAAATAGTATATAGGTATAAATGGTGTTGATCAGGGTCAAAAAACTTAGCTTGACACTTTACTAATGTAAATATAATCTGACGAAATTCAATTCTGACTGAAGAGCCTTCAGCATGGCACATTGATGCCCTACAGGAGTACTGATAGACCTTTGCCCATGGCCTCCTTTCTGTTTGGGGTGGCTTGTCTTGGGCTCTGAGGTCAGACAGATCTGGGAGAGTCCCAGCTCCATCTTTTAATAGCCATGTAACCTTGGGTATGAAACTCAACCATTCTGTTTCATGTTTTCATCTTTAAAGTGAGCATATAAGAATTGCTGTCTCATTGAGTTACTGTGAGAATTCAATAAGAAAAATAATGAAATCATGGAAATGCTAACAAAGTAAAAGCCCCTCGTAGGCTATTTGCCACTTTTCCCTCAGTCCCCCAACACACTGTAGCACTATCTCTAAATAATGATAACTGTGTTAATAGAGCTAGCTTTTATTTGAAACACAATGTATAACAAAATGCATTAGGACGCTAGGGTCTATCCACCCAAGAATCTTAGTTGCTTATAGAACCATAAAAATCTCATATAAGGTATTTTTGCATTGCTACCCCTTGGAATTATGGTACTCCAATCTTATAAAAAGTAGGGCTTAAGCATCAAGATTCTATGATCTTTCTTAGTTGAAGAGATAGTTATTGATTATATTCGAGTCCAGAAGATATAACAATTACTTTGAAAAAAGTTACATTACCTGTAATTGTTCCCTTTTGAGTATAGTCTTTTTTTTTTGAGACAGAGTCTCGCTCTATCGCCCAGGCTAGAGCACAGTGGCGCAATCTCAGCTCACTGCAACCTCCACCTCCCGGGTTCAGGCGATTCTCCTGCCTCAGCCTTCTGAGCAGCAGGGATTACAGGTGTGCGCCACCATGCCCAGCTAATGTTTGTACTTTTAGTAGAGACTGGGTTTCACCATGTTGGTCAGGCTGGTCTTGAACTCCTGACCTCATGATCTGCCTGCCTCAGCCTCCCAAAGTGCTGGGATTACAGGTATGAGCCACTGTGCCCGGCCTACAAATAGTCTTTTTTTAAAAATATTTTTCTTTCTTTTTGAGACAGAGTCTTGCTCTGTCGCCCAGGCGGGAGTGCAATGGTGCAATCTCAGCTGACTGCAACCACCACCTCCCAGGTGCAAGCAATTCTCCCAGTTCAGCCTTCCGAGTAGCTGGGACTACAGGCACCCACCACCACACCCACCTAATTTTTGTGTTTTCAATAGAGATGCAGTTTCACCATGTCGATCAGGCTCGTCTTGAACTCCTGGCTTCAAGTGCTCCACCCACCTTGGCCTCCCAAAGTGCTGGGAATATAGATGTGAGCCACCGTGCCCAGCCTACAAATAGTCGTTACAGTCCAGTGGATGCCTTCTATTGCTCTTAGCAGCTAGCCTTGTTCTTTTGTTTATATTTCCTCAACTGAAATCATTTCACCAATGATAGCTGCAACAACCTTTGAAATCTGGCCATAAGGGTTTACATAAGCCCTTCCACATAACCATTTTAATTTCTCAAATGTTCTTCCTTCTGGATCAATACAAAAATAGAATTTTCAAGATAAAACACACATACCACACATATATATTAGAAAAACACACATACGTATTTTTATATTATTTACCTATTTATATTTCTATATTTTGGGTTTTTTTAATTTGTTTTGGGGTTTTTTTTTGAGACGAAATCTCGCTCTGTCACCAGGCTGGAGCACAGTGGCACAATCTCAGCTCACTGCAACCTCTGCCTCCTGGGTTCAAGCAATTCTCCTGCCTCAGCCTCTCGAGTAGCTGGGATTACAGGCGTGCACCACCGTGCCCGGCTAATTTTTGTATTTTTAGTAGAGATGGGGTTTTACCATGTGGGTCGGGCTGGTCTCCAATTCCTGACCTCAAGTGATCTGCCTGCCTCGGCCTCCGAAATGCTGGGATTAGAGGCGTGAGCCACCTCACTTGGCCGATATTTCTATATTAAGTGCCCTCATAGACACCTGAGCAGGTCAAGAAGAGAACCTTAAAACATGTTACTTGTAGACAAGTATAAATGGTTTTGAAATAATGATAATGATAGTAATAGCAGTTGACTGTGTGTACTAGGTACAGTGTTAGCTCCCTTACGTGCATTATTTCATTTGTTTCCACAACTACTCAGAAGGAACTTGTATTAGTATCTCTATTTTGCAGAGGAAGAATTGAAGTTTTAAGAGGTTAAGTAACTTGGTCAAGGTCCAGCAGTGACTGGCAGAGCCCAAACTCAAGGTCCAAGGAAACCACTCTTCACCCTTAAGCCTACTGCCACCTAATGGAGAGCGACCGAACAACAGAACAGAAAATAAACAGAAATAAAGAAATAGAAAATGTGGCCAGCTTAATAGTGTAATCAGTTTTCCACAATTCTGCGTAGTAGTCCCTGATTTTGCCACATTAGTTTAACTTTTATTTTTTGAGATGGAGTTTCACTCTTGTTGCCCAGGCCGGAGTGCAATGGCACGATCTCGGCTCACCGCAACTTGCGCCTCTCGGGTTCAAGCTATTCTCCTGCCTCAGCCTCCTGAGTAGCTGGGATTATAGGCGCCCACCACCATGTACAGCTAATTTTGTATTTTTAGTAGAGACGGGGTTTCTCCATGTTGGTCATGCTGGTCTCAAACTCCCGACCACAGGTGATCTGCCCGCCTCGGCCTCGCAAAATACTGGGTTTACAGGCGTGAGCCACCGCACCCAGCCTAATTTAACTTCTTTTGCTTACCTTTTGAAGTAATGTTTTAAAAAAAATGCTACTTAGCCAAATGCCTCTTGAGCTATAGTCAATAGAACTAAGTCAGACTAAATTGCAAAAGAAAATTTCCACCTGATACACTTGAAGATAGATCTGTTTTGAACATAAGTGCATAAAATTAAAGGATTTTTTCCCCTGTTGACATATGGATTGCAAAATCACTTTTATCCAGATCTAGCAGAAAAACAATAGTCATTGCGTACAAGATGGGAACGGTGACTCATGCCTGTAATCCCAGCACTTTGGGAGGCCGAGGTGGGCAGATCACTTGAGATCAGGAGTTCGAGACTAGCCTAGCCAACATGGTGAAATCCAATCTCTACTAAAAATACAAAAATTAGCCAGGTGTGGCGTGGTGGCATGCGCCTTCAGTCCTTGCTACTCGGGAAGCTGAGGCAGGAGAATTGCTTGAACCCGGGAGGTGGAGGTTGCAGTGAGCCAAGATTTCGCCACTGTACTGCAGCCTGGGCAACAGCACAAGAATCTGTCTCAAAAAAAAAAAAAAAAATAGGCATTGTGTATAAACTTACCCTCATACCTCTTAATGAATTTACTTTTCTTATTTTATTTTTTGAAGGTGAAGGCAGAAATTGGAGATGTTAGTATTTTGGTAAATAATGCTGGTGTAGTCTATACATCAGATTTGTTTGCTACACAAGATCCTCAGATTGAAAAGACTTTTGAAGTTAATGTACTTGCACATTTCTGGGTGAGTATGGCTTCTTTTACAAAAATATTCCTTTTGGAAATCCCAAAGATTAAAGTGGGGCTTTCAGCAGACATAAGGAAGTATTAAATCAATGCTAAAGTTTTCTCCAGGCACCAGGGATAACATTATACAAAGAGATCATTTTTCATGCTATGACCAAATTCTATCATTCTTCCTCACTGACAATATTAATAATAACAATAATAAATTAATAATAAATGTCAGGTGTTGTATATGTTTTAATTCTAAGCTAGGTTCTCACATTAATCACATGTGATCCTATTTAGAGATAAAGAAAGGAGTTGGGGGACCATCTGAGTCATCATCTGTGATTTTATAAAGGTGAATCCAGTTTGCTTTCAGATTCTCTTTTTTCTTTTTTAGACAGGGTCTCACTCTGTTGCCAAGGCTGGAGTGCAGTGATGCGATCTCGTCTCACTGCAGCCCCAACTTCCCAGGCTCAAGTGATCCTCCCACCTCAGCCCCCTCAAGTAGCTGGGACTACAGGCATTAACACACCCAGCTAATTTTTGTATTTTTAGTAGAGATGGGGTTTCACCATGTTGCCCAGGCTGGTGTTGAACTCCTGAACTCAAGTGATCCGCCTGCCTCAGCCACCCAAAGTGCTGGGATTACAGGCCTGAGCCACTGCCCTGGCTTTCAATTTTGCATGAGGCTCAGGCCTCATGTTATTTCCTGGCCCTAAAATTGCAAACCTTATTGTGAACCTCACCATTGAAGGTCTTAAGTTATATATATGTACATATGCTGTGTGTGTTTCTGAAGTCTCCAAATATTGCCCAAATAGCCAGTTCTTAAAAAGGCCCCTCAAAGTTTTCTTGGATGTGAGTTTGGGATGACTAATCTCAAAAGAATATTGGGGTTGGTAAAAATGTAGTGTTATTTTATGCTAATATTCCCAAATTATTGACATATATATTTATGTTTTGTGTTTGTTCAAATATAGGTTACTGTCTGTTTTTTTTGTTGTTTGGAGACAGGGTCTCTCTGTGTTGCCCAGGCTGGAGTGCAGTGACGTGATTTTGGCTCACTGCAGCTTCGGCTTCCTGGGCTCAAATGATCTTTCCACCTCGGCCTCCCTAGTAGCTGGGACTACAGGAGTACACCACCGTGCCCAGCAAGTTTTTGTATTTTTTGTGGAGATGAGGTTTTGCCATGTTGCGCAGGCTGATCTCATGTGAGCCACTGCACTTGGCCAGGTATTATCTTACTCGTTTCTTCATCCCAAGCATCAACAACAAGAGGTGGAGGGCTCGGGAACATAAAAATTTAGCAATTTTTTTTTTTTTTTTTAAACTGAGTCTCACTCCGTCACCCAGGCTGGAGCACAGTGGCATGATCTTGGCTCACTGCAACCTCCGCCTCCCGGCTTCAAGTGATTCTCCTGCCTCAGCCTCCCCAGTAGCTGGGATTACAGGTACCTGCCACCATGACCAGCTAATTTTTGCATTTTTAGTAGAGACGGGGTTTCACCATGTTGGCGAGGCTGGTCTTGAACTCCTGACCTCAAGTGATCTGCCCGACTTGGCCTCCCAAAGTGCTGGAATTACAGGCATGAGCCACCACACCTGGCTGAATTTAGCAATTTAAATGAGATGGATTCTCAAAGCTTTCAGTGGCCACTGTTTTGCTCAGGTTTTCTAATGTGGGCATCATATCCAGTCACCTTATTGCTGCTGCGTTTGTCAGTGAGTTTATGTTTTTTTCATTTATGACAGGATTAATGTTAAAAAATATACTTTTGTTTCAAAATATTCCCAATGGGTCTGTGAGTTTGAAATACAGTATTTTTTTCTCTTTTAATAAAAACTATTTGTAGACTACAAAGGCATTTCTTCCTGCAATGATGAAGAATAACCATGGCCATATTGTCACTGTGGCTTCGGCAGCTGGACATGTTTCGGTCCCCTTCTTACTGGCTTACTGGTATGTGAACATGTGTTTCCTTCATTGGTTCTTATGCTTTCCTTGTGTGTGAGATTTCTCACCCTGTCTAATGAGAACTCTCTTTATAATCATAAGAGACTTGAAGTTTTCCAGTCTATTATTGAGGGTTGTCAAAAAAATAAGCAGAAAGAGTTGCACAAAGTCTCTTGTCTAACAAAATAAGCAGAAAGAGTTGCACAAAGTCTCTTGTCTAACAGCATTATCAATCATTAATCCCCTTCTAGAGGACCCTGCTAGAGGTGGCAGCCAGAAATATTCAGTTATGAGCCAACCACTTTTAACACATTTCTCATCTCTTTTAACAGCAAGAAATTACAAAACAAGAACAATAATTAGTATTAATTATTAACATGTGTAACAAAATTTAATGTTAATAATGTTTAATATTAATAAAAATGGATAAATTTTTGCAGAAATGAAATCAGAGGAGAAAGAGAGACTATTAGGCATAAGTGGGTGATTTTTTTTTGTTGTTGTTGTTGAGACAGAGTCTGGCTCTGTCGCCCAGGCTGGAGTGCAGTGGCGCGATCTCGGCTCACTGCAAGCTCCGCCTCCCGGGTTCACGCCATTCTCCTGCCTCACTCTCCCAAGTAGCTGGGACTACAGGTGCCCATCACCATGCCCAGCTACTTTTTTTGTATTTTTAGTAGAGATGGGTTTTCACCATGTTAGCCAGGATGGTCTCGATCTCCTGACCTCGTGATCCGCCTGCCTTGGCCTCCCAAAGTACTGGGATTACAGGCATGAGCCACCGCACCCAGCCCAGTGATTTGTTTTTATACAACTTGCATTTGCAAGGATATATAACAAACTGTTTTATTCTAATCACACCTAAAAAGTGGTTATTCTTAGGTAATGACAAGTAATTAAGTGATCTTTATTTTGTTCTTTTTGCTCATCAGTATTCTCTTTCTTCCTTCCTTTCCTTTTTTCTCTTTCTTTTTTTTTTCTGAACATATATTTTCAAATATTAGTTTTCTAATAGTGGGATTTTAAACATTGAAAGAATCCAAACAAGGGAATTGTTTTTTAAAAAAATTTTAATGGTTATCCACTTAAAAAACCATGCTCTTGGAATAACTGAAAAACTTGAAATAGCAGTTCACAGTGACCCTATACTCCACTGCGGAGATCAGTTAGGCCACTGTATCTAGGATGATTCTACTGGTTACACACACCTTACCAATTCTTGGCTGTGTTTTATGTTTTATGGAATACTTATTGTATGTTTCAGCAAATAATAACTTTTAAAATGTTGAATGACGATTGTGTAAATATATTTGCATATATAATGCTCAAATTTGTTTTCTCCTTTGGAATTAAATATCTAAATTCTAAAAACATGGATATAGTTGTATACGTAGCTATAGATAGTAGACACAGGCATAGGTGGGTAATTTGTTTTTATTCAACTTGCATTTGCAAGGATATAGAACAAATTCTTTAATCACACCTAAAAAGTGGTTATTCTTAGGTAATGGCAAGACAAGTAATTAAGGGATTTTTATTTTGTTCTTTTTGCTCACCTATATTTTTTTCCTTCCTTCCTTCCTTCCTTTCCTTCTTTCTCTTTTTTTTCTGAACATAAATTTTCATATATTGGTTTTCTAATAGTTTCAAAAATAAATACAGACTTGGGGCTGGGCATGGTGGCTCATGCCTGTAATCCCAGCATTTTGGGAGGCCAAGGAGGGTAGATCACCTGGGGTCAGGAGTTCGAGACCAGCCTGGCCAACGTGGTGAAACCCCCATCTCTACCAAAAAATACAAAAATTAGCTGGGCATGTTTGGCATACACTTGTAGTCCCAGCTACTCAGGAGGCTGAGGCAGGAGAACTGCTTGAACCTGGGAGGCAGAGGTTGCAGTGAGCTGAGATCATGCCACTGCACTCCAGCCTAGGCGATAGAGTGAGACCCTGTCTCAAAAATAAATAAATAAATATAGACTTGGACTGAATTTTCAAAAAAAAAAAAAAGATGAAATAACTGGTGAAGCAGTCACAGAACAGACCTATGATGTCAAGATTGTATATTGTCTCTTTTAGAGCCAGTTTAAGTTAGGTGGTTACCCCCAGCCATCAAGGGCTAATAAAATATGACATTTATTTCACTTCCTTGATGAAAGATAGTTACAGGTGCTATCCCCCTCCCGCAATCCCAGCCCCCGCAACTACTACACAGCACCCTCCCAGCTCACCCCCAGCCTCTTATCTTGGTTGCCGGCCACTGAGATAGGCAAAGAGGATCAGAGAACCCAGCAGGACAGTGAGCCCTGTCATGCTGCTTCTTCTGTTTGCACAATGAACGCTATAACTCTTTGGGTTCTGCCTTCATTCAGTTTAACTGTGTGTTTCGCATTGAAAACCAAGAGAAAAATGTGCTTTTTGTGAGAAACAAATTTATCTTCGTGATTAGTGGTGATGTTTTCGGCAGAAATAAAGGTTTTCATAAGGTACTGTCAAAACAGGGATGACACACACAGTTGTGCAGATTGTGCACTACACAATTCTACCATGCTATATTCACATTCGAGTCCTTTTAGACTTGAAGGATTTTTCCAGCAGATGCAAGTAAAGTTGCTTGAGGAGAGAAATGGCTTTTTTTTTTTTTAAGACAGTCTCGCGCTATCGCCAGGCTTGAGTGCAGTGGCGCAATCTTGGCTCACTGCAACCTCTGCCTCAGCCTCCCATGTAGCTGGGACTACAGGCACCCGCCACCATGACCGACTAATTTTGTTTTTGTATTTTTAGTAGAGATGGGGTTTCACCGTGTTAGCCAGGGTGGTCTGGATCTCCTGACCTCGTTATCCACCCACCTCGGCCCACCAAAGTGCTGAGATTATAGGTGTGAGCCATCTCACCCAGCCGAGAAGTGGCTTTTAAAAAACCACACAAGGGTGCCATTTGGGCTAACATGCAGGGTTGCAACCACACAAGGGGTTTGTACACTTCCAGCTTTGTGACAAAGCTGTGCTTTGCTAGCCCTTAGAGAACTCCTCTTCAGAATCCTCAGCTATCACTGGCCTGAACTACTGCAGTCTGTGATCCTTACTGGCCACAGTTATCTTCAACTCAGCCAGCTCTGGTTTTTGCTCAGCATCTAATCAATGATAGGACTTTCGCAGAGATGTGCTAAAGATTACTACCAGCAGAAAGCAGTGTTTATCAGATATTGTTATTAACAATTGGGCAATTAAACTGAGACACTGCTTTTTTAAACATTTAAACCTTTTTTACTGACACGTGAAATACATTTATAAGAATGAAGAAGTCATAAGTGTGCAGCTCAGTGAGTTACTACAAAGTGGATACATCCATTTAACTACCATGCAGGTCAAAAAAATAGAACATTACAGGACCCCAGAACCCCCTCTTGGAACCCTTCCCAATCACCAGTCTCTCCTTCCTTCCCAAAGGTAACCACTATATTGACTTATAACACCTTAGATTAATTTTGCCTATTTTTGATCTTTATGTCCATGGAATCACACTATATTTGTAAGATTTATCCGTGTTGTGGTTAGTAGCTATAGTGTGATCATTTTCATGGCTGCATTGTGTTGTGTCATGTGACCAGACAACAATTTATTTGTCCATTCTATTATTTATGAACATTTGGGTTGTTTCCAGTAAAAATATTATTTACGAATGACATAATATCATTTATAATGGCATTATGAATCTTGACTCAATCACTCACCAGCTGTGTGACCTTAGGCGAGTTACTCTACTCTGTGCTTCATTTCCCTCATCCATAAAATAGGTTAATAATAATATCTAGGCCAGGCGCGGTGGCTCACACCTGTAATCTCAGCACTTTGGGAGGCCGAGGCAAGCGGATCACGAGGTCAAGAGATTGAGACCATCCTGGCCAACATGGTGAAACCCCGTCTCTACTAAAAAATACAAAAAAAATTAGCTGGGCATGTGGTGCGTGCCTGTAGTCCCAGCTAGTCGGGAGGCTGAGGCAGGGGAATCGCTTGAACCTGGGCGGCGGAGGTTGCAGTGAGCTGAGATCGTGCCACTGCACTCCAGCCTGGCAACAGAGCGAGACTTCGTCTCAAAAAATAATAGTAATAATAATAATAATAATATGTAACTTATTAGAATGCTGTAAGGTTTAAATCATACAATATATTGCGCTTAGCATAAAATCTGAAATCCTGCAAGTGTTCAATAACAAGAGATTGCCTGTTGGCATTACATTTCAATTCCACTTCCTGTTATTCACACAAAACAAGGAGTTCCCACCTCTAATTTTAGCTTCCAGAATGCTTTGCCCCAGTGGAATTCATCATATATGCTCTGACGCCTAGATTTTGGGATGAAATGAGAGGGAAAATAAGATTATTGATCCTTTTCCCTGTAATTCAGCCCTCACCTAGCATTGTCCTGAGTTACTACAGCCACAGAAAATAATCTATTCTAGCTCTAGTAGCCCATCTTAGGAAAAAATATTTTAATTTCTTTTCAGAGTTATAGTTCAACAGTTTTAATGATTAATATGAAGAACGCAAGATAAAAGAACTGGATTTATGGTGGAGGAGGGTGAAGCTTTTGATTCTATTCTAAAATGGTTTTTGCTGCTTGCTCAGTAATTTGTTCACAAGTATTTTGATTTTTAAAAGAAAACAATTAGCTAGCTAATATATTCTGTCAACCCAAATAGCCAATTTATAAGCATGAAAAATTGCCAGTGTGGGAATGCTCAGTAAAACTGAGTCCTGAACATTAGCTTGTAATAAAATGTTATTTAAAAGAAAAATCTGGGGCCAGGCATGGTGGCTGACACCTGTAATCCCCCAGGCTTTGGGAGGCCAAGGCAGGAGGATCACTTGAGCTCAGGAGTTCAAGAATAGCTTGGGTAACATAGCAAGATCTCACCTCTACAAAATATATTTTAAATTAGCTAAGTGTGGTGGTGCGTGCTTGTAGTCCCAGCTACGCAGGAGGCTGAGGTGGGAGGATTGCTTGAGCCCAGGAATTGAAGGCAGCAGTGAGCCATGATTTCACCACTGCACTCCAGCCTGGGCAACAAAGTAAGACCTCAACACAAAAAGGAAAAAAAAAAAAAGAATTTGGAATAAGAAGTACTAATTCAGACTATTTTTTTCAGCCCTCCAAGACATCTGAATAATTTAGACTATTTCTAATAAGAAGGAATTTGATGTAATGTTACAAAGTGCAGGGGGCAAAAATCTACTCACTTTTAGTTTTCATATATATATATATATACATACACATATGCCTTTCTATATATAGGTTCACCTTAAAGTTGAAAAATATGTTATTCCTTTTACACACTCAAGATCATTAATTCTGAGTTTCAATATATTCTTGCATTTTTGGTCTTTTAAGTAAAATCAGAAAATACGGTTTAGTAAAAGAAAAAACTAAATTTATGGATAGTTTCACCATGCAGAAATGTTACTGGAAAGGAGTCCCGATCCAGACCCCAAGAGAGGGTTCTTGAATCTTGTGCAAGAAAGAATTCAGGGTGAGTCCACAGTGCAAAGTGAAAGCAAGTTTATTAAAGTAAAGGAATAAAAGAATGGCTACTCCATAGACAGAGCAGCCCTAAGGCCTGCTGGTTGCCCATTTTTATGGTTATTTCTTGATGATCTGCTAAACAAGGGGTTTTTCATGCCTCCCCTTTTTAGACCATGTAGGGTAACTTCCTGACATTGCCATGGCATTTGTAAACTGTCATGCGCTGGTGGGAGTGTAGCAGTGAGGACGACCAGAGGTCACTCTCGTGGTCCTTTTGGTTTTAGTGGGTTTTGGCCAGCTCCTTTACTGTAACCTGTTTTATCAGCGAGGTCTTTATGACCTGTATTTTGTGCTGACCTCCTATCTCATCCTGTGACTTAGAATGCGTTAACAGTTTGGGAATGCAGTCCAGTAGGTTTCAGCCTCATTTTACCCAGCTCCTATTCAAGATGGAGTTTTTCTGGTTCACATGCCTCTGACAATTCCCCCTTCCCGTTTATAAGAGAACCGTTAATCCTAAGCGTTGCAGACGGATGAAAATCCATCTTTTGTAACTTCTTCAGGCTGAATGGGGCCATGACATTCCTGCCTAACTGTTAGGGTCTCTTGTGTTCAGGGTAGAGAGGAGCTTAGTCAGAAAGCATCAGTATGGTGAGGGCCATTCATGACACTTGAGTTTTTTGTTTGTTTTTTGTTTTTTTTGAGATGGAGTCTCACTCTATCACCCAGGCTGGAGTGCAGTGGTGTGATCTCGGCTCACTGCAAACTCTGCCTCCCAGGTTCACGCCATTCTCCCATCTCAGCCTCCTGAGTAGCTGGGACTACAGGCGCCCGCCACCACACTCGGCTAATTTTTTGAATTTTTAGTAGAGACGGGATTTCACCATGTTAGCCAGGATGGTCTTGATCTCCTGACCTCGTGATCCGCCCGCCTCGGCCTCCCAAAGTGCTGGGATTACAGGCATGAGCCACCACGCCCGGCCGACTCTTGAGTTTTGACAAGAGGTGATATCTGGGAGATTAATAAGTGTTTAGTTTAAGAAAACATTTAGTAAGCCTGTCCTGTGTTCCTACACAAAGGGTATAACAGCAATATATTCCATAAGAGTAAAGCAAAATAAGTAAAGTTATTCCAAGTAAACTAAATTAGAAGGCTTTCCATGAACTGGGCAACTGTTGAGACCAAGCTGATACGGGGTTGCTAGCTGATTGCAATGTGCCTAGAATTTTACATTACCCATCCCTCTTGTTTCTTCTGAGCAGCAGTTAGAGATCCCTGGTTGGTTTACAGGAATAAACAGGGTTAGCCTAAATTGCAGAAACACTTAAAAACAACTGAGACTAGAATTTAATAACAAGTGTACTATAGTTCTTGAAATATAATATTCTCTCTCCAGTTTCCCATTTTTATTAAAGACAAATTATGGTAAGACTGATTTGCTTTATTATACTTGGACTGATTATTTGTATAAAGTGCAGCAAGAATAATTATTTTTCACACAGGCTTTTTGATTGGCTTTGATGGAACTCTGTTTTATAAGGAATCTCAAGTAAGACTTTTTTAAAGCTGAGCCCTGCCATGGGTTTGTACCCTTAAATACCTATGAGTTGGGTAAAACACTTTTGAGGTCCCAAGTGAACTTGGGCCTCCTGGACCTGTGAGAAAATGACATTCTTTACTTACCATAGGTCAGAAACCCTGTACAGGGACTGTGTAGGTGAAGTATGAGGCCAGTTTCCCATAGGGCTTTTATTGGCTTTACAAGTCAAGTTTGATTCTTTAAAGGAAAGCACACCATTCCAGTCAAAGCCTTGGTAAAATAACCAATTTCTCCAATAGTGTCCCGTTACAAAAGAAAACAGATTTTTGCTGCACTCATGCATACAACTATATTGCCATAAGTTAAGAATACTTACAATTAGTTTCCATTCTGGAGAAATCAGGTAGAGAGAAACAAATATGTTTCAAATTTTGTTCATAGGAGTATATTTTACTTAATTGCTGCAAGCTGTAAATAGCTTAAAAGAAGTTTCCTTTGAAAAGTAAAAGATCAGCAATATTTTAAGCAAAGTTAAAAAAATTAACTTCAGTTTTCTATTGGTTCAGTTAATTCAGTTAACTCCTGTTCTACTTGTTATTCATGAACATTCCAGCTTTTTTATGAGAGTTTTGAAAGTTGTTTTCTTTATTTTAATGTTACGATTTCTGAAGTTATTAGAAACCTGCATTTAAGAACACCTGCTAGAGTTCTATAGTTGATTAGAAACCATCTTTTAAAGAGGATTAAAACAAGACAACAATTGTCTGTGGATGATAAAAGGCTTTAGGACAGCCACTATTAAAGCCACAATTGATAAGGAAATTTGGTTACCTTTGTGGCACACAAATTTTACATAACAATTATTATTAGTAACATACACTAAGTCATATTAGAAATAAGGGAGTTTCTTATAACTTTGGAACATATACCAATAACATATTTATACAAATATAGTCCAAAGAAAGCAAAACACTGTTTCATATTTGAGAATGCTTCCTGGATGATTTTTATACCAAATAAGCGAAATTTCACCTTTATATTAATGTATTATTAATGCTAAACCTAATTTTTAATAAAACCTTAGAGACATATTTACCCAATTTTAATGTTTAATCATAAGGTAAGATTTTATAAACCTTTATAACCCTTTACATTTTTTTGTGAAAGAGCAGATAAGTCCTCTAAGAAAAACCTGTTGTGCTTTTATTCCAATGTTTAATTTATGGAAAAACTGAATAGTACCCCTTTAACTTTAGCCAATATGTTCATACACAGAATCTCTTACAATTAATTTTTATAAACCTTCCACAAAGGCCAGGTGCAGTGGTTCACACCTGTATATCCCAACACTTTGGGAGGCCAAGATGGGTGGATCACCTGAGGTCAGGAGTTCGAGACCAGCCTGATCAACATGGAGAAACCGTCTCTACTAAAAATACAAAATTAGCCAGGCGTGGTGGCACATGCCCGTAATCCCAGCTACTTGGGAGGCTGAGACAGAAGAATTGCTTGAACCCGGGAAGCAGAGGTTGCGGTGAGTCAAGATCACGCCATTGCACTCCAGCCTGGGCAACAAGAACGAAACTCCATCTAAAAAAAACCTTCCACAACTTCTTTAAATCTTTTTTTTTTTTCACTTAACACAATCCTTTAACACTTTAATCTAGGCAGAAAAAATCCACATTCCCATGCTGCTTCTTATAATTTTTTTTTTTTTTTTTACCAAAAACACATTTCATCTTTTTTATACACCTTGCATGTAAAACTGTTTCTTCAGTAGTCTTAATTACACATTACAATGCTAACTTCTAGCAACTTTTATTTTTGATGAAAACGTTGGTTAAGTAAGGGATTTTAATTATGTACCGGGTGTGGAGCCTAGTATAGGACACACCAGGCAGACGTGCAGATAAGGGCTGACTCTCCAGCATAGCCAGGGGCATGGCTAATTCCACATATCGTGGAGGCCTTATCTAGAATCTGATGGCTTTAATGTAGGTAAATAGAACAGTTTTCAAAAGTTAAAGAAACAATTTGTCCTTAAAGCACTTAGCAAATCTGATATCTGACCTTAATTTAGACCAAATGTCTACATTTTTAAGACATTTTATTTTACCAATAAACTTTAAAACTATCTTTATTTTCAAAAGATTACTAAAGTCACATGAACAAAAAGGCATTAAAGTTTCTATTTTTCTGAAAAAATATTTGATTTACGCACTTATTTTTCTGAGTCAATTAATTAGAGCTTTGTAATATATAAACATATACTATAAATGGACAGAAGATTCAGCACTTATGCAGTTTTTCGTTTGCCAGTTTTTTTTTTCTTTTTTTTTTTGAGACAGAGTTTTGCTCTTGTCACCCAGGCTGGAATGCAGTGGCACGATCTTGGCTCACTGTAACCTCTGCCTCCCAGGTTCAAGTGATTCTCATGCCTCAGCCTCCCGAGTAGCTGGGATTACAGGCACCCACCACCACACCCAGCTAATTTTTGTATTTTTAGTAGAGACGGGTTTTCCCCATGTTGGCAAGGCTGGTCTTCAACTCCTGACCTCAAGTGATCCGCCCACCTCGGCCTCCCAAAGTGCTGGGATTACAGGCGTGAGCCACCTCACCCCACCATTTGCCAGTTTCTTAATTGGATGACTGGTTTCAGGGTGGAGCCCTTGGAGGAACAGGGCCAGGAGAGCATGTGTTTCTAGGGCTAAATAAGTAGCAAATAAGCAGCTGAAGGCAGACAGATCTCCAAAATTAAAGGTGCCATTTTATACTGGATCCTGGATCCCCAAAAGGAGGGAAACACTACGGGAGAAGACAATGCAGTGCTTTTACCGACTGTGCCTTTCATTGCAAGGCAACCTAAAGCCAATCAGCCCATTTTGTAATCAGCCCATCCTCATGAGAGTCTCATCTCCCAGTGAGGGGTGAGGATGTTGCCTTATCTTCCAGGTGGCCAAGAGCATGCTTCTGATCCAAGTGTGCAGAGTCAAGTATCCCTCCATAACTACTATTAGCCACCCCTTAAAGTACATGTCCTACCTAGTTATTACACACCAAAGCTCTCTCATAATGCAAAGTAATTGCTGATGCCCCCCTCCCCCAAACTCAAAACCGTCAGATAACACAATGCAAAACAGAACAGAGCCTTTGATTTTGAGAGGAATCTATCTGCTTTTAATTCTTGGGGTTTCATGAGGAAAACAGAGGGTTTTTTTTTTTTTCTTTTTTTTTTCCCCAAACTGGGTCTGTGGTGCCGCCTTTGTTTTTCCCAAGTAGTCCCAAGCTACCAGAAGTTATCTACGGGCCTTTCATGTGAGCATTAATAGTAACAAGATGAAAAAAACAAAGAAAAATGATTCTTTGTTGACTGAGAAAGAAAAAACCTTTTTCCAGCAAAACAAGCTTCAAGAAGAGAAAAACATAAAGCCCTTTTAAATATATCTATAGCTTGTTCCACTTTTAATTAAGCTGACTTTTAACCATAGTGCTCTTTAAAGAAGAAATCCTTTCAGAGCTCTTATTACCCAACTTTAGCCATGCCAAGCGGCCAATATTTCCAGCTTCTGAACTTTACCAAAGGTAAACTCCTAGGTGCTTAGAGGAAGGAAAATTGAAGACAGTCCATGGAGGAGAAGAGAATAGACAGGGTCACACATATATTAAATCAGTAATGACTTACTTCCTAGGTGGGGAATTGAACCTAGACTGCCACTGTGAAAGTGTAAAACTTTTGCTACTGAGCTACAGGACTGGGCAGTGTCCATTTCTTTTCTCAGAAGGAGTCTAGATTAGTTAATTTTGAGCTTGCAAAGGCTTTTAACTATTTAATATGATTTTCAGAGCTGGCTATGACATGAACTTTAAAATTCTTGTTCCCTGGAAGACGGAGCCCAAGAGAAGGTACTGCCATGCGGTTAAAAGGTCAAGCTCCCAAGCACATAAAACAAGGTGGAGACTTCATCGGGTTTTTTGTTCGTTTCAGGGACCTCAACCAAGTTTGTTACTGATCAGCTTGCTGGGTCATCTTAAAAAGCGGGCTTACAGGTGTTCCAAGCCCATGTTTTATCCTGAAGTACCCCTCTACACGGAAAAACGAATTCATAGCACAAAATACACCAGCTTAAGACTAGCCTTAGAATTCTTTTTCACATTTATTAAGCCTTTACAGAGGGGATAAACACTGATTTTTTGTTTCCATTCATTCAACTGTTTGCACAGAGAGAGAGTAGCTAAAAATCTGACTGGTAACAAATTCTTAGCCTTTTGCTGGCATGCCAGGCTTCTGGGTTCCTTTTCCCTGAGCAGCCCTAGTGATCGGGCTTGTGGCACCATCTCTCCGGGGGCCAAGCTGCATCATAAAGGAAATTTTTTTTTTTTTTTTCATTTTGGCCAGAGCAAAATATGCATGATAAAACATAGACATTAGCTACTCTGTTTAGCACCCAATATCAAACTGGCAAGGCTTAAATTTACCCCCAGTTGGGCCACATCATCTTTAATCCAACCTCTGACTTGGAATTTCAACATGTGGTCTCTGGGCAAGAAGTTTGCCCTGAGTAATAGAAAAGATAAGAAAGGGAAAGGCAAAGTAGAGACAGAAAGTATTGCCTGTGGCAGGGTGGGGAAGGCAAAATTAGCAGGGAGGCCAGAGAAAGACCCACCTATTGCAGCGACACTGAAAATTTCAGGCTGCTGCTGTCGGTTGAGCAGGGATCTTTTCCAGCAATCCTATCAGCTCTCAAGTTTCCCCTTTTAGGGAAGAAAAAGCTCCCTATGTGCCACGATCCTGTGCATGCCTAACCCTGTCACCCATAGCCATCAGCAAAGAGTACAAAGGCAGATTAATCCAAAGAGAACAGCAGTTAACATCCCATAGTGCCGAACCTGTTCTTAGCTGAAAGGGACTTTACTGAGAGGGTCCTCTAACCCCCTAAATCTTATTTATTTTATTTATTATTTTATTTTATTTTATTTTTGAGATGGAGTCTCGCTCTGTTGGCCAGGCTGGAGTGCAGCAGCACAATCTCGGCTCACTGCAACCTCAGCCTCCCAGGTTCAAGCAATTTTCCTGCCTCAGCGTCCTGAGTAGCTGGGATTACAGGCACGCATCACCACGCCTGGCTAATTTTTGTATTTTTAGTAGAGACCGGGTTTCACCATGTTGGCCAAGCTGGTCTCGAACTCCTGACCTCAAGTGATCCACCCGCCTCGGCCTCCCAAAGTGCTGGGATTGCAGGCGTGAGCCACTGCACCTGGCCTAACCTCCTAAATCTTAGAAGGGATTCTAACCCTCCTAAGTCAGGCCTCTAACTTGACGTCGGTCAAGTGTCCTTGCCTTTTATTAAGAAGCACCTGTAACCTACTCTGTTTTAGGAGAGACTCTAACTCCCCTAAGTTGGGCATCTAACCCAATCCCATTCTTTACCCAGGTGTAGGCACCCCACTTACTCAAAGTCAGCCCACTGGTGTGCCCCGATGATTTTCCTTTGGGTCAGGGGTCTCTTCAGTATTGTAACTCTATGGTCCGCCAGAAATATGTTACGGGACCCCAACACTTACCCAAAGGTAGCCGTAGGGTCAGGGTTTCTGCACTTTAGTCCCTTCGTGGTTGCCAGAAAGATGTTACCAGAAAAGGGTCCTGATCCAGACCCCAAGAGAGGGTTCTTGGATCTCGTGGAAGAAAGAATTCAGGGTGAGTCCACAGTGCAAAGTGAAAGAAAGTTTATTTATTTATTTATTTATTTTTATTAATTTTTTTTTTGCACACAAAAACAATAAACATTTTCTAAAAATACATACAAACAAAAAGATGCGTATCAAACATATTAGGAAGGTTACACATGGGAAGTCGGGGAATAGAAATGGGGGGTGGGAGTTAAAATAAGGTAGAGAGGGACTTTATGTGGATCAGTGATAATAACTCAATCTTCTATTTGACAAAGAAGAGGGAGAAGGAAGAGGAAGAAAAAGAAAGTGGGATAACGGATCAGAAAGGGAGGAAAATAGAAAAAATTAGAGTATGACTCCAGGGTAGACCTGTTTTGTTGTCACTGAGTTGGTTGGTTGGTTTGTCTGTTGTATTTTTCATGTTTCGCCAAGTTGGCCAGACTGGTCTCGAACTCCTAGCCCGAAGTGATCAACCAGCCTTGCCCCCCAGAGTGCCAGGACCACAGGTGTGAGCCACCACGTCCAGCCTATTTATTTATTTTTGAGACAGAATCTCGCTCTGTTGCCCACGATGGAGTGCAGTGGCATGATCTCAGCTCACTGCAAGCTCCACCTCCTGGGTTCACGCCATTCTCCTGCCTCAGCCTCCCTAGTAACTGGGACTACAGGTGCCCGCCACCATGCCCGGCTAATTTTTTGTATTTTTAATAGAGACGGGGTTTCACTGTGTTAGCCAGGATGGTCTCGATCTCCTCACCTCGTGATCCACCTGCCTTGGCCTCCCAGAGTGCTGGGATTACAGGCGTGAGCCACCATGCCCGGCCGAAAGCAAGTTTAGTAAGAAAGTAAAGGAATAAAAGAATGGCTACTCCGTAAAACAGAGCAGCCCCAAGGGGTGCTGGTTGCCCATTTTCATGATTATTTTTTGATAATATGCTAAACAAGGGGTGGATTATTAATGCCTCCCTTTTTTAGACCATATAGGGTAACTTCCTGATGTTGCCAGGGCATTTGTGAACAGTTATGGCGCTGGTGGGAGTGTAGCAGTGAAGACGACCAGAGGTCACTTTTGTGGCCATTTTGGTTTTGGTGGGTTTGGTTTTGGTGGCTCCTTTATTGCAAACTGTTTTATTAGCAAGGTCTTTATGACCTGTATTTTGTACTGACCTCCTATCTCATCTTGTGACTAGAATGCCTTAACCATCTGGGAATACAGCCTGGTAGGTTTCAGCCTTATTTTACCCAGCTCCTATTTAAGATGGAGTTGCTCTGGTTTACATGCCTCTGACAAAATAATCATGATATGCATGTTATAATTTTTAAGGATATTTTAAACGCAAGCATACAGTTATGCACTGAAAAAATCTATATATAATTTTGGCTCTTAATTTAAAATAATATTTATATGTTAATAAATATATATCATGTGCAACATCGTTTTCTATTTCTGCATGGGATACCACTGCACATACGGTGCCACTAGTTACTCAATTTACTCATTATCATTGGTATTTTGTCACTCTTTCAGTTGCAAGGAGCAAAAACCTTAAACCGCCCCAGGCCCAAAGAGGAATTTTTGGTTCTGTAATTAAAGTCGCAAGCAGGCTGTCTTCCTCTGATGGCCAGATATCTACCAAAAGTTCCAGGGTTAAACCCTTTAAATTCCAAGTCCAGCAGGAGGGGAAGAAAAACATCATTTCAACAATGGCTTCAAACGTTCTTGTTCTAGAGGTCAGTGACTAGACTAGCCTGGAGCCGATCACTGTATGCATTTGGTGACAGTGGTATTACCAGAACAAGGGGACACGAATGCTGTTGGGAAAAAACAACAGCTGTCCACTACAGACGTTTCACATTATTCCCAACTATCTGCTTTAATGAACTGCACTCCAGGGACTATCCTTGAACATTAATTTTTGGAGACATGATTGATTATTTCCTTGGGATAACACTGGATCTGAGAGCACAGCATACTTTTAATGAATTTGATACCTTTTGCCAAATTGCCTTCCAGAAAAGCCTACCAGTTAACCTGTGCTTTGGAAAATAGAAAGCTGTGGAAAGAAAGTGTTTTTTATCACTTTTTTGAAAGTTTGACATATATTGAATGAAGGCTTGAAAAGATTGCTAGATTCAATTATATGAGGGGAAAAATCTGTACATTAAAAAAACTCAGATAAAAATTTCATATCCTTATAATTACTGCTAGGCAAGAATTCTGTCTTGTCTTACTTTGCTTTTATATGAATTATTCCTAAAGTAAATCATTTTTATATGCCTATATCTACTGGCATTTTTATATTATGATTTTTCCATGAACACCCTTTAGCCATTTATCTATTAGAGTATTGTCTTATTCCTTTATAAAAGTTGCCATATATTAAGCTTATCCTTGTCTTATATGTTGCAAATGCTTTACCAGTTTGTCACTTGCCTCTTAATTTGCTTGGAGTTAATAAAGTTTAGAGTATATCATACATAAACCTGGTTTATTACCCACCCGTAAAACCTGATTCTGCCACTTTGTTTTGTATCTTCAGGCAAGTTTGATAACCCATCTTTACCTCAGTTTCCTCTTTGGTAAATGAGGATCTTAATATATTTTATAGGGGTGTTATGAAGATTAAACGAAAAAATTATTTAGAATAGGCCAGGTACTGTGGCTCACACTTATAATCCCAGCGCCTTGAGAGACTGAGGCAAGAGTATGACTTAACCCCAGGAGTTTGAAACCAGCCTATGCAACGTAGCGAGACCCACATCTCTACAATACAGTAAAGTAATTATTCAAGTGTTGTGGCACATGCCTGTAGTCCCAGCTACGTGGGAGGCTGAGGTGATAGGATTGCTTGAGCACAGAAGTTCCTAGGTTAAAGTGAGCTGTGATTGCATCACTGCACTCCAGCCTAAGTGACAGAGAAAGACTCCCCAAAAAACTCCAAAATGCATCAGAATAACTGAGGGCAATGTCTAGCACAGTCATCTATTTTAGATATGATTTTTATTTATGTTGTTTTTCACTATGCAGAAGATTTTAATCTCGTATAATTTAATCTAATAATCCGTCTTTTAAGCCTTCTGTATTAGTCCACTCTCACCCTGCTATAAATAACTGCCCAAGACTGGGCAATTTATAAAGGAAAGAGGTTCAGTTGACTCACAGTTCTGCGTGGCTGGGGAGGCCTCAGGAAACTTACGATTACAGAGGAAGGGGAAGCAGGCATGTCTTAAATGGCAGCAGGAGAGAGAGAGAGAGAGAGTAAGAGCAAGAGACGAACTGCCAAACACTTAAAAAAACCATCAGATCTTGTGAGAACTCCCTCACTATCACGAAAACAGCATGGGGAAAACTGCCCCCATGATCCAGTCACCTCCCACTAGTGCCCTCCCTCAGCATGTGGGGATTACAATTCGGATTATAATTGTTGATGAGATTTGGGTGGGTCCACAGCCAAACCATATCAGCTTCAATATGTGCCTAAAACTAAACTTTTTAAAAAAAGGTAAGAGAGACATCTCCACAGCTTTCTATCTTCCAAAGCATAGATTAACTGGCCAGAATATATAGCTACTTTGTATAATTGCTAATTCATACAGATTTAACAGAATAAAAGATTATCTGGTAATTATTGCCACTGAATTGCACATGTAAAAATGGTTAAGATGACATATTTTACACGATATATATTATACCACAACTTTTAAGTTAATTATATATCAAAAACCATTTAATTGTATACATTAAGTGAATGCTTTGTATGACATATGAATTTATATCTCAATAAAGCCCTTTTTAAATAAAAAAAAACCTGAGAAAGTAATGTCCATTAGAATAAGTAATTTCACTACCACTTCCAAACGAAAGAGCTGTTACAGTAAGAAACGCTTTGCATTGTGATTCATTCATTTGACAAATATTCATTGAGCACTTAAGAGCCAAGCACAGTGCTAGGCCCTGGAGATTCACTGGTGACCAAAACAGTCATGGAGCTTACAGGAAAGGTGTGGGAGACAGATGTTTTAAAAAATTTAATCTTGGCCGGGCGTGGTGGCTCACGCCTGTAATGCCAGCACTTTGGGAGGCCGAGGTGGGCAGATCACGAGGTCAGGAAATCGAGACCATCCTGGCTAACATGGTGAAACCCCGTCTCTACTAAAAATACAAAAAATTAGCCGAGCGTGGTGGCAGGCGCCTGTAGTCCCAGCTACTAGGGAGGCTGAGGCAGGAGAATGGCGGGAACCCGGGAGGCGGAGCTTGCAGTGAGCAGAGATCGCGCCACTGCACTCCAGCCTGGGGGACAGAGAAAGACTCTGTCTCAAAAAAAAAAAAAAAAATTTATTCTCAAATGAATGTTCAGTTACAAATCTGACATAGATACTATCATAGAAAACTGAAAATTACTATATAATAAGAAAATAATTTAGACTGGGGGTTAGGAAAGACCTCTTTGAGGAAGTGAAGCTGTGACTTAAAGGAAGAATAGGATTTATCCAGGAAAAGTTTTCAGCAAATTCTGTGAACATCTTAAAGTAAATAAGGAACAGCTTATAGTGACATTGAATTTTGTGGAACAACAACAAAAACAAATACTCTGCTAATTTTCTTTAAAAGGCTTTTTAAGGAAATGTTCTTATTCCGTAAGTGATGCTAAAATGCAATAAATCTTCTATGTCAGGGCTTCTTAGACCTTAATGTGCCTACAGATTTACTTGAGAATCTTGTAAGATGTGGTTTCTGATGCAGTAGCTCTGGACTGGGGCCTGAGATTCAGGGAATGCCCACATTGCTCTGCAGAGGACCATGCTGAATTGAGGAAAATAGGCAGACATTTCAGAATTCTTGAATTATTTTGTAAACTCTCTCTTTATTTTCAGTTCAAGCAAGTTTGCTGCTGTTGGATTTCATAAAACTTTGACAGATGAACTGGCTGCCTTACAAATAACTGGAGTCAAAACAACATGTCTGTGTCCTAATTTCGTAAACACTGGCTTCATCAAAAATCCAAGTACAAGGTAAGTTGAGAAATTGAGACAAAAGAATTGGTGGTTGCTAGGAATACCAGCCATTCTGTGGGTTTTCCTAAATGTTTTAATCCCTAAAACACCTGATAATTAATGCTCTTAGTTCATTTTGATTTCAGCTTCTGCAGATTGTGGGAAAACAGGTGGAAAGCCAAAAAGAGAGAAAGCAAGGGAGCGTGACTAAAAAAGTAAATATGAATGACATTGGTAAACTTGCTAACTCTTCCTTTTTTCTTCTCCTGAGTAATGATTCACAGGCTTAAATATACATACATGTCACCAGGTGTGCTTGGGAACCATGTCGGGACTTCACCCTCAGATATGTTGACTTACTGGGTTTGGTTGGGGTACAGTAGTGGCAGGGAAGGGAGCCTGGAACTCTACATTTAAAAAAAGTGATTATCATAGGTGATTCTGATAGAGATAACCCAAGACCACATGTGAAAAACACTTCCCTTGGAGGTAATCTAGAGATTAGCCTCCAAAAGGAGTACCAGGTCATACTCTACTTGGTTAAAAAATAAAATTATAAAGGATTAATTTGAAGATTATTTTTAATGTTTTCTCTTTTTAGAAATAGCTTTAATGTCTTTGTAAACATGACGCATACTTATTTGTTTAAATTCCAATGTTACTGAAAAATACAAATCAAAAAGTTTCTTTTTTAATTTCCTTAAAACCCTCTATCGAGTGGAAACCACTCTCAAAATTTTGATAAACATCCTTCTAGACTTCTCTGAATTTCATATAACTGGCGTGTGTTACACATGGGGTCCTGGAAGCAGCAAGTATACTGCATACTTCCCTCAGCATTATGTTATAGACATCTAATAAAGTACAGAGGGCATTATAATAAATTGTATTGATTATTGGGAGCAATAGCATCTCCTAGTGATGATTTTAGGGTTTTTAGTGTTCTGGATTTTTAACAGCAAATCAGCAATAAGCATCCTCGGGCACACATATTTTCACTTTTGGATAATTATCTCCTTCAGGTAGATTCATAAAGGGGGATTACTGGGCCAAAGGTTATATAACTTGTAAAAATTCCTACATATTGCCAAACTCCCCTCCAGAAATGCTGCACTGATTTGCACTCCTACCCACAGTGCAGGGAGAGCAACTTACTCTCTACTTCTTCATCAGTCTGCCTTCTGTGACTCTTTTAATCACTGCCAATCCAATACAGGAAGAATCATCTTTATTTTTACCCTGATGACTAGCTACATTCATGTTCGCTTATGATTTTTGGACATTGCACTTCTTTTATGAATTGCCTATTTTCATGGCATCAGCTCACTTTTTGCTATTGAGCTCTAGAGTTGTTTTTGTTTGTTAGTTAGTTTGTTTTTTGGTTTTTTTGAGACAGAGTTTCACTCTGTCGCCCAGGCTGGAGTGAAATGGCACAATCTCAGCTCACTGCAACCCCCACCTCCCAGGTTCAAGCGAGTCTCGTGCCTCAGCCTCCCGAGTATCTGGGATTACAAGCACGCACCACCATGCCCGGCTAATTTCTGTATTTTTAATAGAGATGGGGTTTCACCACGTTGGCCAGGCTGTTCTCAAACTCCAGGCCTCAAGTGATCCGCCCACCTTGGCCTCCCAAAGTGCTGGGATTACAGGCATGAGCCACCACGCCCAGCTGAGCTCTAGAGATTTTTAATTGATACATAAGAAAGAATTCTTCATACATTTGAGAAACCCCTTTATATATCACATCTGTTGCATATTTTTTCCCCAGTTTTTTTTTGTTTGCTTTTAAGCCTATTTTCATTTAGTTTTACATTAAAATTTTCTTAGGGATTTTTTTCTCATGGACTTTAGGTTCTGTGAGGTGTTTAGAAAGGTCTTTCTCATTCCAAGTTTTTGAAAATATTTACCCATATTTTTTCTAGCATATATTTTATGGTTGCATTTTTCATATTTAAATCGTTGCCCCACCCAAATTTATTTTGATTTAAGAAGTAAAGTCACAGTATAGTTTGTTTTTTCCAAATAGTTAATGAGTTTTCTGTACTATTTATTAAATAATACATCATTTTCCTCACTGATATTAAATTCATGTTATAAGTTCACATGCTTACTTGGACAGACTTTTGGATTCTCAATTTTATTGTAATGATGAGATTCAGTTTTGCTTGGTTTTGTTTTGTTTTTGAGACAGGGTCTTATTTAGGCTGAAGTGCAGTGGTGTGATCATGGCTCACTGTAACCTTGAACTGGGCTCAAGCAACCCTCCACCTCAGCCTCCTGAGTAGGACTACAGTGTGTGTGCCATCATGCCCAGCTAATTTTCTTTTTTTTTTGAGAGCCAGGGTTTTGCTGTTTGCCCAGGCTTGTCTCAAATTGGCCTTGAGCAATTCTCCCACCTCCACCTCACCTCCCAGAGTGCCAGGATTATAAGCATGAGTCAGTCATTGCATCCAGCCAAGATTCAATTTTTAAGTTTTATTCTGCCCCCTCAAACTTCCCCATATTTCCCCCAATTCAGCTGCCTTTGTTGAAAATGTATTTAAAGTTAATGAAAAATATTCAGTGTGGCCACTTGAAGGGTTAACAGATTCTAAATTTTTCCTTTTTTTTTTTTTTTTTTTTTTTAATTTTTTCTGAGACAAGGATTCGCTCTGTCACGCAGGCTGTATGCAGTGGCACAATCACAGCTCGCTGCAGCCTTGACCTCCTGGGCTCAAGCAGTTCTCCCACCTCAGCCTCCCCAGTCCCTGGGACCATACAAGCATGTGTCCCCACACCTGGCTAATTTCTAAATTTTTTGTAGAGACAGGGTCTCCCTATGTTGCACAGGCTGGGCTCAAGGGCTCCTTAAACTCAATTGAACTCCCGGGCTCAAGTCATTCTCCCAACTTCAGCCTCTCAAAGTGCTGGGATTACAGGCATGAGTCGCCACACCTGGCCTAACAGTTCTATTTTATTATTATTATTATTTTTTTTTAGTAGAGACGGGGTTTCACCGTATTGGTCAGGCTGGTCTCGAACTCCTGACAGCTGATCCACGGCCCCCAGGTTCTATTTTAAATACACTTAATTTAAGTCATCCCACATGGAAGCAGAACAGAAAGCCAATATTAGACAGAAATTTGGGAGCTGTCCAAAGATCTCAAGCCCCCAAGAATCTATCAAATAGTCTTTAAAATCTATTTTTAATACACAATTTTGTTAAAAAACAAAAGTAGAGTATTTATTTTAGAGGTCAATGTTTAAATTTATCTATATTAAACAAGAGAACCCTAACTGGAGTCTGAAGAGAGAAGGGACAAATAAGTTTTTCAGGCTGGGAAATGGATCTGAGGAATGAAAGTAGTGAGGATAAGCTTCACTAAAACTGAAAGCAGATGTTGAAGATACAACTTGCCAGTTTCCTCAATTTCTTTTTCAGTATGTGGATACTAAAATAACATATTTGAGTCAAGTTTTTAAATCATACTGTCTTTCAGTAGTTAAAAACAGACATCCTATTTTCAAAAGTTATAATTGAATTTTTTAACCTTGCCCCCCGACAAGGCGGCACAGACCTGACCTTAATGTGGGCTCCAGTGCCCTCTCTGACAAAACTTAATAGTGCCATTAAAAAAGAACATCACACTCCGGGGACTGTTGGGGGGAGGGGGGAGGGACAGCATTAGGAGATATACCTAATGCTAAATGACTAGTTAATGGGTGCAGCAAAACAACATGGCACATGGATACATATGTAACAAACCTGCACATTGTGCACATGTACCCTAAAACCTAAAGTATAATAACAAAAAAAAAAAGAATTAGGAAGCCCACTCTGGAGGAAAAGTGTGAACGGAGGCTAAGATGATTCTAGGCTGAATATAAACCTGGCTAAGGAAGGGCCTAGAATATTGTTCCTGACATATGAACCTCTTTGAGGCTAAGCTGGTACTAAACTAGACCCCAAAGATGAAGTTGGTTTTAATATAGAAACTTATTACTTCTAATTAGAAGAGAGAACGTGTTCCTCGTTAAATACCTGTTTACATTTCAGACACCAAATAAAATGTCATTTTCTTAAACCTCACAACAATACTTTGGGGGAGATGTTATTAGTCCTTCTTCAGTAGATGAGAGGTTTCGAGAAATTAAGTAACTTGCCCATAAGTGAAACCGAGATTCAGATTAAGCTACATAGGCCTTTCTGAATAAAGAAAATTGAACCAGTCTCTAAATGGCTGAATTATAAATATTTTGTTTCATATTAATGTTGGAACTTAAATTCTGTTTGAGAGCACATCTTAGACGTAGTTTATTGCTTCTTATATTTATACAGCTAACACACTGCAAAGAAACTGTTTACTATAAAGGTATAATACAGCATAATCTGGGTTTATTGGAATTAAATGTAAATCAGGTGTTCCAATTATTTTTTTAAGCTGTTATTTTTGTTAAATAAACTTGAATTTCAATAAATAGTTTTTAAATTTTTTAAAAAATATACATATATATATTTTTTTTCTTTTAGAGACAAGGTCTTGCTTTGTTCCCCAGGCTGATCTTGCCTCAGCGTCCCAAGTAGCTGGGCTATAGGTGTGAGCTGCCACACCCAGCTTAGCATACTTTTAATCTTTGCCTGTATGATAGGAAGAAAACAGTACTTCCATGTTATATTAATATGATATTTTTATCATTAAATGGGCCAACAATAATATTTTCATTCATTTAATTATTTATGTTTGAGACAGGGTCTCGCTCTGTCGCCCAGGCTAGAGTGCAGTGGCATGATCCCAGCTAACTGCGGCCTCCACCTCCCAGATTCAAGCGATTCTCCTCCTCAGCCTCCCAAGTAGCTGGGAGTACAGGTGTGCGCCACCATGCCCAGCTAATTTTTGTATTTTTAGTAGAGATGGGGGTTTTGCCATGTGGGCCAGGCTGATCTCAAACTCCTGACCTCAAGCGATCCGCCTGCCTCGGCCTCCCAAAGTGTTGGGATTACAGTCGTGAGCCACCGCACGCGGCCCATCCTTTTATATTTAATAAGGCCTACCGTCTTTGCTATTCCATTTTGATTATATAAATCAGACTGCATTACACAAATGCTTATAAAACAGGTTGAAGAAATGCCCTTCTGTTCCTAGTTTGTTGAGTGTTTTTATCACGAAGGAACGTTGTATCATGTCAAATGCATTTTTGATGCCTACTGAGATGATAGTGTAGGTTTTTTCCCTTCATTTTATTAAAATGGTGTATTTCATTGTTTTGTGTATGGTGAGCCACTTTGTATTCCTGGGATGATGGCATGTAGTTCTTTTAATATAATGCTAGATTTAATTTGCTAATCTTTTGTTGAGGATTTTTGCATCTATATTCCTAAGAGATACTGGTCAGTAGTTTTCATGTGATCTCTTACTCTGATTTTAGTATCGGGGTAATTCTGGACTCAGAGAATGAATTAAGAATTTCCTCCTCTTCTATTTTTTTGGAAGAATTTGAAGGATTGATGTTAATTCTTTTTTAAACATTGGGTAGAATTCATTATGAAGCCATCTAGTCCTGGGCTTCTCTTTCCTGGAAGTTTTTTGATTGCTGATTCAATCTCTTATTAAAGATCTCAGATTTTCTGTTTCTCCTTGAGTCAGTTTTGGTAGTTTGTGTATTCCTGAGAGTTTGTATATTTCATGTAGGTTTCTAATTTGTTGGCATGCAATTGTCCTAGTATTCTATTATAATCTTATTTATTTCTGTAAGGTCAGCAGGAATGTCCCTGCTTTCATACCTGGTTTTAGTAGTTTGAGTCTTCTTTTTGCCTTGGTCAGTGTAGCTAAAGGTTTGCTAATTTTGTTTATCTTTTTAAAGAACCTATTTTAAGTTTTAGTGATTTTCTCTGTAGTTTTTCTGCTCTCTATCTCATTCATTTGTGCTTCAATCTTTTTTTACTGCTTGCTTTGGGTTTGTTTTTATTTTTCGTTTCTATAGTTTCTTAATGTGGAATTTCACTTTACTGATTTGAGATCTTTTTTTAATGCAGGCATTTGCAGCTATAAATTTGCCTCTGAGCACTGCTTTCACTGCACCTCATGAGTCTTTATTTATTTCTTTATTTATTATTTTTTGAGACAGGATCTCACTCTGTCACCCAGGCTGGAGTGCCAGTGGTACAGTCATAACTCACTGCAGCCTCTATCTCCCTGGGCTCAAGTGATCCTCCTGCCTCAGCCTCCTGAGTAGGACTACAGGTGCGTGCCACCACACTCAGCTAATTTTTAAAAATTGTTTTTAGAGACGGGGTCTCACTCTGTTGTCCAGGTTGGTCTCAAACTCCCAGGCTCAATAGTCTTCCTGCCTCAGGCTCCAAAGTGCCAGCATTATGGGCTTGAGCCACTATGCTCACCTCATCCCATAAATCTTGATATGTTGTGTTCTCATTTATGTTCACCTCAAAGTATTTTCTAATTTCTTGTGGTTTCTCATTTGTCTCATTGTTTATTTAGGGGTACTGTTTGATTTCTATATATTTGTGAGTTTTCCAGTTTTCCTTCTGTTATTTTCTGATTTTACTCCATTGTAGTCAGAGAACATAGTTTGTATAATTTTAATCTTTTAAAACGTATTGAGATTTGCTTTGTGGTCTGACATATGGTCTACCTGGGAGAAAATTTTCCATGTGTTCTTGAGAATAATGTGTATCCTGCTGTTGTTGGGATGGTGTGAGGTATCTGTTAGGTATAGTTGATTTATAGTGTTATTCAGGTCTTCTATTTCTGCTGGTCTTCTGTCTAGTTCTTCAATATGTTGTTAAAAGTGGAAAATAAAGTCCCCATCTATTATTGTTGAAACTGTCTTATGTCTCCCTCCCTTTAATTCTGACAGGTTTTGCTTCGTATATAGTATTTTGGGATCTCTTGTTAGCTACACAAGCAATTGTAGAAAAAATAAATGTTTTTCTCCTGAAATAAGTTATCTCTTTCCAACTAATGAAAGAAACAAAGCCACATAACCTGAATTTATTAGATTAAGTGTAATTGAGTGTTCTGATCATTTTGGGGGCAGCCAAGATTTATTTCTGTTGAACATCGTTTTAAAACATCTAATTTCCCATCTGTAATATACATAACACAATTTATTTTTTCATTAAAAATGTAGGAGTTTGTATGTGTGTGTCACAGAAAGATATTAGTTTTATTGACTAGTACCATAAAAAGATGTTATATAAGAAAATGCCTCAGGTAACATTTGTCTAGTTTGACTGTATAAAGTGCTCGTATATATACATTTCCATTTAACCATCGTATTTCCAGTGGAGTGCTGGTGCAGGCTTATATAGTAGTACTCATTCAGTGATGTCATGTAGATAGTTTAAAATTAGTTGTTGTGGGAATATTTACACTGTGGAAATCAACAAATGCTACTAAACTGAGATTTTTGTCCCCTAGAGAGCCAGTGGTTAAACATTTGCCACTGCACCACTGCACTATCCTTATTTTTCAGATTAGGAAATAACAAAAACAAAAACCTGGGATTTAAAGAGTTGAGGCTGGGCACAGTGGCTCACGCCTGTAATCCCAGCATTTTGGGAGGCCAAGGCAGGCGGATTACCTGAGATCAGGAGTTCGAGACCAGCCTGGCCAACATGGTGAAACCCCATCTCTACTAAAAATACAAAAATTAGCCGGGCGTGGTGGCACATGCCTGTAATCCCAGCTGCTTGGGAGGCTGAAGCAGGAGAATTGCTTGAGCCTGGGAGGCGGAGGTTGCAGTGAGCTGAGATCATGCAACTGCACTCCAGCCTGGGTGACAGAGCGAGACTCTGTCTCAAAAAAAAAAAAAAAGAGTTGAAATGTTTTCCCCAAAATTACTCATTACTTAAGTAGTTAACGTAGGTCATCAAATACAATCCTTCAGACTGAAAATACTCTTTCCCCCTCAGTATTTCTCTACCCCAACATGCACCCTCCTTTCCCACCCCAGCAGATTGGCCTGAAGTGTTTTTGGATAGTTTCTACAAAATCCATTAAGAACATTTGTTTAATAGGATTTGTAACTCTCATTAACTTTAGCGTGTCAGGAAAAAAAATGTTTCCACATACTGACATTTTAATGATTAAGATATTATTTTGCTAAGAAATTGAGTTTTTTCTGAAAGCCTTTTCTTTTGGCTTTTAAAATTATGATATTGAACAGTCATTACATTTCAATGAGAAGTTATCTGACAGGGGCTAAAAACCTTAGGTAAAGAAATTGGGTACACTAGAAAAGTTTGGTGAATGCAGCATCGCTTGATAGGTAGGTTAGCAAGGCCACAGTGTGGATGAGAGAGTGCTCTATTTACACAGGTGTCTATAAGCTGTCATGGAGCTTGAGAATATTGAAGTCTGGTAGCAATGTGCTACAAAATGAATTTCCCTCTAAATGCTTTCCAAGGCATAGCATCCTTCAGTTTCTGGATTCGTCCTCCTTGATACCCCTACCTGTTTACGCTGCAAGCTTCCATTGCCTTTGATTTTTTGCTTCCATTAGGCCAAAAGCCATCGATTTCATTATTACATTTCCTCTCCTGTCAAATCTCCAAGATTTTCATATGTAATACTATTGCTTCAAGGTCCCATGGTGAACACAATATTCTAATAAATGAATGAACTGTGCTGAGAATTAAAGCTTATATATTTTTAAGCTCTACTTTCCTTCGTGGATCCAATAATCATGCTCACTTTTAAATACAATATTATACTTCTCAGTTGTCCCAGTTTTACTTCAAAACATATATTTTTTCTGAATGATTTATTCTTTATTTATTTCTAAATAATTTTTGTTTTTGTTTTTGTTTTTTTGAGACAAGATCTCACCATCTTGCCTAGGCTGGTTTCCAACTCCTGGGCTCAAGTGATCCTCCCGCCTGACCCTCCCAAAGTGCTAGGATTACAGGCATGAGTCACTCTGCCTGGCACATCCAGTACTTTTTGCCTCACTTCTTTTTTTTTTTTTTTTTTTTTTGAGGCAAAGTTTCACTTTGTCCCCCAGGCTGGGGTGCAGTGGCACGATCTTGGGTCACTACAATCTCTGCCTCCCAGGTTCTAGTGATTCTCTTGCCTCAGCCTCCCGAGTAGCTGGAATTACAGGTGCCTGTCACCATGCCTGGCTAATTTTGTATTTTTAGTAGAGATGGGGTTTCATCATGTTGGCCAGGCTGGTCTCAAACTCCTGACCTCAAGTGATCTACTTGCCTCGGCCTCCCAAAGTGCTGGGATTACAGGCATTGAGCACCACGCCTGGTGTCTCACTTCTTTTAACTAGACACACACATTAAAAATATGCCTCCCCAAAATGTTAGCCACCCATATAGTTTAGTGGCATGGCAAATTTCATGAGTACATTTAATTATGTATCATTTTTTTCTAAGTCATTAATAAAATGTTAAAAAATCTCAGTACTAACTCTTGTGTAGCTCCTCTCTAAGTGCACTTCTGTAACTGATTTTTTTTAAGCCACTTATCTATTTATTTATTTAGAGATAGGGTCTAGCTCTGTTGTCCAGGCTGGAATGCAGTGGAACAATCATGGCCCACTGCAGCCTCAGCCTTCCAGGCTCAAGGGATCCTCTAGCCTCAGCCTCCTGAGTAGCTAGCACTACATGAGTGCACCACCACTCTTGGCTAATTTTCTTTTGTATTTCTTTGTAGAGACAGGATTTTGCCATGATGGCTAGGCTGATCTCGAAGTCCTGGGCTAAAGCACTACACCCACCTCAGCCTCCCAAAGTGCTGGGATTACAGGGATACAGGCCTGAACCATCACACCCAGCCTAAAACCCACTTTTTGGGGGCCACCTGCTAGTCTGTGGTACATATACTTGAGTGATTACACAGCAAAGATGTAACGTGGAAGTAAGTAACAAAGCCAAAACATAATTGCAATGGCTCCCGCCTGCAATCCCAGCACTTTGGGAGGCCGAGGCTGGCGGATCACTTGAGTCCAGGAGTTCAAGACCAGCCTGGGCAATATGGTGAAACCCTATCTCTACCAAAAATACAAAAAATAGCCTGGAATGGTGGCGTACATCTGTAGTCCCAGCTACTTGAGGGGCTGAGGCAGGAAAATCGCTTGAACCCAGTAGGTGGAGGTTGCAGTGAGCCGAGATCTCACCACTGCACTCCAGCCTGGGTGACAGAGTGAGACCCCACCTCAAAAAAACAAACAAACAAAAAACAACAACAACAATCAAAAAACCAAAGACCTAATAAATATAAGCATATCATGTGGAGATGAAGGCCCTAAAGGTGAGCACGTACCTGTCATATTCTAATTCCTCTGATGCTTTAGGAATTGTTCACTAAGGAGACTGAGTATATAATATAACTTGTATAATAGTATCTGATTTTTTTTCCCGAGACTGCTTAAAGTTTAAAAGTAAAGTTGTCAGACCTAATCTAGCTCAATTATATTTGAATCTTAGTTACTTCTATAATTCTTATTTGTAGAATAGGAATTATAATATTGCCTTCATAAGGTTATTGTCAAACTTCAACGGAATAACCTATGTAGAAAGTTCAGCACGGTGTGTGGTACACGGTAAGCACTAAGTGAATGATTGTTATGATTATTATCGATGGTAAAGTAGCTACCATTTCTGAGCACCTATACTAGGCTAGACACTACAAATCAGTTATGTTATGGTGACTGTACCTTACTAAAGCTGTTGGTTAGCACCAAACTAAAGCTGAAGCCTCGGTGAAGTATTTTGTTTCTGAAGACTGCCTCTGATTTCAGTTTGGGACCCACTCTGGAACCTGAGGAAGTGGTAAACAGGCTGATGAATGGGATTCTGACTGAGCAGAAAATGATTTTTATTCCATCTTCTATAGCTTTTTTAACAACATTGGAAAGGTAAGTGACAGTTAAGAAACCTTAGAAATGAAAGGGAAAATAAAAATTATCTATTACATTTTTTGCTGACATTTAAATCAGGCAGTTGATAAAGTACAGTTAAATGGAATTGACTTAATAAAAATAACAGGCTCAATAACATTGAGGCAAGATTGATACAGCTCCTGGGTAAATGAACTGAGTAATTTCCACACATTTTTACTTTTTGTAAAGAAAGAAATTTGTATATTTCTGCAAGTCTTGTCTTATAAATGAATGACTCTGAAGAAGGATAGTTTTTAAGCATCTTTACATAATGGAATCATAGAACAATGATATTAAAGGAGACCAGAGTTAGGTTTTACGTATTTATTTAAAGATACAACAGATAATCATTGAGCTTTTGTTTTGTGCAAAATCATACTGAAGTATATGAATTGTTAAATTTTTTTTTATAATTTTAGAAATCCTTGAGCCTTGCTTCTTCCAATGTGGTTCTTGGACTAGCAGCATCAGTATTACCTGGAAGTTTGTTAGAAATATAGACTCTCCTGATCTCTTGAATCAGCATTTGCATTTCAATAAGTTCTCCTAGATGATTTGTATGTATATTAAAATCTGAGAAGCACTTCTTTGGAGGAGTAGCTCTCAACTTTGGTGCACACTGGAATTCACCTGGGAGGTTTAAAAAATGCTGCTGCCTGAGACCAATTCCCCCAAATTCTGATTGACTTGGTTTGGAGTGTGGCCTGGGCTTTGAGAGATAAAACAACTTTCTAGGTGATTCAGTTATCCAGCTAAGATTGGAAACCACTAATTTCACGAATGTCTCATCATAACACACTGCTTCATTCCTCATCTGGGAAAGCTGTGTGGCAATGAGGCTGGCCACATAAGGAGGGGAAAGGGGAGAGGTGCCTTAGGACAGCTGGGAGAAAAAGCCTCTTGCTGCCTGTCCTAGACTGGGCTTCTCCAAGTCAGTGGGAAATCAGGATCACTTGGGAAGTCTATTTAAAAATAGATCCCTTGATCTCACTTCTAAAGATTTTAACATGGATGTTTGAGTTGGACCAGAAATCTGTATTTTAATAGGCAACTGCCACAGACAGTGGTCCAGGGATTATATTTTGAGAATTACTGATGCGAAGAGCAAAAAACTCAAGAAATGAAAAGCGTGACATATGTTAGGCTTTCTTGCCCCTTCTGCTAAAAACTATGATGAAAATGCCTTGGAGGTTTAGGTAGTAAAGCTCAGGGATCTCTTTGGTGAGTAAATGAGTTGAAGCCTGTGATGTTTCTGGCATTGTACTTGTCACGTTACATAAGTATGCACTCAGCGATCGCAGCCCCTTAGAATATAACCCTATAAAAGAAGGAATTTTGCCTATTTTTCATCACTGTATGCTCTGCATTTTGAAGAGTGACTGACACATTAGAGGCACCAAAAGGTTTGTTGATTGAATAAATTAATTCTAGTTTCTAGACCTTTAAACATAAAGACCCAAAGTTTGTGCTCTGGAGTTGAATGAAGCTTTGTTTGTGTGACTTGCTTGCAACGTGAACATGGATTAGTTTTTTAACTTATCTGAAGTTCAGTTTCTTTATCTGTAACATGAAGAAAACAATTGGACTTTATAGGGCTGAGATGAATAAAGAAAGTAATGCTCTTAAAGTACTCAGGGCTGGGTGCGGTGGCTCACGCCTGTAATCCCAGCACTTTGAGAGGCTGAGGCAGGAGGATTGCTTGAGGTCAGGAGTTCAAGACAAGCCTGGGCAACATAATAAGACCTTGACTCTACTAGAAATCAAAAACATTAGCCAGGCGTGTTGGAACACACCTGTAGTACTAGCTACTCGGGAGGCTGAAGTGGGAGAATTACTTGAGCTCAGAAATTTGAGGCTGCAGTGAGCCATGATCATGCCACCGCACTCCATCTTGAGCAACAGAGCAAGACCCTACCTCAAAAATAAATAAATAAAAAGTACTCAGTACACTGTAAGTACTCAATAAACGTTATATGCCACTGTTATTATAACTACTACTATTATTATCATCATTGCCCTAATTCTTGTTATGAGGTCACATTGGTGTCATATTTCCAAACCCTCTTTTCATGCCATCTAGGCAGATTTCTGTATATTATTATGTTGATTTACATATTCCGTTTTGTTTTCTCCCAGACACACTGGAATGTGACAAGTCCCTAAATATTCTAAGTGTAGTGTCTGGAGAAAAAAGATGAGACCTGCTAGTGTCCGTCACTGTTCAAGACATTTTTTGGGGGGGGCTGTGGGGGACAGAGTCTCGCTCTGTCACCCAGGCTGGAGTGCAATGGCATGATCTCGCTCACTGCAACCTCCGCCTCCCAGGTTCAAGCAATTCTCCTGCCTTAGCCTCCTGAGTAGCTGGGACTACAGGCACCCGCCACCACGCCCGGCTAATTTTTTGTATTTTTTAGTAGAGACAGGGTTTCACCGTGTTAGCCAGAATGATCTTGGTCTCCTGACCTCGTGATCCGCCCGCCTCTGCCTCCCAAATTGCTGGGATTACAGGTGTGAGCTACCGCGCCAGGCCAAGACATTTTATTTAATACAGTAACACATTGATTCCACAAAAGAACACTGAGGGATAGATGTTAATTTTTCCATTTACATGTGAGGAATTTAAACTGAAAGGTTAAATAATTGGTTCAGCATTATGCTCAAAACCAAATGCGTTGTCTGCATTTTTATTTAGCAGTTCTACTTCCCCAGTCTCTTAGTGGAACATTTTAATAATATTCTGCATTATAAAGTACAAAATTAATTCCTGTTCTCATTTCTTTTTTAATGTCGGGTTCCTTTTTGTAAAGTCTTTAGTATCTCAACTATTCAGAAGGCTAAGCCTTCTTTTCCATTTGAAAAGGAAATAGATTTAATGGGAAAGAATATATAGTAGTGACTCGGATTTAAGATGCTTAATCTTATTTAACATGAACATGACGATACATGATAACTTAAAAGTATTTCTAAAGAGGGTATTCTACTAATGCACTTAATATTAATTTTCTAATTATTTTCATATATCTTTCTTTTAGGATCCTTCCTGAGCGTTTCCTGGCAGTTTTAAAACGAAAAATCAGTGTTAAGTTTGATGCAGTTATTGGATATAAAATGAAAGATCAATAAGCACCTAGTTTTCTGAAAACTGATTTACCAGGTTTAGGTTGATGTCATCTAATAGTGTCAGAATTTTAATGTTTGAACTTCTGTTTTTTCTAATTATCCCCATTTCTTCAATATCATTTTTGAGGCTTTGGCAGTCTTCATTTACTACCACTTGTTCTTTAGCTAAAAGCTGATTACATATGATATAAACAGAGAAATACCGTTAGAGGTGACTTTAAGGAAAATGAAGAAAAAGAACCAAAATGACTTTATTAAAATAATTTCCAAGATTATCTGTGGCTCACCTGAAGGCTTTGCAAAATTTGTACCATAACTGTTTATTTAACATATATTTTTATTTTTGATTGCAGTTGAATTTTGTATAATTTGTGTTTCTTTTTCTGTTCTACATAAAATCAGAAACTTCAAGCTCTCTAAATACAATGAAGGACTATATCTAGTGGTATTTCACAATGAATATCATGAGCTCTCAATGGGTAGGTTTCATCCTACCCATTGCCACTCTGTTTCCTGAGAGATACCTCACATTCCAATGCCAAACATTTCCGCACAGGGAAGCTAGAGGTGGATACATGTGTTGCAAGTATAAAAGCATCATTAGGATTTAAGGAGAATTGAGAGAATGTACCCACAAATGGCAGCAATAATAAATGGATCACACTTAAACTTTTGGTGTTTCCATCTTTTTGTCTTAAACAGAACATGACTTAACCTTCAAATTAAAGGAAAATAAATTGTGCAATCTTTTTTAAAAAACTGTCTGGAAATTTCTTGGATGTGAGGCTCACTGAGATGAGACTATAAGATCAGATCTATAATATAGTAACACATTGATTCCACAAAAGAACACTGAGGGATAGATGTTAATTTTTCCATTTACATGTGAGGAATTTAAACTGAAAGGTTAAATAAATAAATTTAAAAATTTAGTAGGTTTGTTAGGTTTCTTCTACTAAAGAAAAATATTTTCAAGACTATATCAAACACTGCTGGGCACAGTGGCTCACACCTGCAATCCCAGCACTTTGAGAGGTCGAGGTGGGTGGATCACAAGGTCAGGAGTTCGAGACCAGCCTGGCCAACATGGTGAAACCCCATCTGTACTAAAAATACAAAAATTAGCTGGGCGTAGGCCAGGCGCGGTGGCTCACGCCTATAGTTCCAGCACTTTGAGAGACCAAGGCGGGCGGATGATTCATATGCATATTAAAATTTGAGAAGCACTTCTTTGGAGCAGTAACATCCTGGCCAACATGGTGAAACCCCATTTCTACTAAAAATCCACAAACATTAGCTGGGTGTGGTGGCGGGCGCCTGTAATCCCAGCTACTCGGGAAGCTGAGGCAGGAGAATCGCTTGAACCTAGGAGGTTGAGGTTGCAGCGAGCCAAAATGGTGCCATTGCACTCCAGCCCGGAGACAGAGGGAGACTCCATCTCAAAAAAAAAAAAAAAATTTGCTGGATGTGGTGGCAGGCGCTTGTAATCCCAGCTACTCAAGAGGTTGGGCCAGGAGAATCATTTGAACCCCGGAGGCGGAGGTTGCAGTGAGCCAAGATTGTGCCACTGCACTCCAGTCTGGGCAATAGAGCAAGACTCCATCTCAAAAATAAATAAATAAATAAATAAATAAATAAATAAATAAATAAATAAAATGCTATGTCAAACACATACACATGGAGAACTTTAATCCTTCTATCAGAAAGTTCATATTCAGAAAACATAAGGCAGAATCCTTTAACATCATGTTAAATGTAGCAAATGAGCTACGTTTAGGTTCAGAAAATTTTTGGAGAAAGATTTTGATCCAGATTTTAAGCAGAAACTAATACTTATTCAACGTATGTCAGTTACTGTCCTAAACACTTAACTTACATCAATTAGCCCATTCAACAAGTTAAGTAATATCATCAGTGTCATCACAAATTATAAGGATCATTTGGTAATATGTTTAAGGAAGATTACATTACAGATTCTAAAACGTATAATTTCTCAGAAAGCATCATTTCTATGGTAAATTTCTCCCTCTTTCCCATCAATTACCTTCTTCTAATTCAGAGACTCAAAATAGCATTGCTGTTGGACTACAGTTTGCATTTAGTTAGTGTAAATACATATGGGTCAAAAACTCTTGTCTCCCAACCATGATATTTGAATAATATAACTTAGATTCCTCTCCATACATCAGCTATACTTTACTAGCACTCTAGGGTTGAATATCCACAGAATTTATAGAATAAAACACCTATCCTGGTAACAAATGACACTAGAAAGTGGAGAGCCTATTACACTCAGCTTCTAACTCACTTTGAAATAGATTTAATTGTTTATTCTTTCGTTTAAATTATACTTGTTCCAGACTGCTAGCCACCTGCCAGTGAAGTAGACTAGGAGAAAGCCTTTAGCAAACTTTAGTAAGATAATCGAGGCCCAAATATACTGACAACTTTTCCTAATAAACATATTTTGGCTCCTAAAACACTTGTCATAAATTAACATTTGGATGAACTTTAGCATTAACCGTTATGAGAAATAAGCATTACTTCCTTTGATGTTATGTGGGCAAATGGTAGTGTGCCCCATTTACTGAATGTTAACCATGTGGCAGGTGCAGTTTGCCACTTAGTCCCTCAGCAGTCCTATGCAGAAGGCATTGTTAGAAGGCATTGAACTAGCTGTGAACACAGCAGTAGTAGCAGAAATCCAGAGGAACCTTGGAGTCTATAGCCCTTACTCTGGAGAAAAGATGAATGACTATAGCATCATGGGGATTTTGAATTTAGATTGAAGAAGAAGAAAGAGGAGGAGGAGGAGGAGGAGGAGAAGAGAAGGAGAAGGAGGAAGAAGAAAAGAAGAAGAAGCTTGCTCTAATTTACCAACATTAGGCAATTAGCCCTGTGTCTCAAAGTCTGAAAGCTTGTCACTGTTATTTGAATGAAGTTTATCCTAATTGATTTCACTTCTCAGCAGTTTGGTGGGAAAATTCATCTCAGTCATCAATAGAGCTAATTCTGAGAGACATATTAAAGTCAGAGCTTTAGGTTGTCTTCAGGTAAATGGCGAATGATTTCTCATTGTCAACTAGTATGATATTCTGTGGTCCTGAACCAGGGGATTCATTGATAGCTGGAACTACAAGTGCACAACACCGTGCCTGGCTAATTTTTTTTTATTGTTGAGATGAGGTCTCACCATCTTGCCCAGGCTGGTCTGTCTTTTATTTATTTATTTATTTATTTATTTATTTTTGTTTATTTTTTGAGACAGAGTCTCACTCTGTCACCAGGCTGGAGTGCAGTGGTGCAGTCTTAGCTGACTGCAACCTCCACCTCCCAGGTTGAAGGGATTCTCCTGCCTCAGCCTCCTGAGTAGCTGGGACTACAGGTGTGTGCCACCACGCCCAGCTAATTTTGTATTTTTAGTAGAGACAGGGTTTCACCATGTTGGCCAGGATGGTCCCTATCCCTTGACCTTGTGATCCGCCTGCCTCTGCCTCCCAAAATGCTGGGATTACAGGCATGAGCCACCGTGCCTGGCCCAGGCTGGTCTTGAACTCCTAGGTTCAGGTGATCCTCTTGCCTCATCCTCCCAAAGTGCTGAGATTACAGGTCTGAGCCACCATGCCCAGCCTAATCTTTTTCTTTATTTTTGTCTGACTGAGTAACTATCCCCAAGACACATAATCATCCGATTCTCAAAGGTTGAAATGAAAGAAAAAACTTTCCAGGCAGCTAGAGAGAAGGGGCAGATCACCTACAAAGGGAACCTCATCAGGCTAACAGTGGACCTTTCAGCAGAAAACCTACAAGCCAGAAAATATTGAGGGCCTATATTCTGCATTCTTAAATAACAGAAATTCCAACGAATAATTTTATACCCAGCCAAACTAAGCTTCATAAGTGAAGGAGAATTAAGATCTTTTTCAGACAAGCAAATGCTAAGGGAATTTATTACCACCAGGCCTGCCTTATAAGAGGTCCTAAAGGGAGTGCTAAATATGGAAAAGATAGATCATTACCATCCACTACAAAATCACACTGAAGTACATAGACCATTGACACTACAAAGCAACTGCACAAGCAAGTCTGCAAAATAACCAGTTAACAACAAAATGACAGGATCAAATCCACACATATCAATATTAAACTTGAATGCAAATGGGCTAAATGCCCTAATTGACAGACCTGGAGTGGGAAGTTGGATAAAGAAGCAAAACTCAATGACACAGTGTCTTCAAGAGACCTTTCCCACATGCAGTGACACCCATAGACTCAAAGTAAAGGGATGGAGAAACATCTATCAAGCAAATGGAAAACAACAACAACAACAAAATCAGGGGTTGCTCTTCTAATTTCAGACAAAACACTTTAAACAAACAAAGACCAAAAAAGACAAAGAAGGGCATTACGTAATGGGAATAAGAAGACCTAACTATCCTAAATATGCTCCCAACACAGGAGCACATGCAGATTCATTAAACAAGTTTTTAGAGACCTATGAAAAGACTTAGATAAACCACAAAATAATAGTGGGAGACATCAACACCCAACTGACAATATTAGACACATCATTGAGGCAGAAAACTAACAGATTTTTCAGGACCTGAACTCGACACTGACCATATGGGCCTAAGAGATACCTACAGAACTCTCCACCCACAAACAACAGAATATACATTCTTATTTGCACATGGCACATACTCTAAAAATCAACCACTTAATTGGACATAAAACAATCCTCAGCAAATTTTAAAAAACCCGAAATCATACCAAGTGTATTCTTGAACCACAGCACAATTAGTATAGAAATCAATACTAAGAAAATTGTTCAAAACCATACCATTACATGAAAATTGAACAAACTGCTCCTGAATGACTATTTGGTAACCAATCAAATTAAAGCAGAAATCAAGAAAAACTTTGAAACTAATGAGAACAAAGATACAAAATACCAGAATCTCAGCTAAAGCAATGTGAAGACACAGCTAAGAGGGAAGCTTATGGTGCAAAATGCCCAATCAAAAAGTTAGAAAGATCTCAAATTAACCACCTAACATCACATGTAGAGGAACTAGAGAAATGAGGGCAAACCAACCCCAAAGCTAGCAGAATAAAAGAAATAACCAAAATCAGAGCTGAAAGGAAGGAAATGGAGATGCAAAAAAAAATACAAAAGATCAGTGAATCCAAGAATTGGTTCTTTGAAAGAATAAATGATAGATAGACCACATAGCTAGACTAATGAAAAAAGAGAAGATCCAAATAAACACAATCAGCGGTGACAAAGGGTAACCACTAACCACACAGAAATAACAAAAAACCCTCAGAGACTACTACGAATACTCCTATGTACAGAAGTTGTAAAACCTAGAAGAAATGGATAAATTCCTGGAAATACAACCTCCCAAGATTGAACCAGGAAGAAATTGAATCCCTGACCAGACCAATAAGGAGTTCCAAGATTGAATCAGTATAAAAACCTAACAACAAGAAAAAGCCCAGTACCAGACAGAATCACAGCCAAATTCTGCCAGATGTATTAAGAGCTGGTACCATTCCTACTGAAACTATTCCAAAAAATTGAGGAGGGGGGACTCCTCCCTAACTCATTCAATGAGGCCAGCATCACCCTGCTACCAAAACCTGGCAGAGACACCACAAAAATGAAAACTTCAGGCCAATACCCTTAATGAACATAGATGTAAAAATCCTCAACAAAATACTAGCAAACTGAACTTAGCAGCACATCAAAAACCTAATCCACCACAATCAAGTAGGCTTTATACCTGGGATACAAGGTTGGTTCAACATACACAAATCAATAAATATGATTCATCACAGAAACAACTAAAAAACAAAAACCACATGATCATCTCAATAAATGCAGAAAAGGCTTTTGATAAAATTCAACATCTCTTCACGTTAAAAACTCTCAACACACTAGGCATTGAAGGAACATACTTCAAAATAATAGAGCCATCTATGAAAAACCCACAGCCAATGTAATCCTGAATGGGCAAAAGCTGGAAGCATTCCCCTTGAAAACTGGCACAAAACAAGGATGCCCTCTCTCACAACTATTCAATACAGTACTGGAAATCCTAGCCAGAGCAACCAGGCAAGAGAAAGAAATAAAAGGCATCCATATAGGAAAAGAGGAAGTCAAACTCTGCCTGTTTGTAGGTGAGATCAATTCTATATCTAGGAAAATCCCATAATCTCTGCCCAAAAGCTCCTTGATCTGTGATATGGTTAGGCTTTGTGTCCCCACCCAAATCTCATCTTGAATTGTAATACCCATGTGTCAAGGGAGAGACCAGGTGGAGGTAACTGAATAACGGGGGCAGTTTCTCCCATGCTGTTATGATAGTGAGTTCTCATGAGATCTGATGGTTTTATAAGTGGTACTTCCCCCTTCGCTGGGCACTTCTCCTCCCTGCTGCCATGTGAAGAAGGTGCCTTGCTTCCTCTTTGCCTTCTACCATGATTGTAAGTTTCCCCAGGCCTCCCCAGCCATGATGAACTGTGAGTCAACTAAACCTTTTTTCTTTAGAAATTGCCCAGTCTTGGGTGGTTCTTTATATCAGTATGAAAATGGACTAATACAATCTAATAAACAACTTTAGCAATGCTTCAGGATACAAAATCAATGTACAAAAGTCAGTGGCATTCATATACATAAACAACATCCAAGCTGAGAGCCAAATCAAGAAGCAATCTCATTCACAATTGCCGCGAAAAGAATAAAATACCCAAGAATAAAACTAACTAGGAAAGTGAAAGATCTCTACAATGAGAATTACAAACACTGCTCAAAGAAATCAGAAATGACCCAAACAAATGGAAAAATATTCCATGGTCATGAGTGGGAAGAAATCAATATTGTTAAAATGGCCATACTGCCCAAAGAAATTTATAGACTTAATGCTATTCCTATCGAACTACGAATGACATTCTTCACAAAATTAGAAAAAAAAACTATTTTAAAATTCATATGGAGGACAGGCACGGTGGCTCATACCTGTAATCCCAGCACTTTGGGAGGCCGAGGCAGGCAAATCACAAGGTCAGGAGTTCGAGACCAGCTTGGTCAACATGGTGAAACCCCATCTCTACTAAAAATACAAAAATTAGCCAGGCATGGTGGCGAGCACCTGTAATCCCAGCTACTCGAGAAACTGAGGCAGGAGAATTGCTTGATCCCAGGAGGCAGAGTGCAGTGATCCAAGATCAAGCCACTGCGCTTAGCCTGAGCAACAGAGGGAGACTCCATCTCAAAAAAACAAAAAACAAAACCATGGATGGAGTTGGAGGCCATTAGCCTAAGCAAACTAACACAGGAACAGAAAACCAAATACCACATATTCTCACTTATACGTAGGAGCTAACCAGCAAGTACGTATAGACACAAAGAAGGGAAAAACAGACACAGGGGCCTACTTGAGGGCGGAGGGTGGTAGGAGGGTGAGGATCGAAAAACTACCTATTGGGTATTATGCTTATTACCTGGGTGGCAAAATAATCTGTATACCAAACCCCCATGGCATGCAATTTACCTACATAACAAACCTGCACATGTACTCTGGAACCTAAAAATAAAAGTTAAAAAAAGATATATGAGATTGTGTCGTGCTTCAGGCTCAAAGTCCTCCATTAATTTCTCATCTAAAACTTAAAGCTAAAGTCCTTACCGTGACTTTACAAGGCCATATGTGATCCAGCCTTTTGTCCCTACAATTACCCACTACTTTACTACCTGTATAAATCAGGGTTCTCCAGAGAAACAGTAGGAGATTGGGTATGCATACATTTATATATACACACAGCACACAAACACACACACACGGAGAGAGAGAGATGTACTTCAAGAAATTGAGGAATTGGCTTAAGTGATTGTGGGAGGCTAGCAGGTCTGAGATCTGTAGGGTAGCCTAGAAAGCTGTAAACTCTTAGGTGGGAACTGATGGTGCAATGTTGAAGCAGAACCTCTTTTTACTCAGGGAAACCTCAGTTTTGCTTTCACAGCCTTCCAACTAGTTGGTTAAGGCCCATCCACATTATAAAGAATAATTTCCTTTACTTAAACACTACTGAATATGGATGTTAACCACATCTACAATACCTTCACAACAACACCTAGATTAGTGTTTGATTGGATAACTGGGGACTATAGCCTAGTTATGTTGACCCATAAAACTAACTGTCGCACTAGCCTCACCCTCCCTCATTTAATTCTCTCCAGCTACACAGGTCCCCTTGATGCTCCCTCAACCCACCAGGCATGTTTCTATTTCAAGGCCTTAGTATATTACTGTTCACTCTCTCTAGATGCTCTTCCTCCAGATATCTACATAGCTAGCTCCTTCTTTCTTTTAAGTCTTTTTGCTTAGGTCTTTCTTTTGAGGTCTTCTTACTCTACACGTAAAACTGCAACCCTACCCCACAGAGCCATACCCTACAAGATTCCATTTCTCCCTCTATTCTCTATTTTTTTCTTTGGCACTTATCACTGTGGAGCATTCTATACATTTTGTTTATTTATCTTCTTTATTGTCTACATTGCCCCTAGAGTGTTAGTTTCCCAAGGGAACAGATTTGTTTTCATGTATTTTGTTAACTGGTATTACCCCAATACCTGGAATAGTCTCTGAAACAAACCAAGTGTTTTCTATATATTTAATAAATAAAGGCCTGTATATCATATTATTCTGTTTCCTTAATGTCTCGCTTGCCACCACCCTCATTCAGGCCACTGTGACTTCTGGGCTACGGGATGATGATGATGATGATTTTGAGACAGGGTCTCACTCCTAGGCCCAGGCCTAGAGTGCAGTGGCGTAATCTCAGCTGACTGCCACCTCCACTTTCTAGGCTCAAGCTATCCTCCCACCTCAGCCTCCTAAGTAGCTGGGACTATAGGCACGTGCCACCATGCCCAACTACTTTTTGTATTTTTTGTAAAGATGGGGGTCTCGCTATGTTGCCCAGGCTGGTCTCAAGCTCCTGAGCTCAAGAGATCCACCCACCTTGGCCTTTCAAATTGCTGAGATTACAGGCGTGAGCCACTGCGCCCAGCCTGGTCTAGATTAATGAAAAGCTTCCTAACTGGTCTCCCTCCATCTATTCTTGTCCTCCTTTCAAAGCATTCTCCAAACTGCAGCATTTCTGGGGTGTGCATCTGATGGTATGGGTTCCCTGCTCAACACCTTTCACTAGCCCTTACTGATCCTATGCTCTGAGTGATTGAGCCTCTGCTAAGTTCTCTAACTTCTCTCTACCCCACACCCTGCTTCCGAGATCGAACTTCTTTTTTATTTTTGTTGTTTTTTGTTTTTGTTTTTTTGAGACAGGGTCTCACTCTGTCAGGCTGGAGTGCAGTGACACAATCTCAGCTCACTGCAGCCTCTGACTCCCAGATTCAAGTGATTCTTGTGCCTCAGCCTCCTGAGTAGCTAGGACTACAGGCACATATCACCAGGCCTGGCTAATTTTTGTATTTTAGTAGAGATGGGGTTCCACCACGTTGCCCAGGCTGGTCTCGAGCTCCTGGCCTCAAGTGATCCACCTGCCTCAGCCTCCCAAAGTGCTGAGATTACAGGCCTGAGCTACCGTGCCCAACCAGAACTTCTTATTCCTTGAACTCACCATGATTCCTCACCTCCTAGTGTTGGCATACATGGTTTTCTATATATGGAACACTCTTATCTCCTTCATCACTGGCTTACTCCTGTCATCCTCAGGGCCCCATTTACAGATCAACTCCCACTTCCATTCTCAGGGCTGGGTAATTTGCCCTTCCTGTGAACTCCTGTTGCTCCTTATATGCAGCTGTCATAGCACTTTGCACCAGGTAGAGAGTAAAAGAGGTAAAAGGACAAGAGATTTCTGTTTTCTTAAGGAAAGGGGAAGCCAGAAAACAGAAGTAATCACTGTAGACTAATTTGACAGTAAAATATGGAAGACAGGATGATTTTGTTGAATATTTTTATAATGGGAGAGATCTGAAAATATTTGAAAACAAAAGAGACAACTTTTAGGCAGGAAGAGTTTGGAATAAACAGAGGAAGAAAAATTAGGAGAACAATAAAAGAAAGATTGAGAACCAGACTATAGAGATCGGGACTCTCTCTTTGGTACTACAAGGAGGATTGGTATGGAGCGATGAAGCAAGAGGTTTTGTAATCCAAAACATGCCAAGGCTCTGCCTGAAATATGAGTTTGGGGTTTGTGTATTTGGATAGGGGTTTTGGAACCTCAAGGAAAGGTTTATATGTCTTTTAAGAATACCTAATACTGCGTTATCAGTTTGGCAGTACACATGAATAGAACCCTTGACAATGAACTAATGAACCCCACCAGGAAGGAAAAGAAAAGAGTATGCATTTGAAGAGATTATATTCCCAAACCTCTACTTGTCAGATTACTACAGTTAGCCTAAACAGTAGATTAATAGGCATAATTTCCATAACTTCCTCATTTTATGATCTTCAGAGAAATGATGGCTTAGTGTTGACCCTTTGTACAAAGATAATTATTCTTACCTGAATAAAGATAATTACATTTCTAAAACTAGTAGGCAGATGGCTCTCAAGAGGGACATTAATGAAGGAAAAAAAAAAGCAGACCAAAATTTAGAAAATGTCTTATTTTAATAAGATTCTAAATGCTACGGATGATTTTAGCTTAGTTGAGAAAGTTTTACTGAAAGCATCTCGTCCTAAAATGTGAGTGAAAGACAAATTAATGATAAATTTAAGATGCCTTCATTCATATCAGTAGGAAACTGACCTAAAATGTGATCAAAGCAAATTAAACATTTTTACTTGTTATGAAAATCTGTTGAAATGAAGCCAGTGATGTCATAAAGACATACAAACAAAAAGTCTCTAAAACTTAAGGAAAAAATTCAAGGGGGGCCAGGCGCAGTGGCTCACGCCTGTAATCCCACCACTTTGGGAGGCCGAGGTGGGTGAATCACTTGAGGTCAGGAGTTCGAGACCAGCCTGGCCAACATGGTGAAACCCCCTCTCTATTAAAAATACAAAAATTAGCAGGGCGTGGCAGCAGGCGCCTGTAATCCCAGCTACTCAGGAGTCTGAGGCACAAGAATCACTTGAACCTGGGAGGCGGAGGTTGCAGTGAGCTGAGATTGCACCACTGTACTCCAGACTGGGCGATAGAGCTAGACTCAGTCTCAAAAACAAACAAAACAAAACAACAACAACAAAAAAAATCAAGGGACAAAGTGTATGTTTCTAGCATTGTTGGGGCAAATATGAACCCTGTAATTGAGAAACATGAATATTCTGTCCTATAGAAAACAAGTAAAAAAAAAACAAAGAAAAAGAGAGAGAGCTCACTAGGTTGTCTCATATGAAATAAAATTTCTCAGCAACCAAACTATTTGAGAACAATGTTAAGGAGTGTTGTTCACTGTCTCAAAGATTCTTAATTCTTGCATAATACAAATATCCTAGTGGGTAAAATAATCTAGATTCCACTGTAAATTTTAAAACTGCCTTTCAAAACTGCATCAGCACTGTATTGATTTAGATAGCATTAGTCCCCCTGGTCTGGCCCGCTCTGAGCAAGCTGGATATTCAAATATAGACATTCAATCTGAAAACAGATTCCTGCACTGCAGCCCAGCATGAGGTCTGATCTAAAGCACCTATGTCAATATTTAACAGCTCCATATACATGTCACAGCAAACCTGCATGCAGAAAGATATAACCAAGTACTATTTTTTTTGCCATAAATTTATCCAAGGTTCAAACTTAAAGAACCAATTACACTGTCTCCAATATAATATAAGTATGGGCCAGGTCTCAACCTTAGTTGAGGCTACTCACATCTGGGCTAAATAATTCTTGGTTTCAATGCGCAAGGCTTTCCTATGAATTGTAAAGTGTTCCGCAGCTTCCCTGGCCTCTACCCATTAGATAGATGACAGTGGCATGCCTGAATTGTGGCAACAAAGAATGTCTCCAGACATGCCAAAATGTATCCTGTGGAAAAAAAGTAATCCTAGTTGAGAACCACTGATCTAAGTTAAAAGTTGAGGCTACAGCATCAGGCTTCCTGGGTTTAAATCCTCACTCCACCTCTTACCAGCTGTTACTTTACGCTTACAAATAAGTTGCCTAACTTGCCTGTACATCAGTTTCCACATCTGTACAATGCAGATTTTAATAGCACCTACTTCAAATGTATCTTGTGAAGATTAAACAAGTTGATATGTAAAGCCCTTAAATCAGTCCATGATATATAGTGATTAACACATTCAAATTCTTACTATAATTGGTATTTGATTTATATAACCATTCACTACTTGCAAAACTATTTCATGAACGTATTCTCTTATTTGATCCTTATAGCCACTTTGTGTGTTGGTGTATGAGGGAAGGTTGAGGTTGTTATGTGTTCTGAAGGTCTATGTTGGGTAATGTGTGCTTTTTAAAAAAATATCTATTTTCCAGTTAAGGAAACTGTAGCACACAGAAAATAAATAGGATTGCTAGAAATCACACACACATAACATACAATTTACCATTTTAACTATTTTCTAATGTACAGATCAGTAGCATTAAGCACATTCACATTGTTGTATAACCATCACCACCATTCACCTGCGGAGCTTTCATCATCCTAACTGAAACTCCATACTCATTAAACAATAACTCCCCATTCCTTTTCTCCTCATCTCCTAGTAACCACCTTACTGCTTTCTGTCTCTCTCTGTGTATTTGACTACTCTAGGTACCTCATATAAATGGAGTCATACAATATTTATACTTTTGCATCTGGCTTATTTCACTTAGCATAATGTCGTTAAGGTTCATCTATCTAGTAGTATGTGTCAGAATTTCCTTCCATTCTAAGGCTGAGTAATATTCCATTGTATGTATATATCATATTTTGTTTATCTGTTGATGAACACTGGGGTTGTTCCCACTTCTTGGCTATTGGAAGTTGCTATAGGCTGCATGTGTTCCCTCAAAATTCATATTATGAAATCCTACCCCCCAGTGTGATGGTTTTAGGAAGTGAGACCTTTGGGAGGTGATTAGGTCATGAGAGTTCTGCCATGGGAATAATTGCCCTTATACAAGAGAACACGGAGGGTTTCCTTCCTCCTTCTGCCACTTGAGGTGACAGTGAAATGACAGCCATCTATAAACCAGGAAGTCAGCTCTTACCAGACAAGGAATATGCCAGTGCCTTGATCTTGGACTTCTTGTGAGAAATAAGTTTTGGTAATTTATAAACCACCTGGTCAATGGTAATTTGTTACAGCAGACAAAGACAGAAGCCACCCTACTTTAAGTTGATTCCCGACTCCTAGTCTAATGCTCTTTCCAGTATTATCACAAAAAGAACTGATGGTTCTATATCCTAAAATCTCCCCCAAACTCAAGAGATTTTCAGGGAAATGGTCATCATGTGTAAAATAATTAGCCAGTTGAAATATTGATGCTGAGCTTTTGTGAATAAATGAATCAAATAGCTAAGCTGGGTTCATTCAGACTTTATCTAAGTTTCTTTAAGCTTATCTCTACATTCTCCTTTTCCCTATTTAAAAAAGGAAACAATTTCCAGAAAGATACCAACAGATCATTAGCTGATGCAGTATCTCCAGAATTATTTTTCTTTTTTTTTTTAGACCAGGCCTTGTTCTGTTGCCTAGGCTGGAGTGCAGTGGCACAATCACAGCTCACTGCACCACGAACTCCTGGACTCAAGCAATTCTCCTGCCTCAGCCTCCTGGGTAGCTGGGAGTACAGACACATGCCACCACATCCAGCTAATTTTTTTCTATAGTTTTTTTTTTTTTTGAGACAGGGTCTTACTATGTTGCCCAGAATGGTCTGGAACTCCCAGGCTCAAGCAATCCTCTGCCTCAGCCTCCCAAAGTGCTGGGATTACAGATGTGAGCCACCGCACCTGGCCCCTAGAATTGTTTCTAGAGGTGAAACTTCAAGGTGAAATATAGTACATAACTGCTTTTCAGATAAACAAGTCCAGAGAGCACATTCTCTTGGGTTCTCTTGACATGAGCTAAGCTACTGTTAGCACTTGGCATCACTTCATATTTGAGGTGTTTCCAACCCATTAGAACACGTGAACAAGGCCTGCTTCCACAGCTGGCTTCTATCTGGTAGTCCCATTAACAACTGGACACACCTCTTCCCTGGAGCTCTGTGTAGACAGTACCTCCTCCCTAGGACTATACAAGGACTGAACCAGAAGGAGGAGGACAGAGCAGAGCCATGAACATCATCCTAGAAATCCTTCTGCTTCTGATCACCATCATCTACTCCTACTTGGAGTCGTTGGTGAAGTTTTTCATTCCTCAGAGGAAAAAATCTGTGGCTGGGGAGATTGTTCTCATTACTGGAGCTGGGCATGGAATAGGCAAGCAGACTGCTTATGAATTTGCAAAACGACAGAGCATACTGGTTCTGTGGGATATTAATAAGGTAATGTACACATCTTCCAACTTTTTAAAGTCACAGAGATATGTATTTTAAGAATTATTTGACTTACCATCTACTTATCTTTGTATTTTTGTTTTTCAAAGTTTGATAAATTCCCTGGTCCCTTAGTCTGTATATGTGTCAGGTTAGTTAGGTGAAGGGAATGTAATTGAGAACTAAGCAGCGATTTTTATGACATGGTGTGCAGGTTGATAGCAAAGACTCAGGAGCCAGGCTCCTTCCAAGCTTCTAAATGAGGCAAGTCACACATTATCTCTCAGCCTGTTTTCTTGGCTCTGAAGTGGGGATAATAACTTAGGGGATGGGCAAGAACGGGATCTGAAAATTACAGCTACAAACAAAAGTCAAACGAAGAACATGCAACAGAAACCTTTAGAGCCTCCCCTTATGCACAAGCAATACAATCCTAAAATATTTACTATCTGACCCTTTACAGAAAATGTTTGCCAGTCCCTAGTCAAAAGGATTAAATAAGTAATATTCTCAGCACTTAGCACATGATAAACGATACCTGGCACATGATAAACAATAACTGTGTTAAATAAAATATGTGTGCAGTGAGTCAGGCCTTTCCTTGGACATTAGTATTTTTCCTGTGTTCTTACTTGTAAACACTACATTAACAACACCAAATAAAACCGAAGGAACTGAAATCTTGTATCATTTTCTCTAAACTTGTAAATTCTGGTAAGGCCATGAAAATATACACAGAAAAGTGTTTGCAGGATTTTAGGATTGGAAAAATTGTGAAGTACTTCTTGAGAATCACATTTTCCGCAAATTACAGTGAGGTTTTAATTACCATTATATTATTACTTTCTCATGTTCTTTGCTGTCATGTTTAGTTGAAACCTAAAATGTCTCCTAAACTTAGAGAACTAATTCTTTTCTGTTTTTTTCTGAATAGTGAATAATACTATACAAAAAAGCTACTACATTTTTATTTAACAGATATGAGCATTTATATAATAGATGAGTTGATGTATATAAAAATGATTTGCCATCTGTTTGGTCTTTGAAGAAATTCGAATGAACTTTCTGGAAGATAGCAAGAATTTACAAATAGAGAAAATTGTTGCCTGCTGTTCTCAGGCATTTGTCCAAAAATATAAATAAGTATAAATCTATGAAAAGGGCTTGATGAAATCTAACCTTCAAATCTCTTTCCAGATGTGTATTTTTGGGGAAAGGGCTATATTTATTAAGTTCTTTTTAATTTTAAAATTTCCAGAGACAAGAGAGAAGTAAATTAGAAGGAAGTCGTATTAAAAATGACTTAAGGGCGGGTGCAATGGCTCACACCTGTAATACCAGCACTTTGGGAGGCCGAGGTGGGCAGATTGCTGGAGCCCAGGAGTTCGAGACCAGCCTGGGCAGCACAGCAAAACCCCCATCTCTACAAAAAATACAAAAATTAGCTGGGTGTGGTGGTGCGCACCCGTAGTCCCAGCCACTCGGGAGGCTGAGGTGGGAGGATCGTTTCAGTTCAGGAAGCCAAGGCTGCAATGAGCTATGATGGCATCACTGCACTCCAAGCTGGGCAATAGAGCCAGGCTCTGTCTCAAAAAAAAAAAAAAAGACTTAAGAAAAATGGGTAACCCAATCTCAAAAATTCTCTTTGAATCATTAAATTTCATGGTTAAACATTTAAGCTACTGAATGATTCACTCTAAGGCTGTAATGTAACTCAGATCTCCTTTAGATGAGAAAGATGCTATCTGAGTTTTCATCATTAACTGGCTCCTTTTGCCCTGTGAGATGAGAGACACAGTAGCAGTTTGGCTCTTATGCAATCTAAACTGTTGCTTTGGGAATACGGTTCAAAAAACACACTGGAGTTTAAGCTAAAGCAAGTGTTTTGCTAACAAAAAGACAAGGCTTCACATTTTGTAATTGTCTAGCTCAGTTATAAAACTGAAGAATAATTAATTCTTCAATCAAAACATCTGATGATGAATGCTCTGGTTACTAATGCTCTCTACTGACCTAGAAACAAATGAGAGAGTATGGTGTGGTTTATGCAATCTGGCAGGGAGCAAGCTACCAACTAAGTCAGTGAAAGACTCTCCTATTCTTTTTTTACTCTTCTGCAATCCCTCAAAAGGCTAATTGAGGGGATACTGACTTTGAGATTGGGTCCTAACATCCATGTTTGGGGAGTTCAGGCTGCTGCTCCAGGGTTTAGCCTACAGTAGTGAAATACAAAAGACCCAGAGACCACTCATTCGAGGACTGCCCTAAATAGCAACAACACCACTGTCATCCCAATACACAAAGAATAGGGCTTTTCAGGTATCCTTGCCTCTTTGTCACAGAGAAGAGTTTACAGATTGTGACATGGAAAAGTATAAATTTTAAAACCTTATAATCTTTTCTATAAAAGTCATCTGATGTCAAAACTTGAAAAGAATTATAATTTTCCAGAATGTGAGTCAAGAAACATTAGAGCAATTCTATCTTAGGAAAGAGGTCTTTGAATTTAGGCTGAAAGTAAATTGCTGTCTCCATGTCCTACGGTTATGGGCAAGTTTGGTACATAAATGAGAAATCCATCCAGTGGCCTTGCCCATCTCACTCCCAAACACCTGAAGAATGTAATATTTTATCTCCTAGAGTAGCAGCATGGTCTCCCTATGAAAGTCCTTCTTCTATAAGGAGACTTCTTTCCCCTTCCCTCCTAGGAGGATGAGTCAGAATCATCGAGAAAGGTATGATGGGCAGAGGCATACAGTTTACCATTACCACTAGTTTAGAATTGCTACTTAGCACTTTACTGCCTATTACATAGTTGGTGCTCAACAAATGTATGATAAATTAATGGTTGAGTTTTTCTTTCTTCTCCATATTCATCTTCCATGACACCACGAAGAGTAATGTTTTTCAAGAATGTTCTTCAAGGTTTGAAAGTAGCCTGCTTTAGAGAAACTGTCCACTGTACAGCCTCCAACCAAAAGGAAAAGCTGGAAAAAGCATGAAGGGATATTGTCTTGTTTTGTTTTGTTTGCTTTGGTTTTAATATGAGCATTCCCTGGCAGAAAAGCCAGAGGTAATCTCATTGCAACTAGGCAATCACTCTCAAGAAATTTTCTAACAAATAAGGAGGCCAATATTTATTTTATTTTATTTTATTTTATGAGACGAAGTCCCACTCTGTCACCCAGGTTGGAGTGCAATGGAATGATTTCAGCTCACTGCAACTTCCGCCTCCCGGGTTCAAGTGATTCTCCTTTCTAAACTTTCCGAGTAGCTGGGATTACAGGCTCCCACCACCGCGCCCGGCTAATTTTTTGTATTTTTAGTAGAGACGGGGTTTCACCGTGTTGGCCAGGCTGGTCTCAAACTCCTGACCTCAAGTGATCCACCCTCCTGGGCCAACCAAAGTGCTGGGATTACAGGCGTGAGCCACCGCGCCTAGCCGCATGTTAATCTTCTAAAAATGTTTCTTCTCCAATGTCTTCTCCTCCACTTTTTCCGGAATTTGTTTCTTCCAATTACAGCGTGGTGTGGAGGAAACAGCAGCTGAGTGCCGAAAACTAGGCGTCACTGCGCATGCGTATGTGGTAGACTGCAGCAACAGAGAAGAGATCTATCGCTCTCTAAATCAGGTGAGACTGCAGGTTCACAAATTTCCTCAGATGATTTTGTTTCCTAGGACGCTGACATGGAAAATGAGAAAGTTGTTTATGACTGCCTGATTTAAATTGGATTTTAGCTGCTAACTGAAGTAGTTATGTGACCAAGGAAGGATATATACTTTTTTCTTGTATGTAATCCACTCAGCTCTGCCCATTATTATTATTCATATTATTAATCAATTTCATTCTGATCAGAAGTGAGAGCAGTGGCACAGAGTGACTGACAAAAGATTTATCATCAGGGAATATGGATCACTTCCTAGTTTTGCTTTAGTCCTATTAACTTTGCAGTAATTCCGTCTTCTCTTTAATTATTTCCCTTGTGAGATTTTATTTTGGTGTTAATGTAGTCTTCTATAGAAAATGTAATATTAATAATTATTATCACAATTATTTTAAAAGAGTAAATATCAAATAATCACAATGAACTAAGCACTCCAACAAACTTTACATTTTTTAATTTAATCCCTACAATAACTCTGTAAACTTCATTTTACAGATAAGCAAATTATGACTCAGAGAAGTTAAGCCAGACCCAGGGCATGTAGTCATTAGGTTATGAAACCAGGATTTCTCAACCAGCACTTTAGACCAGGTGCGGTGGTTCACACATGTAATCCCAGCACTTTGTGAGGCCAAGGTGGAAGGATCACATGAGACCAAGAGTTCAAGACCAGCCTGGGCAACATAGTGAGACGCTATCTCTAAAAAAAAAAAAAAAAATGTTTAAAGAAAAACACATTTTTTAAAAAGGAACACTTTAAAAATATTTGGTCAGAACTTACATAGGAATTTATTAACATAAACGTTAATTTCACTTTACTGATAAACTTGCAAAACATGATGTGCTGGGTACTGAAATTTAGATGTTAAAAGAACAGTTTATCCCACCTTTATGACAGTGTTCCCTTGGCCTCCACTATTTGAGCTCAACAGTCTTTCTTGCCTGAACTCTGAGAGGCCTCATACAGTAGAAGAAAGACTCTAATCTCTGGATTATATTGGTCCCAAAACTTTGAGTTTGAATAACATACCCAATGAAAGTGTTCTTTCAATTTCAAAAGGTGAAGAAAGAAGTGGGTGATGTAACAATCGTGGTGAATAATGCTGGGACAGTATATCCAGCTGATCTTCTCAGCACCAAGGATGAAGAGATTACCAAGACATTTGAGGTCAACATCCTAGGACATTTTTGGGTGAGTGTGAGTCAGAAACATTTCTGATTTGTGCACCTTCTCTTAAGGTACATGAAACTTATAACGGAGTTCACATACTTCTGGACAGGAAACTGGCCAGATCTTTGCCTTAATCAAGAATCATTAAATTTGTTTGAGTAGAAGAACCACAGAATCTCTGACACAAGGACACAGAATTCAAGTGGACACAACACACCAGAATGTAAGCTACTTGGTATGTCTTGTCCACCAGTATCTGACACAAAGCTTGGCATGTAGCAGGAGCTCAACAAATGTTTGTGGAGGTTGGTTAAGGGTTGTCAGTGCACATTTTCTCAATGCTGTCACTTGTGACTTCATTTATTTCCCTCCACACCGTGATTTTGTAATGTGTCCTCATTTTGTGGAATTTTAGAATGGAAAGGACATCAGAAGTAATTACTTGGATGTCTGTAGGGTCGAGGACACTTTTGGACGAGACTCTGAGGCAAGTTCTAGATCCATGGGGTGCTGGAACTGAGAAATGCAGCTATACAGACCTCATATAATTGGCTAGTTTTGTGGGAGATGGAAATATCAACTTCAACTGCCTTTGTATAGAAATTTTTATGATTAATCTTCCAGTGCCTCAATATTAGTGTAGAATCTAGGGCAAATCTGGATTCCAGAAGAAAGAAGAAAAAAAAAGAGATGTGTCCCCCATACCTTTACCAGCTCCTCACATATGTGAATTGGCTCCCATGCCCACCAAACTACATGGAGACCTCATACATTAGTTACCTATAGCTGCATAACAAATTATACAAAACTTAGTGGTTTAAAGCAACAATATATGTTCACTATTCTCTCACAGTTTCTATGGGTTGGGAATTTGGGGGTAGCTTCGGTTGGGAGTTCTAGTTCTATGAATTTGCATAGGATTTATTAAATTCTTATAAAATTTTATTGATGTTTCTCACAAAAGAGGTTTTGGAAAAAAAGAAAGACTTGTTTTCTGTAACATCAACATATAATATACAATATTACAAATAGGGAGATAGTGAATTCAGTCATGATGCATTAGTGTGGTGTAGAACTCTCAGCTTACACTAACTACTCAACTGTCTTAATACAGTTACACAAGATTTCACTCTTTTAATTAGAATGATAAAGCCCTAAACCAAAACATTACATGACACCAAATTATCATAAGGAATAATTTTAGTTCTGAAAATTCCGAATTTTTCCCTTAATATTGTTTAGATGACATATCCAGAAAAGGATCTATTTGATTCCTTCTGAAGGGAAGGAGAGGGAGTACTGAGATTAGTGTTGGCATGGGGCTTACCATACCAATAAATTTGTATCTTGATTTCTATCATTTGTATAGAATTAATCATGGAATGCTTGGAAGTATTTTATTTCATTGTATAAGTTCTCTCAAATGCCTTTCTGTCTTAACAAAAATAAAACTACCTGATTTGGAAACCTAACGGCTGTGTCATTGTCTTTCTTCTTTCTGCAATGATCGTTAAGATCACAAAAGCACTTCTTCCATCGATGATGGAGAGAAATCATGGCCACATCGTCACAGTGGCTTCAGTGTGCGGCCACGAAGTGATCCCTTACCTCATCCCATATTGGTAAGTATCACATGCCAGCCATGTTATATATTTTTATACTTTGAAGGGAGCATTACACTTCAAATTGTTACCACTGGAGAGTGTCCTGGTTCTTGGCATCTTGAATAAAGAATTGGACAAAGCGCACCAACAAAGCCAGAAAAGAATGAAGCAACAAAAGCACCAGAGATTTATTCAAAATGAAAGTACGCTCTGCAGGGTGGGAGTGGGCCCAAGCACAGGGGCTCAAGAGCCAATTACAGAATTTTCTGGGGTTTAAATACCCCCTAGAGGTTTCCACTGGTTACTTGGTGTACGCCCTATGTCAATGAAGAGGATGAATTAAAGTTGCAAAGTCATTTACTCAGTGTACACCCTATGTAAATGGAGAGGATGTTTCCTGTCATAGCTGAAGTGTTTCCATTTGATTTAGTTCTAGGAAGTCAGCATGAATCGGCCTTATGTTCCCTGCTTCCAGACCCTCTTCTCCTGCCTCAAGATCACAATGCTGAGAGCAGAGTGATTTGGATTTACAGAATTTAAATTTATAGTAGTTTAGAATGAATTTTTTAAATGACTTTTTCTAAAACAATGAAACCAGGTTGTAATTATATTTAAGATATGTTTAGATTTCTGCAAACTCCTCTGTAGAAAAATGAGAGAAAACAGTAATGCCAAGCATGTTTCCATTGTTTCCTGGAATAAGAAACAGAAACCCCACAGACTAAGAAGCAAAACCTACAGAAGCTAAAATGAACACGTGTCTATGTCACGGCCTTGGTGCCCAAGATAAGACAATCAGAGTGGTCCCTGGATCAAAACATTTTACAGTGTGCTTGTGCCATGAAAGTGTGTGTGTGTGTGTGTGTGTGAGAGAGAGAGAGAGAGAGAGAGAGAGAGAAAACGACTCTACCTGACTAAAAGTTGCAGATACCACACTCCATGCACCACCAAAGACATAAAGGGAAGGAGGTGAGAGGCCTTAAGGATGTACTGCTGTATTTGCCAAATATCCTTTCCTGTAAACTCTTCTCCAGATCCTCATAATAAAATTAAGAGGCCAAAGTGGCAACCATTGTCAAGAGAAAAACTGTCAACCATTGTCAAGAGAATAACTCAGTTATTGAGAGAGAGGAGAAATGAGCAGAGTCCTACAGAAGTCTGTCAACACAGATATCAGTTTTGTAGAATTTCTAAATATATTTTTCCTGATTCATATTTTTCCAAATAAAAGCAGCAATAAAAACTGATTAGAAAACAGTTTGAAGATTCAATGGAAAAACCTTACATGTAGGATGGAAAACTGAACATTAAGCCAATCAATAGAGTTATTTTTGTTATTTTGTTATTGTTGTTTAAGAAATGAGATACGTTCACGATTCTGCTTAATCATGTAAGAAAATGAAAATGAATTGCCATTTATACTCTCAGAAAAATCACAAGTGGCTGATTTTTGGCTTCTACTTGTTCTTAAGCCAAATGATACCACCTTCGCACAGAAAGCTGAGGATTGGTTTCACTCTCCCTTAGCTAACAATGCTTAATGATTCTCTTACAGTTCCAGCAAATTTGCCGCTGTTGGCTTTCACAGAGGTCTGACATCAGAACTTCAGGCCTTGGGAAAAACTGGTATCAAAACCTCATGTCTCTGCCCAGTTTTTGTGAATACTGGGTTCACCAAAAATCCAAGCACAAGGTAAGGTCAAAATCAAATTAGAATGGGACCGTGGTATGATAAATTGATATGAAAACTAATGAGAAATGTTTAGGCAGGCCAACTAATAGAAGAAAATGAAAAAGGAAAAATATTTTTTCTTATTTATATTATTATGTTGAAATTAAAGGAATAAAGGGGAAAAACACATTAGGGACTAGCAGGAATGATCAGCCACCAATGAACTGGGGTATTTATTTGTGTCCGGGAAAAAGCACATATATTTGATCACTGTTACCACCCTGTCTTTAAAATGCACATGTTCCAAGGACCAGCAAATAAATTGAGTATCTAGCTCCTTAGTCAAGGTGAACTTCTGCAAGAACTCTTGTCTCTGGTGAGACAGGATTTGAGATCACAAAAGAAGAAAAATTAGTCCTGAAAGGAGAAGAAAAAAGCAGGGAGGTGTGGATAAGGACCCGAAAATTAAGCCATCTGCTTAACAAATTTTTCTAATCCTAGTATATATTCTGCTGCAGGTTAACAAAATATACTAAGCTTAATGATTCAAAACCAATTTTTTACTGGAAGGGAATTAATCCTAAATACATTCATTCAAAAGAACTAAACAATTCTCTGTTGAGTGCTGCCTCATTTGAGGATACTGACTCTTACAGCCTGAGTTAGCTGTGTGGTCTCTGCAGCTGGAGTCACTCCCTGCCACTGGAGTCCTTCATGGTGTTAGACCATAGGTACTGTTGACTAAAGAAAAAAAAGGTTTTTGTTTTTGTTTTTGTTTTTTTTGAGACAGAGTCTCACTCTGTCACCCAGGCTGGAGTACAGTGGCGCGATCTCAGCTCACCACAACCTCTGCCTTCTGGGATCAAGCAATTCTCCTTCCTCAGCCTCCTATTTGGGATTACAGGCGCCCACCACCACACCTGGCTAATTTTTGTATTTTTAGTAGAGACGGAGTTTCGCCATGTTGGCCAGGCTGGTCTCGAACTCCTGATCTCAGGTGTCCTACCTGCCTCGGCCTCCTAAAATGCTGGGATTATAGGCGTGAGCCACTGCGCCCGGCCAAAAAAATAAGTTTTTAAAGAATTAAAGGTGTTAGTTTTATTTAGAAGCCTTACTGAAGACTACAGATGGAGGCCTATAGCCTGAGAGCAGCCCTTTAGAGAGGTTCAGTTGGACTGTTCTGGTAGTGGGGGCCATGTGCTCTATCCTGTATTGTCTTCAAAGCATCCTTCCAGAGAGCTGCACATTGTCACAGAGTCAGGGACTTTGTGAAATTATGCTGACAAGCAGAAGTGAGTAAACGTGGCTTCTTACATTTGCTACATTGTCTCACAGTACTTAATAAGTATGCCATATGTAAGTAAATACTATAGTACTATTGCAACTCCTGACTGTTTTCTTAGACAAGGAATTGGGCCCAATAAAAACCCTCTTGGTAGGCATTCAGGCTTAGTGTACCATGACCTTTCCTAAGGGTATCCTGCCACGCTTGGGGAAGGCATGATAGATGAGGGGAGTAAGGATAATGGAACTCTGGGTGCAGGGTTCCTGGGGGCTAACTTGGGGGCAGACACAGGCAGTGCTAAATATTTGGGATTGGTTTTCTAGAGGTTGCTAGATTGTGAATTTCCTTAGTAAGGGCTAAGGCATTGATATGTAATGTCACACTTGGCTCCGAGGCTGGGTTGTTGGATCCATGTAGATGAAATCAGGGAGAGAAAGGGCAGAACAGAGTAATTTAGAAATGTATTGATTCATATTACTCTCTGTTGGCTTGCTATTCAATGCAGTAGAGAACTCAATCACATAATAATCTTCAGCAAACCACAGATCATCCCAGGGAATGAAGTTTTAACATTCGCTGGTTCCCTAACTCCTCACCCAGCCTTTACATTCACTGGCTGTTCAGTCCATGCCTGGACATCTTAATTTGAATACAACATTTTAAATCCATTTTTCTGTCATCATCTCGCACTAACAGACAATTCTACACTAAGCCTATGTTTATGAATATTTCTCAAGAATACATGTACACAGCCTTCAGTACAAGGAAGGTCATACCTCCAGTTGTCATACTCCTTGGGCCCCTCTTAAATTCTGATTAAACTGCAGGATAGGCAAGTCAGAGGTGAATCTCAAATACGAAATTCTTACCGGAAAGGAGTCCCAATCCAGACCCCAAGAGAGGGTTCTTAGATTTCTCGCAAGAAAGAATTCGGGGCAAGGCCACAGTGCAAAGCAAAAGCAAGTTTATTAGGAAAGTAAAGGAGTAGAGAACAGCTACTCCATGGAGAGGAATGGCTTGAGCTGCTCCACCAAGGATATTTAGAGTTACTTCTTGATTATATGCTAAACAAGGGGTGGATTATTCATGAGTTTTCCAGGAAAGGGGTGAGCACTTCCCAGAACTGAGATTTCCTCCCCTTTTTAGACCATATAGGGTAACTTCCTGCCATTGCCATGGTATTTGTAAACTGTCATAGTGCTGGTGGCAGTGTCTCTTAGCTTGCTAATGTATTATAGTTAGCTTATAATGAGCAGTGAGGACAACCAGTGGTCACTTTCATCACCATCTTGATTTTGGTGGGTTTTGGCCGGCTTCTTTACTGCACCCTATTTTATCAACAAGGTCTTTATGACCTGAATCTTGTACCAACCTCCTATCTCATCCTGTGACAAAGAATGCCTTAACTTCCTGGGAATGCAGCCCAGTAGGTGCCAGCCTTATTTTACCCAGACCCTATTCAAGATGGAATTGCTCTGATTTAAACGCCTCTGACAAAATGACGACCTCAAAACAATCCAGCTTTGTGGAATACCTCCACAGGAAAGAAAGTATACTTAGCTATAGAATTTTCTCCTTGCATCTAACAGGCTTTGAGATGTCAGATGTTTCCTTCCTGTCCCATGATTAATCCTAGCCATTCCTCTTTCTTGTCTGGCTCCTCTACTCCTTACCATCTAATGCCTTGCCACCATTTTGGTATTTTGACTAAGTGAGCTATGAAACACACCTACTGGATATGAAAGTATAAGTTTCTGACAACAAAACATCAACATGGGATGTGGGGGAAGTGGGTAGGGTGGCATTAATGCAGCCAATCCTGGCATATTTTAAATCTTCATTCTAAATTTAGCAAAAATATAGGATAATTTTCCTGCCATCATTTACTTATAAAATTAAAATTTTAAAAAATAAAAATAATATTTTCCTCTTTTTAATCACAGATTATGGCCTGTATTGGAGACAGATGAAGTTGTAAGAAGTCTGATAGACGGAATACTCACCAATAAGAAAATGATTTTTGTTCCATCATATATCAATATCTTTCTGAGACTACACAAGTAAGTACAGCACAGAACACCCAAATACTAAAACACCTATAGAGCTTTTTTTTTTTTTTTTTTAGACAGAGTCTCACTCTGTCACCCTGGCTGGATTGCAGTGGTTGCAGTGGCATGATCTTGGCTCACTGCAACCTCCGCCTCCTGGGTTCAAGCAATTCTCGTGCCTTAGACCCCCAAGTAACTGGGACTATAGCTGTGTGCTACCACACCACACCCAGCTAATTTTTGTATTTTTTGATAGAGACAGGGTTTCCCCATGTTCACCAGGCTGGACTCGAACTCCTGACCTCAAGTTATCCTCCTGTCTCGGCCTCCTAAAGTGCTGGGATTACAGGCATGAGCCACCATGCCTGGTCCAATAGAGCTATTATTATGGAGCATCTTTCAGTTGTGAAAATTGGCATGGAAACTCTCCATCCCTGGGGAGAACAGTTGTTTCCTCTGTTATTTTCCTACCCAGTCTATAAAAAGAGAATGATTCATTTTCTCTACCAAATCTACCGTCTCTGCCCAAACTTTGCTGAAGACTATTCTAACTAAAGGAAACACAGTTTAAAAAGAATGCAATATAGTGAAGTAGTTAATAATAAAGACTCCATTTTTTAAAGTCTGCTGGAAGTTTGGTTGGGATTGCACTGAATCTACAGATCAATTGGGGAGAACTGACATATCAACAATATTGAGTTTTCTAATCCAAGAACATAATATCTATTTTTTCAATCTTCTTCAAAATCTTTAAATCTTTAAATTGTATTTTGTAGATTTTGGTGTTTAAGTCTTGCACATATTTTGTCAGATTTATTCCAAAGTATTTCGCGGGTTCTTTCTTTTTTTTTTTTTTTTTTTTTTGAGACAGAGTTTCACCCTTGTTGCCCAGGCTGGAGTGCAGTGGCGTGATCTTGGCTCACTGCAACTTCTGCCTCCTAGCTTCAAGTGATTCTCCTGCCTCAGCCTCCCAAGTAGCTGGGATTACAGGCACCTGCCCCCTCGCCCAACTAATTTTTTGTATTTGTAGTAGAGACAGGGTTTCATCATGTTGGCAAGGCTGGTCTCGAACTCCTGCCCTCATGTGATCCACCTGCCTCAGGCTCCCAAAGTGCTGGGATTACAGGCATGAGCCATCATGCCCAGCCCTATTTCACGGTTTTTGACGCTAATGCAAATGGCATTTTAAAAAATTTTATATTTCCCATTGTTTGTTGTCAGTATATATTGGATTTTTGTAATTTGATCTCATATTTTGCAGTCTTGCTAAATTGCTAAACTTTTTGTTTGCTAAACTCGATAAGCTTTTTTTTTTTTTTTGGTAGATTCCTGGGCCTCTAATTTTCTTTATGGGGAAGTTTTTAATTACAAATTTAATTTCTTTAATAGCTACATGGCTATTCAATTTACTTATTAATTCTTGGTAATGTGTGTCTTTCAAGGAATTTGTCCATTTCATCTAAGTTGTAGAATTTCTTTGGCATAAATTTGTGCATAACATTCCCTTATTATCCTTTTAATGTCTTTAGAATGTCTTATTTATTCATTTATTTATTTATTTTTTTGAGACAGAGTCTCGCTCTGTTGCCCAGGCTGGAGTGCAGTGGCACAATCTTGGCTCACTGCAAGCTCCACCTCCTGGGTTCACGCCATTCTCCTGCCTCAGCTTCCCTAGCTGCTGGGACTACAGGTGCCTGCCACCATGCCCGGCTTTTTTTTTTTTTTTTTTTTTTTAGTAGAGACGGGGTTTCACCATGTTAGCCAGGATGGTCTCGATCTCCTGACCTGGAGATCCGCCCGCCTCGGCCTCCCAAAGTGCTGGGATTACAGGCTTGAGCCACCAAGCCCAGCCTATTTATTTATTTAGTAGAGACAGTCTCACTTTGTTGCCCAGGCAACAAAGGTTTTGAATGCCTGGCCTCAAGCAGTCCTCCTGCCTTGGCCTCCCAAAGTGCTGGGATTACAGGCATGAGCCACTGCACCTGGCCAAATGAATATGCTGATAATAACTTCTTTATAAGGATGCTATAAGAATAAAATAATGTAATACAAACAAAGCCCCTGTCACTGAAAAGGTATAGACTTCAAATGTTAAAGTCTTAGAGAACAGAATTTATATGAAATAGCAACAGCGACAATTTCCCAGAGGAAATACTCTCTCAGCTTTCTTCTGAGGAGCAGTTTCTAAATTGAAATTGTATCAGTGAGAAGATAACTATACGAACTTCATAAGCCTTGGACCTTTTTGAAACAAATCCATATAAACTATGAATAAACTTGAAATAGAACAATTTGAAAACAGGGTACAAACTGCATTGGTGTATCAATTTCAGTATTTTGTTTTAGCTTAAATAGACTGACTTGAGATAACAAAAGGAGAACCCTGACCCCCAAGCAACATTATCTCGAGAGTTGACTAGGCTGGGTGTGGTGTCTCACGCCTGTAATCCCAGCACTTTGGGAGGCCACAGCAGGCCTCACTTGAGGTCAGGCATTCGAGACCAGCCTGGCCAACATGGTGAAACCTCAGCTCTACTAAAAATATGAAAATTAGCAGGCATAGTGGCCTGCACCTGTAATACCAGGCACTTGCAGGAGAATCGCTTGAACCCGGAAGGCAGAGATTGCGCTAAACCGAGATTGTGCCACTGCACTCCAGCCTGGGCAACAGGAGACTCTGTCTCGGAAAAATAAATTTAAAAAAAATGAAAAAAAATAAAAGTTGACTAAATTAATGTCTTGGTACTAAGCACTGTAGGAAGTGAGTTTCATGGAACCCCTACTCTCTTGGGGCCCAAAGCAAGTCATACTAAAATTGAAAATTACATGCATATGTACATGCATATACATGCATATGACCAAGGTGATAGAAATAATTACTCTGCCTGAGTTGGAGAATAGTCCCAGTAAAATAAACAAGAGTCTCAAAGTCTTTTATATCCTTTGAAGCTGTCATGGTGGTTTGTAACTAGGCAACAGGTATATATTGTTCATCTTCTTTGCATTTAATTCCTTTTACAGAGAGACACAATTTTATGAGCAGATGCAATTACTAGCACGAAGGTTTCTTTGTGAGGATAGTTAAAAGGCCCACATAAGCTCTCTTCTTATCCTTGTCCTTCTTTCAGCCAGATCTTCCCTGCCCCTTTGCTCATTCCCCCATCTTTCACCCACCTACCCCCAAAACAAGGAAGTAAATCTTGCATTAGTCAACAATACCAAAGTGATTTTCAATATGACTTTCTTTGCAGAATGTTATTTCTGTCTTTTTACATTCACATACTGTCTTCCTTTTTTTTTAGATTGGGTCTCACTCTGTTGCCCAGGCTGGAGTGCAGTGGCTTGATCTCGGCTCACTGTAACCTCCGCCTCCCGAGTTCAAGCGATTCTCCCGCCTCAGCCTCCTGAGTAGCTGGGATTACAGGCATGTGCCACCACGCCTGGCTAATTTTTTTGTATTTTTAGTAGAGACAGGGTTTCACCATGTTGGTCAAGCTGGTCTCGAATTCCTGACCTCATGATCTGCCCACCTCTGTCTCTCAAAGTGCTGGGATTACAGGCGTGAGCCACTGGGCCAGCCACTCTCTTCCTTTCATCTGCCTACTCATCTCTTATGCATTCCTGGACATCAGTTGTCCTTTTGAAGCTTTCTTCCACTATCCTAGCCCATGTGAATCCTCCTTCCAGTTATAGCCCTTAAATCTAGATGGCTGATATTTTTCAATAATTGTTTTAAGATGACCATTTTAGCCTATCAGCTAAACAATATCAAAGACGATAGCTATTTTTTAAGTACTTTAGTTTACCTTATTATAGAGTGCATAATAGATATTCAGTAAATAGTAAAGGAGAGGTGAAGGCTTGCATGGAATGGATTCTTGTATTGGTGTCTCTTGGTGAGCTTTTAGCATCAAGATTAATCAGCAGTTTCGGCAGTGAGCTCAGACCTTCAGTTTTAGATCTTTACTCATATCAGATAAGAGAGTGAGAAGAGTGGTATGTATCAGTGCTTTATTTATATTTGCATACAATTTGAACTATGAATATTACAAAGGTGCACACCTGGGTTCAGACAGATTGACTGATTTAAAATGACCAAAGATGACCCGTGTTAAGCAACCTGGGTATCTTAGGATGCACTCCCTGGAGAGGGAATGTTCCCAAAAACATTTTCAGAGGGACGAACCATATGAAATTCAGTAAAACATAAATCATGAGGAAAACTGATTACTCTATTTTTGACATGAAATGAGAGTTTTAATGCATGGTTACAATTATTAATGTACTCTGCTGCAAGATGTTAATAAAGTTACTTTTTTGCAGGCTAGAATGTCTTGATGCTGTAATCAGAACACACTTTTTTTCCCTTCCAGCTTCACATGCAGATTCATAATTGGGCTGACTTCTAATAACTGCAATGTTTTCTGCCTTGGGCTTGCTGCAGAAGCCTGACAAAATAGTGTTTGTTTAGGCATTTATTTATTTATTTATTTATTTATTTATTTATTTTGAGATGGAGTTTCATTCTTGTCGCCCAGGCTGGAGTGCAATGGCGTGATCTCGGCTCACCGCAACCTCTGTGTTTAGGCAATAATTTAGACTTTACCTTACTTGTGATTACTATAGCAATTACTATAGCCACAAGGCATAATTTTACTGTCTCATTTAAATTTTATGAATTTGAATGTTTTTACACTTTTCCTAATGAAGTCCACTGTGAAGTTACATCAAAAAAAAAAAAAAAAAGAAAAGAAAGAAAGATGCACACGTAAAAGAGAGGTGGTTGCAAGGGAAGAAAAGAACGGAGGAAAATTAAATGCAAACCGGATAACTCTCAGCGTATTCTAAATGACCAAAAAAAGAACTCTGTTGTCAAAGATTTTAAATGGAAAATTTTTCAATTTTTTTTTCTTTTTTGTACAGGTTTCTTCCTGAACGCGCCTCAGCGATTTTAAATCGTATGCAGAATATTCAATTCGAAGCAGTGGTTGGCCACAAAATCAAAATGAAATGAATAAAGAAGCTCCAGCCAGAGATGTATGCATGATAATGATATGAATAGTTTAGAATCAACGCTACAAAGCTTTATTTCACATTTTTTCAGTCCTGTTAATATTAAAAACATTGGTTTGGCACTAGCAGCAGTCAAATGAACAACATTAATTACCTGTCTTCCTGTTTCTCAAGAATATTAACGTAGTTTTTAATAGGTCTGTTTTTCCTTTCATGCCTCTTGAAAACTTCTATGCTTACATAAACATACTTAAAAGGTTTTCTTTAAGATATTTTATTTTTCCATTTAAAGGTGGACAAAAGCTACCTCCCTAAAAGTAAATACAAAGAGAACTTATTTACACAGGGAAGGTTTAAGACTGTTCAAGTAGCATTCCAATCTGTAGCCATGCCACAGAATATCAACAAGAACACAAAATGAGTGCACAGCTAAGAGATCAAATTTCAGCAGGCAGCTTTATCTCAACCTGGACATATTTTAAGATTCAGCATTTGAAAGGTTTCCCTAGCCTCTTCCTTTTTCATCAGCCCAAAACGGTGTAACTCTATTCTGGACTTCATTGCTTGATTCTGTCTTCTGTATAACTCTTAAGTCCACCAAAAGTGAACCCTCTATATTTCCTCCCTTTTTATCATCTTATAAGATACATTACTAAAGGTGACCGACTCTTTTTTAAATCTGAGAATTTTAAGTTCTAGCCCCATGATAACCTCTTTCTTTGTAATTTATGTTTTCATATATCTTTGGTCCCAGAGATGTTTAGACAATTTTAGGCTCAAAAATTAAAGCTAACACAGGAAAAGGAACTGTACTGGCTATTACATAACAAACAATGGATCCAAGAGAAGAAAAAGAAGAAAGAAAGGTTTTTTTGTTTTTTTGTTTTGTTTTGGTTTGGTTTTTGTTTTTGTTTTTGTTTTTGTTTTTTTTGAGACGGAGTCTCGCTCTGTCGCCCAGGCTGGAGTGTAGGGTGCGATCTCAGCTCACTGCAAGCTCCGCCTCCTGGGTTCACGCCATTCTCCTGCCTCAGCCTCCCGAGTAGCTGGGACTACAGGCGCCCACCACCATGCCCAGCTAATGTTTTGTATTTTTCGTAGAGACGGGGTTTCACCATGTTAGCCAAGATGGTCTTGATCTCCTGCCCTTGTGATCCACCCACCTCGGCCTCCCAAAGTGCTGGGATTACAGGCATGAGCCACCGCACCCGGCCTTTTTTTTTTTTAATAGAAAAAATAATCTGACTCCCACTACATCAAGACTAATCCTGCTCCGTGTGTTTTTCACATATATTATAGAATGCTTTTGCATGGACTATCCTCTTGTTTTTATTAAAAACAAATGATTTTTTAAAAGTCACTAACAAAAACAATTCACTAAAAATAAATATGTCATTATGCTTTAAAAAAATAACCTCTTGTAGTTATAAAATAAAACGTTTGACTTCTAATCTCTGTCTCTGTGAGTGTCCTTCAAGAACCAAAGATGTGGATGGTAACAGCTAGATCTGGCAGATATTAAATGAATCCAGGGGTTTTCTCAACTCTGGTTTCTTTGACAGCAGGAGTGCTCGTTTATCAACTGAAACTTACTGAACCCTTTCTATGTGTGACATTAAGCGTAGTGCTATTGTTTCGAATTTTTTTCTTAGTCACCAGCAATAATTTTTGTTCATAATATTCTTTTAATTTCTTGCCTTATAATCAAGAAATTTATGAGTAAAATGTATTATTTTTAAAGTATGGTTACAAAAATTCAAAAGAGAAACATGGAAAGTAAAAAATAGAAGCTTACCCCCAGCAATCCCATTTCCCAGAGGTCACGCTGTCAATGCACAATCTTCCAGTCGTTTACTGATGCATATGCATGACAAATACATTATATTCCCATTGCATGGGTCACATCAGTAATTTCATACTATACATTATGTTCTGTAACTTGCTTTTTTAACTTACCAACTTATCACAAACAGCTGTTTGTTTCAGTATAGAGAATTCAATTTTTTTCATGAGTACACAGTACTAAAATGGTACTCTAACCATTCCCTTTTGATAGGCACTTAGGATGTTTCCAATTATTTCTTAGTTCATCTATTTAAATATTAATTTAACAAATACTGGGTGCCCTCAAAGTTCTAGGCCCAGGGAAACATCTATGAATAAGGCAAACTCCTTGTCTTAACAGAGCTCACATTCTATTAGGTGGGACAAACAATAAAGGGACTGCAAATATGACAGAGAGCATTCAAAGTAGTAGAGTCAGGGAAGAGCACTCTGAGAAAGAACATTTTGCGGAAGAACTATCACCACACACAGGCAACTAAAAAATATTTTATTACATACATATTGACAAAAATAAAAACCTCTTAAATTCCAGTGTTAAGTTCAAAGCAGAAAACTTCTTATTTTAATTCTATTTTGATTTTAATCTTTTATGAATGAAGCTCAGAGAAATGCGTGAGCAAAATATTCATCTCTTTGTCCATTTTTCTTGCATATTTTGAGTGTAGACCTCCTCCTTAAAAGTTCCACCTGCAGCCAGGCGTGGTGACTCATGCTTGTAATCCTAGCACTTTGGGAGGCCGAGGCGGGCAGATCACCTGAGGTCAGGGGTTCGAGACCAGCCTGGCCAACATGGCGAAACCCTGTCTCTACTAAATATACAAAAATTAGCTGGGCATGGTGGTGCACACCTGTAGTCCCAGCTACTCAGGAGGCTGAGGCAGGAGAATCGCTTGAACTTGGGAGGCGGAGGTTGCAGTGAGCCAAGATCACACCACTGCACTCCAGCCTGGGCAACAGAGTGAGACTCCGTTTCAAAAAAAAAAAGCTCCACCTGAGCTTCCAAATGTTTTCCTATGACAATCTTCATCTATAATTCTCTCTAAGAGCCCTCTCTTCCACCAAAATCCCAGTTCCAAGGGCTACTGCTAGGGTGTGCAGATCACCAGGCAAATTTTTTTTGCAGGGCTTCTGTCTATATAAACACTTTTATTAAAAATACTTTATAAAATTTATAGGTCCATGTGCATGCAGTATAGTGATTTTTTGATAAAGATTTAGAATAATAGGAAGATTTGTTTATTTATTTTCCGATCAGTACATGTAAAGATTCTTCTTGGCATCCTGGTACTATCTCTTTGGTCCAGGAATCATTTCTTTTTTATCAAATGAGCCATTTCTAGCTAATTTCATATCTTTTACCACAAGAAAGGGTAGCAATGCTGTTATTAATCATAATGTCATGGCTCTTTGTAATATGTTTGTATTAAAATAATATGAATCTTCACCCCTTTCCAATATCCTGCTACCATTTATTTAATCTTGGCTACATTATGCCTTTTGACATTGCATCATCCATTGTGCTACCCATGAATACTGGGTATCACTCAGAGACAATCACTCAAAGATTGTTACTGGTACAACACAGTTCAATACAGTACAATTGTTACTGGTACAATGTTTGATGATAATCACAAATTCAAGTCTTACCCAGGGTATACATACGAGAAAACATGAATGATTCGTTGTTTATTGCTCATGTTAAATTTATCATTTAGAATGTTATAGCATCACATAGAACAACACATCTTTCAACTGTGTCTTGTGTTGAACTTTTTAGGCCATCATCATTACATTTCTAGAATTGATCTCTGCCACTCTTGACTGCACCCTACCTCCCATACACCACCAGCAGCAGAGAGGGGATTGTGGACAGAATAAAACGAACAGCTCCATTTGCACAAGGAATGTCTGTCCCTCCTCTAGGAGAGCTTAACATTGACCAGGGAGAAGAGAACACAGCATCATCACATCAGTCAGAAGGGCCCACTGGTGTGAAGAAGCAATAGTCTTAAAAGCCCTCAGAAGAGATAAGTGCAGCCACCCCCGCCACCCCCCACCAAAAGGACTGCCTGACCCATGGCATAGAATCTGCAGAGGGGACAGGGTGATTTTCCTGAATGCCATTGGCAAGCGGGGTAAGGACATCTGATGTCACCCTGCAGCCCTTGGATGTTATATAGCAGAAGTGGCATCATACTCAGAACAAAGTGCAAGTGGATGCATGGGTCAACACATGTGGGTTGGGCAGTGGACCTTAGATAGCTGACAACCCTAAATTAGATCTATGCCCAATGTGAGTGAGAATTACCCAAAATCAGCATGTCAGCATCATTCTGGCAGCCAAATTTCATGTAATCCTGCAAAAGAAATACTTTGCCAACCAGAAGTAGCAGTCTGCTCTCCAGGCCACCCTCCTGAAACTAAAGCCTGGAAACAAGACCTAGGATGATCCTATAGTTACAAGTTGCAGAGCTCCCCAGGACATCTGGTCAACCTTATATACAGGGAGAGAAAGGGGGAGTACCCCAGAGAGAAAAAACAGAGCAGGCATCAGAAGAGGACTTGGAAAATTTCAAAGAGGGCACTCCAAAGAATAAGGCTCTATGAGGCACAGGACTGGGGTAAGGCCCTCACTTGCTCAGATCTAAGGGTGGTATAGGTACAGCCAATCTTCAAATGTATGCAAAGCTTAAAGGAGTAGCAGAGTAAATGTATGGTTGAAGAGAAAATGTTTGGTTAGTTCCTAATCTAAATCTTATATGATCTATATAATAATGTTTCCAAAGATGGAATGAACATCTAACATTAAAGTTCCCCATTTACACAGGCCATGAGCCCTGAAACACCCATCCCAGGATTGCTGATGGGTGTTTCGGGGCTCATGGCCTGTGTAAATGGGGAACTTTAATTATGCCCTTGCACCTTGGCTGCCGCGTGAGAGGCATGTTGGAAATACAAACTGTTGCAACCCATCTCAGACTTACAAAACCAGAATCTGCATGTTTAAAAAACTCCTAGGTAATTCATATGTTTTACAGGCATCTTTTTTTATGACATTAACTTTGAATTTAGTGCAGCATTATGTGAACTGGGCTGTTCTGTACATGTGATAATTACAACAAATTTAACAGTTACCCTTGTGTTTATTTCTTCACAAATTACGTGAGAAACCGTAAGGGGAAATGCCAATCCCTGTCCTAAGAGTGCTCTCACGCTTTCTACTATCTGCTTCCTCTTGTGCCTAAAAGTTTTCAGACAGCTCATGACCTTTTCTATTCAGCTCTTCAAATCTGCCAAGTGTTTTGCTAAAACCCCTTCATTATCTGATTGGATGTATTACATCTGATCAAATTTGCCTGTCAGCTGCTTGCAGCAAGGGTGGAATTACAGGAAAGTTAAGTGGGAACTTACTTGTATTTAATGGGAATCTTTTGTAGTAAAAGTAATCACAGGGAAATCAAAGCAAGTACATTCTGACTTGCCTAGGGTGAAATCATGTCTCATTCAAACTAACTTCACAAACCCAGTGAGCAGATAGAGAATATTCATAAATTCACATCAAAACACTTATGAAAAGTGAGGTCATTTACCAACTGCATTCCAGTAACGATCCATTATCTCAATAGAGATCTTCTTACTTTTAAATGTGAGGCTAACTTGTATAAATTAAGACTTAAATATTCCCAAACAACACTGACAACCAAATTGCCTGTTCCCATACCTAATTCCAATAACTAGGATTTTTCACTTTTTTCTTTCTTTTTGAGACAGAGTCTCACTTTGTCACCCAGGCTGGAGTGCAGTGGTGTGATCTTGGCTCACTGCAGCCTCCACTTCCCGGGTTCAAGGGATTCTCCAGCCTCAGCCTCCTGAGTAGCTGGGGGTTTACAGGCATGCACCACTACGTCCAGCTAACTTTTGTACTTTTAGTAGAGACAGGGTTTCACTATGTTGGCCAGACTGGTCTCGAACTCCTGGCCTCCAGTGATCAGCCCACCTCGGCCTCCCAAAGTGCTGAGATTACGGGCGTGAGTCACCTCACCCAGCCCTGGATTTTTTCACTTTCTGTCTCTCAACAACTCTTTCCTTCTGATGGCTCTTTACTAATTAGTTCAGACTTCGATCAATTAATTTGATGCATTTAGTTCTCTACTTCTCTTCCATTGTACTCTTTCTCTTTTCAGCCTTCTCTTTCTAAGCTTCTCCCCACATTCTAATCTAGTCTGGAAACATAGCCTATTTTTCAGTCATCAAAACTATCCTCTATTACCTATGTAGCAGGAAAAAAAAAAAGACCACTTGATGTTGAATTCAATTTGGAATGATGTGATTTAAATATTTCAAACAATATTGCAGTTCCAGTGTACCTTGTTATCTAACAATACTGCACATTTGAGAGTGTTCTTTTCTATGCTGGTGAATCTAATACAGAAATATTCAAGATAAACTACAACAACTCATAGACTTTTTCAAGCCAAAACAAGGCTTTTTCTATAATTCATTCAAGAAAAGATATTCACTCAGCAAATTTGATAGGAAATACATGATGCTAGAATGTAGAAAAATCAGAAAGGAAGATGTGATCCTTTCTTTAAAGATGTTTACTACAGATCAGTGAACCCAGCCTGTTTGTAAATAACAACTCACTCAAAGAAAAACAGGGTTAGTCCCTTTGAAAAGTTACTAACCAAGTGCTTTGTGAATAGACAGCGTGATTAATTTTGGGTGACAGGGCAAATCTTTGCTGAGGAGATGCAATTAAAGATATTAAAGAGGAGGAGGTACAAGAACATGCCACAGGGAACAAACGTGGGTGTTGGTACAAAATGTTTTACAAGTTGTGCGTTTGTAGCATGGTAAGTCATCCAGGGTCAACGTGGATCATGCACCTGGGAATCTGGGGGAATAACAGCGTGGAAAAGATGTTTGGGGCCCAATAGTACAGAGTTTTGAAAAACATGTTGACAGATTTGGATTTTATTGAAGCAAGCCATGAAAGAGTAGAGTACATAAAACCAAAGAGATCGGATCTGTGGCCGAGAAAGACAAAACTAGCACTGAAGTGGAGGATGGAGCACAGAAGAAAATAGTAAGTTATAAAATAACCAATTTATAAATGAAGATAAATATATGTATGCTATTAAATTTCACAATACAGGCATATATACAGTCACAATATAAAACCATGCAAAATTTCAAATTGCTGTAAGCACATTTATCTGAGCCATGTATTTAATAGTTATGTATAGATTATCTATTATTGACCATGAAAAAAGTGAAGCTAAAATATTATAGCTGGTATTTATTGATTATTTTCTACCCACCTTTATTTCAGAAAGGATTTCCAGTGCTTACAAGAGTATCTAAAATTATAAAGCGCACAAGTCTTGAGGCAATAAGAGAGTACAGCATAGTGATGAGTTCTCAGATTTTGAACTAAATATAAAGGGGGCAAGATACAATACTAAAATAACCATTGCATGTAAACAGAATTACCATATGATTCAGCAATTTCTGGATCTTCTGGTATATACCCAAAGGAATTGAAAAGAAAACTCAAATAGATATTGGTACACCCATATCATAGCAGCATTATTCACAGTAGCTAAAAAGCGGAAGTAACCCAAATATCCATCAATGGATGAATGGACAAACAAAATGTGGCATATACATACAGTGGAATACTATCCACCTTTAAACAAGAGGAAAATTCTGACACCATGCTACAACATGGATGAAGCTTGAGGACTTTATGCTAAGTGAAATGAGCTAGTCACAAAAGTACAAAGTATAAATAGTGTATGATCCCACTCATACGAGGTATCTAGAGTAATCAAATACACAGAGACAGAAAGTAGAATGGTAGTTTCAGTGGCTGAGGGGAGTGGAGAATGGGGAGTTATTATTAATGGGTACAGAGTGTCAGTTTAGGAAAATGAAAAAGTTGTAGAGATGGATGGTGGTGATGGCTGCAAAATATGAATGTACTTGATACTACTGAACTTTACACTTAAAATAGTTAAAACGGTAAACTTTATATCATGTATATTTCGCCATAATTTTTTTTTTTAAAGATGCAATCCTTTTCTGTCACCCAGGCTGGATTTCAGTGGCACGATCTTGGCTCACTGCAACTTCTGTGTCGGGGATTCAATGATTCTCTTGCCTCAGCCTCCTGAGTACCTGGGATTACAGGTGCCTGCCACCATGCCTGGCTAATTTTTTTGTATTTTTAGTAGAGACAGGGTTTCACCATGTTGGCCAGGCTGGTCTCAAGGTCTCAAACTCCTGACATCAGGTGATCTGCCCGTCTTGGCCTCCCAAAGTGCTGGGATCGCAGGTATGAGCCACCATGCCTGGCCCATAATTTTTAAATGTTTAAATTTAAATTTAAATTTTTTTTTTTTTTTTTTTAGATAGGGCTTTGCTTTTTTGCCAGGCTGGAGTGCAGTGGCTCCATCACAGCTCACAGCAACCTCAACCTCCTGGGGCTCAAGCAGTCCTCCTACCTCAGCCTCTTGAGTAGCTGGGACCACAGGTGCACACCACCAAGACCAGCTAATTTTTTGTATTTTTTTTGTAGAGATGAGATCTTGTCATGTTGCCCAGGCTGGTCTCTAACTCCTGGGCTCAAGCAGTCCTCCCATTGACCATCCAAAGTGCTGGGATTACAGGCCTGAGCCACCAGGCCCCGCCAATGTTTAAATTTTTAAAAAGATGTAAGGAAGGGATCTAGTTTCAGCTTTCTACATATGGCTAGCCAGTTTTCCCAGCACCATTTATTAAATAGGGAATCCTTTCCCCATTTCTTGTTTTTGTCACACCAGTTAGAATGGCCATCATTAAAAAATCAGGAAATGACAGGTGCTGGAGATGATGTGGAGAAATAGGAACACTTTTACACTGTTGGTGGGACTGTAAACTAGTTCAACCATTGTGGAAGTCAGTGTGGCGATTCCTCAGGGATCTAGAACTAGAAATACCATTTGACCCAGCCATCCCATTACTGGGTATATACCCAAAGGACTATAAATCATGCTGCTATAAAGTCACATGCATACGTATGTTTATTGCGGCACTATTCACAATAGCAAAGAGTTGGAACCAACCCAAATGTCCAACAACAATAGACTGGATTAAGAAAATGTGGCACATATACACCATGGAATACTATGCAGCCATAAAAAATGATGAGTTCGTGTCCTTTGTAGGGACATGGATGAAACTGGAAAACATCATTCTCAGTAAACTATCGCAAGGACAAAAAACCAAACACTGCATGTTCTCACTCATAGGTGGGAATTGAACAATGAGAACTCATGGACACAGGAAGGGGAACATCACACTCCGGGGACTGTTGTGGGGTGCGGGGAGGGGGGTGGGACAGCATTAGGAGATACACCTAATGCTAAATGACGAGTTAATGGGTGCAGGAAATCAACATGGCACATGGATACATATGTAACAAACCTGCACATTGTGCACATGTACCCTAAAACCTAAAGTATAATAAAAAAAAAAATTTTTTTTAAAAGAACCATACCACCTAAATTATTCTTAATCTTAATGGCTACATATAATTGTATTATATTCATCTATTGCATTGTTTATGATTACATAATTGGTTTGTTTCTATAAACCTTTACTAAGCCCCTTGTACATCTCCAGGGCTATGCTAGGTGGAAACTGGTGATATAAAAAGAATCTTTAAATGTCCAATAAGAATAGAAATTATATGCTCCATTAATCAATATAATATAAAAGGGATTTAATCCTTTCAAACATTGGCAAACACATATAGCGGGCTTATTAATCTCTGATACGCTTTCCTACAAACCTTACATCCATTTACTCATTTAATCATCACAAAAAATCCTGTGAGGTAGAGATTTCAACTGGCTACAATTTAAAGATAAGCAACTGTAAAGTGTCAATACCTTGTCATCCAAGGCCACACAGCCAAGGAATAAATGGTGGAGTTGTCAGTCCAGCTACAGTGTCCATGGTCTTAATCATCCAGCTAGAAGGCCTCTCATGTGAGGAGGTTGTATTTTTCAGTTCCTCCCAGTTTTTCTCTGACTTCTTTGGCTGATTTTCTCGGTCTCTTTGTTAGAGCTCTCTTCATTCTCCTGCTCCTTGGATATTGCTGTCTCTCCGATAATGGTTGTAGTGAAACGATGTGTGGCCAGCAGAATTCTAAGATGGCACCCAAGACTACTCTTTCCTGGTGTACGTGCCCTGCATAATCCCAATGACTGTGAATAGCATGGGTTTTACCCTGGGATGAGGGTATGTTATATGACACAGTTGACTTTTAAAAAGGGAGATTATCCTGGTGAGCCAAACCAAATCACATGAGTTTTTGAAGGCAGAAAATTTTTCTCAGGTTAGTCCCAGGAGAAGTCAGAGAAATGCACTCTGGTGGCCCAGAAAAAAAGCAAACATTTATTCATTTCATGAACTGCTCATTGAGAAAGATGACCTTCAGGAGCTGAAAACAGTTCTCAGCCCACAGGTAACATGAAAATGGGGATCTCAGTCCTTCAACTGCAAAAAAATTAATTCTGCCAATTTCCAGGGAACCTGGAAGAGGACAAGCCTTGATAAGATGACAGCCTTGGCTGACACCTTGATTTGTGCTCCAAGACCTTGAGAAGAGAATGCAGCCATTCCTTCCTTGCACTTTTGACACAGAACTATAAGCTAATAAATGCTGTTGTTTTAAGCCCCTAAATTTGTGGTATTTTGTTACCCAGCAATAGAAAACTGATATAGGATCCCACAGTGGTAGAGTCTATTTCCCTTACTAAATAAACACTATGTAACGTTCACTCCTTTTCCAAGTGTGTGTAATAAAGACATCGTTGCTTAACGACAGGGATACGTTCTGAGAAATGCTTCATTAGGTGATTTTGCCGTTGTGTGAACATCACAGAGTGTATTGACACAAACGTAGATAGCATAGCCTACTATACACCTAAGGTATATAGTATAGCCTATTGTTCATAGGCTGCAAACCTGTACAGCATGTCATTGCACTGAGTGCTGTAGGCAATTGTGACACAATGGTAAGTAGGTATGTACCTAAACAAGTCTAAACATAGAAAAGGTACAGTAAACATATAGTATAAAAGATTTAAAAAAATAGTACACCTGTATTGGGCACTTACCACGAATGGAACTTGCAGGACTGGAAGTTGCTCTGTCTGAGTCAGTAAGTGAGTGGTGAGTGAATGGGAAGGCCTAGGTGTTGCAGGAAGTCAGGGACCCCGAACAGAGGAAACAAACTCCCCCATTCAAGCACTAAAACTGGATAATCTTAGAGACTGCCTTGATGTGACAACTTCAGATTTTCAGCAGCATCAAAATGTCTTGGTGTTTGCCCTAAGACTTCAAACAACTCAGATGCTCTGCACACTTTAGGAAAAAAATTTTATATCAAAAACTATATGTTATTAACTACATCTTACTACAAAACTAGTTTGCATATTTTAAAATCAGTGGCACAATTGGCAAATTTGAATAAGGTCTGTAGATTAGTGATAAAATAATAACAATGTTAGTTTACGAGTTTTAATAATTGTACCATAGTTTATGTAAGGTCTCACCATTTGGAGAAACTGGTGAAGGCTATACTTGTACTATTTTTGCCACAGCTTTATACATTTGAATTTATTTCAAAATGAAACAGTTTTGAATTAATTTTTTTTCTGTGAGTGCTAATTTCTCTATATGTAATTGGCATCTTTTGAGTAAAACTTACAACTTTGCCCTTTTAAAATCCTAAATTTGATGGAAATCACATATTATGGGAAGGTAAAAATAAAGAATGATAATCTCGGTTGTTCTATATCTGAGCAAGAATCAGGGAATGCTGGGAACTTCCCGCCCAGAGACCCAGCTAACTTTCTTCTTCCTTATTTTTTTCTTTTTTAGAGATGGGGTCTCACTGTGTCACCCAGACGAATGCAGTGGTGTGATCATAGCTCATTGTCACTTCAAACTCCTGAGCTCAAGCAATCGTCCTAGCTCTCTGCCTCCCTAGTAGCTGGGACTACAGGTGCACAACACCACTCCTGGCTAAAGTGCTGAGATTACAAGTGTGAACCATCATGCTTCGCCTTGACAGTCTTAATAATTTTGAACAAAGGGTCCACATTTTCATTTTGCACAGGGCCCAGATTAGGCAGCTGATCCTGGGTGAAGGCACCTTCAGCACCAATAAGGTCTCATCCAGGATAAGATTTTATAGACACTACAGCTTTAAATGCCTAAACCCCTGCTACAGTCCCAGTCCCTTTAGGCTGGAAAGTGAGACTCCAGCCTCAAGGTTGTTTACCATTTACCTAAAAAGTCCTTAGTGAATGTTAATTCCCATCCATTTCCCTCATTCTTCCTCTCTCTCCTTCCCATTTTCCATCCTTCCTTTCCCTTTTCTTCCCCATCTTATTCTCCTTTCTTCTTCCATTTTTTCCCCTTCTAGTTCTCCCACCACCTTACTTATTTGTCCCACCTCATTCTGCCTCTCCTCCCCTATTTCTGATGTTTCAAATTCCCAGTCCTTTCTTCCATCCCTCCTTCCCTTTCTATCCTACCCATACCCACCCATATTCCCTGTTCAGGGTGAGGCCTTTGAGAGCTGGTACCCCAGGAGCTAGTGTGGCCAGAGACAATAAGTCTTGGTGCTTCAACTAATGCCAACTCTAAGATCCCAGAATGACCAAACTCGGGCTACTTTGGTCATGCAGAGATGGAATCAATTACTGTCTCTTGACCTTTCCAATCTACATTTCAAATTTTTATTCCCTACTTTCTGTTCATTTCGGATTGAATCCAAGAAAAATCCACTTTTGGGTGTCTTGAAGAGCATATTACCTCTTTCAAATGAGCTGAAGGCTGGGTTCAGTGGCTCACACCTGTAATCCCAACATTTTGGGAGGACAAGGGAAGAAGATTGCTTGGGCCTAGAAGATCAAAACTGCCTGGACAACATAGCAAGACCTTGTCTCTACAAAAAATTCAAAAAATTAGCCAGGTATGGTGGTGTGCAACTGTAGTCCAAGCTACTCAGGAAGCTGAGGTGGGAGGATCACTTGAACCTGAGAGGTCAAGCCTGCAGTGACCTATGATGGTGCCATTGCATTCAAATGTGCAGAGTGAGACCCTGCCAAAAAAAAAGAAAAGAAAAAAAAGAAAAAAAATGAAAGAAAGAAAAGAAAAAAATAAGAAATGATTTGAAAATAGATCTGAGGGAAAGGAAATAGACTAGAGATCTCTCAAGCTCCTGAAGTCTTGCAAATTTGGAGAAGGCAAGGTTACTCTGTAGTCTATCCTGTCAGCATAAGACCTTAAGCGTGCTTATTCATGCTTACATAACGTATCATCAGAGGTGGCTGCATCTCGTTAGAGTCTCCGTGCTCTTCATAGAAGGTGCTGTCCTCCTTTTTCAGAACCTTGCTGAACAGCAGAAAGGTAAGGATTATAAATCTTCGCTGGCAAAGCTCAAACAAAAACAAACAAAACCCGTCTGGGGGTGGTGCCAAATCCAATGGCAGTAGTAGATCTTTATTTGCCCAAGTCCCTGCCCATGTGGGAGTCTGGTGATTTTGGTGTGAAGAACTTTGTTCCCTTTCAGTAAAATCAAAACACATTGGACAGAGGTGTCATCTGGGTTCACACAAAGGAATATCTTTTCTTAGTTCAGACAGAGTGGGAAATGAGCTAATCAGAGTAGGTTCTGGAAAAGAAATCATATTATTTTCATGGCAGGATGCGTGGGAAAAGGAAAAAGACCTTCAATATTGTTTGTTTTATTTATTTTTATGGAACAGTGGTTTTCTAGAAGTAGAGAAATTGTTGTGGGATAAAGAGATCCAAATTGTGTGATCCAAATTTTGTTGGATCAGGGAACCAAAAATGTTTGGCCAAGTAAAGGGTGAGTAGCCTATGGGGTACAGTGGCTCATGCTTATAAATCCAGCACTTTAAGAGGCTGAGGAAGGGAGATCGCTTGAGCTCAGGAGTTTGAGACCAGCCTGGGCAACATGGACCCTGTCTCTACAAATTTTTTTTTTAATTAGCTGAATGTGGTGGTACACACCTGTAGCCCTAGCTACTCAGGAGGTTGAGGTGGGAGGATGGCTTGAGCCCAGGAGTTTGAGACCCGAGTGAGCTATGATTGCACCACCACACTCCAGCCTGGCAATGAAACGAGATCCCGTCTCAAAAAAAAATTAAAAAGTATGAGTAGCCTGATAATTTGTTAGGGTAACATAAACTGCTGTAAGAAATAAATCCAAAATTTCTAATGTTAATTAGCAAAATGAAAGTTTTTTTCTTACTCATATAAAGGACCAATGCAGGGATGCCTTGTCAGTCAGTAGCTTCCATAATGATTCTGCAGGGCAGGGTCTTTCCTTCTTCTAAATCAACTGCTTTCTAGGGCCGCGGAGTCCTCTGAAGTAAATGGTGTAAGAGAGAATGAAGAAGCCTCACCTACTTCTTAAAAACCATCAGCCCAGCCGGGTGCAGTGGCTCATGCCTGTAATCCCAGCACTTTGGGGGGCCAAGGCAGGCAGGTCACTTGAGGCCAGGAGTTTGAGACCAGCCTGGCTAACGTGGTAAAACCCTATCTCTTCTAAAATACAAAAATTAGCCAGGCGTGGTGATGCACGCCTGTAATCCCAGCTGCTCAGGAGACTGAAACACGAGAATTGCTTGACCCTGACAGGTAGAGTTGCAGTGAGCAGAGATTACGCCACTGCACTCCAGCCTGGGCAACAGGGCGAGACTCTGTCTCAAAACAAACAAACGGCTGGGCGTGGTGGCTCACGCCTGTAATCCCAGCACTTTGGGAGGCCGAGGCTGGGAGATCACGAGGTCAGGAGATCGAGACCATCCTGGCTAACATGGTGAAACCCCGTCTCTACTAAAAACACAAAAGATTAGCCGGGTGTGGTAGCACGCAACTGTAGTCCCAGCTAGTTGAGAGGCTGAGGCAGGAGACTTGCTTGAACCAGGGAGGTAGAAGTTGCAGCGAGCCGAGATAGTGCCACTGTACTCCAGCCTGGGTGACAGAGTGAGACTCTGTCTCAAAAACAAAAACAAAACAAAACAAAAAACAACAAAAAAACAAAAAAACCATCAGCCCAGCCCAAATATCCATGATGGATGAGTGATAAATGAAACGTGGTCTGTCCATACAATGGAACAAGATGTAGCCTGAAAAAGGAAGGAAATTCTGACACTTGCTGACATGGGTGAACCTTGAAGACATGCTAAGTGAAAGAAACCAGACACAAAAGGACAAATACGGTATGATTCCATTTACATCAATTACCTGAGATAGTCACATTTATGGAGACAGAAAATAGAAGAATATTTACCAGGCCTTGTGGGGAGCAGGGAATGGGAAGCTTTTTTTTTTTTTTTAATTATACTTTAAGTTCTGGGATACATGTGCAGAACGTGCAGGTCTGTTACATAGGTGTACACATGCCATGGTGGTTTGCTGCACCCATCAACCTATCATCTACATTAGGTATTTCTCCTAATGCTATCCCTCTCCTAGGACCCCCATCCCCTGACAGGCCCTGGTGTGTGATGTTCACCTCCCACTTATGAGTGAGAACATGCAGTGTTTGGTTTTCTGTTCCTGTGTTAGTTTGCTGAGAATGATGGTTTCCAGCTTCATCCATGTCCCTGCAAAGGGCATGAAACTTTTAAAATGAGTACTGAGTTCCAGTTGGGATGATGACAGAGTTCTGGAGACAGTGGTGATGCTTGCACAGCAATGTGCCTGCCTCAGCCTCCCAAAGTGCTGAGATTACAGGCGTGAGCCACTGCACCTGGCCAAAAGATGTACCTTCTGACAAAAAAATTTAAAAAATTAGCCATGACCCAGGTGTGGTGGCTTATGCCTGTAATCCCAGCATTTTGGGAGGCAGAGGCGGGTGGATCACTTGAGGTCAGGAGTTTGAGACCAGCCTGGCCAACATGGGGGAACTCTGTCTCTACTAAAAGTACAAAAATCAGTTAGCCATGGTGGAGTGCACCTGTAATCCCAGCTACTCAGGAGGCTGAGGCAGGAGAATCACTTGAACCCAGGAGGCAGAGGTTGCAATGAGCTGAGATCACGCCACTGCACTCCAGCCTGGGCGACATAGTGAGACTCCATCTAAAAAAAAAAAAAAAAATGAATGAATGTACTTAATGTTCCTGAACTGAACTGTAAAGTTAAAAATGGTTAAAAGGGTACATTTTATGTTATGTATATTTTACCAAAAATTTTTGTTTAAAACCCCCAACCCAGAACTAGTGGAGAGGGTCTGGGAATAAACTACCTTTGTCTGGGCAGCAGATTCTCAGTAGTAATTCCACACTGTGCAGCATGAGGTTTTGGTGGACATCTAGCCTTTCTACCACAGCCGGGAATGGTAAGAGGAAGGCACTGAGTGGGGATCCTCACGCACCCCTACTCAAATAAAATATATCATGGTCAATATTTGCTTTCAATGTTAATAGCCTATTCTTACCTGTTCAGATAAGTTATTTATATAGCTAATATTTACTGAGCCCTTAAAATGCCCTAACCAGTGCTATAAATGTTCTGTATATATTATTTAACCATATGAGGTAGATACTCTTATTGTCTCTACTTTAAGATAAAAGACCTAAGGCACAGAGAAATTCTATAACTAGGCCAAGACTGAATGACATAGCCAGGATTAGACAGACCCACAGTCTAATTCTAGAGTCCATATGCTTAACCACAATGCCATATTGCCTTCTGGGAAGCTGTAGTACATTGTGACTTATTCATGATATATTTGGCTAAGACCGTGGCTTAGCTGTTTTTAATACAAGCTTACACAAAAGAAAAGTTTTAGTTTTCTGTCATTTAGTGTAAGCTATTAGGTGGACCCAGAGAAGAGGCCAGCACTGCTCTGTGGGATCATTTAGGGACCCAAACTCTTTCTACCTTGTTGCTCCACCTTTCTGTAGGGTGTGCCCCTTGTCCACCAGCACACCCCTTGTTCCAGTCCAAAGGAAGTGGGAAAGAGGAAGCGGAGGGCAAGCAGCTTTCTTCTAAGCACAGGTGACCCTTGAACAACAAGGATTGGAACTGCATGTGTCCACTTAGACCACGGATTTTCTTCTGCCTCTACCACCCCTGAGACAGCAAGACTGACCCTTACTGTTCCTCCTCCTCCTCAACCTATTCAACATGAAGATGACTAGGATGAAGACCTTTACAATGATTCACTTCCACTTGAAAAACAGCAAATGTATTTTCTCTTCCTTATTTTCTTAATAACATTTTCTTTTTCCTAGCTTACTTCATTGTAAGAATACAGTATATAACAAATATAATATAGAAAATATGTGTTAATTGTTCATGTTATTAGTAAGGCTTCAGTCAACAGTAGGCTATTAGTAGTTAAGTTTGGAGAGAGTCAAAAGCTATATTTAGATTTTAAACTGTGAGGAGGCTAGCACCCTTAACCCTCTTATTCAAGGGTCCGCTGTACACAACCTGGAATTTGAACACATTTCCACACCAGCCTTAACTTAGTCACATGGTCACACCTAGCTGTGACAAGACCTGGGAATGTAGTGTCTAGCTAGGAAGCCATGTATACATTTGCAATTCAGGGGAGACTTGATATTAGCAATCTGCCATGCATGGGCATCACAGAAAGATCATGTGTCTAATTGTCAGACCACATGTAGTAGCAGGAAACCAAAGATGGATAGTTATTAAAAAGAATGTGTAGAAAAACCAATTTGGAAAATGTCTAGGTCATTTAGAGAATAAGGTGAAAAATAGCCTGTAGAAATGGGTAAGCACAGCTTGGTAGTGGGATGAGCCCTGATTTTGAATTCCAAAATTCTCAGATTCTAAATTTGGCTCTGCCCTTACTAGTGTGTGAGCTTGAGCTATTAACTTCTCTCAACTTCAGTTTCCTCATCTATAAAACAAAATTGACTGCAATACTTACTTTCAGAATGATTTCGGCAAATAATAAGATGAAGCATGTGATGTCTAAAAAATTTTTAAAGTTTAATATTTCCAAAACCAAACTCTCAATATTCTTTCCCGAACCTGTTTTTCTCATAGTCTTCTTTATCACAGTAGTTGGCAACTCCATCTTTCTGAATTCTCCGACTAAAATCCTTGGAGTAATCATTGACTGTCACTCTTCATCTTGATATCTAAACCATCAGCAAATCCTCTCCACCATTCTTGCAAACTATGACCAGAATTCAATCACTTCCCACTATTGGTCCTGCTACTTGCCTGATCCAAATCATTTTGCTCTGCCTGGAAGGTTGCAATAACCTAAGTGTTCTCCTGCTTCTTCCTGTAATACCAGCACATTGAAATACTGGCAGATTGAGAGGCTGAGGCAGGTGGATCACTTGAGCCCAGGACTTTGAAACCAGCCTGGGCAACAAACAGAGTGAGAAGCCTCATCTCTACAAAAAATAAACAAAATTAGCCAAGTGTGGTGGTGCACACCTGAGGTCCTACCTACTCTGGAGGCTAAGGTGGGAGGATCGCTTGAGCCTGGGAGGTAGAGGCTGCAGTGAGCCGAGACTGCACCACCGAAGTTAAGCCTAGGTGACAGAGCAAGACCTTGTCTCAAAAAACAAACAAATGAAAAGACTTATAATGCTTAGGGCCCTTCTGTTTTGTCTCCCTTAGAGTAAAGCCCTTCATAATCTGATCCCTTGTTAACTCTCTGACCTCATCTCTTATTAGTCTCACATTTGTTCAATTCCAGCAGAACCTAGAGATAATAGGTTTTAGAGAAGCAGCTGTGAAATAAGGCTGGGATGCATGTATCATTATAATTCTCTAGCCAAGTGAGACCAAATCCACACCAGGAAAAGAAGGAAAAAGAAGTCTGAAGCATTTCAGTGTCCGAAAGGATTCTTTTGAAAGGACGTAAAGGTATATAGGGAGTAGCTGGGATTACAAGTGCGCCACCACGCCCAGCTAATTTTTGTATTTTTAGTAGAGACGGGGTTTCACCATATTGGCCAGGCTGGTCTCAAACTCCTGACCTCAAGTGATCCACCCACGTTGGCCTCCTAAAGTGCTGGGATTACAGGCGTGAGCCACCGCAACCAGCCTGTTTACTTATTTTGTGGTTCTCTCCTTTCCATGAGAATGTAAGCTCCAAGAGAACAAGCACCCTCCTATTTACCACTGTATCCACAGCACCTGATACAGTGCCTGCCTGCCATTCGATACATATTTCTTGAGTAAATGAATCAAGATAGTTGTGTGGTGTAAGCCACTAGGATGTGAATGATAAAATGGTATTCTATTAGTAACACTGATAACTTTAATAGCACTAATCACTGTAACAGGTAACTCCCTAGATTCTGGTGGTTATAGAATAACATTTTACCATTCACATGAAGTCTGAAACCTTCAACATGGCCATTCAGGGAATTATGCTACTTCCCTATGTCCTCTGGATTCAGGTAGCAGAAGGGAAAAAGGAATGGAGGATCAACATGGAGGCTTTTGTGCTAAGCTTAGAAGTATATAACTTCCTCTTGCACTCCTGGGGACTCAGGCACGTCAGATTTTTGTGTACCTAGGAAGATAATTGTTCTATTCACTATTGTGCTAACTAATCATCCCAAAATTTAGTGGCTTAAAACAATCATTATAATTTGTCTGTCACAGTTTCTGTGGCCCAGGAATTTGGAGAGGGCTCAACTGAATTTTTCTGGCTCATGGTTTCTCATGGATTTGCACAATGACAGCAGCTGCATGGGTCCGGAGCCTGTGGGGACTAGAGCATCTGAGTGCTGCTGGACGGCTCTCCTCATGTAGACTTAGGGAAATAAGTGTTCCCTCCCAGGGGCTAGTTTGAGCTTCCTCACAATATAGCACCTCAGGGCAGTCACACTGCTTACAGAGTGACTTAGGAGTCCCGCAAATGTTTCATCAGACAAGATGAAAATTGTATCACCTTTTTTTTACCTACCCTGGGAAGTCACGTAGCATCATTTCTGCTGTATTCTACTGGCTGAAACTGTCCCCAAAGTCTGCTCACTTTCAAGGAAAGGAGATAGAGCCCCCATCTCTTGATAGATGGAAGCTAAAGCTATATTATAAGAAGAATATGCAGGATGGGTAATATTCTGGTCTTCTCTGGAAAATACAATCTTCCACAAGGAGGAAAGAGATTAGTGATCAAGCAGCTAGTTGCCACACAGAAAGTGCAATAAGTATTTGATGATGCATTTTTGACCTCGCAGAAATGTGGCAAGATTAACAATGTGTTTGCAAATTAGTCTCCTTGCTTTAATTCAGTTCTACAATATTAAATTGAGTTCTATAGCATCCCAGCCTTCCACTACCATGATACAGAGGAATACCAAAACCAAAACAAACTAAAAAAGTCACTACCTTGTAGGAAATTACATTCTATAGAACACTTACCAGCTTACTCCTGTATTTAGCAGATTTGCTATAAGTTTGATGATATGAAAATTTATATCAAGAGGTATTTTACAGAGCTATTAAGAATTGTGTGAAATTTTGTCCATCAGTTCAAAGAAAATGGGGAAAAATGAGGCAATTATTACCTTTAAGAGAAACAGAAACTGTACAATAAATTAGAATTATAATACGTTATCTGGCTCAGCTATAAGCAAAACTTACATAATCATAACAATGAAAACAGTGAATATGGATTTAACCCAAATTGAAATAGAATTATACTGGAGGGAAAAAAAACAGGCAGAGGCCTGTGGAAGGAAGCTAAAATCCTTACCTGTCATACTGGACGTACCAATATACCTCTCAGACCTCCAACTGCAGGGAGCAAAATTGACCAACGGGCCCAGTTGCTGCACTCTGAAATTCACTGCATTCATGCTGCCCGGGGGCTGCTTTCAGCCAATTACTGACAGTGAAACAGATGCTAGGTAAGGCCCATTCCCAGGGGATGGGGATCCCTCCTATGGGTGACTGTGGTTCGAGGACTTTTTAATGGCCTTGCTGACCTTTCCTTAGATGGTGCTGTAGTCTAAGGTGATTCCCCATACCTTTTCTCCTGTCCCCTCTCTCCTGCACTTGGTAAAACCCACATGGCAATCTGGGAACTCTCACAGTCTTCCCCCAGTTCCCTCTCCATGATCTCTACAGGCATTTCTCCTGATACATTTTCCACCTTTGTGTCTGCCTTTTGGAGGATCTAGACTAACACAGAAGTCAACTGATAATATCTAAAATTGATGAATCCAAAGATGGCTGTATATGTCTTTTTTCCTTGAAATAATGCATGTAAATATCCAAAGACATGGCTAAGAGAGGTGAAATGGTGGAGGGCACATATATTTTAAAGTCTTTAGCACTACTTGACTTTTTAATATATATGCACATATTAATTATTTTAAAATAAATTGTTTAAAAAGTGAAAGACCACTGCCTTAGACATTGGCCGCTTTGGTTTATCGAGGGAAATCAAGTTTTATGTAAACTTCATCATCTGTATTCTAGCGGACAATCAGTCTACACAACGACTCCTTTCTTTTTATTTTTGAGGATCAGTGGCAACAGGCTGATTCGTTAAACTCCTTGCAGACAGCTCCTCTCAGAGGGAGCAAAATGATCTGCCATCTAAGCACCTACTCAGATGAAAGCATTACTGACAATGCCTTTGAGTTCTTGTTTCTATGTTTAATATACATAGAAGAATAATTTTTAGAGATGTTGTTTTTTCCCTCCTCTTGTTTTGACTTTAGATAGACAAGCCCCTAGCATTACTTTGTCTTGGGAGATTTTTGCAAATGCTGCCATCACAAGTGGTTTAAATTCTCAAAAATTTCACAGGAACTTTTAAACATAATCTAGGAGGGTATCTTTTCATACTTATAACAAATGTTTTATATACTAGGACAGCTACTGAGGCATTACATTTTAATATCTTAAAATGAAAATAATGCTAATCACCTAGTTCATGATAGTTGAAGAGTATTTTCTATGCTGTGCTCATATCTTTATGAAAAAGCAACCTAATCCGAAATCCTTTGAATTTTTCATTTAAAATGTAGTGGGCAATTCTTGTAAATTGATATATTAAAACATAAACTTACCACCATTCCTCTCATAACACCTCTAAAATATTAATGAAGGAAACTTTAAAAGGTATAAAGTCATAGGATTGAAAAAAAGGCTATAGCAGAGTGATTGCAGAAGAGCAAGAGAGAAAGAGAGAGAGAGAGAGAGAAACTGATAGCTTACTTGATATATAGGTATAACTTAAGAAGAGGTTTACCCTGCTATCAAGACTTATGAATGGGCTGGGTGCCATGGCTCGTGCCTGTAATCCCAGCACTTCGGAACGCCAAGGTGGGAGGATCAAGGCCAGGAGTTTGTGATCAGCCTGGGCAACATAAAGAGACCTCATCTCTACAAAAATTAAAAATTAAAAAATATTAGACGGGTGTGACGGAACGTACCTGTAGTCCCAGCTACTTGTGATGGCGAGGCAGGAGGATTGCTTGAACCCAGGAGTTAAAGGCTACAGTGAGCTATGATCATGCCACTGCACTCCAGCCTTGGCAACAGAGAGAGACTCTGTTTCAAAAAAAAAGGAAGAAAAGAAAAAAAGAGTTATGAATGAATAAAGAATCAGCAGATCAAAAAGAATAAGCTTTTAAAAAGACCATTAACTCGGGAAAAAAATGTACAGAAAAGAAAATATAGGATGATATACGGCTCACTTGTAAATAATGCTTATATAGTCATAAAATGTAAACTGTGAGTGTTTATTAAGTAAAAAAGTCCTGTAGCTATATTGGGAGGATAGAGCATAGAAGATGGCAAGTTTGGAGTGCAGCCTTTTGAAGCGCAAGATGGTTAAATTACAGGAAGCAATGTGGAATACATAAAATTCAAAAAAATAAGAAATAGTATGAACATGTTATTAGACATTTGGAAATAAATACCTGAAGACCTAGTTGAAGCAAGTAAACGTTTATTCTGAGAAGAATGATGGTGGGGATGAATGTGGCAGGGGATACTGGTTTTCATTAAAAGCCTTGTTAAACCTTTATGATTTTTTAATCTGAGTTCATGTATTTCTCTGATAAAAGTTTAAACTATAAAAAGATAGATGGTTAGAAATTGATACTACTTAGTGCACTTGTCAAATAGAAAATATAAAGATATGAAAAGAATTGCTCACCACATCTGTTTTATTCAACAAAGACAAAGGAAGAGGGGGGCAGGAGGGAGGGGGAGAAGGGAACTGTTCTCGTTAGTGCGGGCGCCCTTGTCAATCTGCATCTGAAGGAGGAAGAAAGAAATAAGTCACCCGTGAAAATAAGTACTAGTCCATGACCCTGGAACAAAAAGAAATCAGGAAGGGCCTAAAGCGATTTAGGCAGTGAGTCTACAGTCAATCATTAAATAGGCCGAAAGTTCTGATCTGCCGCCTGTTCACCATTTCTAACTTTCTTGAAAGTCATGTTTGGAAGGCAGCTCTTGAGTCCTGTGGCAGTAGGATCCTAGTCACATTATTTTTCCTTCCTAGGAAGTAATACAAAATTCAGTGTCAAAGGAAGTAAAAGGAAACTGTTAAATATTTGTCAAGTATTGAAAACAGAGAGTGTGTGTGTATGTGTGCAAGCACTAAACAGAATGTCTTTGATGTGGTAATTTTTATTATATTATTATATAAACCTTGGGCAAATGTGAAGTCCCATCTGGGATAGATTTAATACCAGACCAGGAAAATAGCTCAGTAAATTCCCTAAGCATTTGGAAGAAAAAAGTATTCCTTAAATCCCTTCATTTAAATCTTCACAAAATTAGTAAAACACAATGATTCTCCAAGAAAGAGAAATAATGGGATAAACAAAAGGACAGAACCTCCTTTGCTGCCCTCAAAGATTGATAATACAATAAAGATGAAAAAAATGTATTACCTTATATTCCATTCTTGGCTGTGCACTCCATTAATGGTTTGTTCTCGTTTCACTTACTAAAATCGTGCTTAATAATGTGTATCGAATGGAAATTTTCTTTCAAAGGACATGCAATGTCCTCTACTGGAACGTGTGAGACCTTCAGGGCTTCCAACTGCCTTTGTAGCAAAGAAGGAAAAATAGCAATGATGATTAAATACACTTTTTCCTTCTTCTCCTTCCTCCTCTTCTTCCTTTTCCTCTTCCTTCTCCTTTTCCCTTTCTTCCTCTTCCTTCTTTTCTTTCTTTTTTTTTTTTTTTGAGAGACAGGGTCTTGCCATGTTGTCCAGGCTGGTCTTGAACTCCTGGCCTCAAGCAATCCTCCAGCCCCAGCCTCCCAAAGTGCTGAGATTACAGGCATGAGCCACTGCACCTGGCCTCCTCTTTCTTTTCAATCTCGTTAAACAAAGGATAAGTAGATAAACAGGAATAAGAAGGAGAAGGGAGATGGAGAGGAAAGAAGCCTGGGAGTATGTCAGCTTTGGTTTACACTGCAATAAAGAAAAAGCAGTTAATTACTAGAGCTGAGATTCTTCATCAAATTAGTCTTAAAGAAAGGAGATGCAAATAGAAAGCATTAAGAATTCAGCATTATTTGGGTCAAGGATAAAGTATTCCTCCGTCTCAGGAGGCTGTAAAAATTATTCTAGTTTGTGCTATTTGAAGCTATTTGGCAAAATCGACTAAAAATGAAAGAGTACAAAACTAAAGATGAAATATTACTTCTGCCCCAAATATGGCACTTAGTAGTTCCTGCCATAGCAGGACCTTTCATAATCTGTTTTTCTAGTGTAACAAAGTGGGATAATTGAGTTAGCCAGAATTCCCTTCAGGGAGAGTGCTGTATTTTACAGAGGAAATGCCTTGCCAAACGTGTATGTGTTAGAAGCTGAGAAATTGATAGGGCATGAATGTAGGTAGACAAGAGGGTGGATTTTCTGGTAGTTTCAAAAGAGGGAGAGAGGGGGAAAGAGGAATAAAAGGGAATGGGATGGTGGAAGCAGGATAATGAAAGCCTTACAACGTGACCCCTCTCCGACACTGCCAGCACCATTCTTCATGAAGATCTATGGGAAAAAATTACAAAACTTTTGGACTCAGTGAGTAGAAAATGATGAACATACAGATTTCACCCCAAGGATATCACGAGGTTGATCAGAGATCGTCTGAAAGGAAGGAGAATGGTGAAGGCAGAGAGAAGCATGAGGAATCAGGAGGACATTGGACAAAGCCTTCACATGATTTTAGAGGTTTGTTTGTTTGTTTGTTTTTGAGACAGAGTCTCACTCTGTTCCCATGCTGGAGTACAATGGCTCAATCTCAGCTCACTGCAACCTCCACCTCCCAGGTTCAAGTAATTCTCCTGCCTCAGCCTCCTTAGTAGCTGGGATTATAGGCACACGCCACCACGCCCGGCTAATTTTTGTATTTTCAGTAGTTTCACCATGTTGGCCAGGCTAGTCTCCAACTCATGACCTCAGGTGATCCACCCACCTTGGCCTCCCAAAGTGCTGGGATTACAGGCATGAGCCACTGCACCCAGCCGGTTTCAGGGTTTTGAGCCAAGTTTAGCCAATTATTTGAGGGACCTGGTGTACAAATGACATATAGGCAACAAGTATTTTGTTTTGTGATTTTGTTTCTAAACTTATCTAGGTTGCTTTGAACTAAGGTGGAAAAGTTTAGTAAGTAAATTCGATCTTATTGGATCTCAGATGGTACTATCATTCTAGAACCAGGTAGGCCCCTTGCTCTATTAATTTAATGCTATTTAATCACTGTTGCTATTTTTCCTCCTCTGCTACAAAAGCAGTCTGACTCCAGGTGAAGGAAGGGGAATAGACTAGCACAGCATGATCTGTGAGGGCCTATGGAATTCAATATCAATGTCACAGGGAAATTAGGAAAACTATTGAGACAGTGATTATAGACCTGGGAATGGAGAGGTGGGGTTAAGGGAGACACAATTTCAGAGAGAGCATTTCCTACAGAGAGCCGATCGTACTCCATGTTAGATGGTGAAGATGCTTCCCGGAATGCAAAAATTCAAGAAACTCCTGATGATCCAGCAGGCTGGACATCGATCTTCAGCCCAGCCCTTATCCTGCTTTACCTATCTAAAAATGGTTCTGTAATGACTAAATGGCCTCTGTGGGGCTGTTGATCATGCAGGTATAGGGAACCCTTGTGTAGGCTGCACATCCCCAGTAACTAGAGACACATTTGAAAAGAGTGGGGATGAGAGAAGAGGATTTGGGATTGTGAGTAGAACATATCACTGACATAGAGAAAGGATGGCAATTAATATAAATCGTGCAGGGTCTGGTGTTAGGAATTGGCATGGCCTCAAAGGCACCAATGTATTTGTCTTGGTAGCAAAATGCTTACCAGAGCTCAAAAGTAAATTGCCACAACTCATATGCCGATGTTTTGGCTGTGCCCAAACAGGAATTTGAAAAGACCTTCACATTTGTGTTAATATTCAAAGGACTTTTGCCATCCGAAAAGCAACAAGGTAGCAAGGAATATAATTTGGAAAATAAGACCAGCTGGAGGATGTTGGACTCTCATAGCAATTTAAGAAAAAAGATTACTGTTAAAAGTCAAGTTCAAGGGCCTCCCACTGACCATCACTCTTCCCCTACAGTGAAAAGCTGTATCATTTTAGACTTCAAAGCAAATACAGGAATAAATTTCTCCCCCAAGTACACCCCAGACCCTAATGACTAATTCTCCATCCATGAATTAATGTCTTTCTGACCAATAAATATCTGAAATTCTATGTAGTGTTCTGGTACACAAGGCATTTGCATAAGAAATCCCTCATCTTCCCAAATTTGGTTCTTAATTCTATATATATTTGGCAAACTGTGGTCTCTACCTCTAGTCTCTGGCCCTTGGTCCTGGAACCAGGACATTGCTTACTTTGCACAGCTCTCTGGCAGAAGCAGCTCCTATTGCCTTAGGTGGGGACTCCATACCCTTGTTCCTAGACCCAAGATGCACGGAGAGAACATCCAGATGTTTACCCAAATATATATGGCCTTAGAGGCCCAAATAGCAACGTTAAATAAACATAAGCAATATGCAAGGCATAACAGATCTTTCTCCAAAGTTCCAACACCTAAAAAGACAAAAATCCAAGAAGTATACCTCAAACAAGAATACAGGGTACTAAATATTCTAGAATAGTCCCAATATGTTCCTGGCAAGTATAATTATTTGAATCCTAGTCTCTTCTAATTTTTTTCTATTTTTGAAATAGTTTCAGGATCATTTCCAAAGGGTCCCTGCTATGTGCTGGTCAGATAGAAGGGGGAAAATGGAAGCTGCCTTCATAAGCAAATTACAAAATTGCTATACTTCAATCAGCTAAAAAAGCAGTGCTCTGAAAATTTCCTGACTTGCCTGACAGTTTTAAGTTTTATTATGTAGAGAAGGTGTCCAGGGAAATTGCTACTGTGTGGTAAACTCTGACCATTGGGGAGGAATTTGTTGGTGAAGTGAAAATGACAAGCATCTTGGGAGAAAGCTACATGTCAGAATCAGGTATGTTCAGTATGAAGAAGTAAGGACTCGTGCAACACACGATTGCCGACTGCTGTCTTCAAGTATTTGAAGAGCATCCATGTGGAAGAGAGGTTTCAATTGTTTTATTTATGCCTAAGTAAAACTAGGTCTGATGAATTGAAACTGCAGGGTGATAGATTTCAGTTATCCTAAAGAAATCAGTTTCAAAAATCGTCAGTACTATTAAAAGCTTTGACAACTATAAGGCAAGCTTTCAGCATAAGTGAGGGAAGTAGTTATAATGAACAGGATGAAGATGTCCCAGGGGAAATTACAATGGCAAAAATCTTTACAGTAAAGCAACTCTCAGAGATGTCTCACAACATTGGAAGCACAAAAGAGAAAATGTTGTAAGCTGATCAAAGCTTAGAAGAGTATGAGAACTAGCCAAGGCATCGAAAAGATGCTCCCTTGGCCAGGTGCAGTGGCTCACTCCTATAATTCTAACAGTATCAGGAGGCAGAGGAAGGAGGATTGCTTGAAGCCAGGAGTTCAAGACCAGCATGTGCAATAAAGTAAGACCTTGTCCCTACAAAAAAAAAATTTTTTTTAATTAGCTGGGCATGGTAGCACACTTGTAGTTCCAGCTACTTGGAAGGCTGAGGCAGGAGGATTGCTTGAGCCCAGGAGTTCAAGGCTGCAGTAGGCTATGATCGAGCCACGGCACATCAACCTGGGTGACAGAGCTAGACATTGTCTCTAAAAAAAAAAAAAGAAAGAAAAAGTTACTCTCTCCATGTCATAAATTATGTAACAGGAAGAAGGCAAACACTATTTAAACTACTTGTGATAAGTTTATTTTATAATTAAAGCATTTTAATTCTCAAGGTATCTAATGTTTCAAATTACAGTGGACTAAATAAATACCAGTTTTACTATTTTTAAATTTCCTATACATTCAAACTAACAATAAGACAGTCGTGTGTTTTTTTCTTTTAAGACAAGGTCTCTCTCTGTTGCCCAGGCTGGACTGTAGTGGCACCATCACAGCTCACTGCAGCCTCAACCTCCTAAGCTCAAGGTGTTCCTCCCACCTCAGCCTCCTAAGCAGCTGGAACTACATACAGGCATGTGCCTCCACACCTGGCTGATTTTTTATTTTTGTAGAGATGAGCTCTCACTATGTTGCCCAGGCTGGTCTCAAACTCCTGGGCTCAAGTGATCTTCCCACCTCAACTCCCAAAGTGCTAGGATTATAAGTGTGAGCCACTGTTGCCGAAACACCAGGGGTTTGGTCTAAGTCCTGCTGCTCATTGCACAGAAAGCCAATCACTCAGACAACAAGTATTGCCAAGGAAGAAGGCTTTAATCAGGTGCTGCAGCTGAAGAGATGGGAGCTCAATCTCAAATCCATCTCCCTGACTGACTAAAAGTAGGAGTTTATACAGCAGGGAAGAAATGTAACAATGTGTAAGAAAACAAGACCTAGGGAGGGGCAAGGAGGCATCTGGTAAGGGGATCTGGTGAGTTTCAGTTCTCTGATACCTTTGTTGAGTAACCTGAAGGTTGTTTCCTGAGGAAGAAATTCATATACAACAAATACAAGTTCCACGCTTTAACAGCAGAAGGGTCAATCAACTGTCTATGGAACTATTGGGCTGGTTTCACCACCATGCTCAGCTTGTTTTTAATGTTTTTTTGTTTGTTTGTTTGTTTGTTTTGAGACGGAGTCTCACTCTGTCGCCCAGGCTGGAGTGCAGTGGTGCAATCTCAGCTCACTGCAAGCTCCATCTCCCGGGTTCACGCCATTCTCCTGACTCAGCCTCTCTGAGTAGCTGGGACTACAGGCACCCACCACCACGCCTGGCTAATTTTTTTTGTATTTTTAGTAGAGACAGGGTTTCACCATGGTCTCGATCTCCTGACCTCGTGATCCGCCCGTCTCGGCCTCCCAGAGTGCTGGAATTACAAGCATGAGCCACCGCGTCTGGCCTGTTTTTAATGTTTTGACAAAAGATCACAGAACAATTGTAATTTTTATCTTTGTTTATTAAGATTGCTTTTCATAGTTTCAGCCTGCATAGTTATTATTATTATTATCTGAGGTGGAGTTTTGCTCTGTTGTCCAGGCTGGAGTGCAGTGACTCCATCTCGGCTCACTGCAACCTCTGCCTCCCAGGTTCAAGCAATTCTCTTGCCTCAGCCTCCTGAGTAGCTGGGACTACAGGCATGCACCACCATGCTCAGCTAATTTTTTTGCATTTTTAGTAGAGACGGGGTTTCACCATGTTGGTCAGGCTGGTCTCAAACTTCTGATCTCAAATGATCTGCGCACCTCAGCCTCCCAAAGTGCTGGGATTATAGATGTGAGCCACTGCACCTGGCCACATTTTTATGGTCCCATATAATGCACAAAGTAATGACTGCCTGTTTGAGAAATTCCTTGTCAGTCAATAAGATTATTTTTTACAGTTACTAGATTTGAAATTATTATGAGTATAGTAACTGTAATTAGAAAACAAAGAATTAGATGTTAGAAAAACAAACTGAGTTTTAAATAGTAAAAGTATTTTTTAATTAGAGCTAATCGCATGTTTTGTTTTGTTTTGTTTTAAAGGATTAAACTGCTTCGGCATCTAGTAAACCACTCCCAGAAGGGAAAATGGAGACATGCTTTTCCCTAAATACTACTTCAGAGCCAATAATAAAGGTGCATATTGAACAGGTGGATCTTCATCAAGAATGAAAGCTGTCTGCTTCAAAGTGAAAGCTGTCTGCTTCAAAGTAAAATCTGTCACAGTCTCACCTAAAAGGAAAAGTTTCCAATTTTAAAAGCATGCCAGTACATTTGAAGGTGGGGCTCACTACCAGTCTTGGAACCAGCATATTTTCTTTGTATTGGTCCCTCTGATCATCTGAGCTGAAGAAATAAAAAAACACAAAAAAACAAAGATTAATTCTTCTGTTACTTTCCTATGCCCTTATGTTCCAGTTGGAAAATGCCGGTAAAGGCATTAGGGCTGAACGCCAGATTATGTGTCTAATAAAACAAGTTCACATAAAAAAAAAAAAATCTTGTAAAGATAAATGACTAAATCTTAGCTCCCCCACCCCTGCCTGCAACTAAATGGATCAAAATAAAGATCCATTTGGAGAAAAAGAACAAGAAGTACGAGAAACAATGAAAATGCAAAATTGGGCCCCATATGAATATATGTCACAGGTATTTCTTCTGAGACTCACTTCATACTAAGTTACCCTAAAAATGTAAATATGGACTTGTTTTAAGGTATGGTAATCAAAAAACTGTTATTGTTATTTATTGAACAAATAACATATATAGTTTTACTATCTGCCAGGCACTGTTCTAAACATTTTATAAATATCAGCTCAAGTGATCCTTGGGCCTGATCCTCCTGGGTTTCTGGGATTACAGAAACTCTGGGATGAGCCACTATGCCCAGCTTCCTTCTTTATTTATTTATTTATTTATTACGTTTATTTAGAAAACCTAGGTTAGGCCCAGTGCAGTGGCTCACACCTGTAATCCCAGCACTTTGGGAGGCTAAGGCAGGCAGATCACCTGAGGTCAGGAGTTCAAGACTAGCCTGACCAACATGGAGAAACCCTGTTTCTACTAAAAATGCAAAATTAGCCGGGCGTGGGGGAGCATGCCTGTAATCCCAGCTACTCGGGTGGCTGAGGCAGGAGAATTGCTTGAACCAGGCAGGCGGAGGTTGCAGTGATTCAAGATTGCACCACTGCACTCCAGCCTAGGCAACAAAAGTGAAACTCGGTCCCCCATCCCCCCCAAAAAAAAAGAAAGAAAAAAGAAAGGAAAAGAAAACTGAGGTTAAAAGAGATTAAGTAACTTGTTAAAAGTGTCACAGCCAATAAGGTGTGGAGCCTGGACTCAGGGCCGGGTTGATTTTATTCCAAAGATAATTCTTTTGTCCACAGTTCTATACTGTTCTATATAATTTTCCAAGATGAGTTATTTCCTTACAAGGATATTCAAAGGAAGAGTCCGGGGAACAGCAGAAGCCACATGCTGTCTTACAGAGAAAATTCTTGCTCTGGAAGACGACAAGCCACATGGATACCTCATGACTAACCTTTTATCATCAACAAGTCATTCATGGGTGCCCAACTAGAATAAATACTACATAATAAAAATTTAAATGGAAGTTTAAAAATCAAACTATAATGCAAACATCCCCTCTAAGGTATCAATTGTCACTAATATTTTGTAGCTACTGCAGACCATTTCTCAGAAAAAAACATTCAGACACTTTACAAATACTTTATGCTAGTCTTTTCCAAAATGCTTATGCTGCTGCCCTTTCCAAAATAATTACACGTTTTAGATCCTAAAACGTGTCAACAGTCCCAGTCATAGTTTCCAGTACCACACATTTCTCATTATTTCTGTTTTCCTCTACCATTTCTCATTATCAGTGAATGAAGAGAACACTTCATTTCAAAAATTATGCCATGTACTCTTTGAAGCATCATTTCCTTTGAAAAAGATATGTAAAAATAAAGCAAAAAGAGACAGTGTATATAAAAATTAATTTTAGATACAATGATGCTTTTTCAAGACAGATTAACTCTCAGAATGTGAGCGTCATTGTACATGTTCATTTATAAATTGTCTATTTTATAGTAAATGACTTAAATAATGACTCTCCATATACATATTTTTCTTTTCCTAAAGAATTCTTGGCCAAGTGCAGTGGCTCACACCTGTAATCCCAGCACTTTGGGAGGCCAAGGCAGGTGGATCACTTGAGGTCAGGAGTTTGAGACCAGCTTGGCCAACATGGTGAAACCCCATCTCTACTAAAAATAGAAAAATTAGCTGGGCATGATGGTGGGCACCTGTAATCCCAGCTACCTGGGAGACTGAGGCAAGGAGAATCACTTTAACTCAGGAGGCGGAGGCTGTACTGAGCCAAGATCACGCCACTGCGCTCCAGCCTGGGCGATAGAGTGAGACTCTGTCAAAAAAAAAAAAAGAAAGAAAGAAAGAAAAGAAAGAAGGGAGGGAGGGAGGGAGGAAGGAAGGAAGGAAGGAAGGAAGGAAGGAAGGAAGGAAGGAAGGAAAGAAAGAAAAAAGAAAAGGAAAAGAAACGAAAAGAGAATGCTTGAGGCATAGATTTTATTTTTTTTAGAATCCCAGTGGTTCCCAAGCAACTCATATGGTCTCATGGTGGAGGGAGGAAGATAGGATTGCCTATTTTATCTTATTCCCTCCTCAGCAGTTACAAAGTGATCAAAAAATGGAGTAGTAACTTTTGAAAAGTAAAAGTTCCATTCATTTTGGGACAGCTTGTTTGATTATGATCTTTTTACATGAACTTTACCTGTTCCATTGAGAATTTATCAAAACATATGGAGCCACTGCATGTCTATAGTTCCAGCTACTCAGGAGACTGAGGAAGGAGGATTGTTTCAGTCTAGGAGTTGGAAGCTACAGTGACCTATGATTGTACCTGTGACTAGCCATTGCACTCCAGCATGGGCAACATAGCAAGACCCTGTCTCAAAAAAAAACCAAAATAAAACATATACATATGTAAGAAACCTGTTTGAAAATGGGATATTTTACTATATTGCCAAATTAACCATAAGGCTAATCAGTTACCATAAGGCTTAGTTGGTTTTGTGTTGCTATTACAGAATACCACAGATTGGGTAAGTTTATAAGAAACAGATCTATTTCTTACAGTTCTGGAGTCCGGGAAGTCCAAGATTGAGGGGCTGCATCTGGTGAGGGCCTTCTTGCTCCATCATCCCATGGTGGAAGGCAGAAGGGCCAGGGAAAGAGAGAGAGATAGACAGAGGGTGAGGGGGGAGGGAGATGAACTCATTATTTTATCAAGAACCTACTCCCATGATGACTAACTCACTCCTGTGATAACAGCATTAATCCTCTTAAAGATCTTCTCTTTTAACACTGTTGCACTGGAAACTAAGTTTCCAACACATGAACTTTGGGGGACACATTCAAACCATAGCAGCATCTATTCACTAATTCATCACTCCTTAATTCTCAAATTTTCCTCGGTAAGAACTCCTTTGCATTTTCCAACCCCACCCCACCACACCACCGACTCCGAGCCCTACAGTATTAAAATTTCTGAATACTTAACGAAATTTATTTTTAAGTTATAGACAATTTCCTTTATACAACTGTTCTGTGATAAGTGCTGGATACAAGAGCTGCCTATGTAGTTTTCTCCTCAAAGCCATGGGTCAAGCCTGCACTGGGAGTAGAGAAAGAAATAAGATTTTTGTTGAATTTGAGAATAAAGCATTAAACTGGACTGGACTGAGATTTATTAACTAAGATAGTTATGGTAAGGATTAGATGGGGTAACATATGGAATGTCTTTGCCCTCAACAGTGGTGAGATGACAAGTAGTTAACTCATAGACAATAGGAAAATCTCCCTCAACATTCAATTATACAAATAAATCCTTTCCCAATGCATTTCTTCCAGTCTTCTCTTCACCAGGCCAAGATGTCTAAAACAGGTGTTTTTTATTTGCATAATTTAAAGGTTGAATAAAACGTTGAAGAGTTTTTTAAAAATCACTAAAAGTATCTACAGTGTGGCATCTTCTCTCTCCGGGCTCATTAACTATAGTTAAATGCCTGTCTACATGCAAAAAATAGGGTAGTGGCCCACTTTCAAGGTAGTACCAAAGAGAAAGTGCATTTTGCTCTCCTCATCATACCCGCCATCTGTCTTTATACATTACTCCCTGAAGATCCAGAATTACTGGGAGTCACAGCTAATTCTAGATTCCAGTGTTTAATGAGTGAAAAAAAAAATTAAACAAAAACAAAAACAAAAGAGCCATCACAAACTGCAAATTAAGGGATCAGCAAAACCCCTGCTGCTTTAAAAATCCCATTCAACCTTGCCAATACACTAATTAATATAATAAAAACACAAAGATCTTGCTTAAAATTAAACGAGCAGGCTGCCCACGGCTTGCTGCCCACTCTCTGAGCAAGCATCTGCTTAGAATGTAACCAATTGTCTCCTTGGGAGGTTAAAAGAAGGGAGGGAAAATTACTTTGGCAGAGAGTCCAACAGTTAACTATGCCCCTTTTGAAAACAGAATTCTTATCCTGCTTTTAATGCCAAGCACATACAGTGTCAAGTAAATTGGTCTTAATTCAAAACATGACAGAACTGCAGCAAATGGATTAAAGTGCTACTATGTACATTAACAAAAATAACAGAATATATATATATACAAATTAATCTCATAGTGTTAAACCAGTTTTTGAAAATTCTATCCTTTACTTGCACTACCCTCTTGTACCAAGCACAGGGCTTGCCACATATTGGGTACTCAGTAAATATGTTTAATAACACTGGTAAAAAACCACACACCCATTGATGTTCCATAGGCAATGAGCAATGTTAGAGATTCAATATTAGTTCCTGATGCCTAAACTCAGAGGCCAAACATCTTGTTTAGCTTAATTCAATCAATACTCATTTATTATACCCATCACTCTTCCAGGCACAGTAAACAAGACACAAAAATGGAACTTGCCCTGAGCAGCTTACATTTTGGTCTCCAAGAGAAAAAAAATGCAGAGGCAAAAAAGTTCAATAAAAACACAAAGAAATAAAAATCGAATGACTAATAACAGTAAACTTTGGTATTTCTATTACTGTTTCTTGATAAATGGTAAAACATGCTAGTTGTTAAGCACCTTCTATGTGTCAGACACTATAGTTGGTGATTTGTGTATATTATTTCATTTAGTTCTCACAGTTTTGCTCAAATTAGGTTTTGCAATCCCTAGTTTTAAAGAAAAGAAAACAGGGCCGGGCACGGCGGCTCATGTCTGTAATCCCAGCACTTTGGGAGGCCGAGGCAAGCAGATCATGAGGTCAGGAGATGGAGACCATCCTGGCTAACAGGGTGAAACCCTGTCTCTACTGAAAATACAAAAAATTAGCCAGGCATCTGAAGTCCCAGCCACTTGGGAGGCTGAGGCAGGAGAATGGCATGAACCTGGGAGGCAGACCTTGCAATGAGCCCAGATTGTGCCACTGCACTCCAGCCTGGGCAACAGAGCGAGACTCTGTCTCAAAAAAAAAAAAGAAAGAAAAAAGAAAAGAAAACAGATATTCTCAGGCATTCAAGATGAGCCTGGCAAACATGGCAAAACCCCGTCTCTACTAAAAATACAAAAACTAGCTGGGCGTCATGGCAGGTGCCTGTAATCCCAGCTACTTGGGAGGCTGAGGCAGGAGAATCACTTGAACCCAGGTGGCAGAGGTTGCAGTGAGCTGAGATCGTGCCATTGCATTCCAGCCTGGGCGATGAGAGCAAGACTCCATCTCAAAAAAAAAAAAGAAAAAGAAAAAAGAAAAGAAAACATACTCAAGGAGGTTGTCCAAGGCAATGCCCTTAGTCCTTAGTAAAGGACAGAGTTAGAATCGCAGATACCTGACCTCAAAGATTATTGTCTAAGATGCCGGGCTGTTTACTGGTTTTAAAACTGATAACGTATGTTTGTGCCCCTTCTCAGAACTACAGAGAAGTTTAGGAGTTATAGCTTAAATAATGAAATTGAAAATACTAGAACATTTTGAGAATTGTATAAGAAGAAAAATGATCTAAGAACTTGCAACCTAAACTATTTGTTACCAAAACACCAGAGGTTCAGTCTAGGTCCTGCTGCTCGCTGCACAGAAAACCAATCACTGAGACGACGTGTATTGCCAAGGAGGAAGAAGGCTTTAATAGGGTGCTGCAGCTGAGAAGATGGGCTCTCAGTCTCAAATCCATTTCCTTGACTGACTAAAACTAGGGGAATAAATGTATAGCAGGGAAGAAATGTAACAATGTGTAAAAAAATAAGAACTAGGGAGGGGCAAGCAGGCATCTGGTGTGGTGATCTGGTGGGTGCCAGTCTTTGATACTTTCTTGAGAGGCCTGAAGATCCTTTCTTGATGAAGGAACTCAGATCAAACAAATATAAGTTTCAAGCTTTAAGATCAGAAGGGTCAATTTCTATGTTTATCAAAAAGAACAGTCTATGGGAGTATCAGGTCAGTTTCATATTCAGGAAAATTTACACTCTTTACTGCACATGCATAGAAAATGAAAGATTACTTTAGGAAGGTAGAAAATTGTTATTAAAGAGATAAGATTTGAGCCTTGCCTAGAGGAATAAAATAAAATTAAGTAAGATTCAACCTCTGTACTCAAGGAGCTAATGGTCTAATAAGAGAGAAAGACCTAAATCAATGGACATTGATACAGGACAAAGCCATTTAGAATTTAACTAAAATTTCTTTTACACTACCAAAACATGTGTTCTACACTTCTGTAATGAGACATATTTGGCCCTGGCAAGGTTTTTAATGATAGCTATGACTCATATTGAACACATCCTTCATTTTACTATGAAGTAAAAAGTAGAGTTTTCAAAACTCAAATGACCAGTGACACTGTATCTTTATGAACATCTTTTCAAAACCAAATGCATAATTTGTAATTCTGTTATACATCATTTTAATAACAAAGATAAAACATAACTGTTAAAAAATTTTAGTAATTAAAAAATGTATGAGACATAAAGGGACAGCCCCTCCTTTAATTCTATCACCTTGAATCCTGCCACTCATTTATTTGTTATTCAACAGATATTTGTTGAATGCCTATTATGTGTCAGGCAATGTCCTTCCTAAATTCTTGGACAGTCCATGAACAAAAGAGACAAAGATCCTTGTTCTTATAGAGTTTATATTCTACCAGGAGAAAGGAAGGCAACAAAGAATAAGTATATAAGTTATGTAGTATATTAGAAGGTGCTAAGTACTTTGGAAAACCAAGTAAAACAGGAAAGAGGGCCTGGCAGTGCAAGATGAATGGGTGCAATATTAAACAGGGAATCCAGGGTGAGCCCCATTGAGAAGAGACATTGTCCACACAAATCCAAATATATACTCATATACTCTTGCCCCCGCTACAATCCATCTACTTCATATAGAGAATGAAACTTAGGCTAGAAAAAAAGATTATATTTTTGCTTTCCTAATGGCTTTCTATTGCACTTAAAACAAAATCCTTTACAATGGCCTATAAAGCCCAATAGGATCTGGCCTCTGGATACATGTGTCTGATCCCCTTTCCAACTTCTCTCCCACTCTGTCATTGTCAAAGTCAAATAAAATATAGAGATAGATCTCTCTATTAAATGCTTTATTTGGAAATCACAGAATTGCCATTCCGGGCATAAACTCAGGCTGGTGTTGTCTTTGGTATGTTGGAAGAAGCAAGAGAAGTTTGGAAATTTTATTAGAAAGAGAAATAATATGTGTTGTTTTGAAAGAAATCTCATTGGCACTACAGAAACTTTTGGGAGCTGGCAAGCTCTGGGTGGGGAGTAACAGTGGTAGGTAAAACCATTCTTAGAGTCGAGGCAGGTTGCTTCAGCAGTTACTAGGTAAAATTGGTCTTGGGGTTACAGCAGGCTGGGCTTGCAGAAAATTCGATTTTTAGAACTGTTGCTCTGTGCCTTGAGTGATTTCTCCCCCTGGAATCTGATTAAGTTGGGTATGACAAGAATTACACAATTCTTTTGATCAGCTTTCACACTAAATTTCAGCCACAAATGCCTTTTTTTGTTTCTGAACACAGCAAGTTTCTTCACACTGGGCCTTTTAATGTACATTTTGCCAGGCATGGTGGGTCACGTGTTTAATCCCAGTACTTTGGGAGGTCATGTTAGGAGAATCACTTAAACTCAGGAGTTTGAGATCAGCCTAGGCGACATAGTGAGACCCTGTCTATAAAAAAATTTAAAAAAATTAGCTGCGCATGGTGGCATGCACCTGTAGTCCCAGCTACTTGGGAGGCTGAGGCAGGAGGATCCTGTGAGTCCAGGAGAGATCCAGGTTGCAGTGAGTTGTGATTGTGCCACTGCACTCCAGTCTGAGTGACAGAGCAAGACCCTGTCTCTATAAATAAGTAAATAGGTCGGGTGTGGTGGCTCACGCCTATAATCCCAGCACTTTCAGAGGCCGAGGTGGGTGGATCACCTGAGATCAGGAGTTCAAGACCAGCCTGGCCAACCAACATAGTGAAACCCCATCTCTACTAAAAATACAAAATTTAGCCAGGCGTGGTTGAGTGAGCCTGTAATCCCAGCTACTTGGGAGGCTGAGGCAGGGGGCTCACTTGAACCCGGGAGGTGGAGGTTACAGTGAGTCCAGATGGCGCCACTGCACTCCAGCCTGGGTGACAGAGTGAGAGACTCTTTCTCAAATAAATATATATATATATATATACATTTCCCTCTGGCTCGAACACTTCCCCTAGGTGGTAATGTGACAAGGTCTTTGTTAGCATGTGGTAGGATGTTTATAAATATCTTTGAAATGAATAAAGGAGAAGGTAGTAAGGATTTTAGTTGGTCATATATTAATTCAGTAAATACTTTTTGTTCATCTATTACATGCTAAGCATTGGTGATACAAATGGGAATATAAAACAAGTTATAGCCTTATTTCCCTCTTCTTTCAATAGAAAAAGGACAGTAGTTGGCCGGGCGTGATGGCTCACGCCTGTAATCCTAGCACTTTGGGAGGCCGAGGTGGGTGGATTATGAGGTCAGGAGTTCAAGACCAGCCCGGTCAAGATGGTGAAACCCCGTCTCTACTAAAAATACAAAAATTAGCCGGGCATGGTGAAGGGCTACTTCGGAGGCTGAGGCAGATAATTGCTTGAACCCAGGAGGTGGAGGCTACAGTCAGCCAAGATTGCGCCACCGCACTTCAGCAAGACTCCGTCTCAAAAAGAAAAGAAAGGAAAAGAAAAAAGACAATTGTTTTAGATGCTTATAGAAATGTTAAGATATCCAACTGGAATGGAAACAAGATTGCTAAATCAAAAATTAAACCAGTGGGGCCGGGCATGGTGGCTCACTCCTATAATCCCAGCACTTTGGGAGGTCGAGGTGGGCGGATCTCTTGAGGTCAGGAGTTTGAGACCAGCCTGGCCAACGTGGTGAAACCCCATCTCTACTGAAAATACAAAAAAATTAGCCAGGCTTGGTGACGCATGCCTGTAATCCCAGCTACTCAGGAGGCTGAGGCAGGAAAATTGCTTGAACCTGGAAGGCAGAGGTTTCAGTGAACTGAGATCATGCCACTTCACTCCAGCCCGGATAACAGAGGGAGACTCCATCTCAAAAACAAAAAAAAAATTAAATCAATGTGTAAATGGATTAACAATAAAGCTTAAATTCAAAGATTCTTCCTCACTGTGCAAACTGACTTTGTTCTCTTACTGAGTTCTTCCAGAGGCAATTACCCAAATGATTTCCTATTTCAGCAAAGTCCTGTCAAGGACTCAAGGGGAGGGAGAGAGAATAGTATAACAAACTACCAGTATAAATAGTATAATAAGCTTACCTTCCATCTTCAATAACTATCTTCTTATAGCCAATCCTGTTTCATTTATACCTCCCCACTTCTTCCTCTACCCACTAGAGTATTTTGAAGCAAATCCCAGATATTATATTCTTTCGTCTGCATTTTAGTATTTTGGTAAAAATCTCGAAAAGATAAAGACTCTCTAAAATATGCTAATTACCTTACCATTATTACACTTAAAAATTAATAATAATTAATACCAATATACAATCCATATTCAAGTTACTCTAATTGCTTTATATTTTTATAGTTGTTTTGTTCAATTAAGAAGCCAACAGGACCCACACATAGCATGCGGGAAAAAGAGATCTACAAAGATCTCTTAAGTTTCTTTGAACCTATAGCTATCTCTCCAACTCTTTCTTTCTTTGCAATTTGTTGTTTAAAAAAACTAGAAGTAGGAGATCAGGGTCAGTTATACAGCCAGGGGTCAGATTTTGCAGGCCTTTATAGGCCACTGTAAGGACTTTGGGTGTCAAGTGCAATGGAAAGCAATTAGAAAAGTAAAATATTATGATTTTAGGTTTTTTCTAGCCTTATGCTCACTCCGGCTACTGTGTGGAAATGGAATATAGTGGGCAAGAGTGGAAACAAGCAGAGTTATTGCTGTCTCCAGCACATAGTCACTGCCCTGAACCGTGTGGTCCCTCAGTTATGACTTTACATGAAGATTTTCCTATTCTCAAGATATTCAATATCTACATTGGAACTAGACATTTCCTACTAAACAGCCGTCTTTGGGACAAGAAACAGTCTTCTCTTCAAAATTCTAGAAATTTAACATGAGTGAGCACATAGCAGATTAATGTTGGCATGGCAGAAAATAGTCTTCACTTGCTCTGAAGTGCTCCCCTCTGTGCAGTGACAAAGTGGAGCCCGGCCAAACTTGCCAGTATGAACTGAATCCTACTGTTTGCAGCCATTCTTGCTGAGTCTGCTTGAGTTGGCAGCACTCAAAGAAACTCGGCCCTGGTGAATTATCAGAGCCAAGTGCCCCATCCTGTTTTGCCCAGCTTCCACTTCAAAATAAAGTGAATATTTCTAATTTTATTGAGCACTGCAGATAGAAATGCAGAGATTTAATAAAATCCACCTTTCAAAAAGAATTAATACGGAAGCTTTGGGACTTGCATGCTGAAATGTAAATGCCAGCAAATACCTTTTTTAACCCAGGAAAATTAATAATAAATTGTTTTACTCTCCTGTTTTTAAAGATAAGATTTTCCAATATCCTCCAGAAGACACAATAATTCATTTGAAAATGAATTATCTTTTAAATTATTTGCTGTCTGGATGCAGGGTCTCACACTAGTAATTCCAGCAGTTTGAGAGGCTGAAGTGGGCAGATCTTGAGCCAGGAGTTCAAGACCAGCCTGGCCAATATGGCAAAACTCTGTCTCTACTAAAAATATAAAAAATTTGCTGGCCTTGGTGGTGTGGGCCTGTGATTCCAGCTACTTGGGAGGCTGAGGTGGGAGGATAGCTTGAGTTTCTGAGGTTGAGGCTGCAGTCAGCCATGATCATGCCACTGCACTCTAGCCTGGGTGACAGAGCAAGAACCTGTTTAAAAAATAATAATAAAATAAATATATATATATATTTTTTTACTGTTTATCATTCTTTTGGCCTTTGTTACACAGTCGCAGCAACAAACTAAATAATGTATTGGTTCAATGGACTTTTGTATCACAACACTTGGATGTGAATCTCAACTCTGTCCTTTACTTTTGTAACCTTATGCAAGTTGCTCAACTCCTCTGAGTTCAGGCTTCCTCCTCTGAAAAATATGTACAGTAATAGTGTTAACAAAACACCAGGGTTTGGTCTAGGTCCTGCTGCTTGCTGAACAGAAAGCCAGTCACTGAGACGACAAGTATTGAGAAGGGAGAAGGCTTTAATAGGACGCTGCAGCTGAGGAGACGGGAGATCAGTCTCAAATCCATCTGTCTGATAGACTAAAACCAGGGATTTATACAGCAAGGAAGAAACGTAACAATGTGGAAGAAAACAGAAACTAGGGAGGGACAAGAAGGCAATCATGATGAATGAGGGTTCTCGCATCTGATGCAGTGATATGGTGAATTTCAAGGTTTTTTTTCTTTTTTTTTCTTTTTAGTAGAGTCGGGGTTTCACCATGTTAGCCAGGATGGTCTCAATCTCCTGACCTCGTGATCTGCCCGCCTCGGCCTCCCAAAGTGCTGGGATTACAGGCGTGAGCCACCACGCCCGGCCTGTGAATTTCAGTTTTTTGATAGTTTTATTTTTATTATTTTTTTTTTAAGAGGTCCGAAGGTCCTTTCCTGAGGAAGGAACTTAGATAAAATAAATATAAGTTTCAAGTTGTAAAACGAGAAAGGCCAATTTCTTTGTTTATCCAAGAGAACAGTCTATGGGACTACTGGGTCAGTTTCAGTAGACCTACAGTATGTCATAAACTTGTAGTGAGGTGTAAATGGGTTACAATCTGATTGATTTTGAACACAGCCTGGCACATAAGTGCCATAAAATATTAGATATTGTTATTAGCTACCTCCAAAGTTTTAAAATGTTTGTGAGGCTTTTTTTTTATAGTTTAGTTTGATTTTTGGTATACTCACAAAGTTGTGTGCAAGCATCACCACTATCTAATTTCTTTTTTTTTTTTTTGAGACGGAGTCTTGCTCTGTCACCCAGGCTGGAGTGCAGTGGCGCAATCTCGGCTCACTGCAAGCTCTGCCTCCCGGGTTCACGCCATTCTCCTGCCTCAGCCTCTCCGAGTAGCTGGGACTACAGGCACCCGCCACCGCGCCCGGCTAATTTTTTGTATTTTTAGTAGAGACGGGGTTTCACCATGGTCTCGATCTCCTGACCTCGTGATCTGCCCGCCTCGGCCTCCCAAAGTGCTGGGATTACAAGTGTGAGCCACCGCGCCCGGCCTACCACTATGTAATTTCAGAGCATTTGTATCACTGCTGAAAGATTTCATACACATTGGTGGTAACTCCTCACTCTCCTCTCCCCTCAGCCCTTGGCAACCACTAACCTACTTTCAGTCTCTATGGATTTGTCTATTCTAGACATTACATACAAATGGAATCTTAAAATATGTGGCATTTTGTGTCTGACTTCTTTCACTAAGCATAATGTTTTCAAGGTTCATTTATGTTGTAACATGTATCAGTATTTTATTCCTTTGAATGGCATAATAATATTCCGTTGCATGGATATCACATTTATTTATCCAATCATCAAATGATGGACATTAGATTGTTTCCATTTTGGGGCTATTATGAATAATGCTCCCATGAATCTTCATATACAACTTGTTATATGGACATTGTTTTCAATTCTTTTGAGTAAATATCCAAGAGTGACATTGCTGGGTCATGTAGTAATTCTATTTTTAACTATTTGAGGAACTGCTGAACTGTTTTCCAAAGTGTCCGCATCACTTTATATTCCCACCAATAATGTATGAGGGTTCCAATTTCTCCACATTTTTGTCAACAATCATTATTATTTGTCTTTTTAATCAATGCCAACCTAGTGGGTGTCAAGTGGTATCTCACTGTGGTTTTGATTTGTATTTTGCTAATGACTAATGTTGTTAAACATCTTTTCATGTGCTTATTGGCCATTTGTATATATTCTTTGGAGAAATGTCTATTCAAGTCCTTTGCCCATTTAAAAATTGGGTTGTCTTTGTTTTATGGGATGTAAGTGTTCTTTATACATTCCGGACACAAGTCCTTAATCAAGTATATGATGTGCAGATATTTTCTCCTATTCTGTCAGTTGCCTTTTCACTTTCTTGACAGTGTCCTTTGAAGTGCAAAGTTTTTGTTTTTTTTTTGAGGAAATCGAATTTTTAAATGTTGTCTTGTGTTGCTTGTGCTTTGGATGTCATATCTAGAAACCATTGTTTAATCCAAGACCACAAATATTTATGCCTAGGATTCCTTCTAGGAGTTTTTTTTTTTTTTTTTTTAGAGGGAGTCGTGCTGTATCACCCAGACTGGAGTGCAGTGGCACGATCTCGGCTCACTGCAACCTCCGCCTAGCAGGTTTAAGAGATTCTCCTGCCTCAGCCTCCCGAGTAGCTGGGATTACAGTCATCTGCCAACATACCAGGATAATTTTTTAGTATTTTTAGTAGAGACTGGGTTTCACCATGTTGGCCAGGCTGCTCTTGAACTCCTGACCTCAAAAGATCCACCTGCCTTGGCCTCCCAAAGTGCCAGCATTACAGGAGTGAGCCGCCACACCTGGCCCCTTCTAGTAGTTTTGTGTCCAGAGTTAGTTCCTGCAGGTGGGTTCGTGGTCTCACTGACTTCAAGAATGAAGCTGCGGGCCTTCCTGGTGAGTGTTGCAGCTCTTAAAGGTGGCACGGACCCAAAGGGTGAGCAGCAGCAAGATTTATTGTGAAGAGCAAAAGAACAAAGCTTCCACAGCGTGGAAGGCAACCCAAGCAGGTTGCCGCTGCTGGCTGGGGTGGCCAACTTTTATTTCCTTATTTGTCCCCATCCATGTTCTGTTTTTGTCCTAACAGAGTTCCCTTTTTTCAATTCTCCCTGCGATAGGCTACTATTAGGATCCTGCTGATTGGTGCATTTTACAGAGCATTGATTTGTGCATTTTACAGAGCATTGATTGGTGCATTTTACAGAGTGCTGATTGGTGCATTTTACAATCCCCTTGCTAGCTACAGAGCGCTGATTGGTGCATTTTACAATCCTAGCTACAGAGTGCTGATTAGTGCATTTTGGAATCCTCTTGTAAGACAGAAAAGTTCTCCAAGTCCCCACTCCACCCAGGAAGTCCAGCTGGCTTCACTTCTCAGTTTTAACTTTTACAATTTGGCCTTTCATTCATTTTGAGTTAGGTTTTGTATATGGTGTGAGATAGGGTTCCAAATTTATTATTTTGTGTGTGCATAGGCAGTATGTCTATCCCTCTACCAGTTCCACACTGCCTTGAGTACTATAGCTTTGTAGTAAGTTTTGAAAATGCGAAGTGCAAGTCCTCCAATTTTGTTCATGTATTAAGATTATTTTGGTTGTTCTGTGTGCCTTATATTTCCACATGAATTTTAGGACCAGCTTGTCATTTTTCTGCAAAAAAAGGCAGTTGGGATTGTAACAGGAAATATGTGAAATCTCTAGGTCAATTTGGGAAGTATTGCCATCTTAACAATAGTAAGTCCTCTGATCTATGAACACAAGATGTTTTTCCATTAACTTAGGTCTTCTTTCATTTACTTACACAATGTTTTATAGTCTTCAGTGTATAAATCTTGTAGCTCTTTTGATGCTGTTGTAAATGAAGTTTTTTTTTAATTTCATTTTTTGTTTTTCATTGGTAGTTTATAGAAATACAATTGATGTTGTATATTCAATTTGTATCCTGTAAACTTGTTGATTTCATTTATTAGCTCTAATAGTTCTTTTGTGGATGTCTTAGGGTTATCTATATGTAAAATTATGTCATCTGTAAATAGAGAAACGTTTACTTTTTCCTTTCCAATCTGGATGCCTTTAATACATTTTTCTTGCCTAATTTCCCTGGGTAGATGTCTAGTACAATATTAAATAGAAGTGGCAAGAGGAAAACTCCTTGTCTTGTTCCTGATCTTAGGGGAAAGTGTTTAGTTATCACCATCAAGTATGTTAGCTGTTGCTTTTTCCTAGATATGCTTTATCAGGATGAGGAAGTTCCCTCTATTCCTAGTTTGTCGTGTTTTTATCATTAAAGGTGTTGAATTTTGTCAGTGCTTTTTCTGCATCTATTGATATGATTGTATAGGGTTTACCTCTTCATTATATTAATGGTGTTTTAAATTGATTGGGTTTCATATGTGAAACATCCCTTGCATTCCTGAGATAAAGCCCACTTGATTATGGTATATAATTCCTTTCATATGATTCTGGATTCAATTCACTAATATTTTGCTGAGTATTTTTGTATCTACATTCAAAAAACATATTGGCCCATAGTTTTCTTCTCTTGTGATGTCTTTGTTGACACCAGAGTAATGCTAACTTCATAGAATGAGTTGGGAAGTTGGGACAGACCCATCTATTTTATGTAGGTTATCTAGACCTATAATTGGCATGTAATTGTTCATAGCATTTCCTTATAATTATTTTTATTTATGTAAGGTTGGTAATAATGTCCCCACTATCATTTCTGATTTTAGTAATTTGAGTTTTAGACCTTTTGTTCTTGTTCAGTCTTGTTAAATCTTTGTTGATTTTTTTCAAAAACAAAAAAACCTAGGTTTTTTTTATTTTTCTCTTTTGTTTTTATAGTCTCTATTTCATGTATTTCTACTCAGTTGTTATTTCTTCCTTCTGCTTTTTTCAGGTTTAATTTTCTCTTCTTTCTCTATTTTATTTTATTTATTTATTTATTTATTTATTTATTTATTATTTATTTTTTGACACAGGGTCTCACTCTGTCACCCAGGCTGGAGTGCAGTGGCATGATCTCATCTTACTGCGACCTCTGCCACCCCAGCTCAAGCAATCCTCCCACTTCAGCCTCCCAAGTAGCTAGGACTATAAGCATGCACCACCACACCTGACTACTTTTCTGTATTTTCAGCAGAGACAGGGTTTTGCTGTGTTGCCCAGGCTGTTCTCAAACTCCTGGGCTCAAATGATCCACCTGTCTTGGCCTCCCGCAGAGCTGGGATTACAGGCATGAGCCACCATGCCCAGTCTCTAGTTTTTTTTTTTTTTTTTTTTTTTTTTTTTTTTTGAGACAGTGTCTTGTTCTGTCCCCCAGGCTGAAGTGGAGTGCCACAATCTTGGTTCACTGCAGCCTCTGCCTCCCGGGTTCAAGCAATTCTCTGCCTCAGCCTCCCAAGTAGCTGGGATTACAGGTGCCCACCACCACGCCCAGCTGATTTTTGTATTTTTAGTAGAGATGGGGTTTCACCATCTTGGCCAGGCTGGTCTTGAACTCCTGACCTCATGATCCACCCTCCTCGGGCCCAGCCTCTAGTTTCTTAACGTGTAAAATTAGGTTATTGATTTAAGCACTTTCTTCCTTTCTAATATAGGCATTTTCACTTATAAACTTTCCTCTAAGCTCTACTTTGGCTGTATCCCATAAGTTTTGGTATGTTTTCATTTAAACTCATCACAAAGTATTTTCTAATTTTCCTTGTGATTTTTCTTTGACACATTGGTTATTTAAAATTGTGTTGTTTAATTTTTACTTTTTCATGAATTTCTCAACTTTCCTTCTGTTAATGAGTTCAAATTTTATTCCATTGTGGTCAAAGAACATATTTTGTATGATCTTAATATTTTTAAATGTATTGTGATTTATCAGCTAATGTATGGTCTATCCTAAAGAACTGGTGAATGTTCCATATATACGTGAGAAGAATGTATATTCTACTGTGTTTGGGTAGAATGTTCTATAAAAGTCTGTTAGATCCAGCTGATGTATAGTATTGTTTAAATCTTCTATTCCATTGTTGATCTCCTAATTGTTCTACACATTATTGAAAGTGGATTACTGAAGTCTCCAACTGCTCCCACTGTTGTAGAATTGTATATTTGTCCCTACGGTTCTGTCAGTTTTTGCTTCATGTATTTTGATCCTCTCTTTTTAGGTGCACATATGTTTATCACTGTTCTGTCTTCTACGTCTTCTTCTATCATTATGAAATGGTTTTTTTGCCTCTAATAATAATTTTGTCTTGAAGTCTATTTTGTCTGTTATTAGGAGTGCCACTTCAGCTCTCTTTTGCTTGCTGTTTCCATGGTGTATCTTTTTCCATTTTTTTAAACTTTCAATTTATTTCTGTCTTTGTTCTAAAGTGTATTTCTTGTATACAGCAAATAGTTGAGTAATGTTTTTGTGTTCATTCTGCCAATCTCTGCCTTTTGATGAGAGTGCTTAATCTATACACATACAGTATAACTACTTATAAGGTAAAATTTATATCTGCCATTTTGCTGTTTGTTTTCTATATGTCTTATGTCTTCTTTTCTTCCTCTATTCTTCTATTATTCCCTTCTTTTGTATTAAGTATATATTTTCACGTGAACAAGTTTAGTTTCCTTGTTGTTCATTTACCTATTTTTTTAGTTGAATTCTTAGTTCTTGCACCGGGGGTTATAATTAACATTCTAATTTATAAAAACTAAGTTCAGATTAATGCCAAATTAATTTCTTCTTTTTTTTTTTTGAGATGGAGCCTCGCTCTGTCACCCAGGCTGGAGTGCAGTGGCATGATCTCAGCTCACTGCAAGCTCCACCTCATGGGTTCATGCCATTCTCTTGCCTCAGCCTCCCGAGTAGCTGGGACTACAGGTGCCCACCACCACGCCTGGCTAATTTTTTGTATTTTTAGTAGAGACAGGGTTTCACCATGTTAGCCAGGATGGTCTCGATCTCCTGACCTCATGATTCGCCCGCCTCAGCCTCCCAAAGTGCTGGGATTACAGGCATGAGCCACCACGCCTGGCCTAATTTCAATTATATACAAAACTTTGCTCCTATATGGCTTTATTCCCTCTCCTCTCTTTTATGCTATATTTGTCATAGAATTTGCATCTTTATACATTAAAGCCTGTCAACACAGTTTTATTGCTTTATGTAGTCATGTTTTAAACTGGATGAGAGCAAAAAAAGAACTATAAATAAAACTGTATTTGTATTGTCTTTTAAATTTACCTATGTTGTTGCTTCTTCAAATGGGTTTGAATTGCTATCTAGTATCCTTCAGCCTGAAGGACTCCCTTTAGCATTTCTTGTAGGGAAGATTGCTAGTGATGAATTCTTCTCAGTTTTGTTTATCTGGAAATGTCTTAATTTGTCCTTCATTTTTAAAGGTTAGCTTTGTTGGATATGAAATTCTTGGTTGACAGTCTTTTTCTTTCAACACTTTGAATGTCATCCCACTGCTTTCTGGCTTCCATGGTTTAGGTGAAATATGGGCTGTTAATCTTATTGAGGAAATTTACATGTGATGAGATTTTATTTTCTCTTGTTGCTTTCAAGATTCTCTATGTCTCTGGCTTTTGGCAGCTTGATTATAATGTGTTTCAGTGTGAATCTCCTTAAATTTATTTTTGCAGATTGGATACAGTGGCTCACACCTGTAATTTCAGCACTTTGGGAAGCCAAGTGGGGAAGATCACTTGAGCCCAGGAATTTGAGACCAGCCTGGGCAACATATTGAGATCCCATCTCTACAAAAATTCAAAAATTAGCTGGGCATAGTGGCACATGCCTGTAGTTCCAGCTACTCAGGAGGCTGAGGTGGGAGGATCACTTGAGCCTGGGAGGTTGAGGCTGCAGTGAGCCGTGATCAAACCACTGCACTCAGCCTGGGTGACAGAGTGAGACCCTATCTCAAAAAATTTGTTTATTCTTTCTTTTTCTCTTTCTTTCATTCTTTCTCTTTCTCTTTCTTTCATTCTTTCTCTTTCTTTCTCTCTGTTTTTTTTTTTTTTTTTTTCAGAGATAGTCTCACTATGCTGCCCAGGCTGGTCTCAAACTCCTGCCCTCAAACAATCCTCTCCCACAACAGTCTCGCAAAGTGCTGGTTTTATAGGTGTGAACCACCACACCTGGCTTATCTTTGTTTTTATAAAGAAGCACATTGTGTTTCTTGAATGTATGTATTAATTGTTTTAGTTAAATTTGAGGTGTTTAACTATCATTTTTTCAAATATTCTTTCTTCCCCTTTCTCTTTTTCCTGCCCTTCTGGGATTCTCATTTTATGTATGTTGGAACACTTAATGATGTCCTGCAGTTCTCTGAGGCTTTTTTCACTTTTTGCTTTCTTTTGTCTCTTTGTCCCTCAGACTGGATAATCTCAAATGACCTATCTTCAAGTTTGCTGATTCTTCTTTCTGCCTTCTCAGATCTGCTTCTGAGCTTCTCCAGTGAATTTTTAAATACCAGTTATTGTAATTTTCAACTTCAGAACTTCTTGTTTTTGTAATCTCTATCTCTTCATTGATATCCTGTATTTGGTGAGACATTATTTTCATACTTTCCTTTAGTTCTTTAAACACAGTCCCTTAGTTCTTTCAATATTTTTATAATAGCAGAGGTAAAGCCTTTGCCCAGAAAATCCAATGTCTGGGATTTTTTAGGGGCATTTTCTTTTTATTGCTTTTTATCCTGTGTATTCACTCTACTTTCCTCTTTCTTCACATGCCTTGTAATTTTTTGTTGAAAACTGGACATTTCCAACAAAATAATGTGGCAACTCTGGAAATCAGATGTCCCCTCCAGCGCACACAGGTTTGTTATTATTGCTGTTTGTTGTTGTTGCTGTTGCTGTTTATTTAGTGACTTTCTTGAACTAATTCTATAAAATCTGTATTGTTGTCATGTGTGGCCACTAAAGTCTATATTTGGTTAGATTAGTCAACAGATCATAATTGGACAAAATTTTTTTCAATGTCTTGAAGTCCTCCAGCCTTTGCCGGGGAGTCTGAGAATGTATTGGGACATGCTTTCAATGCTCTGGCAGGCAGTTTACAACTTTGCCTGTAGTCTTCACTTTCTACTTGTGCAGAGATTCAAGTTAGCCACAGGTGAGAAATCAGAGCCTCCTCAGGTCTTCCCTAGTCATCATGCATACTGCACCATATGTGTACTTGGCCTTCCAGATTTCTGGAATATATCACAGCTTCTTTTTAAATTTTTAAAAATTACTTTATTTTATTTTTATAGATTTAGGGAGTAAAAGTGTGTGATTTCTTACATGCATGTATTGTGTAATGATGAAGTCTGGGCTTTTGTGTACCCATCACCTGAATAGTGAACATTGTACCCAACAGGTCATGTCAGATCTTTTTAAAGCCCCCTATGAACATCTCATTTCCCACCTTTTTCTTTCAGCTTCTTTGGCCAGCTTCTTGTTTGCCCCAACTGTTATCATCATGTTAGGCAGCTGTGATATTAAACAATTTTGCTGGTTATTCTCAACAATTGCCCCAGGGAAAAGGCTGTTCACAGTCAGTGAGCTCTTAGATCAGATAAAGACAACCTTTGTAAATAGGGCTTTCAGAAAGCTGCCAGATAAGTCCTATAATGACAGTTCTCTGGGCTTTGGGCTTTTGAGAGTTCCAAATCCATTCTGGCCATCTTCAGAGACTGCTAGACTGCTGGTTTTCGTGTCTCTCATGATAGCAAGGTTGTTAATTTTCAAGGCTTCTGGGGAGCTGGGGAGAGAGAAATGGATATATGGCAAGTTAAAATGCCACAAATCTCACCGTTTCAACAATATTTAGTCATTTTTTAAAATAAATACTTCTTAGATTGTTATAAACCTTTGGTGAATTTCCAGAGTTCTGAAAATATTGATTTTGACCATTTTTGCCAATCTTCTTGCTGTTTTTTTGGAGGAGCAGATTTTTATGGAGAAGATCTTCACTCCACCATGTGGAAGTGGCTAATATGATTCCTTTTTTGACCAGTAATTACTGAATGTCTGTCAAGTACAGGGCTATACCTGAGGAAAGACTCACACAGATTTATCTAAAAACTTATTGCTACTGTATACATTAGCTGTTGGCACAGGAAAGGGGGAAAAAAGTAAAGCTATAATAAATAAATTTGTATACTAATTCAGACATAGATCAGAAAGCAAAAAATAGAAAAAAAGAATAAATGTGTATACTATTATCATTTTGATTAATGGATTCAGTGAAATTTTTGGAAGAGAAATTTTTGAAAACATTAGCCATTTAAAAAAAGGGAATGCTTTTCTCTTTTGAACAGTTATGGATCGTTATCTGTGAGTCTTACGTAAGACTTCCTGCTTAAGGGCTATTTCAGTCTATGAGAGGAAATAAAGGGAGAGAACACAATGAATATGAATTTTTACCATTAAACCACCTTTGATTTAATTATCTCAGAGAACCTTATAACCCTTTAAACAATTCAGCTTCAGAGCACCCTGGAGAGACAGAGAAGGTTGTCAGGGACATGTAATATGTGTTTCCTGGATGATTTTGTTTCAGCTCATTTATTCCCAACACAGAAGCAAGCAAAGTAAACAAAAAGATAACTCATGCTGTAATGAGGACCTTGTGAACTGGAACAACTGAAACTACTGAAGAGCCTAACAACTGGTCAAATAAATGAAAGATAGAAGACTATAAAGAGCAACAAATGGAAGAAGTACTTTCTAAGTACAAAGTGGTTTTGGAAGACAGTGCTGCCAGTGTTTTCCTGGTAATTCCTCTTTAGATGCTGTCATTTTCAGGAGAAGCTGATGTAAATGACTCTACAACCTAAAGCCCAGGTGAGCTATGTTGCCTTGGTTTGATTATCTAACGATTCCTTAATCTAGCATTGCAATAAGACTGTGAAGTAGAAGACAGAAACTTTTTTGTCTATGGAATTAGAAGACAGAATCCCTGGGTGCTGCTTTTAGGGGCAGCATGTACCTTTTCCCTCTCCAAGCTGGCTGGAGGAGGTGTTCTCAAAGTGCTGTGGGGAAAAGAAACCATCGTGATTCATTTATATAGAATATCAGATAGTAAATTATTAGGACTTCGAGCAAACATTTAAAATTCCATCAGTGCCTACTAGATGAGGGGGTTAAGATCATAGAAGCTCAAATGTTCGTTCTTGGATGAAATTCCTATGAAAAGGGGATGGGAAAAAGAGGGAAGAATCTGGAGGCTGATGATTGAGACGTAGCACTGGACCTAATGGGGTTTTCTCTTTTTTCTTTATTTTTAAAATTACTGTAAATAATAATACTAACCTGGCAAGGAGGTTTTACAAACCATGTTTCTCAAATAAATCTTACCTTGAAGAAGCCATGTTGGTAGTTTCAGCCCAAGGTTCTCATAAATTCATCCTCTGAGGATGTATTGTTAGTACTGCTGAGACATCTGCTGCCTCTTGCATATGTTCCAGATTATTTGAAGGAGGGTGAAAGGGAACTGAGAAAAAGGTACCTAGAGGTAAAGCTTGGCCTTATCCACCTCATCACCTTTTCTCTGATCTATTGTCAAGCAGAGAGGAACTACTGAACTTTTCACTTATTAGACGTGCACATGTTCCTTAATTCTTATGATTCAATGAACAGCCAAGCTTGGAGAGAGGTACTGGGAAATAATGGAGCTTTGGTCTTACCAAGTCTGTATTACACATCACATGGAGTCAGATTCGTAACAGAAGCACTGGAGCCTCTCCCTGGGGTCTCCTTCCCAAGCCCTGCTCCATTTCCCACTTGAACATCTTTAAAGAGTCCCAACTTTATTCATTCATCAAGCAAACAAATATTTACTGAGCACCTACTATATCTTCCAGGCTTTTAAAGAAACACCAGAGTGTCTTTTGAGGGAACTCTTCTATCTACTGTACTCTCTACTTACCTTAAAATAAGTTAAATTTCACATATTTAATCACAGATATTTATTGAACACTACTACTTAGAGAAGAACCTTATTGAGTGAGAAAAAAGGTATATATTGTCTTGAAGACAAAAGAATCCAGAGCTCTGGGGAATCTGCATTTTTAAAAAATATAATAGAATGTGTTGAATTTAAAATAGGTGTCTTGAAACAATATTTACATGGAAAAAAAGTCACTAGAGAGACCAAATGGAATGGTAAATTTGACTGCTAATTGTTACAGTTCACAATAACTTAATGATAAAATATAGGCAGATAGCATGAAAAATTACACTGTCTTATTGAGCCAATTTATACAGGACCAGGGTAAAAATTATGGACGCTTGAGCACTGAAAAGTCATGATTCCTTCTATCATATGTATTTCCAGATCAAAATAATATTAAGCTTTCATTAAAATAAATATAAACAAGTCCAATACATTTTTTATTTTTCCAATGATAACTTTACTTTTCTCCTGTCCATTTAGGCAGCTACTAGCCATATATGACAATTTGTATTAAACAAAATTAACAATTTTCTTTCTCAGTGCTAAACTAGCCCCATTTCAAGTGCTCAATAGTCACATGTGACCAATAACTACCTTATTAAACAGAACAGATATAGAACTTTGTGTGTGTGTGTGACAGGGTCTTGCTAGACTGGTCTTTAACTCCTGGGCTCAAGCTATCTTCCAACTTGGATCTACCAAAGTGCTAGGATTATAGTTATGAGCCACCACCATGCCTGGCCAAGAACAATTTCATTATCACAAAAAGTTCTATTACACAGTGCTGACTTAAATGCTCTATGAAAATACATAACAAATATTTTCAAAAATGATTTTCTCTTTTTTCTTCTTCTCTACAAATATGCTTGGTGAGAAATCCAGGAAATATAAGAAATGCACGGAATATAAGATGTAGGCTGAGCGTGGATGTTCACGCCTGTAATCCCAGGACTTTGGGAGGCCGAAGTGGGTGGATCATGAGGTCAGGAGTTTGAGACCAGCCTGGCCAACATAGTGAAACCCTGTCTCTACTAAAAGTACAAAAATTAGCCCAGCATGGTTGTGCATGCCTGTCATCCCAGCTACTCAGGAGGCTGAGGCAAAAGAATCACTTGAACTCAGGAGGAGAAAGTTGCAGTGAGCTGAGATTGTGCCACTGCACTCCAGCCTAGGCGACACAGCAAGACTCCATCTTAAAAAAAAAATGATATAACACTAAAACACATTAACAGAACACAGATATGTTTAGATATGTTTTTCTGAAAGGGGAGCAAAAACAGAACTCATTATTATTATCAGTGTTAAATCTGTATTATTATTATTAGGGACAGGGTCTCACTCCGTCACCCAAACTGAAGTGCAGTGAGCCAAGATTGTGCCACTGCAACCTCTGCCTCCCAGGCTCAAGTTATCCTCCCACCTCAGCCTCCTGAGTAGCTGGGACCACAGGTGCATGCCACCATACTCAGCTAATTTTTGTATTTTTAGTAGAGACAGAGTTTCACTGTGTTGCCAAACTGGTCTCTAACCCCTGGGCTCATGCAGTCTGCCTGCTTGGTCTCCCAAAGTGCTGGAATTACAGGTGTGAGCCACTGTGCCTGGCTATGGTTTGTTTATTTAATCAATGACTGCATCAGTATGTTGTTTGTTAAGACTTCCAGTGAAATAAACTAGAACTAGGCTAATTTTCTGTTCTTTATGATGTTGAAAAAACACACTTTGTTTTGTTTTGTTTTCAGTTTCTACTGGTAACAGTTAAACAACTTTAAAGAAAAAAATATACATTGTATTGGCAAGGATCTCATTATTTATTTAAGACCCAGCTCAAATATAGCTTTTCTTTGAAGACTTCTCTGATTATCTAGAAAAGTATGTGTCCTTATGATCTTCCAATACATTCTTCTTTCCATTTTTTATTGCTGTTATTTGCATTATTATAGTGTCTTCCCCAGTAGACAGTTGGATTGGGAGTTCTGGGAGGATGAGAACCATATTCTCAGTCCTGACACAGTGACTGGGACTCAATACGGTGTTCATCTGGGAACATGGCTGCTGGCCAGTTCTGGGATTTTTAGCAATGGGAAGGACATGTGGCACTTAGGAATTTTGTTTCACATCTGTTGTGAAACTTCCCACTATCAAAGTATTTGGGATTGTTATTGTCATCTTCACTTTAGACACAATACAGGCTAGGTGCGGTGGCTTGCGCCTGTAATCCCAGCACTTTGGGAGACCGAAGCGAGTGGATCACCTGAGGTCAGGAGTTCGAGACCAGCCTGACCAACATGGAGAAACCCCGTCTCTACTAAAAATACAAAATTAGCCGGGCGTGGTGGTGCACTCCTGTAATCCCAGCTACTTGGGAGGCTGAGGCAGGAGAATCGCTTGAACCCAGGAGGTAGAGGTTGCAGTGAGCTGAGATTGTGTCACTGCACTCCAGCCTGGGTGACAGAGTGAGACTCTGTCTGAAAAAAAAAAAAAAAAAAAAGACACAGTACAGATAAATTAAATGACTTTTCAAAAGGTACGCAATGAATAAAAGTCTGGGCTGTAATGAAATTTTCAGTCCTCAGTATTCTAAAGTGATGTTATGCCCTTCCTTGAGGTTGCCTCCTTTAAGGTGTCTATTAAGAAATCAAATTCATAGGCCAGCACAGTGGCTCACGCCTGTAATCTCAGCACTTTGGAAGGACGAGGCGGGCAGATCACAAGGTCAGGAGTTCAAGACCAGTGTGCCCAACATAGTGAAATCCCGTCTCTACCAAAAATACAAAAATTAGCCGGGCATGGTGGTGTGCGCCTGTAGTTCCAGCTACTCAGGAGGCTGAGGCAGGAGAATCACTTGAACCTGGGAGGCGGAGGTTGCGGTGAGCCGAGATCGCACCACTGCACTCCAGCCTGGGCGACAGAGCGAGACTCCGTCTAAAAAAAAAAAAAAAAAAAAAAAGGAAAAGGAAAAAGAAATCAAATTCATACTTTTTCCTGGTATAAGGCAGATATTTTAAGGTGGAAGGAAAAGTGACAAATCTTACATAAAACTCTAGAAGAAAGGCTACTGTTGTTTGAACCTCGTGTCAAGGCTTACTTTAAGAAAGAGCCATTTCATTCGCTTTTTTTGGTTTCTATTTCTGCCAACCTGGAGGCAAAGCGCTTCGTCACTACTACTATTTTACCAATATATTCCAGCAGAGGGCGCTCCAAGCATTTTACAACGTTTCCAGTGGCGCCTTCGATCCCGCCTCCCCACAACCCCCCTCCCCACCCACCAGCCCGGCAGCCTGCAAACTCTCCGCTCTTATCCCAAAGACCTGTGTTTTGGCCTGATTCTTCTGGTGCCAAGTCATTGAAAGGTCCTGTTTGCCCCTCGGGGTGTATTAGGAGCTGGTAGGGTTTGAGAGATATTCTGCATTTTATCACACCTCTCCATATTCAATTCAGTAGGTCATATTTAAATATGAAACATAGAGGATAATTTTCAATGCTAGATTTGCTATAGAGATCATGCTAGGTGATGATTAAATGATAACAATTATGCTTTTTCTCCACCCTGCCCCCCCCAAAGTGTAGTTTATTCAATTCATCTCAAATGATGACAAAGGGATATTTTTATATTTTCTTCATTTGGCACCTCAAATACAGCCATGTGTTACTTAACAAGATTCTGAGAAATGCATCACTTTGTCTTGTGAACATCAGGGAATGTTCTTATACAAGCCTAGATGGTATAGCCTACTACACACCTGGGCTATATGGTCTAGCCTATTGCTCCTAGGCTACAAACCCACATGGCATGTTACTGGACTGAATACTGTAGGCAACTAGAATACAATGGTATTTGTGTATCTAAACATAGGAAAGGTACAGTAAGAATACAGCATAAAAGATAAAAAATGGTACTTGTATAGGGCACTTACCCTCAATGGAGCATGCAGGACTGGAAGTTGCTCTGGGTGAGTCAGGGAGTAAGTGGTGAGTGAATGTGAAGGCCTGGGACATTACTGTACACTATGTAGACTTTACAAACACTGTACAGTCAGGCTACACTATAAATAACATATATTTATTTATTCAAATATTTATTCTTTCTCTGGTAATAAACCAACCCTAGCTTCCTGTAATTATCTTACTTTATAAACTTTAAAATTTTTTAAACTTTTAGACTCTTCTTTAACATCACAGCTTCCAATACAGACACACTGTCCAGCCATTCAAAAATATTTTCTTTCTTTATGTCTGTACTCTATAAGCTTTTTTATTCTTTTCTTTTCTTTTTAAACTGTTGGTTAAAAATGAAGACACAAGCACACATTAGCCTAGGCCTACACAGTGTCAGGATCGTGAATATCACTGTCTTCATCTTCACATCTTGCCCCACTGGGAAAGTCTTCCGGGGAATGAACCCGCATGGAGTTGTCATCTCTATGATAACAATACCTTCTTCTGGAATACCTCCTGGAGGACCTGCCTCAGGCTGTTTTATGGTTAACTTTTTTTGAAATAAGTAGGAGTATACTCTAAAATAGCAATAAAAAGTATAGTAAATAAACCAGTAACATAGTCATTTTTTATCAAGTATTATAGAATATACATAATTGTATCTGCTATACTTTTATACCACTGGCAACACAGTAGGTTTGTTTACACCAACGTCACAATATGCACATGAGCTTGAGTAATGCGTTGTGCTAGGACATTATCATGGCTGTGACATCACTAAGAGATAGGAATTTTTCAGCTCCACTATAATTTTTTTTTTTTTTTTTTTGAGACAGAGACTCGCTCTGTTGCCCAGGCTAGAGCACAGTAGTGCAATCTCAGCTCACTGCAACCTCTGCCTCCCAGGTTCAAGCGATTCTCCTGCCTCAGCCTCCTGAGTAGCTGGGACTACAGGTGTGCACCACCACGCCCAGCTAATTTTTGTATTTTTTAGTAGAGACGCAGTTTTACCATGTTGGTCAGGATGGTCTTGATCTCTTGACCTTGTGATCCGCCCGCCTCGGCCTCCCAAAGTGCTGGGATTACAGGCGTGAGCCACCACGCCCGGCCAGCTGCCCTATAATCTTATGACACCACCCATACATGCAGTCCTTTGCTGACCAAAACATCCTTATGTGATTTATGATAGTACTTTAAAGTATCTCTACATCTACAGTATGGACCCAGAACTCATTCTACTCTAAATGTAGCTCTTCATCCAATAAGTGAACACTGATTGTGACAAATAGTTGGCTCACTTGCATTTTTGGTAGTTTGTGTAATGTCTAAACAATGACAAAGAATGCATTGTCGAGTGCTTCTAAAAGATACATTTAGCCTGAAATTAGTATTTTTAAAAATATTGTTTAAAATAGAAAATCAAAGAATGAAAAAAGAAAATGGAAAAATATTTATCAAGTGTCTTCAATCAAGATTTTGTAGGCATAAGTGGTAACATGATAAAAATTGATTTTATAAAAAACCTAGGCAGACCAAAGATTTAAATATACAATGTAAAATTCGAAATTTTAGAAGAAAATATCGTTATGTCCCAGAAATAGGAAATATCTCTCAAAGAAGATATAAAAGAAATTCAACCCACTAGGTAAATAGGTAAAGTCTGATCAGTTTGATTACATTCTTTTATGTTTATTTTTTGAGAGAGTCTCACTCTGTTGCCCAGGCTGGAGTACAGTGCACAGTCTCAGAGCACTGCAACCTCTGCCTCCTGGATTCAAGCCATTCTCGTGCCTCAGCCTCCTGAGTAGCTGGAATAAAGGTGTGTGCCACAATGCCCAGCTGATTTTTGTTGGGGTTTCACCATGTTGGTTAGGCTGGCCTCGAACTCCTGACCTCAAGTGATCCGCCCGCCTCGGCCTCCAAAAGTGCTGGGATTATAGGCATGAGCCACGTGCCCGGTCAGTTTGATTACATTCTAATCAAAAGTTACCTCCCATTGGAGTTTGAGATCAGCCTGGGCAACATGGTAAAACCCCGTCTCTACTAAAAATACAAAAAAATTAGCCAGGCATGGTGGCCTGTGCCTGTAATCCCAGCTACTCGGGAGGCTGAGGCAAGGAGAATTGCTTGAACCCTGGAGGCGAAGGTTGCAGTGAGCCAAGATCATGTCACTGCACCCCAGCCTTGGCAACAAAGGGAGACTCCATCTCAAAAAAAAAAAGATACCATTGGAAAGCAAGATTATCAAAAGATATCACTAAAAAGCAAGACAAGTCACAAACTGGAAGAAGATATTTAATACTCACATAATGTGCAGAGGATTACTATTCAGAATATTTTAAAATTACACCTAAAAATAATTGGAAAAAAAAAACTAATAGAAAAATGGACCAACAAATTGAACACGGATTTTACAAAAAAGGAGATCTGAATTGGTAATAAATATATTAAACATATTAAAACCTCATTCATAACTAGATAAGTGCAAATTATGATCACAAGATTAGGGAAAAATTAAAACCACAAGATAGTATTTTATGTCTACCACTGGTATAAATTAAGAAGTCTGGTAAAACCAAGTCTTGGCCAGAATGTATGATCACTGGAATCCTCAGAAAACTTCCTTGAAAGTGTGCATTGATATGACAATCTTGGAAGACAATTTGGCATTTTTTAGTTACATTGAGGTCATGCATATTGTAAAACCAGCAATTCCACTTCTAGAGAAACTCTTGTATTTGCTATGTACCCTTATACGTATACACAAGTGTCCATAGCAGCATTGTCTGTAATTGTAAAAACCTGGAAATAATCCAAGTATCCATCAACAAGATGAGTAAATTATGGTATATTCACATGATGAAATAGTATGTAGCAGTGAAAAATGAAGAAACCACAGCCATGTGTATCAACAGGGATGAATCTCACAAATACAATGCTGAGTAAGACAAGCAGATTGGAGAAAGATACACACAGTACGATTCTGTCCATTTAAATTTCAAACACATGCAAACTAAATGCAAATAGGGTACAACTACAAAGAAATACATGAGAAAAATAAATATCACATTCAGACAGTGTTTACTATGGGAGAAAGAGAGATGTGTTTGCAGAGGAGCACACCGAGGTAAGTGCACAGTTCTATTTAATTATCCTTTTTATACACTCATAAAGAATAATTAACCTCATATACCAGTAAGTATAGGAAATGTATAATTATTTTTAAATATTAGAAATTATTAGCTTTGAAAGGGAGATGTCATCCTAATAGAATGTGGTATATTTATGTTAGATTCATGGTTATAGAAATAAAGCATTAGGAGAAAATCTGTGAGACAATGTGAACAATAAAAGTGGACAATCAACCGGGCATGGTGGCTCATGCCTATAATCTCAGCACTTTGGGAGGCCGAGGCAGGTGGATCACTTGAGGTCAGGAGTTCAAGACCAGCCTGGCCAACATGGCGAAACCTCGTCTGTACCAAAAACTACAAAAATTGGCTGGGCATGGTGGTGCACGCCTGTAGTCCCAGCTACTCGGGAGGCTGAGGCAGGAGAATCGCTTGAACCTGGGAGGTGGAGGTTGCAGTGAGCTGAGATTGCGTCACTGCACTCCAGCCTGGGTGACAGAGCGAGACTCTGTCTCAAAAAAAAAAAAAAAAGTCTTTGTGGGACATAGAAATTATATCAAGCAAAGCACGTCCTTGTACATGCCTGCCCTGTGTGAACAGTAATGTTCACAGGTGGGATTATCACATCATTCTCCCACTGCCATTCTTCCGCAGGTGGCATGTTGAGGCAGAAGGCTGGCACTCAGCACCTGCCTGTCTTAGGTTGGGTTACCCTAGAAGCAAACCTAGATGTAAGGATTTAGATTTATTAATAATTAAGTCAGGGTATTTCATTTGGAAAAGGATCCCAAAAGGCACTCCCAGAAGAAGAGGGAAGAAAGAAAGAAAGGGAAGAAAGCCAACGAAGGGTACGTTATCACACAGATTCCGCGGAGGGTGACCAGGCTCACTCCCCTAGGAAACTGAGAAACCAGGCAGAATGCACCTCAGAGTTGCCCCCATCGGGCAGGTGAGGCCGCTGTGATTTTCAGACACCAACTCCCTTCAGTCACTGGTTGAAATCTGCTTTTGGGGAGGGGAGACAGGACAAACTTCCCAGCACTTCTAGCTTGCTGTGCTGGCCAGGGCTACCCAGACAGAGAGAAAAATCCCCCAGGTGAAGGGCTGGAGATTTCTCCAGATGGAAGTCCACATTCCACGTGCGTGCTACACAGCCCCGATATCAGGAACACATGTATTGACACGTGTGCAAAAATACTATGCAAAAAATCCTAACATCTAGGCTTCTGGTTCTTTCTGATACTGATTTTAAGTGATTCTTTCCATCATAATGTGAAGGTGTAAGCCTGTCCTGGAGCAGGTAGGGAGTGGGATAAAAAGTGAGGGGCAGGAATTGAGAAGATTACAATTCTGATCACCTGGTCTGTGCTTAACACTGCGTTAGTTGCTGGAAATAGATTTGTAACTCTTAAGCTGTGGTCCCCAGAGCTAATAATATAATGGGTACTTATATACACATGAAACATTTAAGTGGTAATAAAAGATTTATAGATTGTCAGTGTGAATGATACAGATAAAAATGCTGAGGAGAGAGGCATTTCTATGTTTAAAAGTAGGTCATACGTAGAATTCTTGACCAGACTAGAGGATTACATGACAGTTGGAATGAGGTGATCTAGGTGATAATCCCAGTCTGAACAAAAACATTAATAGTAGGGGTGCTATTTGTCTCTCCAGATCTCTCCAGATTCGTCTTCACTCTTCTCCACCTTGATTGGTGCCAGAAAACGTCATGGATGAAATTAACAGACATCCTTGTCCCCTGGCTTCCAGCAGTTATATTGGGGGTGGAAGTGTCACGTGAGGAGGTCAAAGGGAAGGGCAGGGAGATTGGGGTGTTTCTCTCTCAGCTCCCTTCTTGCAGGGTTGTCACAAGTTAGCTGTTTTCCTTTATCAAGACCTTAGTCAAGAGGTGCTCTGCATACAGCTTCCTCTCTCCAGGTTCCAGGAACCGCTCTCTTACTAGCTCAGAAGTACTGCATTATTCCTTGCAGCTGCCTCTAGAATCTGTCCACACCTTTATTAAACTCTCCTCAAATTGCTGAAGTGTGCCATGAGTTTTGTGCCAGTGACCTGACTGAGAGGGTGGGAATGAACTTGAGAGGAGGGAGGAGTGAGATGTTTGGCAAAACTTGAGGAAAGGGCCCACGTTGAGAAGGGAGGGAGGTAAAATGAATATTTTTCTAATTCTTGTCTAAAGAAAAAGGGTAGGTGGTGGCGGGCACCTGTAGTCCCAGCTACTTGGGAGGCTGAGGCAGGAGAATGGCGTGAACCTGGGAGGTGGAGCTTGCAGTGAGCTGAGATTGTGCCACTGCACTCCAGCCTGGGTGACAGAGTGAGACGCCATCTCAAAAAAAAAAAAAAAAAAAAGTAGGCTAGGTGCAGCGACTCACGCCTGTAATTCCAACACTTTTGGAGGCTAAGGCAGGTGGATCAATTGAGGTTAGGAGTTCGAGACCAGCCTGTCCAACATGGCGAAACCCATCTCTACCAAAAATTACAAAAATTAGCCATGCATGGTGGTGCGCACCTGTAGTCCCAGCTACTTGGGAGGCTGAGGTAGGAGAATGGCTTGAACCCGGGAGGCGGAGGTTGCGAGCCAAGATCGCACCACTGTACTCCAGCTTAGGTGACAGAGTGAGACCCTGTTCCCCGCCCCCCCACCACCAAAAAAAAAAAGGAAAAAGATATTCCAGATTTGAGGACCATGTTCTGAGGGAGGTTTCAAAAGTTCGGGCTGATGTGTCAATGGCTGCTTGTCAATGTCCATGCCACAAAGGTGATCACATATCATCTGTCCTGAGCTCTGCTTAGCCTCATCTGTTTTCTATTCAACAGTTGCGAGCATAAAGGAAGAGTCTTTGTGTAGTACCTCTACCAGGTAGGCATATATCTAATTACCGTCTGGCCTTCTATAATTCAAGTCTTAGCTGATGATAAAAGGAGCAGCTGAAACCTTCCAAGTAGGCTGAACAACAGGCTATTTTATTCTAATAGTCTAGTTTCACCTGTGAGGAAACAGGCTGCAAGTTTTTCTTCTGGTTCTGCTTCTTTGAAAAAGAAATGCAATTATAATTTTTTAAATGTAATTTTCCATGTTCAATGTTGGCTTGTAAACTCCCAAGGGGAATCACTTAGCCAGAGAAGCTGAGAATTTGAGCTTCTTTCTGTACAAAAATCTTTCTGTGCAAAGATTGTGGGTACATGAGCGGTAGATTGTGGCTTCATGACTGGTAGCAACCATTTAGAGGAAGGAATTACATCATCTACAAAAGGTTGCCATATAACCTCAAAGTATTATCTTTAAGTTTCTATGAAAAATGGGCAAGGTCTAGGGAAGTAAATTCACATACCCTGTCTGATTATTCAACCCTACTTTATCTCTCAGTTGGTGGTTTTCATCTGCTGATCTCTTCATGACTCCTGACTTTTGTACCTTCTTTCTCCACTGACCCAGTAAAAGAATAGGCTTAAATTGCTGATTAAAAAGTAAAGAAAGCCTGAAAGGCTGCGCAGGCCACTTGGCAATTTGGGAGTAGCCATATTTGTTCCAATGCAAATATTATCCTTTTCTCAACTGGAACTTCCAAAGCCTCCAGGTCTTTAGTGAGACTGTTTTGGTAGAAGCCACCAATCAAGTATGATACTGTTGTGCAATCCAATATTAACCACCCACAGTTAGTGCCAACTCCACAGGTTAAGGGCATAGTCCCTGAGAAAACTGTCTTTGCTTCAGATGCAAGCAGCAAGTTTGGGAGTCCTCAGAGCACCGTCACCTCCGAACCAATGGCTACAAATTCAGGGGTTCCCATGGCTCCCATAGGTTCAATAATTCATTAGAATGACTCACAGAACAAGGAAAGCACTATATCTATAACAATTGTGTTATAATGTTAATAGATACAAATCAGTATCAGCCAAATGAAGAGAAACATTGGGTGAGATCTGAGAGGGTTCCATATGCAGAACTTCCATGCCCTTTCCTCATAGAGTCAGGATGTGTTGCCCTCCTGACACATCAATGTGTTCACCAACCAGGAAGTTCCACCGAGCTTTGGCATCCAGAGGGTTTTTTTGAGTTTCATTTATGTGGGCATGATTGATTGAATCACTGGCTCTGTGACTGAACCCAAACTCCAGCCTCCTACCCTCCTCAGGGATCAGGAGATCAGGCTAATATCAAATGGCAGAGAATATAGAGGGTTGCATAATTTACCGTAATGTAATACACATGCACCTCTGTATGCTCTTAGATCAGGGTTAGGTCTGGCTATATAAAACAAAAGCCCTGACACAGTGGCTTAAGCAAGATAAAAGCTTATTTTCATTGCACAAAGGGAGGCAATCCTGGACTAAAATGATGGTTTAATGGTCATCAGGGACTCAGGCTCCTTCTGTCATTCTTCCAGCATCCTATACATGACTTCCAAAGACAAATAACTTATTTATTTATTTATTTAGACACCAGGTCTGGATTTGTTTCTCCAGCTGGACTGCAGTGGCATGATCATAGCTCATTGCAACCTCCAACTCCTGGGCTCAAGGGATCCTCCCACCTCAGCCTCCCGGGTAGCTGGGACTATAGGTACATACCAACACTACTGGCTAATTTTTTTCTTTTTTTTTAATTTTAGTAGAGACACAGTCTTGCTGTGTTCTCCAGGCTGGTCTCGAACTCCTGGACTCAAGCCTCCTTTGTCTGGGCCTCCCAAAGTGCTGAGATTGCAGCATGAGCCATGGTGCCCTGTCTCCAGTGTCAAACAACTCTATGGTCCAAGATGGCTACTAAAACTCAAGCCATCACTTCCAGGAAGAAAGAAAAATAAGAGAGATACTTTAAAACTGGATTAGTTTCCTTTAAGCAGCCATCCCCAAAGTCCTGTGCAATAGTTGCACTTTTAGCTGGGCTTACAGCCATCCCGCTAAAAATATTGGAGTTCTCCTTCTAAAGAACAAGGCAGAAAGATGCTGTTTAAGCAGCTAGCAGGGTCTGCCATGTTGCATTTATTTTCATTTCAAAAAATAAATAAATAAACTTTTCAGATTGACTCTATTATGAGAACGTGAAGATGATAACAGAAAGCAAATATAATATATATGTGTATATATATGTATGTATATATATATATATATAGAGAGAGAGAGAGAGAGAGAGACAGAGTCTTGCTCTGTCGCCCAGGCTGGAATGCAGTGGCGCGATCTTGGCTCACTGCAACCTCCGCCTCCCAGGTTCACGCAATTCTTCTGCCTCAGCCCCCAAGAAGCTGGGACTACAGGCGTGCACCGCCACGCCCGGCTAATTTTTGTATTTTTAGTAAAGACAGGGTTTCACCATGTTGGCTAGGCTGGTCTTGAACTCCTGACCTCAAGTGATCCGCCCACCTTGGCCTCCCAAAGTGCTGGGATTACAGGCATGAGCCATCGTGCCTGGCCTAATATAGAGCTATATCTTAATGAAAAAAAAAAAAAAAAAGAAAGAAGTACTTTTCACAGACATCGTACATTTGGAATACAAACTGCAATGGAAACACAATTACATTTGTTTCACTGTGCCAATTTCTACCATACATATGGATACAATTTTGCTCAGAAGTCTGTGGCACATGTTTCAAAAATAGTTACTGAAAAACAAAGTTTCTCTAAATGTGTTTTTTTCTGGTAACTAAAGTCACAATTCTTGAATGTGGTAGGGATGGAGGCAAATTGCTGTCATTCTGTCATTTCTCATATTGCTCCAGAGAGAATTCCACAGTTCCCCCACATATTCAGCCTGAGAATTCAACCCTATCTAGGCAGGTTCATGGGAAATGGAAACTGATTAGACTTGGGTATGATGGAGTAATAAAAATAAAATGCTAAAAATGAAAACAAAACAAAAAAACAACAACACCCACATTTCAAAAGTCACCAACACTAGTAATTTTCAAAAGAAATTATTTAGTGCACCGACGGAACTAGCAGTGGTCATAGCAAGGATGATGCTTTCTGTTTTAGCTTCACCCACAGACCCACCCCCAAACTACCTAAAATAGATATTCAGTGGAAACAATAACTGTGTGCCTGCAAAGATATCTTCAAGTAATGTCCTCTAACCCAGAGCTGCACCCCTACTCCTTTCATTCCAAGTTTTAACTCAAATTCTGTCTTATATAGATATTTTGGAGCCACCAGTGAGACCTGACTATTGTCCTTTAGGAAGCAACAGAGACCTTATGGCCCCAACCCTAAAATATTTACTGCCTGGCCCTTGGCAGAAAGTAGTTACCGAATGGTTGTTTATCGAGCAAAGTTGATATGCATCCATTTATAGTCCAAGTATTTATTAAGCATCTATACATCAAGTACTATGCTGTTATTTTCTATTTAAGGAGATTTCAGACAAATGAAAGATATAGATAACTTCTTAAAATGCTCACTAAGTGCTACTTTAGGGGCAAAAATAAGTTGTAAGATGAGCATATATAGGAGGCAGTAACCCAAAACTGGAGAGGGGGGACTGTAACCAAGAAAGGCTTCCTAATTAAAAAGTTTTCTAAGTTAATACTAGATGATTAGAAAGAGTTCGCCAGGCAAAGTGGTAGAAGGAGCAGCAATTACAAAGACCCACAGAAAAATTGGGAACTTTAAATATTTCAGGGATGCTGAGTGCTGTGACTTGAACCTTGTAATCCCAGCCACTCCGAAGGCTAAGGCGGGAAGCTAAGGCAGGAGGATCCCTCGAGGCTAGGAGTTGAAGACCAGCCGTGGCAACATAGCAAAATCCCCCCATCCCGGCACCCCACCAAACTCCACCCCATCCATCTCTTCAACAAAATAAAAACAAAAACAAAACAACAATATATATCAGAGAAATATATCAGAAAATGGTCAGCAAAGGTTTAGAGATACCTATGTCAGGCTGATTGCATGGGTAGTGGATGGAAGAACTGTCATTAATTTATTAAAATAGCACAAGTTGAGCCACCAGCCTAAGGTCAGAAAACATAGCCATCCACATGTGTGTCTTAGGATAAAAGGCAGGAAATGATTGTTGAGGGAAGCTGAAGTGCCACAGTAAAGGCTGGTTTTGTAGGAGGGTGACAGGATAGGAGTCAAGAGATTGGGATGAAATGTAACTGCAAGCCAGTAACCCTGACCTGGACAGGAAGGTAGTGGTCTTGCTGGTGGTGTTCAGGCTCTTTAAGTACGTTTTCATAGACAAAGAATCTTAGCAACTCTTCTGGGACCTGCTCTCTGGTTGCAAGCTTTGCCTCCCTAGCAAATGAAGATAAAATAACCTTCTTCATTAATCTTTCCAAATCCCTCTGCAAGCCACATCTGAAATTCTTTCCCCGCTCCCCCACCCCTTTAAGAGAAAGAAAAATTGTCTGGCTCTGTCATCTAGGGCATGAGCCACTATATCCAGCCCACATCTGAAACTCTTTTGATGGTTATAAAGCCTTTTATCCCAGGATTAAAGATAAAGACTTAAAATGCAAATGTTGGCCAGCGCAGTGGCTCACGCTTGTAATCCCAGCTCTTTGGGAGGCCGAAACCCAGCTACTCAGGAGGCGGAGGCAGGAGAATCACTTGAACCTGGGAGGCGGAGGTTGCAGTGTGAGCCAAGATCGTGCCATTGCACTCCAGCCTGGGTAACAAGGCGAGACTCCGTCTCAAATTTAAAAAAAAAAAAAATGCAAATGTTGATTTGGGTTAAAATATTGCAATTTTTTCTGACTAAAGTACAATCATAAAATGAACAAACAGCTATCAGATCCTTTCAAGTTTTAATTTATGGGACTTTGAGGGAAGGGAAGGAATTTCTTAGATCCTTACTTATTATAGGCTAGTCTTGCTTATTCTCAAATGGAGCTAGGGAGGAATGGGTTAAAGCTAAGAAGATACTTTGTCCGATTTAGGAAATGTGTGTTTTGTTTTAGTTGAGGTATATCCTGTTTTGTAAGATACTGTATATATTTTTAAGTAATTATTTGAGAGCATTGTTATATCACTTTTTAGGGAAAGATTTTTTTTGCCCCAGTTTATAGCTATTTGGTTTAAAATTTTCATTTAATTTTCAGATTTTTTGCCAGACTCCTCTGCCCCCAACAAAAAGCTCTAGATTAGGTGTATCTTAGGTGCTCCCCAAACCCCTGGCCACCCCATGCATACCTTTTCATTATTCACTGTTTAATTCTCTATCTCCCAGTCTAGATCCTAAGTCTCCATGAGAGCAGGGACTATTCAGTTTTGTTTACTGTGTATTTCCCAGTTCCTAGTTCAGTGTCTGGTGCTCAAAAAATATTCTTCGATAAATAGATGATAATAATATTGAAATATTGTGTATATTTCTTTGATTTGTTAGTAACTACAAGTAGTTTATTGTGTATATGTCAATTAGCAGAAGAAAAAGAGCAGTTCTGCTCTTTTTTATAAGCATTTTTAGGAGTTACTGTGCACCTTATTACAAGAAAAGTGGCCAGGAGTAGTGGCTTACACCTGTAATCCCAGCACTTTGGGAGGCCAAGAAAGGCAGATCCCTTGAGACCAGGAGTTTGAGAACCAGCCTGGGCAACATGGAGAAACCCCATCTCTACAAAAAAAAAAAAAAATACAAAAAATTAGCCAGGTGTGGTGGTGTGGGCCTGTAATCCCAGCTACTCGGGAGGCTGAGGTGGGAGAATCACCTGAGCCAGGGAAATCAAGACTGCAGTGAGCCATGATGTGCTACTCACTGCACTCTAGCCTGGGCAACAGAGTGAGACTCTGTCTCTAAAATAAAATAAAATAAAATAAAATAAAATAAAATAAAAGCTTAGGCTATAAAAAACAAAATTTCTATTAACAATGTCTTATTAAATACATACTGTAGGCCGGGCGTGGTGGCTCATGCCTGTAATCCCAGCACTTTGGGAGGCCGAGACGAGCGGATCACTTGAGGTCAGGTGTTCGAGACAAGCCTGGCCAACATGGTAAAACCCTGTCTCTACTAAAAATGCAAAAATTAGCCAGGCATGGTGGCAGGCGCCTGTAATCCCAGCTACTGCGGAGGCTGAGGCAGGAGAATCACTTGGAACCTGGGAGGTGGAGGTTGCAGTGAGCCGAGATTGTGCCACTGCACTCCAGCCTGGGCGACAAGAGCAAAACTCCGTCTCAAAAAAGTAAAATAAAATAAATAAATAAATAAAATACATATTGTATTTTATGTTTAATAAAGGGAATAAAGGGAAGCTTTCCCTTTTCCCTTGGAAAGTTCACTGAAAAATCCACTGTGAAATGGCAGATTAATAGGAAAAAAGACATACAAAATTTATTTTAACGTGCATAACACAGGGAGATTTCAGGAGAATGATTACCCAATAACTCAATGGGGTAGAGACGTTTATATACTCTTCTTTATAGGGGAAAGGGAGATTGGAGAAATGTGGCAACTTAAGGTATAGTAAAGAACTTTTAGGGGAAAATGGGGAACATACAATGGCCTGGGAAAAAGTGTGTTGAGCCCATAGAGCAGACAATAGTTTGTGACAAAAGTCTGTCCAAGAGTGTTGACGGACTTGTCTTTCTTCCTCCGATATGAGTTAAGTAAATGAAAACTCAGGCAAGGCAAATATGTTCCTCTTTGGCAGGTCTAGTTTCTAGGCAGATAAGGGAAATTCAGAGAACAACATCATTTGGCGCTTTGGGAGAGACAAAGAATTGAGAGGCAGGAGGGGTAGTGGGGAAGGTGAGAGAGACCTTGAAGCTGCTTCCTCAGTTCAGCGAGGCAAAGCACCATATTTTGGGGTATCGGTTTCTGAGCCCCAACAATTTTTACATCACGTTCCAGACACATTTTATGACTTTTCTTCACTGCATACTTCTTTAAAACTCATCTTACTCTATTTTTCTAAAGGTATTTGCATTAAATGTGCAAAATACTAATGCTCTAAAGAGGAATATTTTGAAATATTAAGAATTAGTTGTATTTCAATGTAAATAAAGTGATTTTTTTCTAGAAATAAAATTTCTAATTCAAATAGTCGCTTTGGAGTTTTTTATAGAAGATGCATATATATATATACAGATATATGTTCATTTCTATTAAAATCAATGTGCTAATGTTCATATGTGTTAATATTAATAAAGGTCTTAGGGTTAAATTTATTCTGAAATAGACTCTTAGGATTGTGAAAGTTTGAGGTTAGTCTGGCAAAAGACACATTTAGGGGAATATCTTTCTTTAAAAACAATTTTGTTTTTTTTTTGCTGTCTCTTGATCTCCTGCCTCACACATTCCACTTTATTGACATTACAGAAAAATTGATTCAACAGCATTTTTACTTGCACTGCTTTTTTTTTTTTTTTTCTTAGACGGAGTCTTGCTCTGTCGCCAGGCTGGAGTGCAGTGGCACAACCTCAGCTCACTGCAACCTCCGACTCCCGGGTTCAAGCAATTCTCCTGCCTCAGCTTTGCGAATAGCTGGGATTGGTGGCACGCACAACCACGCCCAGCTAATTTTTGTATTTTTAGTAGAGACGGGGTTTCACCATGTTGGCCAGGATGGTCTCGATCTCCTGACCTCGTGATGCGTCCGCCTCAGCCTCCCAAAGTGCTGGGATTACAGGCGTGAGCCACCGCGCACGGCCACTTGCACTGCTTTTTAGCAGCGAGCTCTCAGGTCAATCAACTGCTTCCTTAGGTTTACAAACTGTGGGTGTGTATTTATAAACACAGTTGTTTTGTATACCCTTTGTAGAGCACGTGGTGAAAGTGACACAGGAATAAATGCAAACCTTTTTTTTCCCCTACTTTTTTCAAAGACATAAATCCCAGGAACACTCACAACCGCAGAAGGGGATTTGATGGACATACAAAGAAACTAAATTTTGTACCGCCACAGAAGTGAAGCATGGATAAACTCAAAGGTATTTAGGCAGTGTTTTATTTCAATATTTGTTATGGGGACGTCCGCCACGCCCTGGTCCGCCTTCACCAGGCCGGGCAACACTGCCCAGTCCCTGAGACCCGGCCGCCCACTAGGGAGCCGCGGGGGCGAGGCCGTGGGGGTGGACTCCGGGAGGAGGTCCCGAGAACCACACTTCCCAGAGTGCCGTGCGCAACCCCGCCCAGCCCGCCCCGCCCCCAGAGGCCGCAGCTCACGGGGGCTGAGGTGAGAGGACGCCAAGCGCCCGCCAGGGCTCCGCGGGGCCGCGCAAGAGAGCGCGCGTCCGCTGGGTGCTCGCGCGGGGCTGGTGAAGTACCGCTGAGGGCGGCTGGGGCTCCGGGAGCCGGGTAACGTGGCTGCAACCTTAGCGACATCAGGAAGAACAAGGTCGAGGATCGAGGTAACGGGACGCTCGTCTCCCCTCAGTCCCCTCTTCCTTTGTGCGGTGCCGTCCGTTCGCGCCGAGCCCTCCCTCACCCCAGCCCCCAAGTCGCAACACCGTCCCGTCTTGGGTCTCCGGTGTGCGGAGGAAATTCGAGCCCTCGTGCACAAACCGAAACTCCACAGCTGAGAGGGCTTGGGGCCCAGACAGCAGGAGCTCCAGCCCGCGAGCTCCCTTGCACGGCTTTTGTCGCCCCCATTGGCGGGAGGAGCAGGGTTATGCTCCCGGCTCCCGGAGGGGAGCCCCAGCCTCTGGCTCTGTCAGTCTCGCCGGCGGCTCCTTGACTCCTTCCTCCCAGTCTTTCGAAGAGGGGCCCAGGCAGGTGCTTCGCGGGGTCCAGGAAGAGGGCAGGCGCGGTGCGGCTGGCGCGGGTTCGGGGCCCCGGGAGGGCGGCCGGACGCCCCCTGGAGCGGCGGCCTGCGGGGGCGGGGCGAGTGGGCCACCTCCGGGCCACGCCGCGCGGGGACGAGGCGAGGAAAGCACTGCCTGTCCCCACTCGGGGGGCTTGCTGGCCGCCCTGGAGGTGCCTTCCCGGGAGCGGCGGTGTAGACCTTGTGGAGAGTGCCTCCTGTTGTGGAGCCAGGAACCGCAGCCTCTTTCTAGACGCGCAGCCGCCCGGTGGAGTTGTTACCGCCACGATGACAGCTCTTTACGTCTTCCACTCCGTGCTGGGCTCAGATGGCTTGCTTTTTCTTCAGAGAGAGCGATTTGGCTACATAGCTTGAATTTTCTACGTGCCTCGTGCTTTACTGGACTTGCACTGTTTTTCCCTCTTGGCAGTGTTTAATCGGGTGACTTTTCATAGAAAACGTTCAGTATTTTCATCTGTGTTAATGGCATAACTTTATTTTTGACTCTTTGCCCTAAGCTAATGTTACCAGTTTAGAGGGATACTTTGGGAAAAGGTACTTAGAACCTGGGTTGACATAAGTATTTTATCTGCTGGTTGCACGTTTTTTCCTTTGCATTGTTTTTCTCCTATACAAGATGGTAATTGTTGGACTCTAGGTGTTCTTTATTCTCTCTCTAGAAGGAAATCCTCTTCGCGCATCTTTCTCGTGTTCTGGCCCTGCGGTACTCTTGGGTACGCGGAGGAGTGCTGCTAACAGTGCTGGCGCCTGCAAAGCTGCTTGGAGATGGCGGTGGCATTAAGCTGCTGCTTTTCCTCAGACTTCCTCCTGGCACCCTCCTTAATTTGTCAAACTGACTGACCAGTTCAAACTTCAAACTTGTAGTCACTTTATTTAGTCACTTTTTTAAAACATTGGCTTTCAAGATACCAAATTGCGTAGGCCTAAATATAAAAAGAAGTGTCTCAGGGGCCGGGTGCAGTGGTTCACGCCTGTAATCCCAGCACTTTGGGAGATTGAGGCGGGGGGATCACTTGAGGTTAGGATTTTCAAGACCAGTCTGGCCAACATGGTGAAACCCTATCTCTACTAAAAATACAAAAATTAGCCGAGCGTGGTGGCACATGCCTGTAGTCTCAGCTACTCGAGAGGCTATGACAGGAGAATGGCTTGAACCCGGGAGGCGGAGGTTGCAGTGAACCGAGATCATGCCACTGCGCTCCAGCCTGGGCGACAGAGTGAGACTCCATCTCAAAAAAAAGAAAAGAAAAGTCTCAGGATACTCTATTCAACTACATATGAGCACTTAGCTTCATCATTTTAATTTTTAAAGCTGCCAATTCTTTTAGCATTTGATAAGATTACTGATAATTGGCCAAGATGATATATTCTGTAATAATTGCACATTTTTTGACAAGAAACTCAGTTCACATTCAGTGAGGGTAATTTTTTAAAAACAGTATTTCTTCATTCATTAAGAAGAAAGTTAGGGCTGGGCGCGGTGGCTCACGCCTGTAATCCCAACACTTTGGGAGGCCAAGGCGGGCAGATCAAGAGGTCAGGAGATCAAGACCATCCTGGCCAACATGGTGAAACCGCATCTCTACTAAAAATACAAAAAAATTAGCTGGGCATGGTGGCGCGTGCCTGTAGTCCCAGCTACTCGGGAGGCTGAGACAGGAGAATAGCTTGAACCTGGGAGGTGGAAGTGAGCTGAGATCACGCAGCTGCACTCCAGCCTGGCAATAGAACGAGACTCCATCTCAAAAAAAAAAAAAAAAAAAAAAAAAAAAAGTTGGGTAAATTTTGATCCTACCTGCTATTTTGAAAAATGAATTTTCTTTTTTAGAGCAGTTGTAAGTTCACAACAAAACTGAGTGGAAGGTATAGAAATTTCTCATGTATCGCCTACCCCTACAGAGCCAAAATCCCTCATCAGAGTGGTACATATATTACAATTGATGAACCTACATTGACATATTATCACATCCACAGTTAGGATTCAGTCTTGGTGTTAAACATTCTGTGGGTTTGGACAAATAACCCTTTTGTTTTTATCAAGAACTTTCGAGAGTTGTAGAGAACTGAAATGGATATTGTCATTTTAAAAAGATTAAAGAGACTATTGCAGACATCTTAAACATTAATTTCAGATAGTTTTTGTGTTTTATAAATTAAATGTTTAAATTTCTGGTTACTTATATTGGAATTCCCAAAAGAGTCACATTTATTTTTGTATATTAAGAACTAAAGGGCCCCACATGGTAGCTCACACCTGTAATCGCAGCAATTTGGGAGGTCGAGGCAGGAGGATTGCTTGAGTCCAGGAATTTGAGACCATCCTGGGCAACAAAGTGAGACCTGTCTCTATATTCCAAAAAAAAAAAAAAAAAAAAGAGGCCAGGCTCGGTGGCTCATGCTTGTTGTAATCCTAGCACATTCGGAAGCCAAAGCAGGCCAATTGCTTGATCCCAGGAGTTCCAGACCAGCCTGAACAACACGGCGAAACCCTGTGTCTACAAAAAAAAAAAAAATACAAGAATTACTCAGATGTGGTGGTGTGCACCTGTGGTCTCAGCTACTCGGGAGACTGAGGTGGGAGGATCACCTGAGTCCAGGGAGGTCAATGCTGTGGTGAGCCATGACTGTGCTGCTGCAGTGAGCCATGATTGCATCACTGCACTCCAGCCTGGGTGACAGAGTGAGACCCTATTTCCAAAAAAAAAAAAGCAAGACATGAGGGAGAATAAATGTTTCATAAAATAACAAAATGTTGTTTTCAGTCACTAAAATTCACTTGACTATGTCTTTTTTTTTTTTCTGAACAAAATGTTTTATATTAGCCAAAGAAACGAGGGGGTTGAGCATTTTAAATAAATTGATTTTTATTTACTCATGTCAAGATATGTCTACAATAAAAATGTCACCCATTAGTCTATTTTTAAAAATTCTGTTTTCTCTGTTTTGAGGGGCTTTTATGGAAGTACCAGACTATAATAATGTTCTGAGCTCACTTCTGGTACTACACAATTGTCTATTAGAATCCCAGATCTCCACTTATTGGCTGTGTGAGCATGGCAAGTAATTTTCTAAACCTCTTTCCTTAGCTGTGGAAGGGGGGTAAAAATAATACGTACTTCTATTTTACCAGAATTGAGGATTATTTGGTGTTGTATGTGAAAGCATTCTCTAAGCTGTGATCAACTATAATATTCATTGATATTACTAGTTACATGCTATATTTTAAAATGCTGCCAGTACAATTTATTTTCTGGTGGATATTGCTATGTAGATACTGTCAGCTGCTTTTTTTTTTAATGGGTTGGTCATGCAAGAAAGTATATTGTTTGGTTTGGTTATGAATGATTTAGTTGGTTCTTATGAGTCAGAGAGAGAATTATGGAAGAGGGTTGGAGGGACCTTGGGAAATTTTCTACTTCATCTCTCTGACTCTTAACCTGCATCTGTTAGCGTGAGCATAAATGGTCTTCCAAGGGTCTGTGAACTCTGTATATTTATACTTTTCTGGGGAGAAATTAAATGTAAATTTGTACTTTTCTAGGGAGAAATTAAATTAAAAGAGCATCATGACCTTGTTCCCACTAAAGGTTTAGGAAACCACTAGCTTCAATGATCTAGGCAGGTTTCTTTAGTAAAAATGTTAGAGATTATTTTTAAAATTAGTTTTTTTGTGGAAAGGAAAGAGAAACAGGTTATATTGCGGAAAGGAAAGAGAACAGGTTATTTTTGAAGCACTGAGTGTCTGTTTTTCTTCCAAAGCTAGAATTGATATTTATTATACACTACCTTCATATGAATAATAGTGCTGCTACTTCTACCTGGAAGTGGTACCTTTGATTCATTATCTTTAGGCAGATACTGTCTACATCTCTCTTCTTCCCCACCCCCAGCCTTGATGGGCAATACAGTGGAGGCAGAGAATGGGACATACAATCCAGCATGTCAGAATATTATTTAAAATGTCAAAAGATAATTTGGCTTGTTTTTTTTTTTTGTTTTTTTTTTTTTCCGAGACGGAGTCTCGCTCTGTCGCCCAGGCTGGAGTGCAGTGGCGCAATCTCGGCTCACTGCAAGCTCCGCCTCCCGGGTTCACGCCATTCTCCTGCCTCAGCCTCTCCGAGTAGCTGGGACTACAGGCGCCCGCCACCACGCCCGGCTAATTTTTTGTATTTTTAGTAGAGACGGGGTTTCACCGTGGTCTCGATCTCCTGACCTCGTGATCCGCCCGCCTCGGCCTCCCAAAGTGCTGGGATTACAAGCGTGAGCCACCGCGCCCGGAATTTGGCTTGTTTATTCTAAATTTGGATGTTCTTAGCTTTGCGCAGTGGCAGTATCGTAGCCAATGAGGTTTATCCGAGGCGCGATTATTGCTAATTGAAACTAAATTTGGATGTTCTTTGTTTTCACAACAAAACAGCTAATGTTAAAGAAAATTAAGTATTTAATCTTTCAAACTAGACGATGACATGTACATAATCTGTTGTATGATATTTCTTGTATATCGTAGAGTATAAAATTATATTAAATCCTAATTGATGATCACTTTGACTTTTAGTATTGCTAGTTTGAAAAGATGGATATGTATGTTTTCAAGAAATGTACAGCTTGCTTTTGTAGGTTATATTATAATTAGTGATTTTCATTTATAACATTTAAAACTTATTTGCTTTTTTTGAATTTCTGAATCGGACATACTTTTAAATCTGAGTTTATTCTTATTAGAATAAGCGTTTGGAATTTTGCCCTGTTTTCCTTGTATAATGATTGCTGGGCTATAAGGCTTTACAGTGTAAAACCAAGTTCTGTTCTGGATCAGTTACCAGTAGCATTCCCAAGGCTGGGAAAGTATGAGGTGGATCAAGTGATGCTATACAAACTTGTGAATGAATCTGTCCATCAAATAATGTCTTTTTCCTTGAGATCTTTTTTCCTTTGATATTAATATTTTAATTTAAAGTGAAATGAAAATATTGAAATGTTTTTCAAAGTTCAAGGTTCTAAACCAATATTTGGGAATTTATAGAATAAAGTAGCAGAAGTGTGGTTCTTTGTAAAAATAGTCTGAGAAGTCTTAAATAGACCTCAAAGATTAGTAGTAGAGATGAATGCCAATATTGCAGCATACTTTATATATAAAAGATAAGTCACTACGTTGGATCTTTAGTTATTTTAATGCAGAGGATTGCTTAACTTTAATAATGAAAGTTTGAATTAAATTAATTAGATATGGAAAACAAAAGGGAATAATTTCATCAAAAATTTTACCTATGGGAATCCTATCATTTTAAGATCAGTGATTTGTATGGGTTCTCCTACACTTAAACCTTAAAAAATTCTGGCCGAGCGGGGTGGCTCATGCCTGTAATTCCAGCACCATGGGAGGCTGAGGCAGGTGGATTACTTGAGGCCAGGAGTTCAAGACCAGCCTGGTCAGCATGGTGAAACCCTGTCTCTACTAAAAATACAAAAAATTAGCTGGGCATGGTGGTGCACAGTTGTAATCCCAGCTGCTTGAGAGGCGGAGGCTGGAGGATCATGTGAACCCAGGAGGAGGAGGCTGCAGTGAGCTGAGATTGTGCCACTGCACTCCAGCCTGGGTGATAGAGCAAGACTCCATCTCAAAGAAAAAACAAAACCGAAAAAAAACCTTTAAAAATTCCTGAAACATTTCCTGTATAGGGAGAATATTATTAATACCACTATTTTGGTTCTCATTGTCATTTACACATAGGCACCTCCATACGGAGATAACATTAATTCTGTCTTTGGCCTGGTGATAAGAGCTTGGGCTTTGCAGTCAGGCAAGTCTCTATTGAATCCTCGACATTGCACTTCATAGCTATGAGACCTTGGTTAGGTGTCTTAACTTCTCTCGGCCTCATTATCCAAAACTGTAAAAAAATAGGAATTTTACCTCTTTGAGTTATCCTGAGGATTGAAATGAATACATGTAAGTATGTAACTCATGATGACAATTATATACATATATATATATATATATATATATATATATATATCTGTTATGTGCCAGTTTGTTAACTCATTTAAGCTTTATAGCAATCCTATGAGGTTGATACTATTATTTTCCTCATTTTTACAGATGAGGAAACTAAAGTTAATGAAACGTTACGTAACTTAACCAATATCGTACAACAAACATACAACTAAGAAGTAGAAGCACCCAATTAATGCTTGCTGTTGTCATTTTTAAAAAAAGATGACTTAGGGTATTATCATCTTTTCTATAGTGGGTTCCTAATAATTGCAGTCTCATGTAGAGCATTATAAAGCATGTTTTATTTCTTTGCTGGAAAAAATGTTGATTGCAGGACTGTGTTCCTGACCAAGGACTCAGGATCACATAATTTATAAAAGTAATAACATTTGTTTATTGAATGCTTACTATGTACTAGATACAGAGCTAAATATATGAGTTACTTCACTTACCCCTCACAACAACCTTAGAGCTGAGGCTCAGAGTAATTTTAAGTAACTTGCCCAAGGCTACACACACCGTTAACACGGAATCCCAAAAGTGTCTAGCTCTAAAGTCTCTGCTGCTAACCACCAGTTTATGTGCCTTGTGTCACGTATGGCTGACAGATATCTCTCAAAAGCAAGGCAACAGCTTCTATAATTTTAAATAGCAAAATGTGCTACTATAATTTTGAACTAGAAGGAAACTGATTACCTACTGCCTGTAGGCTAAACCAAGCTTGCTGTCTGTTTTTGTAAACAAAGTTTTATTGGAACACAGCCATGCTGTGTCCTTTTAAAAATAAAGACACTGAGACCCAGAGAGATTAGGTAACTTCCCAGTAATGTAGCTACTAGTAATCTAATGTCAGTAACTATGTTAATAAGCCTCTGAAAGTCTGCCAATCCCTGAATCCCATGCTACCCCGTAAACTCTATGTAAGATCAGCAATGTGCTCTATTCAGAGGGACCGTGCCTGGTTGGCATAGCTATCCCTTCAGTAAGTAGTAAATTCAGCTTTGTGCTTTTCATTTGGTTTCAAACATCCAGTGTGAAACATTTCATACTTTGATACTTGGCAACAAATTATTGATAAATTAATTTTTTAGTAGGCATTGTTATCTTAAGTACAACCCTGTCACTTCTCTGACATTCTCAAATAAAAATAATGAGTAATATAGGCCCCCTTAAGGTTCACGCATGTAGTTCGCATATTTAGGTAAAATTCAAGATCTTTCTTTTACTACTTTATACTAGACTTTTAGACCACTATGACTGTGATAAACTAAGTGGCCCAGTTCAAACAAGGAAATGATTACTGTAAGGTGTCAATGGAATTCCTTTTTAATAAAACAGATCCCAAAATAAACATCTTACAAAGTATTCAGTGTAGTGAAAATGTTGTTCATAGACCCTAGAAATGACATTAGTATTTAACAAGCAGGCTTTGATAATAGTAGTATCTAATATTGCGTGTGTCGTTTAAGGATGGGGATACACTCTTAAGAAACATGTTAATAGGCAATTTTGTCATTGTGCAAACGTCATAGAGTATACTTACACAAACCTGGGTGGTATAGCCTACTACACACCTAGGCTATGTGGTGTAGCCTGTTGCTCCTGGGTTACACACCTATATAGCATGTTACTGTACTGAATACTATAGTCAATACTGTAACACAGTGGTTACCTATTTGTGTGTCTAAACAGAAAAGGTACAGCAAAAATAAAGTGTTATAATCTTATGAGACTATCATCTATGCATTGGTCACCATCATCATCTATTGTGGACCAGAGCACTGATATGCAGCACATGACTGTAAAGACTGGAAATGCTATTGTTAAGAAAAACTTTTTTTTTTTCTTTTTGAGATAAGGTCTCACTCTGTCACTTAGGCTGGAGTCCACTGGCAAGATCATGGCTCACTACAGCGTTGACCTCCCTGGGCTCAGATGATCCTCCTACCTCAGTCCCCTGAGTAGCTGGGACTACAAGTGCAAGCCTACTACACCTGGCTAATTTTTTGATTTTTTGTTGAGGCTGGCTCTCACTATGTTGCTCAGGCTGGTCTTGAACTCCTAGTAGTCTCAAGCAGTCCTCCCAGCTCATTGGTAACTGGTTGTTTTTAGCTTTTCGGTTTTCAAAAAAAAATTACTAGGTTGTATAACTCACAGCCTAAGTCATCAAGATATTTCTTAAAAGGTGGAACTGCCACATGAGAGGGCACGTAAATTAAAAAGATTTTGGATATCTTAGCTAAATGGAGACTAGGAAGGCTTATATGAACAGCAGTGTGAGACTGTTTATTTCCTGACAGCCCTACCAATTTTATTTTTTGTCTTTGGCAATATTTAATTTCATTGATTAATAAGGACTTTTTAATATTCTCATTGATCATTTTCCCTTTCATTATAATCTGCCTTTTTTCTATATGTAAGGACAGTTTTCGGCAGACAGTATTGCTGTACTACTAACTGAAGGCCATGTTATTGTTGGTCTTAACTCAGTTATTCTTCAAGAACACATCTGTCTAAAAGAGGACTCTGACATCGAGCTGTTTCAGGCATCTAATTCACACTTAACTTTGACTTTGACTTCAGCACCAGTGACCTCTCTTATCAGTCTTTCCAGTAGCCTACTAGATCTCTCCATTGGCTCTCCTATCAGTGTTGAATTTCAGCACGCCCTGACTTCCAATTAGGAAATTATTCTTTCCAACTCAGTGATCTCGGCTCACTGCAACCTCCACCTCCCAGGCTCAAGTGATCCTCCCACCTCAGCCTTCCAAGTAGCTGGGACGACAGGCACGTGCCACCACGTCTGGCTAATTTTTGTATTTTTTGTAGAGATGGGGTTTTGCTTTGTTGTCCAGGCTGGTCTCAAACTCCCGGGCTCAAGTGATCTGCCTGCCTTGGCCCCCAAAGTGCTGGGATTACAGGCTTGAGCCACTGTGCCTGGCCAAGAAAAACATTTTTTTAAAGTCACGGCAGTAACTTGTTGGAAGTCATGTATACTTTAGGAACTATTGAAGCTATTATACAGTTTTTCAAACCAGCAGATTCTCCTTTAATGATTGGTATATTTTGGACTGTTTGATTCAATTTTTAAATGTAAATAAAAAGGAAATAATGAGTATAGCCTGCTTTTTTCCTGACTTAAAAGTAAAAATGGAAATTTTAAGAAGTGTATTACCTTTGAAATAAAGTGATTCAAAAATTGAAGTAAATGTCTTATGCACAGTGTTACTTTAGTTAAAATTAAGCATACATTGATTTGGATTATAGTAGAAAAATAATCTCTAGTGTTCATAATCTGTTCATCCATTATAAAAATATTTTAAGTACTTTGTTTATTGTGTTATATGTGTTTACTGAACATGGGAGTAATAGCAGTGAAGAGAGATGGTGCCTATACTTTATGGGCTTATGTAGTGTTATAGGGAAGACTAGTAGTGAATAGGTACTTATAAGTAATAAGTATTTTAAATTTGACCAAAAATTGAATATGATATACTTTGTGATAGGTATAATGAAAAAAATATCAGATTTTTGTGGGAGCACAGAGGAAGTACACTAGGAATAGGATTTTTAGCGATGGCCTTCTTGAGCAGATGAACCTGGGCTGAGTCTTAGAAGATGAGCAAGAGTTAGCAGGAGAGAGTGGTGGTAAAGGGCATTTCAGAAAGAGCAGAAAGCCTGAAAGGAGGCAGAGAGGTGTGAAATAGCCTGAAGTATGTGGAAAATTAAACACATTCAGGTTTTGCTCTATAGAACATGAGGTGGGGTTTGCCATTTTGTTATTTAACAAGTATGCAAGAATTGATTTTGGTAAATGCACATACATCTTCCATCAGCTTTCAGGTGTAGCTCTAAAATTAATCACATACTGCTATAAAATATAATCTTTAGTGTCCAAAATCTTCATCTAACTGAATTGTAAAATAACTTCTTTAATTATTATTATTATTATTATTATTATTTTTGAGACGGAGTCTCGCTCTGTCACCTAGGCTGGAGTGCAGTGGCATGATCTCGGCTCACTGCAAGCTCTGTCTCCCAGGTTCACACCATTCTCCTGCCTCAGCCTCCTGAGTAGCTGGGACTACAGGCACCCGCCACCATGCCCGGCTAATTTTTTTGTATTTTTTTAGTAGAGACAGGGTTTCACTGTGTTAGCCAGGATGGTCTCGATCTCCTGACCTCGTGATCCACCTGCCTCAGCCTCCCAAAGTGCTGGGATTACAGGCGTGAGCCACCGCACCCAGCTGGCATTGAGTTTTTTAAGAGGTGCTTTCAAAGTGCCGTTTGGGGCTGGGCGTAGTGGCTCATGCCTGTAATCCCAGCACTTTGGTAGTCCGAAGAGGGCAGATTGCTGGAGCTCACAAGTTCACCACCAGCCTGAGCAACATGGCAAAACCCCACCTCTACAAAAAATACAAAAATTAGCCTAGTATGGAGGTGTGTGCCTGTATGTAGTCCCAGCTACTCAGAAGGCTGAGGTGGGAGGATGGCTTGAGCCCGGAAGTCGGAGATTGCAGTGAGCCGAGATTGCGCCACTGCACTCCAGCTTGGGCCAATAGAGCCAGGCCTTGCCTCAAAAACAAAACAAAACAAAACAAAAAACCCAAAACAGAACACCAAGTGCCATTTGGAGTTCCTCTTTCTGTTTAGTAGTCTTTTGATTAATGTGTAGTATGAAAACACAATCACTGTGCTGCAAAGAGTTATGAGGATAATACAGTGTAAAGTGAGTTAGTACAGTATTCAGCATAATGGTATTACATATTAATATCACATGCTAAATGTGATAGAAATTATAAGTACAAAGGAAGCTAGAGAAAGAGAATAAGGTGGTCTGGCTTAGCATAATAGTATCTTTAAGCTTTTGCTATCAGTCCTGTTTTCTGTAATTCATTGTAAATGATGTTTATATATAAAAATATGTTAGTTTTGTTACGTATGCTCTGCATTGAACCATAAACTTGTCTGCTTCTGTTTGAAGTATTTTCTCTTCATAACTTCCTATTTTGTTGATCAATATGCCTTTACTGGCACTTAGAGGAGCAAAAAAAAAAAAAAAAAAAAAAAAAAAAAAAAAAAAAAGGAATCAACTTCCTGTCTACTTCGTTGTCATAACATGCCAACATGTGATAGAAATGGACATCTGTGGCATGTTATGACAATGATGTGCCACGGATGTCCATTTTTTCCCTCTCTGTTGTTTTGTGCTTTTAATCTATTTGAGGAAGGAGGAATATCATTTATTTTTCTCCCTAAGAATCAGAATCTTAGGCGTATTTTTAAAAAATTCCGGTTGTTTAAATTCTGGAGTTTAGGTTGAATTACATTTTTACTTGATACTAATATACGGTCTTTATAAGTCCTAACATCTACTGAATTCCTTAGGCAGAGTGAATAGTCTTTGAGTAAGTAGTCTCTTCTGCTTCTGTCTTCCTGTTCTATTATATATAATAGATTTTTTAAAGTTGAGGACATTGCATTATTTAAACAGACCATTTTAAGAGAATTTGATATAGACAGCTTTTGAGCTGTTGTGTCCTGCCCAAATCTGAATTCAAATGTAAAAATAATTTTATAAAAATGAATATTTATTAAAGCCCTTTTCATAGAAATAGTACGCTGACAAATGAAAACATTTTGTGACAACAATAATAAAACTTTCACTAGATACAGTTAGAGTAGTTTGATATAAGGGGGAAAAGTGTATGTTCGTTTTGAACTGTATGCATTTTAACTTAGTAAAGTTTAAAAATAAGATATTAGTGATACCTGCTGTCATAATACTCACATAGGACATAAAATATGGCATGACAAAATAAGTGAAAGAAGACTCCCGGGTGCAGTGGCTCAGGCCTGTAGCCCTGCATTTTGGGAGACCCAGGTGGGAAGATGGCCTGAGTCCAGGAGTTCAAGACCAGCCTGGGCAAGATGGCAAAACCCCATCTCTACAAAAAATACAAAAATTGGCCCAGCATGGTGGTTGCACACCCGTAGGATTGCTGGAGCCTGGGAGGTCAAGGCTGTGATAAGCCGATCGAGATTGCGCCACTGCACTATAGCCTGGGTGGCAGAGTGAGACCCTGCCTCAAAAAAAAAAAAAGAGAAAAGAAGAAGACGACGACTCACTAGACTAACAATAGTTGACCAAGGTTTGTTTGTTTGTTTGTTTGTTTGTTTGTTTGTTTGTTTTTGGCTACGCATAGGGGACTTTATTAATGGTACATGACAAGGTGGGGCTCCTAGGCCCCTCCCTCTTCAGGGGTTCTGCATAGAAAGTGAGGAGGGGAGATTCTCAGTGTAGTGGGACACTGAGTGTGGCAGGGACTCCCCAGCAGTGAGGGCCTCTCTCTTCCTCTCATGCTCTCTCTGGGGCTGGTGGTCTGGTGGTCTTACTCTTGGAGGCCATGTGGGCCATGAGGTCCCCGACCTTGTTGCTGTAGCCAAATTCATTGCTATACCAAGAAATGATCTTGACAAAGTGGTTGTTGAGGGCAATGCCAGCCCCAACATTGAAGGTGGAAGAGTGGGTGTTGCTGTTGAAGTCGGAGGAGACAGCCTGGTGCTCAGTGTAGCCCAGGATGCCCTTGAGGGGGCCCTTCAACGTCTGCTTCACCACCTTTTTGATGTCATCATATTTGGCAGGTTTTTCCAGATGGCAGGTCAGGTTCATGACCAACACCTTGGCAGTGGTGACACAGAAGGCCATGCCAGTGAGCTTCCCATTCAGCTCAGAGAGGGCCTTGCCCACAGCCTTGGCAGCACCAGTAGAGGCAGGGATGATGTTCTGGACAGCCCTGCAGCCGTCACGCCACAGTTTCCCAGAGGGGCCATCCACAGTCTTCTGGGTGGCAGTGATGGTGTGGACTGTAGTCATGAGTCCTTCCATGATACCAAAGTTGTCATGGATGACATTGGCCAGGGGCGCCAAGCAGTTGGTGGTGCAGGAGGCATTGCTGATGATCTTGAGGCTGTTGTCATACTTCTCATGGTTCATGCCCATCACTAACATGGGGGCGTCAACAAAGTGGGGAGAGATGATGACCCTTTTGGCTCCTTCCTGCAAGTGAGCCCCAGCCGTCTCCATGGGGGTGAAGACACCAGTGGACTCCACAACGTACTCAGCATCAGCATTGCCCCATTTGATTTTGGAGGGATCTCGCTCCTGGAAGATGGTAATGGGATTTCCACTGATGACAAGCTTCCCATTCGCAGCCTTTATGGTGCATGGAATTTGCCATGGTAAAATCCTACTGGAACATGTAGACCATGTAGTTGAGGTCAATGAAGCGGTCATTGATGGCGACAATATCCACTTTTCCAGAGTTAAAAGCAACCCTGGTGACCAGGTACCCAATACGACCAAATCCGTTGACTCCGGCCTTCACCTTCACTACCTCAGCGATGCAGCTGGCAATGCATGAGAAGATGCAGCTGTGTGTCGAATGGGAGGAGCAGAGAGCCAAGTTGACCCAGTTTTTTACATTGGGGGAAAAAACCCAGCCCATAGAGATCATGTTAATTCAGTCACTCATGACTCCGGCTCATTGTGGGCAAATGCATAGATATTGTTAAGACACAGTCTTCAGCTGGGCGAGGTGGCAGGTGCCTGTAGTCCCAGCTGCTCGGGAGGCTGAGGCAGGAGAATGTAGTGAACCCCGGGGGCCGGACCCTGCAGTGAGCCGAGATCGTGCCACTGCACTCCAGCCTGGGCGACAGCGAGACTCTGTCTCAAAAAAAGAAAAAAAAAAAAAAAAGACACAGTCTTCATAAAAGAGTACATTGTGTTAAGCAGGCAAGTCTAAAATACAAAAGAAAGAAAGTTAATGAGTCGGAGAAATACAGCGTACTATGGGGGCTCACAAGAAAGATCACGTCCCATTGGGAGAATTAGGGAAGAATTCATAAAAAGGCATTATTTAAGCTGGGCCTTCACATCATTCCCTCACAAGGAATAGCTTGAGCATTTGCAAATACATTTGAAGAAAACTGAATAATTAAATCTGTGATATAGTAGAAAAAGAATGGACTTAATCACAGCAGGGTTGAAACCCCATCTCCCACCATTTCTAGCTGTGTGGCCTTGGGCAAGTCAGGGATGTTAGAACCATCCATAAGGTGATGCTTAAACAAGAGTATATTTAAGATTTCTGGCAAAATAGGTGGTGCACAGTGGTTTAATAAGTAGTTTTTCCATCTTCTTTCCCCCTTTCCCTACTTTATGTAAAAAATGAATGGAGAAAAAGACTGGAAGGTAGACTAGAGCCAGAGCAATGAGGACCTTGAATGCCAGGATAAGCTGAACTACATACATTAAGCAGTCTGGAAAGGACAGTTAGAGTTACATAAATCTAGCAGCATCTAATCCTTGATAGATGTTTAGTGATGGCAAGGAGGAATGTGGTGATTGGTTAGGGGAAGTCACTACAATCCAGGTTAGTATGTGGATCTGAATTAGAGTACAATGAGAGAGAATAGAGTTCAATGATAATGGGAAGAAAGGGAAGGATGAATAGAGATTTTTCCAAGTAGAATCCAGGAGAATTGAAGTGGATAGGTTGTGAAAGTTGAGAGGAGTCAAATATGGCTCACGTTTTGAAGTAGGGTAACTGAAAAAATGGTGTTGCTACCTGTAAAAGTAGGGGAATCTAAAAGTATAGTGAGGGAGAAGATAAGGACCTTAGTTTTTCATATATTTTGTTCTGTAATTATATTTCACTTTTAAAGTGCTTTGAACAGTAGTGTGGTAGTTAATAGCACAGGCTGGAGAGCCCTGCTGCCTAGGTTCACATCCTGGCTCCACCACTTACTTGGGCTTCACTCCATCTCACTGTGCCTCAGTTTCTTCAGCTAGTTAGGGCACAAAATATGGCATGGCAAAATAAGTGAAAGAAGACTCCTGGGTGCAGTGGCTCAGGCCTGTAGTCCCAGCATTTTGGGAGGATAAGCAAACTGTGGGTTATTTGGATTATTTTCAGTTTTTAGCAATTGCAACTAGAGCTGCTATATGTTTTCATGTGCAAGTTTTTGTGCAAACACGAGCTTTCATTTCTCTAGGTTAAATTGCCAGGAGTCAGATTGCAGGGTCATAGTATAAGAATATGTTTAACTGTGTAAGAAACCTCCACCTTTTTTTTTTTTAGAACAGTGATGCTGTTTTGCATTGCCACCAGCAGAATATGAAAATTCCAGATGTTTCACATCCTCACCAGCACTTGGTATTGTTAGTATTGTTTATTTTAGCCATTCTAATACATGTGTAGTGGTATTTCATGATGATTGTGGGGTGTGTGTATGGGGATGTGGCAGGGGCTGTGTTGCTTAGGCTGGAGTGTAGTGGCTATTTACAGGCATGATCGGATGATAGTGCACTACAGCTTCGAACTCTTGGGCTTAAGCAGTCATCCTATGTAGCTGAGACTATAGGCGCACACCACTGTGCCTGGTTCATTCTTTTAATTTTCATTTACCTAATGGCAGTGATGTTGAACATCTTTTTGTGTGCTTATTTTCCATCCATATGTCTTCATTGGTGAAGTGTCTTAAGTTGCTGGTCCATATTTTAATTGAGTTGTTTTTCTTACTGTTAAGTTTGAAAGTTTTATATATTTGGGATGTAAATTTTTTGTCAAATATGTGATTTGCCAACATTTTTCTCCTGGTTTGAAGCTTGTCTTTTTACTCTCTTATGGTGTCTTTCTCATAGCAAAAGGTTTTAATTTTGATGGAGTTCATTTTAGTTTTTTTTTCTTTTTTTTTTTTTTTTTTTTTTTTTGAGACGGAGTCTCGCTCTATCACCCAGGCTGGAGTGCAGTGGTGCAATCTCGGCTCACTGCAAGCTCCACCTCCCGGGTTCACGCCATTCTCCTGCCTCAGCCTCTCCGAGTAGCTGGGACTACAGGTGCCCGCCACCACGCCCAGCTAATTTTTTGTATTTTTTAATAGAGACGGGGTTTCATCGTGGTCTCGATCTCCTGACCTCGTGATCCGCCCACCTCGGCCTCCCAAAGTGCTGGGATTACAAGCGTGAGCCACCGCGCCCAGCCTAGCAATTTTTTTCTTTCATATTTAACAACTAGTAGCCTGACCCCGAGTCATGAAGTTTTTCTGTGTTTTTATTGTTTTAGGTGTAGTTATGTATGTAACATAAAAATATATTTTATATATTATATAAAATGAATCAGAAACTATATGAAGCTATAGCCAGGTACAGTGGCTTGAAGTTCCAGGTTACAGTGTGCTATGTTATGATTAATTTTTTGTGTGTTCACCTTGTTTTTTTTGAGACGGAGTCTCGCTCTGTCGCCCAGGCTGGAGTGCAGTGGCGCCGCATTTTGGCTCACTGCAAGCTCCACCTCCCAGGTTCACGCCATTCTCCTGCCTCAGCCTCCTGAGTAGCTGGCACCCGCCACCACGCCTGGCTAATTTTTATATTTTTTAAGTAAAGATGGGGTTTCATCATGTTAGCCAGGATGGTCTCGATCTCCTGACCTTGTGATCCACCCACCTCGGCCTCCCAAAGTGCTGGGATTACAGGCGTGAGCCACTGCGCCCAGCCATGTTCACCTTGTTTTTAGTGAGCTTGCTAAACTTACTAGTTCTAGCTGTTCCTTGGGAATGGTTTACATAGACAATTATGTGTGCTGATAGGGACAGTTTTGTTTCTTTCCAGTCTTTGCCTTTTCTTTTTCTTGCTTTATTGCACTGGAGATAACTTTTACTTTCTGTGTGGTTTTTCTTCTTTAGTATGTTGTTATGGTGGTTTAATATGCTGGTAATATGGTAGACTATATTTTTTTTGAATATTGAAGCAGCCTTGCATAAACTCTTATGATAAATTCTACTTGGTCGTGATCATTCTCTATATTTTGCTAGATTATATTTGCTAATATTTGTTGGGGATTTTTATGTCTGTATTCATGAGGGATATTGATTTGTAGTTTCCTTTTCTGTTATCTTTGTTTTTGGTATCAGAGTCATAGCTTTTCTCATGAAATAAGTTGGGAAGTGTTTTCTCCTCTTCCGTTTTCTGAAAGAGATTTTGTAGAGTTGAGGCTATTTCTTCTTTAAATGTTTGGTAGAATGTAGTGAAACCATCTGGGCTTGAAGATTGCTTTTGAAACTGTGATTTAATTTAATAGCTATAGCAATGCTTAGGTTGTCTTTTGGGTGAGTTTTGGTAGTTTGTGAATTTTGAGGAATTGGTCCATTTCATCTAAGTTGTCACATTTATGTATGTATAATTTTTCATAGCATTCACCTTCTTTACCTTTTTAATGCCAGTGGGGTTTGTAATGATAGTCTCTGATATTGCAGATTTTGGTGACATGTGTCTTCCCTCCCCACCTTTTTTGCCAGATGTTTATCAATTCTGTTGATCAACAGGCCAGGTGTGGTGGCTCACACCTGTAATCCCAGCACTTTGGGAGGCCGAGGCAGGTGGATCACCTGAGGTCAGGAGTTTGAGACCAGCCTGGCCAACATGCTGAAGCCCTGTCTCTACTAAAAATATGTTGATCTTTTAAAAATAGCTTTTGGTTTGGATTTTTATCTATTTTTTTTGTTTTCAATTTAATTTTGTTTGTGCTGTTTATTTCCTTATGCTTGCTTTGAGTTTATTTTGTTCTTTTTCTAGTTTCTGGTTTTTGAAAATAAAGGCTTAGAATACTGATTTAATACTTTTCTATTTTTTTTTTGGACACGGAGTCTCAGTCACCCAGGCTGGAGGGCAATGGCGCGATCTCGGCTCACTGCAAGCTCCGCCTCCTGGGTTCACGCCACCATTCTCCTGCCTCAGCCTCAGAGTAGCTGGGACTACAGGTGCCTGCCACTATGACCGGCTAATTTTTTTGATTTAATACTTTTTTTTATGTAAGCACATAATTTTCTAAACTTTCCCCTAAGCTGCTTTTTTACCTGTAGCCTACAAATTTTGATATTTTGATATTTTATATTTTCATTTTTGTTAAGAACTAACTTAATGAAGAAATTTCTAATTTCTCTTAAGACTTCCTCTTTGCTCCATGGATTATTTAGATGTGTGCATTTAATTTGTAAGCATTTGGAGAGTTTTCTGTTTTCTTTTTTACTTATTTCTAGTTTAATTCCGTTATGGTCAGAGACTACATTTTATACAATGTAATTTCTTTTAAATTTGTTTAGGGTTGTTTACTGACTAAGGATATGGCTTATATAGGTCCATGTGCACTTGAAAAGAATGTATATTTTGCTGTTGTTGGGAGGAGTGTTCTATAAGCAACCATGAAATCCAGTTGGTTGATGATGTGTTTTGTTCTTTTATGTCATTGCTAATTCTCTGCTAACTAGTTCTATAACTGAAGAGGAATGTTGAAATCTCTTCAATTATAATTGTGGATTTGTCTGTTTCTCCCTTTAGTTCTTTTTGGTTTTGCTTTGTGTATTTTGAAGATTTGAAGATTTGAAGTTAGGTGTATGCACATTTAGACTATACTATGTCTTTGGGAATTGACACTTTTGTCATTATGTAGTGTCTTTTTTTATTGCAGTGAAAAACACAACATAAAATTTACCATCTTAACCATTTTTAAGTGTACAGTACTTAAATATAGTACATATAGTGTTAACTGTATGTACATTGTTGTCCAGCAGATCTCTAGAACTTTATTTTGCAAAACTGAAACGATACCCATTGAACATCTTCTTTCCACCTCTCTTGGCAACCACCATTTTACTTTCTATGAATTTGACTGCTTCAGATACCTCATATAAGTGGAATCAGCGGAACTTGTCTTTTTGTTTCTGGCTTATTTCACTTTGTATAATGTCCTTAAGATTCATCCATGTTGTAGCATATGACAGGATTTTCATCTTTTTTGAATCTGACTGGTATTCCATTGTATGTATAAATCACATTTTCTTTTTCCGTTTATCTGATGATGTACATTTAGGCTGCTTCTACCTCTTGGTTATTGTAAATAATGCCACAGTGAACATGGGTGTGCAAATATGTCTTTACTATCCTGTTCTGACTTCTTTTGGATATATACCTAGAAGTGGAATTGCTGGATTTTATGGTAATTCTATTTCTAACTTTTTGAGGACTATCCATACTGTTTCCATAGCAGCTATGGAAGCCAGTTTACATTCCCACCAGCAGTGGAAAGGGTTTCCAGTTTCTCTAAGTCCTTGCCAACACTTCTTTCTTTCCCTGTCCCAACAAGTGTAAGGTGATATCTCATGATTTTAATCTGTATCTCCCTGATGATTAGTGATATTGAACATCTTTTTATATACAGTTGACTGTCAGTATCTGCAGGTTACACATCCCCAGATTCAACCAAACATGGATTGAAAATATTTTTTAAATCTAATAAAAATAATACAAATTTTAAAAATACAATATAACAACTATTTACATAGTATTTACATTGTCTAGGTATCATAAGTTATCTAGAGATAATTTAAAAGATAACTTAAAATATATAGGAGGATGTACATAGGTTATATGCAAATACCATACCAGTTTATATAAGGGACTTAAGGATACACGGATTTTGGTATCTGCAGGGATCCTGCAACCAGTCCTCTGAGGATACTGAAGAAGGGCTATACTTCTTGGCCATTTGTTTATCATCTTTGGAGAAATGTCTATTCAAGTCCTTTACCTTTTTTTTTTTGAGGCAGTCTCACTCTGTCACCCAGGCTGGAGTTCAGTGGCATGATTACAGCTCACTGCAGCCTTGAATTCCTGGGCTCAGGTGATCCTCCCACCTTAGCCTCCTGAGTAGCTGGGACTATAGACACATGCTACCACGTCCAGCTAACTTTTGTATTTTTTGTAGAGACAAGGTCTGTGTTGCCCAGGCTGATCTCGAACTCCTGGGCTCAAACAATTCTCCAGTCTCAGCCTACCACTGTTGGGATTATAGAAGTGAGCCACCACACCTGGCATGTTTTTGGTTTTTGTTTGTTTTGTTTTGTTTTGAGGCAGGTGCTTGCTGTATTGCCCAGGCTGACCTTGAACTCCTGGGCTCAAGTGATCCTCCTACCTTAGCATCCCAAGTAGCTGGGACTACAGTCATTCACCAGCCATTGCATCCAACCTTTTGCCCATTTTAAAATTGGGTTCTTCATTTTTTTGTTTGTTTGTTTTTTTATTGAGTTGTAGGAGTTCTTTGTATATCTGGATATTAACCCCTTTTCAGGTATATATTTGCAAATACTATTTTCTTCCATTCTGTAGGTTGCCTTTTCTTCTCTATTGATTGTTTTGCTGCATAGAAGTTTTAAAGTTTGATGTCCCATTTGTCCGTATTTACTTGTGTTGCTTGTGCTTTTTACATCATATACAAGACATCATTGATAAATTCAGTGTTGTGAAGCCTTTTCCCCATGTGTTTTCCTCCAGTAGCTTTATGGTTTCAAGTCTAGTCATTTTATGGTTTCAGGGCTACATTTAGGTCCTTAATTCATTTTGAGTTAGTTTTTGTATATGGTGTAAAGTGAGGGTCCAACTTCTTTCTTTTGCATGTAATATTTTTATATAGTGTTTTTATCACTAACAATTTTATGTGTTTAATATTGTAGCTACTCTTCAGTTTTTAAAAATTCTTTAGGGTTTTTTTTTGTTGTTCTTGTTACTGTTGGCGTGTTGTGTCTTCTTTCTATCCAATTCCTTTAACCTATTTGTCTTTATACTTAAAGTAGGTTCGGTTCTTGTATGCATTTGATAGTTGGGTTTTGCTTTTTCTTATCCAATCTGAAAATCTCTCTTTTTAAAAAAGTCTTTACTTGAGACCATTGTAGATTCACTTGCAATGGTAAGAAATAATAGATCTTATGTTTCCTTCACCCAGTTGCCCTCAATGATAACATCTTGCATAACTTTTGTACTAGGAGATTGACTTTGATACATTGTCTAAGGACATTTAGGCTGCTTCTACCTCTTGGTTGTTGTAAATAATGCCACAGTGAACATGGGTGTGCAAATATTCAAATTTCACCTGTTTTACATGCATTCATTTGTGTGTATGTGTATGTTATCACATACAGATTCATATGATCACTACTGCAGACAAGATACAGTACAGTTCCATCACAAGTATCTCATGTGCTACTCATTTATAGCCACAGCTACTCCTCTCCTCTCCTCTCATCCTTCCCTAACCTCTAGCAAACAATAATCTGTTCTCCACCTCTATAATTTTGTCATTCTGAGAATGTTATATAGATAGAATCATACTGCATGGCTTTTTTTATTGAGCATACTTTGAGATTCATCTGGGTTGTTACATGTTTCAATAGCTTGTCCCTTTTGCTGAGTAGCATTCCTGAGTCTCTGCCTTTAATTGAAAGTGGTTACTCCATTTATATTTAATGTGATTATTGATATTGTTGAGTTTAAATCAACCATCTTACTCAGGGATCAGCAAATTATGAGCTTAGGGATTAACTCACACTCACCAAGTGTTTTTTCTTATTTTATGTTATGTTATGTTATGTTATTTTATTTATTTTATTTTATTGACACAGTCTCATTCTGTTGCCCAGGCTGGAGTGCAGTGGTGTGATCTCAGCTCACTGCAACCTCCGCCTCCCGGGTTCAAGTGATTCTTGTGCCTCAGCCTCCCAAGCAGCTGGGGTTATAGGTGCGCGCCACCACACCTGGCTGGTTTTTGTATTTTTCAGTAGAGATGGGGTTTTGCCATGTTGGCCAGGCTGGTCTCGAACTCCTGACCTCAGGTGAGCCACCCACCTCGGTCTCCCAAAGTGCTGGGATTATAGGCATGAGCCGCTGCACCCAGCCACTAAGTGTTTTTTTTTTTTTTATAATAAAAGTTTTATTGGAACATGGCTTTATTTATTTATTTATTTATTTATTTACTATTGTCTGTGACTGCCTTTGTGTTACAATGACAGAGTTCAGTAGTTGTGATAGAGACCCATATGGCCCACAAAGCCAAAAATATCTACTCTGTGGCCCTTTACAGAAAAAGTTTTTAAGCCCTGATTATGCTATTTGTTTTCTATTTGTCCTATCTGTTCTTTGTTGATTTTGCAGCAGGAATGTGAATTTAAAAGAGAGATTACAGTGGCTGGTGCCTGTTAGAATATCTATAGATGCTTTCCTCAGATAAAATTTTAGACCTGACAGAAGGTGTCTGTATTCGTTTTTTATTGTGTGTAACAAATTACCACAATTTAGTGGCTTAAAATAACATGCATTTATTATCTCACAGTTTCCATGCATCAGGAGTTTGGGCACAGTGTAGTTGGGTCCTTTGCTTAGGATCTCATAAGGCTGCAATAAAGCTATTGGCCAGGCTGTATTATGTAGAGGCTCAATTATGAAGAAATCTGCTTCCACACTTATTCAGGTCATTGGCAGAATTCATTTCCTTGGAGCTGTATGACTGAGGGCCTGGCTTTTTATTGACTGTCAGGTGAAAGCCTCTCTCAGGTCCTAGGGATTGCCTATAGTTCCCTGCTACATGACTGTCTCCATGGTGGTTTGCTTTTCAAGGCCTGCAGGAGAGCTTCTTACTCCAGTCTGCTCACACAGTATTCTATAATGTAACATAATCAAGAGAGTGACATCTCATCACTTTCCCACATTCCGTCAATTAGAAGCAAGTCACAGGTTCTTCCTGCATGCAAGGGGATTATATGAAGACATGACTCATTAAGGATCACTGTCATGTACGTCTGCCACAGAAACCATAAGAAGGCATTAATAACTATAATCTATAACCTTACATTGACCATTGATTTCTGTCAAAAGCTGGAAATGATGAGATTAACAATAAAGAACCTAATATAGCTAAAGTTCTGGTTAGAATATTTAGAGTTTTCTGAAACTACATAACAAGCAGAGCTTTCCACTCTAATAATACCAATATTTTAAACAAGCACTTTTGAATTCATTATCATATTTGATGTATTTCTCAGGATAGTGCCATGAGGTAGATAGGTATCCCTGTTTATAGATGAAGAAACTGAGGATTAGTAAAGCCTCAGTTTTACAAATTATACAGCCTCAAAAAAAAATTACACAGCCAGTAAGTGAGGGAATAGGTGTTTGATTAGTAACTTAAAATCCTCTGTTCCTGTCACCAAAGTAGAATTGTAGCATAGAATTATTGATGGTGTGGATATTCATCAAATATGCTTTGATGATGAGGAGAGCTTGATTTTATATGTAAATACTAATAAGTTCTATGTGAAAATGCAAATAAAATGAGATCTTTGTAAGAGTGCAGCATTTCCTATGTTTGGCAGTACAATATTTCTAATCCTCAAAATATTTCCTTAAGTGGTATCTCTATTTTACAGAAGAGATCGAGGTCTAAGCAGGCTGTCATTTGCTCAGGCTCCTACAGTTGGTATGTGGTAGAACCATAATCTGACTTCAGAATCTAGGATGAACCTAATTCAATCAAAATATCCTTCTGTTTTGGCATTGCATTACTAAATTGTATAGCTGTAAGGCAGCTATACTAGTGTTTTACTGTATATCTCTATTCCAGTAATTTCATCTCTACTTAATTGTTATCATCTGTTAAGTGGGATTGTTTATCTACACTTGATAGTAAAATACAGTCTACTTAGCCTTGGATGAAAAAGTCTTTAGTGAACTTTACCTATCATCTATAGGATCATGTTGTTATGCTAAAAAAAAAACAAAAAACAAAAAACTCCCAGTTAAGCCTCAAAACTTAACATTTTTATTTCATGGCCACGTGTGATGGTTCAAGCATGTAATCCCAGCACTTTGAGAGGCCTAGGTGGGTAGATTGCGTGAGCCCAGCAGTTTGAGACCAGCATGGGCAACATGGAGAAACCCCGTCTCTAAAATAAAAATTAAAAAACAGAAAAATTTTAGTTCATAGCCTTTCTCTTTGAAGATAGCATATTACACATCTCAAAAGTCATGTGCTCAAGTCAGTTGTTCTTGTTGGATTTTAAAGGAGTTCGTTTATTGATATAAAATAATTAGCAGAAGTGAATTATGTGTTATTTAGCATAAAAACAAAGTTTTTGTTCTTTTATAAATAATGATTGATATAGTTATTTTGCATGTATAGTATTAACAAATTATAGTTAACAATAATTTTTTTCTTTTGGTTTGTCTCTATGTGTTTTATTGTTGATTTTTCAGTCACAGCAAACTGTACAATGGCAGTTGAGTGGGTTTTGAAAAACGTCTGAATTGTAGTGTCTGCATCTACCTTCTGCCTTCTCCCTACCCTTTGAAAAAGAATAAATGGCATGTTTGAGAAGAGAGCTCTATTAAAAGAGGAATATTGCAAATGGCTTCAGATTCTATGAATGGTAAACAAGCTAGGAATCACATTACAAAGGGGAAAAGGCAACAACAGCACCAGCAAATAAAGAACAGGTCCTCAATTAGTGATGGTGATGGAGAAGATTCCTTTATTTTTGAAGCAAATGAAGCTTGGAAAGATTTTCATGGTTCTCTTCTTCGATTTTATGAAAATGGAGAACTCTGCGATGTCACACTCAAGGTGAGATTGCCTTTTTTCTACTTTTCTCAGGCCTCTTCAGTGTAATATGAGAAATGGGGGTTTCTGTAACCACACAAGGCAAATTTTGTTGCTATACATATTTGATCCAGTCAGAATGCTTTTAGTCTCAATCTTTTTTTTTAGTGTAGGAGAAAGGACATAGAGGGTAAATGAAGAGAAGTTAGCATAAGATAAAATTATTGTACTAATTTAATGCTGACATTCATTATCTCTTAGTTAATTTAACTTCTGAGAGTTCTGAAACCCTAGAACAACAAATATTATTAGGGAAATTAATAAATTGCTGTTGATCAGATAAGCTTTTCACTTGTGAATTTAAATATCTTGATGTATTTGCTTACTCTGAATACAGAAGTAAGAAGTCAGGAATTTTGGATTGTTCACTCAGCTATACTAGTGTTTTACTGTATATCTCTATTCCAGTAATTTAATCTCTACTTCATTGTTATCATCTGTTAAGTGGGATTGTTTATCTATACCTGATAGTGAAATATAGTCTACTTAGCCTTGGATGAAAAAGTCCTCAGTGAACTTTGCTCATCATCTATAGGATCATGTTGTTCTCCTAAAAGCAACCAGTTTTAATAAAATTGGAAAAGTGATAAAGCAGTATGGAAAAGCCTGCGTTCTGATTGTTTCTCATTACACATTTAAAGTACTTTCTTCTTATCTCTCAGTGAAATATTAAAATTTTTTGGCGAACTCTTGGGCTTAAGCAGTCCTCCTGCCACAGCCGCCTGAGCAGCTGGGACTAGACGCATGCACCACCATGCCTGACTAATTAAAAAAAAAATTTTTTTGTAGAGATGGGGTCTTGCTATGTTGCCCAGGCTGGTCTCAAACTCGGGCTCAAATGATCCTACTGCCTTGGGCCTCCCAAAAAGCTGGGATTATAACTGTGAGCCACTATGCTAATGATAGATAATTATTTCTCATAGTTCTGAAGGTTGGGAAGTCTAAAATCAAGGTACCAGCAAGTTTGGTGTCTGGTGAGGGCTGCCCTCTCTGTTTCCAAGATAGTGCCTTGTTGCAGCATCCTCCAGAGGGGATGAACACTATGTCCTCACATGGAAGGCAGAAGGACAAAATGGGCCTAAGCTAGTTCCCTCCAGTCCTCTCTTAAGGCACTAATCCATTCATGAGCATAGAGCTCTTATGATTTCATCATTTCCCAAAGATTCCCTCTCTTAATATTAGCACGTTTCAACACATGATTTTGGAGGACATTTAGAAGATAGCACAGACGTAATTTAATAGAAGAGAAAAATAATAATGGCGAAAGTGATCCTATAGTTAACACTTAAGCATTCTATATTAAGAAATTTTAAGATTCTGTGTTTAAGGAAGATCACCTTTACTACATCCATTCCAGTAGTAAATCAGTATTTTAATCTTTTTCATGTTTCTCAGAAAGGGGTATAATGATGTGCCACATAAGGACATTTTGGTCAATGATGGACCCCATATACAATGGTGGTCCCATAAGATTATAATGGAGCTGAAAAATTCCTATCACTTAGTAATGTTGTAGCTATCATAATGTCCTAGCACAGTGCATTACTCACATGCTTGTGGTGATGCTGGTGTAAACAAACTTACCTCATTGCCAGTTGTGTAAAAGGTATAACACATAGTTATGTATAGTGCCTAATACCTGTTCATGCTAATAAATGATTATGTTACAGGTTTATGTATTTACTGTACTTTTTATTGTTTTTGTAGAGTGTACTCCTGCTACTTCTAAAGAAGAAACATTACTTAAAAAAAGAAAAAAATTGCAGAAAGTTGATTCTTAATAAAAACAAGAAAAGAAAAAACGTTAACTGTAAAAACAGCCTTAGGCAGGTCCTTCAGAAGGTATTCAAGAGGAAGGCATGGTTACTATAGGAGATGACAGCTCCATGTGTCCTCTCCTTTCCAGTAGGACAGGATCTGGAGGCGGAAGACAGTGATATGGATGATCCTGACTTGATATAGATGCAGGCTAATGTCTGAGTTTGTGTCTTAGTTTTTAACAAAAAAGTTTAAAAAGTAAAAGAAAAAAAATTTTAAGTAGGAAAAAGCTTTTGGAATAAGCATATAAAAACATTTTTGTAGAGCTGTGCAATGTGTGTGTTTTAGGCTAAGTGTTATTACAAGAGTCAAAAAGTTTTTAAAAATTAAAGTTTATGGAAAAAGTCACAGTGAGCTAAAGTTAATTATGAAAGAAAGAAATTTTTTTTTAAAATTTAGTGTAGCATAAATGTACAGTGTTTATAAAGTCTACAGTAGTGTACAATAAAGTCCTAGGCTTTCCCATTCACTCACCACTCAGTAATTCACCCCGAGCAACTTCAGGCCCTGCAGCTCCATTCATAGCAAATACCTTATGCAGGTGTACTTTTAAAAAAATACTTTATACCATATTTTTACTGTACCTTTCCTATGTTTATGTTTAGATATGCAGATAGTTACTATTCTGTACAGTTGCCTACAGTGTGCAGTACAGTAACAAGCCATGCAGGTTTGTAGTCTGAGAGCAACAGGCTGTACCATATAAGCCAGGTATGTAATAGGCTATACCATCTAGATTTGTGTAAGTACATTCTGTGACATTTGCACAATGATAAAATCACCTGACACATTTCTCAGAACGTGTCCCCATCCTTCAATGACACATGACTGTATTAGAACTGCTTACTACAGCCTACCTGTGTAGTATAACCTACATACATAGGCTATATGGTATAGCCTGTTGTTGCTGGGATATAAGCCTGCGCAGCCTGTTACCATACTGAAAACTGTAGGCAGTTGTAACACAATGGTATTTGTTTATCTAAACATATCTAAACAGAAAAGGTACAGTAAAAAGTAGGCAAAGGACATGAACGTACACTTCTCAAAGGAAGACCCACAAGTGGCCAAAAAATACATGAAAAAATACTCATCATTACTAGTCATTAGAGGAATGCAAACCAGAACCACAAAGAGATACCATCTCACATCAGTCAGAATGGCTTTTGTTAAAAAGTCAAAAAATAACAGATGTTGGCAAGGCTGTGGAGATAAGGGAACACTTATACACTGTTGGTGGGAATTTAGATTAGCTCAGCCACTGTGGAGAGCAGTTTGGATACTTCTCAAAGAACTGAGACTTGAACTACCATTCAACCCAGCAATCCTCCTAGTGGGTATATACCCAGAGAAAAATAAATCATTCTATCAAAAAGACACATATACCTGCATGTTCATTGCAGTGCTATTCACAAATAGCAAAGATATGGAATCAGCCCAGGTGCCCATCAGTGGTGGACTGGATACAGAAAATGTGTTATATATACACTCCGGAATATTACGCAGCCATAAAAAAGAATGAAATCACGTTATTTGCAGCAACATACATGCAGCTGGAAATCATTATCCTAAGTAAACTAATAAAAAAGCAGAAAACCAAATACCACTTGTTCTCACTTGTAAGTGGGAACTAAACATTGATTGAGTAAACATGGTCATGAAAATGGGAAAAATAGTGGGGAATACAAGATGGGGGAGGGCGGGAAGGCAGTGGGGGTATGAATTGAAATAAACTGTTTATTTCATATTGTGTATTATGCTCACTACCTGGGTTATAGATTCATTTATACACCAAACCTCAGCATGATGCAATATATCTATGCAACAGACCTACACATGCACCCCTAATTCTAAAGTAAAAGTTGAAAAAAGCAAAATATATATATATTTACAATAAAAGAAAAATATAAATTTAAAATAAAAATAAAACTGTAAGAATGAAGGAATAGTAAATTATTTTTTACTTTATAAGGGGAAAGGATTATAGGCTTATTTTATTATTTTGAGACAAGGTCTTGCTCTGTCACCCAGGCTGGAGTACAGTGATGCAATCATGGGTCATGGCAACCTCCACCTCCTGGACCCAAACCCCACCCCACCCCCTGAGTAGCTGAGACTACAGGTGCACACCATCACACCCAGTTAATTTTTGCATTTTTTGTGGAGAGGGGGTTTGGCCATGTTGCCCAGGCTGGTCTTGAACTCCTGGACTCAAGCGATCTGTCTGCCTCAGCCTCTGAAACTGCTGGGATTACAGGCATGAGCCACCATGCCTGGCCTCTAGTAATTTAAAAAATATTTCCCTTTACATACAGCTTTTAAGAAGCACAATGTTATTTTATTTATATATTTTATATACACTCTTCACTATTCATTTTAAATACAAAGCAGATCTTGAGATATATAGAAACCTAAGCCATCTTTAAAGTTGAGGATGTTCTTATTTATAAAGGTTTTCCTTTACATGCTGATTTCAGTATTTTTGTAATTATAACTAAACTTTGACTTGTTATAACTCATGATCACAAATTGAGCATGTATCTATACCTCATTAAAATTGTATTTAGACATTAAAAAAAAAAAGAAAAAGAGGCCACAGATAGCTGCCCTGTGCCTTCCACCATCTGAAGACACAAAGAAAAGTTGCCATCAGTGAACTTAGAGCAAGTCCTTACCAGACATGGGTTTGCCAGTGCCTTGATCTTGAACTTTCTAGTCTCAAGAACTATGAGAAATAAATTATGTTGTTTATCAGCCACCCAGTGATATTTTGTTATAGCAGCCTGAACAGACTAAACAGTAAGCTTTTTTTTTTTTTTTTTTTTTTTAAAGACAGAGTCTCGCTCTGTCGCCCAGGCTGGAGTGCAATGGCACGATCTTGGCTCACTGCAACCTCCGCCTCCCAGGTTCAAGCGATTCTTCCACCTCAGCCCCCTGAGTAGCTGGGATTATAGGCACCCACCATCATGCCTGGCTAATTTTTGTGGAGATGGGGTTTCACCATGTTGGCCCGGCTAGTCTTGAACTCCTGACCTCAGGTGATCCGCCTACCGTGGCCTCCCAAAGTGCTGGGATTATAGGCATGAGCCAGTGCCCCTGGCCAGTAGGTTATTTTTTATTTTCAAGTATCAAGATTATTGTTACCCACAAAGTTATGCAACTGTACATCCACTATAATAGTATTTACAGTAATCAAAAAGTCATAATGTAAATGTCAAAACAACATTGAAATGGTAATGAATAATATACATGTAGAGTAAAAGATATTAAAGAAGATGCTTGCATAAGTTGCTAATGATGAATGTTAAAGTATATTTGAGTAGAAGGGCATTTTTCAACTGATATGGAAAATTTTCCTGTATATATAATGGTTAATAATACTAAGATAAAATTTTACTTTTTCTAAAATTCTTTTTTTTTTTTTTTTTTGAGATGGAATCTCAATCTGTTGCCCAGGCTGGAGTGCAGTGGCGCAATCTCAGCTCACTGCAACCTCCGCCAACGAGGTTCAAGCGATTCACCTGCCTCAGCCTCCCAAGTAGCTGGGACTACAGGCGCATGCCACCATGCCTGGCTAATTTTTTTTTTTTTTTGTATTTTTAGTATAGACGAGGTTTCACCATGTTAGCCAGGATGGTCTCCATCTCCTGACCTCCTGATCTGCCCTCCTCGGCCTCCCAAAGTGCTGAGATTACAGGCATGAGCCGCGCCCAGCCTTTTCTTTACTAAACTTTTTTAAGTGAAGTGGAGATAGTTTACAAAATAAATGTTAACCATGGTGAACTCTTTTTTTTTCAATAGCAACAAAAGCACAGATTTATTGAAATGAAAGTACACTCCACAGAGTGGGAGCGGGCTCAAGCAAGTGGTGCTCAAGAGCCATGATGAAGTCCTAACTAGTGGAGTTAGGAATGCTTTATATGTTGATAGTCAAGTGCTTTACTAATCCAAAAGCCTTATTTTCATTGTATTTCCATTCATATTGGCTAATCTCTGGAAAATTACTCAAAGTTTTTATTAATAGTTGATGTTTCAAGCTTTTTAAACAAAAGCCTAAGGAATCATTTAATGAATGTTGATATTCTACATATTTTAATACTGAAGTGTGACATGATTTTTCCCTGCGTACTGTTAAGTTTAGCCTAAAGCTCCCGCCTTACATATTTTAAACTTGGCCTAAAAGTTTCTCTGTACACAGTAAACTGTAACCTAACTGGATGTGTAAACAGGCTGCAACCTACTCTTGTGCTAATCACTGAGTTTCAGCCAATTAAAGGCAACCAATTGTTCAACCTGTGCTCAAGTAAGGCCGACCTTGAGCTGTAACTGACCCGTCTGTTTCTGTACCTCACTTCTGTTTTCTGTGTGTCACCTTCCTTTTTCTGTCCATAAATAATTTTCGACTATGCACCAGCACCAGTCTCTTTGAACCTATTCTGTTCCAGGACTGCCCAATTCTTGAATCCGTCTTTGCTCAGTTAAACTCTGTTAAATTTAATCGTCTAAGGTTTTTCTTTTGTAATAGTCTCTTGAATTAGTCACACGTTCACTGATCTAACAAAGAATGTAAATTAGAAAATTAAGTAGTATCAGGGACATATAGTATTTATATAATTCTAAATTACATGGTAATGTCTAATATTATGTAGCTTGTGTGTTTTTCATCCAATTTTAAACATCAGGTCTTTAGACTTTGATTCCTTTCATTTTCAAATTTCTAATGAAATGATTTTGGTAATTAGTAATTATTTTTATGTACCAGAGAAAGAAAATGTACAAATAAACTTTCAGGAATGTAATGAACTATATAACATCAAAGGAGAATCAGTGCATTAAAAAGCCAAATTTTTGGCTATTCCTATTTACACATGTGGCTGAAAGATCTTTATAAAATAAAGATGGATATTTATTCTAAAAGGGTAAATAGGGGTGTATGTGTTAAATAGCCACAGTTTAGTTTGTTTGAATCAAGACTCAAATAGAATTGTAAAGGGACAGAATCTTATTAAAAACAACATGAAAATGACTTGCCGGCCATTGATTTGTACAACTTGGATGGCAAGTGTTAAAATGATGGTTATCTAGAAATTGTAGAACCCTATTTTATGATACTATTATGTGAGAGAGTGTTGGCAAGTTATTTAATGGAGCAGGTTTAAGTCATGTGAGACTTACAAATATTTGCATAGAAACTGAATCCCAGTGGTGGCATGTGGAAATAATTTTTTAAAGGATATGCTTAGGCTATTTAAAAGTTATTTAGTATCAAATTTCAGATCCCATTTTAGAGCTGATGTGAATTTGAAAACATGCCAAGCTTTATGTTATAATCTACATTACAACTTTAGTCTCAATGGAATCTAAATACTGCCTTGTGAGTTCTGTGAAAAAATTTAATATAGCATAACAGACAGAAATGATTGTCTTATACTTTCTGAAATAAGTGATACTGCGTCTTCTTCCACAATAGTGAAAAAAGACTGAGGAAGGGGCTTTTATAAGCAAAACCATTGATACATTTGAACACTCCAGAAGTTGTCATTTTAAAATTAGTTCTCAAATAATGAGATACAACTGTTAAGTTTATTATATAATCAAAACACTACATGAAAACAGGAAAATTGTTAAAATAGTACTATAACTGTTACTTGTATTTGATTATTATAAACTCCTGGGAAAATGGGATAAATACTATATTAAAAAGAAGATATCTTCCCACTCATTACCAAAAACTTCCAGATGTAAGTAAAAATTTAAGTGTAAAATATAAAACCATAAAAGTAGTATAAAAAATACGTGAAGTAAATATAGAATATTAGAATGATTCCCATTTCTAGCAGGGTACCTAAAACAAATAAAAAGACTTCATTTAATTATATAAAAATCCATAGGGTTTTTATATAAGAGAATAAAATTTGAAAGCAAACTAAAAGAGGAGTTTGAAATATGTATGACAAATGCCTAATACTCTGATTATATGAGGAGTACTTATAGATAAAAAATTTGTAGTTCATAGAAGAAATACAAATAGCTCAAAATTTATAAATGATTCAATCTTAAGAGCAAAAAAAAAGATGAGATATTTTTATTCATCAAATTGGCAACTATGGCCAGGCATGATGGCTCACACCTATAATCTTAGCACTTTTGGAGGCCGAGGCGGGAGGATTGCATGAGCTCAGGAGTTTGAGATCAACCTGGGCAGCATAGACTTTGTACAACAACAACAACAACAACAAAAAGTATTTCTTAAGTTAACACTCAAGATATGATGCAAATACTATAAGAAGCTCAGAAATGGACAGTTTGACATTATGTATTCACATATTCACACTGTATCCTTTGAAGCAGCATTTCTACTTAATAATTTATCTGTTGGAATAATAGAGAATGTGAATAAAGATTTAGTTGCAAAGAAGTTCACTACTGTGCTATTTGTAATAGCACACTGTTGGAAGCTGATTTTTCAATAATTAAGGTGATGAGATTGCAGTGTTTTTTTTTTACTGCTTTTATGTGAGCTATATCAAGATAGTGTAAATAGAAAATAAAAAACCTCAGTTGAGCTCATAGTAAATACTACTAAATATTTACTCTGTGCTTCAGTTTTCTGATTGATAAATTGTGGATAATAATAGTACTTACTCATAGGGGTGTTGGGACAATTGAGTTAGTATATGAAAAGCACTTAGAAGGCCAGGCTCTGTGGCTCATGCCTGTAATCCTAGCACTTTGGGAGGCCAAAGTGGGTGAATCACTTGAGCCCAGGAGTTTGAGACCAGCCTGAGCAGCATGGCAAAACCCTGTCCCTACTGAAAAATGCAAAAATTAGCTGGGTGTGGTGGTGCATGCCTGTAGTCCTAGCTGCTTGGGAGGTTGAGTTGGGGGATTGCTCAAGCCCAGCAGGTTGAGGCTGCAATGAGCCATGATCATGTCACTGCACTCCAGCCTGGGCAACAGGGTGAGACCTTATTTCAAAAAAAAAAAAAAACAACACTTACAATAGTGGTCGGCATGTAATGAGTGCTAACTGATGTTTGCTGGTATTAATTCACAAAATGTCCTTGAAATATAACATAGAAAATCATGGTTTGTTGTGTGTATGTTACAGATACGTATATAAAAGAGGCCGAGTGCACTGGCTCACACTGGTAATCCCAGCACTTTGGGAGGCTGAGGCAGGTGGATCAGTTCAGGCCAGGAGTTCGAGACCAACCTGGCCAACGTGGTGAAACCCTGTCTCTACTGAAAAAACAAAACCCACAAAAATTAGCCAGGTGTGGTGGCGCACGCCTGTAATCCCAGCTACTTGGTAGGCTGAGGCAGGAGAATCGCTTAAACCCAGGAGGCAGAGGTTGCAGTGAGCTGAGATTGCGCCACTGCTCTCCAGCCTGGGCAACAGAGCAAGGCCTTGTCTCAAAAAAATTTTTTTTAATTTTAAAAAACTATATAATATGATATATGGTTAATTTGGAAGATGAAAATTGCCTGACTTTAAGAAACTGGCCTACCTTGAAAGTAAGTGATCAAAGGATTGCCTTATAAAAAGATAACTCTAAATTTGTCAGGAAATTTTGTCCCTGCTACACACACATGTTAAATGCTGACCTGAAGCTGATTTTGATATTAAACTGAATCTTTCTTGGTTTCTTTTGAACAGGTTGGCTCAAAGCTAATCTCTTGTCACAAGCTGGTATTGGCTTGTGTTATTCCCTACTTTAGAGCCATGTTTCTTTCTGAAATGGCTGAAGCCAAGCAAACGCTGATTGAGATTAGAGATTTTGATGGTGACGCAATAGAAGACTTGGTAAAGTTTGTCTATTCTTCACGGCTCACTTTGACTGTTGACAATGTCCAGCCTCTCTTATATGCAGCCTGTATTCTGCAGGTTGAACTGGTGGCTAGAGCTTGTTGTGAATACATGAAGTTACATTTTCATCCCTCCAATTGCCTGGCAGTAAGAGCCTTTGCAGAAAGTCACAATCGAATAGACTTAATGGACATGGCGGATCAGTATGCCTGTGACCATTTTACTGAAGTAGTGGAGTGTGAAGACTTTGTAAGTGTATCACCGCAGCACCTCCATAAGCTTTTGTCCTCCAGTGATCTAAATATTGAAAATGAAAAGCAGGTCTATAATGCTGCCATCAAGTGGCTTCTTGCCAATCCTCAGCATCATTCCAAATGGTTGGATGAAACACTTGCACAGGTAGGGGCTGAAATAAGATTTCACACAGAAATGAAATGATATGGAAGCAAATCAACATGTTTCATTTATTATGAAAAGTGTAGATTATTTCAAGGAATATAGAAATTATTGATGTAATAAATGATAAAAATGGCTTTTAGCTCTCTAATTTTCCTGTTAACTTGCTGTGTTGTTTCAGGATGAATGTAAATTTGTCACATTTGAATTAGCAATATCATTCTCTGCTTTTTAACCTGAATATTTAAAATATTCCTTTGGGATACTAATGATGAATATTTTATTTATGCCAATAGAAAATGGTTTGAGGAAATAGCTCTAAATTAATATACTTTATAATTATTGTTTTATAATGAAGTTTCTAAATTTTAATGAATTATTTTGCTAATAAAAGTATAGTTATTCATAATGTGTGTAGATTTATTATGTAAACAACCATAGGACATCACTTTCTATTTTCCTTTCTCACCGTAGTTTGACTTTTTTTAAACCTCAGAAATGTGTCTCATTATTGTTACTGTTGTTATTTTTTACTGTCAATAGGAGTTACCAGGATAAGAAGATTATAGGCCCTTGTGATCTTTTTTTCTTTTGTCTTCTTCCTCTCCTTTCTCTCCCTTCCCTCCTTCCCTTCCTCTGTTTTTTCCTTGCTTCATTTATTCCTGAGAAGTAAAATGACATTTTGCTACTTAAAAGAAGAATGTTCTTATTTACTTATTTTTTCTAAACTAAATGCTTTGTTAAAACTTAGTGCTTGATAAAAGCACTCAGTGATAATTCTCGTGATTTTTAATAACAAAGTTTCTTAATGCATTATCAGAAACTTAAACAAATAGAAGAATGAAGAAGAATGAAAGTGCTTATAATTACCAGTGTTTTCATTTTAGATATTTATAGGCAGATGAAGTAAAGCTATTCAAAGTGTGATGATAAGACATTTTTTCAAGTGCATATCAATATTTATGTATTCATATAAGTATCAAAGTTCAAAACACGTTTAGATCTTCTCTCTCAGAATTATTTTGAAAGTAAGTTTGTCAGCAAAGCAAATGGAAAGTTTCATTATTTTGCAGCTATATCTTATTTGTGTATATGTGTTTTTCTTTAAGATGGTAAGGCAGATTTCATTCAAGGGGGGCCATAACAATAGATACAGGGACTGCTGCAACAAAGTCTTGCAGTTGGGGAGAGAGACTGGACTCAACCCCTTACGTGTGTGTGTGCTTTTAACTCAAAATAGCATTACCTGGTTTCATCATCCCCTTTAATCCACTGGAAAATCAGTGTATCTTTAATAGAGGAATGGTGAATGCCTCTGTTGAAAGAGGGGATGCATCCCTAAGTTAGTGTATTCTCTTCCAAGATCATTAATTTGAAGAAAACAACACTTGTTTCAGATGCGAATTTTTACATTTTTAAGTAAGAAATCACATTTCCCTATGTTTAATCTTGGCTTAAAAAGGCAAAAGAACAAAGCACAGCACTTTTGTTTTGATTGTGCCTTTATCAACAGAAGGGCCTTGTGATTATGTCAGTACCGTTTTTGGAAGTAAGCAATTTGAATGAAGATAATTCAATTATAAAGCCTATTTAAACCGATATTTAAAGTTGGTGGATATAATTTAACGTGTAGTCTGATTTCATTTGAGCAGACCAATACTGGAAATTGCTTATAATTTGGCACATTGAATTTCATGAACATGTTAGATTTCATGAAGTAACAACTTAAGTTTTAAAAAGAGAACATGCTGCAGTAGAAGTGGAGAATTACTCATCTTGTTTTCACCTTTATTTGATACAATTTTTAGACTTTATATTTTCCCAAGAAAATATAAAATTTGTTAATTGCAACTATTCATGATCTTAGGTTCGTCTGCCATTGTTGCCAGTTGATTTTCTTATGGGTGTTGTGGCAAAAGAACAGATTGTCAAGCAAAATCTAAAATGTAGAGATTTACTGGATGAAGCAAGAAATTACCACCTTCACTTGAGTAGCAGAGCAGTACCTGACTTTGAATACTCCATTCGGACTACCCCAAGGAAGCATACTGCTGGTAACCAAATTATTTTGTCATTTCTCCTGGAAGGATCTTTGTTGTATTTGAGGGTTGTTCATGTGTGCCCAGACTTAGTTGTAATATAATTAGTGTCTGATTGCCTTAAAGTAATAATTGGCAAATACAGTTTTATATAGGTATTTATAATTTTTACTGTACATTATTTAGTTTTACCAATAAGCCAGTTTTTTAAAAAGTCATAATCAGTCCTGTGTACTCTGAAGAGCCTACTGAAATATCTCTTCTTTTGAGATCTTCCCCGATTCTGAACTTGGTTTACTATGTTGCATTGTCATTTATTCATTTGACATGTCTTAAGTTCTTCAAAGACAGCTGAGTATCTTATTTAGGTTTCTATCCCTAGGGCCAAACATGGAGCTTGAAATATATTGTGTGTCTAAATATTTGTTTTTTCATTTTACCAAATAAAAAGGGCACTAAACATAGCTAACATTTGTATAATGGGTTATATTAAACTCTTAGAGTCTAAAGCCCTTATATTTTAGGAGGCATGCAGTTTCACCTTTATTTGATACAATTTTTAGACTTTATAATTTTTCCCAAGAAAATAGTTCATGTTTGCTTCTTTTTTTTGAGACATTATGCTATAAGAAGTATCACTTTTTAATAAAATATTTATAAAGTGTAACATATTTGAGACATGAGTGAATACATGAGGTTCAGAAATTTAGGAAGAGGAGCTCTGAATAGAGACTTCCTCTATATATGGTGCTATCTAAATATGCAGTTATCAAATAATGAGGTCTTTGAGATAGCCTGAAAACAACAACAAAAGGCAATACTTGATTATGAGTAGAATGAGATTTTATCTAGGTAATACAAAGAAATGCTGAAAGTCATACACTTACCTATGAAGAAGTAGTTCTTCTAGATAATTAGTTTAACATGAAACTAATTGTCCTTATTTTTTATAGGTTGATGTAAATAATTAATTTTTTTTTTTTTTTTGAGACGGATCTCGCTCGCTCGCCCAGGTTGGAGTGCAGTGGCGCAATCTCAGCTGGCTCACTGCAAGCTCCACCTCCCAGGTTCATGCCGTTCTCCTGCCTCAGCCTCCCGAGTAGCTGTGACTACAGGCGCCCACAACCATGCCCAGCTAATTTTTTTGTATTTTTAGTAGAGATGGGGTTTCACCGTATTAGCCAGGATGGTCTCAATCTCCTGACCTCGTGATCTGCCCGCCTTGGCCTCCCAAAGTGTTGGGATTACAGGCGTGAGTCACCGCGCCCGGCCCAAGAATTGATTTTTTTTAGTTGTATAGCTTTTTTGTTGTGAATTTAGAAAGTCAGGGTATTTTATGAAATTCTTCAAACTCAGAATTGAATTCAAATAACATCTTAGCAGCCTAGGTTATATGCCAAAATGTACTAGACAGTCATATAAATGAACTCTTACATGACTGAAGGAACTTTATGTAGTAGGTTTTAGATAAGGATTTGATCCTCATTTTGAAATAGGTGGTTTTATTCCATTTTAAGGATGAGGAGACTAAGAATTAAGTTAAAAGTATGCTGAAGGCCACGCATAGAAATAGCAGAGAAAGGGTATGCATGCTGGTCTTTTACTTCTATTTTAGTTTTTTTTTTTTTTCCTTCCATACTATGTTCCTATGTGAACTATATAGATGAAATACTAGTTTCCACTTAAAGAAAATCTAATCAAAGATTAACATTACATTCTGGGATTATAATCCTAGCTGTGCCATTGAACATCTGTAATTTTGGGCAAATTTATTAATCAGGGCCTCAGTTTACTTACAAACAAATTTCTTATCTTTTTTTTTTTGAGACTGAGTCTCACTCTGTCACCCAGGCTGGGGTGCAGTAGCACTTTCTCGGCTCACTGTGCCTCCCAGGTTCAAGAGATTCTCGTGTGCACCACCACGCCAGGCTAATTTTTTTTTTTTTTTTTTTTGTATTTTTACTAGAGGCAGGGTTTCACCATGTTGGCTAGGCTGGTCTCGAACTCCTGACCTCCAATAATCCACCCGCCTCAACCTCCCAAAGTGCTGGATTACAGGTATGAGCCACTGTGCCCAGCCCAGCTTATAAACAAATTTCTTAAATAAGGCCTCTGTTTACTTATAAACAATTTGACTAAATGATCTTCACAGTTTCTTCCAACTCTTTTTTTTATTAAAAAAATTTTTTTTGAGACAGGATCTTGCTCTGTCATCCAGGCTGGAATGCAATGGTGCAATCACAGCTCACTGTGCCTTGAACCTCATGGGCTCAAGCAGTCCTCTTCCCTCAGCCCCCTGAGTAGCTGGAACCATAGGCACATGCCCAGATAATTTTTTTTCTTTTTTGTAGGGAGTGGGTCTCTCACTATATTGCCCACGCTGGCCTCGAGCACTTGGGCTCAAGTGATTCACCCACTTCAGCCTCCCAAAGTGCTGGGATTATGGGTATGAGCCACCATAACTTGCTGCTCTTCCGACTTTAAATTTGTCTGACTTAAAATATTGAATTAGTTGAAAAAGATAGTACAAGCAGCTACCAGGCATTCATTTATGCAGTCATTCAGCAAACATTTATTAAGTGCTTACCATGTGAAAGGCACTGGGTTAAGCATAAGAAATGCAGGCACATACAGAATATAGCCAGACTTATTTTGGAATAACTTGTCTGGTCTAGGAAAACAGACATTTGAATAAATAAATGCAGTAAAGTTTTAACAGGTACTTTTATATCTTCATAAGGTATAATGGGACTTACAAAGAATACAGTAGTTATTTTTTATCTTGGAAGAGTCAGAAAAAGTTTTTTAGAGAAAGTAAACCTTAGCCTTGGTTGTGAATAATAAATAAATGTTCTTCTGAATGCTAGTTAGGGTAAGGGTGTTCAGTTCATTTTACAATTATTGAATGCCTAGTACATGGCAGGTACTGTGCTAGTCCTTGTTAATGCATAATTGCTTAATACACAGTCTTAACCTACCTTAAACTCTGGTAACAGATGTCAGCATAACAGATCATTTTAATACTGTGTGCTAAATAAATGCTAATTACCAGAAGTGCTATAGGAACACCAAAGATGTGTACTATATGTATAGTTGCAGGAGCATGAAGTTTAAGAGAAAGAAAGAGGGGAGGTGATTGGGTTAGATCCTGGAAGACCTTTATGCTGTGATAAGGTTTTACCTTGTAAGGCAGCCTTTGCTGCTCAAAGTATGAAGGAAGTGGTCACCCCTCGACCAGCAGCATCAGCGTTCACTTAGGAACTTGTAAGAAATGCAGATTCTTGGACTTATCCCAAACCTACTGAATCAGAAACTCTGGAAGTCAGGCCCAGCAATCTGTGTTTTATGCCCTCCAGCTGATTCTGAATTACACTACACTGTTTTTTTTTTTAATTGTGGTAAAATATATATAACAAAATTTACCATTTTAAGCATTTTTTGTCTTATTTCTTTTTAGAGACAGAGTCTCACTCCATCACTCAGGCTGAGTGCAGGGGTGCAATCATAGCTCACTGCGGCATCAAAATCATGGGCTCAAATGATCCTCCTGCCTCAGCCTCCCATATAGTTGGCACTACAGGTATGACCCACCACACCTGGCTAATTTTAATTTTTTTTGTAGAGATAAGGGTCTTGTTCTGTTGCCCAGGCTGGTTTCCAGCTCCTGGCCTCAAATGATTCTCCTGCCTCAGCCTCCCAAAATGCTGGGATTACAGGCATGAGCCACTGCACCTGCCCATTTTAACCATTTTTAAGTGTACAATTCAGTGGCATTCACTAAAGTTTTTGAGACGTACTGGTGTAGGTAATGGAAGGCTATCAAAAGAGCCTTTTCATTAGTTTACTATGTTGACAATCTGAAAGCAAAAAGACAGGTAAGTATTAAGAGAGGACAGGATTTTGCGGTAGTTAGGTAATAGGTGATGAGGGCATGAACTGTTCTCAGTGGCATTGGGAATAGAGAGGAACAGACAGGACACCACAGGGAAGGAAGAGGTTGTTTAGGTAGGCAAGAAAGGGAGATCCTTTTGAACTTGTTGGGTTTGAGGTGTCTGTGGGACATCAAGTGGAGATGTGGCTTAGAAATGTATATAGGAAGGTGTTATGATATAGATGGAATCTAAAACAAAAGGATTAACTTTTCCTGTATGAGCAAAAAATATGTGAGAAATGGGCTAAGGATGGAACATGGAAAACATAAAAGGAAATAAATGACTGGAGACAAAAGGAGACTGATAGAAATCAAGGAAGTAAGATGTTTCCCAAAAAATGGGATGTTCAGCATATCAAATGTTGCAATTGTGTTCAGGGAGAAATTAACTTAGAGGCTGATTGGTTTTATTAGGACCTTAGGAAGAGTAATTTTAGAAGGGAGGTGAGAGTATAAGCCATATTGTAGTGGGACATTAGCAAGCAGAGATAGTTGATATATCCTATTCTTTGAGGGGACAAGAAGAAAATTTTATTAGATATCTAGTAACATAACATTGAATACTATCCAAATAACTTTTTTTTTGTCTTTTTGCTTTTACCCAAAGTTTTGGCTTTCTAATTTTTTTCAATTTGGCAGCTATGATTTATCTCTATTTTGTGGCTTTACCTTTAGGTGTGCTGTTTTGTGTAGGTGGTCGAGGTGGATCTGGTGACCCCTTTCGCAGTATTGAATGCTATTCTATCAACAAAAACAGTTGGTTCTTCGGACCAGAAATGAATAGTCGAAGGCGACATGTGGGTGTAATCTCTGTGGAAGGTGGGTCCACTCTTGTCTGAAATATCACATGATCACAATGCTGTTTTTAAAATATTTCAACTTTGAGAATTTATTTTTATATAAGAAAATGACTAAATTGTAAATTATTTTTAAATACAATGCTTGGTTACTGATAATTTACTTGCTTTGTGCCCACAGATGCTCAGTGTGCATAATGTGGAGATGAATATCAGAGAAAAGAGATATAAAGAGTTAAACTATTCTGAGTTACAGTTACCAAAAAACTTAACCAAGGAAAAATGTTTATTGAACTCAAATTATAATTACATATCAGCTTTTTTATGCCCATCTAACTAAAATTAATGATTATTACTACAATTAATTTTTTTTACTCATTCCTGAAAATGAATTAATTGTAGAACCATGGATAAATTGTCAGAAAACTCTAAAAGGTCACTTTTTTATTTAAAAGTATAAATGAATTTTTAACAATATAAAAACATTTTCATAAAAAATGAAAACCACTTGCAACACAAACACCCAGAAATAGTCACAGTTAACATTTTGGTGTACAATCTTGCCTGTCTTTCTCTGTGTGTTTTTGTTTGTTTTATTGAGGAAAAGAATTGATCATATTAACAGTTTTATGGAGATTGAGGTGGGAGGATCATTCGAGCCTGGGAATTCAAGACCAGCATGGGCAACATAGGGAGACCTTGTCTCTACAAAAAAATTTAAAAATTTAGCCAGACGTAGTGGTGCACGCCTGCGGTCTCAGCTACTTGGGAGGCTGAGGTGGAAGGATCACTTGAGCCTAGGAGTTTGAGGCTGCATTGAGCAGTCATAACACCACTGCACTCCAGCCTGGGTGACAGAGAAAGACCCTGTCTCAAAAAGAAAAACCAAACAACAAACCAGTTTTATATGTATGTGTGTGTGTGTGTGCGTGCATGCACAGTTTATATATATATAGTTTTTGTTTTTTTGTTTGAGATGAAGTTTTGCTCTTGTTGCCCAGGCTGGAAGGCAGTGGCTGGAAGGCAGTGGCGTGACCTCAGCTCACTATAACCTCTGCTTCCCAGGTTCAAGCAATTCTGCCTCAGCCTCCCAAGTAGCTAGGATTACAGGTGTCCACCACTACGCCCGGGTAATATTTTGTATTTTTAGTAGAGATAGGCTTTCACCATGTTGGTCTCGATCTCCTGACCTCAGGTGATCCACCTGCCTCAGCCTCCCAAAGTGCTGGGATTACAGGCATGATCCACCGTGCCCGGCCACCAGTTTTGTATTTTAAAATATAACCTATTAAGAGCATTTTTCCATTTTATTAAGCATTCTTTGAAGGCATGATTAGTGATTTCATCTACCAAGTAATAAAAAGTTGGGAAGCCTAAGGGGGGCGATAATATTAGAGCATTTACTAATAAATAACCTTATGTAGAAGAGCATGTTTAGTGCAAGCTTACATTGATTTTTCATTCAACTACTGAATGACATTGATCATAATGTTGAACAGAACAGGAATTATTGAAAATTAACTTATGGTGACATTTTAATTATATAATGTTTATATATGTAACATTAATGTTATGGATTTATTTATTTGGAGTCAAATGAAAATACTTCTCTATTTGACAGGTAAAGTGTATGCAGTAGGTGGACATGATGGAAATGAACATTTAGGTAGCATGGAGATGTTTGATCCTCTCACTAATAAATGGATGATGAAGGCATCAATGAACACAAAGAGGTAGATCAGCATGGCAAGTTATTTTGAACTGATGGTGGAAATGAAGTTTCTTAGAATTTAAAGGCCTTATTTTAAACTTTTTTTTCTACTTTAGAAACTTTAAATACCTTCTCAAACACATTTTGTTAGCGTGTCCAAGGTGATACTTTGTTACCACCTTGTATTTTTTTTAAGAATTAAAAATGCAGTCATGTTTTAGAGTACCATATGGTGGTCACAGTTTTCACTTATTCATGAGCATTGATTTTTTTAAACATTTTATTTTGAGATAATTTTCGTTTATTCAGAGAAGTTGCAAAAATATTAAAGTTTCTGTGTACCAGTGGTTCTCAACTGAAGATGATTTTGTCCCCTCTATGGTACACTTGGCAGTGTCTGGAGACATTTTTGGTTGTCACAGCTTGGGGATGGGAAAATTGCTGCTAGCATCTATGGGAAGAAGTCAGAGACGCTGCTAAAGATTCTATAATGCACAGCAAAGAATCTTCTAGCCCAAATGCCAGTGGCAAAGATAATGCCAAATGCTAGTGCTGAGATGGCAAAACCTTGCCACCTACCCTGCACCTGGCTTCCCATAATGTTAACATGTTACACAGCCATAGCAGTTACTGCAATTAGCATTGAACAGTACTATTAATTAATCTGTAGACTTTTTGGGTCAATTTTCCCACATATCCTTATGCTTCTTGTTGATTTTTCTTGTCTAATTGTATTGCCTAATAATCTAATACAGGTGAATAATGGCAGAGATAGTATGTGTTTTTGTCTTGTTCCTGATCTAGAAAAGTATCTAGTGTTTTACTATTAAATAAGATACTGACTTTAGGACTAAGGTATCTATATTTTTATCATGTTAAGAAAATAGTCCTCAATTTCTCTTTTCTTCATTGATTTTTATCCTGATGAACAGTAATATTTTAAGTTCTCACCTACATATTTATGTTCTCATTTACGTATTTATGTTCTAATATTTATATTCTCATCAACATAAACTGGAATATATGCTGATTAATGTATCAGTCTAAAGGGAAGATTTTTAGTAACATACTTAGTACTCTAACCTGTTTGACACTTTCATTAATGACTTGAATACCAACTTTTTAAATATCCTAAGGTGGAAAGATCACTAAGGCATGTGACCAAATAAGGATTCCAAAGACAGAGTAGACCACATATACTCTAGACAAAAACCTAAAAAATGTTAAAATTAGAGTTATAGGTTAAAACCTGCCTTAGGTATTTTAAAAACTCAGTCCCACGAGTACAACATAACATGGTGGGAAATCAGGTTTTTGATTGTTTCATATGGAGAAAAGTACCTGAACCATTATGGAACACAGCTCTTAAAAAAAAGGAAAGGAAAAAAGTGAATATAATACAGTTGCCTACATTAAAAGAAGTGAAGCCTTAGATTAAGGGAGTTTATAGTTGTATTGTTCTTGACACTGATCTCTCCGTATCTATAGATGTATTGTTGAAGTAGGATATATAACACCAGTTGGGGTATGGGAATAAAAGATTAGACTCTCTGTACATTTTTAAAAATTTATTTTGGGTGGATGTTTTATAATGAACATAACTTGTTAGTACAGTAGCGTGTTTATAATTTGAAAATAAGATATATAGAAGGTGCACAAAAATGGATTATTATAAATGTGAGAATGATAATCTGGAATGCATGTAAGAAAAAACTAGCAGGTTAGTAATACATCTGAAAATCATGTTATCTACAAAAATAGCTGAAGCGTTGTGATCTGGAGACAAGAAAACTTACAGGAGTTACTAGATATTTTAAGAGTGTATGTTGCTTTAGTAGGAAGGAATAAGTATTTGTTTATTTATGATTCAGTATAGTAGCAATGAAGCATACTGTAATTCCTCCCAGTGATTGGAATTGTATTGTCAGAAAGATCACATATATTTTGCACCAAATGGGAGATTAAATTTTATTGCCTATTATTTTTTTCAACTTTATTGTTCTGTAAATAGCATGAGGATTTCAAAGACTGAGCTTAATAATTTGTATAAAACTAGATACTAGAATAATTCTGCCTCTGTGTCAGAGTGAAAATATAATGCAAGAAGAGAGAAGAGGGCTAACTTAGTAAATATTGAAAATATTGCTGAAGAGTTTCTTTTAATAAAACTGCAGGTGGGCCGGGCATGGTGGCTCATGCCTGTAATCCCAGCACTTTGGGAGGCCGAGATGGGCGGATTACCTGAGGTCAGGAGTTTGAGACCAGCCTGGCCAACATGGCAAAACCCCGTCTCTACTAAAAATACAAAAATTAGCTGGGCGTGGTAGCGGGTGCCTGTAATCCCAGCTGCTAGGGAGGCTAAGGCATGAGAATTGCTTGAACCCAGGAGGTGGAGGTTGCAGTGAGCCGAGATTGTGCCATTGCACTCCAGTCTGGATGACAAGAGCAAAATTCTGTCTCAAAAAAAAAAAACTGCAGGTGATATATATATACACACATACATACACACATATGTATGATATATAATGATACATACCTTAATATATATAAATGTATCACCCACAGTTTAATTAAAAGAAACCAACCTGAACTAGTAAAACCGTACCTCAGACATTGTGGCTTATATGGTTGGCAAATTAGCACCATTCTGTAAAAATGACTTGTTATCAAAATGAGCAATTAAAAACTAAACCACACATGGGGATATGTTGCCTCTAATTTTCTATTTTTGATTAATAATATTTTCAACTGGTTTTTGCTTCATGTGTTAAAATATAAAAGATTAAAAAGAAATGTGAAGACATTTTAAGCTTTTTTTCCCCTCATGAGAAAGAATCCTAGAAAAAAAAAAAGCTAGTCTTAAACTGTTATCTCCCACTATCTACAAATGACATTTTAATACTTTAATAGGGAGTGATTTATACTATGTGATAACTGCATGGATTAAAATGGGAGATAAAATCCCAAAGTACTTTTTTAATCTTTATATCCCTGTTACTATGTTGGTTTTTAGCCAAAGATTTAATGAAACTTCTCTAGCAAAATAGCGGTTGAATTTCTTTAATCTTTTAAAATATGCCCCAAGCATTTACAATTTTTGTGAAAAATAATAGAGCTACAATTATTTTGTAATATTATTTGTTTATAACTTATATACCCCCAAATCATCTTTTTAGTATGTATTTCAATAAATTTTCACATGTGAAATATCTGGTTATCTTTATTTTTTTATTTCATCTTTCCACTGAAATGGACACTGATGTTTGTTCAAGCTATGAGTCTGTTGAAACCCATCATCCTGACAGCATGTCTAAAGATTCCCTTATTTATTCAAAAAAAAGTTTTAATTGCCCACCATAAGACATACCAAGTGGTAAAGATACCACTTTGTTTTTTGCTACCAGCAGTAAAAAACATAGCCAGTGTCTCTGCCTCTGTATAGCTTACATTGTAGAAGAGAAGATACAAATAATGACATAAGGGCAATAATATTAGCACGGGGTGAGTAAAGGGTGCTTGAGAAGTGGAGAACATCTTAATGAAGCCCCATTTATTACGATCTGAAGGAATTGCAGAATTTAGCCTGATTAAGTTATTATAGGTGGGGTAAGAGTGGTAAGTGGAGGGAGATGAAGAGCCTTCAAAAACCAGGCGATGAAAGAGAGCAAAGAGCATGAAAGAGGTCCAATGTAGTTGGGAGATTAAGGGGAAGAGTGTCTAGAAATGAGGCAGAAAGAGTAAGTAAAGGATGAAGTCCTTTCAAGTTTTCCAAGGATATTTTATCTGATGGGCTTTGAATTAAACATATATATTTAATATGCATATATAGTAAATATACATTTTATATTTTTATTTAAATAATAGGGGAGTTATAGGATCAGATTTCTCTTTTCAGAGAACTTCTGCATACAAAATGGAGAAGGGATTTGAGGATGATCAGAGTGAAAACAGTCTGACAGACCAAAAAGGGTTATTGTAATTCTTCATCCCTTGATGTAAAGAAATAATGGTGGCTTGGACTATACTGATAGAAATTGAGATAGAGAAAAAAGGACATATTTGAAAGATGGTTCAGAGGTGTATGGTCAAAAAGACTTTATGATAATTAGAAAGAACAATTAGGTAGAGGCAAAGATGATTCTTCGGTTTTTGCCTTAAGGAACTGGATGGATCGTGGTATGGTTTCTGAATTGGGAAAACAACATGGTGAATGGGATAAAATTTTTGTTTGTTTTGTGATGGGGGTGTATTAATTTTCTATGTCTGTGTAACAAATTGCCCCCAATTAGCAGCTTAAAATAGCACCCATTTATTAGCTCACAGTTCAAACGTCATGCAGGTTTTGCTAGGCTTTCTACTTAGGGTCCCACAAGGCCAGAATCAAGAGATTGGGCTAGGCTTTTATCTGGAGGCACTGGGGAAGAAGCCACTTCCAAGGCCATTTAGGTTATTGATAGAATTCAGTTCCTTGTGGCTATAGGACTGAGTTTCTCATTTTTATTGGATCTTGGCTACAAGTCACCGCCAGATCCTTCCCACGTGTTCCCCCCCACCTTCAAACAAGCAATGGCACACTGCATTCACCTGGTTTTTTGAATTTCTGACAATCATCTGGAGAAACCTCTCTGCTTTTGAAAGTTTGTTTGATTAGATTAGGCCCATCAAGGTCACCTCCCTTTTGCCATATAATGTAGCATAGTCGTGAGAGTAACACCAGGGAATGAAGGTCATGGGGGATGGGGAATATCTTAAAATTCTGCCTACCACAGCGAGGTGGGCAGTGAGTTTCATTTCAGATTACAGTTAAGGTTGAAGAGCCAGCAAGACAGATTTGAGGTAGAAATTGGGTATATGTCTGAAAATATATATTTGAATTAAAACAAATCTGTGGAAAGAATGGGATATGCTTAGGGAGAGAAAGTGTAGAGTGACCCTTAGGGAACTTTATAATTTAATGATGGAGTAAAGAAGGCACTGATAAAGGAAGCTGAAAAGCACTAGCCAGAGACGTAGGAGTGGACTAAAATGTGTGATGTTACGAAAACCAAGAGAGTTTTGAGGAGTAGGAAATAAGCCAATGATGTTGTCTGCTTTTGTTGTTTGAGGGGAGGGACAATTATTAGGCATACTTACTTTATTTCCCTGACCTAACATCCTTACATTCTAGAGAACACATGTACTTGTTCTCACACACCTGAACATTTTTATAAGCACAGTATTTGGTAAGTCATAGCTTTATACCCAAGAGAAAAGAGGTTGAGGAGCCTGAAAGTGAATGATAACATTATCCTTAAGAATTCTTTTGTTGGATACTCTATGGTAAATTTAGAGTTAGAATCTCAGTGAAGCAGCTGCTTTCTCCAATAATAATAAAAGCTAATACTTCATAGAACTAAATATGGGCCAGACATTGTTCTTAGTGCTTTACATGTATTAACTCATTAATATCAGCTATGTCTCAGATGAGACACAAGACAGTAGAGGTTTATAAATTATCCAAGCCAGTGACAAAATAATAGTTTGATAATAGTTCAACTTTTGATTGGTGCAGTGTGTTTTTTAAGAAATTGAGTTTTTTTTTCTGATCACTGTTAATTCAGCTTTTAACATGGGCTAAGTCTCTTACTTTTAGAGAGAAGTAAATACGCTTCAGAAATAAAGCAACGTGACATAAAACTTGTAATATAAAATTTAATACTCTTTTGTGTGGTATAATGAAACCCTGCAACAAAATGAGCTCTGTAATTGCATGGATTTGTAAGTGAGATTGGCTTCTGACCTCTGCTGCAAAACTTCTCTGTCAACTCATTAACCTCTCAATTATGCCGCTGTGTGTGCACTAATTGAATATTTTGGACTCTTTTATATTATTTTGTTGGGTTATATTTTATTGTTTTGAGTTTAAAGTAGCCTGTGTAGGCTATGCACTGTACAACTTTAGGGGGCAGTATTCACATAGAGTTGCACAGTTAGGCAATTCTGTAGCCATCTAGTCAAAAGCTTTGATAGATCTAAAAATAATGGAAACAAACTATACTGTTTGAAGGTTAACATGATAAATGATTTGCGTTAGCACAATTTTTTATATGACTTTTTTTCCTGGAAACAAACCCATTTGCTAAAGTATGTTTTATTGTCTTTGCAGGCGAGGAATTGCCTTGGCTTCCTTAGGAGGCCCAATTTATGCAATTGGAGGGTTAGATGACAATACTTGCTTCAATGATGTGGAGAGATATGACATAGAATCTGATCAGTGGAGTACAGTGGCGCCAATGAATACTCCCCGTGGAGGAGTTGGCTCTGTTGCTTTAGTAGTAAGTTATATGGCAACTTGCCATTAAATTACATTGCATTACATTCATAACCAAAATAAGGAAAGGTCCAATATATCATCACCAGTATGAAGATATTATATATCATATTATTTCCTGAAATACTGCCTTTACATTCTAATTTACCATTAGAACAATATATAAGTAAATTCAAAATCTAATGTGTTTTGTTTGACTCTCTTCATTTAGAACCATGTTTATGCAGTAGGTGGCAATGATGGAATGGCTTCTTTATCTAGCGTGGAGAGATATGATCCACATCTGGATAAGTGGATAGAAGTTAAAGAAATGGGTCAACGAAGAGCAGGCAATGGAGTTAGCAAGCTTCATGGTTGCTTATACGTAGTTGGTGAGTAAATGGGTATTTCTCTAATATATCAGTATATACAATGACAAGTGTCATATAACCGAGTAACAAAAATTAAGTAGAATCAGTCCTGAAATGTGCTTTTGAATTCTTTCTTACAAAATTTTGTTTATAATTAACAGAGAAGAATGGTACATGTTCAGTCTGATGCTTTTGAATTCTTTGCTTTTTTTTTTTTTTTTTTAGAGGGAGACAGTGTCTTTCTGTTGCCCAGGCTGAAGTGCGGTGCACAATCGTAGCTCACTGCAGCCTTGAACTCCTGGGCTCACATGATCCTCCTGCCTCAGCCTCTCAAATAGCTAGGACTAGAGGCCCATGCTATCACACCCAGCCAGTTTTTTTCTGTTTTTTGTAGAGATGGGTCCTTGCTGTGTTGCCCGGGCTGGTCATGAACAACTGGCCTTAAGTGATCCTCCTGCCTTGCCCTCCCAGAGTTGGGATTACAGGCATGGGCCACCATGCCTAGCTGAATCGTTAAGGTCACATTCATAATTTTTGTTTAAATCTTCATCTTTCACGTTTAAAACATGTACGACCTTATTTTTCTAAGAGTAACAAATTTATTTAAAGAAGGGGATTACATTTAAATAAGGTATATGTTTTTAAATGGAAGGACACAGATTGAATGTGCTTTGCTACAATAAATTTTAAAAGGTCTAAGATTTGTTTTTCTCAACCTCATTTCAAGGGAAATTATGTTGAATACTTCAAGTAAGCCAGTAGGTATTTATTTATTTTTGAGATGGAGTTTTGCTCTGTCACCTAGGCTGGAGTGCAGTGGTATGATCTCAGCTCACTGCAACCTCTGCCTCCCATGTTCAAGCAATTCTCCTGCCTCAGCCTTCTGAGTAGCTGGGAGTACAGTTGTGTGCCACCGTGCCCAGCTAATTTTTGTATTTTTAGTAACGACAGGGTTTCATCGTGTTTGCCAGGCTGATCTTGAACTCCTGACCTCAAGTGATCTTCTTGCCTTGGCCTCCCAAAGTGCTGCGATTACAGGCATGAGCCACCACACCTGGCCTAGGTATTTCATATAAATAAAGGTCATGTCAATGTTTATATTGCTTTTTTTTTTTTTTACTTTAACAATCTTTTATTACCAAACCCCACGCAGGGTTAACGCTTTAACCCACCTAACAGCAAAAAAAAAATGGCATTGCTAACAAGATCAAGGATGAAGGTACAGACTCCAATAAAGATTGTTTCTTAAAAAAGGATATATATATATATCTTTTAAAAAACTAAAAATCTCCAATGTTGCAGAAAAAAATATTATAAGGTGATTTCACTCCATAAAAAACAGCATGTAGCAGTTTGTGCTATCTTAAAAACCCCAACTCAGGATAACCCTAGGAGAAAATCACCTCCCCCCATTAAAGAAGAATTCTCTTTTGTATTCTTTCTTGTCTAAATTTCACTGCTTATTCCACGAAATGCCCAAAGAGTAACAAGGCTCAGTTCACATCCCTCAGCCCTTGTCTGTCTGTTAAGGCCAACACCAAGGGCTGTTCCTTAGGAGTCTTCACCTTTACTACAATCAGAAAATTGAGCCCTAATTTCACGGCCAGATTTCTAGAAACCTGCAAAACCCTCATAGTTCCCTCAAGGAAGGACCTGAAGGCCCCTTGAAAGATCAAGGGAGCATAAGTGTACTTGGCAGAGACTGGAATGCCTGCTGGGCTGGGAAAAGGGGGCCTTTCTATGCAAAAACACCCCCTAAAACACCTTGTAGTTGAAAGTCTAACTAGGCGAAACCAAGTAACAGCAGGCACCAAACTATGGTTCTACCTGAAAGGTATACATCTTCCCCCTTTAACCATAAAGGTAAGGGGGGCGGGGGTGTAGGGTAAAGAGAGCCAAGTGAGCATTTGACCTCATCTGTCTTCTGAGAAGTTAGCATATTTTAGGCTGAAGCCACGTTGTAGAGACATTTGGCCAAAGGATAGTCTTTGCTATGTGTGGCTATATAAAGGTGCCATTTCTGGGCAACCTGGTTCATGGCTGCTTTATGGAAGCTTTACCCCTTATGCAGAGTATTTAAGAATTAATAGGAAAATTTTCACTTTGATTTTGTAAGTGACAAATACTTTAACAACAACTTCCCAATAACCACCAACGGAGACAGACTACTCCTCAGCTCAGGATCATAGCTCCTTCCAGTCAGTGGGCTTCTTGCTAGACTTCTGCAGGAGCTTATTGGTCTTAGAAAATTGTCTACATCCAAAGAACCCTCTGTACACGGGGAGGAATGAGCCATCTGCAGCACATGGTGCTGCTTCCTGTGCATGGCACTGCCCTTCTTCTTAGCATAACAGCCCCAGAGCAGAAAGACAAGGCCATTCGAGTTCTGATTTAGCCAGGACACAACCGCATTGGTAAATTGCTCCCAGCCTCCTCTTTCCTTATGAAAATTGGCTTGATGGGGCAGAACAGTGAGGACAGGCTGGAGTAGGAGAACACCTTATTTGGCCCACCCAGATAAATCTCCATGACCAGGATGAATAAAACCATTCATATCTGTAGATGGCTCTTTATAAATGTTTTCCAAACCAGGCAGAGGTGGAACAGGTCTTTGAACACTAAAGCAGCCCATGAACTTGATTCGGTCTCTGATATGGGTCCTGTCCTGGGATGACAACCTTCACATCTCCTATGTCACACATCTGGGTCCAGGTGAATGAAGACTTAATGTGGGGGTGGATAAACAGTGTAATGTTTCCTTTCTTCTGCAACAAATCCTTGCACCTTGATAAAATACGTTTCCCGAACTCCATTGAGGTGCTTCTTCCAACTCTCTCCAAAGCCCATGGACACATTACAGGCCATGAGTCTTGAGTAGGGCCGCAGCCTCGTTGCTCTGGATACTGACCAACTGCCCAGTAGCAAGAAGGGCAGTGTCTTGGGCTTGTCTTGTCTGGCCAGGGCCTTCTTGGCAGGAGCGGCCCCCGCATCCTCACCCTCCTCAGCCATGGCTGCCCTGCTGGTCCCCAGGTCATCCGGCTCAGGGCTGCAGGCACGTTGCTTCCTGGTGGGGCTGCGGGAATGAATGCGCACCACCTGGGGACTGCAAGCCTTGCCCTGGCTGTAGTGTTCAGTAATTGGTCTATATTGCTTTTTGACTTACTGAATTGCAGAGTTGGGAGGAACATTAGATCAGTGCTTTCTCAGACCGTAATGTGCATATGAATAATCTGGAGATCTTGTTATGTTGCAAAGGAGGAGCCTAGTTTCTGTGTTTCAAACAGTTCTCAAGTTATAGTGATGCAGTTTCAGGTTCACACAACACACTTCCAGTAGCAAGGCTTTAAATGATTATGAAACGGGAATAATGCCTATCTTTCAGAGTCATTTTAAGAATAAGAGATAATACATGTTAAGCATCTCAAAGTGTTTCTGGCACTTTGTAATTCCCCAATACATGATTAGCTATATTGTGATTAGTAATACCTTCCTTTATAGAGGAAGAAATGAATTCAGAGAGGTTGTCTACTAGCAAAGATCACATTTGCTTATATATGTTGATGTAAATTGTTCATGTTACTTAACATATTTCTTATAGATATTTATATGCTAACAATACAGCATTCTCTTATAAGTAGCAGAAGTAATGCTGAATCTTTCAGTGCTCATGTGTATTAAAGAAGAAGGGAAATAACATAATTTACCTCTACATCTTGCCTGATTATCACAACAGCTCTGTAATGTAGTCAAGAGACTCAGAGACAATGAATAATTTACTCATGTTCACTTGCATAAATAAGTGGCAAAGTTGGAATTTGAACTTGGGTCTGTGAATCCAAAGTTCTTATGTTACATCATTGCTACCTCTCACAGCTCCCTGTCTACCACAGGCATTGACATGTGTTATATGTCGACAGGAATAACATTGTTGCTGTTACTTTTTAAATCTTTTGAACCCTTATAATTAGAATAGACATGGTAAAAATAAGAATGATTCAGGTTGAACATTAAAAAAATCTTCTTGGTCATTCAGGTTCTACTTAAAACAGGTACAACTGATTTGAATAAGAAAAAATTGAAGGTGTGGGCATGTCTAACATCCTAATTGCATTTTGCTTTTTCTATCCCTGGTTTAAATTCTTTATTATAATACATTTTTATGCATTATCTGGGGAAATGATAGGGAACTAGTGAAAAAGAAGACTATGGAAAATATAACTATTGAAAACTTGGCCAGGTGCAGGGATTACCCCTGTAATCCCAGCACTTTGGGAGGCTGAGGCATGAGGATCACTTGAGGCCAGGAGTTCAAAACCAGACTGGGCAACATAGTGAGACCTCATCTCTATTTAAAAAAAATTTTAAAAATTAGCCAGGAGTGGTGGCATATGCCTATAGTTCCAGCTACTTGGGATGCTGAGGTGGGAGGATCGCTTGAGCCCAGGAGGTTGAGAGTGCTGTGAGCTGTGATTGTGTTACTGCACTTCGGTCTGGGCAACAGAGTGAGACCCTGTCTCAAAACAAAACAAAACAAAAATTTAAAAAAACCCTTAATCTTCTACATTAGCATGAGCAATAATTAAAACCAAACCCTTTATTATAATGAAAAAATGTTTTATATAATGGTTGTAATGGTAATGACACTATACATTTGTCAGAATTCATGGAAAGAATGCAGATAAAATTGGTGAATTTCATTTTAATTGATTTAATAAAATTAAACCCATTAGAGAGGTTGACTTGAATTTTTTTTTCTGACCTTGTTTTCTGTTTTTTTTTTTTGTGACAGAGTCTTGCTCTGTTGCCCAGGCTGGAGTGCAGTGGTGCGATCTCGGCTCACTGCAAGCGTCCGGGTTCACGCCATTCTCCTGCCTCAGCCTCCTGAGTAGCTGGGACTACAGGTGCCCGCCACCATGCCCAGCTAATTTTTTTGTATTTTTAGTAGAGACGGGGTTTAACTGTGTTAGCCAGGATGGTCTCGATCTCCTGACCTTGTGATCGGCCTGCCTTGGCCTCCCAAAGTGCTGGGATTACAGGCATGAGCCACCACTCCCGGCCTCTGACCATGTTTTTAAATAGATTGATCATAATATCAACACTTTCTATTCTCAGTAAATTAGGCTGTCACCAAAGAAAGCTATTATATTCATTTAGACTTGGAGCCTGAAAAGAGACACACTTGTTTTTAAAGGAAGGAGCACTGTTGAAATAACAGTCTCTATAACCTCAGGAACAGATTAAGTACATTGCTAGAATGAGCTATAGAAAGGACTGCTATCTTCTAGAATATGTAGCAGGAAAATGTTGTTTTGACAAAAATTGATGAGAATTCAATCATAGTCCACCATCTCTGTAATTATGATGGCGATTATAGTATTAAGGGAAACAATTGGAAAACTTTAACTTTTATCTGGATGAATCATGATTCAGTTTATTCCTTCTTACTGTTTAATATATACTACACAGAGAAGGAGTCTTAGTACTGTCTTGCTTGTCTCTAGACGGCTAAGGACAAATTTATGAATGTTTGTGTTTTTTTTTTCTTTTTCTCTAAATTATCTGCTTAGATACAGGGACTCCAGTTTTTTCCTACTTACAAGATCTTTAATCCTAGTATTGAGGAAAATGTCACTTACCTAACGTTGAATTGTAGACAATGTCTAATGGTAGTTGGTGGTGGTGGTAGACAGGTATTGGGATGAATTTTTTTAAAAAATTTTCTCTAAACCATTCCTAAATGATTTTAAAGGATTGGGTTGTAAAAGCCATTGAATTGAAATTTAGTAGTTAATTTCTAAGAAATGTAATGCTGTTTTTAAAATATTTCTTTACATAGGTGGTTTTGATGATAATTCTCCTCTGAGTTCGGTTGAGCGGTATGACCCCCGAAGCAACAAGTGGGATTATGTGGCAGCACTTACTACTCCCAGAGGTGGAGTGGGAATCGCAACGGTGATGGGCAAAATCTTTGCAGTTGGTGGTCATAATGGCAATGCATACTTAAATACAGTGGAAGCGTTTGATCCGGTGCTGAATAGGTAATTTACATGTTGTCTCTGTGCTTTATATTATCTTCTGGTATAATAGTAGATTACTTCAGAGTGTTAAAATGTTCTAGTCGTAGTTAATACTAAGCTTTGGGATATCTTATCTCCCACTGGAAGCTTGCTGTCCTACAAAACCAGTCCCACATAGGGAATTTTTGTCTTTGGTTAGTATTTTGAGTAAAGTAAATTATGCTTTGTTTTAAGGTAACATTTTTTCTTCTCTGTCTTTTCAGGTGGGAGCTTGTTGGATCTGTGTCTCACTGCAGAGCTGGAGCAGGAGTAGCTGTGTGTTCCTGTTTAACTAGCCAAATTCGAGATGTAGGTCATGGATCCAATAATGTGGTTGACTGTATGTGATTTGAGTTGCAGCCACCAACAATTTAGTCATATCTGATAGGTACAAAAGAAAACCAAGATTTTGATATGACCACCTTTCAACACTTTTTACTACAACTAGAGTCTTATTTAAATGTTAACTGTTGTATTGTGACTAAGTACAACTTTTGGAACGATACCTGAAGAATTATTAGTAATAGAGTTAAATTTGATACTTCCTGCTTTTGCAAATAATGGAGTAGGGAAGGAAGATAGTCGAACTTAAAACCATACCCACCCTGAAAAATGCTTAAAGTAGTGCCAAAAATCTTGAAATCTCTCTGTTTCTCTCTTTTTATTTAGATGAATCAAAATGTAATTTGTTGAGTTTTGCCTTTTCTTTTGCCTAAAGATGTTAACGTCAGGCAGTGGATTTTTCCTAGAGGAGAGATTAGTACCTATTCATTAACACAAGGATACATAAGAGACTTGCCCCTTTTGAAGATCATTTCTACTTGGTGCTGATGAATTTATGCCTAGCTTTTTTTTCTAGGTGGTGATTTTTCAATTTCTTTTATATTTACGGAAGTAGAAAAAATGTTCTGTCTTTTTGAGTGCCACTTAGCTGCATTTTCAGAAGCTAGTAGGCTATAAGAAGCCTTTAATTTCAGTTTGAATTGCTAGGACACCAAAAGACCTAGCTGGGCTAACTCCATCCAAATGATTTTACAGTTTTTTCATCTTTTGCAAAAAGTATTTGTTACATAATCAAAAGGTGAACCAGAGGAAATATTGAACAAGGTTTTAGATCTGATGTTATTCTGATGCCCAGTTGAGAGACCTTGACAAAGAATGATGCAGATTACATGACTCTAATGTGGGCAGTCTGAAAATATCTTTAACTGTCTTCTTTGATCATTTGATTTTGGATCCAAGATTTATCATCTCTCTATTTTGCTATTTGCCACCATCCTGGTTTTTCTGACTGTACAGAATCTGCATTTATTTATTATCAGAAATGAATGCATTTTTACAAAAACCCATTTGTAGACTGTAGTTTATTGATTAGTTCAAGCCCATCATGAACCAATTAAACATGTTGGTAAAAACAGAGATTGAAATTACTGTTTTTATCATATTTAAATCCCTCTGGTGTATTTATTGAAATTTAATTAAAAATATTTCTACATATTGATTTGAAGCCAGGATATTGATGGACCTAGAGATTTAACAGCTCTTCAAAGTTTTAACTAGCATTATAAAATGGCCTATTCATTATATGTATATTTTTTTATAAATATTTATCAAGAACATGAAAATATTTTATTTTGTATTTGCAGTGCAGTTTGGCACCTCTCTTCCAGGCCTTCCTAAGTTTTTGTTAGTTGTATCTTCGAATTTATTGTAGTTCACCGCTGGCGAGTTATCTGGTTCATAAGGAAGCTGGGGCAGTGAAAAACACTTCCTTGATCCATCCAGCCCTAAAGTTCATTGACTAATAGCTCATGCATCTTATTAAATGTGATTCTGGACTTGTACAGTAGTGTGGAAAGCCACATCACAAAAGCCAGTGCCTATTGAGTATATCAAACCAAAAAAAGAAAAAAAAAAGTTTTAAGAGGGGTCAGGCTGGCAGATAAAAGTCTGTTATGAAGCAGATTTAATCCAGTTAGCTATTTTTTTCTACTGTCACCTATGGGCAAGTTCATAAGTCATTGCTGGATCTGAACCAGTGTTCTCTTGTGTAAGTACAACCATATTTCCGTCAGTCCAGAGGCAGTTAACCCTGCAGCACTTACTAGACTGGTGACAACTGGCTGGATGTGGAGAATAAGTGTCAAAACCTGGCTTCAATGTCTATTTCTCATGTCTAATGGAGTTCTTATATTACAGTGCTTGTTTAGCTATGGTGACTAATATGTTGGTTATATTTATTTTCAGGGAGAGGATCTTGTTATTGTTTACTGAGATTATTTAAAATGTTTTTTCTTTGACGTATTTCTGTCTTTCTTATATGTAAGGAGTTATAAGGGTTATTATATTTTCATTTCTGGTTTTTACTATACAATGGTTATCTAACATACTAAGTTGGTACCCTACCTACCTGTAAAATATGGAATACTCAGAAGTAAAGTGTATGGGCAATCAGAACTATAGCCTTGAAGGACCTGACGGCAGTATGAAAAGATAAATAGGCCAGGCATGGTGGCTCACGCCTGTGATCCCAGCACTTTGGGAGGCCGAGGTGGGTGGACCACCTGAGATCAGGTGTTCGAGACCAGCCTGACCAACATGGTGAAACCCTGTCTCTACTAAAAATACAAAAATTAGCCAGGCGTGGTGGCGCATACCTGTAATTCCAGCTACTCAGAAGGCTGAGGCAGGAGAATTGCTTGAACCCAGGAGGTGGAGGTTGCAATGAGCCGAGGTTGCGCCATCGCACTCCAGCGGGGAAACGAGTAAAACTCCATCTCCAAAAAAAGATAAAAAAGCAGAATCAATATGTGCACAGTTCTCTTTATCAGGCAAAAACACATTTATTGAGACATGAAATGAGAATCAGTCTGAAGGAATCATGCAGCTGAAAGATGATTATATTTATAGAAATGAAGAGATGAAATATTCAAAGAAGATGGCTACTTTATTGTGAGACTTACCACTTTAACCTCATGTGTTAACAGCACCTACCAAAAAATGATATAAAATAGAGCTAAAATACTGAAATTGTAAATGGACAAAAGAAATCATGAAAATTTGTTTATTATTTCTTCAATAAATATTTCTAGGTGCTTTGTGATTCTTTCATTTAGTCATTAAAGCCATTGCTTTACTATATTGCATTGCCACTTTAAAAACAAGTTACTTGACATTGTTTTTGACAGATTTCACTATATTCTTATGTAATTAATTGATTATTTCTAAAATGTTTGAATAAACTTTGTACTCCTTCTAAGGAGTATTTTATTCATTCTTTTAATTCCCAAATGAACTTTGAACTTACAGTGCTGTTGAATGCCTTGGTAAGGACTTCTTGAAATTGCATAAACTATTCTTGTAAATGGTAAACTTGAGAATTTTCTTTGCTTCTTTTTTCTCTATGTCTTAAAGAATGCCTTTAGAATCTAATTCATGTTGTATCAGTTAAGAATGTTTCTGTGGTTTCTCGTATCAGATGTGTAAAGAAATTATTAAGGGATGCTGTTGGCTATGTCTCTTTCCCCTTCATGTAAAATTCCAAGTGTCAGTAAAACTTCTCTATAATATTTTCTTAAAACCATTTATAAATCTGCGTTATAATACTCCAGCAAATCAGTGTAATAAGTAGTCATATATATCACCAAGTATTGATATCAAAAAGTTGGGGTCACATCAGTGCTATTTATTTAATTAAAATATATTGCATATTTCTATTAGCACAAACTTCTTTAAATAAGGTCTGTGTAACTGCTTGTCATCATTATTTGATTGCTGTTATGGGATCCTGTCAAAACTGTGTAATTGTTTATTCTCCATTCCTCAAATACAAAATTGAGTAGGTTGGCTATATTTCTCTCCTTATATGAAGGATCTTTATGTTTAACTGAAAATTTTAGAAAGCTTTTCGTTTTCCCTTACAAAAATTAAAGGTTGAAGGTAACTGATGTAAGTAGTTTCACTGATCTTAAGCAGTTGTCTCTTCAGTAATTGCAGACTTGTACTATATAGAAATGAGACTATGCATTAGGATGACTGTTGTCCTTCCAAGTAGAAACCTTGCAAAGTTGTAGCTTCTACAAAGTTGTAGCTTTTTAAAAAAAAAATTAAGGTTGCCATTGCTTAAACTTCTTTTGAAACTCATCTTTGAAAATTGCCTGAACAGATCATTTGTAAGTCACTCAAAAGAATTAGTCTCATCATAGTCATATGTTAATTTTGACCAAAATCTTAACTTGATTATTCATCAAACATGATTGAAAATATTTCATGTCTGTTTTCATAGGTAAAATCTACTTTCAAAGAATTAAGGTTTTTCATCTACTGGTAAAAATGTTTTCAACACTAAACAGTCTGAATGAAATATTTCTAAAATCCTGAGCAATGGCAAGGTCAGTGAAAGAAGTGTATAGTCTCTTTGAGGGGCAACCTTATTTGAATACAGAAATTCTGGTGCGGTTTTTGTTGTTTTTAACAAGTCACTCTTCCATTATCTTAGTGGTTTGAGGCTAAGTTCAGTAGAATATAAGGGGTTTCTTAGATATGAGTAATAGTCATGGGGAGTATTAGCTATCATTTAAAAAAATGTATCGCCTGTACCAGTCACTTAATAACATTTCTCATCTTTACAGTAATTCGATACTTTACCGTTAAAAAAAATAGGTTCAAAGACATTAAATAACTAGTCTAAGATCACAACTAAGTTAGTGATTGACTAATATTCTTTGTGACTAAAAAACTCAACTGCTCCACCTATATCAGTTATACATACTGCTGCATCCACTAGGTAATACAGTATACATACATTAAGAAAAGATAATTTCCTTTTTTTGTAGTCTTGTCTTAGCAGTATGAAAGTATTTCTGGTCACTGTATTTCTCTTTTGTTGTTGTTGTTGTTGTTTGAGACGGAGTCTCACTCTGTTGCCCAGGCTGGAGTGCAGCGGCGTAATCTCAGCTCACTGCAACCTCCTCCTCCTGGGTTCAAGTGATTTCTCCTGCCTCAGTCTCTTTTTATTTTATTTTATTTTATTTTATTTTATTTTATTTTATTTTTTGAGACAGTCTCACTCTATCGCTCAGGCTGGAGTGCAGTGGTGTGATCTTGGCTCACTGCAACCTCCGCCTCCTGGGTTCAAGTGATTTTCTTGCCTCAGCCTCCTGAGTTACTGGGATTACAGGTGTATGCCACCACACCTGGCTAATTTTTGTATTTTTAGTAGAGATGGGGTTTCACCATGTTGGCCAGGCTAGTCTCGAACTCCCTAACCTCAAATGATCCGCCCACCTTGGCCTCCTAAAGTGCTAGGATTACAGGCGTGAGCCACCGTGCCTGGCCTGGTCACTACATTTCTATAGGTAGTATTTGATGCATACATAAAAATATATGCAACATGAAGGCATAATAATAAAATACCTATGAAGCCACCCACTAAGAACTGGAGCCTTTCTGGTAGTATTAACGATACCTTTGTGTTCCTTCTCAATTCCAATCCCCAGCCTACTCTTTAGGGGTAACCACCTCCTTGAATCTATCATTTCTTTTTTTTTTCCCCTTTTTGCTTTTTTTTGAGACAGAGTCTTGCTCTGTCTCCCAGGCTGGAGTGCAGTGGCGCAATCTCGGCTCACTGCAAGCTCCACCCCCCGGGGTTCACGCCATTCTCCTGCCTCAGCCTCCCGAGTAGCTGGGACCACAGGCGCCTGACACCACGCCCAGCTAATTTTTTGTATTTTTGTTAGCCAGGATGGTCTCGATCACCTGACCTTGTGATCTGCCCACCTCGGCCTCCCAAAGTTCTGGGATTACAGGTGGGAGCCACTGCGCCCGACCTCCCTTTTGCTTTTATACATATGTCCTGTGGATATATATTGTTTATTTTTGTGAGCTTTATAAAAAATAGTATCATCCTGGAGGGGCACGGTGGCTCACGCCTGTAATCCCAGTACTTTGGGAGCCCGAGGGGGGCCGATCACGAGGTCAGGAGTTTGAGACCAGCCTGGCCAACATAGTGAAACCCCATCTCTACTAAAAATACAAAAATTAGCCAGGCATGGTGGCATGCACCTGTAGTCCCAGCTACTCGGGAGGCTGAGGCAGGAGAATCGCTTGAACCCGGGAGGTGGAGGTTGCAGTGAGCCGAGATCGTGCCATTGCACTCCAGCCTGGGCAACAGAGCAAGACTCCATCTCAAAAACAAAAAAGTATTCTTTATGTAGTCTTATGTAACTTGATGTTTTTATTTAACAGGTTTATTTTTACAATTTATTTTGTTGGGTCTAGTTTTCACTTTTTTTTTTTTTTTTTTTTTTTGCTTTTACAACGCTGAAACGAACATTCATATCCAATTTTTTGGTGTTCGTGTCCAAGAGTTTCTTTAGCATATAAACCTAGATTCAAAGTTGGTGGTTTGTAAGGCATGTGCCTGATCAGCTTTTTAACAGTTTTACAAGATAATGCCAAATTGTTTTCCAAACTGGTTGCACCGCTTTGCAGTATAGTTTCTTATTTACTTGCTATCATAAGACCCAATTCTTTCCAATCTGGTAGGTGTAAAATGGTATTTTATTGTGGCTTTAAATTGCATTTTCCTTATGAATGTGACAGTACTCACTTCACTATAAAAGAAAAAATGCATTTTTCTGATTTTTAATAGGTTAAAAACATTTTCATGTTTATTAGTCATTCCTGTTCTGTGAAATATGTCTTGATGTCTTGTTTATTTTTCTGTTTTTGCTCTTAAGAGTTTTTTATATTTAGGATATTGATATTTTTAGTGGCTCCAGTGGTGCAATCGGTTAGCGCGCGGTACTTATAAGACAGGATATTGATATTTTTGTTGTTCTTTTGTTGTTCTTGCACATACCTTCATCCAGTTTGTGGCTTTTCACTTTGGGTTTTTTTGTAAACAAAATTTAATGTTTTCAAATGTGAGTCATTTTTATGTTTTAAGAAATTTGTCCTATCCCAGGGTCATAGTTGCTTAAAGTTGCTTCTGAAAATCAAAAAAGTGTCTCAGTTAAGTTTTTAGTCTACCTGGAATTGATTTGTGTATGTGTGATATAGATTTAAAATTTTATTTTTTTACTATGTAGAAAATCAGTTTTCTCTGCGCCATTTATTGACTAATGCATCCTTTCCTCAGAGGCTTTACTTACATGGAAATTTGCCATTGTAGCCAAATGTTTATTTGGGGACTTCCTGTTCTGTTCCATTGGTCAGTTTGCCTAAGCAAGGGCCAAGTAGCACATTATTTAATTGTTATAACTTGATTATATGTCTTGATACCTGACAAGGGTAGTCTCTTACCTTTGTATTTTTCTTAAGGAATGTTCTTGGCCTTTTGGTTTTGTTTTTTTGTTGTTGTTGTTCTGAGACAGGGTCTTGCTCTGTTGCCCAGGCTGGAGTGCAGTGGTATGATCATGGCTCATTGCAGCCTCAACCTCCCCGGGCTCAGGTGATCCCCCACCTCCATGACCCCCACCTGCCTCCCCTCCCTCTACTCTTCCACCCCACCTCTCTGTGTTGCCCAGGCTCGTCTTAAACTCCTGGGCTCAAGCAATTCTCTCGCTTCAGCCTCCCAAAGTGCTGGGATTACAGGTATGAGCCACCATGCCTGGCCTGCTTTTTAAATTCAGTATGAGAATCAGTTTGTAAAATTCCTTGGGGATAAAAAGCAAATAGCTGTAGGAAATATCTTTTTCTTCCCCCCCCCCCTTTTTTTTTGACAGTGTTTCACTGTGTCACCCAGGCTGGAGTGCAGTGGTACAAACATGGCTCACTGTAGTCTCAAACTCCTGGGCTCAAGCGATTCTCCCACCTGAGCCTCTCAAGTAGCTGAGACCACAGGTGCACACCATTAGGCCCAGCTAATTTTTAAATTTTTTGTAGAGACAGGGTCTCACCATGTTGCCCAGCTGGTCTTGAACTCCTGGCCTCAAGCAATCCTCCTGCTTTCAGCCTCACAAAGTGCTGGGATTACAGGTATTGAGCCACTGTGCCCAGCTTCCTTTGTCTCCCTATCTCTCTTTCTCTTTTTTTCAACTAGAATCACATATAAAGATTAATTAGGGAGTATTGACAGTGCTACAATATTGAATCTTCCTTGGTTTTGTTACTGTCAGAGCAAGGAAGTTCCAGTTTGCTGAGCTTTTTAGAAAAATTTGTACATATTGATGGGTTGCATGTAAAATTTTGTTGCATGTGTATAATGTGTCATGATCAAGTCAGAGTATTTAGAGTGTCCATCACCCAGCTACGTTTTTGTTAACTATAGTCACCCTACTCTGCTATCAAACATTGAGTTTAATTATATCTAACTATATGTTTGTACTCTTTAACCTACTTGTCTTCATCCTCCCCCCTCCCCTGCCCTCACCCTTCCCAGCCTCTATTATCTTTCCACTGTCTACCTCCATGTGATCAAATTTTTTAGCTCCCACATATAAGTAAGAACATGTGATATTTGTCTTTTGTGCCTGGCTTATTTCACCCAACATAGTGACTTCCAGTCCATCAATGTTGCTGCAAATGGCATGATTTCATTCTTTTTCTTATGGCTGAATAGTGTTCCATTGTGTATATATGCCACATTTTCTTTATCCATTCATGCATTGGTGAACACTTAGGTTGATTTCATATCTTTGCTATTGTGAATAGTGCTGCAATAAACATGCAAGTGCAGGTATCCCTCTGATGTATTGATTTCTTTTCCTTTGGATAGATTCCTAGTAACGAGATTGCTTGATCGAATGGTAATTGTTTTTAGTTTTTGAGAAATCTCCATAGTGACTGTACTAGTTTACATTCCCACCAACAATATATAAGAGTTTCTTTTTCTCTGCATCCTTGCCAATATCGGTTATTTTTAATCTTAATAGCCATTCTGACTGGGGTAAGATATTGTTGTGGTTTTGATTTGTATTTCTCTGATGATTGGTGATGTAGAGCATTTTTTCATATACCTGCTGGCAATTTGTGTGTCTTTTGAGAAATGTCTATTCAAATCATTTGCCCATTTTTAAAGTGGATTATTTGTGTGTTTTTTTTCTATATTGTCCCGTAAGACTTAAGATTATTTGTTTTGTTTTGCTATTGAGTTGAATTCCTTGTGTATTCTGGATATTCATCCTTTGTCAGATGGGGAGATTGCACATTATTTTCTCCCATTCTGTGTGTTGTCTCCTCATTCAATTGATTGTTTCCTTTGCTGTGCAGAAGCTTTTTAGCTTGATGTAATTCCATTGGTCTATTTTTGTTTTTGTTTCTGGTGCTTTTGAAGTCCTACCCAAAAAATCTTTGACCGAAACAGTGTCCTGAAGTGTTTCCCCAGTGTTTTCTTTTCGTAGTTTCATAGTTTCAAGTCGTACATTTAAGTATTTACTCCATTTTGATTTGCTTTTTGTATATGGTAAGAGATAGGGGTTTAGTTTCATTCTTCTGCATATGGATATCCAGTTTTCCCAGCACTATTTATTGAAGAGACTGTCCTTTCCTTACTGAATGTTCTTGCCACTTTGTTGAAAATCAGTTGACTGTAAATATGTGAATTTATTTCTGGGTTCTCTTTTCTGTTCCATTGGTCTGTGTGTCTGTTATTATGCCAGTACCATGCTGTTGGGATTTCTATAGTTTTATAGTATCTGTTGAAGTCAGGTAGTATGGATACCTCCAGCATTACTCTTTTTGCTCAGCAATGCTTGGACTATTCAGGGTCTTTTGTACTTTCATGTGTGTTTTAAGATTTTTTTTTTTTCTATTTCTGTGAAGACTGACACTGGTATTTTGATAGGGATTGCACTGAATTTGTAGATTGCTTTTGGAATTATGGTCATTTTCACAATAGTAATTTTTCTGATTTGTAAACATAGAATGTCTTTCCATTTATTTATGACCTCTTCGGTTTCTTTCATCAGTGTTTTATAGTTTTCCTTTGGACATCTTTCACCTCCTCAGTTAAATTTATTCCTATGTATTTTATTTTTATGGGGAGCTATTGTAAATAGGATTGCTTTCTTGATTTCTTTTTCCACTAGTTCATTGTTGGTGTATAGAAATACTACTGATTTTTGTATTTTAATTTTGTGTCCTGCAACTTTACTGAATTCATTTACCAAATCTAACAATTTTTTTTTGGTGGAGTCGAGGCTTTTCTAGATGTAAGATTATATTCTCAGTGGAGAGCGACAATTTGGAAGCCTTTTATTTATTTCTCTTGCCTAATTGCTCTGGCTAGACTTCCTCTGTTTCTTTGGTTTCTATTTTTTTACTTCTTTGGGCATTTCATACATAGTTATCTTTATATCCTGTAGCCAATAATTCCAATATCTGAAGTCCCTTGAGGGTCTAAATCTGTTTATTGTCTCTGTTGAACTTTTCCTTATGGTATGCCATTCTTCCTGTGTTTGGTGATTTTTATTTGTAAATATATATTTAGTAGAACCTGTTGAGAATCCAGAGGTTCTTTAATTGGGAATGTGCTCCTTCAGAGAGGTTTCACATTTGTGTGTCTAGGCTAGGGAACAAAACTGACCTGGGGCATTTTAGCTTTCTTCTTGACTCCTCCTTTTGCTACAGATCCAGAACTTGGTCTCTCAATCCCAGTGCTGATAATGGCATTTGTCCTCAGGGCAACTTTGGTTTTCCTGTTTAGTTACCACTCCTGCTCAGGTTCCATCTCTTATATTGGCCTTTCAGTGTCCCTGCTTTCTTGAGAGCCCAGTACAGCATTTTTAAAAGTATATTGTTTATAACTGAACTAGGAACTAATAGTAATGGGAGAGCCCTTTGGATGATCTTGTCTTTTATAACCCCACAAACCACTACCATTCTAGAAGCCAAAGAAAAGACATAGTTTTGTCTTGATATTCACTAATTTTTCTCTTGTGTACCACTAGCCTCCTCTGAAATTTATGTGTTGAAGACGTTCCATAGCCCAGGGGGCCCCAGTCCCCGGGCCACAAATCAATACTGGTCCGTGGGCTGTTGGGAATGGAGCTGCACAGCAGGAGGTGAGCGGCAGGCCAGTGAGCATTACTGCCTGAGCTCTGCCTCCTGTCAGAATGACAGCATTGGATTCTCACAGGGGAGCAAACTTTATTGTGAACTGTGCATGTGAGGGATTTAGGTTGCAATCTCCTTATGAAAATCTAATGCCTGATGAGCTGAGGTGGAATAGTTTCATTTCAAAACCACCTATCCCCACCCCTGCCCCATCCGTGGCAAAATTTTCTTCTGCAAAACTGGTCCCTGGTGCCAAAAAGGTTGGAGACTGCTGCTATAGACCTTAACAGAGCTTTCTCTTTTTTTTTTGAGTCAGGGTCTTGCTTCGTTGCCCAGGTTGGAGTGCAATGACGTGAACATGACTCACTGCAGCCTTGACCTCCCAGGCTCAAGTGATTCTCCCACCTCTGTCTACTGACCAGTAGGCACTACAGGCCCACACCATTACACCCGGCTAATTTTGATATTTTTGTAGAGACAGGTCTTGCTAAGTTGCCTGGGCTGGTATGAACCGCTGGGCTCAAGCAATCCTCCTGCCTCAGCCTTCCAAAGTGCTGGGATTACAGGCCAGAACGAGCCTTTTGATCCCATATATTATTATACCTGAAGTTTCTTAAGTAAATTTAAACTAGTTTATAAAAGGATAATTCAGGAAATGTAAAATTACTTGGTATAGATATGCCTGTCACTTCAAGTGTCTCTCTTTGCCCTGAATATCTCATTATTAGTTATTTTATGTAACATCAGACCCTTAGCACATTGATGTGTTTTAAATCCCTTCATAAATATGACTCCAAAGTACTGATGGAGAGTCAGAAAATAATTGCTTTCTGCTTGAAACTTTACAACCTTTCTTTTTAAACAAATGTTTCTGTTTAATGTAACAAACGTAATGGCCTTTGGCCAAAAGTAATAAAATTCTTACCTGACCATAAATTCCTAAATTTCCCTAGTCTGTTTGCAAACAGTGATCTTTTTTCCTGTCTGAAAAGCCAGAGCTCAGGACCGAATGACATAGTGGCTATTTGTATTACATTCTAATACACAGTGCTCTAGTTTTCTTTCTTTCACTTGTTTCATTTCCCAGTGCCTATTCTAATGCAGCGCTAAATCAGTGTGTTTTTTGTTAGCTTTATTGAAGTATGATTTATATTAAATTCACCCACTGTAAGTGTACATGGTGATTCAGTAAACCTGTAGCATTGTGCCAGCCTCATCGTAATCCAGATTTGGAACACTTTCATCATCCCCCTGAAATTTTCATGAGCCTGTCTGCAGTCAGTCCCCACTCCTCCCCTCCTTTCTCTTCACCCTAGGTAGCCACTGATCTGCTTTCTATGAATTTGTCTTTTCTGGGTATTTCATATAAATTGAATCACACACTATATTTAATCTTTTGCATCTGGCTTCTCTCACTTAGCATAATATTTTTGAGGTTCACTTCATCCATAGTGTAGAATTTTTTATAGCTGAATAGTATTCCCTCATATGCATATATCACGTTTTGTTTATTCATTCACCAATAATGGTTGTTTGGATTGTCTCCAATTTTTGGCTATTACGTGTGATGCCATGAATGTTCATGAACATATCTTAATTGACCATATGCTTTCATTTATCTTGGGTAGTTTCATATACGTGGAATTGCTGGGTTTTATTGTAACATGATTTTAACTTTTTAAGAAACTGCAAACTGTTATCCAAATGGCGGTACCATATATTTCCATCAGCAACGTATGAGATTTCCAGTTGCCCCTTGTCCCCTCCAACACTTGATATTGCCTTTTCCTTTGATTATATCCATTCTCCTGGGTGTGAGACATGGTGTCATTGTGGTTAAATGAATGTACAGTGCTTTCAAACAGCATCTTTTTCCTAAAGAAAATGGCTGCCCTCTAGTGGCTCATTCTGCACATTACACATGGGAAAGGGGCACTAATGAGAAGTCTAAAGCTCAGAATAGGCTTGTTAAAATTTACATTCATTTCACAGTATGCCTGGTTTAGCACACTGAACACAATTTGAGTCCAGTTTCAAAATGTTTTACTTCATTACTACTATTAATAATACCCAGGAGCTGAGCTGGTTGGCTGTGGCTTTTACATAATCCCAAGAGGTACATTATAGTCAAAACTAAATTTGTATGCTTTAGATCTTATCCACTTTATGCACTAAGATCTTTTGGTATAACAAGGGTTTAGACCTGTAGAGTGGCTAACAGCTACAAAGGAAGGGGAAACAAGGCCAGAGATGGTTATTGTTTACTCAAACCTATTACATCCTTTCAAATCAGAGCCAGAGGAATAAATAATTTTTATTAGTGGAATGAATATAAATTCTTTTTAATGAATTGCACACAAATGTAGTGTCTGGTGGCTTGTTGGTATTTTCAGGTAACACCTAGTAAATATGCCTATGGAGAGTTGTAAAAATTTAGGAGACTAGGTCTCAGCTGCCCCCAGGCTCCTAGGGCTCTGCTGAAAGGACAGAACACTGTGCATGTTAAAAAAAAAAAAAAAAGTTAAAACTTTGAGCTAAGTAAGGAACCTGGCCAGAGATTTACTTATTTAAGGAATGTGTATTTGGTAAGTAAAAAAAGATGTGGCTTCAGGAAATTAGGGTAGTAGAAGCAAACAAACATTTAATGATGTAATGTAAGAAGTTTTTGCTTTAAAGCTGTCAGTCACACAGGTGATGTCATTTATTTTTTAGAAAGTGGAGAGAATGTATATATGTGAAATTTCCCTGAGCTCTTAGGGCTTTAGATTTCCAAATTACCCAACAATGCATTTTATTGTCCTGACACGTCTATAAAATCGTATGTATACATGTGTGTATTTTATGCCTGAACACAGAACAGCAGAGCCTGATGGATGGGACTGCCTATGGTTGACCTACTGCTTTACTCAATTTGAGGTAAGAGGAAGGAGAGGGCATTTGTGTATGTGACATTGGGTACACAGTGATTCCACTCCTTAGTAAGTATGGTCCACTCCACTTACCAGTTAGAGGTGGATAAGGGAGTATAAAGATAGATAAGAGAACATTTAGCCAAGTCTAGGGGGTAAGCTTTGGATATGAGGAAGGGGATTAAGATAATTTTTAAACATGTATCAGAACCTATAAAATGTTGACACTATGAATACTGGGGTTTTTTCTTTGTTTGAGACGGAGTTTTGCTCTTCTTGCCTAGGCTGGAGTGCAATAGCATGATCTTGGCTCACTGCAGTCTCTGCCTCCTGGGTTCAAGCAATTCTCCTGCCTTAGCCTCCCGAGTAGCTGGGACTACAGGCATGCGCCACCACACCTGGCTAATTTTGTATTTTTAGTAGAGACGGGGTTTCTTCATGTTGGTCAGGTTGGTCTCGAACTTCTGACCTCAGGTGATCTGCCAGCCTCGGCCTCTCAAAGTGCTGGGATTATAGGTGTGAGCCACCGCGCCTGGCTGAATACTGGTTTTTAAAGAATTAACATGGAGACTTTAAACTTACTCCAATAGTGCTGCCATCATTGCCCAAAGAAAACAACTTACGTAGATACTGAAATTATCTAATAGGGACACATTTTTATCCTCTGTCTTTTGCAATTGTGTTTTGGAGCTAAGTCTGATGAGTTATTTATGTGGATAGTATTGTTTAACTCTGTAGAAAACCATAAAATAAGTAGGATGTACCTATGCTTGCACATAGTTCTGAAGGCAGTTTTTGTTGTTTTTTTTGAGACAGAGCCTCGCTCTGTCGCCCAGGCTGGAGTGCAGTGGCGCAGTCTCGGCTCACTGCAACCTTCGCTTCCCGGGTTCAAGCAATTCTCCTGCCTCAGCCTCCTGAGTAGCTGGGACTACAGGTGTGTGCCACCATATCTGGCTAATTTTTGTATTTTTGGTAGAGACAGAGTTTCACCATGTTGGCCAGGCTGGTCTCAAACCTGTGACCTTGTGATCCACCCATCTTGGCCTCCTGAAGTGCTGGGATTACAGGCATGAGCCACTATGCTGGGCCCTGAAGCCAGTTTTAAAGAATTTTGTTGTAAATTTGTTTTGAACTGTGGTAATAAATGTGAAGAAACCACCAAGATGATTTTAAAGGACAGTGGTCTTTTTAATAAGTTCTGTGTATCTTTGTAGATTTTAATACACCATCTTTAACAGGGAAATATTTGATTACCAATATCTTTATCTCATACACTTTAGGATATCATATTTCAACTCCTTCCTTTTTTCTTACAGATGAGGAAATATAGTACCAGACATTCACGTAACTTGTGCAAGGTAAAGGATGGTAATTCAGTGCCATGTTTTTTTATTTCTGGTTAGCTGTTTTGCCTGGACAGTGTAAGGCAGGTGAGGGGGCCAAGGCATTCAAACTTCAGGGTCACTAGCTTCAGAATTAAAGTTTTATTCTGCCCCTATACTGTCAAACTTGGAGGACCCTGGGGGAATTTATACTGTTGCCTGTTTCAGTTACATTTTCCTGGGATTTACCTGTTAAAGCTTAGTTTACATTATTCATGACTTAAAAACATTTACTTTATGCTCATTTCTTGAAATGTCTGTTACACTAACATTTACTTTAGTGTTTTATTAAACTTTTATTAAATAATATATGTCTTCATGCAAATAAGGAAAGAAAAACTGTCAATTTTAGCTGTCACTAGAGGTGCACTAGTGTCTTGACTAGTGCTGGTAAATGGAGAAAATCCATAGGGCAACATGGAAAGCAGCATTGGATGGGATGATCCCCCATGTGCTTCTAATGACGCATTAGAAGAGTTTCTAGTGACTGCAGATTTTTAGGACTTCTTTCTCAAGCTCCAGTTTATAAAGCCTCTAAGGCCTATTAACAGTCCAGTCTTATTAACCTCAGTCTAATTGTCTATAGTATAATCCAAAAGTGGTTAAATGGTAACAGTGTTAAGACTCTGGCTACAGATTACATTAAAGCAGTTTATAAAACCACATTTTCACTAGTTTATTCTCACAAGCAAAACACCCTTCATAACTTGAAATCAGACAAATCTGTATCATCTGAGCTTCACCTTTTACTGGCTTCCTAACCATGGACAGATTATAGTTGTCCCTCTGTTTGGTTCTGTATCTATGGATTCAACCCACTGTGAACTACAAATATTGAGGGCATGGGGGTGGCAAAAGGGATGGTGCTGCATCCGTTCTGAACAGGTACAGACTTTTACATTGTCATTCCCTAAACAATGTAACAACTATTTACATAGCATTTACATTTTATTAGGAATTTTAAGTAATCTAGAGATGATTTAAAGTATAGGGGAGGATTTGTGTAGATTATATGAAAATACTGTACCATTTTATATCAGGGACTTCAGCATCCTTGGATTTTGGTATGGGGGAAAATCCAGGATCCAATCCCCCATGGATACCAAGGGATGACTATACTTATCTTGGGCTCACGTGTCATCTGTAAAACATAATGACTAATTTGAAAGATGGTTTCAAGGTACAAGCAATGGAAAGTACATAGGGCATGTGGCTTCATACATACGTCTTTCCCCTTCTCCACATTGTTACTTTTTTAGGTCAGTGTTGTGTTATAGGGATGGGAATGTATCATGGATGTAGGAAAGGGGAAAATGCTGGTTGGCTCTGTTTTGCTGTGGGGAATTCCAGACAAATACATAGGTACAAGAGGAGTGCTGTCCTCCACCTGTCAGATAAACTGGCTTATGCTCTGCTCTCAAGCTTGAAATAATCTGAACAGTGTGTCCACAGGGTGCTAGTTTTAGAATAGTGACATCTATGTTAAGAGGAATGGCTGAAAGTAGAGACAATGGCTAGTTGAATGGAAAAACACCAGGTCTCAAGTTACCTGTAACTTGGGTAGAGACATGTCATCCAGGAGCTGGGCACCCTAACCTATGCTTTAATGCCTACACACATACTGAAGCATGTAATTTTACACAAAGGGATCACTGGAACTATTGATTGGATGTGAGTAAATTTCACAAGGACAAGAAATGAGTCTCCTCTTTTTAACCTTCATTCAAGATAAGCAAATATCAGGTTAATAGGACTATAGTTAAGTTCAGGACTGACATTTGGCAAGCAATTTTAGATTTGATCTCTCTGGGCCATAAAGACAATCCATGATGAAATTCATGTTCATTCAGTGGGTTTCAAAACTGCCAATGTTAAACAGCTTCCACTTTATCCAGAGTAAATATCATTTGCTTGGACAAGCAGTAAAAAGATTAGTGGAGCTTCAAATGCCAAAGATCCTGAGTTGGTGACACACATAGAGTCTCACTCAAGGATTGATCATTTTTTCCTGTAGCATTTGTAAAAAGAAAGGTAAAGGTGGGAACTGTTGTAAGCAGCTAACAAACAGGTGATACCTACTGAGGTGTAGGCAGTGGAGCAAACTCAGGAAGAGTCATGCAGTTGGTTGGAGGCAATCAACCTTGTACGACCTTCTTACTCTACAAACTAGTAGGCAAAAGACAGTCTCAGAAAATGAACTAAGTACAGGAATAGACAATCCATAAAGTCACACAAATGACCAATGAACTTGAGATAAAATGGTTCATTTGTCAGATAAATGCAATTAAAGTAGTGTAAGATTGTTTTTTACACGCACTCACGACTGGCAAAAATGTAAGATCATCTGCAGTTGGTGGGGAAGGTAGTTTGGTAACATCAAATTTTTTTTTTTTTTTTTTTTTTTTTTTTGAGACAGTCTTGGCTCTGTCGCCAGGCTGGAGTGCAATGATGCAATCTCGGCTCACTGCAACCTCCACCTCCTTGGTTCAAGTGATTCTTCTGCCTCAGCCTCCCAAGTAGCTGTGACGACAGGTACGTGCCACCACGCCCAGCTGATTTTTTTTTTTGTATTTTTAGTAGAGACAGGGTTTCGCCATGTTGGTGAGGATGGTCTTGATCTCTCGACCTTGTGATCCACCTGCCTCAGCCTCCCAAAGTGCTGGGATTACACGTGTGAGCCACTGCGCTTGGCCTGTAACATCAAAAATTTAAAATTTAGCTTACGCTTTGACCCAGACATTTCCCTTCCAGGCATTTATCCTATAGAATACTTCTTGTAAGAATGTACAAAGATGTTGTGTACTATGATTCCTTCAGTACATTGTTGTAACCACAGAACACTGTGGAGGGGAGTGACTTGTGTCCATAATGGGAAAATGTTTAAATAAATGGTGGCATATCTTATTACGTGGTACTTTGTAGCCAAAATATGCTGGACATTGAAAAAGGACTGATACACAGTGACTGTAAAAAACAATGCACAGAAAAGTTGTAGAAAGATACGCACAAACTTAATGGCTGTAGAATCTGGGGAGGAAGTACACTTGCCCTTTCACTTTTTGCTCTTTATGCCTCTATATAGTTGTCCCTTGGTGTTAAGTGTGGGGGTTGGTTCCAGGATCCCCACAAATACCAAAATCCATGGATGCTCAAGTCCCTTTTGTAGAATGGCACAATATTTGCATATAACTTGTGCACACCCTCCCATATACTATAAATCATCTCTACATCACTTTCAATACCCAATACAACGACTACACATCACTTCATTCGCGTGGATGCAACATAGTACTTGGCACGTGGCAAATTTGTCTTTTAGAACTTCGTGGGGATTTTTCACCCTGAATATTTTCTATCTATCTCCATTGAATCCACCAGTGCAGCACCCATGGATATGGAAGGCTAACTATAATTTGTTTTACTAGTCTATTTGTCAATCAGCTTAAAAATAGGATGGAAAAATTACATTCTCATGTATATGTAAGCTTGGGAGGCTCTTTAAAACCACTCTACCAGGATCACTTGCTTCTTCCCTTGAGATTGTGAATTCCTCAGTGGCAGTCCTGGGTACCAAGTTTTACCTGCACAAGGAGTTTCTTCAAAAATTGTAGTTCAAAGATGGAAAACTAAAGGCATTTTTCTATAGTTCATTCAGTTGAGCACGACTGGTTTTCCACATCCAGTAGTGTGAGTATTCCTAAGAAAATATGTGCTCATGCACCTTTTTTGAGAAGCGGTGGTAGTGTTTCTTAGAGGATAATTTATAGGAATACTTAGCAGTGAAGATATCAGAACCCGTAATTGTTTCTTCCTCCTACACACGAAATAAGGTAAATGAGATGTTAGGACTGGGCCTCCGTAATAGAGAAGGGTGATTTAAAGCACTTATCCAGGGGAGGCACATGGTCTTTTTAAAGCTAAAATAGAATTGTGTGTTCAAAGAGTATTTCAAGGCCTGCCCTCAGTCTGTTGGAAGGGCAAAGGCCCTTATTATCAGAGCCTTGGTGTCTCAGTACAGTCTTGCTTTCAGCTGAGTGTGGTCTACTGGAAAACCACAAACGCTGAAAGAGTCCTGTTCCTCAGACAAAACAGACTAGACAGTACAATTATCTAATCACTACCAAAGTAACAGCAGATAAACCTCCGATTATATTCGGGTAAAGACACATTGGGCTTCAAAGTTATTTGGAATGGATTTGAGGGTTCTAAGCACCACCTAGATGACTTACTTAAAAGTAGCCTGGATTGTGACAATTTACATTCCTAACAACCCTGGCAAATAGTGAGCCAGTACCTATTCAAATAATGCAGGCTCCAAAAGTGCCTAGATACTTGCGAATAAAAGAACACCAAGGGAGATTACCACTTTAACCTCACAGAGTAGTTACCTGTATTCAGTGAGAGTAAAACTGCCTTGTACAGCATCTGGGAAATAGTCTGTATGCACCTTATGGAGACATCAAAAGTCGGCAAGGACACTGCCGACTTAAATTTTTTTTTTTTTAAAGCCCAGCATAATAAAAATCAAAAATTTAATTTGGAGAGAAATACTTAACAAAAGGTTAATATCCTCTAAATGCATAAATCAAAAGGAAAAAGATGCATTTTTCAGCCTGGTGGATCATCTTTTCTTTACTGCTCAGCATCCCCTTTATTAGCAGAACCCTTCCGAGTGGTGAACTCAATCTATATAACTGGTGAAAATAGCTTTCCCCCCATCTACCAAGATGGGCATTTGAACTGGGTCTAGAATACTAGTCACATAACCCATGCACTGCAAATGGCAGCTTAATGTGAGGGAAAAATACTCTATCCTAGAATAAAACACACCAGGGACACCATTTGCCACCTATCAAGTTCGGTGACTTTTCCCCTTCCCCTTTTCCAATATAATACCCAGGTTAGATAAAGGATTAGGAAAATAGATACTCTGAAAACGTGATAAAACTTCTTTTTTTTTTTTTTGAGATAGAGTCTCACTCTGTCACCCAGGCTGGAGTGCAGTGGCGCCATCTCGGCTCACTGCAAGCTCCGCCTCCCAGGTTCACACCATTCTCCTGCCTCAGCCTCCCGAGTAGCTGGGACTACAGGCGCCCGCAACCACACCCGGCTAATTGTTTTGTATTTTAGTAGAGACGGGGTTTCACTGTGTTAGCCAGGATGGTCTTAATCTCCTGACCTCATGATCCGCCCGCCTCGGCCTCCCAAAGTGCTGTGATTACAGGCGTGAGCCACCGCGCCCGGCCGATAAAACTTTTCTATGGGTAATCTGACAACAACAAGAGCCTGTAAGATACACTCTTCCCATTCTTTAACTCCCAATGAAGTAATCTTTTTAACAAGGATCATCAATGCGTGCTATAAAATCACTTAAGTGAAAGGTTGTGGGGATAGGGAAAAGATATTTATAAAGGAGAGTTCTGGTGATCATATGTTAAGACTCAAATGTATTATCACACATAAAAACCATTTTAGTTACCTCCTGATGTGATCCAGTATGAAGCCCACAGCATCACCTGTGAAGGATTCTTGCCAAATATAATCAGACCCCTAGACTGAACTTGCAGTTTATAGAAAATATAGGAGATGAATGAATTAATGAACATTTGGGGGAACCAGACAAATTGAGGATGGGGGACATTACATTAAAAAAAGGTGGGGGTGGCTGGGCGTGGTGGCTCACACCTGTAATCCCAGCATTTTGGGAGGCCTAGGCAGGGTAGATCACTTGAGCCCAGGAGTTCAAGACCAACCTGGACAACATGGTGAAACAGTGTCTCTATAAAAAACACAAAAATTAGCTGGGCATGATGGCATGTGCCTGTAGTCCCCACTACTCAGGAGGCGGAGGTGGAAGGATCGATTGAGTGCTAGAGTGAGCTATGATTGTGCCACTGCACTCCAGCCTGGGTGACAGCCTGTCTTCAAAAAAAAAAAAAAAAAAAAAAGTTTGGGGTGGGTGAAGGATTGTTCTCAAGACTAAAGAGACATAACCACTAAATGTAATGCATGAAACAGTTGAAGCCATGTTCAAAAAGGTAAGTAAGTTTGAAGGCAGCTACAGAAATTTGAATATGGACTGAACATTAAGCATTGAGAAATGTCTTTAGATGCTATAATGGTATTGTGACTACTTTGGAAAGTGTCCTGACAGATGCATGCTGCAACTTTTTGGGGTAAAATATGTCTGCAACTCACTATTCAGCGTAAGTGTATTCCTACACACCACATTTACATAAAAAATATGGTAAAATGTTAATTGTTGAATCTAGGTGGTAGGTATACATGCATACATAGTAGTATTTGTTTTTTTTCAGGATATGCTTGAATATTTTCCCAAAAAAAGAAGAAAATGAATGTTTTCACTATACAATCCACTTCTTGGAATTCCAAAGAAATATCCCAAATTCAAAATATTTGAATTTCCCCAAATATTTCGTTCCAGGGATGGTCATGGAAACATTCTTTATAATATCCCCAGATTAGAAACAATTAACAAGGAGGTTAAATTGGCACAACCATACCTGGACTACTACTACTAAGTTATACAAGATATGACATGGAAAGTTTTGGTGAAAAAGGTTAAACACCCAGAAGAGACTTGACAACTGAGACCCATTTTTCAAGCCCTTGTTCAAATTAGATTCTTTTCCCTGTAGTTTTTCTCAATCAGATCCAAAACACTCCCTATTGCGTGCCTTGTACAACACAACAGTTATTGTTGACTTTTCAACTTTACTATAAATTTAAGGGGGTTGGGTCCATGTTTGTTCACTAGGACTAGTACAAGTGGAGACTGATCTAACGTTTGGAAGGACAAGAAATTAAAGAGGAAGAGGAAGGCAGTGAGTGTTCTGGCTAGAGGGTCAGCAGCTGGGATATGGCAGTGCAGTAAGGCGAGGAAATGAAACAGCCACTGGTTTCTGAGTGATTACATAATGCCACACACCATGCTAAGCAATCTCAATACATCATCTAATGTGATCCTTGCAATCTTACTGGGTGGATACCATTTCAACAGTTGTAAAAGAGAAATGCAGAGGTTAATTTGACCAAGGGTCACATAATTAGCAAACCAGAAAATCAGATTCAACACAAGGAAGTCAGATTTCAGCACCTAGGTCCTTTCCCATTTCATGAAATCACAAAGAGTATTTTTTTCTTTAATGGTGGCAAAGGGTGAAAAGGCCAGATAACCTTTAGATTCCTTTCAATACCAACATTCTACAAACCTGTCTACCCAGCAAATTTGGAAATAGGCAAATTTGGTCACTGCTACACCCTCCAGTTTATGTTAGGATAAGAAGCCACACTGGTGATGTTAGGCCAATTTGTGTCTGATTATGATCTTGGTGAGATCAACTGAATGGAAGGACAAGCTGCCTTCTGAACACAGTTGTTTCTCCATTCCAGCAATAAATATTGTGAATAAGGGCACACTGTTCCATGAAACTCCTTGGCTATAGATGGCAATTTCACATAATGATATTAAGAATTACTGTATTCAGGTAAAGGGAAAGCATGGATTCAACCCCAATGATTTCTCGAAATTTTTATTAATTTTTTTGTTTTTTTACAGCTTGATCCTCTTATGAAAAGGAGAGAATTTAAAGATGAACAATTACATTTTTTGTTTAAACAGCAATTAATCCTCATTACAGAGAACAAAAGATCTGTGGCACATTGTCTTTGGAAAGATCTTTTGCAGATTTTTCTTCTAAAAAAAACTATAATTCTCTCACAGATCACATATTCTCTTTCAAACGACTATACAAGGCAGCTAAATTTTATTCACAAAGCCCCAAGTTGCAGTTCCATTGCTGAAGTAGGTAAAATACATGGAGTTCCCCTTAATTTGTGTTGCACATCTTCCCATTGAGAGCATCACTGCTTCCCTACCCTATGTACAAAATCATTGTGTTGATGATAGCTGGCACGTTATTCCACAGTAATTAAAGAAAAACTCATTAAAGATAGACCAGTGATTTCCATTTATCAACTGGAAAATTTACTCCTTTTTAAAACAATTTTAATAATACCAAGATTTGACTTTCCTCCAAAGTTATAAGAAAGCAAAAAATATAATATAATATAATATATAACGGTAATAAATAAAAAAAAGGCAACCCTGCTCAGGTATCATCCAAAACATGATCACATTCAGAAAAAAAAATTAAAACAAGATTTGGGACACATGTGTGCGTACATACACACATACACACACACACACACACACACACAACCCCAACATGAACAGTGTATACTTGTTATCTGAGGGGGATATGCAGTAATTTTAACAATACATGTTGATGGCCTCAACAAAGGTGAAGTTAATACTGCCTGTGTTAAGTATTGCTTAAAAAATCTACTTTTAAGCAAAGCAAGTTGTCTTCCTTAGGTCAGCCACTGCCTGGTCCGACCAGTGCAGCTTGGTCAGCCTCACTATGAGTGGTCTTATTCCCTTGTCCTCTCCAGGCCGATATACTAATATATAGGCTCACAAGGAGCTGTAGGGTTTCCCTCCTGCCCTCTTAGGTAGAGAAGTATAGGCACTTCTCTACCCAGTACAGTGCCTGCTGATCTCTGATGCTCAGTGGAACAGAATATAGTGTCATTTCCTCCTAACAATAAGAAATTTATAGCCACCTAAAGAAAAGTATTTGTCAACTCACCATAATTAAGAACTGAAGAACATGGTCAGTGCTCACAATTCATGAAGAGATGAACACTCCAAGTCACCGAGAAACCAACACAACTGGATTGCATATTTGAGGTTCACATGGTGGCAATACCACTTGCAGTGTTTGAAGGAAAAGCCCCAACACTATGCTGTTCTGCCATTACACCTCCTTCCAATAGAATGACACAAAATAAAGGCACAGGAAAATACCTTACATCCATTAATCCTAAGTGGGACCCAAAACAAAAGAGGCAACTGGCTCAAGAACGGGAGGGGAAAAAAGGTACTGCCATAATTGATCCTAGCATCCCTTCATGGCTGCAATGCGTAACTCTCACTTTTCAGTGAGAAAAATCTATACTCTTGTGTTTCTAAAGGAAGCACAAAATATTCTTGCAAGATTTAAATACTGCTAATCAGTGGCAAAGAGTGTAAACAGATGAAATGGCAAAGTTTTAAAAGTTTTTTTGTAGTGTTTGGGAAAATAAACAATCTGTGGTAGGAAGCAAGCAGGTTTAAGTACATTAAAAAAAAAAAAAAAAAGCCCGAAAGCCCAGCCTCAAGCCTCAATCTACTTTAAGATGCACAAATACAACTCAAACTTCATAAAGCAGAGGAGTAAAAGGTGCAAGAGCCACGTAGCATCCCTGAAGCCATGGTGAAACCAACACAGCAGACAGCAGTATTTAAAAACTGGGTTCAGTCAAAGGCACAATTCAATCAACCTCTTATTCTCTGTTTAAGTGTATGTATTTATATCCCTTTGTATATCAGAGATAAGTTTTGTTAATTGTAGAGGACACAATGGCTTTCTTTTTGCTTCTAAAAATTACTGAAGATGAATCATAATAAAACAGTAAGCTCCTGATGCTAGTAACATTAATGTGTAAGATACCAAATAAGGCAAGTTTTCAGCCAGAAAGGGGTAGGGGGTTTTAGCTTTCTAAACATCCTGAGACCTGAAATTAAAGGATACGGGACAAGGGAGATAAGTGTGGTCCAATCTGTCCAAGGGAAATAGCTACACATTTTGGTCAAAACAGATAATATGAAGGTCTTTTTGTTACAAAATATTAGATGCTTTTCCCATTCAGTATTGTGATGAAATCATAATATCAGACAGTCAAATTCTCCTCCTATTGTGATTCTATTTCTGATAAATGCTTGCTGGGCCCTCTCACTCCTCACCACTGCTACTAGGTGGCCAATGTTTTCACAATCCGAACCCAGTATAATTTGATAAATTTTAGTAAAGTGTTTTTTCATTATTTAGCAGGGCTCTTAAATTCAGTAATTCACAGAAAGGACAGAAACATTAAACACTTTTAAAAATAAAACAGTGTTCTTCCATTTCCTACTAAAGACACACAGACACACAGACACACACACACACACACACACCCCTTGTAGTGCTAAAGGCAAGATTTACACTCTATTTTCACTCCTTAAGATGCTTTGCATTTGTCTTACTGTGAAGTGTGTACTATTATTGTTATAAGAACTCTGCATATTCTAAGGCTTAATTTGATAATCTAGCCCTTTCAAATGATCTACCTTGGTACAGATTTTGCCTTTGGGAATTGTAAGCATGCAGTGAAAAAGTGCAAATGATTTTAAAAATCCTTTAGACTTCTATATACAACTGTAACAGCAAAAAGACCCTATGAACATTAAGGATTCATCAGCCACTACCTTTCACATACTCTATTAAAAAGGTTACCATTAGTTATTCTCTTTTAGGTACAATGCAATAAGGATCAGAAATATCCAATGACCAAAGCAGTACAAATTGATCTATGCACATTTGTTACTTTTTCAAGGGACAAAGAAAATCTTTGTATCAAGTTCAGAAAAAAAAAAAACAAAAAACAAAAACCCACAAAGAGTAAGGCCACTGAAAAAGCAATCTGTTTTACAGCTGGCGGAGAAATCTACTTGGAAATGTCTTCGGTCAAGGGAGCACTGTGGCTTGCCAACAGAACATGCACATGCTCTGGCACAATCTGCATAGACGGGACCTGCCATAAATAACACAACCCTTCACAATTGACAGGTGGCTTGTTCTAGGGAATGATGGGGCAAAAGGGGAGGGGATGGCTAAGGGAGCAAGGAAAAAAGAAAGATGTTAAATAACATCTTCAATATCGAAATAAAGCCTGATTCTGGTGCCTTGTCCCTTACATATAACAGATGGACACACAATGCTACAAACACACAAAACCTACCAGGCAATTACTGTTCATTTAACACAGGTTTTTAAAACTAGTAGTTTAAAAAGGACCAGGGCTTTGCTTTATAACATGAATAAATGAAAACCGGTCATCAGGAATCACACATCAAGGTCTTATGCTCAGATATGACTACAGCTGTCATTCTCTGGCTTTCACCTAAACATGAGGGACCAGACCTCTGACTTAGTGACAACCAAAGAATATTCTGGAGAAGAAACTGAAGGAACAGCCTCACACAGACCACTCACACTGTGAGAGAGAAGCATCGCTCCCATCCCTCGACACATCCCTTTGTGTATTTACAAACTACCAAGAGAGTTCCTGCATTCATCATAGGGATCTTAGATGTCTCCGTTATAAATAAATATGGTTCTCCCTCCTCCACTAACAGGAAAATGTGAAACATGCTTGGAAGGAAACATGTAGACGGACAGAATAGGACAAAGGTGGAGAAAAAATAGTTATAGAGATGACACTCCTCAATTGTAGTAAGTGTGCAAATTCTACTTCTAAAAGGGATAAAAAAGAATTGACTTTTAAAAACACTGCACTCAAAGTAATGTTTCCAATAATAACCTTTAAAGTTTGAATGAAAAAGAAAAATCTGTGCTTATGGGCACATGGGATTTCTGATTGTGTTATTTCATTTTAGGTCATTCAAAATGGACTTGGTTTAATGTATACACTATGGCAATAACTTACGGAGGGCCACAGTTCCTCCTCAACCAAATCAAATCTAGCTGAGAACACTCTGGAGTGAAGGCATGTGGTGATGAGTTTTTCAAAAGTCTAACTAACCACCCCAAATCTCTACATCCTCTCAGGGAGTTAACTTCCCCTAGACAATCAAGGACTCTGAAAGTCTAGTTTTGCTATAAATATAAAATAATTTGTAGCAGAAAAATATAGCCTCTCTAAGAAGCAGATTTCATTTTTCTTGTTCACTGACAAAACTCTGAGTTGGTTGGACAACATGAGTTACCACATAACTGTAGACCACAGATCAGCACCTCAAATTCCAGCTCTACTTAAACAAAACTTTAAAAGCACTTTAGCCATCTGGTCAGGTATAAATGTTGGTTCCCTTCTTCCCCAAGGCAGGAAATTCAGAATAGAGGCAACAGTGACTGCCCTGTTAGAGAGTACCTTTCGCTGAAGCAGGGGTGGGAAATGGCAGGGGTAGGAAATGGCAGCGCCAAGTCGTCCTGTGCAGACCTCGAGGCGGCACCCCATGTGCTGTGGCTCCTCCTCGCCGCTCCGACGTGGGCTGACTTTCAGCACAGTAATGAGAAGTCAGAGCTGGGGTCAATGTGCAGCGCTCTAGGCAATGGGGAGATGGGGGGCAGCAGGAGCGGGGGTTGCCTTCAATTTTATAAATTACAACAATACTTGGTATTATCAAGCCACTGTTCATTGGCAGAAAGTGGGGCACAGTGGAGTCCTTCATTACTTATGGTTTACAGATGGCCATTAGAAGTTATTAAACAAATATTTCTCCCAAAACTCAAAAGAAAAAAAATCATCCACAAAACCCTTCACCAAAAGTCAGTGTTAAAAAAAAAATTTCCTTCTGGGAATGGACTAGTGTGGCTACTGAGACGATGTGAAATTCACTTTCAGAGTTGAAACTGTTTCTCATTTCATTTGCAACTTGTATCCTGCTGGTTAAAAAAAAAAAAATAGAAATGTTTCTAGACCATTCATACACCCATTTAAGCTACATTGCACTTCTGTCCTTTAGTTAGGAAGGGCAAGATCATCTCTGGGGCCAGCCTCCTCATCTCTGCTTCTGCATAACCATAGTGTCCAACCAATGATCACACCGTTGTTGAGAGTTTAAGTGGACAAATGTCCTGGCCATCTCATGGTGCTTCTGTTTTAGAGTTTGGTGTCCTGATGAAACAAACGTCTGGACTGTTTTTGAGGCTTCCAATGTGCAAAAACAGTTCCCAAGGCATTGAATCAACCTGGGGCTCCATTAAGGTGTTTTGGTTAATTCTTGTAGCTGCTGAAAACCCTGTCGTGTATAGTGCACCAGGTCCACCAAACTGCTGTTGAGGGCCAAGGTGCACACATTTGTGCTGAGCCGAGCAAAGAATTCTGCAAAAACAAAACGAAACAAAAAACAAACAAACAAAAAAAAAACAAGTAAATACACAAGCACACACAAAAATTAAAATGGAAACAAAAATTCAAGGTTCCAGAAGGTACGTCCCCACAATATTCTGCACTTTATCACAGCAAAAAAAATCACAATCTATTGTAATTGCTTGCTAATTCTCCACTAGACTACAAACCAGGTTTGCTTTAGAGCTGAATCCATAATGCTTAGCACAATGGCTGGCACTTGGAAAACACCAAATTTATACCTTTGCCTCAAAGGATGCATTAATGAAAAAAAAAGTTAAAAGCATCATCAGTTCGATAAGACAGATAAGGCCCTAAGAGGCTATGTCGAAAGTAAGTGGTTACAGCCAGCTGGCTCCAGCTCTCCGGAACCTTGCATTTCTCCAAGGTTCTTCCCCAAACAAGTCTCAATAATGTTTACTACACTGTATCTCTCGTACTATAGCTACTATCTTTCTTAACATATACTAAAAACAAACAATAATCTCAGTATTTGGGTTATACTACTTTGTATCTCCAATGTGCTGAGCCTGGGAACAACCAGTGACTCTTCTTCATTTGCCTTGCCTTTCAGCTAGCATTTCGGCTCAGGCTGAAATAATGACAGCAGAATTTCAGAAGGGGCAAAGTGCTAAAGCCACTTCTATTTTGGTTTTGCTAAGATCTAGCCACAAAAATTCAGCTCCATGCCACAGTGCTCAAGGAATAATTGCAACTAGGTTTTGAGGCAGAATGGAGAAAAGATAATTAAAGTAAAACAGCTACACATTTCCTTTTCTCCAAGAAACTGAACTTAAAATATAAACCAATATTTTTTTCCTCCCAATCCAAACACCCCAGTAATTACCACCACAAAGCCATTTATTTACCTTTATTCTTCCTTGTGAGGGCCTCGGCCTGTTCCCAAAGGTCAAAGGCGGTAAGAACATGGGACGTGATGGTGACATAGGAAGATGTCATATTCTGGATGGTGACTGGGGTGCTGATAGTGGCAGTCACCCCACTGCTCCCCACACTGCCAGCACTTGACTGGGACCCTACGGAGCTGGCAGGAGAAGGCATTGGGGAAAGAGGGGATGGTGTGCCTGTGCTTCTGGGAGGCAGAAGAGAAGAGATAACTGGTCAGTCAGTCACCAGTAGACCCCTGGATCACAGATTTACGTGTCTGGAACTACAGTCCAAGACACAAAGTTTCACTACACACCTGCTAAAATGATAACCACTGCTAAAGTCACTCCTACAAGGTCAACAAGACACCCTGCTGGGCTAATCTGTGTTCCAAATATGCTTTCCCATGCCATTCACACAGTCTACTTCCTCTGCCTGGAATCTCCTAGTAAGACAACACTCCATGTATGTAATGTAGGCATATGTATGTGTGTGTGTGCACCCACCTGTATTTCATCCTTTCATCCACTCAATAAATACCAACTGAGCACCTGGCTCTGTACCATGCATTCTTTTAGACACTGTGGATACCCTGGATATATCACAGCTTCCTTTCTGCCACCACTTGAACATCTCTCTTTTCTTACATTTATCTACTGTTTATTCCTTTTCCTGGGCCACAGCAGAAATAACATTTTATTAATTTTTGCATTACTAACACTTAGCACAATAGGTGCTAAAAGTAGGCTCCTGATAAATACTTGCTGAGCCAATGAATCAACTAATATAAGTATCATGCATCAGAAGACTCTATCTCCTCTTCACTCCACTCTTGGCTGAATATCTGGACCTGCAAGTTAACGTGACTCAATGTGGATTAAATAAAAAAGAGTTAATGAATATAAAATGGAAAGATGGCTCAGCGGCAGTAGCCTCATGATGTTACACCTGCCGTTTGGGCTACACAGACCTAGCAGAATGTACATTTGCAAGGAGTAGAGTGAAAGCTCCATGAGGGCAGTGGTTCTTGTCTGCTGAATCCCCAGTACCTAAAACAAGGCTTGGTATGAAGAAGGTGCTCAGTATATACTGGATGGACAAATGATTGAAGGAGTTATGTAGAATAATGTGATTGACGATCTATTAGCTTAGAATAATATCTCAGATGCGGCAGCCATGAAAATCTTCAGAGGTAATATGAAGTTACTTCTTAATCAGGACTTTCTTTTTTAAGAGAGGCCATATGGGAGTCTCTTCTTTTGAATGTGCTAGAAATAGGGCAGTCGTGTAAGTGATATTCTTAAAATAGCAAAACTTATCAGAACTAGGAACTTCACAAGGAGTATGACCAAATTAAAAAATACTAGGCAAGGACTACAGGGAAGAAAATTCCAGCTTCATTTTAAAAACACTTGTACAAGGATTTTTTCTAATAACTTACAGCATACATGAACAATTTTAGTTCACAAAATGGGGAAAAGAATTTTGCTAAAGATAATCATTTTCATTCTTAGTATTACTGGTGTGGCATATGGCTCTGGAAATTTCTTGTTTACTGAAATGCCAAGAAGCTATGTCATACATACAGACAGAGAAAGGGCTCTGCCTCTTGTTTTGTGTTCTTAGGCTTATCCAAAGATCCTCAAAGCTCGGCCAGGTGCAGTGACTCACGCCTGTGGCATCCCTGCACTTTGGGAGGCCAAGGCAGACAGATCATTTGAGGTGACAAGTTCGATACCAATCTGGCTAATGTGGTGAAACCCCACCTCTACTAAAAATACAAAAATTAGCTGGGCATGGTGGTGGCACAGGCGTGTAATCCCAGCTACTCGGGAGGCTGAGGCAGGAGAATCGCTTGAACCTGGGAGGTAGAGGTTGCAGTGGGCCAAGATTGCAGCACTGCATTCCAGCCTGGGAGACAGAGCAAGACTCTGTCTCAAAAAACAAACAAAAACCTCAAAGCTCAAAAATTTCAATTCTATATTCTTTGCAATTACCTTTTTATGTTTTCCAATCAGCAAAAACCTTGATTTATAACTATTTCTCGAAAAGGTAGAAATATGCTAATAATTTCAATTTAGGAGCAATCAGCAAACAGATGAAGCCAACAATTTTTGAAAAGGCAAAGTGACATATGTAAGCATACACATGGTTGCAAAAGCAAGCAGTAAATAAATGACTCAATTTTGGAAATTATTTATATTAGAGTTACCTTGCAATGCATGGAGAAGGTGCCTGGGCGACTTTGGAAGAACTCTCGAAGTGTTTATTAAGAGTACGAGAATACTTTATTGCTATGTCTTTTTTACAACGAAACATCGCCATGTTCAAAATGGACTGGCAACGCATGCTATGAACAAAGACAGAAGTGAAACTGCACGTGACTATCACACTACAGAAAAGCAGCCATCTAACCTTTTATAGCCTAATGAACACACTGGGTTTTCCTCACCTGTGTGAGTTAGTATGTAAAGAATCTTACTGCTCTGTTCATACTATCCCAAAAGTAAATGCTGGTAGAAAACACAAGGATATAATTTATATCACAAGATCAAAGCATTTACCAAGCCATCAGAAAAATGGCTGCAGATACCATTTTGTAAGACTTACTATCAGTGGGGGATTAACCTTTTGACCAAAGTACTGACTTGCTTTTCATAATTTTCACATTAAGAAAACAAATTTCAAAATCTTTTTGTAACATCAACAGATGCAAAAACAAATTTAGTACTATTTAGACAAAGGAGAATACACACCATAAAACAGCAAATATTTTCTCTTGTGTTGGCGCTGTGGCATCTGAGAAGGATTTTAATGACATTATGAATCTATAGGAAAACATAAAAGTATATCAGGTTTTAAATAAAGGCAGACACAAATACAACTTACTATGCTTGTTTCCATTTTATATTGACTTTTCCTGAAGAAGGGATGAGAGCATCACAGGAAAAAAATAAAAAAACCCAAGGCTTTAGAGCAACAATCCAGGCCACTGAGAAAACTAGGTGAGGACACGTCTCTTGTGTGGCTTGTCTACCTCTTGAAACCGAGTAAAGTTTTGTCCTTACTGAGTCCCCTGTTGAAATGTAGGTAAGTAAACAAAGTAGAGGCTTAAACTGAGAGGAGAAGGCACCTGATAAGAAAGCTAAACTGGAAAAACCAACCTCCCTGAAAGCTTTGGCACTTCTTGGCACACTTAGCAAAATGATGCAGTTGGACCCAGTTACTCTGTGCTAGCACTTCATCTAGAACGCAACTTTAGGACAAAAACTAGTTCTTAGACCAGTAACTTTTTTAAGGCTCCCCTTTATTGAGCCATCTTCACACTAAGGTTCAAATGGATTAAAACAATAAAGATGAGGAAAGAAAAGTACTTAAGAGGAAAGCACGATGACTCGGCACTTACTTAATGAGATCCACAGTTTCTGAGTAGACAGAGTAAGCTGACTTGGATGCCTGGCTTTCAGACTCTGTGGCAATTCCACACTCAATGAAGGACAAGACGGCTTCCAGGTACTTAAAAGCCTTTCCAACCTTGTCCGTCTGCAGGAGAAGAACGTGCTCATTGTTAGGCTGAAGACAAACTTTGATTTAGTTTCTCATCCACAGACTTTCCTCCACTGTCTTAGTTTAATTATGGCCAGGGAGAAGTGTGAGGATGAATGAACTAAAAATGATAACCAAAGCCTGTCAGCTATGACCTGCTGAAAACTCTTTTATCAAAAATTAATTAGGAAAAAGAAAATGATCCTGTATTAAGACCATGCTCTCAAAGCCTTATGAAAGCACATATCCAAACTAAGGCAGTAAGTACATAGTCTCCCTGTTATCAGTGTGCAACTACTCATTCTATAACTTTCTTGAGAAACAGATTATTCCACATGTCTGGAGTAACGCAGACACATATTTCTTTGTGCGTGCTGAAGTTTTTCTCTCTACATGTGGCATATGTACTGCACACTGAGAGCAACTGATCAGCGTTTGTAATTTCTGCTTTGTGTTTGATATGTTCAAAAGGAAAGAATGAAAATAGGGGCCGGGCATGGTGCCTCACGCCTGTAATCCCAGCACTTCGAGAGGCCAAGGCGAGTGGATCACTTGAGGTCAGGAGTTTGAGACCAGCCTGGCCAACATGGCAAAATCCCGTCTCTACTGAAAATATAAAAATTAGCCAGGTGTGGTGGTGGCAGGCCTGTAATCCCAGCTACTTGGGAGGCTGAGGCAGGAGAATCGCTTGAATATGGGAGGCGGAGGTTACAGTGAGCCGAGATCATGCCAGTGCACCCCAGCCGGGGCGACAGAGCAAGACTCCATCTCAAGAAAAAAAAAAAAAAAAGAAAATAGTAAAGATGTAAGTGGAATACAAGGAGCTGGAGACACGTGGGCAATGAGAGAGGTATGGGCTGGTCATGCTACTTAGGCTGCTGCACTCTACACGGGGCGGAAACAACGCTTCTCCCAGTGAGCTGACAACAGAATGACTTTAGTGCATACTGTTCTCATGTTTTACCAGTAGCAGAATGAACTAGGCTGCTATATACATGTAGTATACATGTATATTTCAGAATATTCAATTATTCTAACATTTTTTATTTTAAAAGGTAACTTAATCAAAAAATACTTTTTCTAGAGAACCCAGGCTCAGATTAGTGACAGAACAAAAATCAAATGAGTATTCCCCAATTAATCAGCAGTATTTGGCATGACTGGTTTGCTTCACTGATGGGAACTGAATTCTCCAAATATACTTATTCAACATCATCTCTTTCATGGGATTTCCAAAGTTAATATTGGCTTTAGGCTAGAAATAAACTAAACTACAATATTGTGTAGCAATTTGTCAATATCCATTTCCTTTAGATATCATAAGGCTAATAATGTCCATATTTCTGTGATTCCACGTATGTCCTGAAACATTGTTAAAGTAGTTTCCCTACTCATCACTCATCAGTTGAAGATAACGTAGAGAAGAAATACATCCCTTTCTACTCGGTTGGATAGGTAACTATTTGGAACACCAATTGCACATCTTTGAAACATTATGCTAGTAAGGGAGAATATCATGGAGTGGGTGGCCATAGGGGCTTATTGTCCAAACTGGCATATTTTAAGAGTGAAATGGGATATAATTATTTATCAAACTGGGATGAAACAGGCATAAACCAGGACTGTGCTGGCACACTGGGATGTACAGTCACCTTAGGTAAGGAGAAAGAATGTATGCATATGAATAGATTAAAAACAAAATTCCCTAGAGTATGAATATTACTCCTTTGAATAACGAGACATCTAGTACTGAAAGTATCCAATGTCAAGATAAGTTTTAGATAACTGGTTGACAGTGCAAAATATTTACTCTTTCCAAACTCCAAAGATTCTTACAGTTCCAGTAATAATCTTAGAAAAATGGAAGCTGCTGAAACCATTGCTTGGCACAATCTCAGATTCTTAATCTGACTTAGGTCACCCTGGCACAGGGTGGTTTTAGGGACAGGGCTAGAGAGGCTTGTCTTTGACTATCTTAAGAATTCAGCATGGTAAGGAATCACCATTTTGCCTAATGCAAGGGTATCTGATGAAAGGGTCTCAAGAGATACAGGTCTGCAGATTAGGGTTGAAGAGCACCAGGCCAGGATCTTGCGGGCCGGGCCGCCATGAACCAATCTGATTCAGACCCCTGTGGGTGTCTGAAATGTGTGGTTAGGTTTGCATATGGACCAAAAACGGCAACTCATGCCCTTCCTCTGTGTACCAAAGTTCAACATATGGCTTTCCAGGGAGGTTTTTGCATTTTTGCTTTTGTGGGGATTTAGGTTTAGGAACTCACTACATAAGCAAAAGCCCCAGAGCCTTGGATATCTAAATATGACAAAGGGCAAACACTATCTCATTATGTTTATTGCAGTAGTGATGTAAAAGCATAATTATGTACACAATTAACTACAAAACCACCACCTTTTAGAAAGTCCAAAAGCCAATAGGTAAAGAGAATTCATGTTTTTAAAGCATGTTTACCAACAGTATAATCATTACCTTCATCTTAAAATCTCATCAAATAGCCTAGCTCAACTCTTCCTTCAGGTCAGCCTCTCAAGGCTTTAAGATAATTTTGGAATGTAAACAGGCTTCCCTGCCTTGTGAAATGTTTTAGAGTGAACACACGTTGACTGAGTTTCAACAGCAGGACTCATTTTTCACATCCAAAGAATTGATGCAGTGGAATAAAAAGGCACCTATGCATTAAATCACCAGCAGGTAGATTGACTTACTTAGATATAAAACTTGTGACTAGGTCCTTTGTATATCTGCCCATGATCAGACTGAATCAATGGAGCCAAAGAAAATAACACCACCAAGAACCACCTACCCCTTAATCATGAAGGTTCTGATCTTGCTGCATGCGTATGTTGTGGCCAATGGCAGGGCCCACACACTCTTTCTCCTGTGCCTGCTGCACCCCCTCCTTCCACCGCACATACACTGAGTGATATGGAATACAGCAGAATGGAGACTACCAAAAAATTTTTTTCACTATCAGAAAACATTCTACCAAAGAGATAAAGAGCCAATACTAACCATTAACTCTGCTTTCTGCTTCATCTTTTTTGCCTCCCTCATGTGAAGGTCTGCTTGTTGTCTGAAAAAGAGGAAAAACCAGGGACAGGTCATATGAGCCAAAAATTACTAGACTAGGGCAAGATAACTTAAGACCAAGAGTGAAAAAGGATGGGAGGACAGCCCTTGCAGTCCCCTTGGAGGGGAAAGGGTAAACAAAGAAGGAGAAGTGGAAATAAGGAGGGGAGGAGGAAATGAAGAAAGGGCAAGAAGTGGCTGGGTGCGGTGGCTCACACCTGTAATCCCAGCACTTTGGGAGGCCGAGGCAGGCGGATCATTTGAGGTCAGGAGTTCGAGACCAGCCTGACCAACATGATGAAATCCGTCTCTACTAAAAATACAAAAAAAGTTAGCCAGGCATGATGGCTCATGCCTGTAGTCCCAACTACTTGGGAGGCTGAGGCAGGAGAATCACTTGAACCCGGGAGGTGGAGGTTGCAGTGAGCCAAGATCGTGCCACTACACTCCAGCCTGGGTGACAGAGTGAGACTCCATCTTGAGGGAAAAAAAAGAAAAAAAAAAAACAGAGCAAGAAGAAAGCATCTGAAGTCTTACTTGTCAAACCTCACTTGAGGCTTCCCTGGTTTAGAGTTACCATTTGGCAAAGAAGGCACTGGAAAAGGATTTGCAGTATCTCCGGAAGAACCCTTAAAAAAAAATAATCAATATACAGATTACACTCTAACATTTAAGACCACTGTCCTAAAAGTACCATCCCTCTTAAATAGCCCAAAATAGTAGTTTCAAAAAAGAGTAAATCAAACAATGCACAATCTACCCTGGCTAAACACTTCCTCAACTACAGATTGAACTGAAGTGGTGGTTCTGATTGTACTGGGGACTCAAAAAGACTAGAATGTCCAAGAGATCAGAGAACTCACAAAGCCACACATAACATTTTCTCTTAGTCAATCCAAACACACCACCCCACTCCACCCAGATTAACAGAAAGAGAGGAACTTTTATTTGAGAAAGTGGATCATTTTTACCCCATTATAACCAAGAATGAAAGTATCTGAGATCAAACATTCAAAGCAGGACTACACAGGGTAACTATTTCTTACTGTAAAACACCCAATCAAAAACTAGCACAAAAATCTATTTTGATTTTTCACCTCTGAAATCACTGTAAGAAGAATAAATCGACACCTAAATCTTTGTGCATTATTAACTACCTTTTACTCTTCCTCCAAAAAGTAGCATTTTTAAACACAAACAGTTGCCTTATTAAAAGCAATGGACAGTTCTGAAGTGCCATCATTAGGAACTTGTCTTCTTTGGGAACGTAAAGGTACAGCAATGCATCCCATCTTACACAATGACCACCGCCCCTGCTCACCTTGTGCTCCGAGGAGCTTCTGGAGCCCTTCCCCTCTACTCTTCTCTGCTTGGGAATGGAAGAGTCTTTGTGGTTGCTCTTGGTACTGCTGGCACTTTTGGGAGGGTCCTGGCCACGGGTGTCTGCTTCCCGCCTTGACCTCTTATGTGCAGGCTTGGCTGGCTTCTGGGAGGATGAGGACATGGGTGGCGGGGGGAGCATTTCCTTCTTTGAGGATTGTGAGGAGGGCCTGGAGGGCCTGGAGTGAAACATCACATAAAACTAAGGGGGGGCAAAGCACACATCAAGCGGCTTCATTGTTTAGTTACAAACTGGCTGCTGGCACAAAAGAGTAGGGTATCACAAAGCTGTGTAAACAGGCCAAATTTCAGGGACTTTTTGAGGCCTTCCAAAAATCTAGCCCTAACCATTAGTGATAAATGAAGCTGTATAATTTCTAAGCTTGCAGAGTCTGCCAATGGTCCTGACTTTCCCCAACCATTCCGAATGCTTGCTTCAGCTGCTTCCCAACCGGTGCCTTTCCCTGATAAGAAGGCGAGTGGAGCCGCACCCTCCACATCTGAGCCTTCCCCATCTCTGTCGGTTCCCACATGGTGACACTATGCACTTGTTTTTGCCAATACATTTTTTGAAGCAATTTCTTGAGTAAATCAGAGTAAATAATAGCGGCTTGTTATATTTACGTCTTCCTGCCACTACCACCTCTCACCTGCCACCCCTCTTCCCAGCAACAGACAATGAGTGGCCCAACAGATTCTTAGTCATCTCTAAAAGAAGGAGCACTGAACACAGGCTCCCGGAGTCCACATGCTGGCTCCAACACTCAGTAAGAATTCTCTGACTTTGGACAAGTCATTTTCTCTGTGTGTTTGTTTCCAATTCTGCAAAGTAGAAATAATGGTACCTTTCTTACTTTCCCTCAGGGAAAAAAAAAATCCAGATGTCTGAAGAAATTGTCCATAGTGAAAATGTTTCTGATAAATCTAAATTTGCTGCCACATAAATTGTTAATTCCTGTAAGGTCCTCATGGATGCTCTTAGAAACAAAAACAAACTTAATACATTGTCCAAATGAGCTTGAGTTTATTAATCCACTGATTCTACTGCAGAAGAAAAATTTCTTTGCTACGTCAAGACCCAAGAAGTGTTGATCACCATAGATTAGGTGGTTGCTAATCTCTATACTCACTTTGTTTTAGAAGATTCTTTGTGGGAGGATGAAGATGAAGATGAAGATGACTGTGATTTGATTTCCTTCTCCAGTCTGATTTTCTTGTTATCACAGTCTCTTTCTGCTTCACCCTGTTATTACAGTATAATCAGCAAAGCAAATTATTACCAACATAATTGTACAGACAAAACAAAAAAGAAAATATAGAAAAGGCAAAGAGGGTAAATGAACCTTTGGAGACATCTCTGTACGCACAGCAATCTTAGTACTTACCATGTGTCTGTGTGTGTGTCAGTGTGATGGGGAGTGGGCAGGGGACAATGTAGATTTGATGTAATTTCTATTGAGACAGATTTTTTTTGCATGAAGAAAAACCATTCCTCCCATGCAAGAAAAGGAAGATGTCTAAAGTAACAGACAATCCCAGTAAGTAGACTTCAATAGACCACTGATGTTTTTCTATAGAAAAGAATCCATGAAACATGCATATTTACATCAAATAATACAGAGATGATTTTTATGAGGTTTCCTCCAACTTCTTTCAAAAGAACCATCCACTTACACCCACTAGTTTATTGTTTGTATAAAATTCAAAATGGACTACTTAAAGCTTACTTTATTTTCTACTGAAAAATAAGTACTATGTTGAAAGGAAACCGTCTACAAAATCCCCTGTGTATTTTACAGAAAGGACTACAAAGACATACAACAACAACAGAAACAATTGCTCTGGGATTCTAGCTAACATTTTTTCCCCTCCACTGATTCAATTTTTTTAATACTGTCTTTATATCTCTCCATATACAGAAACATGTTTTTATTTTTCAAAAAACCCTGAAAAGACTGTAAATATTTTAGTGGGAGTAAGGAGAAGGGAATCTGTCACTACTGAATTTAAGTATCTCTAACTTGTTAGCTTGAAAGTAGGGTTAAAAAAAAAAAAAAAGAATTTAAGTACCTCCAAAGCATCCATTTATACCAACTAAAGTGCTAAATACATTTAATCACTAAAACAACACAGAATTCTTCATGACGAAAGTCTTTCTTGCATTCTTCTGCCTCACTTGTCAGCACATACACCAGCTTTCTAAGGAGTCTGATGTGCAGACTCCCTGACGGCCTCCTTCCCGTGGCTCTGGGTTCAGGAGGAAGCCCACATACTGTCTAGCAGGTGGCAGGTAAGTGATGGGTGAGACCCTTCAATTAATTCTCATGTGCATTTAGAACGAAACTTCCTAAGTGTCAGGTCACCAAGGTAGAAATCTGGGACACCAGTCAATTTAGGACAATCCCTAACAAACCTGAAATCCTCTCTTAAAAAAAAAAAAAAATCTCCAAATTAACTGTGGGAGGCCCCAGTTTTCCTGTGTCTTCCTCTCCTCCTCAGTTTAAGAAAAATGAATAATTTAAGATGTGTAGGCTCAAAATCTGCCCAGACACCAATAAGCAGCCTGGCTCCACACAAAATAATAGAAAATAGAAAAAAAAAATTCCCTTCTCCTGGCATCTTACAAATCAGTGTGCCCGCATTTGCACATCCATCCAGCTCTTCACAGACTCCTTTGGAAAAAACACTTTCATTCATTTGTGCAGTGTCTTGTTTCAAAACAGCTTCCTTCAGAGTGGCTTACAAAGATACCTGTTTTTAATCTTGGGCATGTGCACAAGTGAGAATGTTAAGAAGGGAAAATACAGGAGGAAGAAATAAATTAAGGCCAAGTGAAGGCTCGTACCCTTGGGAGGCTATCAGTTCTCACTGTTCTGCACACGCTACCATCTGGCAGCCACAGCCAGATCTAGGGAGCACCTGAACTTGAATGGTGTTAGTCTGAAATGAAGACTTAGTACAAAAAGGGGAATGTAATATTTTTATATTTTTCTTATTGATGTATAACAGACTTACATATTTTGGGAGTTGATTAAAGTAATCTTTTAGGTATACTGGATTAGATATAATTATTAAAATGTTAGGCTGAGCACAGTGGCTCATGCCTGTAATCCCAGCACTTTGGGAGGCCAAGGTGGATGGATGACTTGAGGTCAGGAGTTCAAGACCAGTCTGGCCAACATGGTGAAACTCCATCTCTACTAAAAATACAAAAATTAGTCGAGTGTGGTGGTGCGTGCCTGTAGTCCCAGCTACTCAGGAAGCTGAGGCCAAGAATCACTAGAACCCAGGAGGTGGAGAGTGCAGTGAGCTGAGATTGCGCCACTGCACTTCAGCCTGGGCATCAGAATGAGACTCTGTCTCAAAAAAAATTTTTTTTTTAAACTAATTTTCCATTTCCTCCCCCTTTTATAGTTTTTAATGTGGCATTAGAAATGTTTAAATTACATATGTGGCTTATATTGTATTTCTACTTGACAGCACAATTCTTCAGTTTGCTATAGATAATCTGAAAATCGGGTTCTGAACTACTAATCAGATTAGCCAATGCAAAGAAGGAATTATAAATATACTGCTTAGTTAAGATAAAAATAGATCAGCTACTCAGAAATGTAATAATTCATTAGAGAAGTTGGAAAAATGTACCTTGAGGGACTGAAAAAGGAGATAATATGAAATAAGCAACCGAGTTCTAAACCCACAAATGAAATGCAATAGGAAAGTCTACACAGCTGTTTCTCCTGCAAGCATGGACCCACAGCAGATCCTGGAGCACAATTTAGTTTAGAGTGGCCACACGCCAACAAGAAGCTTGCTGGGGCATTGCGACAGGGCTCTGCGCAGCATACAAACCTAAACAACTCAGAGTGCTAACACTTGAGAGACAGTGAATAATGGTGGAGAGAAAAAGAATCAATCGGAAATGATGGAGTTAAAATAGAACCCGACTTCTGGTACTGGTAACTCCTTTGTCAATCGAGCACCTAATTATGCCCAGGTTACCCTGTTACCAAACGGCCCAGTGAACTGTAGTGAGTTTTAGATGAAAGGCAGTATAGCCAGCCCAAGAAACATCACAAGACAGAAACTTTGTCTTTGAAAAGTCAAAATTTGCTAAAATATCCAGATGCATACTAAATTGAACATTAGGTACTAAAATATACTCTTTTAAATGAAAGGTATTTCCAGGCAGTTAATGACACATTAAGGCCCCCAAGGCAAAACTAAGCATTAACAAGGCTACTTCTTAAAGAAAACACCAAAGTCTAGCAGTGGAATGAGAGCTGATTTTTGTTCATATAGTTTCATTTTGCTTAGGACATGCTGGTTGTGACTATAAGCCAATCTGGCAGACCTTATAAACCACACACGAAGATACAAGTCAGGGCAAATCAATCCTCACAAACTGGTTATAACTCTGGCTGTGCCAATCGGTGACTCAAGTAGACAGCCAACAAGGGAAAAAGCAGTGAGCACTAACTTCAGTGCCAGCATCTAACAACTGCATCGGTACTTAGTGGAATAATATGCTTTATACTGATATTTAGCAACCTAGAAGCAGATAATATTCTATAAGCTGGTAGAAAGGAAGCCATCAGACTAAATACAGCAAAATCCCCTTCTGCTGATTTTGCTTAACTGTTGAGATCAAGCCAGCAGGCATGAGGTTAGTGTTTTTTTGTACACTATGCACTTGGAACTTAGTCATCTTCTGTCTGTAACAGTCAGAGGCTTCCCCAGAGTAGGCACTCGGTGTTTGTCAGTTGGCACAGAAATTCAGCTTAACAGCTCAGGGACACAGCTGAGGGCACTGGATGCAGGACTGCATTACAACTTTAAGTGGATGGATGTAGGAAAGGGGCATTAACATGGGAGCCATGCAATATTGGGTGAACGGAAACGCAGACCAAAATTCCAAGAGCAAGACCTGCCGAAAAACAGGAGGCATGCTGTTCTTTAGATTTTTCTGGGTCAAGAAGCCATTCAGATGAGGTGATACTCTCTCCAGGAGGAAAAAAAGGTCCTTTTGGCCTGTGGTTTATCCCCAGGTCATCCCCACTTCAGGGAATCTGGCTTAAGGTCTGGGTTTCAGAAATTCTTTTTCTACTAGGTTAAGTGTCTCAAGGATGGTGCCTCACCTTCCACAAAGGCAGGCTGCCGGCTGACGAATTGGTCCTCACAGACTTGTTTGCTTTTCTTAACCTGTTGGGTCAGGCAGCCCTGATCATCTGCCAGATGCTGCTCCACCCACAGTGGAGCACAGGGCAAGAGTGAAGGCCATAAAAGGAAGACATGGGCTTGCAAGGGGCCGAGTCAGTTTCCGTCAGGGAAAGCCTTTCGGCAGGCTGCGCTGCCCTGCAGCCAGCTCACCAAGCAGACACTTGTAGGAAGTGGGGAAAAGGTGGCTTTTTCCAGAACTGACACTTATTTGGGGCCACAGAGATTCTAGCAGATGGAAAGATATAGTTAACCAGGAGCTTGGCTGTGAAGGAAGATGGGAGCATCTGCAGGAGTAGCTAAAGTGGAGTAGGAATGTGTGTGGGCACTGAGTGGCAGTGGTGGGGGCCGTGGAGGAACCAAGCCAGGGCTGACCCAGTAACCACCTTATTCACCGGCAGCGCCAGAGCCAGTACGCCAACCTTGTGCGCCTCTTGAGAATCCTCCCAACAGACACTTGTACAGAGAAAACACATGTGAAAAAGAGGAAAGATCACGGGACTGGGAGGAGGCAGCATGCCTGAGCTGCAGATCTATTTTTACTCAGCAGCCAAGCCATGTTAGTGCCTTTTTGGATCTCATCTATAAAAGGTGGTAGCTGATCAAGGGACCACTAAGGTTCTTTCTGCACCTAAATTCTAAGGCTCTATTATCTCCTTCCAAAAGGAAGCAAATGAGCTTGGTAGCGCATACAACATAGAAAACTGGAGAAGCAGTCTTTGGGGAAATTCAGGGACTTCCCTGTGATTCGCCTCGGAAGGAGATTCAATATGAAAAAGACACAAGGGACACCAATTCAAGTTTGTACCAAGATCAGGCCCAGGGACTTGCTGTGCAGACAGGTTATGTTCACTGGGATGAGTGCTACAGAAAAGGGAAATTCATCCACTTGTTTTTCTCTTTGGTGAGGGAACGCATGATTCAGAATAGCCTAAGCTATCACGTGCATGTGGATGTGGTGCTCTCTTCAGGGTAACTAACAGGCACAAAGAAATTTAGATGTAAGTGGCCTTAGTCAATCAGAAGGGATGAGCTTTCATTTTGAACGATAACCAGGGGTGCTGATCTGGAGCAATAACCCAAGAAAACACAGTCAGATCTTGGATGGAAGGGGAGGACTGAACCAATCATTCCCGGCAATAAAACTGCATTTTCCTACTACACATCATAACTTCCCTTCCTCACTCCTCAAAACACATAAATGATAGCACTGGAATGTCTTTCCCAAAAAAGTTAAAGTGTCTTGCTCAGCAAAGCAATTATTTAGAAAAAGTAAAAGACTTGAATGAATGCACCTCCTTATTCAGTTATTCATCTAAATGACAATTAAGACAGACTATCCTTCATTTGAAAGGAATCTGTAAGATGACTGAAGTGAGGAATTATCTCTATAAGCTCCTAGAACAATGCAAGGCTCACACATGTAGCTCTATGCACATTAGGTGTTTTTCTTTTTTTAGAGACAGGGTCTTACTCTGTTGCCCACGCTGGAGTGCAGTGACTCAATCACAGCTCACTGCAACCTTTAACTCCTGGGCTCAAGTGATCCTCCCACCACAGCTTCTGGAGTAGCTGGGACCTCAGGCATGCGTCACTGTGCCTGGCTAATTAAAATATTTTTTTTTTTTTTTTTTTTTTTTTTTTTTTTTTTGCAGAGACAGTGTCTCACAGAGTTGCCCAGGCTGGTCTTGAACTCCTGGGCTCAAGCAATCCACCCGCCTCAGCCTCTCAAAGGACAGGGATTACAAGTGTGAGCCACTGTGCCCAGCCAGGTACATTTTTAGAGGGCTCCCAATTGCACTGGCCTGGTTGCGTATTACTGTATATATTGTGGTTCTTGAGTTCAACTTTTCTTCCAAATCTGCAAAAAAATAAGCTTGGTTTAAGAATTCTAAACAAGAAAATATAGGCCAGGCATGGTGGCTCATGCCTGTAACCCCAGTGATGCAGGAGAATAGGGTCTGGAGGCAGGGAACCTAAGGCCCACCCACCCTGACTGGATATAAGATACAACCCCTCCTTTTTCTGTGTGGCAGCTGGAAGATGAAAGTAACTCTGATTGGTCCCCCCTACCAACCAATCAGACTAGTCGTGGGCCACTAGAGTGAACCAATGGGAAACCAATGGGAAACCTCTAGAAGGCATATAAACCCCAGAAGAACCGGTGTTCCTGAGCCTCTTGCTCCAGCCAGCTCCCACCCTCTGGAGCATACTTCCATTTAAAATAAATCTCTGCTTTCACTGCCTTGGTTTTTTGTGCATTTTGTCCAATTATTTGTTCAAAACACCAAGGAGCTAGACAACTACCCTCAACCAGTAACACCGCTGCTTTGGGAGGCTGAGGTAGGATTGCTGGAGGCCCAGAGTTCAAGACCAGCCTGGGCAACAAAGTGAAACCCCGTGTCTACAAAAAATAAAAAGAAATTAGCTGGGTACAGTGGCATGTGCCTGTAGTCCAAGCTACTAAGGAGGCTGAGGCAGGAGGGTCACCTGAGCTCAGGAGTTTGAGGTTGGTGAGCTATGCCACTGCATTCCAGCCTGGGCAACAGAGTGAGACCCTGTCTCTAAAAAATAAGTAATTAACAGAATAGTCTCTAAGCTAAAAACAAAAAATTTTAAAAAGACAACATAAGTTGGTATTAGAAAATCTAAACTGTAATCAGACTGATGAAATTCAGTAGTTTATGTAAAGAACACGACGGGAGGTTATGCATATTTACCCTCACAGTTTTCTCTACTTTTCCTCATGCATTGTTCCTTACCCACTGCTGTAGAGTAGTAAAAAAAAATGTGTGCATTTCTACAGGTGCCATGTCTAACGGCTTCATCACAGCTGTTAGCCATCATTAACTCTTTATGATCATCTTCATACACTTTTAAGTCTGAAGTAGATTCAAGGATCTGTAAATCTTCTGAAAGAAAATATTTGCTAAATTTTGTGCCAAGAGAGGGACAGACTCTAAGAGGCCTTTAAATAAAAACACTAAATTCCACTAATGTGAACGATCAAGCAAGTTCTTCTATTGCTCTGACTATATGCTCACAGAGTTTTTCTAATGTTCACATTCTAAATGAAGAAAATGAAAAATATTTTCATTATCCAAATGTGAGCAGTATCCAAGCTTCACAGCCCTGTCTCTGCCATGGAGAGCAGGCCCACACACTGCTGCCTGCTGGAGCAACCGCGCTGGTCACAGGGCCAGAGGCAGAGAGCCCCGAACAAGCAGTCAGGGCGCTAATGAGGAAGGGGGGACGACCTGTCCTCTACAGAAAATAATGAGGTTAATATGTTCAACATCTCCCACCCAGAATCCAGCAGGAAGTTAAACCAAATGACACATGATTCTCTGATGAAGAAATAAGAATATAGTTGACTGGTTTTTTATATTTATTTACCTGAAAGCTTCTAATGTTTCCAACTAGTGACAGATTTCAGGCCAGGAATTCTGTTTGCCTAGATCATGATGTCTAAACACTGCACACTTGACCAACTTTGGATCCAAATAACTAGCTCTGTATGCTCCTGGGCCCTTGTGTACTGCTCTGCTTCAGTGGTTCCCAGCCCTGATAGGCACTAGGATTACCAGAGGAATTTTTAAAATACCAGTGGGGGTTGGGGATTCCGTCATCAGTGCTAAAGGCTACCAGGTGACTGTAATGTGTAGCCGGGGTTTGGAACCAGTGGGTCAGACATCAATCCTGACAGTACCACGGAGGCAGACTGTTCCCCAGGCCAGATCTCTCAACAGCTCGACAGCGCTTTAAAGAAATTGTGCACTCGACAAAAAATTAGCCAGGCGCGGTGGTGGGCGCCTGTAGTCCCAGCTACTCGGGAGGCTGAGGCAGGAGAATGGCGTGAACCCAGGAGGCGGAGTTTGCAGTGAGCCAAGATCACGCCACTGCACTCCAGCCTAGGTGATACAATGAGACTCCGTCTCAAAAAAAAAAAAAAAAAAAAAAAAAAAGAAATCATGCACTCGATTAAGATGAAGGGATCACTATTTCTGCATGCTCTAAACAGAAAGATAAATGAGCTGCCCAAGAGGTGCTCGGCCAAAACCTGGGAACGGCTTTTAGAGGGCACAGTTCCCACAGTCAACAGTGAGAGCTGGAAGTTTCCCTTTCTAGAGCCACAAGCTACACTTCTAGATTTGCACTGGGGTATGAACTGGACTGAGCTCTCTGGGGGATCCTCCGGGTTCTAACATTTCCTCCTGGTAGGTAATCCTTTCAGAAGTGAATACCTGTCCCCACTCCAGCTAATGCAGACGGTCAGCACTGGAGACCACACAAGACCACAGCAGCTGGGAGACAGATGAGAGATTTACCAGGACAGGCAGCTACATGAGTGTGTTCCTGAAGTTTTCCCAGGTGTGTCAACTGCAGGTATCTTTTTCCTAACCAGGTCCATCACAATTTTCTCCATAAAGTTTTGTACCTTTCACACACATACACACACACCCCCGCCTCCAACCCATCCCATATAAAAAGTTTAAAGAAGTTTCTGGCATTGAAAATATGCCCTCTTCTAGCTGAGACAGAGCACTTATTAGCACTGGATCCCATCCCACTCGACTTGCCTGCTGCAAACATGGTGGCAATACACATCCTCTAGTCTGCTGTGAGGAGGTTCTGAAGAAAGCAGTCGCCCTTTACTATTCGCTAAAGTCGTGTTATATTTTTAACGCAGTGGATTAATCAGCCGAATCTCAGACATGACAGCAGGCTTCATAATCTTTTTTTCCTTTGTTATTCTTAGCTCAACTTCCACAGCTGAGTAAGAAGTTTCTCGTGTACTTACAAGAGTGTTAAAAATTTTATTCCTTCTCAGCAGGAGAGAGTTGGCCCTTCTTGTGACTTTGTCTCTGATTCTTGGGCAAGTTGGCTTGGGAATGCTACCGGGAAAAACTCACTAATCTTTCATCATCATGAAAAAGCAACAAATAGAACAAGAGCTCAATGATTCAAAATAAAAGGAAGGAGACTGTCTAAAATAGCGGCATGTCAAATAACAGACAATCTTAATGCAGCAATTTTTTTACTCTATCCATTCTGTATCCAAAAGAATCTTCCAAAATTATAATAAATAAAATGATATGGTCAACACTTTGCAATGTGCCATTATCAGCCTATATTACTCAATGAGACACTAACCATTTGTTAGTAACTGTAATGAGGTGTTGTATGGTCATGTGTTAAAATATGGATGTGATATTGGCATAAAAGATCCTACTATGAGAGTAAAATTTGTATAGAGCAGTTCTTTTAATAATTCAGAATATGAATTAACATTTCAATTAATATAAGACCTCAACTTCTAAGGCAAAACCTAATGGGTCAGGTGGTAAATGCCAGTTATAAGAATAAATGAAAATGAGGCTGGGCATCGTGTCTCAGGCCTGTAATCCCATCACTTTGGGAGGTAGAGGTGGGTGGATAACTTGAGCTCAGATGTTCAAGAGCAGCCTGGCCAACATGGCAAAACCCCACCTCTACAAAAAAAATACAAAAATTAGCCAGGTGTAGTGGCACACACCTGTGGTCCCAGCTACTCAGGAGGCTGAGGTAGGAGGATCGTTTCACCCCAGAGGTAGAGGCTGCAGTGAGCCAAGATTGCACCACTGCACTCCAGCCTGGTGACAGAGCAAGGCCCTGTCTTTTAAAAAAAAAAAAAAAAAAAAAAAAAGATGGGGGTTGGGGGCAGCCCTAGATGCTACATTATCCTAAAAGAAGCTATTGTTTTTAATGACTGCCTCACCTTTTTTCAAACTAGCAAGACCGATGGAAGGACATAACACGTGTTAATGCCCATCTGCAGAACAAGAAGCAAAGTCCAGACAGGTAAGGCTGAAAGAAGGTGCAAAGGCGACAGCGAATCAAAGCAAAGACTTGTGAGACAACTCAACTGGGCCTAAATCAAAGGCGGATCAAAGATACCGCCAGGCCAACAGCAAGGATGGTCCACGCTGAAGTCAGGGCAGTCTCCCCACGCTCACCTTTCTCTTTTTGGCCAACTTGCTTGAGCTGTCTGAGCTCCTCTTCTCAGAGCTGTGCTTCTTCCCTGCGGGCGGCTGTTTATCTTCTGCTTTCCTCTGGCGGCTCCCCTTCCCGGGAGGCTGGGGTATCCTAGAGAGCAGGTCTAGGGTGATCTTCACCATCAAGCTTTGTGGGGGAGGAGTGTCCCTGAGCGGTGAGAGCAGCTTGCTGTCTCTCAAAGGCAATGGGAGTCTGTCTTTGCGGCTGTCCTCCTGGACCACCACGGCTTGGCGGCAGCCACTAGTCCTGCTGCCACTGCCACTGTGGGGTGGGCCCTGGCTCTGAGTCAGGGGAACAAGAGCAAAGTGCTCAGGGCTCCTGTCCTCCACATTGTCCTTCGTGGGTTCTGGGCCTGAGGGAGCCTTAGAGGGGGCAGGGAGGGAGCTCTTGTGCTTCTTCTTCTCACTGGAGAGGGGCACTGCTGGCTTGGGCTCGTTGCTTGCTGCGGCCCGGGGCCGTCCTTTCGTCTTCACCTTGGGCTTGTCTTTGGAAGTCTGGTCTCGGGAGCCGTAGGGAAGAAGCCCTGGCTCCCTTTCCCCCTGCAGGCTGGCCCGTGAACCCGCCCGGGCAGAGGCCTTGACAGGTTTTTTGGGTTGTTTGGTTCCAACGGTTTGCCTCTGTGGGGGCTCCTGCTGTGCCGGAGACTTCTGACAGCTCCTCTTTCCGGGGTGGGGGGCTTCGGGTGGGGCCCGGGGGGCTCTGCTGGAGCTTTTAGGGGGAGGGTCTTTGGATTCGGAATGTTCCTGACTCGTGGCGCTGTCACTGCTGCCCTTACTCTCTGGGTGCTGCCGTGGGGGCTCTGTGCTCCCGGGGCCCTCCGGTGGCACAGCTGGCTGGCTGACTTTGGTCAGCCAGTTGTCCAGCTGCCATTTGTTTGTTGTTGGAGGCTCAGGCTAAAAATAAGGAAAGAAAGAAAAGTGTTAACTGACCGATGATGACAAATTATTCTTTTGTGTTAGTCACCCAATTATACAACACTGTCCTGCAGAGGAACAAATCCCTCCAAACCCCGAATTTAGGTTCCGGTCATCCTCCTCAAGTTTTAAGTTCTGTAACAATTAACTCTTAAAGCAACCTTCACTTTTTTGTAGGATTTAGAAATTTGGTAACAGCAAATATTAACCAATAGGCAACTGCCAACTGCTGAGAAATCTTTATAATATATTCTAATGGTAATTATAGTATAATTTAAACAGAATTGACACATTTTGGTTTGTGAACTACTTTATTAAGGAATAATAGGAGGAAATTAGTAAAAAATCATTTCATCAAGTATTTGCAGAAGGCAGCTAATGAATAAACTAAGGTTTAGTGGGTTCACATTTTATCCTTTTTTTGACATATTTTTCAACTAAAGATGACTTTTATTCAAGATGAGATCATTTCTCTTTTCTGTGTGTGACAGGGTCTCAATCTGTTGCCCAGGCTGGAGTGCAGTGGCGCAATCTTGGCTCACTGCAAGCTCCGCCTCCGTTCATGCCATTCTCCTGCCTCAGCCTCCCCAGTAGCTGGGACTACAGGCACCCGCCACCAAGCCCGGCTAATTTTTTGTATTTTTAGTAGAGATGGGGTTTCACTGTGTTAGTCAGGATGGTCTTGATCTCCTGACCTCGTGATCTGCCCGCCTCGGCCTCCCAAAGTGCTGGGATTACAGGCGTGAGCCACTGCGCCCGGCCTACTATAGGCCTTTTAAAATCATGAGACTCTGTCTCAAAAAAAAAAAAAAAAAAAAAAAAAAAAAAGATACAAAGGGAGGCATACAGTCAGGGGCAATGAGAATATACAATTGCGTGGCATAAAAACAGAGGTTCCTGGTTTGTTATCTTAACTGTTAGTTCAACCTTTGTTGATAAATTAACTGCTGTTGCATCCCACCACGTCTCTCCAGCTCGGCTGTTAGACCTTATTAAAAGAATGACGGAGACTCTTGTGTCTCCAAGTTCCACTACTCTATCTTGCATATAGTGGGTGCATGAGATATATGAGTATTCTGCTAGGTGGATTACTATACCCATGAATTTCATATCATATAGAAAAATACTGGTGTCTAACAGAGTGACAGTTACATTTTAAAGACTATACATCACTGTCTTTATGTCCTTATCTTCAGAAAAATACTAATTTCTTTAAAGATCCACTCTGGGAAGTGGTATGTAGAAATAAGTCATATACATAATGCATCAGAAAATTAGTTGAAAGACATCCCACTTCAGATTTATTTGCTTAGATTATAGATAAGGAGAACACTCCAGTAGATGGAAAGGTTTTAAGGGGAAGAAAGACTGCTGACAATTTTCCCGAGTGGAATATCTCAAATAATTCAACTCCATAAAACATGGAAATCTAATGATGCAAAATATGTGGCTATGACATAAAGGCTTTTTGGCCAGGAAAAGGTTAGGTAATAAAAGGATCAGGTAGATAGTTCGGGTTTACTGTGACTAACAGAACAGAACTAAGAAACTTAAAAAACCAGGCAAGAACATTCTTTGGACAGTAAGATGACTGCATAATTCCTTTTTTCCTTCTGTTTACCCCATACTGCTGCTTATGATAACATTATCTCCCTTACGGCTTCCTTCGCTTATGTCAACTATATACCCATGCTGTCATCTGAATTTAAGGGCAGAGAGGGAGGGAAGAAGGAAACCACTATTATGTGGCAGGCATTTTGTCACATGTAATCTAAATCCGTATTCAATATTCTAAGAACACAGAATGGTTAAGAGTAGAGAAAAGATTAGCACACAATACCCACTTGTCAAACATGATTTCCTGGAGACTTCAGGGTGTGGTTACGTAAGTGGTTAACTGATGGGACAAGGTAGTGAGATACATCACTTGCCAATCACATCAGGCACAAAGCCTTCACACCCTTCCTCAGGAAAGGTATGGACATATCTTACCCACTGGCTATATTTACAACTGCACCCCAATCCCTGACATGCTCTTTAGAAGACTATGTGTGAACCCAAAAGGGAAGTCATTCCCGGTATAAATAACATCTGGTTTCCCCCCCCAACCCCCAAAACAGGACAGTACTGAGATACATTTAGTAGTCCCTAAAGGAACGTCCTGATTACAGAAATAAAATATATTCTTTCACTACGGTCCTAAAAATGTTCCGAAGGAAGGCCTATGTCCCAATTTGAGGGTAAAATTGAGTAGTTGTGCCAGACAAGGGGAACAGGTAGGGGCAATCCTGTATACCCAATATTAAGTTGTGAAATGGATATAATTTCTTTGATACATTATTTGGGTGTTGAGATGGAAAAAATGTTTTCATAAGGGATTGATTAAAAATATTTTTTAGGCTGGGCATAGTGCCTCACACCTATAATCCCAGCACTTTGGGAGGCCAAGGTGGGTGGATCACTTGAGGTCAGGAGTTCAAGACCAGCCTGGCCAACATGGTGAAACCCCGTCTCTACTAAAAATACAAAAATTAGCCGGACATGGTGGCACGTACCTGTAGTCCCAGTTAGGAGGCTGAGGCAGGAGAATCACTTGAACCCTGGAGGCAGAGGTTGCAGTGAGCCAAGATCACACCACTGCACTCCAGTCTGGGTGACAGAGTGAGACTCCATCTCAATAAAAATAAATAAAACTGAAAATAAAACATTTTTAAAAATAAAGTTTAAGTAGATAAAAGTGCCAAAGTTTTAGACTTTCAAATATCCTGGGAATATTTTATCTTTGTTTAGAGGATCAAAGTTTGGACTTTCATTTCTTCCTCTGCCTCTCCTCATCCCACCCCCAATCTGCCCTCCCAGTGCTGGTGCAACCCAAATACTGCAAATTGGAAATAGGAAAAAAAAGGATATAATTATTTTTTATTAGGTGTTTTAATAAATTGGCAAAAGTTAGTATATTTTAGAATGAATTATGATTTTGAATTAAAAAATTTTGAGCTATGCACAATATAGATTTATTCTTTTAGTAACACTACATAGCTATGTGCAAAATTTTTTTTTAAAAAGAGCATTAAAAAAATGGAAGATACACACTAATTTGTGGGAGCTAAAAAATTAAAACAATTGAACTCATGGAGATAGACAGTAGAAGGATGGTTACCAGAGGATGGGAAGGGTAGTAGGGGGTTGGGGGATGGTTAATGGGTACCAAAAAAAAAAAAAAAGAACAAGATCTAGTATTTGCCAGCAAAACAGGGTGACTGTAGTCAATAATACTTTAATTTACATTTTAAAATCACTGAAAAAGTATAACTGAATTGTTTGTAATACAAAGAATAAATGCTTGAGGTGATGGGTATCCCATTTACTCTGATGTGATTATTATGTGTTATATGGCTGTATCAAAATATCTCATGCACCCATATATACACCTACTACATGCCCACAAAAATTAAAAGACAAAGAAAAGTTAAAAAAAATAAAAAAAGGAGAAAGAGTGAAAATTCCATAATTTACAGTACTGATTATGGAATATTAATGAAAAAGAATTCTCATTAATATCTGTATGTACAGCTTATTATGGAATTTGTATTACTCCCAAATAACACCAGAAATTTATAATAATGCAGGTATTTATTGTCAAAGGAAAGCGATGTAGTTAAATACTTTAGGAAAAATTCAAAATTTAAAATCTAAACAAAGATAAAATGTTCCCAGGAGGATGAACCTCAGTATATAACACATACTGTCCCCAAGCCTGGATCTGCAATACATAACGATACTAGCCTTTTTTAGTAAAGTGATTTTAAAAGATAAGGCAGGATGGGACCATTTATTTTACAGAGGTTTCACTCTATTCCAGTAACTTCTCAAGCAATAAAATATATCTATGTCTCATTACTGCAAACGCCAGACTTTCTATCATTTCAATTATTCAGCCAAATCTGTACCATTTCCATTTTATTTGAATTAAATGTTATTTAATTATCTTTTTGATGTCAGTAATCTAACTAGCATGAAGATTTTTCTTAAGAATAAGGTGAAACATAAAGCAAAGATCTTATAAACATTAACAGTGAACATCACACAATTTGTCTGCACAGCATACTCAGTATCCTTTTCTCTGAGGCATAGAAAAATTATTTCAATAGTAATTAGTATCATATAAGGAAACAAAGAGTCCCAGAAACACAGTGTAGTTTCTAAAATCTGAAAGGCACTTCAAATGCAGTTAATACTGATGCATGTCTGTCCACTCCAAAACATATCAAGTTCTTATTTTCTGCACCAGACATAGATTCGCATCTAACAGAAAATGACAGCCAGTTATTTTCTCAGCCTCCCTCACCCTCAGACAAGACCCTTAAGTCTTCCTACATTAGCTCCAGATGTATTCAGTTAATGCCCCATTGGAACTGCTTTGCTTTCTAAACAGAGACAAATACAGAAGGCTTTTTAATGCTTTCCTAATTAGAAAGCTTCATTTCCTGGCATTCCCATATTAAATATCTGGAATAATTTTCTCGATGTGGGCTGGTTTCATTCACCAAAAAGAAAATAATGCCTTCCCTTTTCATTAATTTCTTTCCCCACCATAACTTTTACAATGCTACCCAAATTTTGAGGTTATTTGGCAACCCTGTTAGGTGTCACTAACAATTTCTTGTGCTCAACAATCCAGTAAATAGCATAAATCCTCTAGATTTATTTAGTGCTTAAGATTTTCAGTCTTATCAGTTTATCTTTACAATATTCTCCTGCAGGTGGGTGACAAGCAAACACCATCATCCCTGTTTTACATGGGACAGAAAGGAGCAAGAAACAGAACCCTGACAAAATCACTTTGCCATCAATTTAATGCATGGCTTTTAGTGATTCGAAAATAGAACTCCTGATGACTTATTTCTAGTTCACATTCCTGCCCTTTGCTAAATCAGGCAGTCTCCTTTTGCTTTCCTTAATTCATGCACTTCTAAAATTTCAAAAAGAATTCTCATTAATATTAAAACAGTAGCCTACTGAAACCAAGTTTTCTTTTTAAAAGAAGGGAAAAGAAAATGGTGTGCAAACAGTCTTAATGAGTTGATCTTCAAAACACCACTAGCAACGACAGAGAAGACCTATCATTTTCAACAGGGGAGAGAAGACCTCTCTCCCAGCTCTCCTTTATTAAATATTTGGTAAGAAATAAATAGAAACAGATGGCTCTAGACAGCATATGAGCAGGAAAGCATTGCCCCATGGGACAGAATGACTCAGTCTCATGGTCAGTCCTGGCCCACAGCACAGACTCTAGCTTCAAAGGACAGAATGCTGCCATCTAAGGTGGCCATCTCGAGGGGGGGACACGGTACCTCCGGAGCCGGGGTTTCTAGGGGCTCATTTTCTTCGCTGTCACTTGAACTGCTCTCGCTCTCCGAGTCTGAGGAACTGTCTGAGTCACTGGTGCTTTCTGACTCTGCACTGCTGGAATGTGCTGATGCCACTGGTTCTGGAAGGGACTGTGGAGCACTGCAAAGCAACCAAAAGATAAAATTAGAAGGCACGATGCAAGGTGGATTTCTTCTTTCTCCCTTGCCCATTTTTCTGCTACTCAAAAGGGCAGGCCTTGGTATTAGATACACTGCTAAACTATCACATCATCCAACTGAGAGAGGCCCAAAGTAGTTTAATAGAAAAGCAAAAACCTCTGAAAACTGTTCGCCAGATAAATGCATAAAAGAGAAGCCTGTGAAATTTTACTCCTGAAGAATATGTCAAGTGATCTAAAATTTAAGTTAGATGCTGGGTGCTTCATATCAAGGGTTGGTAAACCATTGCCTAGGCTGGCTGCCTGCTTTTCTAAATAAAGTCCTATTGGAAGACACCCATACCCATTTTTTTAATGTACCATGTCTGCTTTTATGCTGCAATGGCAGATTTGAACAGTTGCAATAGAGACATATATGGCCCACAAAGCCTAAAATATTTACTATCTGGATCCTTTAAGTTTGCTGGTCTCTGCTACGCGTAACCAAATCAAATTAATTTCTGTAAGAAAAGCCAATAAGTTAAAATCTCCCTATATTCTCTAAACAAGAACTGGGTGGTAGCCAAAGACCACTAAATATAAATGGTGTTCCTTTGCAAGGTGAACTCAAAAGTAACCAACCATCCACACTTCCTGGCAGAACTACAAAATGGACCACTCTTTGTAAGTGGCTTAGGGAGCATCCCCAAATATCAGCCAAAGTAGAGATTATCTACTCCAAATTTTAAGAATGGGGCAATAAATCTAAGTTAGTGAGAAAACACATTGATCACACTGCTAGACACATATAGAATTTCAAAGCATATATAATCTTAAAGCTTCACCCTAGATGGTATTAATTAAAGCAATAAGTCATTAACTATAATCTGGACAGATTTCAAATCTACCTAAAATATTTTCAAAATAGATTTGTAAAGAACATATTAGAATAAAAATTATTAAACAATAACAAAATCACTAGTTGAGGTAATTTTAAAACACACATGATACCACTGTACAATTTCCTCACAGAAATGCGGTACCCAGTTTGTGGCCCTGTCTCCACTGGCAGCTGAAGAGCATAAGCCAGTGATGAGCAAAAGGGGATACACTCTCAATGTTACTCCTGCCTCAAATTTGTACCCCTGCTTGGTCTCTTCTTTTTCCTTTTCCTTCACTTTTAGAAGTTAGGCTACCTTGTCATGTTTTATGAGTCGTCATAACCCAGGAGAAATTACTGAACAAAACCAGATATAATTAAACAAGCAAACCTTATGAATCGGTAAGAGTGCACATAATTACATGGGCTTCCTCCACATTAACTGTAACATCCCCTGCATAATGGACAAGATTTTATTGCTAATGTTGTCTCTGAGTGGATGAGCACATCTCAAGTGAGTAAAATAACTTTGTCCACAAAAGGCAGGTACCTGGTATATTACCAGAGGAAAATATTATAAAAGTAGTTCAAATAGTTCATATTTTCAAAAATTAAATCATCACATTTCCTAGAGTATGGCTGGCTTGTTCCATTTCCCATCACACTAAAATGTACTGCTGGTCATTTTGAAAAGCACCTGAAACAATATGAAAATTCATGTAACTAAGAAAATAGGCATAATGGAAAAGAAGTTCTGGAAATAATTGAGCTTTATTGAAAACAGCAAATCCATTACCTCCATTAAAACACTGGGCTCGTCAGTTTAACTTTTCAAACATTGATTACCTAATACTGATGATAAACTGCATTTTAAGCTTGTTTGTAAACTCCTTTTTTGAGACAGAGTCTCGCTCTGTCACCCAGGCTGGAGTGCAATGGTGTGATTTCAGCTCACTGCAGCCTCCATCTCCTGGGTTCAAGCGATTCTCCTGCCTCAGCCTCTCGAGTAGCTGGGACTACAGGCACGCACCACCATGCCTGGGTAATTTTTGTATTTTTAGTAGAGACAGGGTTTCACCCTGTTGGCCAGGCTGGTCTCAAACTCCTGACCTCAAGTGATCTGCCCACCTTGGCCTCCCAAAGTGCTGGGATTACAGGCGTGAGCTAGCACACCCAGCCTGTAAACTCTTAAAAATCTTTAACATCTATACTGATGATGTAGATGAGTGTGGGGCTCTCGCTTCTGTAGGGTTAACAACCTCCCTATGGCTGATTTAAGCTTCCAAAATATTAAACAGGTACTTTCCTTTTACTGTGATCCTTCAGCTCCTTCCCATGAAAAAACTGTGAAAGTACTAAATAAGGCTTTATTTTTCCCATTTGGTAAAAAATTGCAAACATTCTGTACAGATGGGGAGAAACCCACACGGTACCTTGGAGGTGCAGATGAGGAGGGAGGCTTCTCTGGGGTCTAGGCATTCACAATAAGGGGAAGAAAGACCAGGAAAAGAACAAAAAACAGGTTAGAACAAGCAGCTCAGATCTGTTAGATGGATTTAAAAGGACTCCTGGTATTACAGGCTGTGCAACACTTACTTGTTCACTGTCACTGTCCTCACTGTCACTGAGCTGAAGGTCGTCCTCGAGCATGCTGGAATGGGCAGGGACACAGAGAAGAATGAATGTGAAATGATTTCTAACAACTTTTCTAGCATGTAAATAGAAAATATGCCTAATTAAACAAAAGAGAAAGAGGATATGTATAAGTTTTCTTTATTTATTAAAGGCTATAATTTCCTGAAAATGTAAGTTTTACAATTATACAATTACAATGTACGAATACAACTATATAATTATACAATTATAACACAGAAACCAATTAAGTGCAAGCCTCTTACCATCTCAAAACAGACTCTTTCACACGCTACAACATTGAAGCAGAACTACCACAAGACAAGGATTCATTGCGAGCCCTGACACTAAAGTCCTCCACTCCTAATTAGTGAGGTCAGGGTCCATGCAAACAAAACAAATGGGGAGGGATACATAATATACTCAATTACTTTCTTCCATAAGCTCTAACTGAACTAGAGTAATTAGCCATTCAATGAATTAAAGTTGAATGAATGAATATTTGTAAAGCACTCAGAACAGTGCCAGGCACATAAAAAAATTCAACATTAGAATTAAATACACAGTAAGATGTATGATGCTATCAAGGCAAATATCATCCAACAGTGCAGTTACTTTACATTTCTGTCTAAGGGACATTATTAATAGTGAGCTTTATTTTTCACATGTAATAAATTATTCTCTTTTGCCTATGTGAACACTGATCAATGGGAGGAACAGTAATACAAACACGATTGTCTACAGATTATGTTTAAACTTATTGCTATTGTTTCAGTGGGGGGAAAAAAAACCACTTCCTCAAATTTGGATTAATGTATCTGTGGGCATTCTGGCTTATGGTGAACCTAAATAGTAAAAAGCAAACATCTGTCAATCTGTACATGTGTTGTCAAATTTTAAAAACTCCACCACCCTTAGCCTTCTTCCATGGAAATACCCACATATCACAGGAATGAATCAGCAATTGCTTCCTCTCTTCCTTTTCCCCCAAATTTTATGAGCATGGCTATTAGAGGAAATGTTATAAGACTGAAAAGAAAAAAATAGTCTTCTGGAGTATTACCAATGCTCCAAAAGGCAAATTATTAGAGGTTAAAATCCTTCAGTATTTCCAAAAATACCTATTCAAAAATCTGACCAACAATTTTTACTGCAAAGCCACTATCTACCACTGAAGAAAGCAGGCATGGTGTCTTTGGAAATCCTGGTAAAAATCACTATATTTTCTAATGAAAATGAATAACACTTGGCTGTTTCGTAAATGACCGCCTACATGAGGTGGTAATTCTGCCAAGAAACAACTTTCATAAATGTACTAAAAACATACTGGGATAAGTTTCTAAATAAAATGAAAACTGTTAGTAACTTGTAAATGTAGATCTTGCTCAATATTTATCTAACAGAAGCTAAATTCATATTTTTATTTCTTTTTGAGACAGGGTGTCACTCTGTTACCCAGGTGCGATCTTGGCTTACTGCAACCTCCGCCTCCTGGGCTCAAGCAATCCTCTTGCCTCAGCCTCCTGAATAGTTGGGACTACAGGCACAGGCCACCATGCCCGGCTAATTTTTGTGTTTTTGTAGAGATGAGGTCTTATTATGCTGCCTAGGCTGGTCTAGAGCTCCTGGGCTCAAGCGGTCTGCCCACCTCAGCCTCCCAAACTGCTGGGATTACAGGCGTGAGCTGCCCTGCACAGCTAAATTCATATTTTTTCAAGGCTATAAAATACAGCCTTCAGTCATAGGACTTGTCAGTTAGCAACATAATGGTATACAAAAAAAAGTCACTCAACAGGTTTATTGCTAAATGGTGGCTTGGCTGAGATATACACAAACAAAAGATAAAAGATGTATCTTTGAAATAAACATAAAGTATAATACAACCAGAAAAAAATCTGGCAAAGTGTATTCAGTATTAGTCACCAGCCACAACAAAACAAAAAATTGACCTCTTTCTTAGTTACTAGGTTTGTTTTGAATAAAACTGATTTGCCTTAATTCCTGTAACATCAATGATCATGTAACCCAACTACACTTCCTGTTTTGAGCACAGGATTAAAAATTCTGTAACTTTCTCTTCTAGCTACCAAACATCTAACTTCCAAGAATATACTCTCCTAAAGTAAGTCAGAAAGTTAGAGAAAGTTCTGACTTTTGGCTCCACTTCCTCTTCAGGATAAACAGGCACCATGAAAATGCTGTCCCAGATTCTAAAAATTTTCCCTTTAGAGAATTACATAGATGGTAACAAAATAAGCCTACAGATACAAAACCTATTCCAAACCTAAAGAGTAGGGGACTGTGATCTCTGAAGGAAGACTGCAAAAGCTGTCTCCAAAGAAACACTCAGAAATGATAAACCAGTATGGTCAAACAAAAGCTCTCCTCCCTCATTTGGGATGTATTGGGATTTATACATAAAGTATTTTACTTAATAAAAATTTGTGAGTATAATTTATTTGATAAAGAATAAACATATCTCACATGAGAATCAGCAGATATGTGTATTACTAGTGTCTGCTGGCACAGCCAAGAGTAACCACAAAATATTCCAGGAAGCATGATTTACTGTATCACCAGAGGTGGGTATCTCAACGTACACTAGCATGCTATTATTAGAGGAGAAAATGGCAGCAAGAAAAAAATTTTTTTCTAAAGTTTTTGATTAAAAAACATGTACAACATCTACTTTTAAGTTACATGTCATAACTAAGTTATGTTAAGATAGAAAATTAATCATGAATGCCATAATTTTTTTTAAACAGAAAATCTATGTAGCTGAAGATAGTTTGATGACAGGTGAAGGATTTTCAGACATAAGGACAAATTTTAAAGGAATTTAAATTTCTTTTAAATTTAAGAGGCTAAGGTCGTCTGCCTGTCCCACAAACTGTATTTGAAGCCAAGCACATACTATATGTGAAGAATCAGTCCTTGAATGTGAAGAATGAGGAGACGAACTACAGCACACCTGGGTGAGCACCTCTGTCTCCATGACAAGAGAATCCAAATCTCTTAGACCCAGTCTCAGTCATAGCAATAAAGCCTAGGTCAAGAGAACAGAAAGCTCAATGGATATGCTTCTTCTTTCTCACCTATAAGTTTTTTTGAATTAGGATCATTTTCACCTTTATATTCTGTCTAGAAACTGGTAGGTATCCTAAAAAAGCAGGCTGAATGAATAGGACCCCTTTGTTGAATAATAGTACCACGTAGCTATGCCCACTATGTGATCAGAACAGACACTGCCTATCATTACAATCCTGTGTGGTGGCTTTTGACCATCCCTTCACATTCTAAGGATGAGGAAAACAGCCACCTGACATGCCCAAGATCATGAAGCTGGCACATGCTGGAGCTGGGATGCAATCTATCCCATCTGATACAAGATCCCCTTGTTCTGGCCAATGCATTACACAATGGTTAAAAAACCCAACTGACAGAATTAAATCTAAGTTCCAGAACCCACCAAGAGAAAGACTTTGATTTAAAATAAAACTACTTTCCTATTGGAACTCAGTATGTTATGTTTCCCTTATGAAGATAAATTAACTTTTAAACCTTATATACTTTAACTAGTCAAATAACAAGTTTCATTTCCAAACGCCAAGTCAAGGCAGTTATTTCAAATCATATAGAACTGTATTACCTACTTTGATACTGTTCAAAAGAAGCCAAATTGCTCAGGTAAAGTAACTCTTTACATGTAGATTTAATCACATTTTACATTTGGTTAGGTAAACTTTTTGCTTACAGGTAACAAACAATTCTCAAAACCCTTTGTACAAATGCATTTTTCAGGCAGCTGTTCTAGCAAAGCTTAAAGAGCCACATACAGGTTCTGGCAGGCACGCTGCAGTGAGTCAACCCGATTGCTACTGTGTGAAGACATAAAGACAAGTCGCCATTTATTTTCCATTTCTTAGTACTGGGCTTGCCCAAAGCTTTCACTGCCAATATTTTATAACATCTCAATTCAGACCCCAAAAGTATTTACATAACCTTATTTCTTGGCTTAACATTTCTTATGATCATTTTGAGAAAGAGCAAGTGAAGTCAAGCTCATAGTGGTTATTTAAAATTAGTAAGTCACATCCATGGTATCAGGTGTGCTAAAAATAATAAGAAAAGTAACACTTTTCAGGAACCACTAACAAGTATGTGAGAATGTGTAAACTTATAGAATCCGACAGATCTGAAACTGATCCGGGGATAGGATGGGCAATGGCACACAAGGCAGGACAAAGCTGAGCTCCAGAGCACATCCAGAATCCCAGAAATTTTTTTTTTCTTTTTCAGACAAGGTCTCACTCTGTCACCCATGCTGGAGTGCAGTGCCACCATTATGGCTCACTGCAAACTCTTCGCCATCCAGGTTCAAGTGACCCTCCCACTTAAGCCTCCTGAGTAGCTGGGACTACAGGTTTGTGCCACCATGCTTGGCAATTTTTTAAAGAAATCTTTTGTAGAGACGAGGTCTTACTATATGCACAGGCTGGTCTCAAACTCCCAGACTCAAGCAGTCCTCTCGTTTCAGCCTCCCAAAGTGTTGGGATTACAGGTGTGAGCCACCGTGCCTGGCCCTAGAATCCTGGGATTTTCAAAGCAATCAGGCTCTGATTCCTTTCTTGATGTATGGCAGAAATAAGGACTGCCCATGCGTTCTAAGAGACGGTGGGAGGTTACAAATTATGAAGCAGGCTAAACAAAGAATAGATGAAAAAGTAAAAACGCAGATCTCCAGCAGTTGTGACACAACATATAATAGGAACTCTCCAAATGGTGACAATAGTTAGAAGGCAGAATTCAAGTTCACGGGAAACTTTCCACAGGAATTATGGGATAACAAGATAGAGAGGAAACTGACTCTACGTGATTAACTCTAGTGAAAGAGGTTAATGGTTGATATGATAAAAATGGTTACTGGAGTTATAAAAGATTATTTAAACTCCATGGATGAAGTGAAGATTATCTGATGTCAAATAAGGAAATGAGAAAAATCACAAGAGTGTAAATGAGGGAAAATCTGAAGTTAAATCAGTAAGATTAAATCAGTCAAGTATGACAAGGTACAAGAACGATATACTTTCAACAGAAACAAAATCTAAAATATTACTTTAAATCATGTCTATTAAATACTGTGTATAGGTATTCAATCAAGTTTATCGTGTAATATCTTTCCTTCTGCATTTATTCTGAGCACTTACTATGTGCCAGGCACCGCTCTAGACCCTATGGCTACAACTCTGAGCCAAAAAATATCCCTGCTAGTCTAGAGGAGGAAGACAACTAAAATACACCATTTCTCAATGGGTAACAAGCCTGTGGAGGGAAAAGGATAAAAGAGAAAGGATGGCTAGAGGTCACTCTTTTACACAGGGTAGTTAGGGAAAACTACTGATAAAGGCCACCCCAGGTCACAGCTGAAACGAGGGAGACAGCACAATGCAAGTCTTGTGGGGAGAGTCATCAGAACCCCAAAAAGAGCAGGGAGGCCAAGGCTGCCAGAATGGAAAGTGGACATGTGCGTCACGGAGGGGCCGTGGTAGGGGATAGGTTATGGAGGTTCTTGGAGGCCCTTGCTAGGAGGCGAAGGAGGCAGGAACGTTAATATGCTTGTGAAAGTGGACCACAACTTGTTGGTTTAACAGCCCAGCATCCCACAGAGAGGGTAAAATACACAAACTACCCTTAAGGCTAAGATTCCTACCAATTAAAATATATTTTATTCAATCTTTCAATCTATGTTTAAATTAGCCTAGGGTCACTTATTGTAGTAAATTAGCAGTTATGATGTAAAATGACACTTAAAGGGACCCTTAAGGGCTCCCCCAAAACCAGATTTTATATATGCAAATCAGCTCTTTCAAAGTAATCACTTTAAAAAAAAAAAAAAAGACTCCCTAAGGTTTTCAAAAGCTTTCAAAGCCTACAGCATAATCTGTCAAGCCCCTTTCAAGTTGGCAAATAGTCTCTGCCTTTCTCTTATCAAATGTCACCCTCTCTGGGAGACCTTTCTGGACTCCTCTTTTCCCTGAAGTATAACTACTATCCAAAGAATTCCTCTCAACCCTGTCACTGTCACATCCCTTGTTCTGTACTATATGCCACCTACAGTTTGTTACAAAATATTTTGTCTTATTGACTACAGTTTCTCCAAGTACCTAAAACAGCATCAAGCACACAGCATGTGGGGCCGGGCACAGTGGCTCACACCTGTAATCCAAGCACTTTGGGAGGCCAAGGTGGGCGGACTGCCTGAGTCCAGGAGTTCAAGACAAGCCTGGGCCAAACGGCGAAACCCCATCTCTACTAAAAATACAAAAATTAGCCAGGTATGGTGGCGTGTGCCTGTAGTCCCAGCTACTCGAGAGGCTAAGGTGGGAGGATAGCTTGAACCTAGAAGGTGGAGGTTGCAGTGACCCGAGGTCACCCCACTGCACTCCAGCCTGGGTGACAGAATGAGACCCTGTCTCAAAAAAGGAAAAGAAAAAGTGAGATCAACGCCTAGTGAAAAAAATTTTAATTAATAAATGTTCTGTGATGGTGAAGGCTTAATGCAGATCTACAAATGTACAAATAACCAGCACAAATGTTTGTTCCTTGTTTTTGGGAAGCAGAAGAACTGTGGATAAGGGATGTAGATACTACTTCAATATCAAGTTCTAAGCTTTACACATGGGGCAGATTTCTACTACTTCCATAATGTTTATCAGCAAATTGTACTTCCAGTTAGACATGCCATTGAAATATCCAGGTTCAAACAGTATAAGCTAACATTTGAAAACAAGAGGAAAATTTTAATTTCCTTAGGCTAAGCATGATTTAAATATGCTACAAGTAAAGCATGTCTTCGGACTTAATTCTAGAACATTTCAGCCGACACTACTTATGTCCTGATGTGACAATTTTATATTACAATAAACAGAATGAGTCTTCCCTTGCTCTTTACCAAAATATTTAAAAGCCAACAATGTTTTGAGTAAAAGTTGAAAACTCGGGCTCATTTGAAAAGGTATCAGACTCACCCCAGCCTTTATTAACTTGGCACCAGTCTTTCTCATCCAGCTCAAGGGACAATCCCAATCTCAGCCTTCACATCCAGATACTTCCCTCACTTCAAAAGAAACTTTCCATATAAGTAATAAACATTTCAAATTGCTATAATGACTAATTTCTGTCTCTTATTTTAAGTAAGTGTTGATTTCAGAGGCCAAAAACAAGAAAAATAATGGAGGGCACCTTTTTGTAAGGACTTGGCAATTTTGGGGTAGGGGAAGAAACAAGTTAGCCAGAATATACAAATAAATTGCTTTTTAGTTTCTAAAATATTAACATTTTTGTCCTCTTTCAGAGGCTGACAAATGCACTGACACCAGTAAACTAAATCTGGCTGCACAGAAAGAGAACTGTCCACAATTATATGAAGGTCACAGTTACTGTACAGAAAAAGGAAATACTTTATACTTTGTCCTCAGCACTTCACAGATCTAAGCCTTGGAAAGGAAGAGGATTCCAAAACCAAGAGCCCTTAAACAAATACACCCTCTCTTAAACTTAGCGGCAAATTGCACTAACATCCTAGCTAATCAGTTACCTACAGAACTTTACAGAAGGAATTCATTATTTGAGAAATAACTACAGCTCAAACTACAAGCTGAACCATTATATTTAATTTCACAACTACATCATTCTACCACGTTGCTACCCCCTACCCATATCTGAGTTAATACAGACTGCTCGCAAGCTTATCCTTTACTACTGGGCCTCTCTTTTATCCTCTTGTATGTCCTATTCCACTTGTCTAAGGATTCCCAAGTCCTCACAACTCTGAAAGAAAAAGCATTAAGACCTAGATTGATTTTTTAAATCAAAGTGTAAATGACCCTGCAATTATTTTCTGACATTCAAAATGCATTAGAATATCTCCCTAGCACTCTATGTGCCACTCAAATAGCTTAACTGCATGTCAAAGAATGCTAATGCTGACAACAGATCAAATCAACCCGCGAGCACTAAAAGATTTGCCACACAAAATCTGAAACGACTGCAATTTGCCAATTAATTGGGACACCACTTTCTTCTAATCTCCATTAAAAGTGGGTTCATAAAAGTCATTCCTTTTTCCCAAGGGTACATTTCATTTTGGCACTTATCAATACCACCACGTCTACCCCCCACATAATCACCAAGTCCACACAACCCTCATTATCTACTCGGCCTCAGCATCACTTCTCTTCTGTGTTACTCTTACCTCTCCTCCCTTCCACTAGGTCCTACTTCTACCCCTTCTGTAAATCTATTAGGATCATCACAAATATTCTTTCCTTGATAATTTTATATGTACTAAATTAATAGTTTTTATAAAGCAAACACTATGTGTCACAAGATATACTTGTTAGCAACTTTCAGGCACCTTTGATTTGAGTGGTTTAACACTGCTATCAAGAAAACCACTCATTTCACTGAGTGGTGTCATCACAGGAATGGTCTGTCTCTGAAAGCTCATGGAAATTGGAGTGGTAGGGTGTGACTTTTGCCTGCTCAGTCTGAGGCTACCTCTCAGGCGTAGATCAGACCCAGCTGCCTTTCTTCCTCTACCCACAGGCCAGAGACACAGTCACTATCCGACTTTGGTGCAATTGCTCCACCCACTCTACTCCTGGGAGAGCTCCTCTCCTCTATGCTTACAGTCAATTGGGATACCCAGGCTTTAACATCCCTTCCTGGCTGCCCCAAAGACAATGGTCAGGGCCTTTTATGGTCTACAGGGCTTGACAACCACCCATCACAAAGAAATACCCGGTGTAAAACCCTGGGGAGATTACAGAACTTCTACAGAATTCTTACAGTTGTGGTCCTTGATCTGCACATTCTACTCCTTACCAGCCATCAACTGGTTTAACAAACCTCCTCCCTTCCTTAAATGTAATCCATGGCAGTGAGTCTACAGTCTTAGAATTTAGCAGCCAGTAAAATTTCCAAAAAGATAAATGGAGTGTAGTGGTGTGTGCGGGTAATCCAGCTACTCAGGAAGTTGCAGCAGGAGGATCACTTGAGCCCAGCAGTTTTAAGACAAGCCTGGGCAACATAGTGAGCCCCTGTCTCTAAAAATATGTTAAAACACAAATATGTAAAAATTAAAAAGGAAAAAAAGAAAAGGTGAAAGAGAAAAGGGAAAGGAAGCCGGGCATCATAGGAGCCTGTGCCTGTAGTCCTAGCTACTCAGGAGGCTGAGGCAAAGAATTATTTGAGCCCAGAAGTTTGAGGCTGCAGTGTGCTATTTGGGTTTGTGAAGAGCCACTGCACTCCAACCTAGGCAACAAAGCAACCTTGTCTCCAAAAAGAAAAAGAAAAAAAGAGGGTAAGTGTGGAAGCTCACATCTGTAATCTCAGCACTTTGGGAGGCTGAGGCTGGAGGACTCCTTTAGCCCAGGAGTTGGAGACCAGCCTGGGCAACACAGGGAGACCCCATCTCTACAAAAAAAAAAAAAGCCAGGTGTGTTCCTGTAGTCTGTAGTCCTCTGTACTCCAGCCTGGGTGACAGAGCAAGACCGTGTCTCCAAAAAAAAAAAAAAAGGAATAACAAAAAGTAACATTTTACTTTCCCAGCAAAAGGCATTAAAAACAACAACAACAAAAAACCTCATCATCTACCAGTACCACAAATAAAATACATTCTTACCACATGCACAAAACCCGTCTTTCAGACCAAAAAAACACCCAGCCTTCTTGTTCCTTTTCCCCTCATTTGGCCATGGTGAAATGAAAATAAAGTACATTAAGGAACTGGCACTTGGGAAACAAACAGTTAACCCAGACCCACATTTAGTCATGGCAAGGAGATAAAATAACCTCTCCAGCTCAATATATAGTTTTTTAAATAATCCATAGCAATCCCCACCTTCCAAAATACATGGAACAAATATTGTGCCTAAAACTAAAGGAAAGCTGGAGCTTAAACTCCTGGGCCACCTGAAACCCTGAGACTAGCAACACAGAGTTAGTGACAGATGAGATACGGGAGGAAGGCCTCCTCACTTAGTCCCTATGACCACCTCTTGTCATATGAAAGTAAAGTAGTAAGAGTTCAATACCATCAAGAAATGACAAATTGGGTCAAAATGCCAATTTAAAAATCTTTAATATGCAGTCTAAAACGTTCCAAAAACCCAAAATATATCTGGACTTACTGGCCTTAATAAAGAATAGCTAGGCAATAAGATTAGCTCTTTATTAGTAAATTAGGCCAAAAAAGGGCGGAAAATCTTCAATTGTGCACATCCCCCAAAACTTATTTCCAACAGCGAAAGCTATTTAAGAATGACATCTTAAAAGCCAAGGCCTTCTGTTCCCACAGTTAAAATGTAAATAATGACTCAAAAACCCTTTTTTCCCCTCAAGAAGAGCCTTTAGCAAACTCTCCAGTGGTACATAGACCTTCAACAGGGGAACTTAATCCAAGTATTAAGCCAGGCGCAGTGGCTTATGCCTGTAATCCCAACACTTTGGGAGGCTGAGGCAGATGGATCACTTGAGGTCAGGAGTTCGAGACCAGCCTGGCCAATATGGTAAAACCCTCTCTCTACTAAAAATACAAAAATTAGTCGGGCATGGTGGTGGGCATCTGTAGTCCCAACTATTCGGGAGGCTGACGCATGAGAATCGCTTGAGCCCGGGAGGTGGAGATTGCAGTGAGCCAAGATCGCGCCACTGCACCCCCACCTGGGCAAAAGAGTTAAGACCCCAACTCAAACAAACAAGCAAAAAAAATTAATGTGGGCCCTTTCTTCCCTTTACAATGCAGCAGTGTCTTATTAATGTCATTACATAAAAGCAGAAAAGAAAAATCTAAGCAATGCATTTACATGAGACATTACAATTTCATACTACAAATTTTTAATACACAAAAAGCATTTCACTTACGATGACGTTCCTTGCTGAGAATTTGGGTGAGTTTTTGAAGATGTATCATATTGTTCTGTGGGGGAGGGAAACATTATCAGAGCGGCACAACGACACATATTTACAAGATCATTAGTTGTAAGTTCTTTTATGTCCATCCCCACTTTTTACCTAAACACACTGCACTTGATACAATCTTGCCATTATAAGATGACATTTATGTTACTTCTAGAAAGAATGCTTGTTCAGAATCAAAAACCTCTCAATATGCCAAAAACACTTTGAAAAGCACTGCTTGCAGCATACCCTACCTATGATGCCAGGAACTTTCTTACCTGTTGGAAGACCTCCCTGTCCTTGACAGGGGTGGAGGCCCACATGGAAGCATTCTGCCAGGGCTATGCTCCCAGCACCCTGGCCCCCATGTGACTTTACATAGATATCAGTGATTTGTTATCACTCTCTTTCAACAGCCCTGTCCTAGGTGCTCTCCATCCCACCTGTCCCTTCATTATTCAACTCCCCACCTGCAATTCATTCATTCAGCAGCTATTTATAGACTACCTCATAGATACCAGCATGTTTAAGGCATTTGGCCCTGTCCTCAAAGAGCTCACAGCTGACTGAGGGACATGAAACGGGTCCATAAATATCTGTAATCCAAGGCAGTGTGAGATTAAGTACACAAGTCAATTACATAAATTAACTGACCTGGGAATCCACAGAATGGTTGCTCTCTTGGTAATACCAAAGAAGGCAAATTAAAGAAAAAACAAAATGAATTGTGTCACAAAGGACAGCCAAGATTCTGGCAGAGTGATGCTGGCAAGAGAGAGAGGACAGTGGGAGCAAACATGAAGAAGAGGGTCTGAGTTTGGAAAGGGCAGGGCTGAGGTGCAGAATCTGTGCTGGACAGCACTGAAACAGGCGGAAGCGGCTTTCAGAGGGCTGTGAAGGCCAGAATGGGAAGTTATGACTGTATTTGCTGGGCTATGAGACACATCAATGATCTAAACAGGAATATGACACAGTGATTCCTCAGAAGGATTACTCTGGTAGTGCTACCTGGCATAACTTAGAAGGGAGCAGGAAATGTTACGTGTGGAGGCAGCTGCATTTGTCTAGACATGAGGTAATAGGGACCTGAAACAGAATTGGAAGTGAAAAAGAAACATGGGTACCTTTTAGGCAGGGCTGAATGACATTTCCCACAAATGTCATGTGGAGACCCTTGCATATTTGCAATTAGTCATTTTACCCTCATGGTGGCAGCAGCTCTTATATGATATTTTCAAATGGCCTCCCCTCTGTCTAGAAAGCTAGGACCAAGACTCCAAATGAGATGGGCAGAGGCCCCTCCTCTTCAGACCATTCACAGGGACTCCACACGATCATCTTGACTGGGTTCTAAATTCCACAGGGTCTGGGTTTTGCAATTGTGGACATATAACACTAGGGCATCCAAGTAAAATCCCCCTACCTCTCCTCTCCAGAGACTCTAAAACCTATGTACCAGTACCATAAGATCAGTGTTGAAGAAATCAGAGTTGACTTGCTGGGCATACTTTAAGAAATGTGTGTCTTCTCTTCACTGAAAGCTATATCCATCCATACCCCACCATCCTCTTCATCCTACATGCAACAGACTAGATCCCTCTTTTTCAGGTCACGTTCTCAGAAAGATAAATAAGGCTCCCGGAATAGCAGAAGAAAGTGACAGCAGCATAAAAGATGTGGGGGTAAGCAGCTGGTGAGCCAGGACCTCCAGGAGACCCACCAATGTTGGACAATTTCTCATCAGAGTAACAAGGAATTGGCCCACATTACTGCATAAGGCCAAAGGATGATCCATCCCTGGCCAAGAAAGTGCTTACCAGTTCATCTTCAACCATATTTTGCTAAAAGGGGAAATCAAATGGTTTAATGGACTAAAGGTTCTTTCTAAACCATGAGTTAGCAATAAAACAAACCATGAGCAACCCCGTGGAAGACATACCAGCTGCATGACCAGCAGCCCAAGCAGGCCTAAAGTGGGGGTGGAGTGGTGCATAGCAACCCCATCCACGGCTGAGCTGGTGTTCTGCCTTCAGACCTGTGCACACTCCACTGGTCTGGGCTAGCTGCCAAGATGTGGAGAAAAAAGATTTCCCAATCTTTCCAAGCAGCCATCCATTTCAGTTAATTTTACCTAGCTACTCATACAATACTGTAGCAATACAGTTGGGTTTATTTATCTGCATTTTGGGGAAATTTTAGTTATGACTTCTTTGCAAGATCTTATTCAGTATCTCTACAGCAGGGAACAGCAAATTTTATCTACAGAGGCCAGACAATAAATATTTTAGGTTTTTTGTGCTATACTTTGTACAATAATAGATGAATGGGTGTAGCTATGTCCCAATAAAACTTTATTTACAAAAACTAGCTGCAGGGCAGATTTAACCCTCAGGCTGAAAAAGAATTACATGGCAAACAAATACAGTGGGGCTAGACAAACTGTATGTCATATTCCTTATAAAAATTTCTTAGTTTTGTTTTTTAAAACACAAGAATCACACACTCCAATCTACTGTTGTATACAGTTCCTAGCTCTGAGAGTCACATTTGGTACAGCTACTATGTGTCAGTAATACCGCATTGTGTTTGTTTAGTATTTCACTAAAACATCTTTATTAACTCCCTGCAACAATCTTATTTTGGTTTTTGTTTGTTTGAGACAGGGTCTGTGCTGTCTCCCAGGCTGGAGTGCAGTGCCGCAACCTCTACTTCCTAGGCTCAAGTGATCCTCCCACCTCAGCCTTCCAAGTAGCTGGGACCATAGGCACATGACTCCAAGCCCAGCTAATTTTTGTATTTTTTGTAGAGACAGGGTTCCACCATGTTGCCCAGGCTGGTCTTGAACTCCTGGGCTCAAGCGATCTACCTGCCTTGGACTCCCAAAGTGCTAGGATTACAGGCATGAGCCACCGCGCCTGGTCAACAATTTTAAATTCCACATAAAGAATAGTTTTATATTTGTTCTTCTTTCCTATTCTTTCAACATAGGAAGGCCTCATCTCTGCTGGGGCATTTTTTACTAATGTTTTTATGTTAAACAGTAAAAGCTATGCTTTGTTCTCCAATCCAATAAGCAGTTTCAAATTTACTTACTTTGGTTTTGGGTTACAGAACTGACATGCTGAGAGTCCTAGAAAGAAAAATAAAAATATCTAATTATTAAAAGATTAAGGCTTATAGATTAAAGAGAAAACCGTAGAGCTTTTAATATTAAAAGGATAGTCTTATGAAACCTTCAAATATCTAGAAAAATGGAAACAGTGTAGAGAATACCCATACTACCCATCACAGATTCTATAATTATTTCATTATATGACTTGCAGCTATCCATCTATTCAAACTTTTTCCATGCATAAGTTGAAAACATTGATTAACCTAATTTTAGCTTTCATTGCTTCTCTTCTTTCCTAGAGTTTATTTTTCCTTTGTTGTTGCAAAGATATTTTTACAGAGCTTAGTGCTTTAATTTAAAACAAGCAATAATGAGTCACTGTTTTTTTTTTTTTTGAGACAGAGTCTTGCTTTGATACCCAGGCTGGAGTGCAGTGGTGTAATCTTGGCTCACTGCAACCTCTGCCTCCCGGGTTCAAGCGATTCTTCTGCCTCAGCCTCCCCAGTAGCTGGGACTACAGGCGCCCGCCACCACACCCAGCTAATTTTTGTATTTTTAGTAGAGACGGTGTTTCACCATGTTGGCCAGGGTGGTCTTGATCTCCTGACCTCATGATCCACCCGCCTCGGCCTCCCAAAGTCCTGGGATTACAGGCATAAGCCACCATGCCCGGTCCATGAGTCACATTTTAAAAATCATTAGAAAATAAGTAAATATATTAAGTGGCAAATTTGAGTTTTTGTAGACAGAACCTTTTTATTTTTTTTTGGTGGTAGAGAGACAGGGTCTCACTGTCGTCCAGGCTGGAGTGCAGTGGCTCAATTACAGCTCACCACAGCCTCAACCTCCCGGGCTCAAGTGATTCTCCCACTTCAGCCTCCCAAGTAGCTGGGACTACAGGTGCATGCCACCATGCCTGGCTAGTTTTTGTATTTTTTGGAGAGACAAAGTTTTGCCACATTGCCCAGGCTGGTCTTGAACTCCTGGACTCAAGTGATCCACCCACCTTGGCCTCCTAAAGTGCTGGGAATACAGGCATGAGCCACCATGCCCGGCCTAGAACTACTTTTCACAACAGTATCATGGAAAGGAATAGCTCTCCTACTCTCTCAATATATGTATTATATATATAAATCAATGCACATGAATATCAGATTGAACAAAACACAGATCTGAAGGTGCTATTTCTACATTTTGAAGGTTATCCAAAAGTATAAACCAAAAAAAAGGAAAATGGCAGTGTTTTAATGCATTGTTCATAAATACTGTAACAGAAACACACAAGTCAGCAGTTTATTTGCTTGTTATTAAACCAGCACTAGTGTAACTGATCACATTAAACTCAAGAAAATGTAAGGAGTGTGAGACATGTAAGATGTATGTGCATATATCTAATTCTGAACGAGAAATCACACACTCAATTTCCCTGCCCCTCTGTTTTCCCATCTCTAAAGTAAGAATCCTCAAATGAGAGAATGTATTGGAAAGTCCTGAATGCTTTTTATAAATTATAAAGCTTTATGAAAATCCAAGATGTTCTAAGTTGGAGAATAAATGTTTGAAAGCATTCTGAAGCACTGTAGAAGCTAAATTAATAATAATTTTAACCTCATTTCCAAAGATTTGAACAAGTAATACTTTATCAATCTGCCTCACAGCAATGCCTTATGCTTTTCACTCAAGTGGATGCAATGCCTGCCATACTTTTAAGGAATTACCTTTGCAGGGAAAGGAAACTTGGATGGCTCAGCTGTACTAGGCGTATGTATTGCTGTCAAAGGAGGAGGCCATGAGTGGGTCATTTCCTGGAAAGATATTTGGAAAGGGAAGAAAAAGTAAATTATAAATAGAACATTCATTGCTACTTAACATTTTGAACTTAATGTAGAATGGATTGATTGTAAACGGCAAGTACGATCTTAAAAGTTATTTCATGTACTTTAAAAAAAAACAAACTCCTATTTCAGTGGGCTATGCTGAAAAGTTAAAGCTCTCCAACATACAAAACTAAAAAATGCCTGTTTGTAGAAGACAATCAAGGTATAGAACATGAATGAATTTAACACCCTGAATATTATCAAGCACACAAACTGTATGTAACAGGTACTGCCAAAGCTTGTAGGGCTGTGAAGACTGTAGGTGACAGGTTGGGCTGGAAAAGCAGTCTCTCCTCAATGCATTCTTTCTCCCTCAGCTTCTTTATTGCATTTCCTGGAATTATTTCAGTTCAAAGGAAGAAGAACTTTCCTGTTTGACTTAAGCAAACAAGTAATTCAGGTCACTTGTTCCACTTGGGAGAGTTTTAATGGATTTGACCCTTCCCTGATACACACTATTAGCAAGTAAGAACTGTTTTGAAGGAGAGGAGCTTAAAATTACCTTTCTTTTCCATTGAGAAGCTTAATTTTTACTATTTTCTCAGTTGAAGGAAAGATTTCTAAAACTTACAATTGATATATGTATCTTGACATGAATTCTTCTAAACACATTCACAAATTTTATTTTCCTAAAAATACTTGTTGAAAACAGGTATGTCAGGGAAAAAGATGTGTCAAATTGCAAACACACACACACACACACACACACACACACACACACACACACACACACACACTTTTCTAAAAGGCCAAAATGGCATTGAAGATCATTAACTACAACCCCAACATCTACAGATTGAAAAAAACTGAGGTTCAAAATGACTCAGTCAAGGTACCCCAGGAAGTCGAAGGTGGTTCCCACATGTATCAGACCTGCCCGGCAAACTGGCTTAATACTCAACACGCAGCTGGGTGCAGTGGCTCACACCTGTAATCCCAGCTTTTGGAGGCCAAGGCAGGTGGATCACCTGAGGTCGGGAGTTCAAGACCAGCCTGACCAACATGGAAAAACCCCATATCTACTAAAAATACAAAATTAGCTGGGCATGGGGGCACATGCCTGTAATCTCAGCTATTCGGGAGGCTGAGGTTGCAGTGAGCCGAGATCGTGCCATTGCACTCCAGCCTGGGCAACAAGAATGAACTCCGTCTCAAAAAAATACATACATACATACAAAAATGAGCCGGGCACGGTGGTACATGCCTGTAATCCCAGCTACTTGGCAGGCTGAGGCAGGAGAATGGCTTGAACCTGGCAGGTGGAGGTTGCAGTGAGCTGGGATCGCACCATTGCACTCCAGCCTGGGTGACAGGGCGAGACCCGGTCTCATCAACAACAAAAAAATCGACATGCAACTCTACCAGCAATCTGTGACCCCACAGCATGCTATATTACCCCGCCCGTATAACACATGATGTATTCTAACACCTCATTCTTTTCTAAGTCCTGGCTAACCTGTCTCCACAAAAATGCCATTTGATCCTTGCAACAGCTGGAGATAGCACTCTGGCAAGTACTTCCACTTCCAACCCATGTGCAGGTCTCCCCTTGCCCTTCCCCATTGCAGCTCTGTGGGTTACCACAGCCTCAGGAAAGACTGCAGCGACCTCGCACAGTGACAAGTAACGTAAGTGATGCTGGCTTTCTTAATTTTTGTTAAAAGTGAAATCGTGCCCTTGTTTACTGACTGGCCATCTGCTTTGTTCAGGACACAACAGGAGATCTTTCCTAAAATATACTGGAAAGAATGGCTATAGCCAAAGACCCAGATTGCAATCCTAACTCCAATCCTTACCAGCCATGTCAGCCTAAGTAAGTCATCTGAACCCTAAACCTCAATGCTAAGAGGTAAACTAGAACCACTTACTTTCAAAGTATTATAAGAGTACTTTATGTACAGCACTGAATGAATAGTGCACAGAAGGCACTTAATAAATTAAAAGCATTACAACTTTTAATTAAAAGTCCAGTTTTAAAAGAATTTCAATACTGCACCAGAGAGAGCTTCCTGCTATTTACTTGATAATACTTTAAGGCACAGAACCATTATAACGTTACAATACAAAAACATGTAATAATTAATTGAGAAGGTGTCTGAAAACATCACCCTTACGTTTTTCAATAATTTATTTGGAATCTCAATGGTACCTATGACTTTTAGTCACCAAATGCCTAAGGCTGTCCCAGCCATTAAATTAGGCAGTTGGAAAGTACATAAATTCTTTCAAACCCTAAGTGGTTCCCTGGTAGTCTGAAAGCATTTATATACTTCCCTACATGCCTAGCTTACTAGAGGGACTTAAGAGAATTGGGGCCATTATTAAGGAGAAGAGCCTGCTCAGAAAGACTCATAAGGCCATGATTTCACTTCCTACCTTAACAATGACTTGTCACATGAACAGAGACAAATCACTGGGACCTACGTCAGCCCTGGCCCTCCAGGCCCCACAGCTACTGTCTTTTTCTCCTTGCTCATTCTGCTCTGGAGACACTGTCTAGTTCTAATTGTTCCTCTAATACACCAACTTGATACCACCTTGAGGCTTTTCCACCAGTTCCTCCCTCTGCCTAGCCCTCTGTTTACTGGCCTGTTGCATTATTCATAGCACCATCAACACCCAACACTATATATTTCTCTTCCCTACTCTGATCTCCATGAAAGCAAGCACTCTGTCTTATTCACTACAACATCCTAGTGCTATGGAGGCTTAACAACTATTTGTTGAATAAATGAATGAACATACAAACAGTGCTACCACTCATTGTACTAGCATCATGGAAATGCTGTACTGAGGTAATGCTTGCTAGTACCACATTAATCCCCCAAGATACTGTGGAGGCCAGGCTTGCCTATAAGTAGAAAATCTGAGGTGTCTCCATGCACCCACCAAGGGCATGTTGCCCTTTCTAGACCCTAGTGCATGACCACTCCCTGAAAACGAACAGTGTCTGTCTGCTATCTTCTTACTCCATTAACCTGCTGGAATTATGGGCCACCGCTTCCCCTTCATTACAACACTTCCCCCTTAAATACTGACCCCAGAGAACCAAACATTATCTTCTATGATTGATTTTCTCTGTTAGGAAACTATTTACTGTCTCTATCACCCATCAGAAAGATTTGTGTTTGGATTCCTGGCAATCTTAATAAATTGCTGGTACAAGATGAGAACGGGAACCGGGAGGCAAAGGAAAGTAGCATCTGGATCAGCGTCAAGGGTAAGAGCTGGAATGGACCCTGGAGATCATCCACTAGCCCAGGGCCTTCCTTTTACCAATGAGGAAACCAAAGCCCAGCAGGGACCTATAACTTAACTGAGGTCACAGACAGAAGAGAAGGGGCAGTCTCCAATATGAAAAGGCCTATGGCCTGTTCAGTCCTGGACATCCTTCTGTTTGCTTTCCCAAGTTATGATTTCCAAATCATAAATGGGCATGATTTATACATTAACCACTAAATCTTGAGCATTTCTAGGTAAGCAAGAATTCACTAATGTGATCCTGGGTGAGAAGGGAAGAAGGATGGATGGGTTCATTAAATTAAAAATGCTTGTCTGATGCTGTAATACCACCATTCCTAAATAAAGGATGTGACATGTCTTGTATTAACACACACCGAAACCTAAGAGAAGCATCTGACATACTCAGAAGACAACAAACCTGCACTGTTGCGTTTACTTCTGAAATAATGATAGAACAAATAACACACAATTTCAGAGGAAATGCCAAGGCCATAGTTTATAATTAAGTTCCTTAGTATGTTTACGACTTACCATACCAACAAATTTCAGAAATAGAAGAGGAAAAGGATGATAAAAAATGTAATCAAGGTAACTTATTTAATCTTACATGACAAAAATTCCTAACTGTTAGCAGTTCAAAGTATGTTTCTCAGCCAGGTACGGTGGCTCACGCCTGTAATCCCAACACTTTGAGGGGCCGAGGTGGGTGGATCACTTGAGGTCAGGCATTTGAGACCAGCCTGGCCAACATGGTGAAACACCGTCTCTACTAAAAATACAAAAATTAGCACGGCGTAGTGGCACACACCTGCAATCCCAGCTACTTGGGTGGCTGAGGCGCAAGAATCGCTTGAACCCAGCAGGTGGATGGTTGCAGTGGCCAGGATCACGCCCAGCCTGAGCAACAGAGAGAGACTCTGTCTCAAAAAAACAAACAAACAAAAGTATGTTTCTCTAGAGGTTCTTTCTCAGAAAACCCTAACTACAAAACGGGACAAAAGACTGTAAAACAAAAACAAGCTGTTTTCCAAACAACTGGTTAGATACTACTACTGTCAAAAATTTCACAAGTGAGGAAATAACCGATATACTTAATTACTGGTTTCAGTACCATCATCACTTAATACTTTAAAATGAAAAGTTAGAAAACTAAAATTGAGTAAATGTATTTTGTGAAAAAATGAGCAATAGTGATTCAAATTAACAGTCGCATTTATTATATACATCTCTCCTACTAATTAAAAAAGAAGAAGAAAAAAGTCAGAAACTCTACAATAAAAGACAAGAATATCATTAAAATTGACCTAGAAGCAAATTAAAGGCCACAGAAGAGGGATAAAAAATACAAAAAACCCTCGGTTTTTACAATTACTGTACCTGAGCATTAAAATTAAGCTCTGGGTTTCCTGGAAATTAAAGGCAAAATGGGAAACATTATATATAATTCTTCTCTGATAAAAAGAAAGAATGCCAGTTCATGAAGAAAGTTAACATTTTTCCCCTGGAATTAAGCTCTAGAAGGAATTTGTCATCCTTGTACAAGAAAAATTGAACAAGCAGGTAATGCATTCAGTGACATATTTGTGGAAGCACTAGTGTTCATGGCATAGTTTCAATAAACAAGGGCAAAAAGTAACCCTTCAAGGTAAGTCTAAAGATGACCATCTACTTCCCACTATTTTTCTTTTTATTCCTTTAAAATTTCACAGTCTCACTGAAGAAGAGGCTGTACATGTGAGGCCATCGGTATTAGGTATCACCTACAGAATGCCAAGAGGTATAAATCAAGCACTGTTTAACCACTGGTGCCTCCCACACCATCAATACAGGAAGTTTCCTCTCTGGGAAGTGAGCAACTCTCCTGGGCCTTTATGGACAACCAGCAAAACTTACGAGAGATGCCATAAAAATCTGGTCCAAGTGTCTTGTAGTTTGTAGACTTCAATTTAATTAATAAAATCTGGTAGAGAATTCAATTACATTCCAAGACTACTTCTGTTACTATTCTGGTTTATTTTTGCCTTTGGAGATGAGTGGGGGAGAAATGGTTAAAAGGGGTGTGGGAAAAACAACTGTCCTTTATTTATTTATTTATTTTTTGGAGACATAGTCTCAACTCTGTTGCCCAGGCTGGAGTGCAGTGGCGTGATCTCAGCTCACTGCAGCCTCCACCTCTCGGGTTCAATCGATTCTCCTGACTCAGCCTCCTGAGTAGCTGTGACTACAGGCATGTGCCACCACTCCCGGCTAATTTTTTGTATTTTTCTTAGTAGATACGGGGTTTTGCCATGTTGTCCAGGCTGGTTGCAAACTCCTGAGCTCAAGCAATCTGCCCGCCTTGGCCTCCCAAAGTGCTAGGATTACAGGCATGAGCCACCGCACCCAGCCAATGGCAACTGTTCTTTAAAGTGAAAGTAAATGGATGTACGCCTACCTACTTAAATATTTCTTCAAATGAGAAAGATTAACAGTGAACTCACCTTCAGAATCTCTTCAACACAATGGACTTCACTGGAGTAGGTCTGCTGAAAGTGAAAAGCAAAAAATAAAAAGGTTAGCAAACCAGAGTCAAGAGTGATGGTACTGGTGGATGACTGTATTAATGCAGCAATACTCATCTCGAGGCTTACCTTCTACTAGCTAAGTATTAAGAACTTTACATTTGAAGCCTGGGCAACATGGTGAAACCCCATTTCTACCAAAAGCAATATAAAAATTAGCCATGCATGGTGGTGTATGCCTGTGATCCCAGCTACTCAGGAGGTAGGGGCAGGAGGATCACATGAGCCAGGTAGGTGGAGGCTGCAGCGAGCCAAGATCATGCCACTGCACTCTGGCTGTATACATATAAAACAACAACAACTTTACATTTGGATGAAGTAAGACCAGAGAGATTAATCTAACTGAATCTTGTGGGGAAACACAGTAATGATGGAGACAATGGCAGACTAACTGCTGACCCTCAGGTCAAAAGTTTCTAAAATTTCTTTATTAAAGAAAATTAGTATATTAGTAAACCTAGGGAATAAGAGATGTACAAAATAAGATTAGAATAGGTGCCACAGTCAGCTACCTCATAGCAACAGCTAACCAATAAGCCACATTAAATGAAGACAAAGATGATGATCATCTGAACACATTAGTGGGTCGAAAGCAAAGAGCTAAGTCCAATCAAGGATAACTCTTCATTATTTTTATATTCTAGCCTGCCAAAATTCATTTTAAAGTTAAAAATATCTCTACTTAAAGTCAGCATTTCACCTTATACATACATGCATACATACATACACCACGCACACCAAGTTTTTTTCAGAGAAAGACTGTAAGGGTAGAGGAGATTAATTATTGTCTTAGAGGAAAGATCTACTATTTCTACCTCTTCCTAATACCCAGCTAAACAAATAATGATTATTGCTGCTGCTGGTATCACCACCAGACAGTGCCTAGGGAATGACATTTTACAGTCTACACATTTTTAAGAGCAAAGAAAGTGGGCAAAGTTAAATTAAAATCAGTATTTTTTCTGAACTAGAGACATGGAACATATGGTTTTCAATGGAATAGCAACTCGCTCTGTGTCAATTCATGAGCCAGGCATCATGGGCACAGTACAGCAAGTACTATACAACATATGACTTTCCCATTACTGCCACTGCTATGCATAAAACTCTGCTCTTTTTGGTCCATTTAATACCTACCTCACAGCTAGAGAACAGATGGCAAGGGGTTCTTTCCTGTTCTTGGTTCTAATTTATGTGTAATTTAATATAGGATTGGTTGCTAATTTGCAATCTAGGGTCTATTAATCTACCATTTCCCTCATTCCAATTCACTCCATGGATGAAGAAAAAGGAAATAGAGCAAACATTCACACTGTCCTGTAATTGAATCTAACGGACATGTCGAAATTCAGATGTAGGCCAGGTGCGGTGGCTCACACCCGTAATCCCAGCACTTTGGGGGGCCGAGGCGGGCAGATTGCCTGAGCCCAGGAATCTGTGAGCAGCCTGGGCATCATGGCAAAACCCTGTCTCTATCAAAATACAAAAATTAGCCAGTCTCATAACCCAGTTTCAAAATAGACAAAAATTTAAAAATAAAATTTAAAAATTAAAAAAAAATTCAGATGCAGTCTGTTTTTAAAACATGTAAATTTCCTGGAAAGAGTCTTGAAGTCAGGTATAACCAAAGAGAATCAAGGGTGTCCCTTACATCTGGCAGGATCCACTGGACTCATCTCCAGCATTACACATGCAAACAAGCAGGCCTTTTTGTTTTTAAAACCATTAAGAAACACCTAAAAACTGGACCAAATGTTTGTGCTCTATTTTAGCACAAACTTAATGTACAGAAATGCTATTTTTACATGAAGGTAAAGTGTAATTGTATTCTATGATTTCAATTTACATGGATCATTAGAAAAATAATTAAAAGTCAAAGGTGAATCCATAGAACAAGCACATGACTATGCTGAGCCTGGAAAAAATATTCCCCTCATCCTACATGTTGCTGGAATGAGACTAGGAATCCAATCAAAATATCTGGCAACCAATAAAAATAGTGAAGCACATTTTAAAAGAAGGCAAAAAAGATTTGTCCGTTGTTTCCAACACAATGATTTCAAAAAGCCACACCCTTCAAGAGACTGAAAGACTTCTTTCTGATCTTCATAATTACTCAAGCAGTAGACACTTTGCCAAGATGTTTCATGTCACCGAAATATTCTTTTTTTTCAAAAGAGTTTTGTTATGTGGGATGAACGAGGACTGAAGAAATTTTGAGAGCTTATTTTAGATTAGCAACATTTACCTTATCCAGATACTAATAAATAGTCACCATTTAACCCATTTAAAATTCTAAATAAGGTCTTAGATTCAAGCATTAGTTGGTTAATTTACTGTTAATCTTCCTGTCAAGTCCATTATGGGAGTGAAGGTGTTTCAAAGGGGAACAGTGAAGTCATCCTCCTACCTCAGCCTTCAGAGAGTAGCTGGAACTATAGGTGTGTGACATTGCACTTGGCTCTTAATCCCTTTCCTAAAATTCACTCTCCCAATAGGGTCTCCAGCCAAATATTGCTATTCCTACTAAAAGGAGCCAGACTCTCCCTTTAACACCATGGTCAAAGAATAAACAATTGGTCCTGGCCAGCTCTTTCTAAACCGTAACTAAGATAAGGCTGAAGACATTCAATGTAAGACGTACTTAAATAACACAAAATGATAAAAAGCAACAATAAACATTTCTATGATAGTTGCATGAATCAAGAAAATCTAGTTTGTAAGTCCTTCTCTGGCTAGCTCTTTCCTCAATGGTATAGACACTGACTTTAACATGACCACAAAACTCACTGCCTTTTCCCACCCTCAATATCTATTAATAGGTTCCTAGAGGACATGAGCTCTCCCCTTCTGCCTATCTAGAGCCACCTCACACATCTGGCTTCCTGTATGTAGACCAACCTCCCAGCAGAGACCACACTTTCCTCCTGGGATATGGCCTTAACACAGGAGCCATGTTTAATTTTTAAAAAAATGATAGCAGCTACTTATTGAATGCATTTCGTACTTTACATTGCATTAAACTCTTTATATGTTATTATCACCTCAATCTGATACCATCGATTGTCTGATGCACCATTATTAGCTTGGGAGGTAGGGGGACTATACTAAATGTACCCATCAACTGTAAGATACATCCCTATTACATAAACTTAAAAATGCCTGAGGGAATTCTGTATAAAGCTCTATTTAATTCTCACATCAACCTTTGTGGCAGGTATTATACCAGTTTTTAAAATGAGGAGACATGCCTTTGGAGTCCACGATGAGGTATTTACAAATAAAATAATTTTAAAAATAAAACGAGGAGACTGAATCCTAGAGAAATTAAGTTGTCTATGCAAGGACACATAAAAGCTCTGAAGCAGCTGAGCTGGCTCAGAATAGTGTTATACCAGTTTTCCCAAAACCTCAACACTGCTGCAAGAAACAAATATATTAGCATTTTAGAAGGGTGTGTGATTCCAGTTGTCCTATGCATAACCTAAAACATTTTTTAAAGAGCTACGTTTTTCCTTTGCTTCTACAAAGAAGCATTTTGGTATTCACGTTTAACTGCCTCTTCCTACTACCAGTGCTTCGGACCAGAAAAGGCAGCAATGCTGGCCGTGGCCTGATTTCTCACTCCTCCTGGAATGACATTGTGTAACTGTAAGGAAATGCACTGATACCAAAATAAAATATGTGAGTGAATGTCTTCTAAGCATGAGTTTGTTTTAATAAGCTAAAAAGAGCTGGCTGAAGAAACATGTCACTGAGACTGGGAGGCTCTTGCAATATTGTGTTTTAAGTCTCTCAAGTTTCAACAGAGCAGCATTTTTGTAACAATGCTATTTTCAAAAAGGCTTAGTTATCACTAACCAGGAAACACAGGGAGCACAAAGGCAACGTGCTGACGAGGGAAGCCAAAAGATCTTGGATTCTAGATCTGGCTCTGCTGAAGACTGGCGCTGAATCTTGGATAAGATTCATCCTCTTTGGGACTATTTCCTCATTGTGATAAGGTATAGTATTACCAAACCTAACCACTTCTCAGGGTTGGTATGAAGGTCAAATATGTTTTCGTATTAAAACATATTTGATAAAACACACTTTAAAAACCATCAGAAGGCACTGATATATGGAATAATAGGCGGTGCCAACATTATCAAGGCATTCTTTAACAGCATGACGGCTTTAAAAAAAAAACCCAATAGGTTATCTATCCAAAGTTTAATTTTTAAGAGAGTAAAATAAATGTCCAAGCTATTTTTCTTCAAATGTGTCACCACCTTTTGGATTACTGTTTCAGTCTTTACTATTTGCTGCTCATCTACCCCCAACTCGCTAGTTAGATAAGTCACACTTTTCTTGCCCTGATCTGGAGCCCTCTTCTCTCTTCCATCTGTGTCAGGGATAATTCGTACTGAGGCTTCAGGTTGCAGATGAAAGACATCTTTTAGAAAACATCCCTGATGCTCCCTTTCTCCCAAAACTGTCCAGGTTCTCTTGCAGATGCTCCCGTAACTATCCGTACTTTCTCTGTTATTGCGTCCTCTCTACTCCCTCTAGATTACATGTTCCATGGAAGTTAGGGCCAGAACCCTCAGTGAATCACAGGGTGCCAGCCACACAGAGGCAACCCCATAAACAATGGCTGGTATGTTTTCAGTCCCAGAACTCAGAATTTGAAACTAAGTTTCTCTTATGGCTTTAGACACTTAAGAAGATGCAGGCTGCCTGAATTATAAAGCAACACCTTATTAACAAACTAAACTACATGTAAATAAACATACAAGAGACAAAAAGATAATTGTTTTGCATTGTTTTCTCCCTGGAAACATTAAAACTACTGAGAAACTACTTTTCACATACAGATTGGCAAACAGCCACAAGATTAACAATACTCCATCTATGAGATAGATGTGGGGAAATAGGCACTCAAATCCCGTGGTTGGTAGGAGGGTTAAGTGCTACAACCTTTAAGGACATTAATTTGGCAATAGCCAGCAAATTCTAATTACATAGACATTTCTCTAACCTTTAGCACTGCCTCCTACATGTACAAAAAAATATGTAAAAAGTTATTCGCTTCAGCCTAGTTTGCAAATAGCAAGATAATGGAAACAATCTAAATGTCTATCTACAGGTAACTAACTATGAAAACTATGGTACATGCCACCTACAAAGAAATAAATGCTACGCAAGTACGACAAAGAATGAGGATGCTCTTTGTGCACTGACTTGGGGTACTCTCCAAGATATACTGTTAAGAAGAATAAATTTAAAAAAAATAAGATGCATTATATGCCAGCATTTCTATAAATGAAGAAAGTATCAATGAGAAGAAAACATACATATCGAGTTGCTTATTATGCATAAAATACCACTGGGAATGACAGACAAGAAAATCCTAACATCAATTACTTCTAGAAAGGAAGCCTGGGGAATGGAGGCTGGGGGAAGGAATAGAGGGAAGATTTTCAATGTATATCCTTTTTTTAACCTTTTAAATTCTGACCTATTACCTACTCATTACTAAAAATACAAATATTAGATTGAAATAAATGGGGATCAAAAGCTTCTTCTCAAAGTACAGTTAAATTTTCTATTAGCCTTCCTCTATGTAACTTACCTTACTCTCTGAACACACACTTATGTTAAACTGTCCCCAGCTTACACCTTGGTGCTCTGGGCACACCCTATGTAATACACGCCACACTGAATTTTTGTAAAAAACAAAACAAAACAGATTTCCAGTCAGCCTTCCCTAGTAGACCTCGAGTTGCCACAGGACTTGCTCTGAAGGCCTGGCCCAGTGTACACTTGCTAAATTCACACATTTCCCAAACTAGACTAGAAAGTTATTGAAAGAGAAGCATTTTTTTTATTCTCGCTCTCCTTTTTGTTAATCAGTCATACTTACATAGCGAGAAGACACATTTGAAATGAACATAATCTTACAGGGTTGTTTTCAGGAAGAAATAAGACAATGCATGTTAAAACTAGTTCCATACAAATAAATACATGCATTTATATGAAGACACCATAATCATCATTTCTAAGAGACAGATTAGAGGAGGAGACAAAAAGGCCTGGCTGAACAAGGTTTGTCATAAAATTGTGTTCTACAGATACACAGTAAATTACATAAATAGCTAAGCCTGTTCCAAGAACATGCTCATACTGCCTGGGTGTGCCTACTTCAGCTGGAAAATGTATAAAGGGACCAGCAGTTAATTCTACTTTCAGAAGCATCATGCCCTATGGGCAACTACCCATCTATCTGTATACCCAGAATTTTAGGATACACATTTTTTAAACCATTGGACAGATATATAAGCACAGTTACAGTCCAAATTAAAACAAGGAAAACAACAAAAACAACCATGCTAAAGATTAATATGGATGGAGGGGTGATGGATTACAAAACAAGGAATAAGGTGCTCTGACTAGCTTTCCTAAAAATAAAGTATTATTACATTAAGTTGCAAAACCAACTTTAACTGTTAAATCCTCCCTTAGGAATTATTAGCTACCTTTCATCTCATCCCAGATATCTTTAAATAATAGAAAGGTTTTGGATAGTTCCTTAAAAGTGATAAGCTCTAATATGTAGCAAAAAGTTACTCTCATGTTCCCTGAATGACTCTTTTCAACGTCAAACTGCCTGCCCCATGTGAAGACTAACACAAATTAGGCTAACTGCAGAATCTCCCTAACTGCAGAATCTCTATAGTTCTCTAAACAGATTTTTCAGGGAGAGGAGATATGAGGTGGATAAAAAAGATTATTTAAAAATAATGAGGAATCTCTAGGTCACCTACAGTTATCTCCCAACAAAAATTTATTATGAAACGAACAAGGAATTCTACTCCTACTGGGGGAACCTAGAGGAAGGGGGTAGTGCATCACAACCACTGCTGCCCTTTTCTGGAAGTCTTCCCTCCCTTGACTCTCCAACCACATTCAACTCTGGATTGTAACCCTTAGTGTTCTAATCTTTCTCCTCCAGACTGGCTTCCCACAGGCAGGAACTAGGGTTTAGTAATCTCTGCATCCCTCACAAGGCCTTAGCATAATTCTAGACTCATTTAATATTTATAAAATGAATACTCAATTTTGTCATGTCATGACATCTCAAACAAAACTCAGATACATAAGATAACCAAAAAGTAATTACAGAGTTTTATGGTGAATTTCCAATCTCTTTCCTGGGAAGCAATATATGTCAGCTCATATTGGTAAAACTCCAGACAACTTCACAGAACAGTGATATTTTTAAGATGCAGAAGTCTTCAAATTTTAAAAAAGTATTATCTTGTGACTACAATCCATCAACCACTACCACCTAATCAGATGTTTTCACCTATAGGAATAGTTGCCTAAATGCAGTTTGGGGACATAAACTTCTCAGAATGCAAAATTTCAGATATGACAGTAACATCAGAACGTCAGGTTGGGGAGGGTAGGTATGTCAGGCAGCATGTTTGGGTGGGGTAAAGAAAGGATGTACGCTTCCTTGAGATAGAAGATGAAGAAATAATACTCCAGGATAAACACTGGAAGATCATGTTAGAGATGTGCTAGCACCCCAGTTCATTTAATAAGTGAGAGCCTAATATATCCTATAGATAGGAGATACATATAATATATATTGAATACGTGTATATATATATGTATATATATATATTTAAATATTTGATTTTTTTAAATTTACCTTTAGGTAAATTGCTCTTTTGTAAGCAAATGATATTACCTTCTTATCTTTCATCAACTAAAGCAAAAACAAGCTAAAAAAAAAAAATAGCCACTAAATCCTAAAACATCACTGAAACTTATGAAACCCAATGGGAAGAAGTATTTTAAAATAGCAGTTCTTTAAAGATCAATATGAATAATTAGAAAACTTATTCTTTCCAGTTGGTCATTTTGATTATACCAGTGAGGTAATTTGCATAACTGGCATCATAAAGATATTTTTCTAAAGCATATAAAATTTGTAAAGGCTCAATCTGTATTAACTGAGCTACTTAAAACATTCTGGAAATTTTGTTTTGATCTCTACAAAGAGGGCCTCTTTTAATTATGAAACCAAGGATTCTAGTTCTTAAAACACGGTTTAAATAAAAATGAAAACAATGAGTAGTTGTTGTCCACATGTATAATTGTAAACACTCACTTGAAAAGAATATGCAAATATGAGAGAAGTAGTAACAATGCTGGATTCACTGATTTTGTTATCATTATATATTTTGAGATCACATACAATGTAATTTTTGATATGTTTGCAAGGCTTCTGTATAGTCACATGAAACAGTACATATAAAAAATACTATTTAGTGTTGATGTTTTATATGCAGAAATGTTTTCAGTACATATTATGACAATATGTCAACTAACAGTGCAAAAGTTAAAAGAAGTGGGGTGTGCTGGGATAGGTTTAAATTCACTTAACAACAAAGTACCTGAATGAAAAACAAACGTAAAAAACTTATCACTGTTTGACAGTAAATGTCTAATCTCAGTTATTCACCAACTTCCTAACCATTGACTATGAACCATTACCATTCACCATGTAATAAGGGGAATCAGAATCCCCAGTAGTCTAAGACTTTAAAACACTGTGCCTTTGATGAAAGACCACATGAGGTCCCATGAAGCCCATTATTGTGGGCACAGCAGCCATGAATGATTAAGTAAGAATGGTTAAAAGGTGCTTTTTTTTTTTTTTTTTTTTTTTTTTAAGGCATCACAAAGAACAAGTCTAGACACTGGTTCCATTCCAGCAATAATCAACTGACAAGTCCTTTCAAATGGCCTAAACTATATGATCTATTTCCCCTTCTACAACCAATTCTGCCCACGAAACCTCAGAGTATTTTTTGGAAGAATTTAATTTTTATTTTTTTCAGTGGGACTATCAATTTGCAAAGCATGAATAGTAGCTTTTCAGTTAAAACCTATCGCTGCAGGGAGGGTGTGAAACTGCAGCGTGGTGGTGTTCTGTCACATGCTTCCTGCCCTGCACCCACCCCATCCAGTCCTACACACACATGCACACACGCACGTGTGCGCACACACACAGGAGCACTCTGTCTCTCAAATCGTATTAACGGATGCTTCTGAGTCAAAACACTATTAAATTACTTTGTCAACCATGACAGGATTTATGGATACATAAACCTGTATTTCTACTCTCTGTCAAATGTAAGTGCAAACAATGTTCAGGAAGCATGTTTAATTCTATGTTGCAGAGAGTGCCTGCCTGGACATTTATTTTTCCACAGCTGAGCATAAGCTAAGATTATAGAAGCACCAGAAAAAGGAAGAAGAAAAAAACAACTTTGTATCAATTTCTGGATGAGGCTGAAAGAAACTGCAGTCATATGAGTCAGATAAACCATTTAATCCATGCTTTATCTGAAAGGACATAAAGATTTTATCCTGGGCTTTCCAGCAGTAATCTCAACAGCCTCTTCTGGAGTAGGTGTTGGTTTTCCGTCTCCTGGCATCGATTATTTAAAACAAAACAAAACACAAAAAAAACGTGGGATAAAAGGAAAGAAAATTATTGAAGTGGTACGCTAGAGGCATATATACTCTGAGGAAACAATCTGAGCCCCAAACACCCTGGGGATTACTGACACTATAACAAACACAAAAGAGAGAAAGCAAATAAAGACGACCTGGTCCTTGACATCTTAATTCTGAACAAGTAAATCCTCCGCCCGTTTTGTTTTTTTTTTTTTTTTTTTGGCTTTAATGCTGGGTAATGAGCAATCAGGTTAATTACTAGGGTCTAGAAAAAGGGCTCAAGATCATCCTGGGAATGTACAATTCATTTAATATCAGAACATTATGAACAGTTATACATCATTTATTTAAGCCTATCAAAAAGTGCCTAATTTAAGGAACTATTTTGCTTTTCTATAACTTATCAATAAACAGATTTGGTCTTTTTTTTTTTTAAAGGCTTACTAATCCCACTGAATCTTAGATAGACTTAATTATCTTTTCCTGCGTTATCTCTATATAAATCTGGTCTAAAACTATAGACAAACTACATCAGAATTCCAGCAAGACTCATCTGATACACTGATTTACTGATCTGGCGAAAGCAAAAATATATTTAATACAAAAGTTTGAAAATAAGACTTCATCATTCGACGAATGCCAGTATTTCTTTTTAAATAAACACAAGAGGCTGGGTACACTGGCTCACGCCTATAATCCCAGCACTTTGGAAGACCGAGGGCAGGCAGATCACTTGAGGTCAGTAGTTTGTGACCAGCCTGGCCAACATGATGAAATCCCATCTCTACTAAAAATACAAAAAAATCAGCCAGGCATGGTGGTGCAAGCGTGTAATCCCAGCTACTGGGGAGGCTGAAGCAGGAGAATTGCTGAACCTAGGAGGCAGAGGTTGCAGTGAGCTGAGATCGTGCCACTGCACTCCAGCCTGAGAGACAGAGCAAAACTCCATCTCGAAAAAATAAAAATAAATAATAAATAAATACAAGGGGCAGAGTAGATATATAAAAGTTATTCTTTAATTTATTTTAAATAGGTATTTAATAAGTGCCAAGGAGAAAATCGTTTAAAAAATAAATGTACTCTCTTAATGCCTTCTGAATTTAAAATCTTTTTTTTTTTTTGGAGACAGAGTCTCACTCTGTTGCCCAGGCTGGAGTGCAGTGTTGCGATCTTGGCACACTGCAAGCTCCACCTCCCGGGTTCAAGCCATTCTCCTGCCTCAGCCTCCTCAGTAGCTGGGACTACATGCGCCCGCCACCAGGCCCAGCTAATTTTTTGTATTTTTAGTAGAGACGAGGTTTCACCGTGTTAGCCAGGATGGTCTCAATTTCCTGACCTCGTGATCCACCCGCCTTGGCCTTCCAAAGTGCTGGGATTACAGGCGTGAACCACCATACCCAGCCCTGAATTTAAAATCTTTTAAGCATTCATATTATTTTCTCTCCATCTCAATTTATTTCTCTCATCGTCTGCCTCTGACTTCACACACCGACACACACAACCAAGAAGTTTAAAAGATTCCCTTTGGACTTTAATCCAGAGCTCTTGACCCTAAACTCCAATCTTTTCAGTGTTTTGAGGCACAACGTAACTTAACCACATGATAAGCCCCAATATCCTTGCATTCACTATCTTTCCTGATTCTTCCCTTTCCCTCCATACTTTTCTATATAGAACACAGAAACTAAGTGACAGAGAAGAGATCACATGGAAAATAGGCAACCGTTCTAATAATAACAACAAAAGCAACTCCCTTTGGAAATTGCCTTTAGAAAATGGAGGGTCATGCCAGCACAAGTAAATGATATCTACGTTGTACATAAACCCAACTGTGGCCCTCCTGACTACTTCATCCACCTGGCACACAGCCCATGGGAGAATAATCCTGGAGCTACCACACTGCTTTCCTGGCATCATAATCACGGTGACAGCTTGGGGGTGGGGAAGGAAGTGTATTATTAAAAAAAATTTAAAGGTCTTTCAACTTGAATTTCTTTAACTGGCATACAGCAATATCCTCCATAAAAATGAGCAGTGTTATTTGTACAGCCACAGCAACGCTGTCTACCAGGCTGCGCTGGCATGAACACCACAGTAAATGAGCCTGAAAGGACTGAAGACAGGCCCCTGAGCAGATCAGTTTTATCTGTTTTATTATCTCTTCTAGGTAAATCTTTAAAAGCCATCTCAATGTCCAACAGTTGTTTCCTTAATAAATAATTTACCAAAAGCTTCTTGTGGAATAAAATACACCAGTTTTTTCCTACACTTACCTAGAACGCTGTATTTAAAAAAAAAAAAAAAAAAAAGATTGGTGGGGAAATTAAGTCACTGGAAAACTACCACCTCCTAACTCTGTTGGTAACAGGTCCTCCAATTCATTTTATAACATAGTTCTTACTAAAAACAGCCAAAAAGGTATAACTAGTCTACATTTAAATCAATCAAAGAAAAAATTGGGGATTCTTCTTCCTTTCTCACTGCTTTTTGGCCAGTTTCTCAGTTGTCCTGGAGTTGACTTAAGCGGACTCACTATAACTAACCTTAAACAATTCCTGTCTCCTGAGGGGTAAAAAGTGGAAACACTATCATCCTCTCCTATTAGCTTTTCATCACATAAATTTACACCCCCTACAGATATAGACAGATCACAAACTATGCTGAATAAATTAATGAAAACCATAAAGCTAGAAGTACCCTGAAATTTCTCTAGTACACCTATATTGAAGGAAAATTATTTTGAAATTTTCCTAGACTGGTGAAAATACAGTTTATATGTTAAAACTTGGGTAGAAGCACCCACCATCTTTTAAATTTGACTTAAATTGTAAGTTTCTTATGAGAAACAACAAATAAAATCTTGGAGTGTGCATGCACATGCATAAATGCATACGCACACATACATCATATTTAAGCTGAGAAGCTGCCAATATTTTCAGTTTTTAAGCTTTACTTCAGGAAGATTTTTAAAAGCCATAAACATTTGCTAAGTGATCCAGAAATTCAAGTCCAGAGTTTGAAAGATGAAGAAAAGGCTGGGCATGGTGGTTCACGCATGTAACCCCAGCACTTTGGGAGGCCGAGGCAGGTGGATCACAAGGTCAGGAGATTGAGACTAGCCTGGCCAACATGGTGAAACCCCGTTTCTACTAAAAATACAAAAATTAGCTGGGTGTGGTGGCACATGCCTGTAATCCCAGCTACTCAGAAGGCTGCCACAGGACAATCACTTGAACCCGGGAGGCAGGGGTTGCAGTGAGCCGAGATCTTGCCACTGCACTCCAGCCTGGTGACAGAGCGAGACTCCATCTCAAAACAAAAATAAAAACAAAACAAACAAACAAAAAAAACAACAAAAAATTAGCTGGGCATTGTGGCACACGCCTGTAATCCCAGCTACTCAGGAGGCTGAGGCAGGAGAATTGCTTGAACAGGGTGGGGGGAAAAGGTTGCAGTGAGCTGAGATCCCACACTGTACTCCAGCCTGTGCGACAGAGTGAGACTCTGTCTCAAAAAAAAAAAAAAAAAATCCTGAGTGATAAGGAATAGCTTATTTTATATGTTTTGAATTTCTTTCAAATATATTGCCTAGAATATGCTGTGATTTTCTCCAGATACAAAACTCCAATGTTATACTTTCTCTACTGCCACTCTCATCATTTCAGTAAAATGAAAGAAAGGGGGGGAAATGAGAAGAGAAAAAGAAAAGGAAGGGAGGAAGGGGGAAGAAAGGGAAGGGAAAGGAGGGAGAGATGATAGGAGAGGGAGAGAGGAGAAGGAGAGGGAGGAGAGGGAAAAGGGAGAGAAAGAGAAGAGAGGAGAGAAAAGATGGAGAGAGAGGAAAGAGAAAGCAAGGAAGAGAGAGGAGAGGAAGGAAGAGAGAGGAGAGGGAGGGAGGAAGAGGATAGGGAAAGAGGGGGAGAAGGGGAGAGGGGGAGAAGGGGAGAGGGACGAGAGGGAGGGAGGGAGAGAGACAGAAAAGAAGAGAGGAGATGGGGACAGAAGGAGAGGGAGGGAGAGAATGAATCCATAATCTAAACTAACAACCATGCAAATCTCAAGAGGTATTCCAAGCCTCTAGTGGTAGCCAAAAAAAAAAAAAAGAGGCCACACCACGCCACCTGTCTATTACCTATCAAGTTTATACAGAGGGAGGGGACATGGGAGGGGCCGAATACCTGTGGCTGGAAAGCTTATTTACCTTGTTTATAAGGTCATGCACTAAACCACAGAGGTCATTTTGATCCTTCTCTTCTTCCATGTTAGCCCCTAACACAGGGGACAAAAGAAAAGAAGAGAAGGGGGAAGAGAAACAAGACACATCAACTTTCTCTTGTGGCCTCACCTCTCACTTATTTCCCTACCCTCCATCCTCCCCACCTCAACCTCCAGCTGCTGCATACTTACTGTGGGGCAGCTGTACACTGTGGGGCACTCACCTCTGTGAACATGTCTTACTGCCTTCCCACATGGCAAGAAAGCTTTCCTGTTTTCATACATCCCCTTGCCAGCCCTAATCGTGTCACTAGGTCACTGTCTCGTGTGCTGGCGGCTGCAATGGCGGCCCTTACAGGAAAGAACTTTGAATCTCTTCCCTTGTACTGAACCATAAGAAGCAGTGAGTGCTCCCAGGCATAACTCCCCTGGCTCTGCTCCTAAAAACGCTCTCTCAAGTACACCGTTGCTTAGCAATATTTGCCTTCCCCCTGTACATCTGAAATTGGCAACATCTGTCCCTTTGGCAGTTTTGATTCGTGCAAAGCACCATGTGCGTAGTTTAAAAACATGCAGCTTTATGAAATGGGCAATGCCTCCATACCTCCCATCTCCCTGCAAAACCAGGATGTGAAGACCCAAAAATAGTTTAACCTTTGCTTTCAAGGCTGATGGAAAAATCTATGGGATTTAAAGTAGATGATGGCACACAAGCAAAATAGTTAAGCCACCAGTGGGAGTTCCTGTTAAACCCTGCCTAATAGGCAGTGTCTGAAAAATCTCATCTAGTTAACAATTTCCTTTAGAATTAATTCTATCACAAGGCATTATGAGTAAATGCATATCATTAGTAAGATAAGATATAAAGGCAATTTATTCATGGAGTGGGAGGGGGGCAATTTTCATGCTTACATTATAGCCCAATCTCAGGAACAAAAATACAATACACACGTGCACACATCCCCACCCCCACTCCACTGGCAATGGAATTTTAAAACTCTAGAGGGAAAAATTCAGTAATTCCAGTATTATGGGTTTCAAAACAAATGATTCTAAGTTTCCTAAGTTTCTTTGTTATTTATCCCATAACACAGTCACTTTAGTATTTTACTGAGGTTACTTGTTAATATTAAAGTAGCTCATAACATGTAATTTTACGTATAAGAAAAAACTATATGAAAAATAAAATTTATATGTAGAACTAGAATACTACCCATAAAACTTTACTTTTTATCTAGCACATTGATAGAGAAATAAAAATCCGAGTAATAAAAAGCATAAAAGTCTACTAAGCATTGAACCATGCTCTGTGCATCCAAACTGTGGCATGTAGACATTTTTGTTCCTTTAAACAAATCAGGCTATAATTTTCTTTTTAGCTTAAGCTAAACCAATTCTGACATATTAGAAACACATGTTTCCAAAGAAATTCTACAGGAACTGAGTTCCAACCACAAAGGGTAAGCTGACCTTTCTGCTCTCAAGTCTACACCTGAAAGCTTACAGCAGCAGCAAAGACTGGGTAATATTTATTGCCACTAAAAACACATCCAGCAGGCCCCTGACTCTGTGCATTTAGCAATGCCCCTGAAATTCCAGAACATGCATGAATTTGTAATCTTGGTTAGCCACAAATGTGAATCCAACACCCTAGAATCCACTTCTCACTGTAGTCCATCACTCACCACTTAAGGGATACATACAGTAATTCTTGTGAAGTTACACTTTATTGCAGTTTATGGGAGCAACTTCAGCAGACTTTGCAAACGGGAATTCTCAAAAATCTCAGATGTTTGTCGAAGTTATCCATAGTGGTTCTGGCTGTACAGGGTAGGTGCTTATGAGCAAGATTCTCCAACTATTAAGCTCGTTGCATGGAAATGGCTTAAACACAGTGCCTGTACACACAGAGTATGTTCTCAATAAAATGCAGACTTTATTTTTATTGTTTTACCATCTTACCATGACACAAAAGCCTCATTCTTTCTTTCTTTTCTTCCATCCTACTAAGGTTTCCCACTTCTGTCATCAATCAAACTTTTATTTCATGAATCTCTGTGAAAATGTCCTCTGAAAGGGGAAAGGGAATGATAAACAAATAGTAACAAATTTTGTAACTTTTAGTAATTGTATAGTACAATCTTTGATTACACCTCCTCCTCTGATATAATCGTAAACAGATGCAGACTCTTCAGCTCTGAAGAAGCCATCATGTACTTGACCTTTGTGTCTGCAGTATGTTTCTAATAAATTCTGAATTAATTAATGTGGGAGAAACATCTTAATTTGTAAACACTGGGATCGTGGCTCTAGGGGATGAGGATGAAAGGAGCCAGGGCAGGGGCTGAGGTGCTGTCCACCAGGAAAGTGCTGACAAACCTTCAGGGTTGGGCTGAGAATGCCTCCAAGATACCCCTCAAGTCAAGCCATTTATTAGACAAGAAGGAACAAAAAACCTTCCCCTGGGGAGAGTTCCAGGGCTGAGAGGGGAAAGTAAAGACGGGCCATGTCAGTACTACCCTTTCTCCTTGTCTCTCCCTGTTTTTGTTTTTGTTTTGAGACAGGGTCTCGCTCTGCTGCCCAGGCTGGAGTTCACTGGTACAATAATAGCTCACTGTAACCTCAAGCTCCTGAGCTGAAGTGATCCTCCCACCTCAGCCTCCTCAGCAGCTAAGACTACAAGCACACACACCATTATGCTCAGCTAATTGTTAAATATTTATAGGGATGGGGTGGTCTATGTTGCCCAGGCTAGTCTCAAAACTCCTGGCCTACAGTAATCCTCCCACTTCAGCCTGGCATGACCCCCTACACCCAGCCAAACTGTCCCATTACAGAGTCTACAGGGCAATGATGGGTCACTAGAAAGCCAAACATCAGGGCTTACTTAACCAACTAATAAAGCATTATTAAAATTTTCTCCATTCTAAGGCTTTTGATGAGACCTGCTTATTAGGATGGATGTCATGATCTTGGCCCACAGTGCCAATCAATAAGTAAAAATGATTAGGTCTACAAGCAATGGAAACATGGGTATTATCATGCAGTGAAACCCTGCCCTGTTCTGATATCATGAAGGAAATCTCCATGAACCCTGTGTCATCTTCACCTCTGAAAATGTTTGAACAGACTCCAGCCTCAATCTCCTTTGAACCTATATACCTAATAACCTGCTGGCATAGTTAAAAATAAATTTAAAAGTTATCATCATAAAAGCCTTCTAAAAACTATTCCTCACTCAAGAAAAATTTCTACAGGATGGTATTAGCAGGAGCAGCAGTAGTCAGTACCAAAAACATTTATTAAGAGGCAGGGAGGTTGCACAGAGAAAGGGGGGAAAAATAATGGGCAAAATTTAATTCTGAACTGTTTAAGTTCTTTAAGCATGAGGAAGCCATCCGCTGGTAAGGCAAGAAAATGTTTAAAATTACCTCCAGGCCTAAAACTTATTTTTCTTCTGACACTGCCCCATCTTTAACTAGTCTTTCCTCCATGATATGAGGACAGTCCAAAACAGTTTTTCCCAAACTTCAGTCATTTCTATACTACTTTGATAGCGGCACTGCGTCATAATACTACTTGTACTATTTTTTTTAGATCAGTTTATGATCAACTCACTTTTTTTTACCTCACCTCATCCTAAGCAACATTTGTGAACGCTAGGTTTGTTTGATATGCTGGTTTATATTTCTTCCTAACTCACATGACATGATTTGGCTGTGTCCCCACCCAAATCTCATCTTGAATTCCCATGTGTTGTGGGACAGACCTGGTGGGAGGTAATTCGATCATGGGGGCAGGTCTTTCCCGTGCTGTTCTTGTAACAGTGAGTCTCATGAGATCTGATGGTTTTAAAAACAGGAGTTTCCCTGCACAACCTCTCTCTTTGCCTGCCACCACTCACGTAGACATGACCTGCTCCTCCTTGCTTTCCATATGAATGTGAGGCTTCCACGTGGAACTGTGAGTTCTCCACTAAACCTCTTTCCTTTGTAAATTGCCCAGTCTCAGGTATGTCTTTATGAGCAGTGTGAAAGTAGACTAATGCACCACATTAAGACACATAAAATAAAGGTTGGTGTCCCCATACTATATTATTTTATTTTTTCTTGTGACAGAGTCTTATCAGCCAGGCTGGAGAGCAGTGGCACGAACACAGCTCACTGCAGCCTACACTTCCTGTGCTCAAGTGATCCTCCTACCTCAGCCTCCTGAGCAGCTGGGACTGCAGGTGCATGCCACAGCACCCGGCTTTTTTTTTTTTTTTTTTTTTTTTTTGAGACAGAATTTCACTCGTCACCCAGGCTGGAGTGCAATGACGTGATCTTGACTTTACTGCAACCTCCGCTTCCTGGGTTCAAGCGATTCTCCTGCCTCAGCCTCCTAGGATTACAGGCACCCACCACCACGCCTGGCTAATTTTTGCATTTTTAGTAGAGACAGGGTTTCACCCTGTTGGCCAGGCTGGTCTCGAATTCCTGACCTCAGATGATCCACCCGCCTCAGCCTCCCAAAGTGCTGAGATTATAGACATAAGCCATCATGCCCAGCCACTAATTTTTAAAATGTTTTGTAGAGACAGTCTCACCATGTTGCCCAGGTTGGTCTCAAACTCCTGGGCTCAAGGAATCCCCCCGCCTCGGCGTCCCAAAGTGTTGGGATTACAGGTGTGAGCCACTGTGCCTGGCCTCCATACTATTTTAAAGAAGTTTATATACTCATCAATACTATGTGAACCAAAAACTGAATGAATATCTTGGGACATTTGTTCATGTGCTTATAGAACAGCTGTGGTAGCTTCCCCACCTTGTAAAACCATCTTACTCTATCAGTCAATACAAATGTTGCCTATCTTCTATATTGGATTCAGGAACCTTCAGAGATTACATGAAAATATGCTTACTCTTACACCTTTCCTTACTAAATTTGTGACCCAGGTCACAGAATTCACACTTTATACATCAGTGTTCAGTTCAGTACTATAATTTTTTCCATGTTTGTCATAATGCTCAAATGTGACGGGGCTCAAAAAGTCCTTTACACACTAGCCCTTGCCCCATATACTTCTCACAACTAATGCAATTCTGGAATCCTGAAAATACGGCAAGTATTCAGTACTTTATTAGGGCATAAAATATCTATTCAAGTCTCTTATTGAAAAAGTGTAACATTTAAAAACTTGACTAAAATTAAATCCATGACACAGAGTTTCATCACTTCATCAAAACAACTGTGAAACAGCAGCAAACCAACCTAAAACACAAAGATATTTCTTGGGATTCTGTTGACTTCTAGGCACAGCTGTAACATCAATACAGACTACTTGAAGATGGATAATATACAATTTTCCTACAGCATAAATTTTCTTTTACTAATATGTCAAGGAAAGGTGGTATATCTCACGATATACTAAATGTCAGGCAAACATATCCCACTTAATTCTCACGACAGCCCTCTAGCCCAGGAAATACTGTCCCATTTAAATGTGAAGTAGAATGAACCCATGTATTCTAACTCCATAGCTCTGTCCATTAGAAACATTATTTCCCACTCATATTTTCTTAAAGCCATAACATTCAAAACTATTAAAACTTCCACAATTTCAGATTCTAAGCCAAGGTAAAGAGGTGGATCTGGCCGGGTGCGGTGGCTCACACCTGTAATCCCAGCACTTTGGGAGGCCGAGGTGGGCGGATCACCTGAGGTCGGGAGTTCAAGACCAGCCTTACCCACATGGAGAAACCCCATCCTGCTAAAAATACAAAATTAGCCAGGATTGGTGGTGCATGCTTATTATCCCAGCTATTTGGGAAGGCTGAGGCAGGAGAATCGCTTGAACCTGGGAGGTGGAGGTTGCAGTGAGCCGAGATCATACCATTGCACTCCAGCCTGGGCAACAAGAGCAAAACTCCGTTTAAAAAAAAAAAAAAAAAAAAAAAAAGAGGTGAATCTACTATGCTTATATATTTAGACAATGTTAAAATAACTACTATAATTATGATGTAGATACAGCAGCTATTACATACTTACTATATGCCAGACATTGATATAAAGGTTTAACACACATTTTCTTACCTAAACCTGTCTCCTTACAAGGAACTGTCTACCATTGCTATTTTACAGAAAAGAAATTGAGCCTTGAACAGGTTAAGTAGTTTTCTTGTCTTATAACAGCCTCGAGAAGGCAAAAACAAGATTCAAACCCAAGTCTTCCTTAATCCCAAATCCATGCTTTTAACCACTACCTATATATAATGCCTAAAAGCCTCATCTAATTATTTCCAAAAACAAAAGCTTGAAGTATATCTTCCTTCCAACAACATCCAAAGAGTCTTTAGCATTCAATGAATAACATGTTCTATTACATACTCATACTTACTCACCACTAGTTATAAATAAGTACCCACCCATACCCTACAGAACACACGAGTTTTCTAACTACAGGATTAATATTGCTAAAATCAAAAGAAAGAAAGAAACTTTTGTATGCTGATGAATGTTTAAAACAGGCTTCCTATTACTGGCTATAAAAATAAGTAATTTAAAATAAAAGGTATTAAAGGATACACTATTGGACTTGGTATTGTAAACAGCACCACCATTTAAGTGCTATAATTCAAACTCTTTTGGGAAAAAAACATATATTTTACAGCTGAAAAAAGCATCGGTAACTCCTGCTGTGGTCTGAATATGTCTCTCCAAAGATCCTATGTTGGATTTAAATCCCAAGGTGATAGTATTAAGAGGCAGGGCTACTGGGAGGTGCTTAGGTCATGAGGGCTCTCTGCCCTCATGGATGGGATCAGCACCTGTATAAAGGGGTTTGAGGGAGCAAGTCTCTTCCATCAGTTCTGCCACGTCAGGATGTAGCAAGATACACCACCTTGGAGGCCGAAAGCAAGTCCTTATCAGACACTGAATCTGTTAGCGCCTTGATCTTGGACGTCCGAATCTCTAAAACTGTGAGAAATAAATGTCTATTATTTATAAATTACCCAGTCTTTTGTTATGGCAGCATGACTAGACTAAGATAATTATCCATTTCCTCAACACGCATACAGGAAAACTAATTCTACTTGGCGACAAGGAGGATAAGAACCCATGTTCCACACTTTTGGGAACAGTCGTCTAAAAAGAAAAATGTTAATTAGGCTAACCTTGTTAGTATTTTGTTTTCCATATGAATAAATGAATGTCTGAATCATACATTTAAAGACTTGTAGGAAAACATCTCTATGTTTGGATAGAGGGTCAAAAAAAGCAAAGTTTATTCTGCTTTACCTAATTCCTTTTAAAAGTTTGAGAAATCAATCACATTTTTTTAAGGACATTTCATGATGACATTACCTTACTGAAAAGATAGGTCTTTTGCGTGTCTGGATTCTCATGTCTTGGGTCTGCTGAAAGTGAGGAATAATCATACAGATAAAGAAATGCTTGAATTGACAGAGAGAACATTAACACTTACAGGGATCAAGCAGGTGATGGAAGGGCCTAGTTAGGTCTGGGACAAGTCAGCACATATACCCTGCCTAAGGGGATTGCGCTATAAGACTGTATGTTGCCAATTCTTCCCATCTTTAACACAGAAAATAAAATCCAGATTTCAATGTGAAGGTACTAATTTTTAGATGTTGGCAACTAAATCAATATACCAGTCTCTGACGCTCTGTGGGCAGCCACACCCCAGTGTTGGTTTTAATGCTTCCTTCTCTCACAAGTGGGAGAACAAGCGAGTAAGAGATTGAGAGGTGTATTGATTTTTAAGAGAAGAATCTCCTTTTGCGCTAAACATGGCCAGTTTTAGGTACTATGGATATCTTCAGTTTCCATACAGAGATTCTGAATAGGTCCTCAGCCTGGAGGGGCCATGGAATGAGGCAGCCTCTTCCCTTTACTGCTGTGCTCTCCTCTCTGCTGCACAAGCTCCTGCCAAAGCCATGGGCATACTTTAGTGGATGGGCATGCTCAGCCTGACACATCACTAGAAACATGAACCAAGTAAGCAAAACAAACCACAGTGTAGTTATTGTACATGACTTGAATGAAATAAATCTGAACTACAGGTGAGTCATAATATAATAAAAGACTCAATTAGGTTCAGAACAACAGACCAGTGTTTTCCCTTGTCTTAGCAACTAGTTCACTAGAATCTTGAGTGAATATAAGGGAGATAAAAGACCTTGGTACCTGTTTTATCCTTTAGTGCAAGACCATTAATCTATTAGAAAATTAAGCCCAGGTTGCCAGTCAGGCAATTTCAGGATCAATAATTCCGTTTTTCTTTTTGTTTTGTTTCGTTTTGTTTTGTTTTGTTTGAGACACAGTCTCACTCTCGCCAGGCTGGAGTGCAGTGGCATGATCTAGGCTCACTGCAACCTCCGCCTCCCGGGTTCAAGCAATTCTCCTGTCTCAGCCTCCGGAGCAGCCGGGAGTACAGGCGCCTGCCACCACACCTGGCTAATTTTTCTATTTTTAGTAGAGATGCAGTTTCACCTTGTTGGTTAGGCTGGTCTCAAACTCCTGACCTCAGGTGATCTACCCGCCTCAGCCTCCCAAAGTGCTGGGATTACAGGCGTGAGCCACCATGCCTGGCCCAATAATTCTTAAGTTACTAGGATACCAGTTAATGATACCGTTGTGGTCTAGAAGAGTGTATGCCCTACCCATTTGGATGACTCATTCCCAAAAAAGTGATTCCTTCAACAGCAAAATATTTAAGATTGCAAATCCTGTTCTAGATTAACAGCAGTTTTATTATATGCATTACTTATAAGAAGTATATATACACACACACATGCTAAAGGAAATCTAGTGTCTTATTTAATACAAAAGAAAGCACCTATATATGAGACAGATGCATAAAACTTCCAACTTTTATAGCACATAAAACAATCTGATTAATCTCCAGGCTCAATTCTGAAAAGTACAGTAATTATGAGGCTGGAACTCAACTAAAAATTCCTAATGAATGGATTAGGCTGTTTATTTTCAATGCAGGAATGCCAAAAATTATTTAATATTTAGGTAGAAAATGGTGAAATGATTGCTCAAAAACATTATTGAACACTGCACCCATTTCTCAGTCAAGTGTCCTGAACAGGAAATTCAGTCCAGTACTTCACCCCTGTTAAGCCAAGCATTTAAGAGATTATCTTTCAGACTCCAGATCAGAGTGAGCTGAGTAAGAAATCTTCAAGCTCAGCACAGCGTAGCAAAGTTCCCATTTGGCCCCAGTCCTCACCTGTGCTAAACACAAAGGACAAACAAGCATATGAGACACAATTGACTTCTGCCCTCAAAATGTTTACCACCTGGAGAAAAAGCAGCAGGACGATATCAAGGGAGAAGTGCTGAAACTCAGGCCTGAGCAGTGGGGTGCACAGCAGAAAGTCATCTATAAGGGTCTGGGGGCTGCAGTGGAACAAAGCAGTACCAGCAGCAGGGCCAGTACTCAAGGCTGCAAATGGAGATAGCTGGCTTCCTATCCTGAAGGCAATGGAGAGGTACTGAAGGATCTTGAACAAGTATGACTTGATCTGATTTTCACTTAATCAAATCACTCATGTGAAATAATGTGGCATCCTGAGAAGTAAGAAAGCAGCAAGATGAGAGGTTAGAAAGAAGTTGTAACAGTTCAAGAAAGATGGTAAAAATCCATACTAAATGAGGGACAGAGAAAAGGGGAAGCTATGAATGTTTATAAAGTAATATCCATAGGATCAAGCTGCTTTCAAAACAATGGAGTATATGACAGAAAGGAATTGAGAACTGATGACCAGGAGGAAGGAGAACATTCTCTGTGTGAAGTGATACAGGGAGAGGGGGGGGAACAAAAAAAATCCATTTTAGACAGGTTCAATTAAGATGCCTGTGCAACACCTACTAGAAAAGTCCAGTGGGCAGGTGGATAACAGAACCTAGATCTCAAAATACGTTTTAAGAGTTTTAGGCTAGAAAATCACTCTGGTGTTCGTGGGCATCGGCAGTTGAATCTTAAGTGCAAATGAGGTCACCAGGGAAAGGCTGCAGAAAGAGAAAAGATTGAGAACAGAGCCCTGGAGGAGGAGTGGGAACAGCAGCCTCCAAAGGGGATTAAGGCACATGCAAAAAGGTAGGAGAAAACCCAGACAACAGGGGAGGACAGTGTTTAAGGTGATGGTGGTCAAGTGTCAAATGCTACAGAGATGTCAAGTAGGATAAGGCCTGAAAAAGCATTCCTCGAATTCATCCAATACAGTCCACTAGTGGCTCCTGCCGGCAGACGCAGTGGCGTGAAGGCACAGAGCAGGCTGCAATGGGTTGCAAGTAGAGGGGAGGGGAGGAGAGGAAGCAGGAACGGTGTTTACCTACTTCTGTCTCCAGAGCTTTTGCTGTGAAGGGAACAAGAAAGTAGTAATTAGAGAAGACACAAGAGTGAAGAAGGGTTTGTTTTGCTCTTTCAGTTGGGAAAGGCCTAAATGTAACTATAGACTATCATGAAAGAGCTGAGTAATAAGGGAAAGGTTTAAGCTAACCAAAGGTTGAGAGTGGGGGAGTTGAGAACACCTGTGAGATTAAACAGAAAGAGACAAATGGTGGCTGCTACGATTTGGGGGCAGGGGTGGCACTGTAGGTAGAAAGAACTGAGAGAATTCATACCTGGTGCTTCCTTCTCTGAAAGGTAGAAAGCAAAGTTAAAGGTCTCAGTGCAAGCCACACGGCCACGAAGACCAAAACTGAGTTTTACTCATCCTGTCATTTGAATCACCCGTGCCACCCTGTATTTGCATGACTCATCAGATGCCAACATGAAAGCAAGGCCATGTGGAAAAACAGCACACCTTAAATAAAAGTGTACATAAGCCATCATTACTCCACAGAAACCATGTTTTGTGGCAGATGGAGTGCTGGAACTAGGAGCCAGGGTCCAGGTTTCATGTCTCCATCTCTGCCATTTACTAGCTTAAATTAAATTTAGAGACTCAGTTCCATGGCATGTAAAATGGTGACTCCTGCCAACTGCCATACTTAACTCACAAGGTTACTGTGATAATCAAGAGAGAAACAAATAAGTGCTTTGGAAATTAAAGGGGAAAGGGCACTACAAGATTTTAGAGTGCATACATTTTTATAAAGTGAACTGTTTACACCAGAGATTGGCAAGCCACGGGAATGCTGCTGTTCAGGAGTGAGCTCACAGAGCAACTAAGCCATCAGGCAGGGGTGGGGATGGTGTGGGAGGGGGGGATGTTGAAGACAGCAGTGGGGGTTTAACACCATGGCAAACCCGTTCTTAAAAGCTTGATAACCCCTAAGGAAATACTTTCTTTCACTAGGCTTTTCATTTGTTTACTTATTTTTAATACTTTAAAATCAAATCTTAGGGGCTTTATTCACTTAGAACTCTTAACTGGGAATTAATGGTCCACTTGATCTAATTCCAACTTCATTTCTAAAGTACGTTTCAATAAACAATACAATCAGAGTCTTCCTAACTCCCCAACATCACTAATTCCCCATTTTGATAACCCTCTGTCCAAATTCTATCTTTTTCTTAAGGCCCAGTTTAAATTTCTACTCTAATCACTTCTACCACTACCAACAGTTCCATAGTAAGAGTATGGAACTCATACTATGCACAAGGCACTGTCTTAAGTAATTCAAAGATTACCTCAGTCTATTAGACCCACTTTACAGATGAATAAACTGGTAACACAGGAAGGTTAGGTTCCTTGCCCAAAGTCTCACAGAATTATAAGCCCAAGCTGTACTGCCTGCCATGAAGCCAAAATAATTCTCCGCCTTTTATTAATGATCCTTGTTTTTATCTAAATTAATAAATAACTAAAGAACTTCAGGCCGGGCGCGGTGGCTCATGCCTGTAATCCCAGCACTTTGGGAGGCCGAGGTGGGTGGATCACGAGGTCAGGAGATCGAGACCATCCTGGCTAACACGGTGAAACCCCGTCTCTACTAAAAATACAAAAAATTAGCCGGGCAAGGTGGCGGGCGCCTGTAGTCCCAGCTACTCAGGAGGCTGAGGCAGGAGAATGGCGTGAACCCCGGGGGGCGGAGCCTGCAGTGAGCCGAGATCGCGCCACTGCACTCCAGCTTGGGCGACAGTGAGACTCTGTCTCTTTTGAGACAGAGAAAAAAAAAAAAAGAACTTCAAAAGCTGGCCCTATCTTGCCACCAGGCCCATCTCCCCATTGCTCTCCTCTGCCCATGCCCAACCTCCTGGAGCCACAGGACCTGCCTCTCCCACTAGACTTCCCTCCGTGTCTTGCTTCTACGTCTTTTCTCTTCCTAAGCCTTTAGCCTGGATGTACCTTTCACCAGAGTGCAAAGTGCTTCAAAAGTCAACTCTTAAAAAAAAATGTACAGCTTCCACTTTTGAAAGGCAATATAATGTAGGTGTTGTGGTTAAGACTGTGGACTCTGGAACCAAACTACTTGAGTCTGGATTTCAGATCCACTGGCAAAAAAGCCTCCAGAAGCTTGGACAACCAATCTCTCCATATCTCTAAAACTCTCAGTAAAACAGGATGGTAACAGTACCTACCACATGGGATCATCGTGAAGTTGAAATGAGTTAGCACCTATAAAGCATTTAGAACAGTTTCCATCATAAAATGAACAAGGGGACTATGCCAGCAATGTATTATGAAGAGTTCTGTATTACCTTGCTCATACTGATTACACTTTGGATTTTTATGCTATGTCATAATAAATTTACTGTGCATGTGTCTTTCCTTCCTATTAGCTCCCTTTATATCTAATGGGTGTTCAAATAGTTGTTGACAGAAAAGAATGTAAAAATATGAATCCTTCTGTGACAAAGAAACAGTTGTTTTTAAAAAACATTTTGTAAGAATGTTCAGATTATTTAATAGGAAAAAATTTTTTCACAAGTTCCCATGTTCTCAAGCATGAAAAAATGTTGGAAGTAACATAAATTCTAATTATACCATAGAATTCTATTTTAAATTTTTCTAAAATGCAACAGCAAATACTTGCCTTGGGGTAGAGTATTTTAAAAATTGAGCTCTAAGGAAAAAAGAGAATCCATAAAGTGTGGGGTTGTTAAGAATAACTCGAAGAAATATACATAACTTAGAATGCCTTCCTTTCTTAATTCATGCAGTTCAATTCAAAGCTCCACATTCCTGTCCAATATGAGTTTTCAGAGTTCTATTATTTGTAAATCGGAATAAAAAATCTAAAGGTGATTTATCTAAAGGACAGAGCTAGAAATAGGACCTCTAATTACTTAATACTGAGGCCTCTAGATTAAAACATTAAACCTCAAAACCCTTCAGCCAAAGGGATTAAGAAGATTAGAATAGGCTTGACAAATTACCACGGGGTTGGGGAAAAAAAATGCAGAGAGAAAGTAGGCCAAATTTAAATAGGGAATGAAATGAAGTTCAAGGGAAAACTAATAGTTTGTGTGGACCCTAGACCTCTGTGGGAAAAACCATCAATCGAGTTATTTCAACAATTAAAGAAAGGAACAAAATCAATGTAAAAATAGCTGCTTATAGAGTTCTTGGGAAATGTGAACATGCAAAGTTAATCTTGCAAAATAATGTCAAATTGCTGTTGGCAACTGGAGAGAAGAAATACAAGACCAATAAATAAATTATTATGTTAACATGAACCAGGATCCTCTCTTAGGAGGAACTGTTTAAATATCTCATGAGTGTTGGTCACCCCAACCAAAACAGCCAAAATCAAACCACTAACTCAGTCATCAACAAGATTCCCCTTGGAATATCTGGGTTTCTGTCCCTGAAGATTATAGGTTGGCTCAAAATAAAACACCATCTAGAGAAGAGCTAAAATGACCCGGGTGGCTATGTGAGAGCCTGGGAGAGCACATGCAGTCTGGGAAGATTCAAAAGAGTTGAATGTCTATATCTTGGCAAAGGCACAACTGGAGAGACTCAGGGGGATCCAATAACCATCCACAAACATCTCAAGTGTGAAAACAAGGAGGAACAGGAATTTCTTATCCTGGTACCAAATGTACTTCTGGCATTTTCGAGAAGGAATAGAAAGTGAAATGCACAAAGTAAAAACAACTCCAATTAATACCACCCAAAAAGTTCTTCCAGTTTCAATTTTATGCTTTCCTCTTGGGCTACTATAAGCAATTCTATTCTTTGCATTAACTTTTTTTTTTTAGCAATTTAAGAAGCTTTTCAAAAATATTGTGTCTATATTACTTAAAAAGTTTCCTTCAGAGTTTAAAGTGTTTCTTCAAAAGACTGCCAGGTTCAGCCTGGGCAACACCCCAAGACCTTGTCTCTACAAAAAATAAAAATAAATCAGCCAAGCATGGTGCTGTGTGCCTACAGTTCTAGCTACTCAGACGGTAAAATGGGCATTGCTTGAACCCAGGAGTTCAAGGCTGAAGTGAGCTGTGATCGTGCTACTGCATTCCAGCCCGGGTGACAGAGAGAGACTCTAAAGATTGCCAGGTTCCAGAAATTGCCTCTACTCAGCCAATAATCTGATTTTTTCCCTAAATTCTCCAGTTTGTAAATACTGGCTAAAAGTGTGGGGGGTGGTAGGGAGAAAGAAAGAAAACAAGTCCTACAGGCCAAACAAAATAATTTGTCTGCAGGCCCAACCTAGCCCTCAGGCTGCTTGTTTACAGCTTCTGCTCTAAAAAACCTGCCTGTCACTATTTTAAAACTTCTATATTTAGATCTTTTCAGGTTTAAAATTTGGCCTCTAAAGTGCAGGTGACTTATTCTTCAAGCTTTCTTACAAGCGGTTTGGAAGTCGTCTGCTCCAGGCGCCAACCATGGCAGCAGGGAATTCTGCACACAGATAACTTTACTCTGCTATCAATTTCCTAACACATTTAGGTCATGTAGGCCTGCCCAGGCTCACTGAGGTCAAGCTTATGGAATTTAGAGTTACCATAATAAAACATTTTTAGAAAATGGAACCTGAAAAGCTACATAAGATTGTGTCATAATCTTCTACCTTATGTTGGGAGCAGCACAATGGAAAACATGAGCTACGGAGGAAAAGAGGAGGGAAGTCTTGGGGATCCCACTCCTGTGCTTCTCCCCTGAGGCTACTCTGACGTCCTACTCAGGAATGAAAGCCCCATGCATCAGTTCAGTGTGATCCTTGTGCCTGAGACCCACATGTCGGGGGGCTTCTTGAGCCACTGGGAGGGGCCCCTGTAGCTCCCTGTGGCCCATAAGCTTTTCCGGAACAGTTGTCATTTCCAGGCTACAGAACAAACTCAGCCCCCCTAGGGGAGGGCCTGGGAATTTTTATTTTTAACAATTTGTATTTTTATCAGGCTTCCCAGGTGATTCTGATGGGCTGCCAAGTTTCAGAATAAATGCAAAATTCCCTTTGATCTATGGTACTGGGCTTATATCCTGGGAAGAATTCTCTAATGGTCTCTGCACATGGTGTGGCATAAGCCAGTGGCACATGCTATTCCTTCTTCCTGGAATACTGACACTGCTTAAGCCCCAACACCCCTCACTTGGGCCACTCCTACTCACCTTCAGCTCTCATTCGAATAGTACTTCCTCAAATAGTACTTCCTCAGAGAAGCCTTCCTCAACTCCTTAGTTCTAAGTCACAATCCCCTCTTACGGCTCTTAGAATAGCTTGTAGTTTCCCTTATAGCACTTGTCAAAGCTTCTTATACATGGATCTGAGTGATTACTTGACTAATGTCAGTTTCTAACAGGACAGTTAAGGTCCAAGAGGACTGGAACCATCTGGTTTTGCCCACCATTGTAACCTCATCCCCAGCACCAGGCCTGGCACACAACAGGGGTTCAAGATATTTTGGTTAAAATTGCTGAATACATGATGTGTTTGTGAGAGTGAGCTGCTTAAACGTGTTTTGAGTGGTGCAGGAGCAGGATATGCACCATCGGCACATCCAGAAGTAAACCGCCTGAAGGTTTAGATCATCTCATAATAGGGAAGTCCCTCTTCTTGAGGTTTAAGTTAAATATGGAAGTAGGAAACAATGTTTGTACATGTGAATGCAAAGTGAATCACTATCACACAGTTTTCCACTGTGGGTTAATTCATGCAGTTGTTAGGCTGGTAGTTTATTGAAAATAGGAGGCTCAACTTGAGAGCTGCAATGAATCAAAGTGGTCCAACAATGAATGTACACTTGGGTCTTGGAAATTAGATGCAAGCATCTGGCAACAAAACGTTCCTAACATGATGTCACAAGAGGCCAGAAGGAAAAGAGCAATTGCTTTGCAGAAATCAGTCACAATCAGGACTCAAAGCCAGACTGATCTGGGGGAGGAATTAAGTAAGACCATGTAAGGATTCTTAGGTACACATGCTCAGTCCCAAGGTTTTAAATACCTACTAAATAAACACAAATCCCAAATTATTTTCAGTCCTGACATTTTCACAGAGTTAGACTCCTATTTATGACTGCCACTTGTCATCTCTACCTGGATACATTACAGCATCTCAAACCTAACACATGATCTTAATATATGACCCAACTAGAGTTCTTAGTTTTCCAGGTCATTTCCCTCTCAGTAGCTGGTAACATCCCACCATCCTTGCCTTTCAAATAAAAAGCCTACCAGCCTTGTTTGATGCCTCACCTTCCCTCACCTCAGGCCACTCCTATCTCCTGTCAATCACAGAGCCCTATCAGTTCCCCGCCAAACAGATCCAGAACTTGTCCACTTCGCACCACGTACATGGCTACTATCCTCCCCCAAGCCACTATCATTTCCCATCTCCCAACTGGTCTCCCTGCTTCCACCTTTGCCCCTCTCATGCATTTCCCACCCAGAAGCCAGAGTTACAGTTTTTTAAAAAGAAAAAAAAAAAAGTAGATATGTCCCTCCCCTGCTCAAAATTATCCAATGGTCTCAATCACAAATAATACTGAAATGCCTTTCACGGCCAACAAAGCCTCCATGGTCTTACTCCTGCCCATGTCGCCAGTCCCATCTCACATCCTCCCCTCACTCTCAGTGTTCCAGCCATGCTCCCCTCATTTCTGTTTATTTTGGGTGGTGGTGTAGGGGGAGGAGGGAGTGGTTGAGACAGGGTCTCACTGTCGCTCAGGCTGGAGTTCAGTGGCAGCATCTCAACTCACTACAACCTCAGCCTCTCAGGATCAAGTGATCCTCCTATCTCAGCCTCCTGAGTAGCTGGAACTACTTTTAATTTTTTCCCAGTAGCTGGGAAAACTTTTTAGTTTTTTTATAGAGACAACATCTCACTACGTTGCCCAGGCTGGTCTTGAACTCCTGGGCTCAGGTGATCCTCCCACCTTGGCCTCCCAATGTGCTGGGATTAACAAGGCCATGCCTTTTCCTAAATTCAGGCCTTTACACTTGTTTCCTCTGCCTGCAATGAAATACGTCTGAGCTCTGCATGACTGACGCATGTTCATCCTCCATGTGAGGTGTCTCTGTGAAAGGTGCCTCCTCAGAGGGTCCTGTGCTGACCGCCATTTTTAAGTCAGCCTCCTGATTCATCTCACCCTCATCACTCTCTTTACTTCTTGCCGCACTCTTATCAACGCCTATGATTTCATTATATTATCAATGCCCCCCCATTAGAATAGATGGTCTATGAGACCACGGATCTGTCTAGCTTGATCTCAGCTGTATCACCAAGAGCCTACTACAGTGCGTGGAACATAGTGGAGGGTTAATATCAGTTTGTTGGGCTGGGCACGGTGGCTCACATCTGTAATCCCAGCACTTTGGGAGGCTGACATGGGTGGATCATGAAGTCAAGAGATTGAGGCCATCCTAGCCAACATGGTGAAACCTCGTCTCGAATAAAAAAATATATATACAAAAAATTAGCTGGGCGTGGTGGCACACACCTGTAGTTCCAACTACATGGGAGGCTGAGGCAGGAGGATCCCTTGAACCCAGAAGGTGGAGGTTGCAGTGAGTCAAGATTGCGTCATTGCACTCCAGCCTGGCGACAGAGCAAGACTCTGTCTCAAAAAAACAAAAAAAACAAACAAAATACCATTTTGTTAAATGGATAAGTTAAAAAAAAAGAAAGAAAGAAGAAAAGAAAAAGAGGAATGATGAAAGATAAAAGTGAGGCCAAGAAACACACAGGAAATGAAACTCACTGTATCCTCCACGGTTCTGCTGTGGGTTCAGTCTGGGTGACAAAGTACAACTCTTCTGGTCAAAAACACAAACATCTCACCACTGCCACCAATACTGCCACCAAACAGCAAGTCAAAAGAACTGAGTGTTCTAGCTCTGGCTCTGATATTAACTGCATTTTTTTGCAAAATCAAGGACTTTACCCTTTAAGACCTTAATTGCAAAATGAAAGAGCTGTGTCTTTAGCTTTAAAATTCCAACATTCTAAATTCAGTATATGATTTGGTATACCCATCTCTGCTTATTCCACTTCTTTTCAATAAAAAGCCTATCTAGCACATAAATCCTCTATCTGAAACCTGTGTCTAGGCACACCTCCCCACCTCCACATTCCATCCCAATGCCCCCAGCCTCAGGGTCCATGTGCATGAGCACTCACAGAGATGCCACGGCTTCTCTCTCTTTCACTTGTTATCTCTAGACAGAAAAGAGCGATATAAAGAAATCTCAATCTTCCAATTGGGCAGGTCCACCTCTGATGTGGCAACTCGGCAGCTGGAAGGGATCCACGTGAGATCGCGGAGTTCTGGGCCTGGCCTCAGATTGGTCACTTCACACTGCTAGACGTCTTCCAGTTGACGTAAAACTAAAACAGACACTCCCAGAGAAAACCAAGTGCAGATTTTTGTGGTCCAGGCCTCTAGTCAGAAATTGACCTTTCAATAATTTTTTCCCTTAGGATCTTTGGAAGAACTAACCTTTAATTCTGAGAAAGACTTATCCCAGAGAAAAATATGAGTTTTTATAGTACCAACTAAAACATAAAACCAAGTATTTCCCATGAAGTGAAAGGAAAGGACAGGGAGTAAAGAATCCACACTTAGGTGGCTAGAGAATGAAGGAACATAAAAAACGAAAACCAAAAAGAGTGGCTTTCCAATTTGGGTTCATTTGTAAAATTACTATTTCACAGAAGCAGTTGGAAGGGGTGGGGGAGAAATGAAACAAACCACAAAACCCAACTATCCTCACACTCAGAGCGCTAGGAAAGAGAAAATTTCCTCTGACTTGCCTTAAGACCAATTAAGCAAATAAAGGAAAATGACTCAGCTATGCCCACACCCCCTTCTCCCAGCTCTACCAAGAGCCAGCTTCCCTTTCTGCCCCAAACCCAAAAATAACCCAGGCTATTGCTAATATTCTCACCTATATTCAAAGTTTACCTGCTCTGGGGCTAATTCCCACATTTTTGGTCCTACATCTCTACACTTTCCTTGGGTTCACCAGAATAATAATCCTTGGATGCACAAGAAATATTAAAATTTGAAATATAAAATTCAAGTATATTTTTAAAACTTTCAAAAAAACCCATTTTGCTAAGTGTATAAACAGAAAATTAATGCTAAGTCTGTGAAACATGAGATCTTCGTTACAAGAGCAAAATCAAATCCAAAACCTGACCAGAGAGCACGAAGATCCCCGCTTCTCAGTTTGATGACTCCTTCATTCCACGCTCTTGGCTCCTAATTTGCCCTCACAGGGGTCACCTAGAGCCCTCCATCTGTCTGACCCCCTCAGTTCCATCCTCCCCCTCACCAATAGCGCCACGGGGCTCCCAGGCAGTTGGCACCACAGCTGCCACTGCCTGGCATGAGAACTCGGGCCGAGACCAGAGGGAACCACTGCATTAAAGGAAATGCTGACTGTGAACAGAGGCCGCAGATGAAAGGTTTACTTCTACTCCATTGTTGACAACAGATGCACTGGTGCCAAAAAAATCCCCAATTCTTCAATAACCAAATGTATGGAGGATTTTGTTCCTCAGAAAACATGCAAGGGCCAATTAACATAGTCCTATGTTCGAAATACGTATTAAATATAAGGGGTTTTAAGACATTGAAGAATCTCAACTCAGCCTACTTATTTCTACCCAAGAAGACAGTAAGTTAACTGGAATCCTCTCCCAGAAACATCTACTAGGAAACCTAGGGCTGAATTACACAGGTTCTTTAAGCACCTAGTTCCAGAGAGAGAAAACTCAATCGTTCCCTAATTGTTTCATAAGTGTAGGCTGATCTCTATACTAGACTAATCCGTCCTGCAGCAAGGACCGATTTCTCTGGCCACACAATCTTGCACTTAAGCATATGGTTGGGCGTTTGGTAGACAATGCAAATATTTGCTAATTTGTCTAAAAATTGTTTTAAAGCAATTTTTTAGGTTTGTTATTTTTAGAAAGAATGTTAAGTTGTCCCTTTTTTTTTTTTAAACTGGCAACATACCTATTTGATAAAGAAATTTAAACCCTATTTGATAAAGAAAGCAAAGAAACTCTCATTGAGTTATTTATTGCCTGAATTAGAAGGCAGGTGGAGTGACCGTTTTGAGGAGGGAGGATCTCACTTTATTTTGCCTTCATTCAGCTGCCTACCCCTACCTCCATCACAGCACAAAATGTTCAATAAATGGCTCAATGCATTAAATCTTCTTAAGTTAGGATCGGAGATGCAATTCTGCCATCTTGGTCACTTCTGCCATTGGTTTTACTCCTTCGTTCTTATTTTTCCTTGGTCTCCAAACAAGTGGCATTCAGAAGACATCTGGAAGCACTCAGCTCAAAAGCTCAGTGAGGATGGCACCCCAACCTCCCTCTTCTAAACCAGAAGCTGACACCAGAAAGTTACAAGTTGTCCTCCTGGAAGATAAAGGTTATCTTTCCAGGTAGGAATCATGCCCCCCACCTAAGGAATTTTACCTTCTGGCATTATGTAAGACATATCTGGATGGCACATATGTCTATGAGCAATGGAGACGCAAATTAGAATATTTATACAATAGATGTAACCAAACCATAGACTTCACATTAAAAGATAAGTTTTAAAATTTCCTTCGAACATTTCACTTCACACTACTAATCTTAATTTTGGAGAAACTGGTACCACTTTAAAATTTCAGTGACAGGATGTATGCTCTGATTCTCCTCATTCAAACACAATGCTGCTGTTTATCCATGGAGTAGAAAAAGAAATACTTTTTTTCTTGGTTTTAAAAAGTACAGCATTTGGGTTACTTTTAAAACCCATGGTTGAGTAACATTCTGTATTATATTTGTGACTCACTCTCAAGTGAAATGTCACCGTATACCTACTCTTCTTTTTTAGGTGATAAATAATAAAATATTAGAACAGAACTTTAGTTATAAAGTTCCTTATAATTTACAGGGAACAAGTCCTTCTAAAATAAAAATTAAGAGACTCTGTCATCTTGTTTTTACATTTTTATGGTTTAGAGCCCAGGAAAAACTAACTGGGTCTGAGGAGGTATTAATCAAAAAAATTTTTTTCTTCACATTGTTACCCCAGTGTCTCCCAAAACAATAAATAAGACACCTGAAAACCTTCCTGAAACTTTCTGGTAACCGAAATCTTCTCTCTCTTGATTGGATTTTGGATCCCACAGGTTTATCTATCTTTCAAAACACAAACTGTACTCTCATGATCTCTATGTTTTACTGTATATAAATTTTGGCTCAATAAAAAGGTTCTCTAAACCTTTCTGCAAACTGCATTTCAATATCTATAATCAGTGGTCCATCTCAGATCTGAGTTTTTCATGGGTTATTAACAAGATCCTAAAGCCAAAAAGAATTCCCCCTACCCAAAAGCCACGGACTAACCTCCCCACCTTGCCCCACATCCTCCGGACATTTTCATCTCAAATCCGTCTTCGAATTGGAATTGCCCAAGATAAGAAATTCCACACACCTCAACTGACTGAGAAGGCATCTTCAGTTTGGTGAGCTTGGCTTTGGCAGGCACTTTCAAGTCTGTTTTTTCAAAGGTCTGCTGTCGATAGTCCTCCGGCAGTGGTTTCAGTTCAGGGGATTCACTAGGGGCCTGATCTTGACCATCCATGGGCCGGACATAAGCCGTGGGCTTCTGCTGCATTGCAACACTTTTTGAGGGGAGGGAGGGAGGTGGAAATGTCTGAGAAGGCGGCTGGGCAGGGGCCACCAAACTGTCTTGAGGGGTCTCTTTATCATGGACTTTCACTGCTAGGTCCTTGGGAGATCTGGCTGGGCAATAGCCTTTACTGTTATTGTTGCTGCCATGAACCTTGCTGCTTCCTTGCACCCGGGAAAGAGTTTGCTGGTTGGAATGTATAGGTGACAAAGGGGGAACTGGGGAAGGCAAAGAGGAGATTAAGGGAGAAAGCTCCCTCTCTGGAGCCGAGTCTGTCACCGAAACACAGTGGTCTCCGTCAGCTCTTCGGTCACCTTTCTTGTGATGACTAGAGCCGAACCCCTCCTGACCAAGGCAATCCTGGCTCAGGTGCTGGCTGTCTGGTGGGCCGCAGCTTTTGGCATGGAGACTTGGCATTGGTTCAGTCCTTGGCTGTGCCATCTTTGGATTGTGGCTAATGTTGCCAACAGAAAGTGGTCCAGATGTAGGAGTGTGAATGGACTGGTGGTGGACACTAGTGTGGAAGGAGCTGGATGGAATGCTGCTCCCTTTGTCAGGAATTAAAGGGTATTTCGGCTTTCCCAACCTATTTTCAGAAGCATCCAAGCGATGAGTGTGAGACTTAGTACTAAGGAACTCCTTCACTTCTTCATAGTTTCCCAACATGTTCTGTATTCGACTAGACAACTCATCACCTTTTGCTGTCTGAAAAAAAGGAGAATTTGAGAATGAAAAAAACTAAGGAAAACTGCCATTTAACAAACCACGTTATATAATACTATTAAGGAAAAAACTCTGAACTTAATGTATGACATGTAGAATTTAATGTGCTATTTTAACTCAATTCCCCTGTTGAGAAGACTATCATGGATACATATTACTAACTGTAGAAGACTAGCATTACAAAAGAAAACCACAAACTTTGGTAATTCTGACTAACAACGTTCAGAGAATTTTCATACTTTGTTTTCAAAAATCTCTAGAATAAGTTAGAATAAGTTATCTTATTTCCACAGCTGTGACCCTTGTTCGAACTCAATTATACTGAATTGTTTCATCATAGGGTTCAATATTGTGATAAATCAGGCCTTCAACGTCTAGTATTCAGTAAATACCTTGTAGGGCTCTCCAAAAAGGGGAATCTTTTCAGGAAATGCCTCTTTCTCTTGGTGGGCTTCCTGGTTCCGTCTTTCCTTCTCTCTAATTCGAAGCAGGTTTCTGTCGTCATTGTACAAACTGTTTCAGGTGCCACAAAAGAATGAAAACAATAAAATTTATCAGTCTCCAAGTTTTGTCATGCATACATACATGCGAGAAGGGAGGCGAGGACAAGTCTGGGAAGAAGCAATGATAACGGCTGTGATTTAAAGAAAGCCTAAGTTCCTTAATCCAGCCATAGGCTGAGGCCTCAGTCACTTGGCTGTGACCCTCCAGCCTGGGGTCCTGGCTCCCAAAACCCAAGCATTCACTCTGGGCCGTGGTCTCCATCATGGCTCAGGACTGGTTCCAAACTGAACAGCCTTTTATAGGCAGCAGTGGAACTGAGACAAGATTAATGATATTTTTATTTTCAGCTTGCAAAATATGGGGTAGAGGTAGAAGCTTTTCATCTGCAGGAGTCAGCAGGATGTGAACTTTAGAAAGGCTGTTTTCCTGGATCAGTAGCGTACATTTTGAAAGATTAAAATCAAAAGGCTTATTTCATAATTAAAAGATTACCAGGCACCCAAAACAGCATTTACTTTCTCAGCCTACTCTACTGGGAGTGTCTTGGCATGTAAACCCCACAAAAAATGATTTTTATTTCTCATTTCAAACGTCAAGGATGAGAAAATCCAATTATAGATGTCAGCTCTACCTACAGAGAACGCTTTATAATCTGACTGCCCTACTTAAAACACATAAAAATGTATCCTAAATCATCAGCCCTGGCACTAAAGGGGTTAAATGGCATTCACCGAGAAACAAATCCGAGATGGAGACCAAAAGTAGTGCAGTTTCAGCCAATGCATAAACCAAAAGTGGGCCTGCCTCATTGTCAGCACCATGGGCCACTTCCCAGCCCTCACATGCAATGTATGATTAAAAAGTGAAATAAGAACTATAAAATGACTTCTGTCTTCATTGACTTGCTCCTAGGGAATCTACTGAATGTTTTCGCCCAATGCCGTTTGAACAAACAGGAAAATATCTGATTGTCTAGTTAAGGCTGTCGTTCAGTACCTTCGGAAATTCTAGCCCTGATGTCAGACGCCCTTCCCCACCCCCTTTCCTGGCCTCTTTGCCCTCTTCTGACTTCTCTTACTTCCTCTGACAAGAGCCTACTGGTCTCCCTGCCTCCCCCACATCTTATCCCTTTAATTCAGCCTTCTCACGAAAAGAAACCTGATTTAAGGCCCTGGTTCTCACGTCACTATCTGTATTTTAAAATAACAAGCACTTGATGGCTCTTTACTACTGCAGAATAAACTCTAAATTCTTGCTTTGGCATTAAAATTCCCCCGTAATCTGATGCAGATCTACTCTCTAGAAATTATCTACTGTCCCCTTGCAGGCCTGCCACATGCATTCTACTTGACAGTCAGTCAGTCACGTCCATCCCCTGAACATACCCTGTAAGGCAGCCTCTTGCTCTAATTTCCACCAGGCTCTCTTTACTGAAAGATAACCAATTCTTCCAGAGCCAGCTTCCCTAGGAAGTATGACTCTCTTACAAACTACCTCTATATTCCAGTCAAACCTGACTACTCCCCATTCCTCAGTGATATCCTAGACGTTGATGCTTTCATTCCGGCCACAAATTTCCACTGCTTCTCTCTCCACCACACACCCCCATCCTTAATTTTCAGCTTCCAGCAATCTCTGGAATGATTCAAATGTCACTTGCTCTAAAGGCTTCCTCAAATCCACCAAGTATGTGCTTACCTAACACCTCAATTAGTTTTCTCTCCTCCTCCCTTCTCCCCTAGCATGTGAACTCCACCAGAAAAGAACCTCCCAAATTTAGCACCTCTCTTGGTGCTAAAGCATGGTACTCTGCATAGAAGCTAATCATTAAATACTTTTAGATTAAAAAACAGCCACTACACTTACATATTTTTATAAACTTAAAACTCTTTAAAAAAGATTTAGCTCTGGAAGACACATGCAAAAATTATTTTTAAAAATCATCTAAAAAGTAATCTGGCATTTCTATATCCTTTTAATCTATGGGAGTAGGATGCACGGAGAGAAATTAGCTGCCTGACTGAATTCACTACAATGTGGTAAATAATTATCTCCTTAGGCCAGGCGCAGTGGCTCACGCCTGTAATCCCAGCACTTTGGGAGGCCGAGGCGGGTGGATCACGAGGTTAAGAGATCGAGACCATCCTGGCCAACATGGTGAAACCCTGTCTCTACTAAAAATACAAAAATTAGCTGGGTGTGGTGGCAGGCGCCTGTAGTGCCAGCTACTCAGGGGGATGGGGCAGGAGAATTGCTTGAACCCAGGAGGCGGAGGCTGCAGTGAGCTGAGATCGCACCACTGTACTCCAGCCAGGGCAACAGAGCAAGACTCCATCTCAAAAAAAAAAAAAAAAAAAGAAAGAAAGAAAAAATTATCTTCTTAGACCTGTGTGTATCAAAAACTTTTCCTGGATGATGGATATTGCAATATCAGATTTTAAAAGAACTCTTAAAACCACAAAGTTAATAATTTATGCTAGTCAAAATACTGAAAAGAAGCTGCTGCTGAACCAGAAACTGGTTGTGGAATCTTCTGTAATGAAGTCTGAGTCTCACCTGTTTCAGACAGTTAAACTTACTTCTGGTTGGCAGTAGCACACTGGACTTGATGACACTCAATTCCTTTCAATTATTTTATCATTTTGGTAATTCCTCTTGTTGGTTCAAAAGATCATATGCCATTAGCATATAACCATAGAAGCCAAGTAAGCAGGTTGATTAGGAAATAACTTTTTCCTTCAAACTTGTTTTATAGCCACTTTGAGCCAGTTTGCAGGGAAGAGCTAAGCAGGCAACCATCCTCTGAGCATCTAAGCTTCTCTTCTCCCAAACTATCCAGTGTATGCACCTTGCAGCAGGCAAGACAGGCCGATGGGTGAGTGGGTGGGGGAAGCTTACCATGGGCATGTGCTTGTCTGCTTGGCTATTCTCACCACTAAGGGAGTTCTCCCCTCTCTGATACGCCACTTACAACAGCAGAGCCCCTATAGCCGGTCAGTGTTCACAGCCTTAGGCTCCGCTTCACAGGGCAGAGCTCCGCCCCTTCTAAATAAATGCTACCTTTGTCTCAGAGAAGGGAACTCCAAATGGCAATTCTCAGTCCAGGATCCAAAAGGGAGGGTGTGAACAGTTACACCTCAACTAACAGGCTGCTCAGAGTCCTCAATTTTCTCATCAATTCCACACACTCAATTTTCCTCTAACGAAGTTACGTTACTAAAATATTTTTAAATCAATCAACTCAGCCTTGTATTAGCCTTATTTCAGCACCAGTTGGGTTTCTCCCATACTTTCAGATTTTCATTCCAAAATATTGAAAATTGCTACAGAAATAACCAGAACACAAGCCATTCTTTCACAGAATTCCTAACATTGGTTTATTACTATGTGATTCTAAAATCAAGAAGTCTCCCACAGGGAGGAAATCCTATTAAATTAAGGATTCTAGTTAATTAAGGTTTTACTTCATTAGTGTCAAAAAAATTTTTTTAAACCCACATTAAGATTTTATCGGCAGACATGTAATTCTACACCTATTCTGAGACAAATTTTCTTTTTATGATTCACTATCATCCTTCAACTAAAAGCCCTATAAGTAGTGAGGTGAAAGAAGACATCATGGATATCACTGGTAGGATGAGTTTTATGAGGTCCAGGCTTTGTGGAAGAAACTTGCTCTCCCCACACTGTCCAACAACTCCCTCTTGGGTGGAATTCACAAAAGCTCCTGGGCAGGGCAGAGGAAGACCTAAAAGGCAGGAAGTTCACAGAGTAGAGGTAGGCTTTGAGCCCCTGCTCTGGGTTGCCTCCTTTCTCCTTGCAACTAAATTGTTTTGCCAGTCACATTAAATAGCTTTCTGGTTTCTTGTTGCAAATTTGCAACGGCTTAGGGAATGATCTGTTAAAAGCTCCCAGGCAAATCTTGTGTGATTATTTTCTTTTTCTTAGTTCCATTTTGAGATAAAGGAATATGAAATTTTAAAAATAAACCCACTATTCATACCATGAGTAAGCCTTTGTCCAGCCTATACACATCACTGTTTAAACCAAGGTGTGAGGAAGGAAGGGGCAGATGGGAAAATTTTTTAATGAGGGAATTTTAGGAAGCGGCAAATGCCCTACATGATTCACAAACTCTGTAGTAACTTTTTTTTTTTTTTCCCAGATGCAGTCTCGCTCTGTCGCCCAGGCTGAAGTGCAATGATCTCAGCTCACTGCAACCTCTGCCTCCTGGGTTCAAGCGATTCTCCTGTCTCAGCCTCCCAAGTAGATAGCATTAGATGCACCCAACACCACGCCTGGCTAATTTTTGTATTTTTAGTGGAGACAGGGTTTCACTAAGTTGGCCACACTGGTCTCGAACTCCTGACCTCAAGTGATCCACCCACCTCAGTCTCCCAAAGTGTTGGGATTACAGGCATGAGCCACCACGCCCAGCTGTCAATAATCACCTTTCAATAACTACAAGTTAACTGTCACTTTAATAAAGGTGGCTTTTTTTCCCCCAGTCCTGTGTTAAGGAAAAATGCATCCCAACATCAGCCTGGCCATTCTTTCCCACTGTTCTGAATAGAATATAGTGAGTTACAAGTTCTCCTTAGCTGATTTTAGATGGTACTTTGCATTACCTAAGAGGTTCTCAAACCTCAGTCAGTCAGCTGGAGGGTTTGTCAAAACACAGATCACAGAGACCTACAGAGTTTCTCAGGTAGTAGGCCTGACATGGGCCCCAAGGCTTGTATGTTGAACAAGTTTCCAAGGGATCTCCAGGGGTAAAAGACAGCACATACTTTTTGGAGCTCACCAAAATACAAAAGCAATGATAACAGCAGCAGCAGCCTGGCCAAGGAATGGCATCACTTAACATGTTAGTCAACACTGATTTTGGCACTATCACATCAGTTTTCTATTTAATTTTCACAACAACCCTGTGAGAGTAGGATTATTAACCCCATTTTCCAAGTGAAAGAAAGCTAGCTCAGAAATTGACTTGCAGCCGGGCGGGGGGGGGGCTCATACCTGTAATCCCAAAAATTTGGGAGGCCAAGGTGGGCGGATCACTTGAGGTCAGGAGTTCGAGACCAGCTTGGCCAACGTGGTGAAACCCTGTGGCTACTAAAAATACAAAATATTAGCTGGGCGTGGTGGCACGCACCTGTAATCCCAGCTACTCGGGAGGCTGAGGCAGGAGAATCACTTGAACCCAGGAGGTAGAGGTTGAATTGAGCCGAGATCGTGCCACTGTACTCCAGCCTAGGTGACAAAGCGAGACTCCATCTCAAAAAAATAAATAAATAAATAAATAAATAAATAAATAAATAAATAAATAAAAAGTAAAAAAAAAAAAGAAGCAGGGCATGGTGGCTCACGCCTATAATCCCAGCACTCTGGGGGGCTGAGGAGGGTAGACTGCCTGAGGTCGGGAGTTCGAGACCAGCCTGGCCAACATAGTGAAACCCCGTCTCTACTAAAAATACAAAAAATTAGCTGGGTGTGGTGGCAGGCGCCTGTAATCCCAGCTACTAGGGAGGCTGAGGCAGGAGAATCGTTTGAACCTGGAAGGCAGAGGTTGTTGCTGTGAGCCGAGATTGCGCCACTGTACTCCAGCCTGGGCAACAAGTGCGAAACTCTGTCTCAATTAAAAAAAAAAAAGGGCGAGGGGATTGACTTGCTCACAAATGGTAGACCTGAACATTCAAATGCCTGGCAAGAAAGCTTATACTCTCAGCCACAGTTCTGCTAGCAAAGCTGTCAGGCTGCGTTAAATAGGGCAGTGAAGACAAAGAAGGAGTGCTAAAGTGTGCTAACTTATAACCACTCATATTTTCTTAGTCTCAAAAAGGTACACATCAACAATTTAGTATTATCTCTGCCAGCAGGGTCATCTCAGAGCCATAAAACTGATGTTTAGTTAAACTGATCCATACAGGCCTGTCCTTGAGGAAGGACCTAACAGAGGACCCCTTTGAGAGAAGGATGGCCGACGGCATGAAGCTGCTCTTTCAGTTGTAAAAACTGTAGGCCGGTCACAGTGGCTCACATCTGTAATCCCAGCACTTTGGGAGGCTGAGGTGGGAGGATCACCTGAGGTCAGGTGTTTGAGACCAGCCTGGCCCACACGGCAAAACCCTGTCTCTACTAAAAATACAAAAATTAGCTGGGCGTAGTGGCACGTGCTTGTAATCCCAGCTACTTGGGAGGCTGAGGCAGGAGAATCACTAGATCTCAGCTGCAGTGAGCCAAGATCGCGCCACTGCACTTCAACCTGGTACAGAGCGAGACTCCGTCTCAAAAATAAATAAATAAATAAACAAACAAACAAACTGTGTTACAATTCTTGTTTCAGAGCCTCTGACGTGCCCCTGGGAAGGAGGATGCAAAGTCTAACCACTCCACAGACACCATGAGTTCTACTGGAAATCTGCAAAAATCTATTTAAATAGGGAACTAATTCTCCTTTCAGTAGCCAAGTTCTTGCCTTCAGATCATATACTACTGTCCACCATCTTTGAGGTTCAATCTGATGTATCAAAAGATCTCTACAGAATCCATCAAGCCACCTCCTCCACATTTTTATTTAAGTGAACTAGAAATGGGGAGAACCACAGGCTTCAGTGTCCAGTGCCTGATGAGATCAGTCACATGTGAAAACTCACCTGCAGAACATAAACACTCGAGCCATGAGAGGGGGACTGTGCCACAGATGTTTCACTGACCGAATCCACTAACTCAGCACAAGAGCTTGAATGAAGCTTTGAAAGCTAAAACATGCCAGAATGCTCTCATTTTCGGAAAGGTGGTGAAAATCCTGAGGAATTCAGAGCTGCCTGTTCAGCCCCTCAATACAGTCATTTCGTCAGCCCCATGCTGGGGCCTGTCAGGGCACATTTACTCTGACTTTTCAAATGCTTCTTGGGGGTAGGGATGGATGTGTTTAAAGTATTGTGGTAAAATGTAAGAAATCACAACTCTGTAAGGATTAGTGAGAGTGATTCCTTTTTCTCTTTCCTTCAAACTAAAAAAGGAAATAGCATATGTGGATGAGGAAAAGATAGTAACAGAAAGGCCCAAGTTGGGCGTGAGACGTGGGGCAGTGTGTTGGCTCTGGTATCATCTGGCTGTAAGCACCTTCTCCCAGGCTGGAGCCCATGGGCCCTGCTGCTAAACTAGGTTAGTCATGCGGGATTGCTGAATGCCATTCGGTGCTTCCATGGCAACTCACGGCCCACAGGGCTGGCTGTGCACAGCTGACTACCCATTTATCACCCTTGACTGGTCACTTCACATAGGCCTTCCTCTGATAGATGTCACCAACTCTCTAGAATTCGAGTTTAAATTTTTAACTCTCTCTTGAATAACAGAGTGTGATTTCTCCTATATATTTATCTTCATAAGCATGGAGACATCTGGCAGGAAGGAAAGGGAAAATCCTAAAATCAACAGTGTACATTAACTCTGGAAAGGATTAAGTCTTATTACTGTTTAGAAGCACTATGCCATTCTGATTTGAATGTACAAAGGATAGAGCAACAAATAAACACAAAAGTTGGGCAATCCCAGCTTAGAGGATGGTGAGATAGAGATCTGTCACAAACAGGGAGGCAAAAAGGCAGGATGCTAGGGTTCTTCCACACCATGTAAGTGACTTTTTTATTTTAAAAGCCACATCTCAACTTTCTAAGTCCATCTTTTGGCCTTTTGTTTCCACGTTCCCCTATTCCTACCACATAACATGCGGGAAACATTTTTCACACATTGGCTTTATGAAAAAACATCAATATACCTCAAAGCACAATATTAGTTTGACTTCCAAATACAATTTAAACATGAGAAATCAAAGTGGCTCCATGTCTGAAGGCAGGATAAAATGTTGCTTCAAAGAAGGGAGATTTTTTTCGTCTCTCCATCCATGTGAAAGAATTTGTAAGAGACTTTCTCATAATAAAAATCACTCAGCTAAATCGTCCCAGGGTTTTCACTCTCAATAACTAACATGAATAACGTTCTTAAAATTTATAAAGAAAGTAATTAGAGACTTAATCCTAAAAGTCTTACAATCTGATTTCATATTAAAAATATCAGCCAAGTACAATGACAAAATAGCACGATGTCAGTTGTTTTCCTGGAAAATCCCCCCGGGGATTATCTCAATGCATTAGCACTCTATGCTACTCACTTCTGTTTGCCACAGACGGTTCAGTCTTATTATAATTTATTATAGTATTTATTTTTAAAGTTTTATGTGACCCCATTTTGCAAAATTAAATCAACCTTGAAAACACTGCCCACATAACCTCTTGCCATTCTCTAGGAGGGTGATACATGACAGTGAAATTTACATTCTTGGTACCCATCATAAACACTCTCCACGACTCAGAGCCAGTAAGATATTTTGCATATCTTAAATGCATCCTGCAAGTTTTAAATTGAGAAAGACTCTACACTTGGGCAAACGTGACTAAAAAGTCACATCAATTCTAAGGAGAGACATGTTAATTTACCTTTCAAAATGAACTTGCCAGGTACTTCTGTATGCCTATTAATATGCAGCAAAGGTCTGAAAGGATACATTTCACAAAAACCTACCAAGCAGGGCCAAGAGCAGTGGTTCATGCCTGTAATCTCAGCACTTTGGGAGGCTGAGGCGGACAGATCACTTGAGGTCAGGAGTTCAAGACCAGCCTGGCGAACATGGTGAAACCGTCTCTACTAAAAATACAAAACATTGGCCAGGTGTGGTGGTGGGTGCCTGTAATCCTAGGTACTCGGAAGGCTGACTCAGGAGAACTGCTTGAACCCAGGAGGTGGAGGTTGCAGTGAGCCGAGAACGCGACACTGCACTCCAGCTTGGGTGACAGAGCAAGACTCCATCTCAAAACAAAAACAAAAAACCTACCACCAAGCAGCATGGGATTAGGGTGCAGAATGTTAAGTGGTGATGTGGTTTGGGGAGCATTTTGTTAACGTTGTTTTTAAATTCTTTTCACGATGAGAAAGCATCTATTATTTGTATAAAAGTTCTGATTAAAAACTAAAAGAGCCTCATATACTATAGCAACATCATATTGGGTATAAAGAAGTACTGGAGTGTTAATCATTTTTGCAGTAACTCATTAGAAGCTCTGAAAACTGATTTTGGGTTCTGAACTCAGTCTTAGATTGTTAGCAAGTAATTTTATATCCATCTGTGTAAAGCAGAATCTCAAATTAGCTGGGCATGGTGGCACACTCCTGTGGTCCCAACTACTTGGGAAGCTGAGATGGGAGGATCACTTGAGCCTAAGAGACAGAGGTTGCAGCGAGCTGAGGTCACGCCATGCACTCCAGCCTCAGCGATGGAGCAAGAAGCTGTCTCAAAAAGGGGGGGGGGGGGAGGGGGCGGGGAGAGAGAAAAAAAGCAGATACTTGCTGCCATATTAGAGAATATGCTCTAACATTCAAACACCAGCAGAGCTGATGTTTTTTAACTGGGGTAGTTAATATAACCCATTTTGTTTCTCTTAATAGACCTCATAAGTCTATTTTGAGAGGTATTTTTTATCTTACAGATAGAAAAACACAAGAACTTGTCTTCCTCATCAATTGGTTTTTAAGGGAGAGTAAGGAAAACTGTGTGGTTGGGCATACATAGCTCCAACAGAAAAGTAGGATGACGGGGGGAGAGGAGACAGATGAGCTAATGTATTCCCATGTGCAGCACACCAAGCCTCTCATCTTCCAAACATATTTAAAAAATAAAAAACTAGTACTGAGTGAGCAAGGCCAGCATGTATATAAAACAATTACACAAACCACACCAGTGAAAAAAAATCACTTCTCACCTCAAAAATCTGGCAATCTATAGCTAGGGGTTAATAAAACATGTCTTTATGTTATATGCAATGTCAGCATATTGGTGTTACTGACAAATTTCAGAAAATTCAGTCCCTGAGACTGATGTCAAGTGCTTACCAGCAGTCAAGCAAGGGGATATACAGAAATTACCCTCCACAATGGCAACAGAGATAAACCAATTTTTTAAACCTGAGATAAAGTCTGTCACCTAACTAGTTATTTATGTCTCCCCTTTAGTTGTAAAGGCCCCTGGTGAGCACAGCTGCACAGTACCTCGTTGGCACTGCTCATTTGGCACCAATCAGAAATGTGGATAGGTGTTGGCTCTTCTCCTGCTCCTCTAGTCTGTACTAGGATCAGAGTGCTGGCCTCATTACCAGGCCACTCATGTCACACTATCAACTGACCCTGAAGGACCACATCCCATACCTGCAAAATAATGAGACTGGTGAAAGTCTCTCATGACAGCCACAAAAATTAAAAATCCTACAGTCACAAATTAAGAATGTAGACAAGCAAGCTTAAAGTCTTTTTCTTAATGCTTTCTTCCTTTAATTCATTCCCCAACTTTTAAAAAATGTTTTGGGTATTAAATCTATGAAGCATCCAACATTCAGATAAAACGGACTTCACTTCTCACTTGGAATGTGGCCTCGAGAGGCTCCTCTTTCTGGATTGTCCATCTCCACAAAGCTGTGTCACTGATTTTTCTAAAAATCATAAATCCGATCTTGTTATTCACCTACCTAAAACCTTTCTGGGAGCCCTGGTGCCTACAGGACTAAAGCTCCTGAGTATTTCTTTTTTTTTTTCCCCCTTGGGACGGAGTCTTGCTCTGTTGCCCAGGCTGGAGTGCAGTGGCGTGATCTCCGCTCACTGCAAGCTCCACCTTCCAGGTTCACATCATTCTCCTGCCTCAGCCTCCCGAGTAGCTGGGACTACAGGCGCCCGCTACCATGCCCAGCTAATTTTTTTTATTTTTAGTAGAGACGGGGTTTCACCATGTTAGCCAGGATGGTCTCGATCTCCTGACCTCATGATCTGCCCTCCTCGGCCTCCCAAAGTGCTGGGATTACAGATGTGAGCCACCGTGCCAGGCCTCCTGGGTGAGTATTTCAAGCAGTACTTCTGCCAGCCTCAGCCCTCCCGGGTAAGAGCACCTTTCCTGCGTTCTGCCTCACTTTCTACCCTTTAAGCACAAGGAGCAGGGAGGCTCTGGGAAGCACAGATCTTCTCCCTGCCTGGTCTCTAACTGTTGCCTTTTGAAAGTCTTCCTCAGTATCACTGCCTCCATTTCTGGGATACCTAGGCTATGTTTATATTTACCCAAACTAGATAGACTTTATATATGTGTGCCTACAGTTTTCCTTATTAGACTGTGAGCTTCTCCTTAAGGGTACAGACTATTCTGAGGGTTCCTTACCCAGCACAGTGCTTAGTAAATGCGATGCTTAATACCTATCTTTGACTGAAATAATTATATTCAAGCATTACTCAATTTCCAACGATTCAGAATTCTGAATTCTGCCAGTCTATTTATATTATCTAATGACAAAATGTGACTCATTGTCTGATACCTAAAACTGATTTTACCAAAATCTTTTACCCATCAAATGACTCAAACCTAGAAGGCAGGCTGACAACACCCTTTCCTAGATGGACCAAGAAAGTTGCCTCAGCTAACACCATGTGTTCATCAGTTGATGTTACATGTTTTATTCTTCAGTTTACCACACTTATTAATTAGTCATAAAACCCCAAGTGCACTACAGTAAAAGAAAAGGTACTATGTTTGGGTAACACTTAAGAGAAAATACACATTTAGTTTTAAATCAACAGAATCAGAATAATTTTAGAAAGCTACCTCTAGGATGAAAACTTGGACAATAAACAAATCTCTCCATGCTGCTATAAATGCATCATGGGGAACAACACAAGAAAATACAGGATCCAGAGAGATAATTTTAAATGCCAGGCAAATTAAGTGGTCCTTCCACTGCTGAAAGCCCTCCACAGGTTTGCTATAGCATTCAAAATTAAAATCCAGAAGCCTGGCCAACAAGGCCCCATTCCTAGCACACTTCCGAGATCTAGCATCCTTCCTCCCCCTATCCTCCCTGGAATACTAGCCAGACTGGCTGCCTTTTCATGCCTGGAGCAGGTCAAGCTGTGCATTGCTAATCCCCGTTTGCATGCTCTGTGCCTAAAGCTGAGGAAGACTGGCTGTCTCTCCACTAATATCTCAAGTTATAACTATCGGCTCCTCAGCCAGTCCCCGCCACCAGCAGGTGCTCTCCAGCACTTCACCTTTCAATCACCATCTAAAATGATCCTGCCTACTCACTCATCTGTTCCGTCATCATCTGACTCCCCGCACCCATCCCAAGGAAGAATGCATGTGGCTGCAGGTCAGTCGCCCCTTCCCTCTTGATCCTATTTACCGAGCACTAACCCATCAGGCCATATGAATATTGGTTGAGTGAGATTTTGCACATCTAACTCTACATACAGATCCAGAGACTCAATAGTTTTTTTAAATACATTTTGAAGTTAACGATTTAATAATACATTTTTAAAAAACCAGGCAGTTATGAAGAACATTCTCTAAACTGATTAAAACATCAAATTTTCAAGTCCCACACAGAAAACAAGAAAAACAAATTATTCCCAAATTCATCTTGCCTCAAGAAGAAACTGCTGAAACATCCCCAAGGCGATTTTAAAAGGCAACTCTTCTCTCAAATTATTCAGGAGCAAATTTGGTTTTAAGAAATGACTAACTTCTACAGCCCATACGAGATCAAATGTACTAAGTGAATATATTGTTACTTAATTTAAGCACCAGATAATCCCAAACATACACCAAACTGAATGAGGTACATTCTATAGAACAGCTTGGAACACAGGACAGGATTTACCATTCCAAAAGGAAGAGTCCCTCCCAGCCACTGAACTTCTAACGCACACATTCCAGAGAACCAATTGCACCACATACAATAAGAAAAACCTTTGAAACTGGGCCAATGTACCAAGCACAGCTTCAGCCAGAACAAATGCTCAGCATTCAGACTTGCTAACCAGCAGCAAAAAGCAACAGGAAAAGGCTTACACTTGGAAAATGAAAGGAAAAGCAGTGTCTGTGTATTGATAAGAACAGTGGGGAACAATAGGATATTAAGGAAACTGGCAAGATGCAACTTATTTCTCTAAAGAATAAAATATTAAGAAACATTTATTCTTGTTTTGTTTTTTGAGACAGGGTCTATCACCCAGTGCAGCGGCACAATCATGGCTCGCTGCAGCCTCCAACTTCTGGGCTCAAGGGATCTTCCCACCTCAGCCTCCTGAGTACCTGGGACCACAGGCATGCACCATATCATGCCCAGCTAATTTTTAAGTATTTTTGTAGAGATGGGGTCTTGCGTTGTTGCCTAGTTCAGTCTCAAACTCCTGGCCTCAAGCAATCCTCTTGCCTTGGCCTCCTAAAATGCTGGAACTACAGGTGTGAGCCCCTGTACACAGCTTGAAACATTTATTGTTGAACTGAGTACACAGGAAGCCATCAACACATTTTTCAATTACTGAATAAACCAAAAAAAAATTGTAGGGCTCCTCCACTCTCCACTTCGAGCTCATTCCATCATGGGAGAGTATATCCAAAATTAAATTTCAAGGATCCTCCATCCCCCCAATCAACAACTGCTATGAGGAGAAACCACTGTCAATTATATTTTAAACCTAGTTTAAACAGGCTGCTGTGGACACATTCATACAAAGAGATAAACTTCCTACAACTGAGAATTTTCCAGGCTCCTAGCAAACAACACAAAGCAGATACCTAACCTTATTTGCATATTACACAAAGCAGAGAGCAACAACAAAAAAATGGAGGAATAAGTTGTCCATATAAATGTTTTTAAAAAATCATCAGTGCTTTTCTTTATATCTTGACCTTGGTTGTCTTTCCCTTTGGTTATTTAATTACACACGCCACACTTGTTTCTACAGAAAGAAAGCTTAATGTCATAAAAACTAGAGGCAGTTTCATTTTGTTCCATTTCATTCCACAGACATTTCAAGTAGGAAGAACAGGGAGATTATTATAGGAGAAGAAAGCTGGAAACATCTATTGGTATTTTATATGGTAACAAGCAAGAATTACATGTTTCTAAATATTCTCATTTTCATCATAACCCCAGCTCACCTCCTACTACCCGCTGTAATTGGCATCTCCTTAAAGCTAAACAGTAAGTCATTGTTTTTCTGGAGAAGTCTCCCTTCATTTGACCTCTGCAAAGCAGTGTTGTGAGCCTTACAAAGCTTGTCAGGATTCTTTGGGCTGGATTTTGGCCCAGCTATCAACATTTATATGCAGAATATATCATCTTTTCACCATCACTACCAATAGGCAGTTCACTTGCATAAAACAAAGGGTATTTATCAATCTTAAAGCATCCCTCTAACCTTCAGCCAACGCTAAAAAAGTAGAATCTGAGACTTCAATTAATTAAGAAAGACATGCACTTGAGAATTTCTAGAGTCCTTAATAATGTTAAGTTCTTGATAAGTCTGTGAAGTTTCCATTTCTACTCTCTGAAAAGCAGACACTAATATATCCACTGCAAGTAAACAATAAGGAAACATTCAAAATTACCAGATACACTGTGACAATTTATATAAGACCTGTTTATAAAATAATTTCTTCAAAACAGAATTGTATTTTGAATATTATTTACGTCAGTTGAGAACAGGAATGCATTTATCTATGGCTTTCTGTACTTCAAGGTCGTAAGCCTCACAGAATGAGAACAGAAAAGCCCCTTATTTCCAGTAAACATTGACTTCCTCTTATGTGCTAGACCTAAGGATAAAAGGGTGAGGGATTCCACAATTTAGCGAGATACACAAATGAAGAAGGAGGAACAACAACAAAAAAACCCAAATGCTAAGATAGTAGAGGTTGATTACAAGTGCTAAAGGACTAAGGAGAAAAACAGGAACTCTAAATGGAGGAGCCTGGGGTGATTTAATTAATTAAGAGCAGGGACATCTGAGCTGAATCTTGAATGATGAGCAGAAGTTTCCAAGAGAGAAAGAGGCCTCCACCCCAAGACAGCACTTAAGTTCGTAGGGGAGTGATCATTCACCATAGGGTGTCTGCATCCGTCTTACTCCAGATTTCTCACAGGATGGGTCCGAAAGCATGCCTGATAATCTGTGGGGATGATAACGTCTTGCAGCCACCCACTCCACTGGTCTGGAGCACCTCAATTATCTTTCAGAGTCTGCAATACCCTCCTACCCCCACCCCGGACAACCGCCTGTGGGCTTTCCTCAGCCTGAAACAACGATCTCAAATTACTGTGCACGTGGAAAACTGTCAGTTTTCGGGAAATGAACCGAGCGTGGATGTGGGAGTTCAGAATGCAAATACACTTAACTGGGGCCTCAGATGATCACACAAAGAAAACCGATCACTATTCCCAGACCCCTTTTGCTCCTCATTGCCCAAAAGAGGCTCAATCTTGGGAATGCGAGTCACTCAGCACTGGGTCTGCACAGAGCACCAGAACGCTGGTTACACAGAGCTTTGCTGTGAAAAGTCTGGCCTAACCTCCTAATTCAAATGATTTTACACTGTTTTCAAGACTTCCACATATCGTTCTGTTTGCTGAGCCAACATTAACAATGTGAAATGGAATGGGGGGGGGGGGGAAAGCTCAGTGTAAGTTTTAAACGAATATCTAGTTGCATACTCCCACCCCCAAACTGTTCCCTTATTTCCTGACATGCTTAGACCAGTGTTTCAGACTTATAAGTAAAATTAAAGAAGGGTAAGACTGCCAGTGGCAAAGGGGGGAGAATTTTTTTAACCATTCATATTTAACATTGGCCAATCTTTGAATTTCAACTTTAAAATTTCCTTAAAGTTAGCAAGAAATAAAAAGATGAGCTAGCCCAGGGATTGGCAAACTATGGCTCGTGGGCCAAATCTGGACCAGCTACCTATCTTTATAAATAAAGATACACTGGAACATACTGATGCCCATTTGCTTACATATTGTTTATGGATGCTTTGGTCCCACCACAGCAGAGCTGTGTAGGTGCAACATAAACCGTGTGGGCTGCAAAGCCTAAAATATTTACCATCTGGTCCTTCACAGGAAAGGTTTGTTGACCCCTGTACTAGTCCCTAAATTAGTAAGAAACACAAGGGGTGATTTTTTTTCAAGTTCATTTAAAGCCTAAAGGAATAGAGACTGCTTCTGAAATAACTTACTGTAGAATATACAGTCTTTCAGTGATAGCAATTTCTCCTTATCTGCCTTCTTGACTTCAGGGAAAAGATGAAAATCTCCATTCTTCTCTCTAATTATCTCATTTAAATGTCTTTCCCCCTTATTCCAAAAGATTAGCAAAATGTGATGTGTGATGGAAAGTGTGCCAAGCAGGCAGCCTCCACTCACTGTACAATGTCATCCAACATCTTCAGGACTCTTCCTCATCTCCAAAACATGACCTTTTCACAATACCTCCAAGGTGTTGTGAAGTGTGTGCTGATGGAAGTGTGGGAAACCCATGAGGTATGAAACCATTCCAGTCACTGTTCTGGCTGCATCTTAAAGTGAATAACGGACTTAACACTACAATTCTTTATAATTTGAGGATAAAATAAATGGAAACGACAGGATATACGGGAGGCAGCACAGCAAAAGAAAACACTAGGAGACACTCTGGGATTAAGAACTCCCAAGGCACAGGGAGTCCATCCAACTTCCCTGTGCTATCTACTCCAGCCGGCGGGTGTGGTTTTTGGAAAATATGAAGAATTAATCCAGTGGCTGCTATTAAAGGTCAGAACTTAATGTTCCTCAAATGTCCTGATTCTTTAAAAGTCTGGTGGGAGAATGCACTGCTAGATCTGAATACCTTTACGTACATAAAAAGACATCTGTCAGGCTGACAGTGTAAGGAGGAAACAGGTTGACAGTCTTCATAACGTTAAACCTCTGTCTTCAAATGGAGGTAGAGTGAAACTCTTACATATTCTTATCACCTATTCCTTCTCATTTAAAACCTCTATGCCCCACCTGCACTCAGGGAGACCTTGCTTCCCCTTATAACTCTAGCCTAATCACAGATTCCCAACTATTCTCTTACAATAAAGTAGCTCAGAAATGGCTACAATATTTATATCAAAGTTTACCAAATGCTAGAGGATAACAGAATAAAAAGAAACAGGTAACATACATCCAGGTATCTGACAAATTACAACCTGCCCAATTTCAGTCTGGGGCCCCTGGTTATTTACAGACCCACCATTAATTTACCTGGGAGGACACTCACTCACCCCCAGATTTCTCTCATTGTGGCCAAAAGGAAGCCTTTGAGAGCCCTGGCCATGAAATAAAAGACCCCACCTGTGTAGGATGACAGACACCAACTAAGGCCACTTCCTTTGGGGACACTCCACCTGCCTTCCCACAACTTCAAAAGCATAACACTGGAAGAACACAATCCAATAGTCCTAGCATTTCTCTAATAAATGCACTCCTAGAGTGGCAGGGAATTATTTAGTAATAGTTACATTCTGTCACATGCATTTTACTGTTACCCAAAAATGGGGAGGTCTTAAATAGACATGAGTCTCCACTTTTCTTCAGTGTGAGAAGGGGTGGTTCTAAAAAATTTATCTTTAATTCTCAGCAAGAGACAACCTAGGTGAAGAAAAACGTACCTTAATCCAAGAGCTTTGGTCTGAGACCTCAAGAAATTATTTAAATAATCCCTACAAAATGAGGTATTATCAAGCACATACAACTCATCCAACAGGTTTTTAAAAATTGAAATGGCACCCTGAGAGGAAGAAAAATAAAACAGGTTACGTGTTTGTTTACTCATCTTCTAATCATCTTCCCAGATATACACCAAAAAATAACCTTAAGAATAGTTCCAAATCTTACTAGGGGTATGAGTTACACAGATGCATGCACTATCAAAATGGGCCAGTACAGTTAAAATCTGTGCCTTTCACTGAATTTTATACCAAAAGAAAAAAAAACTTTAAAAATACTGAACTTTAATGATATACAAGCTATTTACGGGACAGTATACTCCCCCCAACTTATATAAGTATAAACATACATTAAAGGATGGACACAGCAACAAAGAGATGAATATATGGTAATGCAAGTAAAATAAAATGTTACTACAGACTGAGCATCCCTTTATCTGAAATGCTTGGGACCATAAGTGTTTTGGGTTTCAATTTTTTTTTTTTTTGGATTTTGGAACACTGGCCTTTAGCATTACTAACCTTAAAATCTGAAAAATAGAACGCTCTAATAAGCATTTCCTTAGCGTGTCATGTCATCACTCAAAAAGTTTCAGATTTTGTAGCCAGGCCTAGTGGTGCACGCCTGTAATCCCAGCTACTTGGGAGGCTGAGGCAGGAGAATCACTTGAACCCCAGGAGGCAGAGGTTGCAATGGGCTGAGATCACACCACTGCACTCCAGTCTGGACGACAGTGAGACTCACCTCAGGAAAAAAAAAAAAAAAACCCCAACAGCAACAACAACAACAAAAAGTTTCAGATTTTGGAATGTTTAGGATTTTGGATTAGGACTATTTAACATGTACTTATAATCTGGGAATAAGGCTTTTTACTGTGAAATTCATTAAACTTTTCTGAATGTTTGAAAATGTTCATAATGTTAGGAAAAATAACCACAAGAATAAACTATTAAATTTGGTCAAAACACTGTCGTAGGATCATTGTGTGCCCCACATTTTTCCAACAGACTCTCCTCTCTCCTCTAGGGTATTTACAGGCTTCTGGTTAAATCTCAGATTTTAGCAGAAAGGAGTAATTTGGAAGTACAAATTTATCTATGAAATATCATAGCAAATCTTTGGAAGGAAAGGAACTCAAGAGTGGTCCTAAACTTGTGAGACACATGATTTCATCAGCTGTCAGCAGAACTGAAATAGCAGAAGTGTGCATGTTACATGTGTATCCGTGCATGCACGCCAAGCAAAACTAGAGCCCTTACCTAACACCTTCAAATCTTTCTCTGGCTTCTGCTTTTTGCTCTACTGGGTAACTACAAGCGATCTAGTAGAGACACATGCATACATTTGTAGGAGTAAGTTTCAGATTTCCACCTGGAAAGTTTTCAGGGTAATCTCCTTAGCAGCCACTGTGAAGGCTTAATTCACCTTCCCTCATTTCCTCCCCCAGTATTCATTCTTTAAAATATACTTTTCCCTACTTGAGAATTCGGCTGTTTGTGAAGTTTCAGAAAGTTAATCTTCTCTGGTTCTTGTCCTATTTCTTCCTGTACTGATTTAGGGCCTATAAAGAAACCACTGGAATCACATTTCCTTCTTCATATTTCAAAGTGTTTTTCCTGCAAGTGCTTCCCCACAAAATTACCAAGCCAGAAAGCCTTGAGCTTTTAGGAAGGATCGAGTCTATGGTTCTATTTCATCTAGTTTGAGTTACATCTGATATATAAAATATGAGAGAACAAGATTTTAGAAAAGCATTTTACATAAGTAAATCTGTAATACAATAGGTAGTTACCTTATATGTACCAATCTCCCTTTGCCCATTATTTCTCCTCTGAGCTAGTTCCAAATGCTGCTGCAATCAGCCTCCTCCCTGCAGACATGCTGAGGAACCATGTCATTCGAAATTCTTTCCTTGCTCTTTTAAAGTCTGGCCTCAGTTCCCTACTAACGGGCCCTCCTCACCTCCAACTTCCCTACCACTTCCTACTACAGAGCAACTGGATGGCCACTCAAGGTCCCCACACAGAGACTGCTGTTTGTCAGTCTCCTGCCACAACTTTGTTGAAACTGAAGGAGGCAGAGAGGAGGCTGAGCAATATGCCACAGGATGGAACATTTTGGTTACCATCACAGTAAATGAATAGAGGGAATGGTCTCGGCAGGGCATGGTGGCTCACACCTGTAATCCCAGCAATTTGGGAGGCCGAGGCGGAAGGATAGCTTTAAGTCAAGGGTTCGAGACCAGCCTGGCCAACATGGCAAAACCCCATCTCTATTAAGAGTACAAAAATTAGCTGGGTGTGCATGGCAAATTTTTAATTTTATTTATTTACCTATTTATTTATTTTGAGACAGAGTTTCACTCTTGTTGCCCAGGCTGGAGTGCAATGGCATGGTCTCAGCTCACTGCAACCTCCACCTCCCAGGTTCAAGCAATTCTCCTGCCTCAGCCTTACAGGCATGCACCACCACGCCTGGCTAATTTTGTATTTTTAGTAGAGACAGGGTTTCTCCATGTTAGGTCAGGCTGGTCTCAAACTCCCGACCTCAGGCGATCTGCCTGCCTTGGCCTCCCAAAGTGCTGGGATTACAGGCGTGAGCCACTGTGCCCGGCTGCAAATTTTTAGTTTTTAATTACAGGTACATGCACCTGTAATCCCAGCTACTCGGAAGGCTAAGGCATAAGGATTGCTTGAACCCGGGAGGCAGAGGCTGCAATGAGCCGAGATCATCCCACTGCACTCCAGCCTGGGTTATAGAGCAATACTGTCTCAAAAAAAAAAAAAAAAAAGCATGGTCTCTGGAGTTAGTGAAGGATTCAAACCTAGGCTCTGCCACTTCCTAACTGTGGTTCTTTGGGTAAATCATTTACTCACTAAATGTGGTGGTGAGGGGTAGGGTAAGGCTGTGTAACCCACAGAGCACCCAGGAGTGTCTTGCACATACTGTGTCCTAAGCAAATATAGGTCAAGTAACTGACACCTGGGGCCAGCATGATTTAGGGTCTGATGACAATGTACAGATGCTCTCTGAAACACAAACATCCCCACGCATAGGAACTAGGGGAAACCTGCGGAGCGAGAGTTCTCCACTATTGACACTTGGGGCCAGGTAATTCTTAGTGGTGGGGCTGTCCTGTGTATTGCAGGACGTTAGCAGCATCCCTAGCCTCTATCTGAGATGATGGTAGCACACCCCCCGCCCAGGTGTGACAGCGATATCTGTCTCCAGACATTGCCAAATATCCCCGGGATAGGGGAGGGTAAAATCTCCTCCCCTGTGGAGAACCACCCCTGTAGAGAATGAGAAATATTCCCAAAGTCACTGTGTTACTTCTCTACTGGGATAGCAGCCACCACAATAATGCAGGATGGAAGGAACTGACATGGGAAATCTTTGCCAATGGCTACATTTATGACAGGCACCTCTGAGATCCTGTCACTACCAGGTACGGCCAACAGGGCAAGCCATACACTCTCTAAGCCTTAGTTTCATCCTCTCTAAAATAGAGATGATAATTGTACCAAAAAGTTTTGGGCTGTTGTAATAATTACATTAACTAATGCAGACATAGTGCTGAGCCCAGTGCCTAGTGTTCAATAACTGTGAGTCATTATTAATGAATGTACACAGCTGGAGTCCAAGTGCTGGCAAAGGAACACAGGCTTTGGTGCCCCTTCCTGCATTCGCCTATGCCTCTCGCATTACATCCCTTTCCTCCCTAAAAAGGGAGATAACTCAATACTAAACACAATAGATGGTCACTAGACCTGGCAGCCTATGGAGCAGGATAAGAGAACCTCAGGAAAAAAGGGGATCCCAAGAATGGCATAAAATGTGGTATCTCACAGCAGAGGTGAAGGGATGCATGCATTTCACACTAAAAATGAAGGGGTGGAAAAAGGTTTTATTCTAAATATCAGTTTTTTCTAAAGAAGCAGGATCGGGATCAGGATCGGGGCCGGGCGCAGTGGCTCATGCCTGTGATCCCAACACTTTGGGAGGCCGAGGCGGGTGGATCACTTGAGGCCAGGAACTTGAAACCAGCCTGGGCAACATGGTGAAACTCCATCTCTACTAAAAAAATACATTAAAAAATTAGCCGGGCATGGTGGTGGGCACCTGTAATCTCAGCCTCAGGAGGCTGAGGCAGGAGAATTGCTTGAACCCAGGAGGCAGAGGTTGCAGTGAACAGACAGCGCCATTGCACTCCAGCCTGGCAAGACAGAGCCAGACTCTGACTCAAAAAAAAAAAAAAAAAAAAAGCAAGATCCTAAAGGAGGAGGAAGGGTAAAAGGGATTTCACACCTTTTATACAAAAAGGTTCCACCCACATACATCCCCTGTCCCAAATATTGCTGGAGTTCCCCAAGTTACAAATACCCTACAACTACAAATCATCTCTCTCCAAATTCCCCATGCAGTAACCAAGCTGGAGAAAAGGCACTGACTTCCCAGAGGCTAACGCTGGTAAACACTGACCTCACATTTCTTCACTCTGAGAGGAATTTTACACATACCATGTTTCCCTACTCTCATCCTCTTTGTTTCAGTTATAGCTCAGTTTAGAGATAAACAGACACCCCACCCATATTCCATTTTCTATGTCTTCCTTTCCTCCACCAGTAAATCAAGGGTCACTGGCCACATGGATATATGTATGAAGGGCAAGGAAGACATTTACATGTAAGTCTGGTGTAGATCTGAAGCTGTGTATCAGCTGTCACTTGCCATGAGCCTCAGTTTATCTGTATAATGGCAGTGATAAGCTCCACTTTGCTGATTAAATGATACCATTTTGCAAAGTTCCTGGCTGAGAGATAAGAACATAACAGAATGCTCAATAAGTAATTGCTTAATAAACGACTGCTATCACCATAGATCAAAATTATACATAATCCTCTGTCTTTAAAAGTGCCCAGGTTTACCAATGGAAATGCCCCTGCCCCAAAGAATCCATTTTTTCCAGTCTCCTCCAAGTAATCCTAAAGATCCCTTACACCACTCCTCTTTCTCCATCCACAAAACCCCCTAAAGGTAAAAGCTAACAGAAGTATAGAACGAACCGTCTTGTTTAAGCATGGTTTTCATGCTTTATTTCAATGATTGCACCGTTTTCCATTATTATTCCAAATGTTGGACATTTTGGCACAAGTTAAGAAACATTCTGGCTCTAGCCTAGGGCCTAACCTTCATCACATGATTTTCACTGCTGCTTCTGCAAAACATTTTCTATGTCCCAAACACATTTTTGGAAGAAAATCAGTTAGTAAACTGGAAACTATCTACACTTTTTTTTTTTTTAATTTCCAACACCTATTGAAATAACTACCCACTCTAGCCAGTTCGACCATGAAAATATAGTGAAAAAAGTCATTTTTGAATTAAAATAGAAAATTTCTTCTCAAATAAATGAATAATTTAAGTGGTTCTGTCCTTCAGTTTAGGCACAGTTTTTATAATAAGTCAATAAGTATAGAAGTATCTGAATTTTCTATTTCTGATAATTTAAACATAAATTAGGTTAAAATTTACAAAGTTAAAAGGCAGTTACCACAAATCCATTCATTTCCTTGTCAATTTTTAAATGAGACTGACACCAAAAAACAAAAACTAAATAGAATTCTTCCCCAGCTAATTTTAAGATAACATTGAAAAGCACAGTTATAAAATGATTTCAGCCTGCTGGGCACAGGGGCTCACACCTTTAATCCCAGCACTTTGAGAACCCAAAGTGGCAGGATCACCTGAGTTCAAGACCAGCCTGAACAACAAAGGAAGACCCCATCCCTACAAAAAAATTAAAAATTAGCTAGGCATGGTGGTGTGTGCCTGTAGTCCCAGCTACTCGGAGGGTGAGGCAAGACGATCGCTTGAGTCCAGGAGTCTAAAGCTGTGGTAAGCTATGATCACACTACACTCCAGTCTGGGCAACAGAGACTCCATCTATATTAAATAAATAAATAATAAAATAAATAAAGATTTTGGCTTGGATGTATGATTCTAACGTAACTTATTGAGGCAATGCTTGGGTTCTTTGCTAACATTCGTGTGTGTGTGTGTGTGTGTGTGTGTGTGTGTGTGTGTGTTTGTGTGTGTGTGTATATATATATATATCTGTAAGCATGGGAAGAAAACATCCTAGAGGGGTCCTTGATTTGTTTGGATTTTGTGGGCTATACTAGTTTTTCTTCAACTACCACAGTCTTACAAATAAATATGAATGAGTAAAGCTTTTAAGTATGGTGTTCAGTAATACTTTCCATCACCAGCATCATGAACAGACTGGAACATCTAATAAACCTAAGTGTCAGTGTGTTAATATCTCTGTAACTACCTTGGCTCCTAGCACAATGTATAAAATAACATCTTGCTTTAGTCAATGTTAACGGGGCTATTTTTGACTTTTAAAAATGTTTTTAGCTTGGCATTTTTTTTTTTTTAGATGGAGTCTCACTGTGTTGTGCCCAGGCCGGAGTGCAGTGGCACGATCTCAGCTCACCGAAACCTCCGCCTCTCGGGTTCAAAACATTCTCCCACCTCAGTCTCCCAAGTAGATGGGATTACAGGCACCTGCCACTACGCCTGGCTAATTTTTTTGTATTTTTAGTAGAGATGGAGTTTCACCATCTCAGCTAGGCTGGTCTCAAACTCCTGACCTCAGGTGATCCCCCCACCTCGGCCTCCCAAAGTGCTGAGATTACAGGTGTGAGCCACTGCGCCCACCCCAGCATGGCATTTCTAAGCATAAAGATCTGAAAAATTTATCTGTTCCTCTTCAAAATGACAACCTCAAAAATCATAACAGTCTAAAGTAATCCCAACCCCTTTTTCCCTATGTGTTGACTAAATCACTTATCAAACACACATAAATAAGTCAACCATGTGAAAAAATTTAATGTATAAATAAAGTTGAAAGGGAACAAAAAGAAAATGTTTAGACAAATTGCTGAGATTCAGGAAGACATTTCTCTTCTAATTACGATTAACTTACAATTACTTTTGTTTTACTGAACTACAAAAAAAGATTTTAAAGAGCCTAAATTACATCTATTATTTCCAAGGCATACTGATTCAATCAAGTCTGCCAGAAAGTGGGATACTATCCACAGACACAATGATACTGTGAAACACTCCTTCTGCCTAAAGCCAGATGTAAATCACCTATAGAAATATGATTCCACTCTTATAGAGTTACATTAAAATACATTCATTTATGACAAGAGCAAATGTACATTTTTAATTCTGGATAAACTGAGGCAAAAAGGATTTCCCTAATTGTCTCCAATATAAATGAGTGGTGTCTGGTGAGTGACTCAGGAGTCCCTGGTGCTCTACTTTAGCCTTTCCCATTCCATGAAAATCTACAAAGAACACAGTAATCCATTTAAAACTTTAGTACTTCTGAAAAACAGGATGAGGTTTTACAAATTTGTTAGGAAGTCATCCTATTACAAGGCCCCAAGTTGTTTGACAGAACACTCAGAAAAATTACATGAGAAAACAGCCACGAAAATTCTGAGAGTGCACCTCAGAAGGGTAAAGAAGGGCAATCAGCCCGATCATATATTAAAACGCATACAAAGGTACAGTGAATTTGATGATGGTGCTTAAATATAGAGAACAGAATGGCGAGTCTTGGGGAAGAGCGGAAGGGTTCAGAAACCTTCCATCACTCCTTAAACCAAAATAAAATCCGCATGGAGAAAATATTAAAAGATACACATCTTTTTAAGAAATACCACGTACACTCAAAGAAACCTTCTGGAAGAATACATTAAAAACTAATATTGCCAAACGGGACAATTTGAAAAGAAGATGTTAACAATGATGACTATCTGTGCATCAAAAACGTGGCATTACTGGGCATAGTGGCTCACGCCTGTAATCCCAGCACTTTGAGAGGCTGAGGCAGGTGGATCATGAGGTCAGGAGACTGAGAACATCCTGGCTAACACAGTGAAACCCCGTCTCCACTAAAAATACAAAAAATTAGCTGGACATGTTGGCACGTGCCTGTAGTCCCAGCTACTCAGGAGGCTGAGGCAGGAGAATCCCTTGAACCCAGGAGGTGGAGGTTACAGTGAGCCGAGATTGCGCCACTGCACTCCAGCCTGGGCAACAGAGCAAGACTCCATCTCAAACAAAACAAAACAAAACACAAAATATAGCATCAACATTTGCAAAGAAACTTAAAGATAGCAGTGTACTCGTATGAGGCTTTTATTCATCTCTTATTCCGTGGCAGATCAAACAGACAAAATAAGAATATAGAAATAAGATACAAAACCACATTTACCTCTGGACTCCGAAAATAAAGCAAATACGTTCTTTCTTACATGGTCATGAAACATTCATAAAAACAATCATTATGCCACAAAGGTCTACAACTCAATACATTCATTTGAAAATAACTGTGAAGAGAGGTACAAGAGATGAGATGATAATGAATGCAGACCTTTGAAGCAACTTTATGTAACTAAATATAGCTGTGATACACAAAGGACAAAAACTTTCAGTTCCTACAGTAGTTTATTGTGATCACATTTTTTCAAGAAGCCACAGAATCCCTTGAGAAAAAGGTGCTGTTTTCAAAAAACTCTAACCGTGTTTTTCCTCTGCTCTCACACCACAACAATCGACAACACAGAAGACTTCTGTGATCAAACGTGGGAGGAGATTTTCCTACTATCTACACCACTACCTGGAGATGGAGTCAGATCCCACAGGTTGAGGGCTCAGTCCCCAAGACTGCCCCCCCAACCCCTTCAGACACCAGTCACAGGTCTGGACCTCCAGAACTTCTGATAGACTGGCTTCAAGTTGGGATCCCATGGTTTCAATTAATTTGCCGGAGCAACTCACAGAACTCAAGGAAACACCTACTTAACATTTACCGGTTTATTGTAAAGGACATTACAAAGCATACAGATGAAGAGATGTGTAAGGTGAGATATGGGGGAAGGGGCATGGTGCTTCCATGCCCTCCCTGGGCACACCACTCTCCCTAAACCTCCACATGCTTAGCTATCCAGAAACTCTCTGGAGACCCAGTCCTCTTGGGCCTTTTATGAAGACTTCATAGTGTAGGCAAGATTGACAACCATGTAGAAATGTGATTGGACAAAAAGGGTATGATCTAAATCAAGCAACACCCTTCAGTTCAGATTTTTCTTGGCCTCTCAGTTCAGATTTTTCTTGGCCTCTCTGTGCAGCATTCCTTCCTCCAGAGTATGGGGCAGGACCTCTCTGGAATAAAAGTCTTTAGACTTACAATCAGATTAGAGTCTTGCCTTGGGCAAGTGAAAGGAAGATAAGAGAAGGTCACAGAGAGAGATTCTGTCTCCTGAGGCCTAAAGTGCCCCACCATTATAACAAGACTAACAAGGACTGTGGGAGTTATGGGCCAGGAACCATAGATGAAAACCAATATATAATCATAATATCACTGGTACTTAAACCATCTGCTACTTGCCTATCCAAGGCAGAAGATTATTTCCTATTGCTAAACATATAAAAAAGAACACCACTTCTGTGTTTTCCTTCATGGGCTTTGCTATTTATCTCTTCGAGATCTATTTTTGGCAGAGATAGAGGCCATCTTTCACCCCACTTCCCATAACAGTCCTTCACACACTGCCCAGTGCAGTGGCTCACGCTTGTAATCCCAGCACTTTGGGAGGCCGAGGCGGGCGGATCACGAGGTCAGGAAATCGAGACCATGGTGAAACCCCGTCTCTACTAAAAAATACAAAAAATTAGCCGGGTGTGGTGGCGGGCGCCTGTAGTCCCAGCTACTCGGGAGGCTGAGGCAGGAGAATGGCGTGAACCCGGGAGGCAGAGCTTGCAGTGAGCCGAGATTGCGCCACTGCACTCCAGCCTGGGCGACAGAGCGAGACTCCGTCTCAAAAAAAAAAAAAAAAAAAAAAGTCCTTCACACATATAAAAGGTTGTTTTGTAAATTAACCTTTATATTTAATAGTCAGGTGGAATGCCCTCCTTACTGTCTAAATCTTCACTTCCTTATAACTGTACCTCACTGAGCTGGGGGCCTTTCTAAATTCAACCACATCCCTTATTTGATGGCTCCCAAAGAAAAACGTCCTCTCATATTTCTTTTCAACACTTGTTTAATGTGTTTACATTTATGTACCAATTAAGCCTAAGTTTTAGAAACTACAGTCTCTAAAGTTCATAGCTAGGTTGTTATGGTACTCACTTTGCCTTTATTAAAATAAATTAAAAACAGGGCTAAGTTTTGGTAGAACTATAAACCACTAAAACAATCAAATTTTTATTTCAAGAAACTGCCACATGATGGTCATTTCCCAACATTTTTATCCCTGTTTAAAAATGCCATCCTTGGAGGTTTCAGTGAGCCACGATCGTGCCACTGCACTCCAGCATGGGCAACACAGCAAAATTCTGTCTCAAAAAAAGCCATCCCCACCACCATCACCACTTACTTCCATGTACATTCTAGAGGGACAATTACATTTCTCTGTGTCATGGCTTGCTCTTTCTCTGCCTCAGGTAACCCTCCTCAGAGGTTCTCATGGCCAACACCAAGACCAATTCCCCACCCCCTATTATTCCCTCACAGTATCCTGTTTGGTTTTTGCCATTGTGTTTCCACAATTTGCACTTGTTTTATTTGTCAGTTTGTTTGCTTACTTCTGTCTCTCCCACCAAACTGTGAGCTCCTTGTAGGGAGGGAGATAGTGTATTCATCTAAACCAACTCAGAGCCCTGCACACACCAATGGCTGGCTCTTAGTGAACAATGAAGTACTCAATACATTTACAAATAATATGAAAAACACTTAATGCATGTGAATTGGCCACATTCATAAAGCTGTTGATACTGATACAATTCTTAAGCAGGTAAATTAATATGCAGAGCAGTGGATTTCAGTAACTTGCCACAATGCACTGAGGCTCTCCAAGTTGAGAGAACACTTGAAAGGCTTATAAAGGAAGAAATGAAGACATCTTCTAGCCAGAGCCTCACAGCTCTTTTTTATTTTTTTTAAATAGAACGACTGAGTGCTAAAAAGATGATTCATTTTCACTACCATCACACATGCCCCTAAAGATACTTTCAGAGCATTTGATGAAACATTTTTGTTTGCGCAACAGATCTATCTTTTCCTGAAGTCGGAGCACACCATCAAGTGAGGGCACGTAGTCACCACCTTCCCCAGGCAGGACCCAAGTCTGAACGATAATTTCCAGACGCTTCACTTAGATAACTTATCTTTGCATGTGAGGCTCTAGTGAATGAGAACAGCTCATTTTTGCCCGAATGCTCTTATTTAAAATGCACATTGAAATAACAATTTCTAGGGCCATTTTGCAATTATAAAATAAAGGATTTCTATTTAAGAAATAATATATTTAAATTCTGCTATTTGAGGGGTTTATGAGTTGTGGAGTTGGAGTTTTCTTTACTATTTTGACAATAATCAGCATGCATTGGTATTTTAAACTTAATTTGGCTTTCTTTAAACATTCCTCGATATGAATTTCTTCATCGAAAAGCCCAATTTACAAAATACAATAAAGAACTGTATATGGGGGAAAATGAGCTGTGTTTTAAGATCACATATAAATTGAAAACAATATATCATTTTCTAATAATCAAATGCAAAATTGATCAGATCTCAAAACCGCTACTTTCATAGCCCAAATAACTATGAAGATAGCAAAACAATTAGCAAGAAATTGACTAAATTAGATCAGTTCAAAGTTAGGCTAGGCATATAGTTTGAAAAACTGTTTGGCATTTTCTCAAAAAGTCAAACAAAAAACTATCTTAGGACCCAGAAATTCCACCTTTAGCTATCCAACCAAAAACAAAAAATACATATATATATATATATATATATATACACACACACACACACACACACACATATATATGTCCACACAAAGTCTTGCATGTAAGTGTTCACAGCAACATTATTCACAATTTTTTAAAAAATTGGGACAGCCTGTCCATCATATCTATTAACAGAATACTATTCAGCAATAAAAGGATAGAACTACTGATACATGGTACACCACAGATGAACCTCAAAAAATTATTCAAGTATGGCCAGAATGTGCTGAGGCTGGTAAATTTAAAATATATATACATATGCAAGTAAAAAGAGTCAGATGCAAGAAACCATCATACTCCATTTATGATTCCACGATGTGAAATGCCCAGAAAAGGCATATTTACAGAGACAGAAAGTAGGTTATGGTGGTAGGGCTGGGGACCAGGATTAACTGTAAATGGGCAGGAGGGATCTTACCAGCTATAGGATACAATGTTCTAAAACTGGTCGCTCCATTCAGTAAAGTAACTAAACATTACTGAGTTGCCACTTGACATGGGTGAATTTTATGATATATAAAATAGACTTCAATAAAACCACTTTTTTTTTTTTTTTGAGACAGAGTCTGACTCTGTCACCCAGGCTGGAGTGCAGTGGCGCGATCTCTGCTCACTGCAAGCTCCGCCCTCCCAGGTTTACGCCATTCTCCTGCCTCAGCCTCCTGAGGAGCTGGGACTACAGGCGCCCGCCACCACGTGTGGCTAATTTTTTTGTATTTTCAGTAGAGACAGGGTTTCACTGTGTTAGTGAGGATGGTCTTGATCTCCTGACCTCGAATAAAATCACTTTTACAAAAACTTGGGCTGGGAAGAATACCCATGAGATGTAACAAAAGATATAAAAGATCTGGGTGACAAGGAACGTACCTCGATTCAATTTAACTATTCCCTCCTTCCCTCTTTCCCCACAAAAGGTCATTTATACCAAGCTACCAAAAGATCGCCCAGGCTGGCGTGCAACGGCGTGATCTCGGCTAACAGCAACCTGCACCTCCCGAGTTCAAGCAATTCTCCTGCCTCAGCCTCCCAAGTAGCTGGGATTATAGGTACCTGCCACTACGCCCAGCTAATTTTTGTATTTTTAGTAGAGACGAGGTTTCACCATGTTGACCAGGCTGCTCTCAAACTCCTGACCTCAGGTAATCCACCTGCCTGGGTGAGCCACCATGCCCGACTTCTTCATTCTTTAAAATACTCTAAGATCATGGATAATACCAATACTTTAAGGATGTCAACACAGAATACGAGTGACCTCAGAGAGAAAATGAAGTTTTATGCTAGGCTTATCATAAACTGTCAAGAATTTTTGTAAAGCCTACAAATTTAAACTCAGAATTAAGTAAACCTAATGATTTTTACTTTATCCTTAAAGAAACATGACTGCTAAAATAAGAAAGAAATAAAGGTGTTTTTAAGAGGAGGCCCCTCCCTGCCCTAAAGGTAAGAACAAATAAAAAACTCACACCATCAGCAGTGATAGAATTATCAAATTCAATCTTTTATAACTGCCAACCTAGGACTTTTTGTCTCCTGGGCATAGTTCCCATTTAAAAACAAAAACTAAGTTCCAGTGGTACTTTGAATTTTACTAAAACCAAGTCACAAGATAAGCAGACAATCTGAACAACATTAATAATTCTTTCCAGTATTTTTTGGTTGCAAAACCTCAATTATGTATTAATGTAATACACTAGGTTTCATTTTATCCTTTTACTATTCTAATGCCAGTAAATGTTACTGCTTAATTTTTCCCCTGTGGTACAAAGTTTATTTTTACACACTTTTGTAAATGGAGAGTTAGCAATGTCTTAACTGTAAAAGGAGACTGGAGGGGAGAGGGAGACACAGACTGTAAATGAGTAACAGGAGAACACTCCTATAGCTGTAATTGTTAGGTTAAAATTACCTGAAAAAATATTAAAGGACAGAGCTTTGGCTTACTTTATACCAATGAATATCCTTTCAGCAAATAAACAACAACTAAAACCCAGCATATTAACTCAATAACACGTTCTGTTTTCCTTTAAGGAAAAATTTTCTTAAACCATAATATCGTGGACTCAAACTTTTATCAAAGCTCAAAGCTACCAACTTACTAGATAGGCCATCTTAGAAACGTCTAAGGTAGACAGGTTCTCAATTTTGAGACAATTTCTGCAAAGCTAGGGAGGAAACAGGTTTCATAGTTTTGTACAAAACAATGAGAACTAATTAACTTTATACCATTTTCCATAAATTCAAGTCCAGAGTAAATCAGATACACCTGTATTTTTAAAGCAACAAGAATGGGAGAAGTGGGGGAGAAGCAATTTAACAAGTTATCCAGACACACATTATCCAGGATGAAAGTCACATGATAATCTTGGGTCTGTCTTGACCACAAAAACATATGCACCAAATCAAAATTTAATTACACTGCATAACACAGTTCAAGTTGTGCTTCATATTTTATTGACTGCTTTGCTTCTGACAGGACAGTTTCCTGAAGGAAAGTTCCAAGAACTGAAAAGTTACAACACCCACATACCAAAGACTGTTTCCTGAATTTTGTTACAGGAAGTGACATCTGCTATAATTTTAACATTCACTTCCCAGTAGGAGTTCCATTTAAAATGTCTTGTTGAACATTATTTGTTCAGCAATACCCCTAGGCAAAGCTTTTATTAAAAAACAAAACTTTCATTTCAGTTTCACAAAGTTTGGACAAAACTGACCAATTCACACCATTTTAACTTTTCCCTGGGAACAAAAACAACTGCCACCTGATAAACTGGGGTGTGTGTGGTAGAGAGAGAGAGATATTTAGCAGTAACTAACTGGGGAGGGAGCCCACAAGGCATAGAAAACAGTAAATTAAATACCCTGCTCCTTGAGAAGAAACAATTCTTGGGAAGGTGCTGTATGATCAAACAATGGGAATTGCTTCTTGGTATCTTTTACTTTTATTTTTTTAACACAGACGCATATGGATATTTCAACCAACAGTTTGTAATATAAGGATAAATTTATGGAGGTAGATATCCACCTTCTCTACCAACCTCCAGTCTGTTTCAATAGGAAGGAAAAAAATGTGTATATATAAGCATATATTAAATCAAAATTTAACAGCGTCGTACAACATGGTTTATATGATCTCTCTCACTCACACATGCACCATCTCACAAAGCGTGGTACCTGTGCCCCTGGCCTTACAGACAGCAGAGCTCCACCCAGAACCTGTCCACTCAGAATCTCTGAGGGAGGGGGAGCAGAATCTGCATGCTAACAAGCACCCACGGTGATTTTTGTGTCTAATCAAGTTTGAGAACCCTGAACCTCATATGACCATATTACCTCTAAAATAGGCTTTTGCTTTTTTAGTTGCCAATCCAGCAGTAAGCAATATTTAAAAAAAAAAAAAAAAAAAAAAGGTAAGATCTTTGTCACAGCCTTAACTCTTCCCCAGCCCACCAAAACAAAGGATCATGTGGCCTGCAGGTCTCCAAGCCCTCACCCATATGAGCCACCATGGAGGAAAAACAATTCTTGGTACATTTTAGAATGCAGTCAAACCGTGAGTGCCCTTTGAAAACATACCAAAATAAAGACAATCTAGGTGTCAATAAAAATATTTTACCCTTTGTCTGCTTGAGTTCCTTTAGACAAGATGTTACCCCCGGGGTTTTCTCTTAATATATTAAATCTGTCACCAAATTACTGCTCCCAGCAACAGCCTTAAGAACCTGATAGTTCAGCCGGACAGTGGCTCAGGCCTGTAATCCCAGCACTTTGGGAGACCGAGGTGGGCAGATCACCTGAGATTCGGAGTTCGAGACCATCCTGACCAACATGGAGAAACCCCATCTCTACTAAAAATACAAAATTAGCCGGGCATGGTGGCACATGCCTGTATTCCCAGCTACTCCGGAGGCTGAGGCAGAATGGCTTGAACCCAGGAGGCGGAGGTTGCTGTGAGCTGAGATCGCGCCACTGCACTCCAGCCTGGGCAACAAGAGCAAAACTCCGTCTCCAAAAAAAAAAAAAAAAAAAAAAGAACTTGATAGCAGTTCAATCTGGTTAAATTAAAAACAAAGCCAATAAACTAACACAAGAAAACAGATATTCAGCAGAGAACAAGACTTTCAAGATGCCAGGTCTGTTGGCTCTGTGGCCATCAGGTTAAGCTTTAACTCACTGTGGATAGATAAGAAAAGGAAAAAGTTTGCACAGGGGAGGGATTCTCAACACTGATCACTGCCAAGACACAGAAAGTCAGCAATTTGCATGGTTTTAAAGTTAATCTTTACTTTTAGTTCCCTGGGGCACCAGCACCAAAAGTTATACATATTATTTTCTCCTGAAGTGTAAATCTAAAGTTCATCTGATACATCTGTACTTGAGCAAGACATTGTGCATTCTACCTGCTGTGTTATTTTGAGCAAATGAGCAAATGAACACTTTATATTCATAATAAGATGAATTAAGGCCATCTGAAGGAGACAGAAAATACTACTTCAGCTCCCCCAATTTTTACATTTAAGTAAAAACGGTTGGTAATCATTTAACCTGTAAAAGTTATGTACTCACCCTATATCAATAAAACGTAACTGAACCACAACAAAGAGATTATACTTAGCCTCACTACATGTTTCTATTTCTGAGCCAAGAAGCACGTCTCTAAGGAACTTTGTCCTAGAGGTGCATATTGTATTTCCACTATATCTCACATACAGAATTAGAATAAGTTTATTTGCCTATCTTGGAAAAGAAACCTGAGGTCAGGAGTTCGAGTCCAGCCTGGCTAAGATGGTGAAACCCCATCTCTACTAAAATATGTATATTTATACAAAAAAAAGAAATGAAATAGAGAAGTTTGCTAACAGAAAACTAAGTTTATATATACCTCAAAGCAATAGTTAACAAACCAGCTTTATAACTCCTCTATCTTACAGGTATTATGTAAAAAATAGATTTGGAGGCTCATGACAAATAAATGACAGAACCAAGGTGAAAAAGTAGATTTCTCTCTCATCCATAATATTTTTATTCCTGAATATATTTGAAATTTAAAATGTTTAAATGTAGCACCCACAAAAACCCCATTTTCAAGAGTGTAAATCCAGCTATGGAGTATCTTTTCATGGTATGGTATAGAATCCAGAAAATCTCTTGAGAGATCACTTGCGTTAGTTTTGCCAAAACAACAACATCCCCATAAATCAGCTGACTTTAACAAATGACTCACCGCTCCTTCAGTCTTTATCATGGAAGCAGCTCTAGACTGTGAGTCAGGAAGCTCAACTGGGCTCTCAGGATGAACTAGAAAGAAATCACTTAAGAGACCTGTTTATGTTTCTCTTCTGTCAAGGACACTGTTTACGATGGTGTCACAAGAAGGAAAAAATGAGAATATTCAATGGATCAAAATACTATATAAATTATTTCCATCCCAAAATCTCTTCTTTGAAATGTACTTTCCAAAACCACAGTATTCTCTTTGATATTGGCTCATTTTTAATCAAAGCTGCTTTGCATTCAAGAATTTTCTTCCAAGGTAATCACTAGCTCAAAAATCAGAGACAGGGGCATAGGGCAGGGCAAAACTGGTTCTATACCAGTTTAAGAGCACTGCTTTTTGCAATGGAAAACTTTCCCTCCCTAGAGTCAAAGAGATCCACCAAAAACCAGCTTCATATTAATCTTGGGCACAATCTGACTTTGCTTCTTTATTGATTTTTCAAAGCTTCATTAATTTTAGACAAATTCAAAAGTTAAAAACTGTGGGAGAGATGACTGAACATACTTTCCTACTGCAGTTTGTCTATAAATCTTTTCTTTTGAGAAGCTCCATGCTCAGCCACCAGATTCAACTCTCCCAAAGAAGCAAGTTCAACTCCCCTACTCCCCACTCCCATGCATACACCCCTGCCCCAGGGTGGAGAAGGGCCAGGGGTTTCTCAGGTAGCATCAGGTGATTTTTTTTTTTTTTTTTTTTTTTTGAGACGGAGTCTCGCTCTGTCACCCAGGCTGGAGTGCAGTGGCGCGATCTCAGCTCACTGCAAGCTCCACCTCCCGGGTTCACGCCATTCTCCTGCCTCAGCCTCCCGGGTAGCTGGGACTACAGGCGCCCGCCACCGCGCCCGGCTGATTTTTTTTTGTATTTTTAGTAAAGACGGGGTTACACAGTGGTCTCGATCTCCTGAACTCGTGATCCGCCTGCCTCGGCCTCCCAAAAGTGCTGGGATTACAGGCGTGAGCCACCGCACCCGGCCCAGGTGATTTTTTTTAAACTGGCTAATCCCTGATAGTATTTGAAGGTATGTATATTTTCCTTTCTAGAATTCAGGGATTTGCTTCAATGAGAGGGTTAGCGGAGGTGGGGAATCCGACAAAGTCCTCCTTTTTACTGTATCCATCAACATCACTCCTCAGTATAAAGCACTGTTAATCCTTGCAGAAAAAAAAATATGTCTATAAACTGTTAGGTTTACTAGTTGCTAGTTTTTATACTTCTATAAAATAGTCTGGATGCATTTTCCATCAGAGTCCAGTAACTAAAGCCATGTTCTGTAACTATTTCACATTAAAGAAAGCAAGTTTGTTGCAATTTCCACAAGGAAGTATATTCAATGTGTCTGTTATGTTTATAGGTTCCACAGAAAGCACACACTTATCTGAGAACCCAGACACAGCATATGATCCGCTTTAACTGACATGACATTTCTCAGTGACCACCTTTCTTAACTCTAGGAACACAATAAACCAAATACTCACTGTTTTCAAAATATGACCCCCAAAAATCTAAATTTTAAAAGCATTTAATTTGCATTTTAGTCAAGAAACGTCTTCCAGCTTTAAGAGAAGAAATCAATCACAAAACAAATTTCCTACTCTTAGGTTTTAATACAGCCTTAATTTACAAAAGTCCACAAGCCAAGAAATACTTAGGTAATCTCTCAATTCAAAGTACTTCTAGCTTATGTAGGGGAGACTAAAATGTGGGAGACAATATCTTGTCTTAAGGAGTGAACTACAGGGATGGGAATACACTGCCTAATCCATTTGCATAAAAAATTAGTCATATATCACCCATCAATAACAAATCAGGAATCAAACTAAACAATGCACAATGAAACTGGTGTGGTTAAACACTGAGCTATGAATCTATAAGTACAATGAGTCTGTCGGTCTAAATTAATTGTCTCAAGAGCAAACAAACACTAATGTGTAGCACATGGTCAAGATTTCACTGCCTGAGATTTTACATCACAGGTGATGTTTCGGTTTCTCTTAGCATTACTCAGGACAACGTGGCCCAGCTTTTAGAGTTTCCCTGAAATCCCAAAATATCTTGAATCTTCTCCATATATTCTCTCTTTGGATCTCAAAGATTACCTTCTCTCCCACAGAGCACAATTATCTGAATGAGCTTGGACCACATTCCAGGTGTAACCAAAGAAAATGGACATTTACAAAATGTGAGATATACTCCCAACACACAGACTAAGAAAACAACAGACATAACAGTCTTGTGGCTTTGTTCCTAGTTCCAGGCATGTCGGAAGGTGGGGTAGAGGATCAGAAATAAGCACAATTCTCCTAATTGCTGGCAAGTTGAACCACCACACTGATAACTCAGGATTATTACATATTACAAACAACCAATTTTACCAGGAATCATTCTTCGTACTGTTATACTGAGGCTTGGCAGCTCCCTTTAACATCTCACCTCAGCATTAAAGAGGAAGCATAAGGGAGGAAGTGTGCAAAGCAGATCTGGAGTCAGGCGTTGCTCCACCTTTGTGACCTCAGGCAAGAAACAGCCAGGCTGGACCTCAGTTTCCTCAACTAACAAATGTGGATAATAAAAGTACTTACCTATTTAGGTGCCTGAGAAGAGTCAGAGCTAATCCAATTAAAGCTGCTTAATGCTGTGCCTGGCACACAGCAGTGTCCAATTTAGCTTGTGTCTCATTTTATTTTTATCATTAGTTTAAGAGCGCTGGCATTGAATCTCTCACACTGGGTACAAATCCCTGCGCTATATTACTGAGATCTGTCACACAGCATTTACTAACTTCTTAGATCAAGGTATCTTAATCTTAATTTTGTGCCATGGACCTCTGTAGCAGTCTGATAAATAACAGCACTATCAGAATAATGTTTTTAAATACATTAAATAAAATAGGTAAGAATACAAAGGTACCAGATTATATAGACAAGCACCTATTAAAATATTTAAAAGAAATCAATGGTACAGTACTGTTTTTCTTTACTACTGAATTAAGCAAGATAAAGCAGTTCCTTAATTTCCTGAGTGGAAAGCACAAAAGGTGTTTGAAAACATCTGCAACAATTTTAATAAGATTATGAAAAGACATATAGTTTCTATTTGTGATAACATCACAAGGACTGGTACTATAGTTTTATCTCTAGTCCTACTTAAAAAAAAAAAAAACACTAAGTTTCAGCTAGAGGTTAACAAAAATAGAGACACAACTTGTTTCTCATCCAAGTTCTACTACTTGGCCCCAGATTAAGAACCACTTTCTTAAAACTCAATAAAATGGAAGCAGAGGATAAACCACTGTGTTGAGAGGAACAAATATAAAAAGCAGGTAGCACATAGGAGGTACTTTATACAGAGAAGCTCTTTCCTTCCTAGAAAGTTCTATTTCGTAGGAAAAAAAAACATTGTCTCATCCAGCTCAAACATGAACATTTAACATCCATTTCTCTCCATGATCTGAGTCTTCAGACGTGTTAAGTCTTCTCAGACTTCCCAAAATCACTGTTCTACATCAAATATCAGCTTGAAGAACCCTATTACTTTAAATATGTGAGACCAAACTGCTTTCTAGCAAAACACAGTTGAAAGAGAATATATATATAACTCCTAAGTCACCCTTAGCACCAACTGCTGTCAAAACTAAAATAAAATCGCACAGAACAGTTTGGATCTCATAATAATCACTAATGCCTTGTCATCACTCTTCTTTAACGCTCATTACAAAACCAGTAACAAACCATGGAAAGACGGGGCTTCAGGTTCTTACAATAGCGCTCCTCTGACAGTAACTGCAGTTCATTATCCTCTCCCCTTCACCACCCCGGCGCGTTCCCGGTCTTTGCCTACTCAGCAGATTCACGTAAGCGGGGCCGTTTTATGTGGAATCGTACATTCTAGCAGTAAAATTTTCACTCACCAGGCAAATTCTCACCCACCCTCTCCAAGGTGAACTATGTTTTACATTAATCGTATTTCTAAACTTCCCCTGGAGACAACAGCAAGAAATCCAGAAAACCGAGGGGTAGGCGCACAAAGAATCTAAATGGAAATTTGGGCGAGGGCGGACAAGTGAAATCAACTTAATATCCCGGAAAATAACAGTTCTGGGGGAAGAAGGAGGCTATCCAACTTTAATCTTCACTTTAACTCCATCCCTCTCTCCGCTGTGCAGAAATTGTCCAGCATGTTCTCCAAACTGCTTTTTATCTGACATTTAGTCAAGCCACAGCCTCGGGAATGATGAGAAGGCAATGACAAAGCTGCTTCCTGCCCGTCTCCTTCCCCGCACCCTGCCCTCCCCCGCAACCTTCAGCTCCCCCTCGCCACGAACGCGTTTGAAAAGTTTCTCCGGTGCACGGCTTACCTTGACTGGGCTGCCATAATTCAGCTTATAGAGCCAGGGGTCTTCCGTCCATGTGCACCTTCACCCCGCGGGCCCTGCTGCCAGCGCCGCGCTCACCATTTGGCGGAGCCGGGCGGGGACGCGTCCCGGCGCGGCGCCCCGATGTTACGGGACTACCTGCTCTCGAGCCCCGGGCGTCCTCGGCGCAGCCCCGGGCTTGGCCCGTATTGGCTCGCGCTAATCCTGATGGACATCCGGGCACTGGGGCCTCTGCGGCGATCTGCACTTCAGACAAGCCCGGGGAGCGCCGCGTCCGAATCCGGGGCAAGCGAGCGCCCCCGGAGCAGTTTCTGAGAAGGGAAAGCCAACGGGCCCCCACGCTCGAAGACCGCCGGCGCCCAACGCCCGCCCAGCAGCAGCACAACGCGGCCCACAGTTAGAAAGGAAAAGAAATCGCCTCTTGGCTCCCTTGAAGTTCTCCGAGTCCGCCAGGATACCCCCTGTCAAGAAAGTTGCGGTGGTACGGCCCACCTCCTTAAATGGGCAGGGCGCTCGGCGGCCCGAGCCAGAGGCCGGCGGCAGGCGGCAGGCAGGGTCGGGTGCCGACCAGCCCTGCTGGTCCCCGGCCGACCCCCGCCTGCGGGCTCCTCGCGAGTGCTCTCTTGCCAGGTTCTAACTACGTACAGACACCCACCGCTGGAATACACAGTACCCAGCCGCTCAGAACTCCAGCTCCAATTTGAGTATTTGTTGAATATGGGGCCCCAAGAGGCGGCAGTGAGCAGGAACAAGACCGCGGCAGTAAACCACGTTCGCTACTTTGTATCCTTCCAGTGCTTGAGCTCAGGAAACGGGCACACTTGGTGTTACTCCACTTTCAGTTTTGATTTCCTTACATAGAGACAAATATTTACAAAACACCCCGCCTTTTTTGGACTACACGTAGATTACAGGAAAAATAGTACCTCACTTTGGTCTTAAGCAATGAAGGGATTGACAAGAAGCAAACAAAAAACTTGAGCATGCAATATAGTAAGTCCTATACGAAGCACAAACGAAATCACTTCCTACTCAGAGGACGACGGAAAGCGTTTAAGGCGTGCCTCAAAAGCAGAAAAATACTTGGATGAGCAAGGATGGAGGGAGGTTGTGCTTCAGCATCTCATAGGGACCAGCACACCGGAGGAGCTGAAGACTCTTAGATGAATACTGAATAACTGCCTGCACTGTGGACTCTCCATTCTTCTACCTAGAATCATGACAACATTGCCCGTCTCATAAAGAGATAGTCCAGATTGTATTACTAAATCGTGGTGAAATACAAACATGTTAATGCCTGGCACTAAAACGACAATGGTGGGAGGGAGGCCCAAGGCACCTCTATCAAGGGTTCTCAAAGTGTGTTTACTAGATTCCTGGGAGTCCCCAAGACCGTCTCAGAGGTCAGAACTATTTTTAGAATAACACAAAGACATTGTCTTTTCACTGTGCTGACATTTGCACTTATGGTGCAAAAGCAATTATGGGGAAACTGCTGGCGCCTTCGCACTAATCAAAGCGGTGGCTGCAAATGAAACTAGTAGTCACTGCATTCTTCACTACCACACGTTAGTTTTTTTTTTTTTTTTAAGCCAGTTTCCTTTATGATTGTCGCTAATGAAGCAAGCAGTCAGAATTATTACGTTCATTAAATCTTGACCCTTGAGCATGGGTCTTTTTGATGTTCTTTGTGACAAAATGGGAAGTACCCATGAAGCAGTTCACTGCACTCTGAAGTACAATGGCTGTCTGGAAGAAAAGCACTTGTGTAATTGAGTTGCAAGCTGAGCTAGCTGGTTTTTCATGGACTACCATTTTTACTTGAAAGAACAATTCACAAACTGTAGTTATTCTGACTTGGGTATTTGGCAGACATTTTATTAAAAATGAACAAAGTTGAGCCTGTTTCTTTGAGGAAAACAATTGACAGTACTTACTGCCAATGATGAAATTTGAGCTTTCAAGCATTTTGGAAGACTTTTTACATCTGCCACATAATCTTGCCAGCTTCGCCAATACTTAAAGACTTTCCTGATGAGATCAGGGTGACAGTAATGAAAGTTATATGAGAAGGTCTGCCTTAGTTTCCAAATGACCAATGGTATAACAGAATCATACATGGGTAGGCCAGGTGCAGTGGCTCACGCCTATAATCCCAGCACTTTGGGAGGCTAAGGCAGGCAGATCGCTTAAGCTCAGGAGTTTGATACCAGAGCCTGGACAACATGGTGAGACCCCATTTCTACCAAAAACACAAAAAATTAGCTGGGCGTAGTGGCACGCATCTGTGATCCCAGATAATTGGGAGGCGGAAGTTGCAGTGAGCTGAGATTGTGCCACTGCACCCCAGCCTCTCAAACAAAAACCAAAATCATGCATGGATGAAAGATCCACTGAAAAAAAAGTGCAAAACAGACCAACTGATTTTAATGTATCAAAGGTTTAGTTTTTTTAAAAAGCTCATTTCAGGCCGGGCGCGGTGGCTTACGCCTGTAATCCCAGCACTTTGGGAGGCCAAGGAGGGCGGATCACGAGGTCAGGAGATCGAGACCATCCTGGCTAACATGGTGAAACCCTGTCTCTACTAAAAATACAAAAAATTAGCCGGGCAAGGTGGCGGGCGCCTGTAGTCCCAGCTACTCGGGAGGCTGAGGCAGGAGAATGGCGTGAACCCGGGAGGCAGAGCTTGCAGTGAGCAGAGATCGCGCCACTGCACTCCAGCCTGGGTGACAGCGAGACTCCATCTCAAAAAAATAAATAAATTAATTAAATTAAAAGCTCATTTCAGATTCCACAATGCACTTAACCTTTAAGAAACTACCACTTACAGAGTTTTGGTATAATATCAAAGAAGGTATTAAAAATACTCATCCTCTTTCTGTGTGAAGTTGGATTTTCTTTATAGACTTCAACCAAAACAACATTGCAACAGATTAGAATCAGATTCAATCTGTTTGGGTTGGGCATCCCAAATCTGAAAATCTGAAATCCAAAATGCTCCAAAATCCAAAACTTTTTGAGTACTGACATGATGCTCAAAGGAAATGCTCACTGGAACAAGAATATATAATGCAAATATTCCAAAATCAGAAAAAATCTGAAATCCAAAACAATTCTCGTCCCAAGCATTTTGGATAACCTGTATGAGAATCTAGCTGTCTTCTATTAAGCTAGACAGTAAAGAGATTTCCATGAATGTAAAATAATGCCATTCTTTCTCAATAATTTTTTTAATTTTGGAAAATCGGTCTTATAAAAGTTTTATTTAGGTCAATATGTAATGGGTTTTAAATATTTTAAATACCTCAATTTTAATTTTTAATATAGTAAATAACAATATCTAAAACGTACATATACAAAAGCTCTTTGGGTTTCACAGTAATTGAGGTGCAAACCTATTCTATATCATTCGCTAATACTTCCATGTCTCCCTCACCTCTCCACACTCATCGAGCCTTCTTTTAATTAAAGTTGTTATATATTACAACTATTCCATGTAACCTCTTAGCACCTAGATCAGTTTTAGCAAAATGTGGTCAAACCACCTGGGGCATATGTTAAAAACAGACTCCAGATCCTAGCTGCAGAACTACTGAAATAGAATCCTTGTGGGGTGAAGTCCCAGGAATATGCATTTCAATAAATTCTCCAGGTGATGTTTGTGGTCTGCTTTCATTTGAAAGCCATTTACCTAGATCATGCTTATTTAAAAAATAATTTTAAGAAGTTTTTGATTCAGTTTTGATTTATAATCCTTGAATCATTTTAAGGACCATAATTGGCCAGCATTTATTTTCGTTTGTAAGAAATCTATATCGGACAACAAAATACCTTTGTACGCATATTTTCTTTTGCAATAGTAGAGTGGTAAGCCTTCAAGGAAACCAGGCAAAAGTCTACTCTCAAGAATTTTTTGGTGGCTGTTTTTCCCCATTTTTCTCTTGCTGTTTTATCTATACCGACTGTGATCATTTATGCTATAAACAAATTAGTATCAGACATAACTGCTGAAAAAAATACTTCATAATAGCACTTACTTTTAAAATGTCCATTTAGCACAGGCTAGAAATGTAACATTGATAATATTAAAATTATACTTTTTGAACTATGTTAATTGATCTGACACCACTTAAATACGAGGAAATAGACCAGGCATGGTGGCTCATGCCTGTAATCCCAGTGCTTTGGGAGGCCAAGGTAAAAAGATTGCTTGAGGCCAGGAATTTGACACCAGCCTGGGCAACATCGCAAGTCCTTGTCTCTATTAAAAAACAATTTAAAAATTAGCTGGATATATAGTTCTAGCTACTTGGGAGGCTGAGGCAAGAGGATTGTGTGAGCCCAGGAATTCATGGCTGCAGTGAGCTATGAGAACACCACTGAACTCCAGCCTAGGTGACAGGGCAAGACCTAGTCTCAAATAAATGAATAAATGGAAAAAAATTTTTAATACAGCAAATACTTACCCCCAAAGATATATGGAATCAATACCAGATTAGAATTACACCTGAGATTCCCTGGGCTCTCAAAATGGTTTGTAATGTAAATTCATGGGAGTAATTTGAAACAAGTGGGATGATACTAGATTATAATACATCTAAAATTACTAAGTACAGGAGAAATGATTTGTGACTTGGATACTATATGTGGCTAAAAAAGTACTGCAATACCAACATGGGCATTATTATTTCCAAGTGTTTTGAAAACACCATTGTATCCAACCCACCATCTTGATCAGCAGTGAAACTGAACAAAAAGGCATTCTTAACCTTTGAGGGGCAAAGAATTCTTTGGCTTTCTGATGAAATTTGAGGACACTGAAGTACAACCTTTGTTAAACTTCCGTGCAATTTGATTCCCCTGAAACCCACTTAGGAAAAACGTGAGGCTCCGTAGATTTCAGGTTAAGAATCCCTGGACCCAGGTCCTGCTTATAGACCCAATTTACCCTGCAAATAAGGAGTAAAATCGCCCGTTAATCTTTATTGCCCAGTTGGGCACGGTGGCTCATGCCTGTAATCTCAGCACTGTGGGAGGCTGAAGTAAGTGGATCACTTGAGGTCAGGAGTTTGAGACCAGCCTGGCCAACATGGCGAAACCCTGTCTCAGGCATGCTGACATGCGCCTGTAGTCCCAGCTATTCAGGAGGCTGAAGCAGAAGAATTACTTGAACCTGGGAGGCAGAGGTTGCAGTGAGCCGAGATCACACCACTGCACTCCAGCCTGGGCAACACAGTGAGACACCATCTCAAAAAAAACAAACAAACAAACAAAAAAAAACTTCATTGCCCTTTTAAGAACTTAAGAGTTGGCCAGGCCTGGTGGCTCACACCTGTAATCCCAGCACTTTGAGAGACTGAGGTGGGAGGATCACTTGAGGCCAGGAGTTGAAGACCAACCTGGGCAACATAGCGAGATCTCACCTCCCCTAAAAAAATTTCTTTTATAATTAGCTGGGCATGGTGACTCACACCTGTAGTCCCAGCTACTCAGGAGGCTAAGGCAGGGGGATCACTTGCACCCAGGAATTTGAGATTACAGTGAGCCACTTCACTCCAGCTTGGGCAACAAAGCAAGACCGTCTCTGAAAAAAAAAAAAAAAAAAAAAGGAAAAGAAAAAATTTAAACAGGTTGCCTTATTCAGAATTCTAACATACTGCATTTGTACCACAATGGTCATTCAACAATTCTACCCTTTGTAGCATTTTTGGTCTAAACATCACATAGGTCAAATCCCCTAAGAACTGCTACTTCATTTCAATGGAATGATGTTTAACCAGGACACTGCTAAAATCACTTTGCCAAGAGAAGGGTGCTCAAGGTTGCCATTGAAAATCTCAAGTGAAGCAGACACAGGAAAAGGGAGGAGATAATGGAGGAGAATAAAAACAGGCATTACCCAGAAGGCAGAGAGCAAGGAGGACTGCTAATGAGCACTACTGGAAATTAACCGGCTCTCCCTTCAGCTGTGACCTCAACACAAAGCAGCCCTCCTACCCTTATTTCACACTTTCCAAGTTCTCTGCTTTTATCTTTAAACTGGGGTTACCTGGAGATTCTCACGACCTAAGGGCAAATCTATTGCTAGATCCTTAATATCCAAATGTCCTCTTTCTTACAACCAGGATTCAGGCTCTCACTTCCCACTTGGTTTTCTCCACTTGAAAAAGAAAAGCATGAGCCGGGTGCGGTGGCTCACGCCTGTAATCTCAACACTTTGGGAGGCCGAGGCGGGTGGATCACGAGGTCAGGAGATCGAGACCATCCTGGCTAACATGGTGAAACCCAGTCTCTACTAAAAAAAACAAAAAATTAGCCGGGCGTGGAGGCAAGCGCCTGTAGTCCCAGCTACTCGGGAGGCTGAGGTAGGAGAATCGCTTGAACCTGGGAGGGGGAGGTTGCAGTGAGCCGAGATTGCACCACTGCACTCCAGCCTGGTGACAGAGCGAGACTCCGTCACCAAAAAAAAAAAAAAAAAAAGAAAAGCAGTCCTCTCATCCACCCCAAATCAATATTAAAATGGTGCATTGCTCCAGGTGTAAATACCTCCGAGGCCCCCAAAGGAACAGTTCTCTGTAGGAGGAGAGTCCCAGGGTTAAATCAACATTAATAGATAGATCCTTATTAAACACATCCACGTAACAAGCCTGTGGCAAGGTCCCTATGCCTATCTACAAATTAGAATTATGAAATGAAATGTATAGGGCCATCAGAAGTTAGACTTTCTCTAATAAAGTAAATCTGATTCAACAGTTTGGTTCAAGAATAAAGATTTACAGTTTTTCAACATTCTTGTAGGAGGTATACAAGCAAAAATGTATAGAAATTACTGCTCAACTTTACCTCTTCACTCAATGTCTTTTTCTTTACCTGATCTGGTCTACAATTTTCCATATCTCCTCCTATTTGTGCATTAATAAAACATTCCCTTCCTTACCTTAATACCCTGATCAATCAGGGATATTAGCCTACAATTATACCAATTACTTATTATCAGTCTACAAACAAGCTCAAGTTCCCCCACTTCCTCTGCAACACACACACACAGAGTTTATTTTTTAATAAATGTTTTATTTTAGAATAACTTTAGATTTACAGAAAAGTTGCAAAGGATTATAGCCCCAGCCAGTTTCCTCACTGTTTACATCTTACACTACCATTGGCCACTTGCCAAAACTAAGAAATCAACATTGGTATATTACTATGAAATAAACTTTAGACTTTGTTTTGATTTTACCAGTTTTTCCATCAGTGACATCTTTCTGGTCCAAGATGCAACCCAAGGTATCTTAAAACTGCATTATTTCTCAGTTTTTCCTTGTTTTTCAAGACTGACAGTTTTGAGGAGTTTGGGCTGGCTATCCTGTAGAATGTTCCTCTATCTGGTTTTGGCTGATGTTTTCCCTTCAAAGGAGGGACAGAATGAAGCAGACACAGGAAAAGGGGTGGTAATAGCTATACATATTTGAAATTCTTCTCTAAGAAAGATTTGCCTCTTCTCCATTTATTTACTCATTCAATTATTTATTTATATGAGCATGGTCTCACAGATATTTCCTTTGAACTTTGTGTCATAATCCACTACATGATTGACTTTGTTATCAAATTGTTCCAGCCTTGGCCACTGGGAGCCCCTTCAGGTTGGCTCCTTGCCCCTTTGATATGCCCCATCCTTTTGTGTCTCCAGCACTCCTTCCTTTCTGTTACTACAGGATGCTCCAGGCTCATCATCTATTTTCTCTACCCTAGTCCCAGAACAAGCTATTTCTCCCAATACATTGGTTTCTTCTCTGTAAGCGCTACCACCCAGTCTCCTTCTGCCATCACTGCCAAGCTTCTTACACCAAGAGAAGTTGGCTTCCTTTATGATGCCAGTGACCACCTCCCATGAAAGGCTCTCTGTAGACTTCAAGCAACTCAATCTTATTTTACAATTCTTTGTGCTCACACATCCAGGATCCAGGATAGAGCTCTAACAAACCTTACTTGTCTCTTCTCAATCTAAATGCTGTCTTGTACAATATCATCAGTAACTCTCTAAATGTGTAACTCCAACCTAAACTTCTCTCTGTAACTCCAAGACTATTCTTTCCAGCTGCCCCAAAACACTTTCCTGGGCATGAAAAGGCACTTGGGAGGTTGTCCAAATAGAGCATTTTCTTATTGTGTCTGCACAATAAGATCCTCCCCATCTGGATGCAGTTACAACAGATGCTGAGAGATATCTATCAATGAGCCTTAGCTGCTTCTAGGGTCTGTAAGGGGTGGTTTCTCTATATAGGAAGAAGACTATCTCCTTCACAAAAAAAGGGATTAGAAAAGACTACGGGAAAAGTGTGTTTAGTTAGTTCCTTCCTTAGGAATAAAAGCAGAAGGCAGAATTCAAAGAGAGCTTCCTATGAGCAGATCAGGAGGGACTTGGCTAACACAAAACTAAAACATTCCATATTTTATCGTGTGTTTTTTAACTGTGAAGATCAGCAATAAACCCCTTAAAATAAAATCAGCCCCATTAATAATTTGTTGAATAGCAAACACCAGTGAGTGTGAAGGAGTAGTGATGCCTTTCAAAAGGAAAGGGAAACAGGGAAGAGAAAGAGACAGGCTGAGAAATGGTCCCGAGGCCAGACCAGGCCAGAATTCATCTGAATGGCCCCAGTTCCAACCCACTCCATTCCTCCTGGCCCCTCATTTATGAACCAATCACCAATCATCCAAACTAGAGATCCTTCTCCTGGCTTGTTCTCCACACATATCGCTACCAAAATCCCAGAGATTTCTTGGGATAGTGAAAGTAGAGGGATGGGAGTGGGAAGAGCTCACTTTAGATACTTCTCTTTATTTCTGAATTTATAACACTGATCTCTAATTCCTCCCATCACCACTACCACCCCCTCCACTGAATAAGCTTTCACCCTCTTGTTTTACAAAAAATACTTAATGACAAGGAAGACATTCATAGTATCAGAGTTTTTTGATTAATAAAAAAGCAGGTACAAAATCAATAATTTTTAAAAGGAAAAAAAAGTAGGTACAATACAGTATGTTTGTTAGTATCTCACTTCATCAAAATTGAATGAAATCTGTATTCAAAAGATTGACGGGGCCTCTGTAGCGAAATGCTAGCAGTAGGTATCTCTGAACGGAACAATCAGATGACTTATTTTCTTCTAGGTATTTAAAAATTGTCTAAATGTTATAAAATGAACACACACCTGTTTTTGTAGTCACAAAACTGAATCACAATTATTCTAAAAATAAAACAACTATAATCAAGTCTTAGCTCCAGGAAGGAGATAAGGGTCATCTAATCCACTTCTCCATGCAAGAATGCTCTTCCTTCTAGCGAAACTAGCTTGTTTGTGTGTCTCCAGGGACATCTGTTGTCACTACAAGGCAGCCCCTTCCACAGCAGGCCAATGATGAGGATTAGAAGCTTCTATCTCCCATGAAGCTAAAATTGGCTTCTCTAGAGCCCTGTTCCATTGGTTCTACTTCTGCCCTGTTGATACTAAAGCTGTCCACTCAGCTTTCTTGTTTGCTTTTTGTTTTGTTTTTTTGAGACAGAGTTTCGCTCTTATTGCCTAGGCCGGAGTGCAATGGCACAATCTCAGCTGACTGCAACCTCTGCCTCCTGGGTTCAAGCGATTCTCCTGCCTTAGCCTCCCAAGTAGCTGTGATTACAGGCATGTGCCACCACACCAGGCAAATTTTTTGTATTTTTAGTAGAGACGAGGTTTCTCCATGTTGGCCAGGCTGGTCTCGAACCCTTGACCTCAGCCTCGGCCTCCCAAAGTGCTGGGATTACAGGCGTGAGCCACCACGCCCAGCCTCACTCAGCTTCTTATGCCTACTGTTTGATGGCGTATCTTTTTCTATCCTTTTCTCTTAAGTATGCATTTTTTTTTTTTTTTTTTGAGATGGAGTCTCGCTCTGTCGCCCAGGCTGAAGTGCAGTGGCACGATCTTGGCTCACTGCAAGCTCTGCTCCCCAGGTTCACACCATTTTCCTGCCTCAGCCTCCCGAGTAGCTGGGACTACAGGCGCCCGCCACCACACCCGGCTAATTTTTTGTATTTTTAGTAGAGATGTAGTTTCACCATGTTAGCCAGGATGGTCTCGATCTCCTGACCTTGTGATCCACCTGCCTCGGCCTCCCAAAGTGCTGGGATTGCAGGCATGAGCCACTGCGCCCAGCCCAAGTATGCATTTTTAAATATTTAGAATACATGTGCCTTAATCCATTTCCTGCTGCCTATAACAGAATACCTGAAACTGGGTAATTTATTTTAAAAAGGAATTTATTCCTTACAGTTATGGAGGCTGGGAAGTCCACGGTTAAGGGGCCACACCTGGTGAAAGCCTTCTTGCTGGTGGGGACTCTAGAGTCCCAAAGTGACACAGGGTACCACATGGTGAGGGAGCTGAGCATGCAAACGTGCTACTGCAGGTCTCTCTTCCTCTTATAAAGCCACCAGTTCAGGCCAAGCACGGTGGCTCATGCCTGTAATCCCAGCACTTTGGGAGGCCAAGGCAGGTGATCACCTGATGTCAGGAGTTCGAGACAAGCCTGGCCAACATGGTGAAACCCCGTCTCTACTAAAAATACAAAAATTAGCCAGACATGGTGGTGGGCACCTGTAATCCCAGCTGCTTGGGAGGCTGAGGCAGGAGAATCGCTTGAACCCGGGAGGCAGAGGTTGCAGTGAGCTGAGATCATGCCACTGCACTCCAGCCTGGGCGACAGAGCAAGACTCCCTCTCAAAAATAAAATAAAATAAAATAAAAGCCACCAGTTCTCCTCCCATGGTAACCCATAGACTCGTTAATCTTGAATGCATTCATTCATGAGGGCAGATCCTTCATGATCCAATCACCTCTTAAAGGCTCTACCTTTTAATACTGCCACATTGGGTTTAAGTTTCAACATAAATTTTTGTGGGTTTTTTTGTTTTTTTGGTTTTTTTTTTTGAGAAAAGGTCTCATTCTGTTGCCCAGGCTGAAGTGCAGTGGTGCAATCTCAGTTGGCTGCAGCCTCGGTCTCCTGGGCTCAAGCAATCCTCCTACCTCAGCCTCCTGAGTAGCTGGGGCTACAGGCACAGGACACCACACCTGGCTAATTTTTTGTAAAGACTAGGTTTTACCATGTTGCCTAGGCTGATCTCAAACTCCTGGACTCAGGTGATCCACCTGCCTTGGCCTCCCAAAGTGCTGAGATTACAAGTGTGAGCCACCACGCCTGGCCTGGAGACAGTTTCTTACAGGGTATCTAACACCCTTCCCAATTTGGACCAACTTCAGTAGCCTTATCATCCACCAAACCTCCCTCTGTCCCCTCCCCACCACTTTCCCATGAACACCCTCCAGCCCCACAGTTCTCTAATGCCACCAACCTTTGCAGACAGTATTTTTTCTTCATTAGAATGCCCCTTTCCCTCTTCTCCAGCTGAAGACCCCCTACCGTTATCCAAACTCTAACAAATGCAGCTCTTCTCAGAAGCCTTCTCTGATAGTTTATCCTTCACTCTACCTAACACAAGCTCCTAGTTCTCATGCATATCAAGTCATGAGGTTGGATGGGATCAAGGGGAGTGTGTGTTTGTTTGAGCAGAAAGTCAGCCAAAAAACAATGCAGCCAAAAGATAATTTCTGAAACAGTGAACTGTGAAGAACTCTGCTACAGTTGCAGCTGGTAAGGTTTCCTCTTACACATGTGTTTGCAGGTGAGATCTGCCCCCAGACTGCACAACCTGGGGTTCTCTCATTACACAATCAGTGGACTCTGATCCACAAATGGAGCAAGTGAAGATCAGTGAACAATTTCCAACATTTCAAAAAATCCAAAGGAAACCACATATTTGACCATGAGAAGTGTGTGAAGGACTCCGCTCTGGGCCTTCCTGGAGCTTATGCCAACTCAGTGTGCCAGCACCAGTGAGCCCACACTGATCAGGAAGTCTAATTAGCAACTTCGTGTGTTTTGATTAATTCAAGAAAACAAATGTTTGTTTAAATATAGTTTATTTAGTAGGGGGACTCTTTTTTAGTGCCTTCAGGCAATGTAGTGTGCAGTTGAGTTAGAACCTGTGTTTTAGTGCCTTGTTACTTAAAGTGAGGCTGCAGAGCAGCAGCTCTAACATGAGAGGCCTATAAGAAATGCAGTTTTAGGTCCCATCCTAGATTTCCTGAATCAGAATCTGCATTTTTATATTATTTTTTTTTTTTTTAAGATGGAGTCTCGCTCTGTCTCCCAGGCTGGAGTGCAATGGCACAATCTCGGCTCACTGTAAACCTCCACCTCCTGGGTTCACATGATTCTCCTGCCTTAGCCTCCCGAGTAGCGGAATTACAGGCATACATCATCACGCCCGGCTAATTTTTGTATTTTTAGTAGAGACGGGGTTTCACTATGTTGGCCAGGCTGGTCTCGAACTCCTGACCTCGTAATCCACCCACCTCAGCCTCCCAAAGTGCTGGGATTACAGGCATGAGCCACCATGCCCGGCCCAGAATCTGCATTTTAACAAAATTCGAAGGTGATTCATATACTCATTGAACTCTGAGAAGCACTGTACTATAAAATCTATGACACTTAGGAATTCCATAAACTCTCAAAGACAAGTGTCCACAATTACTACCATTATTCAGTTTGAAACAGTCTCTGAACAGTATTGTGGCATAGTCATCTATGAGTTAGGGGCTTTTTCTGCCCTTGAAACTATCCCTAAATTTTCCTGAACACATACCAGGAAAGGGGAAGGATTTAAGAACTGGAAGATAGGAGATATTCCTCAGTCTCTGCAGGGATGTTTTCCTCTTTTGTGGGAGAAGAAAACTACATATATAGGCAAGCCACAATGATCAGTAAATTGCAGCTTATTAGTTATACTAAGATCTGGTCTTCTCACACATAAAAGAGGTTACATCAACTACTGGCACTTACTGTGATACCTAGCCTGTCGTAAATGTGCTGTTTTTATTCCTAGCAAATGTTTTAATCCAAGCAATTCAAAACCTAATTGGAGGTATGGATTTTACCTTCCATCTGAGGACTAAGGCTGCCTTCCAAAAAGTCAGGGGAGTTTTATTTGAGGCTTATTGGTTGTGGACTCTGTTTCCTACCTAGGTCACATGCAAAACAGGAAGATTAAAACTAAATCAAATCAACATTTATTGAGCATTTTTACATCTAAAGCTCATGCAACCCTATAGGAAAGCATGTTTTTAAAAAAATCTTTGTCTTCTAAGAACTTACTCACTCAAAGAAAGGGCTACTCCATTTTCTAAATCCTAAATGTCTTGAAATTACAATTAATCTAGAGAACAATACGTTGATTAATAACCAATTATACATATTTTCATGATCAAGGATCTATGTTATTGAGCTGATTAAATCTTGTCATTTTATACATCATGTTTAAGAATTCATTCAAGAAAATTACAGAAGTTGTAGCAACAGAGTTTTTCAGGTTTACAGTATTTCCTACATTCTCAGAAAGGAGGGGTCTTCCCTTGCTAATCCAATTAGAACTTTGTCAAGGTGAGAACTCACAGCTGGGAACTATGCTCCCAACTGACACTGACACCTCAAAGCTGGCCAGCTTCATGCCTTAAAATGCTTGACAACTTAATGGGTCCCTACACTGTCACTTGGGAATTCACATAAAGATGACTTTCTTCCAAATATGATAATGTTCCCTCAGTACACGTGGTTGAGGCACTTAGTAACAATCTTAGATACCACAGTCCAGCAAAATGGCAAGGAAGGTGTTAGGAATTAATTTTGTAAGTAATATGAATTTACTGAGCATGCACAATATTCCTAGCTCTAAGTGCTTCACCCATATTAAATTAATTCCAAGCCTTTAAGCCAAGTACAATATCACCATCCTTGGCTTCAGAGATAAGAAAAATGAGGCCCCAAGAAAATGGGCAACTTTCTCAGTCATGCAAACTGGTAAGTGGTGGGACTGAGATATGACCCTGCACTCGAGAGTCCATAATCTTCATCACTATGCTGCACAGCCTCTCTTGATAAGCTATTGTTACACTCTTGAGGAAGCAGTCATAGAATCCTATGACTTTTTACAAGCCTTTGGAAAATCACTTTTCCTGATACCTAGATATGTTTCAGCACAGCACTCCCAAATTTGATGTTACTTTCGAGCTCAGCTAGATAGCTTCTGCAAAAGGCAAATAGTAATGTATTATCATGGTTGGTTTGGTTTTCTCGAGAAGTGTCTGAAGGTTGAAAGAAAATTCAATAAATAGGACCAAAGTATCTACCATATTTCAATAATGGAAAAGGATGTTAAAAAAAAAAAAAAAAGGCAATTTGAAGTAAACATGAAAACCCAGTCCTGTTGGATTAATTTGTTGATTTATTTTCCAGATGTTTCAGGTACCATAAACACTAAAGTCTCCACGGTGATTAGCAAGCCACATTAAAGATGTAGTTAAGGGACGTCCACTGCACCCACATCCTTTAGAAAAAAACGTAGTAAAAAGTCTCAGAGCTGAGAGTTAATGTTACTGAGTCTTAAGGGGAGTAGTCACAGTTATGGAGGTTGGTATCCTCTAGGACAATCATTTTGTGACTATAAAGTGATTTTAAAAGAACCTGGGTCAAAACAATTTCAACAGTATTTTTCTCTTTTGTAAACAAATATGTAGTTGCAGAAGGCTATATATGTTGGTTACATTTTTTTTTTTTTTTTTTTGGAGATGGAGTCTCGCTCTGTCGCCCAAGCTGGAGTGCAGTGGGGTGATCTCTGCTCACTGCAAGCTCCACCTCCCCAGTTCACACCATTCTCCTGCCTCAGCCTCCTGAGTAGCTGGGACTACAGGTGCCTGCCACCAAGCTCGGCTAATTATTTTTGTATTTTTAGTAGAGACAGGGTTTCACCATGTTAGCCAGGATGGTCTCGATCTCCTGATCTTGTGATCCGCCCACCTCTGCCTCCCAAAGTGCTGGGATTACAAGCGTGAGCCACCGCGCCTGGCTTTTTTTTTTTTTTTTTTGAGACAGAGTCTTGCTCTGTCGCCCAGGCTGGAGTGCAATGGCACAAACTCGGCTCACTGTAACCTCCACCTCCTGGGTTCAAGTAATTCTCCTGCCTCAGCCTCCTGAGTAGCTGGGATTACAGGTGCCCGCCACCACGCCCAGCTAATTTTTACATTTTTAGTAGAGACAAGGTTTCACTATGTTGGCCAGGTTTGTCTCAAACTCCTGACCTCAGGTGATCCACCGACCTTGGCCTCCCAAAGTGCTGGGATTACAGGTGTGAGCTACCGCGCCCAGCCTACGTTACATATTTCTAACAAGCTCAAATAAGCAGATCACAGCTGAGGGAACAAAATAAAATAATAAATAAATATTTTCCACACAAACAGTTTTCTCAGTACTCATGCATTTATTCTCAGAGTTGAATCCAGTTCCTGGGAAACACACCATTTGGGGCAGCCTCACATTGCCTACATGTAATATTTAACCTTTGGTTTTTTGATAAACCTTGATGACAGCAATTTCATATTACCCAAATCGCCATTTACAAGATTCTCCTTTCACTCCCCTTCTTGCTGGCCACTAGTGGCTAGCAGTGTTGCTCATGAATGGCACCCTCTCTGAAACCACACTTGAGGTACTTCAGGGATTCAAGAAGTTAAGTTCCCCTCTGGTATGCAGCTCTCCAGAGATTAGTCTTATGGCCTTATGTTTTCTTCACACCGCTTTGATATCAACAGCTGACCAAAGCTCTTTGGATATTACCAAAGAACACGGCCAGAGGTTCCTCCTGAAGGCATCTTGCTCTGTCTCCCACAAGTTAGGCAGTCTTTTTTTTTTTTTTTTTTTAAATAGGAAATAGGGACAAGGTCTCACTATACTTCCCAGACTGGTCTCCAACTCCTGGCTTCAAGCAATTCTCCTGCCTCGGCCTCCCAAAATGCTGGAATTACAGGCATAAGCCACCCCACCTGGCCAGTTTCACAGTCTTTTATTATTATTATACTTTAAGTTCTGGGATACATGTGCAGAACGTGCAGGTTACATAGGTATACACATGCTAAGGTTGTTTGCTGCACCCATCGACCTGTCATCTACATTAGGTATTTCTCCTAATGCTATCCCTCCCCTAGTCTCCCATTCCCTGACAGGCCCTGGTGTGTGATGTTCCCCTCCCTGTGTCCATGTGTTCTCACTGTTCAATTCCCACTGATGAGTGAGAACATGTGGTGTTTGGTTTTCTGTCCTTATGATAGTTTGCTGAGAATGATAGTTTCCAGCTTCATCCATGTCCCTACAAAGGACATGAACTGATCCTTTTTTATGTCTGCATAGTATTCCATGGTATATATGTGCCACATTTTCTTTATCCAGTCTATCACTGATGGGCTTTTGGGTTGGTTCCAAGTCTTTGCTATTGTGAATAGTGCTGCAATAAGCATATGTGTGCATGTGTCTTTATAGCAGAATGATTTATAATCCTTTGGGTATATAACCAGTAATGGGATTGCTGGGTCAAATGATATTTCTGGTTCTAGATCCTTGAGGAATCACCACACTGTCTTCCACAGTGGTTGAACTAATTTACACTCCCACCAACAGTGTAAAAGTGTTCCTATTTCTCCACATCCTCTCCAGCATGTTGTTTCCTGACTTTTTAATGATCGTCATTCTAAGTGGTGTGAGATGGTATCTCATTGTGGTTTTAATTTGCATTTCTCTAATGACCAGTGATGATGAGTTGTTTTTCATGTTTTTTGGCCGCATAAATGTCTTCTTTTGAGAAGTCTCTATTCATATCCTTCACCCACTTTTGGATGGTGTTGTTTCTTGTAAATTTAAGTTATTTGTAGATTCTGGATATTAGCCCTTTGTCAGACGGATAGATTGCAAAAATTTTCTCCCATTCTGTAGGTTGCCTGTTCACTCTGATGGTGGTTTCTTTTGCTGTGCAGAAGCTCTTTAATTACATCCCATTTGTCAATTTTGGCTTTGTTGCCATTGCTTTTGTTGTTTTAGTCATGAAGTCTTTGCCCAAGCCTATGTCCTGAATGGTATTGCCTAGGTTTTTTTCTAGGGTTTTTATGGTTTTAGGTCTTCTGTTTAAGTCTTTAATCCATCTTGAGTTAATTTTTGTATAAGGTGTAAGGAAGGGGTCCAGTTTCAGTTTTCTGCATATGGCTAGCCAGTTTTCCCAAACCATTTATTAAACAGGGAATCCTTTCCCCATTGCTTATTTTTGTCAGGTTTGTCAAAGATAAGATGGTCGTAGATGTGTGGTGTTATTTTTGAGGCCTCTGATCTGTTCCATTGGTCTATATATCTGTTTTGGTACCAGAATCATGCTGTTTTGGTTACTGTAGCCTTGTAGTATTGTTTGAAGTCAGCATGATGCCTCCAGCTTTGTTGTTTTTGCTTAGGATTGTCTTGGTTATATAGGCTCTTTTCTGGTTCCATATGAAATTTAAAGTAGTTTTTTCTAATTCTGTGAAGAAAGTCGATGGTAGCTTGATGGGAATAGCACTGAATCTATAAATTACTTTGGGCAGTATGGCCATTTTCACGATACTGATTGTTCCTATCCATGAGCATGGAATGTTTTTCCATTTGTTTGTGTCCTCGTTTATTTCCTTGAGCAGTGGTTTTTAATTATCCTTGAAGAGGTCCTTCACATCCCTTGTAAGTTGTATTCCTAGGTACAGTTTCACAGTCTTAAGAAGGTCCTACAGATAGGCAAATATCGCATGTTTTTACTCAAATGTGGTAGCTAAAAAAAAAAGTTGATCTAATGGAGTAGAGAACCATATGATGGTTACCAGAGGCTGGGAGGCAGGGTATGGAGAGAGGTTGGTTAATGGTTCAAAACTGTTCCTTCCATACAGTTAGATGGAAGGAACAGGTTCTAGTGTTTGATAGCACAGTAGGGTGACTACAGTTAACAATAATTCATTATATATCTCAAAGCAGTTGTAAGAGAAGGTTTGAAATGTTCCCAGCACAAAGAAATGATAAATGTTTTAAGTGATGAATATCCTAATTGCCCTGATTTAATCATTACACATTGTATACATGTATCTAACGTATATGTACCTCCATAAGTATGTACAATTATTATATATCAAAAACAAAAAAAAGAACTACTGAATCAGAAACTCTGGGGTTGGTGGGTGGGCGGGAATAACATGACCCCAGCTTAAAACTGGATTTTTTTTTTTGAGTCTCACTCTGTCCCCCAAGCTGAAGTGCGGCGGCATAATCTCAGCTCACTGCAATCTCCACCTCCTGGGCTCAGGTGATCCTCCTACCTCAGCCTCCCGAGTAGCTGGGACTACGAGCGTGTGCCACCACACCCAGCTAATTTCTGTATTTTTAGTAGAGATGGGGTTTCACTATGTTGGCCAGGCTGGTCTCAAACTCCTGGCCTCAAGTAATCCACCCGCCTCGGCCTCCCAAGTGCTGGGATTACAGGCGTGAGCACTGTGCCTGGCCATACTGAATGATTTTTAAAACACAAATAATAACTTGCAAAAAGGGGGTGGTGTGCTAAATCATTACTACTCTCTGGTGGTTATTGCTTCTGGTTTCCACATGGGTATTAATCAGTTATCACCTACTGAAGAATTAGGACTTCCACACAGAGGGTTGGCTCTCCACCAAGTCTAACTCATCCCGGTCTATAAATTCTTGGTTATCAAGACCCTAAATGACCCCTGACTCAAGGCCCAGAGCTGTTATGTTCAGATCCTGCTCAGGAGGGGACAAATGGTCTGGAAGAGGGTACAGAGCACCTTCCTAGGGTCAATCAGGCCATCCAGCCTGAGCCCTGAAGTTCCTGCCCCCCAAGGTAGATGCATTAAATAAAGTCTTATCCACAAGCAACATTATTGCTTATACATTATAATAATAAGATTCTGAGAAGGAAATCAAGAGGGAGTGGCTATTATATAACAGCTAGAGCAGAGCACAGAGAAAGCAGCAAAGACATTTAGTCCTCTTCTTTATTTTACTGATAAGAAATTCAAGATAAGGGTTTTCAGTTTTAAATAGGCTTGAAGATAAGGATTTAAGGCAAGAGAATCACTTGACGCCAGCAGTTTTGAGACCAGCCTGGGCAACACAGCAAGACCCCCATCTCTACAAAAAATAATATGAAATTAGCTGGGCATGGTGGTGTGTACCTGTAGTCCCAGCTACTCAGGAGAGTGAGGCTAGAGGATCACTTGTACCCAGCGAACCATGCTCATACCACTGCACCCCAGCCTGGGCAACAGAGACCCTGTCTTTAAAAAATGATGATGATTTTAAAAATAATAATAACCACAATACTATTATGTTATCTAAAATGTTTCCTTTAATATTACTTAATATTAATGTAATATTAATAAAATTTCCCTTACTAGCATCAAATATCTAATTAGTCTTCCAATTTAATTAGTGTGTTCAGATCCAAACAGGATCCTTTTATTAAAGGGTTGATATGTCTCTTAGGCTTCTTTATGATCTATATTCTTTTTTGTTTATGAGATTTATTTGTTGGGAGAAAAAATTTTTTCTGCAGAGTTCTAACATTATGAATTTTGCTGACAGCATCCAAGAAGAGCCCTTTAACATGTTTCTCAGTCGAATGTATGCTCTATAAACTGGCTTGATCAGATTTCTGTCTAAATTTTTGGAAAGACTATTTCATAGGTGATTTGTCTATACCTCATTAAATCATGAGAGGAGGCCCAATAGTTATCTCTTTTTTAAAAAATCTTAACTTTAAATAATGGATTCAGGGCCAGGCACGGTGGCTCATGCCTGTAACACAGCACTTGCGGAGGCCAAGGCGGGTGGATCACCTGAGGTCAGGTGTTCAAGACCAGCCTGGCCAACATGGTGAAACCCTGTCTCCACTAAAAATACAAGAATTAGCTGGGCATGGTGGCAGGCGCCTGTACTCCCAGCTACGCGGGAGGCTGAGGCACAAGAATCGCCTGAACCCAGGAGGTGGAGGTTGCAGTGAGCTGAGATCATGCCACTGCACTCTAGCCTGGGCAACAGAGTGAGATTAAGTCTCAAATTAAATTAAATTTAATTTAATTTAATAAAAAGATTCAGGTGTTATTAGTCACTTTAAGACATCCCATTATAAAGTTTCTCACCAGCTCTTCACCTAAGAGTATTATCAATTAGTGGTAATCTTTGCTTATTCAGAGAGAGGATGCAAAATGATAATGTTATCACTTTTTATTAGCTATTTTTTTCTGTAAATAACTTTTTCTCTATCATTTAGTTACACTGAGTTGCAGCTTATTCAAAAAACTAGGATAAATGCTTGATTCTTTTATTATTCATTTTTTTTAAATTATGAGTTAGTTCCCTGCCATTTTCCAAAAGTAACTACTGGATTTTGCTATTTAGTATCATCTTATTTTATTTTAACTTTAATTTTGTTTATTTATTGAGATGGAGTTTTGCTCTTTTCGCACAGGCTGGAGTGCAATGGCGTGATCTTGGCTCACTGCAACCTCCACCTCAAGGGTTCAAGCGATTCTTCTGCCTCAGCCTCCCGAGGAGCTGGGATTACAGGCACCTGCCACCATGCCCAGCTCCTTTTTTTTTTTTTTTTTTTGAGACAGTGTCTCGCTGTTGTCAGGCTGGGCTGGAGTGCAATGGCATGATCTTGGCTCACTGCAACTTCTGCCTCCCAGGTTCCAGCAATTCTCCTGTCTCAGCTTCCTGAGTAGCTGAGATTACAGGCGCCTGCCACCACACCCAGCTAATTTTTGTATTTTTAGTAAAGACAGGGTTTCGCCATGTTGGCCAGGCTGGTCTCAAACTCCTGACCTCAGGTGATCCACCCGTCTCGGCCTCCCAAAGTGCTGGGATTACAGGAGTGAGCCCCTGTGCCCGGCCTAAAATATAATTTTATATATATAAATATTAATAGTAATATATGTTTTATATATTATATATTTAATATATAATGTATTATGCATAAATATATTATATATTATATTATTAATATTTATATATAACATATGTTGTTAGTTTCCCTTTTCTATTACATTTAGGATTACAGTGTTTTACTTAAACTGTTTGATTTTGTTTGTATCTCTTTTCTCTGTTTCCTAACAAGTACAATAATAAAACCAATACCATTACTAAACATGTTTGCTTGGAACACTTTAAGATTTGTCTTTTTTATTTTTATTTTTTTAGATGGAGTCTCACTCTGCTGCCAGGCTGGAATGCAGTGGCATCATCACAGCTCACTGCAGCCTCAGCCTCCTGGGCTCAAGCAATCCTCCTGCCTCAGAATCCCAAGTAGTGGCACTACATGCCCAGCTACTTTTTTTTTTTTTTTGAGACGGAGTCTTCTCTGTCGCCCAGGCTGGAGTGCAGTGGCGCAATCTCGGCTCACTGCAAGCTCCGTCTCCCGGGTGCACACCATTCTCCTGCCTCAGCCTCTCCGAGTAGCTGGGACTACAGGCGCCCGCCACCACGCCTGGCTAATTTTTTGTATTTTTTTAGTAGAGACGGGGTTTCACCGTGGTCTCAATCTCCTGACCTCGTGATCCGCCCGCCTCGGCCTCCCAAAGTGCTGGGATTACAAGCGTGAGTCACCGCGCCCGGCCTCCCAGCTACTTTTTAAAATTTTTTATATAGACAGGATATTGCTATGCTTTGCAGGCTGATGTCAAACTCCTGGACACAAGCAATCCTCCCACCTCAGCCTCCCAAAGTGCTGGGATAACAAGCTTAAACCACTGTATCCAGCTTTCTTTCTTTTTCATCCTTAAAACGTTATCTTGGCCAGGCACGGTGGCTCACGCCTGTAATCCTAGCACTTTGGGAGGCCAATGCAGGCGGATTGCCTGACTGAGCTCAGAGTTCGAGACCAGCCTGGGCAACATAGTGAAACCCTGTCTCTACTAAAACACAAAAGAAATTAGCTGGGTGTAGTGACGTGCACCTATAGTCTCAGCTACTCGGGAGGCTGAGGCAGAATTGCTTGAACCCCGGAGAGAGAAGTTGCGTGAGCCGAGATTGCGCCACTGCACTCTAGACTGGGCAACACAGCGAGACTCAGTCTCAAAAAAAAAAAAAAAAAAAAAAAAGATGTATCTTACTAAGACGGTGCAAAAAAAAAGTCACTCGGAAAAATAAGGTCACTTGAAATACAGTTCTCACTTTGCAAAATAGTGCAGGACCATAGAAACGACTGTGAAAGCTGAAACTGTGCAAAACAACCTTAATCATCAACAGGAAAAATTACGATTGTCCATAGCATTTACAAATTTCTGCCAAAATGCTAACAATTCTGTCACTTACACATTTATAAAGAAATGAAAAAAAGTAAAATATTTAATAGGCTATGATTTAAAACATTAGACACATTGGCAAAGTATTTCTTTTTTTTTTTTTTTTTTCTGAGACGGAGTCTCGCTCTGTCACCCAGGCTGGAGTGCAGTGGCGCCATCTTGGCTCACTGCAAGCTCCGCCTCCCGGGTTCGCGCCATTCTCCTGCCTCAGTAGCTGGGACTACAAGCGCCCACCACCACGCCTGGCTAATTTTTTGTATTTTTAGTAGAGATGGGGTTTCACCATGTTGGCCAGGATGGTCTCGATCTCTTGACCTCGTGATCCACCCACCTCGGCCTCCCAAAGTGCTGGGATTACAAGCGTGAGCCACTGTGCCTGGCGACAAAGTATTTCATTTGTTTTTTGGGGGTTTTTTGGTTTTTTATTTGAAAGAGTCTCGTTCTGTCACCCAGGCTAGAGTGCAGAGGCGCAATCTGGCTCAATGCAATCTCCACCTCCCAGGTTCATGCAATTCTCGGTAGCTGAGATTACAGATGTGCACCACCACGCCCAGCTAATTTTTTATATTTTTAGTACTTTTATTAATTTTTTTATTTTTTGAGACGCAGTCTCACTCTTGTTGCCCAGGATGGAGTGCAATGGCGCCATCTCGGCTCACTGCAACCTCTGCCTCCTGGGTTCAAGTGATTCTCCTGCCTCAGCCTCCCAAGTAGCTGGGATTACAGGCATGTGCCACCATGCCCGGCTGATGTTGTATTTTTAGTAGAGACGAGGTTTCTCCATGTTGGTCAGGCTGGTCTCAAACTCCCAACCTCAGGTGATTCTCCCACCTTGGCCTCCCAAAATGCTGGGATTACAGGAGTGAACCACTGTGCCCGGCCTTAGTTTTAGTATTTTTAGTAGAGATGGGGTTTCACCATGTTGGCCAGGCTGGTCTTGAACTCCTGACTTCAAGTGATCTGCCCGCCTTGGTCTCCTAAAGTGCTGGGATTACAAGCTTGAGCCACCATGCCTGACCTGACAAAGTATTTTATTTCTTTGTGTCTTAGTCTAACTCAGGCTTTTAAAACCAAACACTAAAAACTGGGTTGCTTATAAACGACAGAAATTTATTTCTCACAGTTCTGGAGCTGGGAAGTCCAAGAGCAAGGCACAAGCAGATTCAGTGTCTGGTAAAGGCTCACTTCCCGGTTAAAAGAAGGTGGCTTCTACCTGTGTCCTCACACAGTGGAAGGGGCAAACAAGTTCCCCACCCCCGCCTTTTTTTTTTTTTTTTTGAGACGGAGTCTTACTCTGTCGCCCAGACTGGAGTGCAGTGGTGCGATCTCGGCTCACTGCAACCTCCGCCTCCTAGGTTCAAGCAATTCTCCTGCCTCAGCCTCCGGAGGAGCTGGGATTACAGAGACTGCCACCACGCCTGGATAATTTTTTTTGTATTTTTTAGTAGAGACAGGGTTTTGCCATGTTGGCCAGGCTGGGCTCAGACTCCTGACCTCAGGTGATCTGTCTGCCTCAGCCTCCCGAAGTACATAAGCCACCACGCCCAGCCCACGCTCTCTTTTATAAGGGCACTAATCCCATTCATGAAGGTTCCACTCTCATGACCTAATCACCATCAAAGGCTCCACCTCTGAATACTGTCCCTCTGGGGGTTAGAATTTCAAAATATAAATTTGCGAGGGGGATACAAACAGACTACAGCACTCTGTAAGAAAAAAAAAAAAGCCAATTTTTTTTCTTTGAACAGTGCTTGCCTTCTTCTTGTCATATAATTTCTGACACAATGTGAACATCTTTTCTTTGCCTTAGCAAACTGTTGTACTCCCTGCTAAGTATGGATCAACTTCCAACATTGAATCCTTTGCTCCTTCAATGTGGTAAAATATCTCTGCGAGTTTCTCTAATGCAAAGTGTTTGTGAGGCACCACTTCCTCTGGGACATCTTCATCCTTTTCCTCACAATGACTTTCCTCATTTATATCAGTAAGTTGACTTTCAGTAAATTTCTTCACTGCACATTCCCACAGTCAGCTATTTCTTCTGTAACTTCATTAACATTCTACAGAATCTCACTTCAGTGCTATCACTTCTCATTTATTTCCCGTGCTTTGATCTCTGTTGGTGAATTTCCTCTTTTGGTGATCCATTTATGTAAAATATCACATGGGTTTATTACTGGGAGACAGGCAACACAACTACACGCCTTGCTGTCTGTGCATAAACTGAAGAGCAGATGTTAGTGACCAGTCACCAACAGGCTTTAAGAGGAAGAGAATGACTGGTTAGAGATCGTGATGCACGTCTGTTATTTATAAAGTGATTTGTGGTATAACAAGCTAGAAGCAAACTTTGTGCTTTATGAAATTGCACAGTTAATAAACTGTCCTAACTGAAATCTGAACCACTGTGTTGGGGGCTGGAGGTATTTAAAACATAATAACTAGGCCGGGGTGCTGGCTCATACCTGTAACCCCAGCACTTTGGGGAGATCGAGACAGGTGGATCCCTTGAGGCCAGGAGTTTGAGACCAGCCTGGTCAACATGGTGAAATCCCATCTCCACTAAAAATACAAAAATTATCTGGGCATGGTGGTGGGTGCGTGGAATCGCAGGCTACTCCGGAGGCTGAGGCAGAAGAATTGCTTGAACCTGGGAAGTGCAGATCACAGTGAACCACGATCACACCACTGCACTCCAGCCTGAGCAACAGAGCAAGATTCCATCTCAAAAATAAAGAAAGAAAATAAATAAACCATAATAACTGAAATTTGTGCATATCAGAACTATGCAAAGCAAGGCCTGCCTACAATTCCTCTAAGTAACTATAAATAATCAACTTAAAAAACTGTTAAGTTTGGGAGGCTGAGGCGGGCAGATCACGAGGTCAGCAGATCGAGACCATCCTGGCTAACACAGTGAAGCCCTGTCTCTACTAAAAACAGAAAAAATTAGCCGGGCATGGTGGCGGGCACCTGTGGTCCCAGCTACTTGGGAGGCTGAGGCAGGAGAATGGCGTGAACCTGGGAGGCAGAGCTTGCAGTGAACCGAGATTGCGCCACTGCACTCCAGCCTGGGCGACAGAGCGAGACCCCGACTCAAAACAAAACAAAACAAAACAAAACAAAACAAACAAAACACTGTTAAGTTCATTTGTTCATTGTTACTTTCCTTTTTTTGGGGGGGGGGGGGGGGGGCGGTGCCTCAGCCTCGCAAAGTGCTGGGATTACAGGCGTGAGCCACCAAGCCTGGCCATTACTTTCAACTTTTAAAGGATGAGTTCCTCCCTCAACTTTTTAAAATGTTATTTTATAATTATATATCACATTTAATAGTTCCAAAGTAAGCCACAAAGCAAGGTACATTCAGGAACGTCTAGCTTCTATCGTTGTCTCCTCCATCTGTTCTCTTCAATCAGTTTTTGAGTTTGCTTTCTATTATTCTTTTAATATAAGCAAATGAATGTACATTTTCATTTTTTTCTACCCTTACTAAAGGTAGCATTATTGTACATGTTGTCCTATACCTTACTTTAAAAAATAATATCTCTTAGAGATTATGCAACAGTAGAAAATAGTCCATTTCCTTTTACAGGTATATTAAGACTCTAGTGTGTTGAAATCCCAAATGGGTTTCCTTTTTTATTTTCTTAGAGATGGGGTCTCACTACAATGCCCAGGCTGGAGTGCAGTGGCTATCCATTGACTCCCAAGTAATTGGGATTACAAGGCATGTACCGCCATGCCCAGCTGGGTTTTTTTTTTTTTTTAAGCCAACTCTTTATTGATATTTGAATTATTTCCACTCTTTTGCTATTACATATAGTTTGTAATGACCAGACTTCTGGACATTTTTTTCATATTTTGCCAGTGTATCTTAGATTCCTAGGGGCTAGGTGCAGTGGCTCACACCTGTAATCCCAGCACTTTGGGAGGCAGAGGCAGGCGGATCACCTGAGGTCAGGGAGTTTGAGACCAGCCTGGTGAACATGGCGAAACCCTGTCTCTACTAAAATTACAAAATTCAGCCGGGCTTCATGGCACATGCCTGTAATCCCAGCTATTCGGGAGGCTGAGGCAGGAGAATGACTTGAACTCAAGAGGCAGAGGTTGCAGTGAGTCGAGATCACGCCACTGCACTCCAGCCTGGGCGACAGAGCAAGATTCCGTCTCGAAAAAAATAAAAAGAGAGGCAGAGGCAAAGGAGAAGGTATTCAGTGATTCCAGCTGTTTGAAGACCACTGAAGTTGAGAGTACATGAGGCAAACTTTCAATGGGGAACACTTCATTGGACCACAAGAGGAATAGTTTTCTGGGCTTTAGAGACAGTCTGAGCAAAGAGTTATACCTGGTCAAAACAGAACAAGCCCGTTTTCTATTTAAAAAGGGAAGCGGGAGATAGGGTGAGCTACAGGTACTAGAAAATTATGGTGGGAAAAGCAGAGACAGACTAACCAAATATTTAGAAATACTGCTGTAATAAAATCTTGTAACTAGGCACCTCCAGTAAAACATAATACCCAACACTGATTACGAAGTAAATCCAAGAAAAGGTAGCAAGAGCTCATGAAGGTCTTCTGGCTACAGACAAGGATATATCCCACCTTAAGTGGAATCATTTCTACTCAGGATTAAAATCCAAGAAACAAGCAGGCTCACTATGAAACTTTGTATTATATTGATTGCACCACTGCACTCCAGCTTGGGCAACAGAGCAAGACCCTGTCTCCAAAAGAATAAAAATTTAAAAAGAAACTACACTATGAAATTTACTAGACAGTTTCTATCATAATATAAAAGTGAATGTAGGCCGGGCATGGTGGCTCACACCTGTAATCCCAGCACTTTGGGAGGCCGAGGTGGGTGGATCATGAAGTCAGGAGTTCAAGACCAGCCTGACCAATATGGTGAAACCCCGTCTCTACTAAAAATACAAAAATCAACTGGGCATGGTGGCACGCATCTGTAGTCCCAGCTATTCGGGAGGCTGAGGCAGCAGAATCGCTTGAACCCAGGAGGTGGAGGTTGCAGTGAGCCGAGGTTGCGACACTGCACTCCAGCCTGACAGAGCGAGACTCGGTCTCAAAAAAAAAAAAAAAAGTAAAAAAGCGAATGTAATGATAAGCTACCATCAATGAGACATCATTTAAAAAAAAATTCTAACATTCTTTGATTGAAATAATTATGCATCTAAACAAAAGCCCAAATACAACTAAACCCCATCATAGCTTCTCATTAAACCTATCAGCAACCATTTACCATCTTCCTTCCACCCACGATTAAAAGAGTCAACACAACCCAAGGCAGAGTACACGTCTGAGTCATCTACATATCCCCTCACAGCACCGTGTGCAGTAGGCACTCGATAAATACTTGGTGTATGAAACAAAGAAAACACTCTCCCACAGCAACGTGCCCAGACTTTTCTATGGGAGGACCTTTCTCCGGAATTGTAAGTTAGGGCAACTCCCTGGTAAACCTTTCAAAGCAATTCAACAAACATTTATTGAGTGCCCAGTATATGCCAGTGTTAGGTACTATTCTTGGCAATGGGATGTAAAGATGAGTAACACATAGTCCTTAACACCCTGGGGGGACCCAGTCTAGTATGAGAAACACAGACTATAAAATACAATGGGAAAACGCCACAACAGAGATAAGACACCATGGGAACACAGGTGAAGGAACAGGTAATTATCAGGGGGTGAGGGAAAAAGGTGAGGTTGGAGAATCCGCAGAAATGCAATTCCAGCCCCCTCCTCCTAACACACATGCTCACACTCCCTCTAAAACAATACAGAAGTCCCCCTTATCTGCGGTTTCACTTTCCATGGTTTCAGTTACCCACGGTCATCCAAGGTCTAAAAAATATTAAATGGAAAATTCCACAAATAAGCAATTCATAAGTTTTTTTTTTGTTTTTTTGTTTTTTTTTTTTGAGACAGAGAGTCTCGCTCTGTCGCCCAGGCTGGAGTGCAGTGGCATGATCTCGGCTCACTGCAAGCTCCGCCTCCCGGGTTCACGCCATTCTCCTGCCTCAGCCTCCTGAGTAGCTGGGACTACAGGCGCCCGCCACTACGCCCGGCCAATTTTTTGTATTTTTAGTAGAGATGGGGTTTCACTGTGTTAGCCAGGATGGTCTCGATCTCCTGACCTCGTGATCCGCCCGCCTCTGCCTTCCAAAGTGCTGAGATTACAGGCATGAGCCACCGCGCCCAGCCGCAATTCATGTTTTAAATTGCACACAATTCTAAGTAGTGTGATGAAATCTCTCGCTGTCCTCTCCGTCCCACCTGGGACGTGAATCATCCCTTTGTCCAGCATATCTACACTATAGATACTACTCACCTGTAAGTCACTCAGTAGCTGTTTCAGTTATGAGATTGAAAATACATACTATATGGTGTATAGGGTGCAGTACTATCTGTGACTTCAGTACTCACTGGCGGTCTTAGAATGTATCTGTCTCATATGGGGGGACTATTTATTGTATTTGAAAAACAGAAACAAGGTGCCGGGCGCGGTGGCTCACGCCTGTAATCCCAGCACTTTGGGAGGCCGAGGCTGGCGGATCACGAGGTCAGGAGATCGAGACCATCCTGGCTAACACGGTGAAACCCCGTCTCTACTAAAAATACAAACAATTAGCCGGGCGAGGTGGCAGGCGCCTGTAGTCCCAGCTACTCGGGAGGCTGAGGCAGGAGAATGGCGAGAACCCCGGGGGGCGGAGCCTGCAGTGAGCCGAGATCGCGCCACTGCACTCCAGCCTGGGTGAAAGAGCGAGACTCCTTCTCAAAAAAAAAAAAAAAAAAAAAAAAGAAACACGATCAAGTTATTCCACTGCAAATAGGCCTTCATTGATTTCCAACAGGTCAAAGATTATTTTCATGCAATAAAATGCCCACAGGCATCACCTGCATTTATTGGGCACTTGCTGTGTGCCAGACATTGTTCCAAGAATTTCCTAAGTATTAAGTTACTTAATCCCTACAATAACCTGATGAGGTAGGTGCTATCATCATTTCAGTGTTACAGATGAGGAAACTGAGGCACAAAGAGTTACAAACCTTGCCCTAGACATCAGGTATGGGCATGTGAAACACTGAGGTAGGCACCCAGTTCTGGCTCCAGAGCCCATTTCTTTTTCTTAACTTTTATTTTAGGTTCAGGGGTACACATGCAAGTTTGTTATACAGGTAAATTACATGTTATGGGAGCTTGGTGCACAGATTATTTCGTCACCCAGGTAATAGGCATAGTACATGTTAGGTCATTTTTCGATCCTCCCCCTCCATCCTCAAGTAGGGCCCTGGGGTCTGTTGTTCCCTTCTTTCTGTCCATATGTACTTGATGTTTAGCTCTCGCTTGTAAGTGAGGAACATGTGGTACTCGGTTTTCTGTTTCTGAATTAGTTTGCTTAGGATAATGACCTCCAGCTCCATGCACATTGATGCAAAGGACATGATCTCATTCTTTTTCATGGGTGTGTGATATGATATGTACCACATTTTCTTTATCTAGTCTACCACTGGCACCCAGGTTGATTCCATGGTTGATTCCATAATGCAGAGCGCCCTTCTACACCACCCACCTCTCTGCCTCCTTACCTGCCTCTGGGCTCCTTGCAATGCAAAATGCCAGTAATAACACCAGAATGCTTTAAATTCTGTGAACACAACCCAAATTGTTTCAAACCTCTGTGCTTCTGCATGGAAAGCCCCACAGCCAACCCTCCCCAAATCCTTCCACTGCAGGGCAATAAAAACTGTGTGTGCCCCTCCCACTACGGAAGTTCCCTTCCTTGTTACATCCCTCCATCATTGAACTTAACACATTGTATTATAACCATTCATTTACATTTACACTTCTTCTCGTAGGCCTGCTATACTCACCCTATAATAATTAACTCTTATTATATGATACTGTAATTACTTGTTTAAATGTCTTTTTTAAAATGTCACCTCCTCAAAGAGGCCAATCCTGACCCTCCTCTTTATCTAAAATTGATCTTCATGCCCTCTCAAGTTACTTGTTTTCTCAGATCAAAGGGGCTTTTCCCCCTTCACAGTACTTCTCATAGGTCAATTTTAAAAATCTGACTTCTGTCTCCCCCACTACAACATACAGCTTATGGGGGCAAAAGAATAACTGTGTTTTGTTTGTCACTGTATTTTCAACAACTAACTCTGATAAGGAGGTAGTATTAAGTGTTTATATACCTGCATCCTTATATTAGTTCCTCGGGGGAAAAAAAAAAAAGGCTGTCTTAATCAGTTTTGTATCCCCAACATATAGCATGTGGGAGAACCTCAGTAACTATTTGTTGGACTGAAACCAAATAAAGATTAAGGTGGAAGACTGAGCACAGTGGCTCATACCTGTAATCCCAACACTTTGGGAGGCTGAGGCAGGAGGATCACTTGAGACCAGGAGTTAGGGACTAGCCTGGGCAATGTTGTGAAACCTCGTCTCAACAAGAAATATAAAAGTTAGCTATGTGTGGTGGTGTGCACCTGTAGTCCCAGCTACTTGGGAGGTGGAGGTGGGAGGATGGCTTGAGCCCAGGAGGTCAAGGCTGCAGTGGGTAGAGACTGCACCACTGCACTCCAGCCTGGGTAACAGAATGAGACGCTATCTCAAAAACAAAACAAACAAAAAAGGAGGTTAAGGTGGGATAAATAGGATTTCCCTAAGAAAACAAAGTAGTGTTGGAAGGGACCAATATGGTCAGAAACACAGAGGAATGGGAAAACATGGCTTTTGGGGGAAAGGAGCAAAAACTGAGGTTGTATTATAGGGTACACAAGAGAGAAGCAGGAAAAGCACTAAAGAGATAAGTGCATATTGGGTTGCAAAGAGACTTCCAATATTTTTCTTTAGGAAGCATAATGATCTATTAGGGAGTTTTTCAAGCAGTCATGGTTTTACAAAAATCTTTATAGCATGGACACAGGGGGATGGAAGAGGCAACAGTTAGCTGGAGAATATCACTCATAAGATGAAAGAGGGTAAGGAAAAAGCCTAGAATTTGAAACCAGAAACGATGGCAAAATACCTTCATCACAAACCGACAACTTGGTTTTTGTATTATGACGCCCGTTTTAGTCACCAAAGCTCTTTTCTGAATTTAACTTAACGTGAGCAAAACACCATGTACAGCTCTTTATGTATGAAATGTTTTCCTGTGATTTCACAACACTGGCCTTTAAAATATTTTACGTGAATATTGCTAATTAGAAAAAATACCATCCTTTCAGGAAATCAGAAGTTAGCAATTTTGGATGGCATTTCCTGTCTAATACCTTCATCTGCACTTCAAATCTTGGAAAAAGAGCAGCTTCATAGCAACCAATTAAAATGGCAGAACAGCCACAGAAGGAGAATATATTTAATACAAATCCCTGCATTTAAACAAACTAAAAAGTTTAAGTAGGATAAAATTCAAATAAACGAGTTGGGCAGGGCATGGTGGCTCAAGACTATAATCCCACCACTTTGGGAGACTGAGGCAGGCGCATCCCCTGAGGTCAGCAGTTAGAGTCCAGTCTGGCCAACATGGTAAAACCCCGTCTCTACTGAAAATACAAAAAAATTAGCCCGGCGTGGTGGCATGTGCCTGTAACTCCAGCCACTTGGGAGGCTGAGGCAGGACAATCGCTTGAACCCAGGAGGCGGAGGTTGCAGTGAGCCGACATCACACCACTGCACTCCAGCCTGGGCAACAGGAGTGAAAGCGTCATCTCAAAAATAAATAAATAAATAAATAAATAAGTTGAATTCTGCCATAGCACTGCTCCAAGTAAGATGGCATGACCCGAAGGGCCCCAAAAGAAAAAGAATTACCATGGTTCTCATTAGAAAGATTTCATCCGTGACACTTCGCTGTTTTCTATGATCCTTTAACACTTTATTTACTCTTCTGCTAGAGCATTTATCACACTATTTCACAATCTGGCTGTATGCTTATCTGTCAGGTTAAACAGAAAAGGGACTCCCATTTTTTTTATTCTCGTATTCTCTCCCCTAGGTCGTCTTTGATCTACCAGATTTTAACGCATCATCTGACAGCAGATCTTCAGTATCTGTGGCATGAAGGAAAGGAAAGGGAAAGGGAAAGAGAAAGGAAAAGGAAAGGAAAGAGGAAAGGAAGAAAGGAAGAAAAGAGAAAAGAGAAAGCAAAAGAGAAAAAAGAAAGGAAAAAAGAAAAGAAAGAAAACGTTAACTCTGGAAAAGGCAGGTCCTCATAATAAACATTTTCTGAGTCTAGGTAAGAAATCAGCAGACCTGTTATTTGGATACTTCCTCTTTGCCAAATCAATCTGCTTCCAGAAATAAATAAGGAAAAATACAAGTTGCTATACCAGTCCAAATTCAATACATTAAAAAATTTTGGCCATACCATAACTTACATACTTCCTTTTTTCTCTACTGTAAGGGGTGTAGTAATTTAAGGGGGAAAAAAATTAAGAGACCAACTGAGGCAGAATTGAGAAGCCCAATGTAAAATTCAGCATAAACTACCAAGCAATTCTGCAGATTATGTCTATAGTACACCACACCGAAACCTCACCCTCATCCTGCCCCCTTATACAAAAGGCTGCAGCACCCAGGTGTAACGGGCATGGGATCCAACCAAACTGGTCTCCCCACCTCCAGCTCTGCCAACGCTAATCCACTCCACAGTTGGCTGCCAAAGGAATCTCCCTACAGCACAGCCTGGGATCAACAGGCCCAAAATGAAATCACTGTCCCCCGCCCTTCACTGCCTCCATGCAGCAGTGCACTCCAAGTTGATTGCAACACCAAGGTCAGAAGCCACAGGCAGTATCTTTGACCCCCCCCCGCCCACACACACACACACACAAGCTCCTACAAATCCCAGAGATTGTCTTTTCTCAGTTTCTTCTCTCCCTTTCCTTTTTTTCTTGTTCACCCTGCTTTCAATCCCTCTTCTGGGGCTACTAGCCCTAACCTAGATCAGCTATAACCAACAGAAATATAATGGGGGTTACTAATGCACTTTTAAATTTGCAAGTAGCCACATTAAAAAGGTAAAAAAACAAAGCAGTGGAATAAATCTAAATAATATTAGGCCAGGTGTGCTGGCTCAGGCCTGTAATCCCAGCACTTTGGGAGGTAGAGGCGGGCAGATCACTTGAGGCCAGGAGTTTGAGACCAGCCTGGCCAAAATAGCAAAACTGTGTCTCTACTAAAAATTAAAAAAAATTAGCTGGGTATGGTGGTGCACGCCTTTAATCCTGGCTACTTGAGAGGCTGAGGCAAGAGAATCGCTTGAACCCAGGAGGCGGAGGTTACAGTGACCTGAGATCACACCATAGTACTCCAGCCTGGGCAATACAGTGAGACTCTGTCTCAAGATAAATTAAAATAAAATACATATAATATTAAATTTATAACCCAAAACTGTCTTCATTTTAACTTGTAATTAAAGTTTTTGAGATATTTCACATTTTTTTCCCAGTCTTTGAAATCTGTATTATACCATGACATCTCTACTCTAACCAGCCACATTTCAAGTGCTCAGAAGTCACATATGGCCAATGACTACCATAGTAGACAGTTCAGGCTTAGATGGAATGGTTTCCATCTACTTTTCCCACTGCCTTCCTCTTTCTTTTCTCTTAAAAATACTTTAACCTCAGCTATAACAGATCATTCTGGTAATGGAAGGAAATGTAACAGACCCACTTTCCTTCCATGTCACTTCTCTGGCTCTCCCTTAAGCATGAAATGCCTGCTTTTCTGCTCTTCAGACTTTTTTTTTTTTTTTTTGAGACAAGCTCTCGCTCTGCCCAGGTTAGAGTGCTGTGCAATCACAGCTCACAGCAGCCTCGACCTCCTGGGCTCAAGTGATACTCCCACTTCAACCTCCCATGTAGCTGGGTCTACAGGCATATGCCACCATTCCCCACTAATTTTTTGAATTTTTTGTAGAGACGGAGTCTCACTTTGTTGCCCAGGCTGGTCTCGAATTCCTGGGCTCAAGTGATCCTCCAGTCTTAGCCTCCCCAAGTGCTGGGATAATAGGCATAAGCCAACCTACCCAGCGCCCCTTCAAACTTTAACACCCAGTTGAAATACTTGCTGTCTCATTCACGAAGGCTTTCCCATACTGTCCACTCATAATTCATCTCTACCTCCGTTGTACTTCCACATCATCTTGCAACTCTAACATTAGTGTTTTTCCCCATAGTGTCCAATAGACTGCAAGCTCCTTAGAGTATTGCTATTTATCTAATGGCTCTAAAAGAATGCAGCATAGTGCTTTGCACACAGCAGACCTTTGATAAGCTTCTGATAAAGCGAACTCTAATTTACCAGCCTTATAATAGACATGTGTACCCTTAATATCAGTGCATCTGCAAGGAACAGCTGGTTCCAAGGTAAGCTAAACTATTGCTTAATTAATACCTGCTGGCAACACAAGGACCAAATGTATGGGTGCATTCCCACCTTGTTATAGAAAAAGTGACACTAACTCATACTCTGACTCAGAATTCTAGAAAATATCATAAATCAGAGGCATCATCTTCATGCAAGAAGACTGAGGCCGGAACCGCTATACAGCATCATGGGCAATAGTCACAATAACTGATCAGAGACCTAGCTATTAAAAATAACATGTTATAATACATGCTAGAAAACGGAAATTCCCAGATAGCTTCCTCTGAAAAATTGAGCACTGAAGTGACCACTGGGAAAACTCAGGACCTGGTCCCTACTTACAATGTTTTATGTTCCTGTGCCAAACATTTGATTCTCTCCATTAGTGAAATGAGAGGGAAAGATAATCCCCACCCACTGCAAGGATAGTTTCCCCTAACGTGCTTTTCCCATGCTCACCGCAGTGTAAACCCCACAAAGCTTCCCAAGTGATCCTGTTAAAGGGCATTTGAAGAGTGCTACTCCTCTGGTGGAACCCTCGAATGGCTTTCTCTCTCACTCCAACAACTTTCCAACAGCCTACAAGGCCCTCCACAATCTGGCCTCCTGCCAGCTCCCGAACCTCATCCCAAACACCCTCCTCCTCATCATTCTGCTCCAGCTTCACTGGCTACCTTGCTGTTCCACAAAAATACAAAGCACACACTGCCTCAGGGCCTATGCACAAGCTCCCCCTAGCCTGCAAAGTTCCCTCCACCCCCAGCTCCAGTTCTATCTGGCAAACTTCCTCAGGTCTCTGCTCCAACATAACCTTAGCAGCAGCACCTTTCCTGATGACTAGATATAAAACAGAACACCTTTCCCTCATCCAGCTGACACTCTTTACCCTCACCAAACCTGCTTTATAATCCTGATATGATTCATGTTTATTTTTCATCTATAATACGTGTTTACCCATACACACTAGGATGGAAACTCCAGGAAAGCAGGATCTCCTTTGTCTTGTTTTGCTACTGCATCCTCCCTACATAGAACAATACCTAGAATGCAACAAGCACTCCAAATATTTTTAACTAAAAATAAAAATATGTACCCTTAAGTAAAGGAGCAACATTTTTATCTTCTTAAGGAGGTAGTGGGATGGGGGCTCATTCCTTCATTTTTTCAAATAACATTCTAGGAAGTGTTTCCACTTTAGTATCTTTGTTGTTGTTGTAGAGACGAGGTCTTGCCATGTTATCCAGGCTGGTCTGGAACTCTTCACCTCAAGCAATCCTGCTGCCTTGGCTTCCCAAAGTGCTGGGATTACAAGTGTGAGCCACTATGCCTGGCCCACTTTAATATCTTAAACTATAAAACTGATGTATGCACATTATGGGAAAAGAACAAACAACAAATATTACCCTTCTACGTGTAATTTTTTAAAGTTATCCTATTAAAAAAACTAAATAATTATATTCCCCCCAAGGATTAATGTTGCTAGAGTTGGTGCATCCCCTTTCAGACCTGTTCTATGAATGTGTTTATCTGGGTAGATATAGCTCTAGCTTCCTACCCTGTTCTGTAATTTGTATACTATATCATGCAATCTTGATGCACATAACTATCTCACCTTTTTTTTTTTTTTTTTGAGACGGAGTCTCGCTCTTTCGCCTAGGCTGGAGTGCAGTGCACTGGTGCTATCTCGGCTCACTGCAAACTCCGCCTCCCAGGTTCATGCCATTCTTCCACCTCAGCCTCCTGAGTAGCTGGGACTATAGGCACCCGCCACGGCACCCAGCTCATTTTTTGTATTGTTAGTAGAGACAGGGTTTCACCGTGTTAGCCAGGATGGTCTCGATCTCCCAACCTCGTGATCCGCCTGCCTCGGCCTCCCAAAGTGCTGGGATTACAGGCGTGAGCCACCACGCCAGGCCTATCTTACCCTTTTTTAACAACTATTTCATTTCTATTTTGTAGGTACATCATAACATAGAATCTAATCCCCTATTGATAAACCGATTCAACTGTTTTTCGTTTTGTTTTGTTTTTGAGACAGAAGCTCGCTCTGTTGCCCAGGCTGGAGTGCAGTGGCACAATCTCAGCTCACTGCAACCTCTGCCTCCTGGGTTCAAGCAATTCTCCTGCCTCAGCCTCCCGAGTAGCTGGGACTACAGGCACGTGCCACCACTCCCAGCTAATTTTTTGTATTTTTAGTAGAAACGAGGTTTCACCATGTTAGCCAGGATGGTCTTGATCTCCCGACCTCATGATCCGCCTGCCTCAGCCTCCCAAAGTGCTGGGATTACAGGCGTGAGCCACCACGCCCGGACTCAACTGTCTTTCATTTGAAAAGAAAAAAAAATCTCAAGCCAAATGCACCCTCTGGTCAAGACAGGATGTCACCTACACATCCTGAACTGAGCAGAAGCTGATGCAGATTCCTGAAGGAACAAGGAGGCGCTCCGTGGAGGGACTACCACGTGAGACCTAAGACCAATGAACACAATCTTCTGCTCCTACAAAATGGCCCCTTCTCTCTCCTTTTTTCTTCACAATCCAGCAAGCAATTACAAAACTAGAGATGACTCTGGGGCCCACTGTGCCACCTCACTCTGTCATCTTCTGCTCCTTTTTTCCCTTATGAAAGATGAATTATCCCAACCCAGCACCAACCCCCACACGGGCTAAGAAAAGTGACACCTGTTGATTCTCCTTCGCCCATGTGTTATGCAAAAGATATCCATAAAGGGTCCCCCTGAGACCCTCCAATGGCAGACTTTATTTCCTGAGCTGCCTTCGTGATTTATATAGCAGTTTCTCCCCCTCTTCCGTCCCCAGCAGTGATCCCAGAACAGGATGTTGCTCATAAATCTTTTCCCTCAGCTTACCTACCACCCACTGACCAGCTTATTTTTACAAGAGTTGCTATTTCCCATACTCCCTCAGTGTAAGACCCCTATATAAGGTCACAGGAGTTTTGTTCTTGAGGTCTTTGCCCAGCATAAGAATAGGGCACAGTCAAAATATCATACTTCTGCCATTGTGAGTATTGAAAACTATAAGAACATCTATGAAGGAATGTCAATATATTTTCAAAAATACATCCTAAATCCAGGGAGACAAAAAGCAGGCAAATCACTAAGAAGACATAACCATTTCTTGGTGGCAGAGGCCAATAATCATTCTTCTATACATTATTTAATGTATTAATTGATTGAATTTCTACTGTATCTGCTAGCTCATAATCAGCTGTCCAATGACAGAATCTTGTGAGGAAGATAAAAACAAAAACAGTTTAAATGCCATAATAAAAGGTTGTATCTTTGAGAAATGGGAGACCATTACTGCCTGAGGGTGAGAGAGGAGGTTTCATGGAAGAGGTGACTGAATCCATAGTTTAACAGCATTTGATGTTCTGAACCTCTCCTCCCCACCTGCTCTTCCCTTGGCCAAGAGAGTACTCTCCTGGGTTTTGTCAGCTTCTTTATCAGCTCCATCTCAACCTCCTTATTAAACCTTCTCTGCTACTTAGTTTCCACTAAGTTGCTACGTAGTTCAAGTTCCTGAGCACTCTCATCTGTTGGGAAATCTCATGCACAATTGTGATTCATTTTCTACTGAATAAATTGTGTCTTAAGCCCAGACCTTCCCCAGTGAACTCTAGACGTAGAGAAGCAATTGCCCACTTAACATCTCCACTTGCCAGGATTTTCACAGGCATTTCAAACCTGGACAACTCAAAAAGGAACTTGTACCACTCAGTCTTTCCCATCTTTCGGCATCTCCCAGTGACAAAACTAATGATTAAGAATTGTTCTTGAGTCTTCTGTTTCATGCATCCAACCTACCTATCTTTTCTCATTGTTTACAAAAAAAAAAAAAAAACATCCAGAGCCCACTGGATTCTCTCCAGCTCTCCCATGCACTACTTACTTCATATCCCCACAATGGGTTGCTTTGCTTCCCCTCCTGCCCATGTCCCACTAAACTCCATTCTCCATTTGACAAGCGACCTTTTAAAATCATATTAAACCACTAACATATTTAAAATAGTTTGATGGCTTCCCATTACCCTAAATATATGGTCAAATTTCTTAGCATGGCTCACCAGATCACTTCCTGACCTGGTGCTCTCTGCTCCAGCTACAGTGAACTTCATTCAGTTCCTCAAAAGGGCCCTATGGTTTGCTTCTGTTTTGTTTTTTCTTTTCGCCCAAGTCTTCACAAGTATGGTTCCTTTATCTGGAACACACATCTCTCTTTTATCCATTCCTCCACCCAATTTTTTCAACTCTAAACATACATCAATGTTCTGCCTAACTGCCTCTTCCAAGAAGTCTTCTCTGATTAGTCCTCAAATCTATGCTGAGGTACTACTCCTATATGTTCCTGTAAAACCCTGTATTTCCCTGATAGCACTGACAGACAAAGGGATGGACTGATGAAGCAGGGATGGGAGGAAGGAATAGTATATGCCAAGGTACAGTACTTGAATGACAAAAGCCTGTATATGGAATTGAGAGATCTTCTACAAAGCAAGGCACCAAGATTGGTAGAAAGACAGTAGTGATGGGAGACTTGAAAAACAAGCTGAGGCCCAGGGGATAAAGGGCTTGAATGCCACACTAAGGGAATCAAACTCTAAAGTGTAGGCAATATGGTACCCTGGAAGTTTTTAACTAGAGAAGCAAAAGGAATGTATGGGAAACTTCCCCATATAAGGAAGTCTCTCCTAATTATTATGGAACGGAAGAGGAGGAATGATTAAATTAGAATGGGGGATAATGGCTTACCTCTGGAGAAGCAGAGGAAGATGCCCATGCGCTACAATCAACAAATCCTAAAGGCTCAACCAGCAGACTGACTGAGCCAAGTAACTCTTAAGGAGTCAAAAATGTCCATTAGCCTAGTAATGATACTATGATTTTTTTTCCTGTGAGCCATCTTGGAGCAAATATCTTCAAAACATACACAATATTTCTGCTTTTGGGGGAGCTACAGTGCTTTCCTGGTTTGAAAATGCAAATGTTGGAATTACCCATTGGGGGATGGTGAAGCCACTATGAAAGATTATACAGAGAAAATCCATAGTATAAAAAGAAAGCAAGTCAGGGATAGAGATTTGAGGAATGCTAACTTTTATCAAGCAAGATAAAAGGAAGTTTGGTGAGAAATTGAGAGGGCCTCATCAGAATCGCAAGGCACACGAGCCAGGATGTGTTTCAGAAATCAGAGAAGAGGAAGGATTGACTGCACCGCACACAAAATTCAATATATATCACTCTGCACACAGTAAGTGCTGAGCATTTACTGAAGTGCAAAATATACTGTAGTACCTCCATTTAGGGTGTGGGTATGTGTGTGGGTGTGTAAGATGCATATTTCTCAGATTATCAAGTCACTATCTCACTGTAGAAGCTACCACCTTGCACGTATCCCAGAACTTAAAAAAAAAAAAAAGAAAGAAACTAACTACCACCCTGGGGAAGTGGGGAGAATATAGCACACCAAAAACCACATTCAATCCCTGAATCAATGGATGTCAGCTCTGAGTTCTCTTAAAAAGAAACTAAAAATACTTTATTTCATACATATCATTACCCTCCAATTTTCTGAATTGGGAAGTTTAATGCATCTTGTCTTCATTAAGGAGAAACCTTGCTGAAGTGTGAAAAGGCATTAGTATGAGAAGGTCATGTGAGTGGGTGTGAGGGACAGGGGTGCAGTGAATTGAGCAATGACAAGCACTGATGGGGGAGAAAAGGCCTTGGGAGAAGGGAAGGCGTATGCAAATACCCATGGGCTGCAATCAGCAAATCCAAAGCCTCAACCAGCAGACTGACTGAGCTAAGTAACTCTTAAGGAGTCAAAAATGCCCATTAGCCTAATAATGATACTATCAATTTTTTTTTTCTGTGAGCCATCTTGGAGCAAATATCTTCAAAACACAGACAATACTCTTGGGTTTTTTGGCTACAATGCTTTCCTAGATATAGACTTAGAATGCAAAATGAAGAGGGGGAATTCCCTCTACGGGCTATACCCTTCTCTTTTGCTAATAGGTGGACAAGAGAAAAGGCTTAGTAAGTGTGTGTAGAAACTGAACATTAATCCAAACCAAACACCCTGGTTAAAACAGACAAAAACACTGCTGTGAGAAAACATTGACAAATTAGCCGAAAAGTGAAATACAGGTAACTTGTAGGCACCATTGGCTCTAAGGCTTGCCTGTACTTTCAAGCAATCTGTTTTTAAAAGGTCAATGAAGACAAATAGGTAGCGGTAAATCACCGTTTACATAATTCTGAAGACTTTATATGGATGCTTTAAAATGTAGTTTTTAACAGTTGAGTCAATAACGGGTAATTGTCTTAACAGTTACAGACTTTCACGGCAACACTAAGTTAACCCATTAGTAACAGAGTAAGAACTTTGGGTTGTTTTCCTAAGAAAGGTCAAATACCCATTATAACCACCCTCCACATCAGCACTCCTCCATCTCTCTATGACAGCAACAATAACTCCAATAGAGGCAAACTCAAATCACTCATTAATTGCTGGTTATTTGCAAAACGCAGAGATATTGCTGAAGGATTAAATAGGTCTTTGGTATTAAAGACGTTTACAACTCAGACGGATATATAAGATGGAGGAAAATAATTACTAAATGTTTTATTAGTCTGTGTCTAATCAGGAGAGAGAAACCATACAATAATGCGAACAGAAATTTAATATTTAAAAATATTAAGCTATGATAGAGGAAACAATAAAGATGTATAGAACAGTCGGGCGCAGTGGCTCAGGCCTGTAATCCCAGCACTTTGGGAGGCCGAGGCAGGTGGATCACCTGAGGTCGGGAGTTCAAGACCAGCCTGACCAACATGGAGAAACCCTCTCTCTACTAAAATTACAAAATTAGCCGGGCATAGTGGCGCATGCCTGTAATCCCAGCTACTCGGGATCTGAGGCAGGGGAATTGCTTGAACCCAAGAGGCAGAGGTTGCGGTGAGCAGAGGTTGCACCATCGCACTCCAGCCTGGGCAACAAGAGTGAAACTCCATCTCAAAAAAAAAAAGATGTATAGAACGACCCAGGCGGCTGGGTGCGGTGGCTCACACCTATAATCCCAGCACTTTGGGAGGCCAAGGCAGGCAGATCATGAGGTCACGAGATTGAGACCATCCTGGCCAACGTGGTGAAACCCCATCTTTACTAAAAATAAAAAAAATCAGCTGAGTGGTGGTGCGCACCTGCAATCCCAGCTACTCGGGAGACTGAGGCAGGAGAATGGCTTGAACCCGGGAGGCAGAGATTGCAGTGAGCCAAGATCACACCATTGCACTCTAGCCTGGTGACAGGGCGAGACTCCGTCTCAAAAACAAAACCAAACAAAACAAAACAAAAAAAAACAAAAGAACAACCCAGGCATGGTGGTTCATGCCTGTAATCCCAGCACTTTGGGAGGCCAAGGCAGGAGGACTGCTTGAGGCCAGGAGTTCAGAACCAGCTTGGGCAACATGGTGAGATCTCAGGTCTACAAAAAAATTATATTTAAAAAAAAAGAAAAAAACAGTCTAGTCATGGTGGCTCACACCTGTAATCATAGCATTTGGGAGGCCAAGGTGGGAAGATCACTTGAGCCCAGGAGATTGAGGCTGTAGTGAACTGTGATTGTGCAACGCTGCACTCCAGCCTGGACAACAGAGACACTGTCTCAAAAAAGAAAAAAGAAATGAAAAGAAAAGGTGGTATTTCAGCTGAACCTTAAAGGATGACTAAGATATCAATAGACTGAGGAGCTGGGAAAGGGAGAAAAAACTCATTCCAGGTTGAGAAAACAGTTTCATTATTAACCCTGAGATCACTGGCAAACCACTTAACCCCTTTAAACTTCAAATGGAACTATCTGCCTGACCTACCCTATAAGATCTTTATAAGGTTAAAATGCAATACCAGACTAGGAATAAGCTTTTTAAAAAGTTTAAAGCATTAGATGAAAAAGAGTAGATGGTAATACCTGCACATAGTAACCTGAACGCAAGCTCTAATGTGAACTTCCTGTGGACTAATCTACCTCCGTCCCAGTTCCTTCCCTCCCCCATGGTACCAGTTTTTCTTCCCATCCCCTCTCCCTAGTTCCTAGTTGACACTTTTGACATCAAAGGCTCTCCACAAAGTCTTTGATGAATGAATATTGGATTATCTTAAGAACAGAGAACTTCCATTTAAAATCAAACTAACCTGAAGGAAATATATGATTTCTACTTACTTAACCTAAAAGGGTAAAAAGTATTATTAAATGAATACCTAGTTTCTTTACACATAGTTATCTATGCTTTTTGTTTTTTTGTTTTGTTTTGTTTTTGAGATGGAGTCTCACTCTGTCACCCAGGCTGGAGTACAGTAGTGCGATCTCAGCTCACTGTAACCTCCGCCTCCCAGGTTCGAGCAATTCTCGTGCCTCAGCCTCTCAAGTAGCTGGGATTACAGGTGCATGCCAGCACGCCTGGCTAATTTTTGTATCTCCTGAAAAGATGATGTTTCACCATGTTGCCCAGGCTGGTCTCAAACTCCTGGCCTCAAGTGATCCACCCACCTCAGCCTCTCAAACTGCTGAGTTTTACAGGCATAAGCCACCGTGCCTGGCCTATACTTATCTTCGTGTGTATCCTAAACTATATCTTAAAGTAATATTTTAGTAGGAAATATGAAATGAGAATTTTATTGAGAAATTAATTCATAGTGTCACCTACCATTTCGAATTACCCAAACTCTTAATAAGTTCCAGAGTAACAAAAATCAGACTCATCATCACTTGAACCCACAGTTGGCAGGAACACGTGATTACACAGTTCACATACAGTGCCAGTCGCTGGTCCCAGACAACGCTTCAGAGTTGGGTCTCAGAGCATGGGAAGGCTGCTTTCCCTATATTGCCCAGTGGAACCCAAACTTTTAAACCTCAGGTGTTCTATGAACATCATGAAGTTCAAATTCTCCACACCCTAAATGCTAAAATTATCAAAGACAAATCACAGAAAGGGAAGAAAATTAATATTTATTAAATGTCAATTGAGTACCAAGCACTCCATGGGCTTTAAATAAATGTATATATTTAGTCCTCATTATTATCCTTATTTTACAAATGAGAGAACTAGAGTTTGGAGAGGTTAAGAAAATTGCCCAGCATTACCTGTCTCATGGGGATACAATTCAAACCCAGATCTAACTGATTTCAAAGCAAACTCTCTCTTAATTAGGCTGCCTCTCCAGGTGAAAATTTAGTGGCAGGGTCCCAGTGAGCCTGTAAGAAGTGTTCTACTCACCGGAGTCACGACTCCAGGTTGAGGACATGAGACAGAAAAAAAAAAAAAAAAAATGAAACAATAACTTTTCCAAATATCCTCCTATCTCACCTCATGCATACCCTTTGCTCTCAACTCCCTGGCTTTGTCCTTTACAAGCTATTGAGGAACACATTTTTAAAAATATATATTTTAGACAAATAAAATATAGTCTCCACTCTCATTTATTGAATACCGTGTCCTACTGGAAAATTAAACCTCCGTTCTTAAAGGACAATTTCATATCTCGTTTACCAAGTGCTCTGCGGGGGACAGTAAGCCTCTGCCGGATGTTGAAAGATAATCTAAAACGAGAACTGCTACAACTTCTAACCGTTGAGAGGTTGATTTATTAACAGGGCAGCCACCTGACATCTGTGCAATGCTGTAACAGACCACAAAGTGCACTGAGAGAGCACACATCATCTCACTGCGGCGATGAAAAGGGCTCTGAGAGGCAAACTGGGGAGATTCTAATTTAGGATGGGAACCACCTCCATTCCTTAATTTTTTTTTTTTTTTGGTAACTAATCTTTTCATCTTTTTCCTGCCATATGGCTCACTAGTGACCCCTATCCCATCACCCGGCCTCCCCTTCCCACACCCCCACTATGCCCCAGTGCAAAGAAATCAGCTTTGTTCCTTCACTGGAAAAGATGCACGTTTCTCTGACTACTGTAGCCATGCTGAAACTATCTCCCAGGAACAACTTTTTATCTCATTCACGTCAAAAAAGAAGAGTCAGCTAGACTCTGTGGCCCAAGACTCAGAGTTTTAAACCAGAGCTCAGAAAGTATATCCCTGCCACCAGCTTCTACAAAGACAAAAAGGGAACAAGGACTTGAGGGTCCGGTGATGGAAGGAAGCTAGCCAGTGATGAGTATCTTTCTTTTCCCTTTTTCATCTGTAAAACATAACCTTATAGGGAGTTACGAGATTGAAAGCATGCCTATCAAATACTTAGCACAGGTCTCATCTGGTCACTGCACTTATTAAATTAAATATTATCGTGGCTATCTGTACTCATGAAGGCAGAGTTAACTGGTGGTGTCTCCCACATTCTCACCATTCTGATATCAAAGGGAAATGGAAGACCTTCAATACTCTTATCTGTAGTTGGAAACATTTCATCTGGAGGATACCTTCTCTATGTCAACCATCCAGCGATGCTGTGCTCCTTGCCAGCTGTGACCTCTGCTCCTTTCTCAAGTCTTACAACTTGCTTGGAAGATAGGCTCAGAAGGTGATTACTAAATATGTGGAAAGTCAGTAAATACATTAGAATTCTTGGGTGCCCAGTGCCTTACCAGTTCCACTCAGGTTACAAAGGGCAGTGTCTGACCTCCAGTTGTTTAAAATCTGGTTAGGGCTTGGACTGACTGCAACAGAGGAGCCAAGTGGAAAAACAGCAAGAGATAAAGCTTGGTGGGGAGCTGACTACACAACGAGAGTTTACTGAAGGTGGGCCTTAACTGCAGGCTGAATTTAGGCAGCAGTTTGCAATCTTAATCCCATAAAATGTTGTACTATTTTTAGTAGCGTTGCTTTCAACACCATAAAGTATGCACATACTTTAGTTTTGGTTAAAGGTTTTGATCATATTCAAAGCCTTGTAACTACACAAATATAAAGAAATACTATCTTTAAACTCTAAAACCACTGCCTTTGGACTTCTTTTACAAAGAGCTAAGAATTTACTTAAAAACAGACCTTTTTCTACACTGCACAGGAATAAAGGAGTTTTCCTCCTGATGTTGGGTGGGAAAAGGAGTAAAGGAGCCCTCAGTCTCCTGAGAGGAGCAGCACTCAGAAATTCTGCCCTGTTCCACTTTACCGTAACAAAAACGCAGCGGAACCCATTGCACTTCAATTCTCAACACATGCAGGATACCTGCAGGGCCGTCCTAGGCACAGCATTTTTCCAGTAGTGTTTGAGATTCAGGGTAAATCCCGGGTAACAGTGGCAGCTCCCTTGTAACCTTAACAAAGATCTTTTCCAGTGTGAACAGTCAAAATTCAAACGAAGAGCAGCCCCATGCTCACCACTAGGAAACCCTGTTTTCCTTTAATTAAAAAAAATGTAGAGGTCATCCCTCAGCTTTGTTTACAAGTAATGAGTCCAGCAGCCCCCATTTATCACCCCTGGAGATTCTTTTACACTTTGATGTGAAAAGAGTCAGGGCCCATTGTGATTTCAACTACTCCAACAGCAGTCCTTTCATTTGCAAAGGAGGCCCTGGCCCCCAGTTAGAACCAACTGTCAGAAAAAAATTCATTGCCTTTCCTTCCAATTATTTATCAGAGACAGAGGAGAGAAGCTGGCTTTAAGACATCGCTCAAGAAAAGGTTCCCAGCACACCCCTAATGCATTCCTTACCTTCCCTGGTTCTTTTGGCCCAGAATGCCCCTTTCCCAAATTCCACAGCTCATGAAAGCCAACCTCTGCTTTCAAACCATCCCATCTGGAATGACTTTCTCCTTTAAGCTTTTACAGAAAACCCAAGTGGCCTAACATTACTTATCGTTTAGGTGTCCCTCCCTTAGGGCAAGGAAAGTACCAGCACTCTGACTTCCCTAACAGACACTCAACCATCCCAACAATGAGTTCAAAAGGCACCCGTTTTTCCCCCCATCTCTACCAGTCTCTCACATTGGAAAAAAAATGAGTATTAAGGAACTTTCAAAGGGAATGAGGCTTTAAAGATTTATTCAACTATTTAAGAAGTGTGAAGCAGTAGACAAAAAGAAGGGACCCAATACAATAAAGAGGTTTCTTTTTTTAGTGTAAACTTTTAAAATTAAAAATAACACACATTTTTAAAAGTGTAGAGCTCACATACAAATTTTCACAAAATGATATACTCTTGTAACCAACACCCAGATCAAAACAGAATACCGGCACTCCTGGGCAATTTAACTATTTTAAGCAAAAAGAGTTATCTTGACTCTAACCAAGCTTTTAGTGTTAACTTCCATTCTTCAGGAAATACATGGGATAGGTTGACAGTTTCTCAATCTCAGCACTATTGACATTAGAAACCAGGAATTATTTGTGTTGGGGGCTATTCTGTGCATTGTAGATGTTTAATAGCATCCCTGGCCTCTACTCACTAGATTGTGATGACTAAAAATCTCTCTAGACATTGTCAAATGTCCTCTGGAAGAGAGGGAGACAAAATTGTCCTCCGTTGAGAACTACTGCTATATTGAAACAAGTTAAACACATTAATAGGAAACAAACAAATCCAAGAAGTAGGACATACATTCAACTGTTTCCTTAACTAGTAAATGCTCCTGGCTGGGTGCGGTGGCTCACTCCTGTAATCCCAGCACTAAGGGAGGCTGAGGTGGGCGGATCACCTGAGGTCAGGAGTTCGAGACCAGCCTGACCAACATGGAGAAACCCCGTCTCTACTAAAAATACAAAATTAGCCGGGCGTGGTGGCACATGCCTGTAATCCCAGCTACTAGGGAGGCTGAGGCAGGAGAATCGCTTGAACCTGGGAGGTGGAGGTTGCAGTGAGCCAAGATCATGCCACTGCACTCCAGCCTGGGCAACAAGAGTGAAACTCCAACTCAAAAAATAAATAAATAAATAAAAATAAAATGCTCCCACCCCACAAGTAAATAGAGTAAATACTGCTCTAGATTAAGACTCAAGAAACAAAACCTAATGCAATATGTGAACTTTGGTTTCCTTGAATCAGGATGAAGACAATTTTATTATTTATTATTTTACTTTTTTTTTTGAAACACAGTCTTACTCTGTCACCCAGGCTGAAGTGCAGTGGCACAATCTCGGCTTACTGCAACCCCTGCCTCCTGGGTTCAAGCGATTCTCCTGCCTCAGCCTCCCGAGTAGTTGGGACTACAGGCATGTGCCACCACACCCAGCTAATTTTTTATTTTCAGTAGAGACAGGGTTTCACCATGTAGGTCAGGCTGGTCTCGAACTCTTGACCCTCAGGTGATTTACCCGCCGTGGGCTCCCAAAATGCTGGAATTACAGGCATGAGCCACCGCACCCGGCTAAAAACAATTTTAAAAGACATTTTAAAACAATCTAGAAAGTTTGGGGCCAGGCACGGTGATTCACGCCTGTAATCCCAGCACTTTGGGAGGCTGAGGTGGGCAGATCATTTGAGGTCAGGAGTTTGAAACCAGCCTGGTTAACATGGTGAAACCCTGTTTCTACTAAAAATACAAAAAATTAGCCAGACGTGGTGATGTGCACCTGTAATCCCAGCTACTCGGGAGGCTGAGGCAGAAGAATCGCTTGAACCCGAGAGGTGGAAGTTGCAGTGAGCCCAGATTGCACCACTGCACTCCAGCTTGGGCAACAAGAGTGAAACTCCGTCTCAAAAAAAAAAAAAAAAAAAAAAAGTAAAAAAAAAAAAGAGAATTCGGAGATAGACTAGGTATTAGATGAATCCAAGATGTTAATTTTATTAGGTGTGAGACTGGTATGTATTTATGTAGGGAAATGTCCATATATTTTTAGACATGCACATAAAGTATGAAGAAGTGAAATGGAATTTGCTTTAAAATAGTTCAGCAAAGAAAAAGAGTAAAAAGGATAGTTGTTTGTTGGTTTGTTTAAGTATGGCAAAATCGGGCTAGGCGCAGTGGCTCAGGGCTGGGCATGGTGGCTTACGCCTGTAATCCCAGCACTTTGGGAGGCTGAGGCGGGAGGATCACTGATGTCAGGAGTTTGAGACCAGCCTGGCCAACATGGTGAAACCCTGTCTCTACTAAAAATAAAAAATTAGCCAGGTGTGGTGGCATGCACCTGTAGTCCCAGATACTTGGGAGGCTGGGGCAGGAGAATTGCTTGAACCTAGGAGGCAGAGGTTGCAGTGAGCAGAGATCACAACACTGCACTCCAGCCTGGGTGACAGAGTGAGATTCCGTCTCAAGAAACAAGAAAAAAAAAATTTCCAACCAAAAATGAACTAGTTGCCCCAGCATTCCCCACAGTCTGATTCACATACTCAGGTATGAAGGTCTCTCCAGGCTTTTGCTTTCTCCAGTAAAATTAGGCTACTGATATGAATACCTTACAGAGCATAGAAAACATGACTCAGATTTTGAAATAATGGTTCCCCAGCTTCTGCAAAACAGGAGAAACTGGAACTGAAATACTCTTCTTCCTAAAGTAGGCTGACTACTATGGCTTCAGAAGAAAAGTACTGTTACAATGGAAGGCCTCCAGAAAGAAAAATGGTTCTTTCCCACATCAAGACAGTATAAAATTAGTATCCCTACAAAGACAATGTTATCCCCAGCAATTCAACTCAGTGTTCATCTTATCTACCACCTGGACCAAGTTTAGCACCTAAAATGATATAATGCCAAATGCCTGGACTAGTGTCCACTATACTGAAGGCACAAAATAATTATTAATATTAATTCATTCTCCAACTCTCAGCCTTAGCAGGGAGTTCAGGGCTATAAAGACAGAGAGAAAAAGTACATGCAAATAAACAAAACTGACCCCTGGGCACAATGGCTTGTGAGCTTAGAATAAAGATGACTCCAAACAGAAACCTACCTTAGAGGCAAGCAATTCCTCTCCTAAACATCTGCCCAAAAGAAATAAAAACATGTGGAACATTGTTCATAAAAACACAAATGTGGATACTACCTAAATGTCCATTAACTGATGAATAGTACAAAGATGGCACATCTATGCAATGGAATATTATTTAGCAATAAAAAGGACTGAAAAACTGATACATGCTGTAATATGGATGAATCTTGAAAACTTTATCCTAAGAAGCCAGTCACAAAAACTCACATATTGTATGATTGCACTTATATAAAATGTCCAGAATAGGCAAAATTATTGAGGATTAATAGTTACCTGGGGCTGGGAATGAAAATGGGATTAACTATAAACAGGTAGTTCCATCTAGATGAAAATGTTCTAAAGCTGGATTGTAATAATGGTTGCACAACTCAGTAAAGTTACTAAAAATTAAACTGTATACTTAAAACAGCATGTAAATTACACCTCAATAAAGTTACTTCTGTTGTTTTCTAAGATGACTATGCCACTTGTAGAAGAGTAAATACTATGTAGCAGTATCTTCTTATATGCAAAATTTAGCTTTCCTTTTGGGAAATAATTAATTCCAAAAAAAATTTCCTCAGTTTTCAGAGGTAAGTCTGAATCCAAACTCTTTTAAACCCATCAAACTGAGTGACTTGTCTTAAACTACATATGACAATGACACATACTTATCAGTTAGCAATCATTTTCTAAAATGAAGGAAAACAAGGTGTTCTGTATAAGAAATATTATTGCACTTGTAAATCGGGCCAGAAACTAGTTCACTTGAAAATGCAGGAAACCTTATTTCCCCATTTCACAATTCCAGGTGTGGACTATTTACAATGCCCAGGGCAATCACTATTTCAGGAAAACATGGCCTACAGCCATTAAACTCTCTAGTAAGCATCTAGAAGTTTGGTCCTTGATTTACTTGCACAAAGAAGATCTGTCCGTATAATAGGTGTTAATCGTTGAACACCTTGTAGCTTCCTCAATAATTGAGAACTCTTCTTAATTAGGAGAGTTAAACATCATTTCAAACTCGAAAAGGAGAGCTTCCAGGGGCTACAGTATTCCATCCTATATGATTCAAGGTTCACAAAATCCAATCCCTCAAATCTTCCCAAAAACTAAAAAGCATCTCAGCAAATCTCCTAAAACACTTCGGTACCCACTCTGAATGGCAGAAGACAATAAAATCATGTCCCACCCATTTGGTGGTATAGCCTGAAATGACATTTATTTCATTCTTATGGTTTACCTTAACATGTTTTCCCCTGTCCTCAAGTAAAAAATTTCCCAGAATATATCCCAACTTTACTCTCTGGCTTCAGTTACCTGGGCCCAATTTCAGAATAATGTAATTTAGCACAAACTTTGTAAAAATTAATTTTAGTTTCAAGATTCCAAGGAGAAAATGAGACATTTCAAGCAGTTCATACAAAAGAGTAAGAAGGGGAACATGTTAGTGAAATGGCAAAAAGGCACATTTTCTCTTTCAATAAGGAAAAAGAAATTAGAAAGTCCAAGCAAAGCAAAAGCACTATTCAAAGATGAAGCAATTTAAAATCTGACATTAATTTGAACAATTTATTCAGTTAATGATAGTTCATTAGTCCTAATCAATATGAACCTTCTGTTCAAGTGGTATTTGGGTTGATGTTGGAGGAGAAATAAAAATCCTAGACACTATTTTCCTTCTCAACCAAAATAATGTAAATAATGCTTATTGGTTTTTCCATTTTTATTGTCATTTTAAAGACAAAGCTTGCAAGGGCACAAATAATCATAAAATAAAATATGCTATTAATCTGGAAATCTGGATAATTTAAAACCAAAAGCAGAAAGAATAGCTGGAGGGTAGATAACAGGAGGTGGAACAAAGAGTAAGGATAATTACATTATCATCTTAGACCACGAGAAGTTGATGGGAAAAGAATGTAAAAGGTAAAGTGATTACATAAGTAATATACTAATATAAAATATATGATAAAGATATTTAAATATATTGAACAGAATAAAAATACAGCATAGGCTTGAACTACACAAGTCCATTGACATGTGGATTGTCTTCCGCTTCAGAGACATTAAGACTTTCCTCTTTTACTCAGCATGAAGAGGATGAGAATGAAGACCTTTATGATGATCCACCTTCACTTAATGAACAGTAAATACATTTTATCTTAAGATTTTTTTGAGACAGGGTCTTGCTCTGTCACCTAGGCTGGAGTGCAGTGGTGCAATCTCAGCTCACCACAGCCTTGACCTCCCGGGCTCAAGCAATCCTCCCACCTCAGGCCTTTACCCCACCCGGACCCCTGTCAGTAGTTGGGACTACAGGTGGCTAATTTTTGTATTTTTTGTAGAGACAGGGTTTAACCACGTTGCCCAGGCTGGTCTCGAATGAATTCCTGGACTCAAGCAGTCTGCCCACCTCAGCTTCTCAAATTGCTGGGATTACAGGCATGAGCCACCATGCCTAGCCATGATTTTAATAATATTCTCTTTTCTCTAGCTTACTTTATTGTAAGAATACAGTACTTGATACATATCGAAATATGTGCTAATCAGCTGTTTATGTTATTCATAAGGCTTCCAGTCAACTGTAGGCTAATTACTAGTTAAGCTTTTAGGGAGCCAAAAGTCATGTAGATTTTTGACCCCTAAACCTCACAGTGTTTGAAGGTCAACTAATACAAACATCAAAATGAATGGAAACTTTATAAAGGAGTATATACTGTATGATTATATTTAAATCAAATTGAAAAGCAGACAAAACAAATGCAGGGTGTTAGAAGTCTGAACAGTGATGACTTTTAAGGGAGGTAGTAGCTGAAAGGGGAAAGGAGAGGAGTTCTAGACAGCTGGTCTTGATCTGTTACACAAGTGTGTTCACTTTATGAAAATGCACTAAACTAGGCCAGGCGCGGTGGCTCACGCCTGTAATCCCAGCACTTTGAGAGGCTGAGGCAGGTAGATCACCTAAGGTCAGGAGTTCGAGCCCAGCCTGGCCAACATGGTGAAACCCTGCCTCTACTAAAAACGTACAAAAATTAGCTGGGTGTGGTGGTAGTGCGCCAGCTACTCGGGAAGCTGAAGCAGGAGAATTGCTTGAACCCAGGAGGTGGAGGTTCCAGCGAGCCGAGATCGCGCCATTGCATTCCAGCCTGGGCGACAAGAGCAAAACTCCGTCTCAAAAAAAAAAAAGAAAAAAGAAAAGAAAATGCACTAAACTGTACTAATAATGTCTGCCTTTTTCAGTCTGTTAGACTCCAATAACAATTTTTAGAAAGAACTAGTGAAAAGGGGGAGGGAAGGAAGGTGAAGAAATATAAGTGAGCTCAAATTCAACAGTGTCAAGTGCTGATAAATCTGGAAGTCACAGAATAAGCTTATTATTTGTAAGAACTAAAACAAATATTGTCTTTGCACGTTACATTAATATTCTGTCCACGCTTATGACTTTTGATAGCCCTGAGCAAAGTAAGGGTTCACGTTCAGACTTCAATTTAGTTTGAATGATTAGAGGTGCGTACTCAATACACATCTGTTTCCTTTGCAAATATATCCTAGTCCTGGACCAGTTCCACATGAATTTAATGTTTTTTTCTGGGCAACTAAAAGATTAAATACCTATCATGATTAAACATTTAAACAAGTGAGCTACTGGTGTGTATTAAAAATAGAGCTTTTTAAAGGATATCCCCAAACTTACCACTTGTACTCGGTACTAAAATTAAAAGGAGCATATTGAGGAGGTGAGGAGCTAGAAATTATGATAAAAGTAACAAATAATAAAAACAGCTCTGTAATTGCTAGAATGTTACTATAAGGGGCAGTTACCCATCCAAACTTAGTAACTAGCAAAACCAAAAAAAAATATGTAATAGAATATAAAGCATCTTTTTTTTTTTGCTGGGTGCCGTGGCTCACGCCTGTAATCCTAGCACTTTGGGAGGCCAAAGGCGGGGGCAGGGAGCGGGGTAGGGGGTGCGGAACACAAGGTCAGGAGTTTGAGACCAGCCTGGACAATATGGTGAAACCACATTTCCACTAAAAAAAAAAAAAAAAAAAAACACAAAAATTAGCCGGGCGTGGTGGTGGGTGCCTGTAGTCCCAGCTACTCAGGAGGCTGAGGCAGGAGAAATGCTTGAACCTGGGAGGCGGAGGGCCCAAGATCACGCCACTGCACTCCAGCCTGGGCAACAGTGAGACTCCATCTCAAAAAAAAGTTTTTTGGTTTTTTTTTTGACTTTAAGTTCTGGGATACATGTGCAGAACATGCAGGTTACATACATGTGCAGAACATGCAGGTTTGTTACCTACATGTGCAGAACATGCAGGTTTGTTACCTACATGTGCAGAACATACAGATTTGTTACCTACATGTGCAGAACATGCAGGTTTGTTACCTACATGTGCAGAACATGCAGGTTGTATACACATGCTGTGGTGGCTTGCTGTACCTATCAACCCATCATTTAGGTTTTAAGCTAAAACATCTTTTTAATCATGCCAATGATAATACTTTTACCTACTATAATTGATTCATCTACCAGAAATAACACAGGAACCAACGTCAATAACTAAACCTTTTTGAAAAATCACCTCCACGAAAATCTTACAATTAAAATTTAAAATTTCTTCAGCTCCTTAAATTTTCACCAGTCTGATATCTACATTCTTATAGGATGTTTTAATAGCCTACAGTAGTCAACTCTAACTGATGAATTCAAAGGGATTCCAATCAAAATGCCAATCATAATTTTTCTAGAAAGTGATGAATGACTTCAGAGTACACTGAGAAGCATGAGAACAGCTACGAAAATTCTAAAAATGAGAATTACAAAGAATCTGCCTCAATATTAAGACATATAAAGATACAGTGAAAACAATATGCCACAGTTGCCAAAAGACACATCAATGGAGCAAAAGACGGCCCAACAAGAGACCCAAGACTGTGATAAAATTTATACACAGCATTCGTATCTGTGGAGAAAAGACAGGTGATTTAATAAATAATGATGAAACAATTGTTTAGCTTTTTGCTTTAAAAAAAAAAAAAAAAAACGGTTCCTGGCCAGGTGTGGTGGCCCACGCCTGTAATCCCAGCACTTTGGGAGGCCAAGGCAGGCAGATCATGAGGTCAAGAGATTGAGACCATCCTGGCCAACACGGTGAAACCCCATCTCTACTAAAAATACAAAAATTAGCTAGGCATGGTTGTGTGTGCCTGTAGTCCCAGCTACTCAGGAGGCTGAGACAGGAGAATTGCTTGAACCTGGAGGTGGAGGTTGTAGTGAGCCAAGATCGTGCCACTGCACTCCAGCCTGGTGACAGAGCGAGACTCCATCTCAAAAAAAAAAAAAAAAAAGAAAAGAAAAAGAAAAAAAAAAGTTCCCTAACATCCCTCATCTTTACCTTTTCCTATTAATATGAAATGTACAATATATATTCAAGTTAACTACATATGGATCAAAATACTAAAAAGTCAAAGATGTAAAATGGGTTGCAAGTTAAGAGGGTCAAACAGCTAACTAAATGTGTGAATCTGGCTGTGCAGAGAACTGTAACGAATTGAAAAGCGTCAGTGCTTTCTCAACTTTTTTTTTTTTTTAAAAACATCAAGTCTCTGGGGCAAACGGACAAAGCAGATGTCTGCAGGAGGAAATTAGATAGGAGCTCTGGCTGACCTTTAGGCTAGGGGGGGTGGGAAAAATCAACATCGTGGCACACCTGAAAAGCATTTGATGGCACACCAGTTGGGAAGTTCTGAATTAGAAAGCCTGTGTTCTGCTTAAAAGAGCCGAAGCTATTCAATTTTGTCTGAGCATTGCTACACGGCAACGCAAGCCCAGGGTTGCTAAATCTTAAATTTTTCATGAGAAGATAGAAGATTGTTATGTAAAAAGCATTGGCAGATAATTTCTTTCAGAATTCTGTGACAGGCCAACCAAAACCCATATGTTGACCAGATCTGTCCCACAGTCCACCAGCTTACAAGTTCTGATTTAAATGCAAAAATGAAATTGTACAAGTGCCAGCAAAGAACACATGACATTATTTTCACAATCTTGGAGGAGGAAAGACCTTTCTAAGCACAATCAAGCCAGAACCCATAAAGGACAAGACATTTAACTACATAAAAATGTAAAACGTATGTGTAACCCAACATTATGAATAAACCTAAAGACAAATGACAACAGCTTTCCCCCAGGCTCTAGCAGAATGTGAACTGCAGCAGCCAGGGTCAACTAACTGTCTTCCCTTTGGTGAGGGGAGAGAGTAAACCAAGTTTAACAGCCCCACAATGATGACCAGGAATTGAATAATTTCCTAAATGAACCAGAAAGGGGGAGAAGTAGGAGAACATTTGGGATGGTCCACAATTGCAGGCACCATCTTCTAGTCTGTTGCATTATAAATATTAAATAAGTCTGAATCTACATTTCTTATAATGTTTTTATTTTTATTTTTTTATTTTTTTTTTTGAGACAGAGTCTCGCTCTGTGGCCCAGGCTGGAGTGCAGTGGCGTGATCTCAGCTCACTGCAAGCTCTGCCTCCCGGGTTCACGCCATTCTCCTGCCTCAGCCTCCTGAGTAGCTGGGACTACAGGTGCCCGCCATTGCGCCCGGCTAAATTTTTGCATTTTTGCTAGAGACGGGGTTTCACCGTTTTAGCCAGGATGGTCTCGATCTCCTGACCTCGTGATCCGCCCACCTTGGCCTCCCAAAGTGCTGAGATTACAGGCGTGAGCCACTGCGCCTGGCCTAATGTTTTTATTTTTTAGACTAGTGAAATGCAGTAGCAAGAAGGGGGAAAAGAATTCTATTATAAATAGAAATTATGGCTGGGCACGGTGGCTCACGCCTGTAATCCCAGCACTTTGGGAGGCCAAGGCAGGTGGATCACCTGAGGTCAGGAATTCGGGGCCAGCCTGCCAACATGGTGAAACCCCGTCTCTACCAAAAATTAGCCAGGTGTGGTGGCATGCACCTGTAGTCCCAGCTACTTGGGAGGCTGAGGCAGGGGAATCACTTGAACCCGGGAGGCGGAGGTTGCAGTGAGCCAAGATCATGGCACTGCACTCCAGCCTGGGCAACAAGAGCGAAACTTTGTCTCAAAAAATAATAATAATAATTAATAAACAGAAATTATTATAAAAGTAACAATAAAAACAACTCTGTAATTGCTAGAATGTTACTACGAGAGGTAGTAGTAACATTTAAAAACATTTAATATGTTTTTGGCATGGCACAGAAGCTCACGCCTGTAATTCCAGCACTTTGGGAGGCCGAGGCAGGGGGATCACCTGAGGTCAGGGGTTCAAGACCAGCCTGGTCAACATGGTGAATCCCAGCTACTCGGGAGGCTGAGGCAGGAGAATCGCTTGAACCTGGGAGGTGGAGGTTGCGGTCAACTGAGGTCACACGACTGCACTCCAGCCTGGGAAACAGACTGAGACTCCATCTCAAAAAAAAAAAAAAATTAAATTTTTGAATAGCTAATAGTTTAAATAAAAACTAATCAGTGATAATTCTTTCTGAATGTCAAATGAGTTATTATTTAAAACTGCTTCAAAATATTAATATGATCCCCTCAATCAACACTCATCAATTACTGTATGCAAGAAGGCACTAAATTGTGTGTGCGGAGTTGGAGGGAGAGATGTGAAAGGGGCAAAATATAAATATGAAAGAATTCCCTCCTTCACAGCTTTCAGGATGAGATGGATTTATTTATTTCAAGCACAGGCTGAACATGTGTACACTTTCCCCAAATCAGTGCAATCTTGTTATCTTGAACACAGCATTAGTATGCTGATTTAATCATTTAAATTAACATCCACATTTTAAAAAAAAATGAGTTAACAGACTCAGCGATTGCTAGATTTAAAAGAAAATATGTAGCCAGTCCAACAAGTTTGACTTCATGTAGAGAAAACTGAAAATTTCAAACATTTTCTTGCACCAGTGAGTTCTTAAGTTGCAAAATTGAAAAAGACCAAACTTATTCATTGAAAAGTAGATTATAAAATTAAATATCAGCATGTCTTTGAATCATAGATTCTATGCTTACCTGTTGCCACTGCTGTTGACTCTTCCCGTAAATGCCATTGTTTCCAGTCAATGCAAAGTGGCTAGTCTGTTCATCTGAAAGAGAAACAGCAGCCTGTGAACATTAGCCTGTGAGTAAATTCAGGGATACGCATGACCTGTAAGAAGCTTTATTGGAGACAGAATTCCAAGTTCTCATTTGGATTAGAAAATGGTTCTCCAATTCTCAAGTTGCATGAACAAACTAGTATATATCAAAGGCCAATTGCACTTTTAACTGTGAGGCTGCTTCTCAAAGCCATTTCAGCAAGAAAACAATGTGCACAAGTTTACCATAAGGAGGAGGGGGAGGAGAAAAGGAAATACCATTCCCCTGGTGCCTACTTTGTGCCAAGCATTGTGTTAAATATAAATAAGCCCTTTTAAAAATGGCATTTCATTAATACATTACGATAAAGTTGCAAGGCAGATACTAATATCCCATTTTATAGATAAGAAAATGGAGACTCAAACTCAAAAAAAAAAAAAAAAAAAAACCCAAGAAATGTAGACTTAGTTTTAAGTAATTTGCCTAAGGTCACAGGTTGTGTCAGCATCCTCACTAGAATTAAAAGGAAGAAAAGGTAAGAGTGTCAAGTATGCAAGAGAAAGGAAATCAACAGGTCATTCTCACATAAGAATGCAACACTTAACAAGAAAAGTGGGTCCCGGTAACAATCAATCTTAAGATTTTACTTCCACTCAATAAAGGTACTTAATCAAAACAAAACAAAAAAAAAAAACAAAAAAACCCAAATAAAACAACTATTGAGCATTCTTTCAAAACAAGACTGAATTTGGGGGAAAAATTATTATCCAATCTGGGCAGATAGTCTTGGTACTATCTTGGGTAACTCTGGAAACAACCTCTCTTTATGGTTAACACTGTCTACAGCTGTTTCCTTTTCCCTCTCTAGTGAGTATTTATAAATTGACTACACTTACCCTAACTTGCATTAAATAGTTTGTTTTACTTTTCAGACATCCTTAAGGCAAAGAAAGGTATGTTACTAAATTATCTTAGTACAGACTTGAAAAACCATTTGATACAAATAGAAACACACATTAAATTTGTAATCATTTTAACTTGCCTCTGTTTAAGAGGCTGTTACAACTTTGCCTGAGGTTGAAACACTGAATATAGTCCTTCATAGCTCTCTTCTTAATCCTGATAAGGTCTTTTATCTCCCTCTCCATGAAATTTAAATTGCTGACTTGCTAACTATAATGTTTCCATACTAGCAGACATAATTTGCCACTCTATCTCCTCTCTCAAAAGATTGCAGCATGGATGTTGCGAATATTCTAAACTCACACTAGCAGAGATCTACTTTTCAGGGTCAAACATGTGTCACTCCTCTGACCAGCAATAGTGGCCCCCTAGGCAAGTTCTCTCAATTCTCTAACTCAATTCCCACTCTTCTCCCTTCCCTTCCCTCACCACTTACTATCACTCACTTTCTCCTTTTTCTCTTTCTCTGCATCCCTCGCTCTACCCTTGCCTTTGCTGCTCACACTTTTCTCTCTCTTGACTTGCAGGGCTGGCACACAGTAAGTGACCAATAAAACACTACTGTATTCCTGTTGGCATTATTCTTCATAACACCTCTGTAGAGGCATCTGAAGAGTCCCTGATGGCAGTTCCCCACACGACCCTCCCAGTGAAGATGCTCAACCTGCTTGCAACCCAATAGCACCCACCCCTAGGGCTCTTTGGTGGAGAGTGATAACGGGAGAAAAGGAGACAGGTTGGGCTGTTGGGTGGCTATCAATCTGACAGGGGTTCTGAGTTCACTTTATTCACTGACTGACAGAACCAACAAATGTATCCTGAGCATCTGCTCTAAGCCAGGTACTAAGAATAAAGAGAGTGGGCCGGGTGTGCACCTGTAATCCCATAACTTTGGGAGGCCAGGGTGGGCTGAATGCTTGAGCTCAGGAGTTCAAGACCAGCCTGGGCAACATGACGAGACCCCGTCTCTGCTAAATATAATAATAAACAGCCAGGTGTGGTGGTGCATGCCTGTGGTCCCAGCTACTCTACTCAAGAGGCTGAGGTCGGAGGACTGCTTGAGTAGGGATGCAGGTGGGGGTGGGTGGGGGAGTGGGGGTGATTTAGGTTGCCGTGAGCTGAGATTGCACCACTGCCCTCCAGCCTAGGTAACACAGCAAGGCCCTGCCTCAAAAAACATAAAAAATAAATAGAGTGAAGAAAAGACTCTTGCTACCATTAAGTTATATACTACAGAAGGTAAGCAAAGACACATTCAGTAAAATATACAGATGTTAGAAAAACAAAATGGGAGTATAGAGTGCAGAGAGGAATCAAGGTAGGGAATTGCAGTTCTACGTAGGGTGGTCAGAGAACACAACATTTGAGCAAAGACTTAAAGTGAGGAGCAAGCCATGGAGATCTGTAGTGAAAATGGGTCCTTGAGACTGATAACTAGAAGACCGAAAGAGTGAGCAACCCCCCAGGTCTCACCGCTCAGGAGCACTAAAGATTCTTGGGTAGGTAAATGAGGTTCAAAGTGAGACAGACCACAGCTCCTGAGGACTCGAGCCGCTGGACACACCCAGGGACCTATCTGTACAACTAAAACCCTTAACTTTGCTAGGAGGCTTGATCTTTCCCCACAGAGGGAGAGAGGGGCAGGAAGACTGCATCATTAGATTACTGACTGATATCTCAGTTGTGTCTCACAAAAAAGACCAAAGTCAGCCTAAGCAAGGCTGTTGAGGGTGATGTGTGATTTCCACAGCTGTATGAAGAGCCCAGATATACGCTACGATACGTTATGAATGTTAGGTTATGTTAGGTTCGAATGGTGGCCTATTATAGTCAGGAAATTATTATTCTAAACCACCACTAAGAAAGGAATTTGGTGTATGCTTCAATTTAGGAATTCTCCTTTAAGGAATCATTTCTTAAAATACAGTCACATGTGTACAAGAAGGTATGTGCAATAAAATATTGTTTGTAAGAGTAAGAAAACTGATAACCTAATACATATCATTAAAAAAATAGCTAATTATGATACATCATAATGAGATGCCTTAAAACATCAAAAAGAACCACATAGGTTAATCTAAGCAAGATCTAAATAAAATGTACAATGTGAGCCAATTTTTTGTTTGTTTAATGCTTTAAGTTTATGCACACACACAAAGTTTGGAAGAGCATATACCAAACTGTTAATAGTAGCTTTCTGGAAAGGGAAGAGATTTGGTGAAGAGGCCAGAGCAGGAGATTTAAAAGGGTATTTTCACCTTTTATTGTTATGCTATCAATCTTTCAATATAATCCTCCACGGGCCAAGCATGGTAGCTCATGCCTGTAATCCCAACACTTTGGGAGGCCGAGGTAGAAGGACTGCTTAAGTTCAAGATCAGCCCTGGCAACACAGTGACACCTTGTCTCTACAAAAAATAGAAAAATTAGCTGGGCATGGTGACACATGCCTGTAGTCCTAGCTACTGAGGAGGCTGAGGCAGGAGGATTGGTTGAGCCCAGGAAGGAGGAAGCTGAAGTGAACTGTGATCTGTGCCACTGCACTGCAGCCTGGGTAACAGACACCCTGTCTTAAAAAAAAAAACTGGGAAAGGCTGGGCAAGGTGGCACATGTCTGTGGTCCCAGCTACTCAAAAGGCTGAGGTGAGAGGGTAGCTTGAACCCAGGAGGTGGAGGCTACAGTGGGCTGTGATCACACCACTGCACTTCAGCCTGTGTGAAAGAACAAGGCCCTGCCTCAAAAAAAAAAAGGAAAAGAAAATAAGGAAGATACTAACTTGGCTCTATTTAAAAACATAGTGCTGTAAAGCAGAAAGAAGCTAGGCTCAAGTGAGCTGCATGATCACCTCGGACAAGTTAAGCTCTATCAGCCTCCATGCCCCTATGTGTAAAACAGAGAACTTCCTACCTTTCAGAGTAACTAAGAAGCATATATTATATCACCTAGCTAAAATACCTAGCACACTGACACATGGTAGCAGCTATATCCACATTAAATTTTATATGAATGATGCAAACTTTCATTCTGGAATGTTCCATGGCAGGAATGTACATTACTAAGTGACCCTTCTATAGTCCTCCCTCTCTTGCTTACCAAATTTATTCAGAAATTAAAATGTCATGTGTATCAAACTGCTTTTCTTCCTCAAACAATTCACAATTCAAGAGTGTGTATACACATATATGAGTATATACACATATATGTAAGTTTTATGGACACTCACACCACATACATAGAAAAAAAGGGAGAAGATGAATATAAAAAGTGACTCAAGATGTTTTCAAACATTCTGTTCACTTAGGTCATTAAGTGCTTCCAAACCTAGTACACTCTGGGGAATCTACTCTCAAGAGTCTTTATGACATGCTGGTAAAAGATCTGCTTTGCAACTAGCTATAACACCTCGAGGCTGGGCGCCGTGGCTCACACCTGTAATCCCAGCACTTTGGGAGGCTGAGGCGGGCGAATCACAAGGTCAGGAAATCAAGACCATCCTGGTTAACACGGTGAAACCCCATCTCTACTAAAAATACAAAAAAAATTAGCTGAGTGTGGTGGCAGGTACCTGTAGTCCCAGCTACTCGGGAGCCTGAGGCAGGAGAATGGCGTGAACCTGGGAGATGGAGCTTGCAGTGAGCTGAGATCGCACCACTGCACTCCATCCTGGGCGACAGAGCAAGACTCTGTCCAAAAAAAAAAAAAAACAAACAAACAAAAAAACAACCTCGAGAAAATTATTCTTCTTCTCTAAGGCCTCAGCTTTCTCATCAGTAATACAGGGCTTCATGGGATTGTTGTCAGGGACATAAAATAATGTTTGTAAAAGTTTTAGCACAATGACTGTCTCATGGTAAACATTCAATAAATGATAGTAGTTGTTCTAGTTATTTTTTTGGCTGGCCAAACCATGTGCTGGGGCAATTCCACACACTAGGGAAGCCTTTTTTTTTTTTTTTTTTTTTTTTTTAACAGGGTCTTGCTCTGTCACCCAGGCTGGAGTGCAGTGGCACAGTCATGGCTCACTGCAACCTCCACCTTCTGGGCTCAAGTAAACCTCCCACCTCAGCCTTCAGAGTAACTGGAACTACAGATGTGTGCCACCATCCTGGCTATTTTATTATTTTAGGTAGAGTTTCGCTCTTGTTGCCCAGGCTGGAGTGCAATAGGATCTTGGCTCACCACAACCTCCACTTCAGGGTTCAAGCGATTCTCCTGCCTCAGCCTCCCGAGTAGCTGGGATTACAGGCATGCAACACCACGCCCGGCTAATTTTTTCGTATTTTTAGTAGAGACGGGGTTTCTCCATGTTGGTCAGGCTGGTCTCAAACGCCCGAACTCAGGTAATCTGCCCACCTCAGCCTCCCAAAGTGCTGGGATTACAGGCATGAGCCACTGCACCCGGCTAATTTTTGTATTTTTTGTAGAGACAGGAGTTTGCCATGTTGCCCAGGCTGATCCCAAAAATGCTGGTATTACAGGTGTGAGCGACTGAGCCCAGCCTGGGAACCTTTCAACTGGACAAACAGAGCAAGCAGCTCCCCAGTCCCAGGACCACAATCTAGTTTCCAAAGGAGAATATCAGAAAAATTACTCTGCTCAGAGACCAGAGGCCTGTAGGCTAGAGTTAGTCCCTTGTCATCTATACTTCTCCTTTACCCAGGAATAACAGTCTCTTGGTAACAGGCAATGTGTTAGTGATAAGTCATGGGTCATACATTCTGTTTTAGTCTGATTCTCTATAACTCTACCCCTAGTAGGGAGTTCTACTCCTGGGAGAGATCATAATCTCCCAGGACCCCAAACTGACCTGATTATCTACAGTTCCTCTAGGCTTTCCAATACACATGGACCTCACAAGCTCAGAAATCCATAAAGGAATACAATTTCCCCAACTATCTCTTCTACACTTTGAAGTTTTGTTCAATGGGGTTCTGGTGCTACGCTACACTCAAGTACACATCCCACATATTGTTGGCTCCCTCTGATCATTAGGCGCTCAGGTCAATGACACATTCTCAGAGAGGCCTTCACTGACTTCTCAAAGCTAATGTGACAATGCTGTCCCTCAAGGACTCTCTCCAGCCAACCCACAACTCTCTACTGCATTATGCTTATTATATGGGTTAGGAATGTGTTTAGCTGCAAGTAACAACTGCTTAAATTAATAGAAGTTTATGTTTCTCCTACAGCAAGTCTAGAAGAGGGTGGCTACTTGGCATGCTGTTAGCTATGCAATGAGGGCATCAGGAACTCTGACTTTTTCTGCTTTGCCTATTTAGCATGTTGTCTTCATGCTTGTCATGGTCCATCTTATGAATGAGATATCTCATTCACATTCAAGGCATGAAGAGGAGAAGAGGAAGGTGTGGCTTTTACTGACATATTTGTCTATTTTTGCCAAAAATCTTGACCATCAAAAAACCAGAACTAGGTCACCCGGCTTCTTCTAGCTTTAAAGGAAGCAGGTAAATCAAGACACAAACTGTCATCACTGGCTGAGAACAAACATGATCTATCACCTAAGACTGGACAAATGTAGTCTCTTAGCAATTAAAGTTCTTTTAGTGATAACAAGAACAAACAGGAATGGCTACTGAGTAGGAAAACAGCAGTGCTGGCCACACTTCTATTTTTTCATAGTACTTACTACTATCTGGAGTTAACTTATGCTAAATAAATAGTTTACTGCTTATCTGTGACTCATTGCTTATCTGGACAGATGAGTCACCTGATTCTGTGTAACCATAAAGAAGCTAGGAAACACAGAAAAGCACGTGGATATTGGTAGAAAATGTCTCTGCCTCATTCCCAGTGGGCTGGTAAAATATCATATGAGGCACTGTCCTCATTTCAGAATTTGGACCCTTACAAAAGTTTCTTGGAACAAACTCAAAGTTTGCAATTTATTCAAAGTAAACTACTTCATCTTATGAGACAATATTTACCATAAAAAAGAAAAAAGGACTGAGAACACAATCTCTTCTTTCAGGAGTAATAATAGCAAACATTTATGTAGCACTTACTATGCTCTGTTCCAAGAACTTGCCAAATCTTAGCACCTTTAATCTGTTCAACTACTCAATAAAGGAGACACTGCTATATTGCCCACTCCATTTTATAAGGAAAAAAAAAAAACGGAGGATTGGAAAGGTGTTAGGAGACAATTTCTCCAAGGGTCTGTGGTATTTGTGTGTATTTTTTACAAGCAGAGGCATCAATTGTCTTTGTTTTGTTTCAGATTATCTTTTTCGAGACACGGTCTTGCTCTGTTGCCCAGCCTAGAGTACAGTGGCAGGATCTCACCTCACCACAGCCTAGGTCAAGCCTCAAGCAATCTTCCCGCCTCAGTCTCCTGAGTAGCTGGGACCACAGACATGCAACACCATGCCTGGCTATTTTTATTTTATTTATTTATTTATGAGACAGAGTCTTGCTCTGTTGCCCATGCTGGAATGCAATGGCACAATCTTGGCTCAACCGCAACCTCCACCCCCAAGCAATTCTCCTGCCTCAGCCTCCCAAGTAGCTAGGATTACAGGCATGTGCTACCATGCCGGGTTAATTTTTGTATTTTTAGTAGAGACGGGGTTTCACCATGTTGGCTAGGCTGGTCTCAAACTCCTGACTTCCAAGTGATCCAACTGCCTTGGGCTCCCAAAGTGCTGGGATTACAGGCATGACCCACCGCGGCTGGTCCGCCTGGCTATTTATTTTTTTATTTTTTATTTTTTTATTTTTTTTTTGAGACAGAGTCTCGCTCTGTCGCCCAGGCTGGAGTGCAGTGGCGCAATCTCGGCTCACTGCAAGCTCCGCCTCCCGGGTTCACGCCATTCTCCTGCCTCAGCCTCTCCGAGTAGCTGGGACTACAGGTGCCCGCCACCACGCCCGGCTAATTTTTTTGTATTTTTAGTAGAGATGGGGTTTCACCGTGGTCTCGATCTCCTGACCTCGTGATCCGCCCGCCTCGGCCTCCCAAAGTGCTGGGATTACAAGTGTGAGCCACCGCGCCCAGCTGGCTATTTTTTTAAAAAATTTTTGTGGAGACGAGATCTCACTATGTTGCTCAGGCTGGTCTCAAACTCATGAGCTCATGCAATCCTCCCACATCAGCCTACCAAAGTGCTGCAATTATAGGCATGAGCCACTGCACCCGGCTATTTCAAATTGTCTTTAAAGATGTTTATATGGTGAACAGCCTTGGAAAATTAGGGATAGTCTCCTAGCACTAAGGGCAGCATGTTTACTATGCAGTATAATCAAGATAAAACTCTCCCTTCACAGGTTTTGTTTTGAAACCGAGTCACGTTCTGTCACCCAGGCTGGAGTGCAGTGGTACAATCTCGATCTCTGCTCACTGCAACCTCCACCTCCAGGGTTCAAGTGATTCTCCTCCCTCAGCCTCCTGAGTAGCTGGGATTACAGGTGTCCACCACAATACCCGGCTAATTTTTGTATTTTTAGTAGAGACAGGGTTTCACCATGTTGGCTAAGCTGGTCTCAAACTCCTGACCTCAAGTGTTCCACCCACCTTAGCCTCCCAAAGTGCTGGGATTAGAGGCATAAGCCACCATGCCCAGCCCCTCCCTTCACAGGTTCTAATGATTAGGGGGAAAAAAAAAGATAAAATCTCCCTGTGAAGAGCAGACATGCTTACTGACAATTATAAAAGATTAGGAAGGCCAGGCACAGTGGCTCACATCTGTAATCTCAGCACTTTCGGAACCTGAGGCGGGTGGATCATCTGAGGTCAGGAGTTCAAGACTAGCCTGGCCAATATGGGTGAAACCCCATCTCTACTAAAAATACAAAAATTAGCTGGTCGTGGTGGCACATGCCTGTGATCCCAGCTATTCAAGTGGCTGAGGTAGAACTGCTTGAACCTGGGAGGCAAAGGTTGCAGTGAGACAAGATTGTACCACTGCACTCCAGCCTGGGCAACAGAGTGAGACTCTGTCTCATAAAAACTCAGGATTCCCTTCCTGTTAATACAACCCACTGTTTTTGCATGTGTCACTTGGCTCTCTTCCTCTCTTCACATAACCCTTTGGAAAATTGGGGCTTAAGAAACCAGTGTAAGAAAATGTTGATATTCTGGCTACAGCTATTGTGATGAGTGATAAAGTCATTCCTCTTTAACCCAGGGGTCCGTGAAACTGTGGCAGGTTAGTTAGCTTGAGAGTAGGGTAAAATCTCAGACTTCACAGGTGTTGTTGCTGTTGTTTAAAGAAGGGGTCTCACTTTGTTGCCCAGGCTAGTCTCAGATTTCCTGGGCTCAAACGATCCTTTAGCCTCTGCCACCCAAAGTGCTAGAATTACAGGCGTAAGCAGCAGTGCTCGGTCAGCCTTCATAGTTCTTGAAAAAGGTAATTTGCCTAAGGTCCGACAGCTAGTAGGTAGCATATCCAAGATTCAAACCCAAGCTGTCTGACTCAGAAACCTTTTTAAACTCTCTGCTATACCACAGTGGTTCTCAAAGTGTTGTTCCAGAAATAACAGCATCAATATCAGCCGCAAACATGTTACACATGCAAATTCTTGGGCATTACCCTAGACCTGCTGGATCAGAAACTCGGGGGATGGGTAAGAGGAGCACATCTGTGTTTTCACAAGCCTTTCAGGAGTACATTATAAGTCTGAGAACTACTGCCAGACTGCACATATTCACTGTATCTATAAGACCGAAGGAAATGGTATGAGTATGTCCTGACTTACACAGGGATATGCTCTTAAAAATTTATGAACTGAGCTTTCACAAGTTGAATAATAGTTTTCAAGCACTAAGGCAGCTAGTCTGTAAGGCCCTGTATTTAATTTTTAGAAAGGTGAAGGATTCTTATCTAGTGCAAAGAAATACCATGTGTCTGTTAAATAGGTTTGCATAATTTTTTCCTTTGGAGGCATAAATGTTCAAAATCCTAAATGAAAATACTTGTTTTTATTCCCATAATGATCAGAAAGAATTACTTACCCAAGGAGAAACACTATTTATATTTTAGAGTCAAGCTGTAATTCTTGAAAAACAGGAAACCACACATCAACATAGCCAACACAGTGTACCATAGTAGAAAGGGCACCAGGCTTTGAGTCACAGAGTCAAGTCACTTAACTTCTTCAACTCAATTTCCTGATTTTAAAATGGAAAATGAATTCCAATTTCAGCGTCACAATTAGGCTTAAATGATTATGCCATGTGAAAGCTGTTGGTAAACAGTGAAGTGCCAATATAAGTTCCATCTGCACAGGCCCTTTCTCTTTCTTGATCATGTTACCATCACAATTTCTCCAATGCTTAGGATACCGTCTGGCTCACAGAAGCTACTCAATACTTACGCGGTATTAGGAATGAATATGAGATACTGTATTAATGATGTAAGTGATTCCTTCAGGCAGTATTTGTCACAATAATCTCAGTCTTTTAATAGGAAAAAGTCACTCTAGCAAGAAATCCTTAGTCATGTTTAAAATGGGCCAGATAATTTAAGAAAAGCAGCTGATTTTCTTCCCTTTGGGAATACTACTGAAGTTCTGTCCTAAGGCATACAACAGAAACTCCTATTAGCAAGCCTGATGACCTTGGGGTCTCATGGTGTCAAGTCTATAACAATCTGTTGTTCAGATATAAACAATCATGAATAATGGATGTGTACCTACAAAGAGCCACATATTTCCGATTTATTTCCATGCAGTGGTAGAATTTTAATAAATGGATTACAGAGTTTATGTAATCTATTTTAAAATCTAAGATCCAAATCAACACTATTAAATAGGCTTCTACTGTGTCTTAAAAAGAGACTACTAGAAAGCAACTGCCAATTAAACATCACTTGAGAAGAGAAACCATTGTTGAATTTATTATTTGAGGAAAATATCACTTATGAAACTGTATATTTATGGTAAATACAGTTCCTTTTTAACTTTTCCTTTTTTTTTTTTTTTGAGACGGAGTCTTGCTCTGTGACCCAGGCTGGAGTGCAGCAGTGCAATCTCAGCTCACTGCAACCTCCGCCTCCCGGGTTCAAGCGACTTTCCTGCCTTAGCCTCCCGAGGAGGTGGAATTACAGGAGCACACCATCATGCCCAGCTACTTTTTGTATTTTCAGTAGAGACCGGGTTTCGCCATGTTGGTCAGGCTGGTCCCGAACCCCTGACCTCAAGTGATCCGCCCACCTCAGCCTCCCAAAGTGCTGGGATTACAGGCGTGAGCCACCACAACTGGCCCCAATGAGGTTCCTTAATTTGCACTCTCTCCAACATACTTTCTCAATCTCCCAAAAAATTAGTTAATGGTCTAGAGCCTTGAAATAAAGGAACTTTGGGCCCACAAATTACAGAGTTGAACATAGAACTCCTTCCATCAGCTTTTCAAAAAATATTGAAAACAAGTTTACCCTTTCTAAGCTCAATTTTTTCACCCCTCTTTTCAACTTTCAAGGCAATATGAAACTTCAACTAAACAATCACCTGGCTAAAGTGACTTGTAGGCCACGCATGGTGGCTTCCACCTGTAATCTCAGCACTTGGGGAGGCAAAAGTGGGAGGATTGCTTGAGCCAGGAGTTCAAGACCCACCTGGGTAACATAGGGAGGACCCCACCCACCCCAACCCATCTCTACCAAAAGATTTTTTAAATTAGCCGGGCATGGTGGCATATGCTTGTAATCCCGGCTATTTGGGAGGCTGAGGAGGGAGGATCCCATGAGCCCAGGAGTTAGAGGTTGCAGTGAGCTATGATTGTGCCACTACACTCCAGCCTAAGTGACAGAGTGAGAACCTGTCTCAAAAATAAATGAAGTGACTTGTAGAGGTGCCTGATATATATGTATTTTAATTGAATAGTCTTTTCTAACTTTAATCCAAAATCTAATTAAGCAAGTATCTCAGTCAATTAAAAAAGTAACTTTCACCTCAACCAGCTCTGCGAAATTCAGTTAAACCGGAGAGGAAACAGAAGAGACAGCTAGTTTTGATATAGTCTTATTACCCTATAGTAGATTAGTGATTCTGGTGGCAAAAAATGCATGCCTGTTATGCATGTAGGAGAAAGCAATGTTTAAAATGGCCTGGACTTTTGTCATAAATTTTCAATCTCTAAATGATCTTTGTATTCTAATTTAACACACTGTGATTCTTCAAAATTATAGTTTTGCAAAGTTGAAGAGTTAAGCAAATGCCAAAGACACAAATTCGATTGTTAGTGAATGAATAAGGCAGATTAATATTTAACAGTTTTCTTGCAGGTGAAAAGCAAAGAATTCACAGCAACATACCTGCAAGTCCCACATCTCCAGCCTCAACATCCTTGTAAGTTATATTTGAAAAAAGAAAAGTCTCCAATATCTAAACTCATTTTCCCCAAAAGTCCCACTCTTCAATCTCTATTTGTCTCAAAGTGACCAAATCTATCCCAAATTATTTCCTCGGTTCTTTCTCTCCATAAAAATGGCTTAATTCAAATGAGTTTCTCTAGTTTTACGTACTACTTAATGTATTTTCTTGCTTTCTCTCCTCTCCCCTTGAATCATTTTCCTTTAGTTCTCACCACTGCTTTTCTGCATATTTATCTTCAAATATTCAAGTACAGTACTTTCCAACATCCACAAGAGACAACACCTTGATATTAAAGCAGGCAAACCATCCAGAATTTTCCAATCTCCTGTGAATCTATGTCCAGAATATCCACTCAAGGAATCCTTCCCACTAAAGATGAAAGGCGAGCTAAGGAAATACATTAGACAGAGGAAGTAAACACTGAAACAGAGCCATGCCTAGGTATTCTTTGGCCCCAAAGAAAAAAAACTAGACTCTTGGGTCCAAAGGTCTTTTTCGTGACTTTTATCCCCACCCAGAGGCCGACACCACGCAGGTCTGAGATGTATCCCACGGCCACCTACCTTCTACACACACCGCATGACCTTGCTCTGAAATAATCTTGCACAAGCAAAATTTTCCACGCCTCTCAGACTCCTACCTAATGTTTCTGTGCTTCAGTTTCTGAGCTCTTCTCACTTTGCAACTGTCCCAGGGAACACTGGGTCTTCGCCTTAATTTACAGGTTTGCATTGAAGGTTTTAAATCAGTCTGATTTCCCCGTGGTAAGTCACACCCCACAACGTGCACCAAGGCGGGGGGGGGGGGGTGGTTAAAATTATCTTCAGCTCCACCCTTAAATAAAACAAATCACTTGGCTGCAAGGCCTTTCCCCCAACTGAGACTGGTTCAAGGGAGATTGGGACACATCTCCACCTCCAAAGCCAAGTGCCTTCCCGAGATGATCTGCATAACAATATGCGGGTGCTGGTGGTGGAGAAGCTCCGGGAAGAGAAAACTAGCAGGACGGTATCGAACCGCCCGCAGGCCCGTCGCAGCTCCATTAATGTAACTACCATTACACTAACGTAACGTGTGATTCACACACTCCACCTTCTCTCCCCTCTCATTCCCTGGCTCCGGCGCTGGCACCGTGGGAGGGTGGGGTTGCGACGGCCACAGAGGATAGGACACCCGAGAGGAAAAAAGCATTATCAAGAGAAATTAACCAGTCCAATACAGAAGACGCCTGTCCCTCTGTCCCAGAAGTTAAGTCTCAGAAGGTGGCTCCAACTCCTCCCCGGAGGCTACGGACCACCGACACACGCCTCCCTCCTGCTCTCAGTGAGACGCGACGGCAAGCCCTCATCTCTCTCCACCACAGGCACAGGGAAGGGTCCCTGGGTGCAGAAGAGAAGAACCCCACTTTTCCCCGCCCCCTCCCCCCGAGAAACTTCTGGGACTCATTACGCAACTCAAGTAGCAGGTCCCAACAACGGGACAGCTCTCCGCAAAACGCGGGGTGCACAGGCAAACGTCTGACTTGGGGGCTGGGGCTGAGGGAGGAGCATGGGTCTCTTCCCATGTCCCCGTCCCCTGTTTTTCTACGCGCTACCTGCCGCGGGATCGCAAGTAGGGCGGTGAGAGCTCTGAGCCCTAGCCCGTTCTCCCCGAAGGCTCCCACCGGAAAAGTGGGAACGCCAGCGACTTGAGTCAGCGTGCTGGGAAGCCGGCAGAGAAGCGGGGAGAGAGCCTCGGCTTCCGAGAAGTCCGAGGCGGCGGGGTCGGCGGCCAGGCGGATCGAGCCCCAGCCCTGGGTGGCGCAAGGCTGCGCTCACCTTCCAGACCCTTCCGTCCTCTAGTCCCGGGTCGGGCGCCCTCGTCACCTCCGCCCTCCCCTGACCTGTTGCGGTGGGAAGGGGCGCAAGTGCGGACGACGCAGGGGAGCGCGTCCTCCCGGGGCTCGGCTGCGGAACCGCGGAGGCAAAGGTGCAGCTGCGGCCGCAACGCGCGCAGGCGGCGGCCGAGTGCGCAGGGGCCGCGCGCGCCCGTCGCTCGCTAGCTGGCTGGCAAGCTCAGCGCGCCGGCCGCCCGGGACGCCCCGAGGCCACGCCCTCCGCGCGAGGCCCCGCCCCCACGCCACCTCCCGAGCCGCGGTACCGGGTTCCGCCCCGGCCCGCGCCCTCTAGCTGGCGCCACCCAAGCGGCAAGGGACGTCGCCGCCCTCCCGGGATTGGTGGGAGGATCGTGGGGGAGCGGCAGCTCAGGACGGAATACGGCAATGACCGCCCCGGTCGCGAGGGTGACCCTGCCCCGGGCTGCTGTGGGGGCGCAAGAACCCTTTCACTTTACGGCGAGATTAAGCTCAGGGTCAAGTTCTGAGCAAAAACTGTCAAGGAGCCTTTTTGTAACCTCCTATACTATTGAAACAGATTCTGTGCCCTTTAAAGGAGATAATAACTAACATCTGGGGAGCGCTTTACAATTTAGAAAAGGCCTTTCACACACAGGCCTGTTTCATCTTCACAACAATCTTATAAAACAGATATATTGTTCCCATTTCCCAAATAATGAAACCGAAGCGCTGAAAAGTAAGTATTGTGCTCAATGTCACAGGCTACTAAGTGGCATGGGAAACCAGGTCTCCTGAATCTAGCCTCCGGGTTTCTGCTCTCCGCCAGCCCAACCTCAGAAAATTCTAATAGGTGCAGGGGGCTTTGGCAAATAGACCCGTGGGAAGAAGGGGAAACTTATGTCTAGTTAAGTCGCTGCCCGATTCCTGCTGTAAACATACCAAGGAAAGCAACAGCCTGTCTTCATTGTGTTGTTGCACCTTCCTTCCTGAAAGAGACGCAGAAAGATTACATCAAATGGCCCAGATGAGATTTCGCCGCCAATATTTTATGGTTTAAAATGGGTGAAATTATTTGGATGAAGAAAAGCGCCTTACTTAAATTTAATATAATGTGTAATGTAAATTGGTATAATGTGTGAAAATAAGCCCCTCCCTGCCTTCTCTGTTCTTTCCTCTTTTTAATTTTGTCTCTACTGCTCTGCTCAACTCTTTTATTGTCCACGTAATTGAAAACCTAATTGATGGATATTTGCATTTCCAAATTAAACCTTTGGCTACTTGACTTAATTTCCCATGGATTGTTTTCCAAAATATAACTCTTCACCCTACTCCATATCCTCCCATCGGGAGATTGGTTTACCTAGACAGCTAAAATAATTAAGGTGTCCCTGATGAAACCTAGTGGTGTATCTATCTAAGATGAAAGTTTTGGTCATCCTTGAGCAGGATGGGACAGGAGTCACCTCTTACAAAGTGTTCGTACACCTTTTAAAGGTTTCTAACAGACTGATCTCTATTCTAATCAATAACAAATATTTTAACGTTTTTGCTATATAATGAATACATTTCATTGTGAAATATATATTAGCATGGTAAATTTTATAATCTGAAAACGTTTACCACTTCTATCTAAAATGTTTTCCTTTTTTGTGTTCTTTTTGTATCATCCCATAATATCTCCTATTGGGCTCTTCAAACTGTGGTCAACTTAGTAAATGATGTTGACAGTGGAAGTGTGATAATTTTATTTTCCTGCCTTTGGAATTGAAGAATGTAATTTTGCAAAAATTTTGTTGAAGATGATGTAGCTTTGGTTCAGAGAGTAGCTCATTCCATTTATATCAATATTCTTAAGGCAATGTGCTAGGTGACGAGCCATATTGATGACAAAGACAGAGCTCCTATTTTCATGACATTCCAGTGTGGTGGCAGAAACAAGCAAGTAAATAAATAATTCCAATACACACTTCTGTTGATTTATTTCCTGAATGGTGGCTGGCTATTTAAAAAGACTAAATCAGATTAATTTTCTTATAATGAATAAAAAAGGATAGCCATGCCAGTAAGTTATTATTATTTTTAAAGCTGCCTTTCTCTCTCTTCTGCTGGTCACCTTATATAAATAGTCAATAAGAAGGCTATTTTAAAAAGTGATTACACTATATCTACTTTAAAAATTTTTTTGTATCTACTTTTTAAATTTCAGACATAAACAAAAGGAGAGTAATTATGTAATGGAGTTGCAGATATTTAACTTTGTTAGCTACACTTTCCTCCATCATCTTCCTTACAGGAATTCTTAAATTACATTTTTAGCACACTCAATGAAATTCCAGCACTTTCTTAATTTTGACAACCTAATCTCATACATTTCAGATTATGTTTCTAATAAGATGAAGCATGTTTCTGACATCAGTGCTTTTTTTTTTTTTTTAACAGAACCCCCCCACCCCCCAAATAAATCTCCCTTTTAAATATGATGATGGAACTTTTTAGCTGCTTCTTCATATGAGGGCTCCTGGGATGTTACCTGACAATTTTTAGCCATGATTTTACTTAAAATTTAAAAACAAATTAGTAAAACCCCTGGGACTCATAGAAGCTCACAGGATGTATTCTCAGAGCACCTAAACAGCCCATGAGGAGGGAAGACAACATTAAGATAGAGGCAGGTGAGGAATGTGCCCAGCATCACAACATGGACAACTGTTTGGACAAACTGAAGTACTTCTAAACTCTGCAGTTGTGCAAGATCCAAGCATTTTAAGCCAGCAGTTTAAATTATGTTCCTCCAAATGACTGCATGTATATCCCAAAGGGCATTAATTTATTCTTCCAAAGCATATAAATAAATTTATTTATATGAAGTTTCACTCTTGTTCCCCAGGCTGGAGTACAATGGCACAATCTCAGCTCACCGCAACCTCCACCTCCTGGGTTCAAGCGATTCGCTTGCCTCAGCCTCCCGAGTAGCTGGGATTACAGGTATGCGCCACCACGCCCTGCTAATTTTGTATTTTTAGTAGAGTGTTTCTCCATGGTGGTCAGGCTGGTCTGGAACTCCGGACCTCAGGTTATCCGCCCGCCTTGGCATCCCAAAGTGCTGGGATTACAGGCGTGAGCCACCACACCCGGAATAAATAAATCTTTTTTGAGACAGAGTCTTGCTGTGTTGCCCAGACTGGAGTGCAATGGCGCGATCTCGGCTCCCTGCAAGCTCCGTCCCCCGGGTTCACGCCATTCTCCTGCCTCAGCCTCCTGAATAGCTGGGACTACAGGCGCCTGCCACCACACTCGACCAATTTTTTATATTTTTAGTAGAGATGGAGTTTCACCATGTTAGCCAGGATTGTCTCGATCTCCTGACCTCGTGATACACCCACCTTGGCCTCCCAAAGTGCTGGGATTACAGGCATGAGCCACCGCGCCTGGTGGAACAAATAAATCTTAACCTGAGCATATACTTATGATTAAAAATAGAATAAAATAAGGCCAGGCACTGTGATCACATTCAGAATCCCAGCACATTGGGAGGATGAGGCAGGAGGATCACTTGAGCCCAGGAGTTCAAGACCAGCCTAGGCAACGTAGTGAGTTCCTGTATCTACAGAAAGCAAAAAAATTAGCTAGGCGTGGTTGTACACAACTGAGATCCCAACTACTTCAGGAGCTGAGGTAGGGGGATAACTTGAGCCCTGGAGGTCGAGGATGCATTGAGGTATGATCATGCCACTGCACTCCAGCCTGGGTGACAGAATGAGACCCCACCTCAAAAAAAAAAAAAAATTAAACAGCCAACCCAGACTCTGGGGAAAGTGGTGTAGATGAGGAGAGGGAGATGCTGGCACTGAGGAGGGAGGAAAAAGGAGGAAGGATTAGTCTAAGCCAGGTTAAGGGAAGTAGGGGAAGGGCCAGTTCCCAAAAAAGAACACAAACCAAGAGGAGCAGGACTTCAAGGCAAAGATTATGAGGGAGGCAGTGATATGAAATAGTACAGGAAAAGTCAACCAGAAACTGATAGTGAAGGGCACTACATGCCAACCTACAAAGCTTTCCTTTCATCCTAAATGCAGCGGGTAGGAGATTGATTTGATCATGTGGCATTTTAGAAAGATTACTGAGACTGCCACATGAAAGTGGATTGGAGACAGTCAGGCTACAATTCTAATCCCTAAGGTTATGCAAGAAAATGTACAGAAAGCCAGGTATACATTGTGGGCAGATAGAGAAATTCTTAGTTATCTGTCTCTATCTGGGAAGCAGATATGCAAATGTGAACCTGCTGTAAGAAGAACCAGGTGCACAGTTATTATAATTAAAATAACTATTTTGTGATGAATACTTTGCAGAAAACATGATTCCTAATGACCTGACATCACTTTTTCTAACAAATATGAGGTTCATATTGTATGTAAATTTTTCCTCATTGCTACACACTACTCCCCAAACCCAGTGGGGACTGTGAATGCTTTTTAGTCATGTAGTTGTATTGTTAAACTGATTTCACATTTAAAGTAGTAATTTGCAAAATTCCAGTGCAGCTGGAACAAAACACAATGTGAGCACAATATTTTTTAATCCCCCAAAACAAATGTAGGGATTTAGCTGAGTTTCCACAATTTCCCAGACATTGTACACATATAACTTTATTTAATCTCCTTGAAAATGTGGGTATATTGTCTAGTTCATGAATAAAGAAGTTATAACCTCAGAGAGATATTTCACCTTGATCATGATTATATAACCAATTAAACAGTAGAAGTAGAATTTGAACTCAGCTCTTCCATGGCTGAAGGCCATGTTCTTAACACTATACACAAAATTAGATTAGTATAAGTGTTTCAACTAATGTCTATTAGTGTGAAATTCACATCAGCAGGCTCAAGGGAGCTGGCAATGGGGTTTTCATGCTGACAGTTATATCTGGAGGACTAAATAAGAAGAGGAAAAGGAAACCTGAATGATTATAGGAAAGTCAAATAGTTGAGAAGTGGGAAGGAAAAGAAATAATAGAGAGGGTTAGACTAGAAAAGCTAAGTTACAGTGCCCCGGTGGAGCAGGATTAGAGGTAAGAGCACCCTAAAGACTATGTCACAACTTCAAGAACTCAGCACTCAATACTATGATTCATCGCAACCCACATCTCTCTTCTAAGTTCCAGACTATCACCCTCATTGGTTTGCAAGAAATTCCACGTGGTTGTCCCACAGGCAAAATAAATGCAAGTATCTAACATGGAACTTATACTACCCAATTCCTGTTATTTGGTTCCCAACTTTTGTTAATGGTGCCATTATAGAATCAGGATTCTGATTCAAGTGTCCATTACTTACCAAGTCATATTTAACTTTCCTCTTAAATCTCTCCCTTCCTTATGAGTTTTCTTCCCTTTTTTTTGTTTTACTTCTTTATTCTTGTATTAAATAGCTACTAAGTGTCAGGTACTAATTCTGCTCAATTCTGGGGGTATAAAGAAATAAGAGAATAACCTTGTTCTCAGAGAGTTCGTATCTAGAAGGAGAGTGTGGTAGGCAGAAGTCTAAGATGGCTCCCAAGATTCCCAATCCCACGTGATTTCATTTCCTCTCCTTGAGTGTGGTTAGGCCTGACTGAACCAGGTGAGCTCTTTTTTGAAAAGAGGATCTAGGAGCCAAAGAAGGAGTAAGTCAGAGAGCTCCAAAGCTGCAGCAGCTTCTCTTCTGTTGGCCCTAAAGGAGCAAATTACCATGCTGTATAGAGGCCATATAGCAAGGACCCGAAAGCATCCTCTGGGAGCTGAGGGTGGCCTCTGGCCAACAGCTAGTAAAAATAAAATTAAAAAAAAAGGACCACAGTCATAAGAAATGGATTGTGCCAAGGGAACTTGAAAATGAACTTTCCCTAGTCAAGCCTCCAGATGAAGATACATCTGGCTTGATTTCAGCCTAGTGAGATCCCGAGCAGAGGACCCAGGTAAAATGTGCTGCAAGTCTAACCTACAGAAATCGTCAGGTAATGAATGAGTGTTGTTTTAGACTGCTAAGTTTGTGGTAATTTGTTATGCAGCGTCAGAAAACTCATATGGAAAGACAGAAAATAAATCTATGTCTTGCTCAGTGCTAGGCTAGAGGCACACATGATAGAGCGTAAGAGGCTATCAGAGCACAGACAGGGACATCCAACAAACACTAAAGGACTTGGGGAAGGCATCCTGGCAGACGTAGTAACTAAGATGAATTCTAAAACAAAAGAGGGAGAAGAGAGAAGGAGAGGGAAGGAGGAAGAAAAAAATTTTTTGAAAGAAGAAAAGAAAAGAAGAAGTTGGGGAAAATGTGTGTGATCAAACGGGGACATGAAACTTTGTGGGCAGAGGGAGTTAAATATCCCCAAGTCCCAAAGTCATAGAGTTCACAGTGACCTTTAGAAACTAAAAAGACGTCAATATGTCTGAATTCGGGGACGAATGGTAAAAAATGAGGATGGAGATGTAAAAAGAAAAAAAGAACATTTACCATTTACTGATTGTATATACCACGTGAAGCCCACAGTGTCAGCTCATCCTGCCTCACCACAACCCCAAGTCAGAGATGGATGGCACAGGTCGTTTGCTCATTTGCCTCAAATCTAGTCTAGTCTAGTCTAGGTGCCCTTCCTCTACTCTGCCTTTAGTCACAGGGTAGATTCTCCCAAACCACCTTTTCAGGGCTTCTTTGCTGGGAAACTGGCTTCTGGGTGGGTTTGGCCAATGGAAGGCACTGGGAGGAGATAGAAGGGCAGGAAGAGAGGCAACTCCTGGGTATTTCTCTTCTTTCTCTGCTCTGGGCAATGGCCCTGGCCCAGTGGCAGCACCTCCCCCATAGCCCCAGCTTCTACAGATCCCAATAAACAGCTCTGCCTCCTGAGCTGCTGTAACACTAAGTTCTCCCTTAGTCCCCACCTTAGGGTGGCAGTTGCTTAATCCCTTAATAGTCTCACCTTCCCCTTTTGGGTCTTTCAGTATTAAATTCTCTCCACTGAACTACCGGGCGTGAGTGTTATTTTTGTAACTGGATCCTCACTGAATCACCATGTTTGACAAATAGCTACGAATCAGAAAGACTGAGCAACTTGCCTAACGTCATACAATTGGGATGTTGTGGGGCTGGGGTGTAGATGTTTGTTTGGCTGTGAAGCCCATCTCTTTCCACCCAGCTGTATTGTCTCTCAGAAACTTTCCATCACCATTCTGAGTCAGCTCCTTAGAACTTCACACCATTGCAGCACTCTCAGATGAATCTTCCTTAATTATACCTCTAGTCATGTGATATATGTGGCAATTGCAAAGGGAATTCAGTATCAACTCCTCATTCTGGACTCCAGACTTTCCAGAATTTTTTTTTTTTTTTTTTTTTGAGATGAAGTCTCGCTCTTGTTGCCCAGGCTGGAGTGCAGTGGCGTGATCTTGGCATACTGCAACCTCTACCTCCCGGGTTCAAGCAGTTCTCTACCTCAGCCTCCTGAGTAGCTGGGATTACAGGCGCCCACCACCACGCCTGGTATAATTTTTGTGTTTTTAGTAGAGACAGGGTTTCACCATTTTGCATTTTGGCCAGGCTGGTCTTGAACTGCTGACCTCATGATCCACCCGCCTCGGCCTCCCAAAGTGCTGGGATTACAGGCATGAGTCACCACGCCTGGCCCCAGAATATTTCTTAAACCAGTCTTTTTGATTTCATTTTTGCTAGACATTTTGCTCTACTGGAAAGCTGCCCTTGATTTTCACTTGTACGTATTTACTTACTCTGTTTCTGTTCCCTTTAGCTAGAATGCTCTAGTTCCACCTGTAAAAAAATAAAAATAAAAAGACTGGATCTTGCTATGTGGCCCATGCTGGGTTCAAGCAATTCTCCCACCTCAGCCTCCCAAAAGTGCTGAGGTTACACACATGAGTCACCATGCCCAGCCTCCACCTTTTGATATAGTATCTGTCCTTTGAAGCTTATTTATTCATGTATTCATTCATTCAAAAGCCTGGGCAGGGTACATTCTAGGCCCTTAGGAGAGAAAATAGAACAAGATGATGCCTATCTTCTAGAATGGGGGTGGGAATACTTTTTCTGTAAAGGGCCAGGTAGTAAACATTTGAAGTTTTGTGGGCCACGTGGTCTCTGTCACAACTACTCAACTCTGCTATTATAGCACAAAGGCAGCCATAGGCAGTACATAGAGAATGAATATGACTATTCCAATAAAACTTTATTTACAAAAGTGGGTGTTAGGTTGTAGTTTGCCATGGTTTGTTGAGGCCCTCCTCTAAAAACTCACAGCTAAACAGATGGAAAAGCCAGCAGGAAATGATAATGCATAAAACATATCAAAGAAATATGGAGGATTGTACGGCAGGCACATGTGACAACAATAACATAAACATACCCTGAGAATGACCCGGTATGGCAGATGCACCTGACAGCAATAACGTAAGTATAACAGAGAATGACCCTGTATGGCAGACTCACCTGACAGCAATAACGTAAGCATACCCTGAGAATGACCCTATCGTCTAAGAAGAATGTGTGTTTGGAGTTCCGAGCTAAGGAATCCAGGAGTGGCCAACCCAGAGATTCATTCCTTATCTATGAGGACCGTAACCCGCAGCCTATTCCCTGGAATGCAGGCTGTTCAGGGGATGGAGGCCCTCTTTTGTTTTAGGTTAAATGAACATTGGAGGTTCATTGGAGGTTGCTAGGGGAAGTGTGTTAAGTGAAAACGCTATCTAAATTGCATGCTTTTTACAATTGGTTGTGGTTCTCCTGTCCAGCCCACCAACACTAGACCACCCTGTATTTAAGTCCCCTCAATAAACCCTTTCTCGTTTGCAGGTTCCAAGTCTCTTCTTCGGCCTCTCAAACGTGGTGCCATCCCTAATGAAGTCAACAAGGGTCCAGCATGACAGGATGGAAGTACAAGTGTCAGCACCTATGTGAGTCCCAAGAGGGGAAATTAGAAACAAAAAGGAAGAAGAGGACATAGGCCAGGCACGGTGGCTCACGCCTGTAATCCCAACACTTTGGGAGGCCAAGGTGGGCGGAACACCTGAGGTCAGGAGTTCAAGACCAGCCTGGTCAACGTGGCAAAAGCCTGTCTCTACTAAAAAATACAAAAAATTAGCCAGGTATGGTGGTGGGAGCCTGTAATCCCAGCTACTCGGGAGGCTGAGGCAGGAGAATTGCTTCAATCTGGGAGGCAGAGGTTGCAGTGAGCTGAGATCGTGCCATTGCACTCCAGCCTGGGCGACAGAGTAAGACTCTGTCTCAGAAAACAAAAGAAAAAAAAAGATGATATAGTCAAAGAAATAACATTAAATTTCTTATAATTTAAGATGAATGATTTCAGATTGAAAATGTTTATAAAGGTGCCAAAGAGAAAAGGAAGGACCCACACTAGATACATTATAATGAAATGTCGAAGTAACATACATAAAGAAGAAATTCTGAAATCTTCTAGAAAGAAAGAACATGTTATCTATGAAGGAACAAGGATCATATTGATATTAGATTTCTCAACAGCACATGTGCTGCAAGAAGACAAAGAAGTAATATTTATTAAGTATTATGAAACAAACTTAGAGCTTAGAATTTCATATTTAAAATTCTAAATAAATTATCATTCAAATTGATATAGTTTGGGGGCCGGGTGTGGTGGCTCACGCCTATAATCCCAGCACTTTGGGAGACTAAGGCGGGAAGATCACTTGAGCTCAGGAGTTTGAGACCAGCCTGGCAAACAGGGCAAAACCCCATCTCAAAATACAAAAATTAGCTAGATGTGGTGGTGCATGCCCGTAATCCCAGCTACTTGGGAGGCTGAGGCACGAGAATTGCTTGAACTTGGGAGGCGGAGGTTGCAGTGAGCCAAGATCGTGCCCTTGCACTCCAGCCTGGGCGACAGAGTGAGACTCAGTCTCATATATATATGTGAGACTGACAAATTGATATAGTTTGGATGTATGTCCCTGCCCCAGTCTCATGTTGAAATGTAATCTGCAATGTTGGAGGTGGGGCCTGGTGGGAGGTGGTTGGATCAGGGGGGCAGATTTCCACGAATGGTTTAACACCATCTTCCTGGTTTGTCCTCATGACAGTGAGTTAGTTCTGAGAGAACTCATCATTTAAAAATTTATGGCACTTCCTCTCTTTCTCTCTTGCTCCTGCTCTGGGCATGTGACGTGCCTGCTCCCCCTTTGCCTACTGCCATAATTCAGAGTTTCCTGAGGCCTCCCAAGAAGATAAGCAGATGCCAGCACCATGCTTCCTGTAAGCTGGCAGAACCATGAGTAAACTAAACCTTTTTTTTAAATAAGTTACCCAATCTCAGGTATTTTTTATAGCAATGTGAGAATGCACTAGCACATATAAGTTACCACTTAAATTATCATTCAAATATAAAAGCATAGTAAAGCTGACATTAAGCCTCAAGCATACAAGTTCACAGAAAATTTGTCACACAAGGACCCACATTACAACAGAAGCAGAAATTCATACTGCTTTAAGAGATAACAGAGGCTGGGTGTGGTGGCCTATGCCTCTAATGCCAGCACTTTGGGAGGCCAAGGCAGGAGGATCGTTTGAGCCCAGGAGTTCAAGACCAGCCTGGGCAACATAGTGAGACCTTGTCTCTATAAAAAATAAAAAAATTAGCCATGGCCCAGGTGTGGTGGCTCACGCCTGTAATCCTAGCACTTTGAGAGGCCGAGGGGGGTGGATCACTTGAGTATAGGAGTTCAAAATCGGCCTGGCCAACATGGTGAAACCCCATCTCTACTAAAAATACAAAAAATTAGCCAGGTGTGCCGATGCATGTCTGTAATCCCAGCTACTTGGGAGGCTGAGGGAGGAGAATCGCTTGAACCCAGGAGGCAGAGGTTGCAGCGAGCTGAGATCACACCATTGCACTCCAATCTGTGTGACAGAGTGAGACTCTGTTTCAAAAAAAGAAACAACCACATGTGGTAGCATGCGCTTATGGTCCCAGATACTTGGGAGGCTTAGTTGGAGGATGGCTTGGACCTGGGAAGTTGAGGCTGCAGCAAGCTATGATTGTGCCACTGCACTCCAGCCTAGGCAACAGAGTGAGACCCTGTCTCAAAAGAAAAAAGAAAAAAGAGAGAGGGAGCAATATCAGAAGGTATCAAACATGTAAGTAAAATCCAAATAAAAGAACCAAAGAAAAGAGAAATAGAAACTATTTCAATTACAACTCAGAACTAAATTCCTAGAAAATATTAATATGACGTGAAAGCATGCTAATATATTTATTTTGCAAGGGTAATAATATGGATTTGGCAACTTTAAATAGGGAGAAAATAAATAAACTTATGGTGTTATCAATCGGGAGACAGAAATTATACCAATAATTTATCAGGATTTTTTTTTTTTTTTGAGACAGAGTCTCACTCTTGTTGCCCAGGCTGGAGTGCAATGGTGTGATCTCAGATCACTGCAACCTCCGCAGCTCAGGTTCAAAGCGATTCTCCTGCCTCAGCCTCCCAAATAGCTGGGAGTACAGGTGACTGCCACCACCACACGTGGCTAACGTTTTGTATTTTTAGTAGAGACAGGGTTTCACCACATTGGCCAGGCTGGTCTCGAACTCCCGACCTCAGGTGATCCACTCTCCTTGGCCTCCCAAAGTGCTGGGCTTACAGGCATGAGCCACTGCACCCAGCAGGAAAAATTTAATATAAAGGTTACTAACTAATAAAACATGGTTAACTATTAAGACAGATAAAGGATAACTCTAAAGAATACCAGAACCTGGGCACAAGGGCTCATGCCTGTAATCCCAGCATTTTAGGAGGCCAAGGTGGGAGGATCACTTGAGCCCAGGTGTTCAAGAACAGCTTAGGCAACATAATGAGACCCCATCTCTACAAAAAATAAAAAAATAGCCAGGCATAGTGGTACATACCTGTAGTCTCAGCTACTCAGGAGGCTGAGGTTAGAGGATAGTTTGAACCTAGGAGGTTGAAGCTGTGGTGAATCATGATTGTATCACTGCACTCCAGCTTGGGTAACAGAGTGAGACCATTTCTAAAAATTAAAAAAAAAAAAAAAAAAAGCAGCTGGATGCAGTGGGTAGCACCTGTAATCCCAGCTACTTGGGAGGCTGAGGCAGGAGGATCAGGAGGTCAGGAGTTGGAGACTGTCCTGGGCAACTTAGCAAGATCTCCATCTCTAAAAAGAAAAAAGAAAAGGAAGAAGAAGAAAAAGCAAATGTAAACAGCATGACTACCTCTAAGGCTGAGGGAGAACATCCAAGGGAGTAACAAACTTGGAAGAGATCTCAACCCTGAGGCTAAAATTCAGACCCCCTTGGAGAGGTTGGGGCTGTAGCTAGATGGCAGAGAAATGATATGTGTAAATGGCAGAGGAATTCACTGGAGTGCTGCAGCTAGAGGTGGTGTGCAGCTGCAGGTGGGGATGGTGAGCTGGAAGCCATCTACTAGGGTGAGGTGGAAGCTTACTGGAGAGTGAGTGCCAATGGGACTCCATAGGTGACACCATAAGAACAAGATCTAGAACAAGGAGATCTAGGAAGGGCAGCTACTGCCTCTGCTATGCCTGCAGTGTCTCTCTAGTGCCCTCTACTGATAGGCCTAACACTGCACCAGCTGGCAAATGAGAAATGTTCATGGGATCCAGATCCAGATCAGTAACTCCAAACGAGAAAAAGAAAGACTGCTTTGGACTAAGGAGCAATAAATTGATAATTGGCACAGTGTTACCCTACCTTTTTTTTTTTCCCCATTCACAGCTATACTGTCAATATCCATTCATGCTCTATATGTATGATTATTGGACATTCTATTTTGATACACTCCCTGGTTTTCTTTTCCTTTCATTGTTTTGGGGCTATTTTATAGCTCTGTAAGTTGTAGAAAACTACTAACAGTGCAAAGGATTTTAGTTCATAGAAATGAAAATTATTTGTGTCTGGTGGAATATAGTAGATTAACCACCCTGTGGTTAGACCATTTTCCATCTTTTAAATAAATGCATTCTAGCATTCCTTGTTGCCTGTTTACGTGTGGTTTTTTGAATTATCCTTTGATCTAGTTGTAACATCTTACTGGTTCCCTCATTAATTAATGAGGTAAATAAAACCTATCACACATATTCATTTTGTATTTGTATGTGAGTTATAATTTACCTTCTAAAAAATTATACTTGAAATAAGCCAGTCACAAAATGGCAAATATCGTATGATTCCACTTGTATGAGGTGCCTGGCATAGTCAAATTCATAGAGACAGAAAGTAGAACAGTGGTTGTCAGGGCCTGGAGGGCAGGAAGGAAAGAATGAGGAGTTATTGCTTAATGGGTACAGAATTTCAGTTTGGGAGGATGAAAATGTTCTAGAGATGGGTGGTGGTGATGGTTGCACAACAATATGAATGTACTTCATGCCAGTGACTGTACACTTAAAAATGATTAAAATGATAAATTTTACATTATGCATATTTTACTACAATTTTAAAAATTAAAATAAAAAAATTTTAAGACTGAGTTTATTAATTGCTTTTCAAATTCAGTCACAGTTTACTAAATAGTCTGTTAGCTAAAGTCTAAATTGTAAAGTTAACCTCCAACAACTTGTATATTAAATCATGGGGGAAAAAATAAAATGGCTAACATTTAAAAATAAACACATATTACAAGCAAAGAGAAAATATGTAGCCAACCTACTACAGCCCTGGTTTTTTTTTTTTTTTTTTTGAGACAGAGTCTTGCTCTGTCGCCCAGGCTGGAGTGCAGTGGCGCGATCTCGGCTCACTGCAAGCTCCACTTCCCGGGTTCACGCCATTCTCCTGCCTCAGCCTCTCCGAGTAGCTGGGACTACAGGCGCCCGCCATCACGCCCGGCTAATTTTTTTTTGTATTTTTAGTAGAGACGGGGTTTCACCGTGGTCTCGATCTCCTGACCTCGTGATCCGCCCGCCTCGGCCTCCCAAAGTGCTGGCATTACAGGCTTGAGCCACCGCGCCCGGCCGAGCCCTGTTCTTTAACTGATGAGGAGGCCATGGTTGATATTTATGACCTTCTTCTGCTACCTACTCTGTATTCCCTTTGCCCTCAGCCAGAAGCTCAGCTGGTCAGGTGTCTTAGTGGAGTGACCTAAACTTTCATTTCTAAATTGTCTGAGTCTTAATATTCCAGCCTCTATTTTTTTTGTGTGTGTGTGTGTGACAGTTTTCAGTTAATATTTTTTCTTGGGCATTGATACGGTTTAAATTTGTCCTCCAAAGTTTTTATGTTGAAAACTTTTTTTACGAGAAGGAGTTTCACTCTTGTTGCCCAGGCTAGAGTGCAATGGCGCGATCTCGGCTCACCACAACCTCCACCTCCAAGGTTCAAATGATTCTCCTGCCTCAGCCTCTGGAGTAGCTGGGATTACAGGCATGTGCCACCATGCCTGGTTAATTTTGTATTTTTAGTAGAGACGGGATTTCTCCATGTTGGTCAGGCTGGTCTGGAACTCCCGACCTCAGGAGTGATCCACCTGCCTTGGTGTGCTGGGATTATAGACGTGAGCTGCCCTGGCCTCTCGAAGTGCTGGGATTATAGACAGGAGCCACCACGCCCAGCCATATATTGGAAACTTAATCCCCAATACAACAGTACTATGTTAAAAGGTAGGACTTTTAAGAGGTGATTAGGTGGCCGGGCGCGGTGGCTCATGCCTGTAATCCCAGCACTTTGGGAGGCCGAGGTGGGCGGATCACGAGGTCAGGAGATCGAGACCATCCTGGCTAACACAGTGAAACCCCGTCTCTACTAAAAAATACAAAAAATTAGTGGCGGGCGCCTGTAGTCCCAGCTATTCAGGAGGCTGAGGCAGGAGAATGGCGGGAAACTGGGAGGCGGAGCTTGCAGTGCACTGAGATCGTGCCACTGCACTCCAGCCTGGGCAACAGAGCGAGACTCCTCCTCCTCCTCCTCAAAAAAAAAAAAAAAAAGTGGTGATTAGGTAATGGGAACTCTACCCTCATGAATGGATTAATGTTGTTATCAAAGGACTGTGTTAGTTATTGAGGGAGTGGTTTGGTTATAAAAGTGAATTTGTTCCCCTTTTGCTCTTGAGCATGCTCTCTAGCCCTGGGATGCCTTCCACCATGTTGTGATGCAGCAAGAAGGCCCTCACCAGATGAAGGCTCACAATCTTTGACTTCCTAGCCTCCAGAACTGCAAGCTAAATAATTTCTTCTATTTACAAATGATCTAGTTTGTGGCATTCTTATTATAACAGCACAAAATGGATTAAAACAAAAAGTTGGTACCAAGATTGGAGTTGTTGCTATAATAAATACTTGAAAATGTGGAAGTAGCTTTGGAACTGGGTAATAGGTAGAGGCTAAAAAGATCTGGAGCAGCAGGCTAGAAAAAGACTAGATTGCTGTAAATGGAGTATTAAGGGTGATTCTGGTGAGGGCTCAGAAGAAGAGGAGAGCTGCAGGGAAGGGCTGAGACTAATTATAGATTACTTAAGTGACCATGATTAGAATATTGGTGGAAATATGGACAGCAGAGGCCAATCTGATGAAGTCTTACATGGAAAAGAGGAATACCTTATTGGAAACTGGAGTAAAGGCCATCCCTGTTATGAAATGGCAAAGAACTTGGCTGAGTTGTGTTCATGCCCTGGACTTTACAGAAGGCAGAATTTAAGAGTGATAAGCTAGGATATCTGATGGAAGAGATTTTTTCTTGTTGTTGTTTTTAAGACAGGATCTTGCTCTGTCACCCAGGCTGGAATGCAGTGGTGTGATCATAGCTCATTGCAGCCTCAAACTCCTGGGCTCAAGCAATTCTCTCAGCTCAGTCTCCTGAGTAGCTGGGACTACAGATGCACTCCCCAACACTCAGATAATTTTTAAATTTTTTGTAGAAACAGGGTCTCACTTTGCTGCCCAGGCTGGTTTTGAACTCCTGGGCTCAACTGAACTCCCTGCCTTGGCTTCCTAAAGTGCAGGCGTTATAGTTGTTAGCCACCACACCCAGCTGGGTAAAATAAATTTCTAAGAAAAATATTTTTAGGATCTGTGTAGCTACTTTTAACCACATACAGTAAGATATAAGAGGAAATAAATGACTTAAGATGGAATTCATAATTTAAAAAGAAGCAGAATGGGGCCAGGCGCAGTAGCTCATGCCTGTAATCCAAGCACTTTGGGATGCTGAGACAGGCGGATCACTTGAGGTCAGGACTTCAAGACCAGCCTGGCCAACATGGTGAAACCCCATCTCTACTAAAAATACAAAAAAATTAGCCAAGACTGGTGGTGCATGCCTGTAATCCCAGCTACTCAGGAGGCTGAGGCAGGAGAACCACTTGAACTCGGGAGGTAGAGGTTGCAGTTAGTCAAAATCATGCCACTGCACTCCAACCTGGGTGACACAGCAAGACTCCTTCTCAAAAAAAAAAAAAAAGAAAAAAAGAAAAAAAAAGCAGAATGGATGGAAAGATTTGAAAAATTTCAGCCTGGTCATGTAAAAAATGAAAAAGTGTGTTCAAGAGTTCAAGAGAGAATACTAAGGATATGGCCAAGTGACCATTTGCTAAGGAGTTTAGTACATATAGAATAAAAAAGGAGAGAAAAGGATCTCTCTCTCTCTCTCTCTCTCTCTCTCCCCGCCCCCCTCTCCTGGAACTGGGATACTCTCCTCCTCCTGCCTTTGGACATCAGAATTCCAGGCTCTCTGATTATGGGACTCCAGGACTTACACCAATGCCCCCAGGTTCTCAGGCCTTTGGCCTTGGACTGTGTATTACACCATCAGCTTCCCTGGCTCTGAGGATTTTGAACTTGGACTGAGTCACACTACCAGCATCTTAGGGTCTCCAGCTTGCAGATGGCCTGTCATGGGATTTCTCAGTCTCCATAATCATGTGAGCCAATTCCTCTAATAAATCTCCCCATATCACGCGCGCGCGCGCGCACACACACACACACACACACACACACACACACAACACACGGTTGGTTCCGTCTCTCTGGAGAACCCTGACTAATACAGGCATGGAAGTATTAAGAGATGTCCCAGGAAATTCCCTGGGTTCCATACATAGTTCTGTTTGTACTCGTGGTTTAGCAGTAACCTAAGTTCCCCTTTGGTGGTTGGGAGCAATCACCAGCAGTATAGAAACCACTTATTCTACCTGTTGATTTGTGACATAAGCAGCCCAAGACGGTCAGGTGATATCCTCATCTTCCAGTGTAGTGGACTGGACATATTGTTATATTTCTAATGGAAACATTTCTCTCTTGAGAACAAAAGCTTTCACATCAGCAAGTCTTAGAGTTGCCAGGATAGGAAGAAACAGTTTATAAGTGGGTTATTTGATACAGTAGTGAAAGGAGCCACTCTCACTCATACTCCTTGATTCCTGGACTCTTGTTCTGGCTGTGGAGGAGATGGCACTACATCACGGTCTCTGATTCAAAGCATATACAGCATCTTCTAAGTCAGAATCTGATCTTTAAAAGTGTGGTTTCGGCCGGGCGCGGTGGCTCAAGCCTGTAATCCCAGCACTTTGGGAGGCCGAGGCGGGCGGATCACGAGGTCAGGAGATGGAGACCATCCTGGCTAACACGGTGAAACCCCATCTCTACTAAAAAAAAAATACAAAAAAAAATTAGCCGGGTGTGTTGGCGGGCGCCTGTAGTCCCAGCTACTTGGGAGGCTGAGGCAGGAGAATGGCATGAACCCGGAGGCGGAGCTTGCAGTGAGCCGAGATCAGGCCACTGCACTCCAGCCTGGGTGACAGAGCAAGACTCCGTCTCAAAAAAAAAAAAAAAAAAGTGTGGTTGCACATCTGGCACTGCTGTGGTCTAAATGTTTATGTCCCCCCCAAAATTCATATGTTGAAATCCTTACCCCCAAGGTGATAGTATTTGGAAGTGGGGCTTTTGGGAGATGATTAGGTCAGGAGGGCATAGCCCTCATGAATGGGATTAGTGCCCTTATAAATAAAAAAAGGACTGAGAGAGACCTGTCACCCCTTCTGCCATGTGACGTTAGAGTGAAAAGAAGGCTGTCTATCCAGAAGAGACATCTCACCAGACAGAGAAATGGATGCTACCTTGATCTTGCATTGCATAATGACATATTGGTCAATGATGGATGGTCCCATATGATTATAGTAGAGTTGAAAAATTCCTATACCTACTGATAGTGCAACACATTACCTTTTCTATGTTTATACAAATACTTATCATTTCAACTGCCAATGGTATTCAGTACAGTAGCATGCTGTAAAGGTTTGTAGCCTAGGAGCAACAGGTTATCTCACATGGCCTAGGGGTGTAGGAGGCTATACCATCTAGGTTTGTGTAAGCACAGTCTAAGATGTTCACAATGACAAAATCACCTAACAACACACTTCTTAGAAGGTATTCTTGTTTTTATGTGATATATGACTGTAAATTCCTTCCTTCCTTTCTTTTTCTTTCTCTTCCTCCCTCCCTCCCTTCCTTCCTCCTTCCTTCCCTTCTCCTTCCTCCCTCCCTCCCCCTCTCTCTTCCCTCCCTCCCTCTTTTTTTCTTTCTTTTTCTTTCTTTCTCTCCCTTTTTCTCTCCTTTCTCTTTCTCTCTCTTCCTCTCTTTCTCTCTCCTTCCTTCCTTCCTTCCTTCCTTCCTTCCTTCCTTCCTTCCTTCCTCTCTCTCTCTCTCTCTCTTTCCTCTTTTTTGAAGACAGGGTCTGATTCTGCTGCCCCGGGTGCAGTGAAGTGGCATGATCATAGCTCACTGCAGCCTCGAATTCCTGGGCTCAAGGGATTCATTCACCTCAACCTCCTGAATAGGAAGGGCTACAGGCACACGCCACCAAGCCCAGCTAATGTTGTTATTTTTTTGTAGAAATGGTATCTTACTATGTTGCCAGGCTGGTCTCAAACTCCTGGCCTTAAGAAATCTTCCCACCTTGGCCTCCCAGTGTTAGGATTGTAGGCTTGAGCCATCACACCCAGCCGTGATTGTAAATTTCTCTTGTTTATAAACCATCTAGTCCATAGTATTTTCTTATTGGAGCTCAAACAGACTAAGACAGGCAGCATAAATGAGTTTTCAGTAAGCAATTTTGCCTTTAAGTTAGGGGAGCCACTTCTAGATGATGCAGTATCCGCATTCTATAAACATGAGTTCACTGCTGTATTCCCATTACCATGAAATGAGTTTCTTGAGCAGAAGCAGTGTTCTGTGGAATACCATGATGGTGGACAAGGTATTCTGAGTCTGTGGAGGTTCTGGCAGAATCATTATGAATAGAAAAGGCATTTATACCCAGAATGTGTCAATTCTAACGAGAATGAATTTCTGCCCTCTCAGTAATGGAAGAGTTCCAGTATAATCAGCCTGCTACCAGACAGCTGCTAATCATATGGCAATGGTGCCATATCGGGGTCAGTGTTGGCATCTGCTGTTGGCAGATAAGGTGCTCAGCAATAGTGTCAGCCTGGCTAACCTTGGTTAGGAGCTTCAGGAGAAGCTGTTGTTGAGTCCATGTCTAGCCTCCATTCCTGCTATCATGACCACTTTATTCATGTGCCCACTGAGTAAACAATGAGTGTCTGGAAAAAGGTTTTTTTTTTTTTTGCATCCACATAGTATGTCATTTTGTCCTTTTGGTTATTCAGAGCATCCTCTGCTGTGCATTTCCCTTGATGAGCATTCACATAGACACACATGTCTTTGGAGTCTATGTCCTTTCCAAGAGGTGCATCAACATACCTATTCCCCATACTTCTTTGTCACCAGTCTTTCAATCATCTTCCTTCCTTGACCATCCAACCAAATTCTTAGCAACTGCACATAAATCAATGGAAGTACATACTTCTGTCCTCTTGTTCCAGACAAAGTAGATGTATTACTTTCCTAGGGCTGCTGTAACAAATGACAACAAACCAAGTGCCTTAAAGCAACAGAAATGTATTGTCTCATAGTTCTGGAGGCCAGAAGTCTGAAAGCAAAATGTCATCAGGCCATGCTGTCTCTCAACCCTCTAGGGGAGAATTGTTCATTCCCTCTTCTTAGCTTCTGGTGGTTGCTGGCACTCCCTGGTGTTCCTTAGCTTGTAGACATATCACTGCAACCTCTGTCTCCATCATCACATGGCATTTTCCTTGTATATCTGAGTCCAAATTTCTCTCTTCTTTTTTATTTATTTTTTTCTTTTGAGACGGAGTTTCAGTCTTGTTGCCCAGGCTGGAGTGTAATGGTACAATCTCAGCTCACCACAACCTCCGTCTCCTGGGTTCAAGCGATTCTCCTGCCTCAGCCTCCCGAGTAGCTGGGATTACAGGCATGCGCCACCATGCCCAGCTAATTTTGTATTTTTAGTAGAGATGGGGTTTCTTTCTCCATGTTGATCAGGCTGGTCTTGAACTCCCGACCTCAAGTGATCCGCCTGCCTCAGCCTCCCAAAGTGCTGGGATTACAGGGCGTGAACCACCGTGCCCAGCCTTCCCTCTTTTAAGTACATCAGTCATTGAATTAAGGCCCACCCTAAAGCCATATGACTTCATCTTTACATCTGCTGTGACTCTATTTCTGAATAATCACATTCACAGGTTTTGGGTGGACATGGAAGTAGCCTGATGTGAAGAGTCAGAACCTAAGGGGGCTAGGAGGATATCTGTTCATGGAAATGGCCCAGCACTGGTGCTGGAGCCCAAGAAAGGAGAGGAAGTCATCCATACATGGGAGCAACCTGGTGTGGGAAGTCAGAACTGGAGTGGGTGATGGAGGGTGCTTATACAGGGGGGCAGCTCAGAGAACACAAGAGCACAAATAGTATGGGAGGGCTTTCACCCACGAGCCTGCGGTGGCCTAGTATTGCATATCAGAATACAATGAGGTAAGGAGGATGTCTGCATGGGGAGGGAATGGAAGAGGTGATGGGAGGTTGGTCATATTCAGGAAGATTAACATATTCAGGTAAATTAGTATGTCAAAGATAATGTGGGTCAGGTTTCTCAGTGTCAGAGAAGGGATTAAAGTACAGAAATAGAGAAAACTAGTCATCCGTCCCCGCAGTGAGCCTGTTTGCATTGACTGCCCAGAGTCTGCAAATCCTCCACTCCAAGCCTGTCCGGACTCCCCCGACCCCAGCTTTCTCTCCTTTGAAAACACTAAGAATAATGTCACTGTATCAGTTTTTATTAGAGCCAATCACCTATCATGCCTGGAACAGGGGTCGTACCCAGATTGCCCTCAGTTCCAATAATCACCAAGTGCACATCTATAAGAAGAACGGAGCCGGGCGCTGTGGTTCAGGCCTATAATCCCAGCACTTTGAGAGGCCTCGGCAGGTGGATCACGAGGTCAGGAGTTCAAGACCAGCCTGGCCAACATGGTGAAACCCCATCTCTACTAAAAATACAAAAATTAGCTGGGCGTGGTGGCGGGCACCTGTAATCCCAGCTACTCGGGAGGCTGAGGCAGGAAAATTGCTGGTACCCAAGAGGTGGAGGTTGCAATGAGCCGAGATCGTGCCACTGCACTCCAGCCTGGGCGATAGAGCCAGACTGTGTCTCAAAAAAAAAAAAAAAAAAAACAAAGGAAGAAGAAGAACGAGAGCCGGTGGGTGAAAGCTCATGAACTCAAGGAGCACAACAGACATATCACAGGTATTGACTGGGCTCCCAAGAGCGACCGCATCATCACTTGCGGGGCAGACCACAATGCCTACGTCTGGAGTCAGAAAGATGGTGTCTGTAAGCCAACCCTGGTGAGCCTGAGAATTAACTGTGCAGCTACTTTTGTGAAGTAGTCCCCACTAGAGAACAAATTTGCTGTGGGAAGTGGAGCATGATTCATTTCTGTTTGTTACTTTGAGTCTGAAAATGACTGGTGGGTGAGCAAGCACATTAAAAAGCCAATTCGCTCCACAGTCCTCAGCTTGGATTGCCATCCCAACAACGTTTTGCTGGCAGCAGGATCATGTGACTTCAAATGCAGACTCTTTTCTGCCTACATGAAAGAAGTGGATGACAGCTACTCGGGAGGCTGAGGCAGGAGAATGGCGTGAACCTGGGAGAGTTCGTAGTGAGCCGAGATCGTGCCACTGCACTCCAGCCTGGGTGACAGAGGGAGACTCTGTCTCAAAAAAAAAAAAAAAAAAGTGGATGAAAAGCCAGTCAGTATGCACCGGGGCAGCAAGATACTCTTTGGGCAGCTGATGTCAGAGTTAGGTGGCAGTGGCACTGGTGGCTGGGTCCACGGGGTCAGCTTCTCTGCCAGTGGGAGCCGCCTGGTCTGGGTCAGCCACAACAGCACCGTGTCTGTTGCTGATGCCTCAAAAAGTGTGCAGGTCTCACACAGAGTTCCTGCCGCTCCTGAGTGTTTCATTTGTCTCAGAGAACAGCGTAGTGGCTGCTGGCCATGACTGCTCCCCATGACTGCTGCCCAACGCTCTTTACGATGACCGAGGTTGCCTGACCTTCATCTCCAAGTTGGACATTCCAAAACAGGGCATCCAATGCAACATGTCTGTCATGAATGCTTTCACAACATGGACAAGAGGGCCATGACTGAGGACCGCAACACGGCCTTGGAGATGCTGCACCCAAATAGCATCACTCAAGTCTCTATGAGGTGGGCAAGCAAGATTGTTGCAAATTTTGCACTACTGGCATCGATGGAGCCATGACAATTTGGAATTTCAAGACTCTCGAGTCTTCCATCCAGGGCCTCTGGATGTGAAACTGAGTGAGCTTCCGCCATCCAGCACAACAAACTGTGGAAGATCACAGCTGTGCTGTGGCATGATGGTGAGGAAGCCAGCCCCAAGGAAACACTGAGAACACATATCACGCCAATACCGTGTGGTTTCGTTTGAATATAAAATTGGTTAAAGTGTTGGTTTTTTAAAAGCAGTGCTTTTTTTTTTTATTGTGACTTCATTCCATTTTTGACCAAAGCTTCCCTTTAAGTAGTTTATTATGGAAAATTGTCACACTAACTTAAAAGACAGTGTGAGGGAGATATGTAAATTGCCCAGTGGAAAATTAAATTAAAAACTGAATGCGGTTTTGAAAAAAAAAAAAAAAGAAAAGCGAAAACTAGAATGAACCTTGTGGATGGATTAGAATTGGAAGTACTGGAGTGACCTAATGGTCTTTAATAGATTAAGATAGATATAAACGTAAACATGTGTACACACATTTACATATATGTTTTCATATCCATATTCATACACATTTATATGTATATACTCATATACATATCTATATGCTCATATGTGTGTGTATACATGCACACACACATGCATTGGTTAGTTCAATCCCCTGAAAGGACCTGGGAGTACTGACATCTCAATAGCAATAGCAAAGCCATACCCAAATATTGGTTTCTAAATACCATTTCGAGAGCAGGCAGAGCAGTTGACTCATGGATACGGAGGCAAGCATTGACTATCAGGAGACCTATTAATTCCAGGGAGGCAGAAGGTGCAGCTGCTTACAGTGAGAACACAGGAACTTGTGGTGATTCAAGGACCAAGCTTTGGGTCCAGACTAAGGGAGGGTTTGATCCCAGCTTTGGATTTACTAGCTAAATGATGTATGGGCAATAGGTTCCTTAACATTTTTGAGTCTCAGTTTCTCCAAATGGGATATTATAAGAATAAAAAGAGACAATGGGCTGGGCACAGTGGCTCATGATTGTAATTCTGACACTTTGGGAGGCCGAGGCAGGAGGATCACTTGAGGGCAGGAGTTTAAGACCAGCCTGGGCAATGTAGTGAGACTCTGTTTTTTTTTTTTGTTTGTTTGTTTGTTTGTTAAAAAAGCTTGAGTGCGGTGGCTCACGCCTGTAATCCCAGCACTTTGGGAGGCTGTGGTGGGTGGATCACCTGTGGTCAGGAGTTCGAGGCCAGCCTGACCAACATGGAGAAACTTTGTCTCTACTAAAAATACAAAAAAAAAAAATTATCTGGGTGTGGTGGCACATGCCCGTAATCCCAGCTACTTGGGACGCTGAGGCAGGAGAATCACTTGAACCCAGGAGGCAGAGGTTGTGGTGAGCCAAGATCACACCATTGCACTCCAGCCTGGGCAACAAAAAGCAAAACTCCGTCTCAAAAAAACAATTTTTTTTTCTAAATAGCCAGGCATGATAGTGCATGCCTGTAGTCCCAGCTGCTTGGAAGGCTGAGGTGGGAGGATCACTTGAGCCCAGGAGGTTAAGGCTGCAGTGAGCCATGATTGTGCCACTGCACTCCAGCCTGGGCACACAGCAAAACCCTGTCTCTAAAAAAGAAAAGAGAGAGAGAGAGACAGACAGACAGAGAGACAGAGAATATAAGTAAATGTCTGGCATGTTGTGAGCACTCAGTATTCTCACCTGGAACACCAGGAAGGCATGCTGCAGCAGCAAAACTCATCAAAGAAATAAGAAAAAACCCTCAGCAAGCTTTCCAAAATCTTCATCTGAGCTCAGAAGGCCAGGGACTTGGTAGAGTTCCAGGGGATTTCCAGTCCCATATACCAGCCATGAAACTAAGATGCAGCCCTTTTATGTTAATTAAGCCTAGTAATACAATTTGAGGTAGGAGATCTGTCTGATCTGTGTGTTGGGTATTCCCAAGAGTGGGGGTGTAGGATGAGAGGAATTATGCCAATCTGATTTTATTCCACAAAACTAAGAAGCAGGGAAAATTCCTATGAAAAGGCTGGGATCTCACCACTGTTCAAAAAAGAGCCAGTCTAAGTCTCCTCCATCCCAGACAATGCTTACATCCAACCTGTCACCAAGCCTTCCGCCTCTATTTCCTCACAGCTGTTCTGTTCCTCTGCATCTCAAAGCCATTCCTTGGTTTCAGCCCTCAATTCTGACTTGGTTATCTCATGCAAAACTTTCTTTTTTACTTTTTTTTTTGTTTTTGAGATGGAGTTTCACTCTGTCGCCAGGCTGGAGTGCAGTGGTGTGGTCTTGGCCCACTACAACTTCTGCCTTCCAGGTTCAAGCAATCCTCCTGCCTCAGCCCCCTGAGTAGCTGGGACTACAGGTGCAAGCCACCACGCTCAGCTATTTTTTTTTTGTATTTTTAGTGCAGAAGGGGTTTCACCATGTTGGCCAGGATGGTCTTGATCTCGTGACCTCCCAAAGTGCTGGGATTACAGACATGAGCCACTGTGCCTGGCCTCATGCAAAACTTTCTAACTTGTCTTCCTGCCCCTAGCTTTTATGTCCTCTAAACCATTCTCCGTCTTGCCATGGACTGGTTTCCCTTTTTCTAAGCATAAATCTGGTTATGCCACAGCACACTGACTTCTCAAATCCTGTTTCTTCCAGGATCAACTTCGCACTTCTTAGATGGCATTCGATGACCTCCCAACAAATAATCTGCTACAACCAATAGAGGTCATTCACACCCTGTCCCTTGGGATGATATTTACACAATTCTACCTAAGCACTTTCCCTAGGTCTTCCTTCTTTTTCCGTTTTGCAAAAGATTGTTACTTTTTATATTCTGCCATTAAGAACATTTTAATTTTTAATTTTTTTTGAGACAGAGTCTTGCGCTGTCGCCCAGGATGGCGTGTAATGGTGCGATCTCAGCTCACTGCAACCTCCGCCTCCCGGATTCAAGTGATTCTCCTGCCTCAGCCTCCCGAGAAGCTGGGATTACAGGCGCAAGCCACCACACCCGGCTAATTTTGTGTTTTTAGTAGAGACGGGAACTCCTGGTCTCAAGTGATCTGCCCACCTCGGCCTCCCAAAGTGCTGAGATTACAGGCGTGAGGACCCACACCCAGCTTCATCTTGTGTTTTGAAGAACAGAGAAATTCAGCTTGCAGGCAGAAGGGGCAAGTGCACAGAGAGAAGCAGAAATGAAATGCAGTGGAGTGCTCCTTCTACTTCTTATTTCAGTCTCTGCCTGAGGGCTGGCTGCATTCCTGTGCTTGTGTCCAATGAGATAAGCCAGTATCCTTATTATAAATCCCACTTTCAGTTTAAATTAGTTCCCTAGAAGTTCTGCTGTTTTTAACCAAATAACCCAAATAACCTTTTCTTTTTTTTTTTTAGTCTTCCTCTGTTGCCCAGGCACCCGGCTCCAAATCACCTTAATTTAAGGAATTATGATCATCTTTCTGGGCAAAGAGCTTGTGACTTTATCATGTGGCTCAGGGTATCTCTAGGCTTTATTTACTGTAAGCCTTGCAGAGAATCTGCCACAGTTGGGCAGGGGATTTGACGTGTTGTAAGCAAGGACTGATAGAAGGGTGTGTAGTTGGTTCATACAGAGTTTAGTAGGATGTTTCACTTTCACGAGGCTTATAGTAAGCATTAATAAATATTTGAACAGAGGAGTATTCCATACCTCATAAATCTAAATCTGATAAAAAATTAGAATTTAAAGTGATTGTTAATAGCTATTGTGTCACACTGAGGTATACAAACTCAGTGATCATCCTTAATTGTTGCGCCTGTGGTCACTGTATTGGGGTATCAGCTGTATATTTATTTACCAGCTGACTTCTACCTTCCTGCAGCCAGTGTGCTGTATGTTATGTAGGAAAATTCTAGTGCTGACACAGGAGACCGCTCAAAGAAGCTTTTGAGAAGTTGCAAACAGCTTGGGACCTGAACAAGCACTTTTGCTTAGAATCTTTACTTTGATTTTGACACCTTCAGCCAAGTGTTGGCATCTTGAGAATACTCTTTCATCACTTCTTGACCCAGCTCCTCATATGTGATGGTGTTAGCTTGGCTAAGTTGGAACTATAGTTCCCAGAATCCCCTTCCCTGAATAATTTGTGTTAAAGTTAGAAAAAGAGGAGCCTGCATGAGATATGGGTCATGGGAGGTAGATGTGAACCAGCAGCCATTCTATGGGAGAAGGACACAGAGAGATTGGCATATCCCAACTTGTCCCCACTCCCCACCATATTGAGAGACAGGTAAAGGTGGGAGTGAGTTCCATATGTCCTTGCTCTCTGCTCCACACCAAGTACAAGCACTTCCTCCCAAGTACAAGCCCTGATCACTAAGAGGGATCCCGCTGAGAGGTTCCACTTGACGGCTGGAAGCCTGGCTTCTCACACTGGAACTTGCCCACCTGTGCCAGGTGGGCTGGTTAGTGACTTTTCTTTGATCCTCCGATGTCTGAGAATTCAGAACCTGAATTCTCCAGATTCTACAACAATAGTGGGTAGTAGTCATGTCTTGTTTGCTATCCCAGAAGTTATCACAGCTTCTAGCATATAATTAATTCTCAATAAACATTTACTAAATAAATGATCTTTAGGAGGGAGGGAGAGAGAGAGTAACGTGGGGGGAGAGAGAAAGAAAGAGAAACAGAGAGAGAGTGAGAGAGAGAGTGTAAGTGTACTTCTCTTATTGAAGTGGCCCAGATGGTGGAAATTCTTATCTGCACACCTTTGGCTAAGAGGAAAAGGTGCTTTCCAATCTCATATTACTTACTTTTAAAAATAATTCCACAAGGCATATTCCAAAAAAAAAAAAAAAAAAAAAGGCACTGTTGAAATAGAGAAACGAAAGTAGCTTGCTTGCTTAAGATCCCAGGGCAAGAGAGAAAGTAAATCAAAATAGAACTTGTAGTTACGTTTTCCTTAAGTATAATGCAAATCTACTCAGCAGTTCACTCAATTTTATCTCCCTCCCTTTATCAAACCCACTTTCTTTCATCATCACTTCTTCTGCCCCTGCCCATAAACACACATATATACTCATCCAAACACCAGCAACATATATGTGTGTGTGTGTGTGTATGTATATATATATGTTGAAAGTATAGTTCTCCAAAGAGGAATACATTCAAAACAATTCAACAGATACTTACTGAGCATCTATGTGTAAGAAAAATTGTGCTCTCTGCAGGCAAAGCAAGGATGAGTAGGGAGCAAATGTGTTGTGGCCCTCCCACTGGAGAAACTTTATACAAATTATTTGATGTTATACCATTTCTTTTTTTTTTGCTTTTTTTTTTTTTTTTTTTTTTTCTGAGGCACAGTCACCCAGGCTGGAGTGCAGTGGCGTGATCTCGGCTCACTGCAACCTCTGCTCCTCAGGTCAAGCAATTCTCCTGCCTCAGCCTCCTGAGCAGCTGGGATTACAGGCGTGCGCTACCATGCCTGGCTAATTTTTTGTATTTTTAGGATAGACGGGGTTTTGCCATGTTGGTCTCAAACTCCTGGCCTCAAGTGATCCACCCGCCTTGGCCTCCCAAAGTGCTGGGATTACAGACGTGAGGCACCGCACCCAGCCTGATGTGATACCATTCTTGGTTATTACCAAACTCCTGTCCTTAAACAGTGCCCTGTCTCTTTTTCATTCCTCCCTTGAGTCTTTGGGTTGTGTTTCCTCATGAAAATACTCCCAAAGTAGCTTAATGAGATTTAGCAGAAACAGATCTTCCAGGTCATGGCCCATCCAAGACAACATTTTTTTAAACTTCTATTTTAAGTTCAGGGGTTCATGTGCAGGATGTGAAGGTTGGTTACATGTGTCATGGGGGTTTGGTACACAGATTGTTTCATCACCCTGGTATTAAGCCTAGTATCCATTATATCTAGTTATAATATTTTTCCTGATCCCCTCCCTCCTCTCCAAGAGAACATTTTATTATTCCCTAGGCAGATGGTTCTTAACATTTGCCAGTAAACCTTTAACTGGGAAGCCTCTTTAAAATGCAGAATCCTGGGCTCCACTCCCTATCGCCCTTTTCCCTATTAAAATTCAAGATGCCTAGGAAATTTGTATTTTTCACAAGACTCTAAGTGATCATCTCACACCAGTGGTCTCTGGGCCACTCTTGGAGAAATGTCCAAAAACATCTGACAGAGAATCACCTTAAACACTTATTTGTAAAAAGCTGATTCTTTTTTTAAATTTTTATTTATTTATTTTAATATTTATTTATTTATTTATTTATTTTTGAGATGGAGTCTTGCTCTGTCACCAAGGCAGGAGTGCAGTGGTGCAATATTGGCTCACTGCAGCCTCCGCCCCCTGGGTTCAAGCACGTCTCCTGCCTCAGCCCCCCAGTAGCTGGGATTACAGGTGTGCACTACCATGCCTGGCTAATTTTTGTATTTTTAGTAGAGATGGGGTTTTGCCACGTTGGCCAGGCGGGCCTCAAATTCCTGACCTCAAGTGATCTGCCTGCCCTGGCCTCCCAAAGTGCTGGGATTACAGGTGTGAGCCACCGTGCCCAGCCAATTTTTTTTTTTTTTTTTTTTTTTTAGATCTTCTTGCTGTGTTGCCCAGGCTGGAGTGTAGCGATGCAATCTCGACTCCCTGCAACCTTCACCTCCTCCCCAGTTCAAGCAATTCTCATGCCTCAGCCTCCCAAGGAGCTGGTATTACAGACATGCACCACCACACTCAGCTAATTTTTGTATTTTTGGTAGAGATTAGGTTTTGCCATTTTGCCCAGGCTGGTCTCGAACTCCGAGCCTCAAGCAATCTGCCTGCCTTGGCCTCCCAAAATGCTGAGATTACAGGCCTGAGCCACCATGCCTGGCCTAAAAAGCTGATTCTTGATCCTTGGCCCATACTATCTGAATCAGAATATTTGAGGTCAGAGCCTGGTAATATGCATTTTAACGTCATTCCCCACTTAATTCTTATGGAGTCCAGAGAGCTTCCTCTGAGAAGTATTGTTCAATCTACTCTACATTAAAGGCCATAAAAGCCCTCTGCAGAGAGAAATAGAAACATGCAGGGCCCTCCTCTTTAATAAACATTGATTTTAAAATCCTTCCTAATCATTAGAATTTGTTCCCAGTTTATTGCGGATCTGAGCATATCCTGGGAAATGGCTGAGTTCTGAAGGTCAGTGGCCCTTATGCCCTCTGAGGTGGTCAGGATTGCTGATGGGCCCATCCCAGCTAGCCCTGGTTTGCTAACTAATCATCTTCTGGTTCATCAAACAGGAATCAGAACCTCAGGGCCAGGAGCGGTGGCTCACGTGGGTAATCCCAGCACTTTGGGAAGCCAAGGTAGGTGGATAACTTGAGGTCAATAGTTCAAGACCAGTCTGGCCAATACGGTGAAACCCTGTCTCTACTAAAAATACAAATACAAAAGTTAGCTGGGCGTGATGGTGGGTGCCTGTAATCCCAGGTACTCGGGAGGCTGAGGCAGGAGAATTGCTTGAACCTTGGAGACAGAGGTTGCAGCGAGCCAAGATTGTGCCATTGCACTCCAGCCTGGGCAACAGAGCGAGACTATGTCTCAAAAAAAAGAAAAAAAAAAAAAAAAAGAACCTCAGAAGCCTAAGTGGTGTTCAGAACCATCTTCCAGGATAGTGGGGACTGTGGTTTTTCTGGGGCCAACCTCAGATCACCACTTGTCTTCCCAACTCTACCCCAAAACTCTGTCTAACATTTCATACCAGATGCAAGGTTTCTTTTCTTCCTTGAGACAGGATCTTGCTCTGTCACCCAAGCTAGAGTGCAATGGTGCCATCATAGCTCTCTGCAGCCTTAATCTCCGGGGCTCAAGCAATCTTCCCACCTCAGCCTCCCAAGTACCTGGGACTACAGGCATGCAACCGCCACATCTGGCTATTTTATTTATTTATTTATTTCGAGATGGAGTCTCTGTTGCCCAGGACAGAGTGCAGTGGCGTGATCTCGGCTCACTGCAACCTCCACTTCCCGGGTTCAAGTGATTCTCCTGCCTCAGCTTCCTGAGTAGCAAAGACGACAGGCATGTGCCACCATGCTGAGCTACTTTCGTTTTGTATTTTTAGTAGAGACAGGGTTTCACCATGTTGACCAGGCTGGTCTCAAACTCCTGACCTCAAATGATCCACCTGCCTCAGCCTCCCAAAGTGCTGGGATTGCAGGCATAAGCCACTGCGCCCAGCCTAATTTTAAAATTTTTTAGTAGGGACGAGGTCTCATTATGTTGCCCAGACTGGTCTTGAACTCCTGGGCTCAAAATCCGCCCACCTCAGCCTCTCAAAATGTTAGGATTACAGGCGTGAGTTACCGAAACTGGCCCTCATTTAGTCTCAATTACCTCCTTAAAGGCCTTATCTTCAAATATAATTACATTAGGGGTTAGGGCTTCAACAAATGAATTTTGAGGGGGCACAATTCAGTCCTTAACAGCAGCTATGTGTGGCATGTTGCTGCTTTGTAGCTTTTCTTTTGGAGAATTATGAACTCCAAGTATACTTTTCGAATCTGTAATCATTGGACTTACAAGTATTATTATTATTTAGAGATGGGGCATTTTTATGTGACCCAGGCTGACCTTGAACTCCTGGGCTCAATCACTTCTCCTGCCTCAGCCTCTTGAGTAGCCGGGACTACAGATGTGCACCACTGCTCCCAGCTTACAACTTTTTTTATTTTTTTATTTTTTTGAGACAGAGTCTTGCTCTGTCGCCAGGCTGGAGTGCAGTGGCACGATCTTGGCTCACTGCAACCTCCGCCTCCCAGGTTCAAGCGATTCCCCTGCCTCACCCTCCTGAGTTGCTGGTGAGAGGTGACAACGTGCTAGCTGCCCTCGCTTACTCTTGGCGCCTCCTCGGTCTTGGCGTCCGCCCTGGTCACGCTGGAAGAGCCCTTCTGTCCGCCGCTGCGCTGTGAGGGCCCCTCTCTGGGAATGGCCGAGGCCGGAGCCGGCTCCCTCTACTCGCCGGGAAGTGTGAAGAGAGACGCGCAGGTGGGAGCCAGGGCTGTGCCCGGCACTACCTAGCGGGCGTGGGTTCCGGGTGGGCGCAGGCTCGGCCGGCCCTGCACTCGGTGTGGCCAGCCAGGGCCTGCTGGGCTTGATCGGGGGATGAGCTCTCTCTGGGCAGCCGGAGTGTCCAGGCTGGGTGACGCAAAGTCCCAGCGAGTGCCAGTGAGACATGAAGCCGGCTGGGCTTCTGGGACGGGTGGGGACTTGGAGAACTTTTCTGTCTAGCTAAAGGATTGTAAATGCACCAATCAGCACTCTGTGTCTAGCTAGAGGATTGTGGACGCACCAATTGGCACTCTGTGTCTAGCTAGAGGTTTGTGAATGCACCAATCACCACCCTGTGTCTAGCTCAAGGTTTGTAAATGCACCAATCAGCACCCTGTCAAAACGGACCAATCAGCTCTCTGTAAAGTGGGCCAATCAGCTGTCTGTAAAATGGGCCAATCAGCTCTCTGTAAAATTGACCAATCAGCAGGATGTGGGTGGGGTCAGATAAGGGAATAAAGGCAGGCAGAGCCAGCAGTGGCTATTTGTTCCCGTTGTCTTCTGTGATTTGGGAGCTCTGGGCTTGTGGTCTTTGCAATAAATGTTGTTATTGTTCCCTTTTTGGGTCTGTGCCATGTTTATGAGCTGTAATACTTACCGTGATGGTCTTGCAGGTTCACTCCTGAGGCCAGCCAGATCACGAACCCACTGGAAGGAAGGAACAACTCCAGATGCTCAGCTTTTAAGAGCTGTAATACCATGAGGGTCTGCGGCTTCATCCAGCGAGACCAAGAACCCACAGATTCCCGAACACAGTGGGACTGCAGGTGTGCACCACCACACCCAGCTAATTTTTATATTTTTTAGTAGATAAGGGGTTTCATCATGTTGTCCAGGATGGTCTCAATCTCTTGACCTCGTGATCCACCGGCCTTGGCCTCCCAAAGTGCTGGGATTACAGGCGTGAGCCAAGCCACCAGGCCTGGCCACTTACAACATTTTTATAAACAATATATATGTATGTATTTTCTTTTTTTTGAGACTGGAGTCTGGCTCTGTCACCCAGGCTGGAGTGCAGTGGCGTGATCTTGGCTCACTGCAAGCTCCGCCTCCCCGGTTTCCGCCATTCTCCTGCCTCAGTCTCTGAGTAGCTGGGACTACAGGCACCCGCCACCACGACCGGCTAATTTTTTTGTATTTTTGTATTTTGTAATTTTGTATTTTTAGCAGAGGTGGGGTTTCACGGTGGTCTCGATCTCCTGACCTCATGATCCGCCCACCTCGGCCTCCCAAAGTGCTGGGATTACAAGCGTGAGCCACTGTGCCCGGCCTATAAACAATATTTTAAAGCAACAAATCTCCCTTTCCTCATGGAAGAAATGTGAAAATTCTTGAGGCTTTGTTTTCTTGTGAAAATAGCACACAAGGAAAGATGCATAAACATAAATGTATAGTTTAACAAATTATGAGAAGGCAACTATCTCTTTAGCTGCTAACCAGGTTAAGAAATAGAACACTGCCGGCAAGTCAGAAGCCACCAAGTACCTTCCAAATCACAACCTCCTGTCTCCCTTCAAAGGTAGCCACTGTCTTGTCTTTCATGATATTCACCCCATGATATTCACTGTTCTTTATTTTTTTAATTACACTGTTTGGCATACAGGGTCCTCAGTGAAAGAAATAAAGATTCCATATGATTATGGAGCTCAAATTCTAACAATAGATGATGATTGAAACAATGACCGTAAACTATAGGACGTTAGAAGGCGGTAAGTGCTGAAATAGATTAGAGGAGGGTAAGGGGGTTGTCAGCCCAGGTGTCAGAAGTAGCAGTTTTGAAAAGTGTACTTGGCAAAGCCTTGACGGAGGTGGACAGGTTATCTGGATGTTTGGAAGATAGATGTTCAGGTAATAGGAACAGCTAAGGTAAAGGCAAGGTGGTGGCATATTAGTTTCCCAAGGTACCACGCTGGGGGATTCACAATGGAAGTTTGTTCTCTCGCAGTCCTGGAGGCTGCAAGTCTGAGATCAATTTGTCAGCAGTATTGGTGCTTTTTTGGAGGCTCTGAAGAGAGTCTGTTCGTTCTTTTATTTTTGAGGGTCTTATTCTGTTGCCCAGGCTGGAGTTGCAGTGGCATGATCATAGCTCACTGCAGCCTTGATCTCCTGGGCTCAAGAGATCCTCCAGGGGGGAGGGGGGAGGGACAGCATTAGGAGATATACCTAATGCTAAATGACGAGTTAATGGGTGCAGCAAAACAACATGGCACATGGATACATATGTAACAAACCGGCACATGGATACATATGTAACAAACCTGCACATTGTGCACATGTACCCTAAAACCTAAAGTATAGTAATTAAAAAAAAAAAAAAAAAGAGATCCTCCTGCCTCAGCCTCCTGAGTAGCTGGGGACTACAGGTGCATACCACCATGCCTGGCTAATTTTTAATTTTTTTGTAAAAGAGATGGGGTTTCACTATGTTGCCCAGGCTGGTCTTGAACTCCTGAGCTCAAACAATCCTCTTGCTTTGGCCTCCCAAAGAGCTGAGATTACAGGCATGAGCCACCACACCTGGAATAGTACCTTATTTTATTTTATTTTATTTTTTTTGAGATGGAGTCTTGCTCTGTCCCCCAGGCTGGAGTGCAGTGGCGCAATCTCTGCTCACTGCAAGCTCCGCCTCCCGGGTTCACGCCATTCTCCTGCCTCAGCCTCCCAAGTAGCTGGGACTACAGGCTCCTGCCAACACGCCTGGCTAATTTTTTTTTGTATTTTTTTTTTAGTAGAGATGGGGTTTCACCGTGTTAGCCAGGATAGTCTCGATCTCCTGACCTCGTGATCCGCCCGCCTCGGCCTCCCAAAGTGCTGGGATTACAGGCTTGAACCACCGCGCCCGGCCAGTACCTTATTTCTTTTACCTTCTGATCCTTGTCAGCAACCCCTAGCATTCCTTGGCTTGTGGACATATTGCTCCAGGCTCTGCCTCTATGGTCACATGGTGTTCTTTATGTGTATCTATGTGTCATAAGTACACTAGCGATTAGATTTAGGGCCTACTTTAAACCTGATTAGATGAGGTCACCTGCAAAGTTGGCCTGATTAGATGGTCATTTGCAAAGACCCTACTTTTAAACAAGGTCACATTCACAGGTATGGGGAGTTAGGACTTCAACATATCTCTTTGGGGGACACAATTCAACCCATAGCAGGCGGGAATATACTGGGCAGGCTTAAGAAAGAGCACGAAGGTCATGGAAGCAAAAGCAGAGCAAGCAACTGAAGAATGGTATGAGTGGAGATTATAAAAGCTGTGTGTGGCCGGGCGCGGTTGCTCACACCTGTAATCCCAGCACTTTGGGAGGCCGAGGTGGGCGGATCACGAGGTCAGGAAATGGAAACCAACCTGGCTAACACGGTGAAACCCAGTCTCTACTAAAAATACAAAAAATTAGCCGGGCGTGGTGGCGGGCGCCTGTAGTCCCCTCTACTCCGGAGACTGAGGCAGGAGAATGGCGTGAACCCGGGAGGCGGAGCTTGCAGTGAGCCGAGATCGCGCCACTGGACTCTAGCCTGGGCGACAGAGCGAGACTCCGTCTCAAAAATAAAGAAATAAAATAAAGCTCTGTGTGCGTGTGTGTGTGTGTGTGTGTGAGAGAGAGAGAGACGGAAGAGATCAGATATGATCTGTGGGTCATTGTGAGGACTTCGGTTGTTTTCACTGAATGAAAAGGGAACTATTGGCCGGGCGCAGTGGCTCATGCCTGTATTCCCAGCACTTCGGGAGGCCGAGGCGGGTGGATCACTTGAAGTCAGTGATTCAAGACCAGCCTGGCCAACATGGTGAAACCCCGTCTCTACTAAAAATACAAAAATCAGCCGGGTGTGGTGGCATGTGCCTGGTAACCCCAGCTACTCGGGAGGCTGAAGCGGGAGAATCACTTGAACCTGGGAGGCAGAGGTTGTGGTGAGCCGAGATTGCACTGCTGCACTCTAGCCTGGACGACAGAGCAAGACTCCATCTCAAAAAAAAAAAAAGGAACCATTGCAGGATTTGAGCAGAACGACATGATCTGGCTTACAATTTGAACAGCTCACTCTGACTGCTGTGTTGAGGGAAATTGTAATGTCTAAGATTTACCTGTCTGTTGCTAGGATATCTAGCATCAGATACATAGCTTGTCAGAGGTAGGTGCAGGGATCCAAACCCAGGCAGTTTGGTAGCAGGGCCCATGCAGCTGACTTCCTCACTGTGCTGTTAGCTATGGCGTGCCTTTATCCTGGCGTTGAAGTCCAGCGTGATTTCAGGCATAATGGACAGGACAGCTTCTCCACTCTCCCTGCTTCTTCGACTCACCAGCTTTAGATTCCAAAACCATGGAGGGAGCCAAGGTCAGGGCAAGAGTCTTAACCAAGCTGGCCAGAGAAAGAGGGGTCTGGCCTTTTTGTAGTGCACATGGTCTTTCCTCTTGCATTTCTGTGTCCTAATCTTGTGGGTTTTTTTTTTTTTTTATTTTTATTTTTATTTTTTTGAGACAATCTCACTCTGTCACCCAGGCTGGACTACAATGGTGTGGTCTTGGTTCACTGCAACCTCCGCCTTCCGGGTTCCAGCAATTCTGCCTCAGCCTCCTGAGTAGCTGGGACTACAGGCGTGTGCCACCACACCCAGCTAATTTTTAGTAGAGATGGGGGTTTCACTATGTTGGTCAGGCTAGTCTCGAACTCCTGACCTCATGATCCACCCACCTTGGCCTCCCAAAGTGTCGGGATTACAGGCACGAGCCACCACACCACGCCCGGCCCCTAATCTTGTTTTATAAGAACACCAGTCATATTGGATTAGGACCCACACCTGTGACCTTATTTTACCCTAATTACCTCTTTGAAAGGCCCTATCTTCAAATAAAGTCACAGTCTGAGATACTGGGGGTTAGGATCTCAAACATTAATTTTTGGGACCGGGGATACAAATCTCCCAGTAACAGGAACCATCTTAGAATTCTGCCTACTGCCAGGTATGGTGGCTCACTCCTGTAATCCCAGCAATTTGAGAGGCCGAGGTGGGTGGATCATTTGAGGTCAGGAGTTCAAGACCAGCCTGGCCAACATGGTGAAACCCTGTCTCTACTAAAAATACAAAAACTAGCCCGGTGTGGTGGCAGGCACCTGTAGTCCCAGCTACTCAGGAGGCTGAGGTAGGAGAATTGCTTGAACCCAGGAGGTGGAGGTTGCAGTGAGCCGAAAATGCGCCACTGCACTCCAGCGTGGGCAACAGAGTGAGACTGAGTCTCAAAAAAAAAAAAAAAAAAAAAAAAAAAAGCTGCCTATCACACCTACATTTTGGCTAGAGTTGTAAGACCAATACTAGTTTTTGAATGAAACTTACTAGAAAGTCATTAATTGTCACACTCTGCTTGTGGGGTTTCAAGTCTTCTTTTAAAGACTCACACTTTGCAAAATGTAAAGCATTTTCTGGAATTTGAAGTATTATTCTGAACATTTATAGTTTCATGAAATTTTATTTATTTTGAGACCGGGGCTCACTCTATCGCCCATGCTTGACTGCAGAGGCACTATCTTGGCTCACAGCAAATTCTGCCTCTCAGGCTCAAGTGATCCTCCCACCTCAGCCTCCTGAGTAGCTGGGACTACAGGCACGCACCACCATGTTTGGCTAATATATATATATTTTTACATTTTGGACAAGGGCTCATATTTCCCAGGCAGGTCTCAAACTCCTGGACTTCAGCAATCTGTCTGCCACTACCTCTTAAAAGTGCTGGGATCACAGGAGTGAGCCACTCTGCCTGGCACTTCCTGAAATTTAGAATGGAATACTAGATTTAGAAACTGAGTAGACTCTATAAGACTACTTAAATACATTTTAGAGACTTTGCTTAACATTGGGATAGACATAAGCTTGTTCTGGCATTATTTTAATTTTTAAATGTTATTATTTTATTTTGTCTTTTTTTTTCTACAACTCTTGGTTCTGTGGGGATTTCTGGCATTATTTTATCTATATTTTTTCATTTCTCAAATATGCAATATATAATTAAAAGCACAGAGATTGCAATGTCTACTAATGAACTGCAGGGGTGTCCTTTGATTTATTGTTGGTAATTTGAAACGCAGAAGCTGAGAAAGAATTAAGAATTTGTTTTAGAGGAGCAAGCAGACAAAAAAAAATTAAGGAGTAAAATCCTCAGACAGACATCATTAGGAGGTCGGTGCTTCAGTGAGAGAAGTTCTGTATTTATTTTTGAGACAGGGTCTCACTCTCAGTCTGTTGACCAGGCTGGAGTACAGTGGCACAATCATGGCTCACTGCAGCCTTGACCTCCTGGGCTCAAGTGATCCTCCCACCTCAGTCTCCCAAAGTGCTGGGATTACAGGTATGAGCCACTGTGCCTGGCAGGTTCAGAATTCTTGAATTTCGTGATTAGACTTTCTATCAGAGCACTCGGCCTCTTGTTCTGGCCTCCACTTCCTCAGGAAGAGTTCAGTTGAATGAGATTTTAAATATTTATTTTTACTTTTAGAGACAGGGCCTTGCTATGTTGCCCAGGCTGAAGTGCAGTGTCTGTTAACAGGCGTGATCATAGACCACCACCTCCTGGAACTCCTGGGCTCAAGCAATCCTCTCGCCTCAGTCTCCTGAGTAGTGGGGATTATAGGTGTTCCATTTATAATATATATATATATATTTATTTTATTTTATTTTATTTTTTTTGAGACAGAGTCTCGCTCTGTCACCCAGGCTGGAGTGCAGTGGCGCAATCTCGGCTCACTGCAAGCTCCGCCTCCCGGGTTCACGCCATTCTCCTGCCTCAGCCTCTCCGAGTAGCTGGGACTACAGGCGCCCACCAACCACGCCCGGCTAATTTTTTTTGTATTTTTAGTAGAGACGGGGTTTCACTGTGGTCTCGATCTCCTGACCTCGTGATCCGCCAGCCTCGGCCTCCCAAAGTGCTAGGATTACAAGCGTGAGCCACCGCGCCCAGCCAGCCACCGCGCCCGGCCTATAATATATTTTAAAAGCCAATAAAATGTGACTCAGAAATAATATTTATAATTAGAGAGCTTATCTCAGTTTTCTAATTTCTCCTAGTTTCAAACTAATGATATACTCTTTTTATTCTTTTAATTATTTATTTAAAAAAATAGAGAAGGGTTTTACCATGTTGGCCAGCCTAGTCTTGAACTCCTAGGCTCAAGCCATCTGCCCACGTTGGCCTCTCAGAGTGCTGGGATTACAGGTGTGAGCCCCAGCACCCGGCGCAATGATACATTTTTATTTATTTAGAGACAGATACTTGCTCTGTCACCCAGACTGGAGGGCAGTGGTGTGATCTCGGCTCACTGCAACCTCTGCCTCTTGGGCTCAAACGATTCTTGTGTCTCAGCCTCCCAAGTAGCTGGGACTACAGGCACGTGACACCACGCCTGGCTAATTTTTGTATTTTTAGTAGAGACAGGGTTTCACCATGTTTGCCAGGCTGGTCTTGAACTCCTGGCCTCAAGTGATCTACCCACCTCGGCTTCCTAATGTGCTGGGATTACAGGCGTGAGCCAGTTTGCCTGGCCTCAGTGATACACTTTTAAAGGAACATTATAAGTCAACATGAAATTGAAACTTCAATTGAACTGAAGCAGGTAAATCCTTTGCTTTAATTAGTACTTTATAGGGTGACGTAACACCCTAAAGGTCTCATGTGTTAAGATGTGTAAGGAAATACTTTTTTTTCCTATTCTTAGAACTAATGCTTTGTGCTTGCCCGAGGGAGGAATTCAAGTGTAGTTGTCAGGGGCTGAGCTCTCCTGGTGTAAGCTGCTCTGTGGCAGATGCAGGTTTGGTGGTGCCAGCCTGAGAACCAGCCAGGGATTCCCACTACTCCAGCTCTGCAGAGGATCTAGGCTGTAAATCACATGCCATATCTTGCAACAGGATACTGGATTCTGACCTGCTTTGTCTCCCAAGGAACAGGGCACCTGGAGATTGTGACTTCTGCCTCTAAGAAGAGTAGAGAAGTCTACCACTAGCTGCAGCCATTATTGTCTGTTTTGGTCATGCAATAATGTGTCTAAGGTATAGAAACCCACTCTAGAGCAACCAAAATGGGTGAGTGGATGAATGTTTTTGTAAGGATACAGTGGGAGTTTTATGGATACAGGAACTGTGGTCAGGTGAGAGAATCCAGAGAATTTAAAGGAGGTAGCTCAGGAGTAAAACTGACCTGGGTTCAAATCTGGCTCTGCAACTTACTAGTTGTGTAATCATAAACAAGTCACTTTTATAGCCCTTTATGTATGTATGCATTTTTTCTTTTTTGAGACAGAGTCTCACTCATTCACCCAGGCTGGAGTGCAGTGGTATGATCTCAGCTCACTGCAACCTCCACCTCCCAGGCTCAAGCGATCCTCCCACCTCAGCCTTCTGAGTAGCTGGAACTACAGGTATGTGCCACCACACCCTGATAATTTCTGTAAATTTTGTAGAGACGGGGTTTTGCCATGTTGCTCAGGCTGGTCTTGAACTCCTGAACTCAAGCGATCCACCCACCTTGGCCCCCCAAAGTGCTGGGATTATAGGAATGAGCTGCTGTGCCTGGCCATTTTATAGCCCTTTAAACATTTTCCCCCCTTAACTGAACTAGGGAAAGTATTAGTTTCTTCCCCCTTAATCTGTGAGGATCAGATGCCATGTAAAGTGGCTAAGAATGATGGCTAGCATGGAGTAGGTGGCCAGCAATATACTTTAAAAATGACTCCAGTCCTCTAATCCTGGTTCACAGGAGACTCATGGGCCATTCCCAGAAATAGAAAAGACAGAGGAGATGATTTAGGGAGTAGGAGATGAATTACATTTCGGTTATGTTGAAATTTTCATCTGAACAAGATAGTCCAGTAGGAAGTTCCCACAAACTGATATGCATCTAGGAGAGAAGCCAAGGCTGGCTAGAGAATCAGATTTGGGACCCATCCAAGGAGAAATTATAGTTACGTTAGAGCAGAGCTGCTGAGAGTACTGAGGCAGAACAAATGGACTATGGGCAGACATAAATTTAAGGGAGAGAAGAATGAGAGAAGTAAGCAAAGGAGTGGCCAGACAGGTGAGACAATTAGAAACTAGTAGAGAAGGGTGGAGAATAGTTAGGGCTGTTATTTGGTGATTTTAAAGTTTTTGCAGATGTGTTGTTTTGTCGTTATCCTAGAATTGGTGTCATTCCTAGAGAGTTTTATAATAGTCATTAGAAAACTGTAAGCTGCATTTGTGATTTACACATTAAGTTAAAAGAAATAATATCACTTTTTGAAATGAGAATGATGATACACATACATATATACATGTATGTCATGAGAAATTATAATATTTGAAAAGGTAGTTGCGAAACTGTTTTCAAATGTGTAATCTAAAACCTTGCCCTAATTATAGTCCTAGGAGAATATGTAGTGCGGTGCGATGAGGATGGCACAAAAATTAGAATAAGGCAGTCTCGGGTTCAAATCCTGTGACCTTAGAAAAGTTATTCGTGGTTGAGGTGCCTCCATTTTTTCTTCTCCAATATTCCTAAAATCCCACCACTAAATTAATAGTAGCATTTATTGTGTGATAATTAAGTGAGACAATGTATATGAAGTACATTGACCAGTACTCAAAACATAGTAAATGACTGTAAAGTTACCACACTATTATTGTTTCTGTGTTAGGTGTTGATGATTATCTTTTGCATTCCTTCTTGTGCTTCACTGTTAACACTAGGTGGCAGCAATGCTCTCTTAACCAATTAAAAGGATACTTGCTTACTTCCTGGCATAGAAGAGATGGGTGAAGCCTTACCTAATAGGAAGATGTATGTAGGACACCAGCAAAGCAGGGGGGAAAAAGATGAATAGAGATAGCAATAGAGATAGGTATAGAGACATCAATAGAGGTAGAGATAGAAATAGAGGGAAAGAGGGAGAGAGAGAGGAAGAAATTGTAGAAAGAATTTGATATTTCAAAAGGATATACTGAAATAGTCATTGTGAGAAAAACCACATCTCTTTTGGACATCCACCTTCTAGAAAATAGTATTATTTTAAAATACATATGGGGAAGTGGCAGATACCATGTATTTTTTTGTGTTGACAATGTTAAGGATCTTAAGTCGTCCTGGATGGCAAATGTCTGTAAAGTGTAATGTGTTTTACTGTTCATTTTAATTTTAGCATTAATCTTAATTATAAAAATATGAGCATTTTCCTCTATATAAAACATTCCTTCTACAATAAGATATTTAGTGGTATCAATTGCTGTCTAATGCTATCTATTGTTGTGTAACCATTATCCCAAAAGTTGGTAGCTTAAAATGAGGAAATAATGATTTTTTTTTTTTAATTGAGGCAGGGTCTCATTCTGCCACTCAGGCTGGAGTGCAGTCGTGATCATGGCTCACAGCAGCCTCAACCTCCTGGGCTCAAGGGATCCTCCTGCCTCAGCCTCTGGAGTAGTTGGGGCTACAGGTATGTGCCACTACATCCAGCTAAGGTTTTTTCTACTTTTTGTAAAGATGGGGTCGCACTATGGTGCCCAGGCTGATCTTGAACTCCCAGGCTCAAGTGATCCTCCTGTCTCAGCCTGCCATAGTGTTGAGATTACAGGCATGAGCCTCCATGCCCAACTATGATGAACATTTATTATCCTATATTTTCTGAGAGCCAGGAATCCTGGGGTGACTTAGCTGGGTGGTTCTGGCTCAGCATTTCTCATGAAGTTTTAGTCAAGACCTCAGCTGGGGCTAATGTTATCTGAAGGCTTGACTGGGCCTTGAAGAATCTGCTTCCAAGATGGCTTAATCACATGGTTGGTGGCAAAAGGCCTCAATTCCTTATGAATTTCTCCATTAGGCAGCTTGAGTGTCCTTTCAGATGGTAGCCAGTCTCTCCTAGGGTGAGTGACCCAAGAGAGACTGCAAGAAGGAAGCCACAATATCTTTTATGACCTTATCTCAGAAGTCATACACTGTAATGTCCACCATATTTGTTCACAATGAGTCACACAGGAAATAACTAAATACAATTGTCAGGAATTTTATGCATATCCTGGAAATGGAGTTCCTGTATAAAGAAATCGCAGGCTTGACCTCTTCCAGTGTGGCCCTGGACCTATTTCTACAACTATAAAAAGAGAACTTACTATGGAACCATGAGGAACTTCCCTTCTAAGGTGGCCTGTCCCCTATCAGGATATAACCTCAAATAACTTCTCTGTCTGTTTTTTCATCTCTAAAATAAAATCACCTAAGAAAGTGCCTTTCAAATTTTTTAGACCCATTGTAACGGCTGTACATTGAGCCTGAGCACACACACACATGTGTATGTTTATATATATGTATATAACAGAAATGAAAGTGCCACAAAACAATACCTTCTTACACTTATTTGTGTGATATACTCTAATTTTATTTGCCATTCTATGCCAACTCATTTTTCAAAATTTAGGCCAAAGGCCAGGCACGGTGGCTCACGCCTGTAATCCCAGCACTCTGGGAGGCCGAGGTGGACCGATCACGAGGTTAGGAGATCCTGGCTAACACGGTGAAACCCTGTCTCTACTAAAAAATACAAAAAAATTAGCTGGGTGTGGTGGCGGGCACCTGTAGTCCCAGCCACTCGGGAGGCTGAGGCAGGAGAATGGTGTGAACCCGGGAGGCGGAGCTTGCAGTGAGCCAAGATGGCGCCACTGCACTCCAGCCTGGGCGACAGAGGGAGACTCCGGCTCAAAAAAAAAAAAGAAATGTAAGCTCGTTTCATTTGACCATAAGGGGTGGCCATCGATGTATTCAAATGAAGAAATACGAAATCACCACAGCGTAATAATGGCTTTAGAAATTGATGCTGTCTTGCTCTGAACACGAACACCTAAAATATCACACGTGGGCTTTGAGCTCACTGCCTTCACCCACTGCAGTGTGAGAACGCTGGCAACAGGGCTTCGGTTCCCCAGATGTCAGCAGCGAAGACTGGGTACCTTTCTTTAAATGGCGCCCCCAAACGAAGTCCAGATCGCTTGGATGCAGCCCCCTACATTGGAAAGCGTCCTTCCCAGGAAAGGTCTGGCTAACAGCCCTCTCTTTGGCTGGTTGGCTGGGTTCCGAGAGGACGGCCTGCCCCGGCCCCGTCACCAGAGAGCAGACCCCGCGGGGCGCGTCTCCTGGGCCCGGCGTCCTCTCCCTGGCGGGTGGGGCGGGCCCCACAAAGCCCTTTATTGAGGCTCTGGCGTGACGCAGAGAGCCCCAGACTCCGCGTGCGCCGCGAGCGGGAAGGAGGCGTGTGCCTGCGGCGCGGCCCCGAGGCGTGTGCGCGGCCATGTACGCTTAGCGCCGCGCGCTCTGCCCTTAGTCCCCCGGCCGCGACCCTCCGAGCTCCTGGAGCCCGGGTAACCAGGCCGCCGGCGCCGGCTCGCGGGGACTCGTCACCCTGGAAGCCGCGCGCCCGCAGCGCGTTCCTGGCGAGTCGGAGGCAGGGTGGGGCCCAGGTGTGGGAAGGAGCCGAGGCTGAGGCCGTTCCCTTCGCCGCGGGCTCTGTGGGCGGCCGAGGCCCCAACCCGTCCCGGGAACCGGTTCCTCCCGGGCCCTGCGCGTCCGGGGAAGGGAAGGGGACTCGCCCCGAATCGGCGTGCAAGGGCGGGGACGCGGGAGTGGTGCTGAGAGTTTTGAATGAGGGAAAACCTGGGAAGGATTGCTCTGCTCAAAGTGCCCGGGCCGGGGCGGGTGGTTCCTGTGCAGGCAGAGCCTTTGGTCGCCCAGCACTGCCACGATCAGACACATTTTGGTACAGCGGTGTTGGAGCTGGTTTGGCAGGCTCAGGCAAGGGCAGAGAGCGTGACACCGAAACTTTGTCTCAGGATGACGAAACTTACTGGCATTTTCTCCTTATTCAGTGGCAAGAAATGAAAAAATGAATTCATGGAAAAATGAAAGAGAACACGGTTTTACATTTGGGGTTCCAGTTCAGTGAACACATATTAAGGACTTTCTGACATTCAGAATTTTTTTTCTATTATTTGGCTACAAAATATTCACGTGAGAGGCATTAATTAGATGCGTTGCCATCATTTCAGGTAAAGTGAACAGAGTTATCTGTGACATTCCATCAGGCACCTATGTAAGGAAATCGTACCATAATATATACTCGCCATGGCGTATGGAGTGCCAAGAAAGAACACAGTGAAAACCATTTTGCGGGGCAGTTGTTATAATGTGTAAGTATTATTATTATTATTATTATTATTTTTAAATCAGGGTAAGCATTGACTGGGGTGGGGAGTGTCTTTGTTAAATAAAAGGGCTGGACACTCTATGCTCCCCATGAGATACTGGGCTATTTTCAGGTATCTGGGTTCTGATTTTTTTTTTTTTAGGCAACTGCTTTTATAAGTTAATTATCTTACTTGGTCTTTATAACACAACAACACTTTCAAGTGAGAAAACTGAGGTTCAGAGAAGTTTGATCAAAGTCACAGTCCTGTAGTAAGGAAATACAAAGGCTAGACTCGGAGTCTTCTTGTTCCAAGACAGCATTTTCTGCTTCCACCCACATCTTTTAAAAAACTTTGTTTAGATACTTCACGTCTACCAAAAAAATGCCCTAGTGTCAGACGTATCTTAACAGAGCACCTAATTAGCTGGTACAAAAGGTCGGTTTTGTATCCTGTATAGTTTGGCAGGCAGTGGATGGACAACCCATGCTTTCCAATCGAGAAGACCTGGGCTCTAAGCCTGGCCTGCCCCCAGCTCCCTAAGGCCACCTTCTTTGTACCTTGATCTCTGCATCTGCAAGATGCATATAACAATTGGCTATGCAGTGTGGATTATAAATGAAGTCGTGTATGTAAAGTACTTGCACATTGCCTGTCATCCAGTGAACGCATCGTGAGCACTTGTTGCAACCACACAATAGTTTCATTCTGTGGTATTGTAGTGCAGTCTTTTCCTTAAATGTTTGATTAGGCATCAACTGAATTTGTCTTTTAAACAATATTCTATGAAGTAAATGAGGATTCCCTATGGGATTATAAAACCAGAGCTATAGGAAATTCAGAGAAAACTCACTGTTGCATTGTTTTAGTTTTATCAGTTTAGTATGTATTTAGACCTTGAACTATGGGCAAGTACCATTATATTAAGTATCATGATTGTTATTATTATTATTTTTTTAGATGGAGTCTTGCTCTGTCACCCAGGCTGGAGTGTAGTTGGCGCGATCTCAGCTCACTGCAAGCTCCGCCTCCCGGGTTCACGCCATTCTGCTGCTTCAGCCTCCCCAGCAGCTGGGATTACAGGCGCCCGCCGCCAGGCCCGGCTAATTTTTTTCTATTTTTAGTAGAGACAGGGTTTCACCGTGTTAGCCAGGATGGTCTCAATCTCCTGACCTCGTGATCCACCCGCCTCAGCCTCCCAAAGTGCTGAGATTATAGGCGTGAGCCACCATGCCCAGCCTATACTAAGTATCATTATAAACATTATATGAAGATACTCCTGTTTCTGGAGAATGACTTAAAGCACTGATTCCATGGTTTTAGTTATGCAGAATTTTATATCATGAACAATCTCTGTAACACCAGGGCTTTCTCTTTCATTCTCTTAAGAAAGTATTTGATATCATACTATTTATAAGAATAGCCAAGTCAAGAGGAACAGAATGGTAGTAGCGCTCTTTGGAGTTCATTTGCCAAGGTAACTCCTTACCCGGGGCTTTTTTTGGTTCGGTGTTTTTAAAAGATTGTAAAAACAGTACACTAAAAACTTTCTAGCAGTATAGAAGCGTATGAAAGGAAGATAAAAATGCTATCTCTCTCCATTCCCATTCCTGATTCCCATTCAGAGGTAAAATGTCTTACATGTTTTCTAGAATTTCTGCGGCTACACAAGACACATACACACATGTATACACACACACGTCTTTTTAACACATGGAATCATATTGAACTGTTTGTACCACAGTTTGTTTAATCAGGCTCTTCTTGATAGATATTAAGGTGATTTCCATGGTTTTCTTTTTTTTTTTTTTTTTTCTTGAGACGGAGTTTTGCTCTTGTCACCCAGGCTGAAGTGCAGTGGCGTGATCTCAGCTCACTGCAACCTCTGCCTCCCGGGTTCAAGCGATTCTTCTGCCTCAGCCTCTTGAGTAGCTGGGATTACAAGCGCCCACCACCAGGCGCAGCTAAGTTTTGTATTTTTAGTAGAGACAGAGTTTCTCCATGTTGGCCAGGCTGGTCTTGAACTCCTGACCTCAGATGATCCACCCGCCTCAGCCTCCCAAAGTGCTGGGGTTACAGGCATGAGCCACCGTGCCCAGCCTCCATGTTTTTTTTTTTTTTTTTTAAACAAATGACACTTCAACACTTCAATGAACACTCTTACACATTTTTGTGACTTGTTCAAGTACATCTATAATAATTGTAGACTCTAAGTCACTCCTGAAAGGATGGGGAAGGTGGAACAGGCAAACAAAGGGGTGGCTGGTGTAATTTGGTCACTTCCCCTGCTTGGGCCAAAGCAGGTCTTTCACTTTCTTCATGCATATGAGGCTGAGCTCATATTGACTGCAGATGAGAAACATGTAGCTGATATTTTTAAATTTCAGAATTAGGTGAAAGAGAACAATTTTTAAAGGTTCATAGTGGTTATTTTGAATTTGTAGTTTGGAATATCATCTCCATTCCCAGATCTCACACTCAAAACCTTAGTCTGTGCCAAGCACCCTGCTCAATGTATGATTATGCCTTTCTTTCCTTCTTTAATATGACCACATTTTTATGAGCTATAAAAGATTCTGGAGCTCACAGTTCTTATCTACATCCTCTGACATGGAAAGATTGGATTGACTTCATGGAGGCTGAATCAAAGTTCCTGGTGTAATTTCTAGTCATTGTTCAGTATTATCTCTGTGTTAGTTAATATAAATCTCCCTCTCCTGTCTGGAATTACAACTCTGGAAAATTCTGAACACCTGCCCCCGCCCCGCATAAACCAAAATGTCTAGTGGCAAATGGAACTGAGAATTAATGTCTTCTACATCTCACATAGTAGGTGCTTAATCAATATTTATTGAATGAATTAATGAATTTTTGCCCCAGACAGGAACCTTGGGATCTTGCACTGCTTGCAAAGACCTGGTACACGAACCTGGCCAATATCAAGTTGCCTTTCTTGGAAGAAATTTCATTTGGTGGTTCTGTGCAGCTCACAAAATGTAACACCGTTAAAGATGGACTGCTCCCTTCTGCAGAATGTAAGTTCCTTAAGTTCTGATTTAATAAGTTATAAATTGTGCATGCCATTTGCTTATCAGAGAAATGTTTAAATCTGTGTATTTACACCCATACCTCCTATCTTTGTAGCTCTGTCATCTTGTTTATTATTCAAGCATATGGATTTTGCTGTATGATATTCAGTTTCGACTTAGTTATGCCTGATGAAAAATGTATGTCAGATTGTTTTGTGTATTTTCTTTTTCAGCTATCAAACTCGAAAGGGAGTATGAAGTGAAGCGTCTTTGTAAACTGAAATGTCAAGAAAATACATCTGAGGAAATTCAGATTCTCCTGAGGGAAAGGCCAGCCGGTTTGAGAAGACCTCTTCCATCTAAATGATAGTCAGCTCATGATTGAATCTGTACTCTGTCTCTTGCATCCAAAGGGCATGAAGGTCTCTGGACCTTTCACTATGTAAAGTTCAGGGCAGATATTTGAATGCCCACTGGTGGATGGGCCACTGCCCACAGCTGTGGGTTAGTGGCCAGCTCTGACAGATCTTCTGAGTCCCTGACGTACTGTTGTTCCTTGTGTCACAAGCGACGGCACTGTAAGTAGATGAAAATGCATTTGGAGTTGAGTTGTTTGTGCTATTCATTTTAATTTTTGTAAAATTGCACTAAAAGAAGAGGAAATTTCGTCAGCTGCATTGTTTTCAAAAGACATCTTGAATATGCATCTTTGAGATCCCAAGGAGGGACCAAAAGAAGGCAAGAGAGAAATTCTCTTAAAAATGATAAACCGAAACATTTCATTTGGTTAAGAAAAATAATAGGCTTCATTTTTAATACCTCTCTAGTTTCCAATTTTCTTTTTTTTTATATATATATATTTATTATACTTTAAGTTCTAGGGTACATGTGCAGAATGTGCAGGTTTGTTACATTTGTATACATGTGCCATGTTGGTGTGCTGCACCCATTAACTCATCATTTACATTAGATATATCTCTTAATGCTATCCCTTCCCCCTCCCCCCACCCCACAACAGGCCCCCGTGTGTGATGTTCCCCTTCCTGTGTACAAGTGTTCTCATTGTTCAATTCCCACCTATGAGTGAGAGCATGTGGTGTTTGGTTTTTTGTCCTTGCGATAGTTTGCTGAGAATGATGGTTTCCAGCTTCATCCATGTCCCTACAAAGGACATGAACTCATCATTTTTTATGGCCGCATAGTATTCCATGGTGTATATGTGCCACATTTTCTTAATCCAGTCTATCATTGTTGGACATTTGGATTGGTTCCAAGTCTTTGCTATTGTGAGTAGGGCCGCAATAAACATATGTGTGCATGTGCATTTATAGCAGCATGATTTATAATCCTTTGGGTATATACCCAGTAATGGGATGGCTGGGTCAAATGGTATTTCTAGTTCTAGATCCCTGAGGAATTGCCACACTGTCTTCCACAATGGTTGAACTAGTTTACAGTCCCACCAATAGCGTAATAGTGTTCCTATTTCTCCACATCCTCTCCAGCACCTGTTGTTTCCTGACTTTTTAATGATTGCCATTCTAACTGGTGTGAGATGATATCTCGTTGTGGTTTTGATTTGCATTTCTCTGATGGCCAGTGATGATGAGCATTTTTTCATGTGTCTGTTGGCTGCATAAATGTCTTCTTTGGAGAAGTGTCTGTTCATATCCTATCCTTCACCCACTTTTTGATGGGGTTGTTTGTTTTTTTCTTGTAAATTTGTTTGAGTTCTTTGTAGATTCTGGGTATTAGCCGTTTGTCAGGTGAGTAGATTGCAAAATTTTTTTCCTATTCTGTAGGTTGCCTGTTCACTCTGATGATACTTTCTTTTGCTGTGCAGAAGCTCTTTAGTTTAGCCATTCCTTCTGAAACTATTCTAATCAATAGAAAAAGAGGGAATCCTTCTTAACTCATTTTATGAGGCCAGCATCATCCTGATACCAAAGCCTGGCAGAGACACAACAAAAAAAGAGAATTTTAGATCAATATCCCTGATGAACATTGATGCAAAAATCCTCAATAAAATACTGGCAAACCGAATCCAGCAGCACATCAAAAAGCTTATCCACCATGATCAAGTGGGCTTCATCCCTGGGATGCAAGGCTGGTTCAACATATGCAAATCAATAAATGTAATCCAGCATATAAACAGAACCAGAGACAAAAACCACATGATTATCTCAATAGATGCAGAAAAGGCCTTTGACAAAATTCAACAGCCCTTCATGCTAAAAACTCTCAATAAATTAGGTATTGATGGGACATGTCTCAAAATAAGAGCTATTTATGACAAACCCACAGCCAATATCATACTAAATGGGCAAAAACTGGAAGCATTCCCTTTGAAAACTGGCACAAGACAGGGATGCCCTCTCTCACCACTCCTATTCAACTTAGCGTTGGAAGTTCTGGCCAGGGCAGTCAGGCAGGAGAAAGAAATAAAGGGTATTCAATTAGGAAAAGAGGAAGTCAAATTGTCCCTGTTTGCAGATGACATGATTGTATATCTAGAAAACTCCATTGTCTCAGCCCAAAATCTCCTTAGGCTGATAAGCAACTTCAGCAAAGTCTCAGGATACAAAATCAGTGTGCAAAAATCACAAGCATTCTTATACACCAATAACAGACAAACAGAGAGCCAAATCATGAGTGAACTCTCATTCACAATTGCTTCAAAGAGAATAAAATACCTAGGAATCCAACTTACAAGGGATGTGAAGGACCTCTTCAAGGAGAACTACAAACCACTGCTCAACGAAATAAAAGAGGACACAAACAAATGGAAGAACATTCCATGCTCATGGATAGGAAGAATCAATATTGTGAAAATGGCCGTACTGCCCAAGGTAATTTATAGATTCAATGCCATCCCCATCAAGCTACCAATGACTTTCTTCACAGAATTGGAAAAAACTGCGTTAAAGTTCATATGGAACCAAAAAAGAGCCTGCATTGCCAAGTCAATCCTAACCCAAAAGAACAAAGCTGGAGGCATCATGCTACCTGACTTCAAACTATACTATAAGACTACAGTAACCAAAACAGCATGGTACTGGTACCAAAACAGAGATATAGACCAATGGAACAGAACAGAGCCCTCAGAAATAATACCACACATCTACAACTACCTGATCTTTGACAAACCTGACAAAAGCAAGAAATGGGGAAAGGATTCCCTATTTAACAAATGGTGCTGGGAAAACTGGCTAGCCATGTGTAGAAAGCTGAAACTGGATCCCTTCCTTATACCTTATACAAAAATTAATTCAAGATGGATTAAAGACTTACATGTTAGACCTAAAACCATAAAAGCCCTAGAAGAAAACCTAGGCAACACCATTCAGGACATAGGCATGGGCGAGGACTTCATGTCTAAAACACCAAAAGCAATGGCAACAAAAGCCAAAATTGACAAATGGGATCTAATTTCCAATTTTCAATGAAACATCATTGAATATTCACATGTGGTGCTTTAAAGTAGCAAGTAGAACTTACTTTGTTTTTGTTCTCCTAAAAAAATTGTCAGGCTGGGGGTAATGGCTCATGCCTGTAAATCTCAGTACTTTGGGAGGGTGAGGTGGGAGACTCGCTTGGGCCCAGGAGTTTGGGACCAGCCTGGGCAATATAGGGAGACCTGGTCTCCACGAAAAATTAAAAAATTAGCTGAGGATGGTGCTGTGTGCCTGTAGTCCCAGCTACTCAGGAGGCTGAGATGGGAAGATCCCTTGAGCCCAGGAGTTCGATGCTGCATTGAGCTGTGATCATGCCACTGCACTCCAGCCTGGGCAGCAGAGTGAGAACGTCTCAAAAAAAAAAAAAAAAAAAAAAAAAAAAGTCTTTTTCCTTCTGCCTAATTTCTTATTTTCTATCTGGAATGACCCTGAAGCATATGGAACACACATACTTGTGTGAAAGTGACATGAAAATACACAGAAGGTCTTATGAGGAAAACACAGAGTGGATGGGGGATGAGGAATTAGATTAACTGGAAAGTATTGGATTTGGATGAACCAATTTTTCCAGCATTTGAATCCAATAAAGCATACTTGGATATTAATGTTACATTTGAGCACAGTTTAGTATTTTTTAGATGATTCAGTAGGCATTTTAGGATCTTCTGGTGTATATATATTTTTTCCCACCCAAGCTGGAGTGGAAGTTTCACTGTAACCTCTGCCTCCCGGGTTCAAGCAATTCTCATGCTTCAGTATCCCGAGTGGCTGGGACTACAGGCATGCACCACCACACCTAGCTAATTTTTGTATTTTTTAGTAGAGACGGGATTTCACCATGTTGGCCAGGGTGGTCTCGAACTTCTGACCTCAAGTGATCTGCCCATCTTGGCCTCCCAAAGTGCTGGGATTACAGGTGTGAGCCACCACGCCTGGCTGATCTTCTAGTATCTTAGCTTCATTTCATTATGAAAGGCACTGTGGCATACTGTTTAAGAGTATAGACTTTAGACCTGGGTGCCTTTCTTCAAATCCTAGCTCAGCTGCTTATTGTTATGTGAGCTGGGATAAGCTACCTTGTTTCTGTGTTTGTTTTCTCATTTGTAAAATGGGGATAATACAGGTATACCTACTTCATAGGATTAAATGAAAACTGCCAGGCACACAATGAGAATTACTCTAGTGTTAGACATTACCGTGAGTATCACTATCATCATAATCCAGGTATAGAAGATATATTATATTGAGCTGACTCTCTTGACCTTTGTGCAGACCAGGAGTCTTGAAATTTAAAAAATTTGGTTTTGTTCTTACAATATATATGTACTACTTGCCAGACCATCTGACCTGAATTTTTAGTTCAAAATATGGCCACTGTACCGATGGCAAATCCTGATCATTTCTCTTTAAAAATCATAATCCCTGTTAATCAACTTGTCACTTATGTCTTTCTCTTAAAAGTAGCATGGAGAATTTGTGTCCAAAAATGTCACATCCTGATGTCCCCACTGTGTAACCCAGAAGCATAGATATCATTTTGTGGTCTGCCCTCTGGAGCCACCAGGGAGCCCTAAGCATGTCACACCTCACCTCACAACCTGGCACTTTTAGTTAGTGGCATTAATTGGGGGTATAAGTGATATGCTTCCATCTGTTGTCCAAAAGACCGTCAGGATGGCTAAATAGTAGAAAGGAGAGTTTTATTGGTGATATCAGTTTGCGAATTGGGAAGAGAGTCTCTGGAGTGGACTGAAGGTGCTCTTTCTTCGAAGAGGGAAAGGGCAGGCTGGGTTTTAGGCCTCCCAGGGCCTGTATCACACAATAAAGTAATACATATTCAGCAGGTTTTGGGGGAAAAGCTATACATATGTATGAATGTAGTCAAGCACATGTGCAATGGGCAAACATATATGTAACATACTTCCCATGTTCACTTTGGGGTGGGGTTTTAGCATTAAAATAAGGTGGAGTTTGGCTCTAGGCCAAAAGAGAACTACAGGGCACAAAGACAGTTCACAAGCAGCTTCTGTAAGCTGGCAGAAACTGGCTTAAGGTCTGTAGTTGCTTTTCAGAAAAGAAGGTTTGTAAGGCTGGTCCTCTGTTCAATCAGAGTTGTAGTGGTGTAGGATGTAAATCAAGGTCAGGAGGGCTATGATAGCTCCTGTTGTTATGGAGTTTAGCAAGAGTGTGCTTTTCTTCTAGGTAGGAATTTAGGAAGTTGTCATGCCAACTGAGCCCTGAGCCCTTGACGCCATAATAATTTTTATTTCCTTAACCTTATGGGCCATCTTAGTTGATAAAGAGGCATCTGTTTTGGTCTCTCAGATCACACATTCTTTTTCATAATGTTGAAAATGAATGAAACATGTATCTGTAAAAAGTTTGCCAGAATAAAATATTTTAATATTCCTTGAGAAAAGTTGGAATTTGAGAAAGCTTTGGTTCCTCATGATTTTCTTGAGAGAAGAGTCCTGCTTCCAGCTTTAAGATTCTCTTAATCATGATTTTAGGCAGATGTTTCTGAACCTCTGAAAACTGCACATATTGAAATAAAATTACATTGCAAAATTGAGTAATATGTGTATATGTCTCTCTCTCTTGAAATGCCCTAAGAGCAGGAAAGGAATGCTTTCTTATGTTAGTGCTCCATTGCGTAACTCATATAGGCACTCAATAGACAGTCATTGATTGAAAATTTTCAGGGCCAGGCATGGTGGCTCATGCCTGTAATCCCTGCACTTTGGGAGGCTGAGACGGGTGGATCACCTGAGGTCAGGAGTTCAAGACCAGCCTGGCCAACATGGTGAAACCCTGTCTCTACTAAAACTACAAAAAATTAGCCAGGCATGGTGGCATGCGCCTGTAATCCCAGCTACTTGGGAGGCTGAGGCAGGAGGAGAATCAATTGAACCCAGGAGGTTGAGGTTGCAGTGAGCCAAGATCACACCATTGCATTCCAGCCTGGGAAACAAGAGTGAAACTCCATCTCAAAAAAAAAAAAAAGAAAATTTCAGATGGTGAAAGATCCATAATAGAATGCACTTGATAGTTCCATTCTTATTTTTTATTTTTTTAATTAAAACAATTTTTTTAGAGACAGGATCTGGCTCTGTTGCCCAGATTGGGGTGTAGTAGCATGATCAATATTCGCTTCAGCTTTGAACTCCTAAGCTCAAGCAATCCCAGCTACTTGGGACTGTAGCTGCCTATGGTCCCGCCATGTGCGGCTAATTTTTTTGGTATTCTTTTTAAGATAGGATACTTTTTTAAAATCAGGAGATAGCCATGATATGATTGAATATGGGACTAAAACAGTTCAAGACAAAGGTCAGAATGAACAAATATACCATTTTTACATAAAACATTTTAAAGTTATAACAATTTAATTAAAACTGATAACAATTCAACTTCGGTGGCATACAAAAATTCTACTTCTTTACATCTCCACTTTCCCCCACTTTGGTATTGATGTCAGAAATTACATCTTTCTATATTGTGTATTCATTAACATAATTTATAGTTATTTTTCATGCTTTTGTTTTTTAGATTCTATGCCAAACTTAAAAGTGATCTACACAACAATATTACACTACTTACAATACTATAGAATTTTATATATAGATAGATAAACCTTTTTTTTTTTGAGATGGAATCTCACTCTGTTGCCCAGGCTGGAGTCGAGTGGCGTGATCTCGTCTCACGGCAACCTCCACCTCCTGGGTTGATGCAATTTTCCTGCCTCAGCCTCCTGAGTAGCTGGGATTACAGGCATGCGCCACCATGCCCAGCTAATTTTAGTAGAGACAGGATTTTGCCATGTTGACCAGGCCTGTCTTGAACTCCTGACCTCAGATGATCTGCCCGCCTCGGCCTCCTAAAGTGCTAAGACTACAGGCGTGAGCCACTGCACCCGGCCTAATTCTATATTTTATCTACATATTTACTTTTACCAGAGAGCTTTATATTTTTCTATGGTTTTGTGTTGCTGTCTAGTGTCTTTTTGTTTTAACTTGAAGGAGTCTCTTTAGTATTTCTTGTGGGGGTAAGGCCTAGTGGTAATGAATCTCCTCAGCTTTTGTTTATCTGGGAAAGTTTTAATTTCTTTTTAATTTTTGTAGGACAGTTTTGCCAGATATAGTGTTGTTGGTTGGCAGTTTTTTCCATTTTAGCACTTCGAATATATTACTTCACTCCCTTCTGGCCTGGAGGGTTTCTTTTATTTGAGACGGAGTCTCGCTGTGTCACCCAGGCTGGAGTGCAGTGGCGCAATCTAGGCTTACTGCAACCTGCACCTCCTGGGCTCAAGTGATTCTCCTGCCTCATGCTCCCGAGTAGCACCACCACACCTGGCTAATTTTTGTATTTTTAGTAGAGACAGGGTTTCACCATGTTGGCCAGGCTGGTCTCAAACTCCTGGCCTCAACTGATCTCACCTTGGCCTCCCAAGGTGCTGGGAATATTGGTGTGAGCCACCACACTTGGCCCTGGCCTGCAGGGTTTCTGCTCAAAAATCTGCTGGTAGGCTGGGCTCAGTGGTTCACACCTGTAATCCCAGAACTTTGGGAGGCCAAGGTGGGAGGATTGCTTAAGACCAGGAGTTTAAGAGCAGCTTGAGCAATACAGTGAGACCTCACCACTATAAAAAATAAAAAGAAAATTATCCAGGCATGGTAGCATGTGCCTATAGTCACAGTTACTCCAGAGGCTGAGGCAGGAGGATTGCTTGAGCCCAGGAGTTTGAGGCTGCAGTGAGCTATGATGATGCCATTGCACTCCAGCTTGGGTGACAGGGCAAGATCCTATCTCAAAATAAAAAAAAAGAAAACAAACTGCTTATAGTCTAATAAGATCTCGCTAGTATGTGATGAGTCACTTTTCTTTTGCTGCTTTCAAGATTTTCTCTTTGTCTTTGACGTTTGACAGTTTGATAATAATGTGTTTTGGTTTGGGTCACTTTGGTTTATCCTAGTTGGAGTTTGTTGAGCTGCTTGAATTTGTATGTTCATTTTCTTCCTCAAATTTGGGAATACCTTGGCAATTATCTTCATGTAGGCTTGCTAGTCCTTTCTCCCTTTTCCTTTTGGGTCTCCCATCATGCATATATTGGTCTGTTTGATGGTGTTCTACAAGTATTTTTGGCTTTCTTCACTTTTCTTCATTCTTTCTTTTTGCTTATCTGACTCAATAATTTTAAGTGATCTGACTTCAAATTCACTGACTCTTTTTTTCTGCTTAAGTGTCCTATTGAACTCCTCTAGTGAATTTTAAAATTCAGTTATTGTATTCTTTAGCTCCAGATTTAAAAAACTGGTTTCTATGACTTTGTTGATATTCTCATTTTGTACATATATCATTTTCCTGATTTTGTTTAGTTGTTTATCTTCTCTATTAGCTCACGTAGCATCTTTAAGGTGTTTATTTTGAATCCTTTGTCAGGTAAATCATAGGCCTGTGTTTCTTTGGGGGTTGGTTTCTGGAAATTTATTTTGTTGCTTTGATCAGGCCATGTTTTCCTGTTTCTCTGTAGGCCTTGTGACCTTTTGTTGAGCTTCAGGCATTCAAAAAACAAAAAACAAACAAAACAACCACAACCCCCCCAAACCAAATAAAAAACAGCTACCTCTCCCAGTCATTGGCTTCATGCAGGGGAGGGTCTTCACCAGTCAGCCTGGCCAGAGTGTATGGCGACCTCCCGAACCTTTCTGGGAATGCATCTTCTCTGGGCTTGTGTGTATAATTTCCCAGTTAAAAAAGGTTTGCTTGCTTCTTCACTGGAGCTCATAATCTTTTGCTTTTCCTGGTGTCTGTCTGTGGTACGACACTCTCTCCAGTGCTGTAACAAACTGTGGAGCTTGCCTTTGTTCCCAGTGGCCCCCCAACCTGGCATCCAAACTGCTGTTCTGGTCACTGTTCCAAGTCAGATAAGATAGAACCCAGTCCTTGAGCAGCATCCCAGAAAAACCAGAATGTTGGATACACAGTGCATTCATCTCTTTCACTCCAGAGGAAAAATGGGGTTATAATTTCTCTCCTGATTGTGCCACCTTGTGAATGGGAGAAGGAATGGCTAGGACAGGTAAAATGCCATGAATTTTCCTACCCATTTCAATGCACTTGCTGAGGTGCTGCAACCTCTTAACTTGTTTCTGGAGTTCTTACAAAAGCAGTTCGGTGTGTATATTGTTAAGTCAGTGTCTTCCTTGGTGAATGAGGATCTGAGGCTTCCTATTCTGCCACCTTACTGATATCACTCTGCAAATATACAATTTTTGATACATTGCTCTCACTGTGGGATTTTGGGGTTATGGATAACTTTGAGGTTACAAACCTATGCATTCCAATATCTAGTCGGTAGCATAAATAAGCAAAATGGTCCAGTGAAGCCATACAGGTCCAGTGAAGCCATACAGCCATATAGTGAAGCCATGTGGAGACTGGAGAAGGGGAGAGCATGCACCTCCTCCAAAGGGGCAGCAGCCGCTCAGCTCCAGTCTGTCAGTGCCATGCTAGAGTGGCATCGAGGGGATAATCTTCCAGTTGGATTTTCCAAAGGGGAAGATCTTCCAATTTTTTTAGAGAATCTGATAATAAAGATGAAAAAAAAAACAAAAGCAACTCATTATTGTGGAAAATTTCAAACATGCAAGAATAGTAAGAATAAGAAAATGAATCTCTATGTCTCTGTCACCTTGCTCCAGCACTTATCAACTCACGGCCAATTTTATTTCACTTATACTCACTCACTTTCCACACCCCAGTTCCCACCATTGGGTTATTTTGAAGTAAATTCTAGATAGCATATCAGTACATCTGTAATTATAGAAATGCAGATTTTATAAATGTAGATTTCCAATTTTATAAAGGTGTGGAACAATCAAAGCATTCTTGGGGGTTATAATCCATGTAGGCCCATAGTTTAACCTCAGAGTAGGGAGTTGTTTCTGGTGGTTGCTGCTTTGATACATTTAGAAGCCATTATCTGAATTATCCCGATACTTTCTTCTATCTGTGTCATATGGCACAAATGAAGAGCACTTTGTGTCAGGAGTTTTGATGTGAGTGACTCATTTGATTTAGTGATCCTCATCCCTGAAAAAAGTTGTCAGGAACCCAGGCTGTGTATGTAGCCTTGGCTGTGTGACTTGAAAAGGTGGAACATCCACATTCCTAGTCCAAATTTGCCTCATAAAATTCCAGTGTGCTCTTTGTAAGACTCTGATCTGCCAACCAGAAACACTCCCAAAGTTTCTTGGCTGAAAGTCTGGGAGTTGGAGCTTTCACCAGATTACCCACTCTGCTCATTCTTCCCACTTCCTTTATACACCTGTCCTCTCCTATTTGTTCATTCCGACATTTTGACTAATTTTCCTCCATCTCAGCAATTATCATAAATATTAGAGCTGGATTGTTAACTGGTTAAAATGTGGAAAAAGACCATTTTACGATTACACAACCAAAGATAGTCGTTAGCAGAAATTTAGTATGTTTTCATTTCTTTGGAAATCAAAACTACTTCAATTTTCTTTAAAAAAATTAACAATCTCCAGCTGTATCAACATATGTTTTGGACTGTGACAAGATTCATGCTGTATTTTTATTTTTGTAGTTCACATCCCACTGAGCGGCCTGTACTCTTTCCTTTTAGGGTCACTGTCACTAATCCATCTAGTCCCAGGGATAATACTTCCAATAGTTTATTTGAAAACTGTAAATATTTTAAAATCTAAAGTCCGCAAATCTACTGTGTAATATATCTGGCATTGTTGCTGTTAGTTTTAATTTCTTAAAAATCAGATTTAGATAAGATAGTAATAGAGAGAAAACTCTAGGTTTTAGTAGATCTGGGTTCTAGAGTCTTCCCTGTCCCAATTAGTTGTATATCCATGAGAAAATCTTTTTTTTTTTTAATTTTAAAATTGCAACCAATTTTATTTTAATTTTAGCTGGATGCAACAGCCAGAGAACTTTCCTAAATTCTGAATAGTAAAGATCACCCATAACTTCACCATACAATTTCAGAAAGATACACTGTGTATGTAAATACCATGACCATCCAGAAATTTTCTTCTGGTTCATTGAAGAACTGTCTGTTCTTCTGTGTATGTAAAGATTTTGCAGGTTTTGATGGGCTAAAGGTCCTTGTAAACTGTACAATAGCTTCACACAGTCCGACATTTCTAATCTTTTCATTTTTTCTACCTTATTTGGATGATGAAATAAAATCTTATTTTCCCCTTCTTCTTCACGCGGCCTAAAGCATGGGTTGTAGATGAAGAAACTCAGCAGCGCCGGTGGGAACTGCTTCTCCTGGGCCGCCCAGGGCCCGCTCCTGGCCTGGCCACTGCTGCAGCCATCCTGGCCCGGCCCCCACCTCAGGAGCCTCCCATGGCCCGCCCAGAGACCAAGAAAATCTCTTAATTTCAGTGGAACTCAGTTTGTTTCTCTTTTTAAACATTGCCAGTTATAAATGTATTTTATTTTATATTATTTTTATTTTTTTTTTGAGACTGAGTCTTACTCTGTTGCCCAGGCTGGAGTGCAGTGGCGCAATGTCAGCTCACTGCAAGCTCCGCCTCTTGGGTTCAAGTGATTCTCATGCCTCAGCCTCCTGAGTAGCTGGGACTAGAGGCGCAAGCCACCATGCCTGGCTAATTTTTGTGTTTTTAGTAGAGACGGGGTTTTGCCATGTTGGCCAGGCTGGTTTTGAACTCCTGACTTCAGGTGATCCACCCGCCTTGGCTTCCCATAGTGCTGGGATTACAGGCATGAGCCACTCCGCCCAGCTTCTGTAAATGTATTTTAAATAAAGATTTGTTTTTTAAAACAGTAGTTCCCAAGCTGGTCATGGTGGCTTATGCCTGTAATCCCAGCACTTTTGGAGGCTGAGGTGGGAGGATCTCTTGAGGCCAAGAGTTCAAGACTAGTCTGAACAAAAGAGTGAAACCCCATCTCTACAAAAGCAAAAAAAAAAAAAAAAAAAAAAAATCAGCCGGACATGACTGTAATCCCAGCCACTTGGGAGGCTAAAGTGGGAGGATCCCTTGAGTGCTCAGGAATTCGAGGTTACAGTGAGCTATGATTGCATCACTGTACTCCAGCCTGGGCAATAGAGAAAAACCCTGTCTTAAAATAAAATAGGCCGGGCATGGTGGCTCATGCCTGTAATCCCAACACTTTGGGAGGCTGAGGTGGGTGGATCGCCTGAGGTCAGGAGTTGGAGACCAGTCTGGCCAACATGGTGAAAGCCTGTCTCTACTAAAAATACAAAAACATTAGCTGGCCATGGTGGTGTGCGCCTGTAATCCCAGCTACTCGGGAGGCTGAGGCAGGGGGATTGCTTGAATCAGGGAGGTGGTTGCAATGAGCCGAGATCTTGCAACTGTACTCCAGCCTGGGCCACAGGGCAAGATTCTGTCTCAAAAAAATAATAAATAAATAAATAAAATAAAATAATAGTTTTCTATACCACTACCACTCATTTCTACCTCTATACAGTCAACTAATTTCACGTATTTTACCTATGTTGTTATTTACCTCCATGACTCGAAAACTTGAAATAACACGTTGGTATTACTACCTCTTGTTTGTTTCTTTTTTTTTTTCTTTTCTTTCTAGGCACAATCTATTGACTTCCCAGTGTAGATGATAACATTTTCTTTTCTTTTCTTTTTTTTTTTTTTTTTTTCTTGAGACGGAGTCTCACTTTGTTGCCCAGGCTGGAGTGCAATGGCACAATCTTGGCTCATTGCAACCTCTGCCTCCTGGGTTCAAGTGATTCTCCTGCCTCAGCCTCCCTAGTAGCTGGGATTACAGGCATGTGCCGCCACACCCGGCTAATTTTTGTGTTTTTGGTAGAGACCGGGTTTCACCATGTTGGCCAGGCTGGTCGCAAACTCTTGACCTCAAGTCATTCATCCGCCTCAGCCTCCCAAAATGCTGGGATTGCAGGTGTGAGCCACCGTGCACAGCCTATTTTTTTCCTTAACCTTACCACGGATGTAGAACATTTCCTTTTCCCTCTAAATATATCATTAGATTATATTATAATTTGTCTTAGATCAGTATTAAATGTTAACATTTGTGACTATTGTCTTAGTCCATTTGGGCTGATAAAACAAAATACTATAAACTGGGTAGTTTATACAAAACAGAAATTTATTTTTTGCAGTTATGGAAACTGGAAAGTCCAAGATCAAGGAGTCAGCAGATGCCTGGTGAGGGCCTGTTCCTAATAGATAGTTCCTATCCACAAGGATAGGAACGCATGTGAAGACAGGAACTGTTTCTTGAGTCCACAGTTCCCTAGCTGTGTCTTTACATGGTGGAAGGGACCAGCTAGCTCCGAGGAGTTTCTTTTATAAGGGCATTAATCCCATTCCTGAGGGCTCCATCTTTGTGACCTAATCACTTTCCAAAAGGCTCTTAATATCATTACCTTGGGAATTAGGATTTCAACATACAATACTTGGGGGACATAAACATTCATACCACAGCAGTACGTGAACATTTCACAACTTATCTATGTAGCAAACTATGATTAATTTTCCTTCCCTGTTACTTTCTTTTTGCAGGATTTAGAAATTTAGTAATTGGATTTAGTAATTGCTTAGTTTTCCATGCATTTATCGTGAAATATTTATTTATTAACTCCGTGCTCCTTGCCAGTTGTTAGTCCTCTCAAAACATGCTGATGTATTTTATTATTTCACCTTCCTGAGAAGGCCCGTAAGAAGTCTTGTCTTGCTCTAACCTGGACTGTTTATTTTCATACTCAGAGCAAACTCCTCTTCTGTGATTTCGACATTATCCGCCTGGGGATTCACTCCACTCTCTTCTGTGCAGATGCCCCTGTTTCTTGTGTGGTCATCCTCTCTCTTGGTTTGCTGCTTTATTTGGTGCAGCATCCTCTCCAGTAGTTACTTGAGATAGGGGACATGGGAGGAAAATTTTTTGAGTTCTTCTTGTCTAGAGTCTTTATTTTACTCTCAAGATGTCATTGACAGCTTGGCTAGGTATAGCATTGTAGGTTGTAAATAATGTTCCTACAAAATTTTGAAGGGTTTGTTCATTGCTTTTTCTTTCTTTTTTTTTTTTTGAGACGGAGTCTCGCTCTGTCACCGAGGCTGGAGTGCAGTGGCTCAGTCTCGGCTCACTGCAACCTCCGCCTTCTGGGTTCAAGTGATTCTCCTGCCTCAGCATCCCTAGAAGCTGGGATTATAGGCACGTGCCACCACGCCCAGCTAATTTTTGTATTTTTAGTAGAGATAGGGTTTAGCGATGTTGGCCAGGCTGGTCTTGAACTCCTGACCACAGGTGATCCACCTGCCTTCGCCTCCCAAAGTGCTGGGATTATAGGTGTGAGCCACCATGCCCGGCCTGTTCATTTCTTTTTAGTTTTATTATTGTCAGCATTCTGAAGCCATCTTTACTCTGGATCCTTCCATGAGACCTGCTTTTTCTCCCTGGAAGCGTATGGCATCTTCCCCTAGATCCCAGTATCCTGAGAGGAATCATGGTGTAAGTCTATTCACATCCAGTATAGTACAGTGATTTAGAGCATTGAGTGTAGGGCATGGGCCAGCTGGAGTTGAATGCCAGTTTCATCACTTACTGACTGTATTGTCTTGGACAGATTATTTAATTTTTCTCAGCTTTAATTTCTACATCTGTAAAAGGTAGATGGTTTTGACAAGGAAACGAGTTAAATATATTAAAGCAGTTAGAACAGTGCCTGGCACAGAGGAAGCCCTAACACTGTTCGTGTTAGCTACTCTTACCATTATCCATTATACCTGACATGCTTCAAACCCTTGCAATCTAGAAACTCATGTCCCTCACTTCTAGGAAATTATCTTAAAAATTAATTTGTATATGTTTCTGTCTTTTCATTTTCCCTGTACTTTCTAGAAGAAGTACTATTATTCATGTACTGCACTGGCCTTCTAATTTTTTATCTTTTCTCTCTTGCTTTTTATCCCTTTGCCTTTTGCTGCAATTTGTGGGAGATCCTTTCAGTTTTGTCCGCCAACCACCATAAGTTTTTCTTTTCTGCTACTATATTTTTATTTTTTTCTCTGAATACTTGCCCTTCTCCTTTGTAAAAGGTAACCTATTTTATTCATAATTGCTTATATTTTTTCTTATCTGTGAGAATAAAAAATAGATTTCTTCTCCCTGCATTGTATGTGTTCCCTCAAGGCTATTTTTCTGCTTATTTTTTTATCTCCATCTGTCATGTGAAAAGCTCTCCCAGTAATCCAGATGTGACAAAGTACATGACTTAAGGAAGTGAAGGTGGAGTAGATGATGTGGCTCTGACTCAGGAGTCGTGGAATAAGTAGAAATCACAGCATAGCTTAGGAAAAAGGATGCAAGTGAATGAAAGGGAAGAACCTAGGATGACTTCTAGATTGTGGGCTTGGGCCATGGGGTACATGCTGTCACCAGAGGGAATGGGAAAGGAAGAATTGTCTTGGGCGTGTAGGAGATACATTTCGTTTTCATTAGGTTGGTGTTTGAAGCTCTCAGGAGACGCTCGAGTGGAGATCTCCAGTAGCAGTGGGCTTTACAGATGTGCTGCTCAGGAAAGGGAAAGTAGAGAGATGAAAACTGAAATCATGGATGTCTTTGAGCTCATCCAGGGAGACTACACAGAATAAGAGAGATAACAAACAGCCTAAAACCTTGGCTGGCAGCATGGAAGAGGCAGATCTTGAGAAAAAAATGAACCGGATATCTAAACCCCAGTGAATTGCATGCTGTAATATTTTTTTTCTTTGAGATGGAGTCTTGCTCTGTCACCCAGGCTGGAGTGCAGAGGCACGATCTCGGCTTACTGTAACCTCCACCTCTCTGGTTCAAGCAATTCTCCTGCCTCAGCCTCCTGAGTAGCTGGAATTACAGGCACGTGCCACCATGTCTGTGGCGTATAAAAAATTATACAAATTTTATGGCGTATTGTATAAAAAATTATACAAATAAATTTTTGTATTTTTAGTAGAGATGGGGTTTCATCATCTTGGCCAGGATGGTCTTGATCTCCTGACCTCGTGATCTGCCTGCTTCTGCCTCCCAAAGTGCTGGGATTACAGGCATGAGCCACCATGCCTGGCCCTAATTTTTGTGTTTTTAGTAGATATGGGGTTTCACCACATTGGCCAGGCTTGTCTCGAACTCCTAACCTCAAGTGATCCACCTGCCTCGGCCTCCCAAAGGGCTGGGATTACAGGCATGAGCCACCACGCCTGGCCTGCGTGCTGTAATTTTTTTTAAATGAAAAATAGTTTGGCATATAATTTTTAAAATCAGTTATTTACTTAGGTTCTTAAGAAATTCAGAACACCAATTTGTGAGGATAAATTTCTTTTTTTTTTCTTTTTTTTTTGAGACAGCGTTTCACTCTGTTGCCCAGGCTGAAGTGCAGTGGCATGATCTTGGCTCACTGCAACTTCTGTGTCCTGGGTCAAGTGATCCTCCCACCTCAGCCTTCCCAGTAGCTGGGACCACAGCCATGCATCACCACACCTGGCTAATTTTCTTTTTTGTGTTTTTAGTAGAGATGCTGTTTTGCCATGTTGCCCAGGCTGGCCTTGAATTCCTGAGCTCCAGCGATCTACCCGCCTCAGCCTCCTGAAGTGCTGGGACTACAGGCGTGAGCTACCGCGCCTGGCCTGTGAGAATAAATTCCATTCGTCAGGGCAAACACAGATCACAGGTAGCCCTGGAGCTGAGGAATAGCTTTGATTTTTGGTAAAATCTGTGAGTCCACAGCTTTCTGATAGATTTGGTGCTGCTCTGTAATCTCGTATTTCCCTTTTTCTGTGTTGAAGATCTCACCTTCCTGTTTCTGGGCTTCTACACCTGCTTCTTCTTGAAGTAAGCGTCAGTAGGGTGTTTTGGGGTTTTTACATTGCTGATTATCAATTTTGGTTGAGGTGGCAGTGACAGATTTCTGGCGTGTTCTTTCTAGAGGATCTTGGTTGAAGACCAGAGGTCCAGTCACAAGTAACAAGCCACTAGCCAGCGGCTTCAGGAAAACCACCCTCTTGCCTCTGTGGCGCCCAGTGAGGGTGATCAGAATGGTCCCAGGGGTGATGCTGGCTCACAGTTTTCTCATGTGCCGACTGAAGGGTTTTTTTGCTGTGGCTCAACAGCTTTTGAGGCACATCTTCAGTAGGATAGTATCTAGGCATTTTGCAATGTTTAACCATCCGGGTACCACCGTTCTTGTCACCACCAACTGGTTTTGTAATAGTTGCAAGAACCTTCTCCTTTTTCTTTTCAACCTTGGATTCAGCAGCTGAGTGCCTCCTCTTGTACATGGCCTTTCTGGAATACATAGCTGATCGGGAATACCTGCCAATTCCTCTGACAAGGACAGGATTTCAGCTGCAATGGGGCTTCTCCTTCTTGGGCTTTTTAGTCTTGAGGCTGCTCCTTTTTACCTTGCCACCAGCATCAGCTTTCTTGGCTTCTGGTTTCTTCTCTTTAGGATCTGGCTTCTCAACCTTTTCACCCACCATCTTGCAAGAAGGGAAAGAGAACTCAGCATAGAAATTTAATAGTGAATGATTGGAATTTATGGAATCGTTTTATTTTCGGTTGACAAAGTGTATTAAAATTTTATCCGTGAAAACATTTTATCTAATAACAAAGAAAAAACAGAAGAAAGAAAAAATTAACAAGAATTTATTATGTACTTGAAACTCTTCTAGGCATTCTATTTATGTTCTTTAGTCCTTACCACAACCCTGCAAAGGAGAAAGGGGCAAGAAAGAGCAGAGCAGAGTTCTAATATCAGGAGGAGAAGAAAGTCTGGGGCTGGGGTTGGGCCAGGCTCTTGATGAGGCAGGGCTTACGCTATCAGTTGACAGAGCAGCAAGAATGGAGGGAAAAAGACTCCCCTTTGCTCATTGTCTGTATCTCAGGATCTTGCTTTCCCTAGGACAGAGGTTTCTCTAACCTCTTTTCATCTTTTTATTTTATTTTATTTAGAAACACGGTCTTGCTTTGTTGCTCAGGCTGGAGTGCAGTGGCACCGTTATAGATCACTGCAGCTTCAAACTCGTGGCCTCAAATGATCCTCCTGCTTTGGCATCCCAAAGTGCTGAGATTACAGGCATGAGCCACTGTACATAATATACTCTTTTCATTGTAGTTCTAAGAACAATTATCTTCCCATTCCAGTAAATGGCACCATTTTTATTCCATTGCTTAGTCCAGAAACCCAGGGGGTCGTCTGTGATTCCTCCAGGTCCCTCACTTCCTCTTTGGTCCAATCTATTGGCAAGTATCATGGGCTCTACCTCCTGAATATATTCCACATGTATCAATTTCTCTCTTACCTCTATCATCCTCACCTTAGTCTCCATCATCTCTTGTTTGGAATATGGAGAAGGCCTCCTAACTGACCTCCTTACTTTCATTTTTGACTTTCCTATAGTCTGTCCTCAATAGCCATAGTGATCTTTTAAAAATGGCAGTCATGTTATTGCCAAAAAGATCCTGTCACTTCCCTGAGTAATGCCCTTCCCCACGGCCTACCAGGCCCTGTGCTTTCTCACGCTCACCTTGTTCTCTGACCTCATTCCTCCCATTCATCATCCAGCCCCACTGGGCTCTAGACCATGGCCTACTTGCTGTTTTCGACACATCAGACTTTTTCCCACCTTAGAGCCTTTGTTCTTGCTTATTTTCCTCAAGATTCTCAGCCCTCACATTTTTTCAGGGCTGCCTCCTGATTGTTGAGGACTTGGCTCAAATAACATCTGCTGCGGGAGGCCTCCTGGGACCTCCCCACCACCCCCAGAGAAATTGGCCTTTCCTTTTACTCACTCACTTGCAGTGACAGCACCTTGTTTTAATTCCTTTACAGCACTCACATCACTCTCTGCAGTTATTTATTTGCTTGCTTTGTTATTTGCCTGTGTTTCTCTGTTTTGTCTCTAGTGTCTACAATAATACCTACCCAGAGTAGCCACTCTTATCAGTATTTGTTGGATAAATGATTGTATTACTTTAAAAATTGTCGAAGCCAGGTGTGGTGGCACGGCCAGTAGCCCCAGCTACTCAGGAGGCTGAGGTGGAAGGATCACTTGAGCTCAGATGTCCGAGGCTGCAGTGAGCTATGGTCACATCTCTTCACTCCAGCTTGGGCAACAGAGTGAGACCCTGTCTCTAATAACTTTTTAAAAAAGATTGTTGAAAAGGTGCCACTTTTTTTTTTTTCCCCTTTGAGACAGGGTCTCACTCCAGTGCCCGGGCTGGAGTGCAGTGGTACGATCATGGCTCACTGTAGCCTGGACTTCCTGTACTCAGGTGACTCTCCCACCTCAGCCTTCTGAGTAACTGGGAGTACAGCCATGCACCACCATGCCTAGCTAATTTTTTTTTCATTATTATAAGTTTTAGGGTTCATGTGCATGACGTGCAGATTTGTTACATATGTATACATGTGCCATGTTGGTGTGCTGCACCCATTAACTCATCATTTACATTACGTATATCTCCTAATGCTGTCCCTTCCCCTCCCCCCCACCCCACAACAGTCCCCAGTGTGTGATGTTCCCCTTCCTGTGTCCATGTGTTCTCATTGTTCAATTCCCACCTATGAGTGAGAACATGCGGTGTTTGGTTTTTTGTCCTTGGGATAGTTTGCTGAGAATGATGGTTTCCAGCTTCATCCATGTCCCTACAAAGGACATGAACTCATCATTTTTTATGGCTGCATAGTATTCCATGGTGTATATGTGCCACACTTTCTTAATCCAGTCTATCGTTGTTGGACATTTGGGTTGGTTCCAAGTCTTTGCTATTGTGAATAGTGCCACAGTAAACATATGTGTGTGTGTGTCTTTATAGCAGCATGTTTTATAATCCTTTGGTATATACCCAGTAATGGGATGGCTGGGTCAAATGGTCTTTCTAGTTCTAGATCCCTGAGGAATCGCCACACTGTCTTCCCCAATGGTTGAACTAGTTTACAGTCCCACCAACAGTGTAAAAGTGTTCCTGTTTCTCCACATCCTCTCCAGCACCTGTTGTTTCCTGACTTTTTAATGATTGCCATTCTAACTGGTGTGAGATGGTATCTCATTGTGGTTTTGATTTGCATTTCTCTGATGGGCAGCGATGATGAGCATTTTTTCGTGTGTTTTTTGGCTGCATAAATGTCTTCTTTTGAGAAGTGTCTGTTCATATCCTTTGCCCACTTTTTGATGGGGTTGTTTGTTTTTTTCTTGTAAATTTGTTTGAGTTCATTGTAGATTCTGGATATTAGCTCTTTGTCAGATGAGTAGGTTGCAAAAATTTTTTCCCATTTTGTAGGTTGCCTGTTCACTGTGATGGTGGTTTCTTTTGCTGTGCAGAAGCTCTTTAGTTTAATTAGATCCCATTTGTCAATTTTGGCTTTTGTTGCCATTGCTTTTGGTGTTTTAGACATGAAGTCCTTGCCCATGCCTATGTCCTGAATGGTATTGCCTAGGTTTTCTTCTAGGGTTTTTATGGTTTTAGGTCTAACATGTAAGTCTTTAATCCATCTTGAATTAATTTTTGTATAAGGTATAAGGAAGGGATCCAGTTTCAGCTTTCTACATATGGTTAGCCAGTTTTCCCAGCACCATTTATTAAATAGGGAATCCTTTCCCCATTGTTTGTTTTTGTCAGGTTTGTCAAAGATCAGATAGTTGTAGATATGCGGCATTATTTCTGAGGGCTCTGTTCTGTTCCATTGGTCTATATCTCTGTTTTGGTAATGCCCGGCTAATTTTTTGTATCTTTAGTAGAGATTGTGTTTCGCCATGTTGCCCAGGATGGTCTTGAACTCCTGACTCAAGCGATTCACCCAAAGTGCTGGGATTACAGGTGTGAGTCAGCACAAATGACCAAAAAGGTGCCACTTTTGAAGAGTGCTCAAGGGGTTTGAGTCTGCTGTTCTCTTATATATTCTTTGACCCACATATTTTTTCAGCTTTATTGAGGTGTAATTGGCTGTGACATAAACTGCACCTGCTTAAGGTGTACAATTTAATGAGTTTTGACGTGTGTCTGCACCTGTGGGACACCCTCACAGTGAAGCTAATGAACATGCCATTGGCCCAAGAGTTTCCTTGTGCCCCTTGTAATCCATCCCTTCTAACTGTTCTCCCACTGCCAGCCTCTAGGCAACCACTGATCTGCTTTCTGGCACTATAAATTGGTTTGCATTTTGATAATTTTATATAAATAGAATCATTCAGTATATACTACATTTTGGTTTCTTGTATTCAGCGTAATTAAGATTCATCCATGTTATTGCATGTGTGTTCCTTTTTATTACTGAGTAGGATTCTATTGTCAGGATATATCACACTTCGTTTATCCAGGAACTTATTGATAAACATTTGGGTTGCTTCTAGTTCTCAGTGCTTACAAATAAAGCTGCTGTGAGTGTTATCTTGGCATATGCTCTCATTTCTTTGGAGTAAATACCTCCAGGAGAGAACTGGCTGGCTTATAGGTGCATGTTTAGTTGGGTACATTTTCAAATCTCTCTTTCAGTTCTGAGGGAACTGGGGGGGTAGGTGAAGGATCTGTAACTTACCCAAGGTGACACAGCTTTTTTTTTTCCTCTTTTTGAGACCAAGGTCTCACTCTGTCGATGGAGTGCAATGTGCCAATCATGGCTCACTGCAGCCTCGACCTCCTGGACTCAAGCAATCCTTCCACCTCAGACTAAGGAGTAGCTGGGACTGCAGGCGCCCACAACTGCCTTAGCTAATTTTGGCAATTTTTGCCAAAATAAGGGTTTCGCCTTATTGCCTAGGCTGGTCTCGAACTCCTGGGCTCAAATGATCCATCTGCCTCGGCCTCCCAAGGTGTTGGGATTACAGGTGTGAGCCCCTGCACCCTGCCTCAAGGTGATGCAACTTTTAAGGGAGTGATGAGATGCAAGTCTAGATTTCTGTCACTTCAAAGTTCATTATTTTCCATAAGCCTGTGCTTTTGAGTTACTTGTTTGGTCCACCTTTGACCTGGGGCCTGCATGGCCTGCTGATATCTGCTGATACCCTGCTGACACTCTGCTCTCATTACGGCCTCTAGGACCTGCTGAGGCCTGAATGTGTGGCTTTTTTTTTTTTTTTTTTTCACAACACACTATGATTCTGTAGCCTGCATGTCTTGCTTACTGGGACTAGTAGGTGTTGCTTACTTAGTACTTATGTAGCCAGGGTTTGCTGAGGCTGCTTTCAGCCAGCATTGTGCTAAGTAAGGCCCTTGCTGGCCCATGTATTTGATAAAGAACTTAACATTACTTAAGGTGAGTGAGGCTTATGTACAATTTGCTTCAGGCCTAGTAAATATGCGCTTTTCTCTCTAAAAACAGCACTCAAGATGACCTGAGCCCAGGAATTTGAGGTGATAGTGAGCTATGATCACACTACTGCACTTCAGCCTGTGTGACAGAGTAAGACACTGTCTCGAAACAAAACACCTCCCCACCCCACAAAAACCCAAAAAAAAACCCCAGCAATTGAAGAGCTTTCATATCTTCAGTGACCAGAGTGAGAATCTCATATCCCATGTGATTAGTTTCTTGGGCTTAAACTGCTTGCTCGGGTCATAATAGTTAAAAATCCAACTGCACAATTGTAAAGTTGAGTCTTATTACCCAGAAATAATCTCTGGAGATTTTCAAGGTTAAAATGCCCAGCCTACCTCTTGAATCCAAGGCCCAAAGCCATATACCCTGGCCCCACCAGAATCCTTGTTATTTTGGTCTCCACATTCCACCCTAATTCTCAACAATTCTGGTCAATTATACTGGATGCTAGAGTTTTGACGGGCACCAAAAATGTGATACCCTTGTTCTTTGTCTAGGATCTGGACCAAATGTGCAGTAATACCAAAGAGTAAACAGTAGAACATCCAAACATCAGCTTTATGATTGCAAAAGCTCACATTGAAGACATGGCTTGTATAGGGGCAAGTGGGCCCCATACTAAAATTTGGAATAAGATAAATTTCCCTATCCAATCTCTGGCAGTTCTGGGCCACAGCAGGCCTTCTGGGCAGCAGGGCCATTTTCAGCAAGTGTCCTAAAACCTGTAAAAAAAAAAAAAAAATAGTGATTTTTTTTTTTTTTTTTTTTAAGATGGAGTCTTGCTCTTATTGCCCTGGCTGGAGTCCAGTGGTGCAATCTTGGCTCACTGCAACCTTCACCTCCCAGATTCAGGCGATTCTCCTGCCTCAGCCTCCTGAGTAGCTGGGGATACAGGTGGGTGCCACCACACCTGGCACTTTTTGTGTTTTTAGTAGAGACATGGTTTCACCATGTTGGCCAGGCTGATCTTGAACTCCTGGCCTCAAGCAATCCACCCCCCTTGGCCTCCCAAAGTGCTGGGATTACAGTCATGAGCCACCATGCCCAGCCTTTTTTATTTTTACATTTTATTTATTTATTAATTTTTTTATTTCAATAGCTTTAGGGGTACAGGTGGTTTTTGATTACATGGATGAATTTTGTAGTGGTGAAGTCTGGGTTTTTAGTGCACCCATCACCCGAATAGTGTAGATTGTACCCAATAGGTAGTTTTCAATCCCTCATTACCCCCCACCCTGCTCTGATTCTCTAATGTTCATTATACCACTCTGCATGCCGCTGTACATCCATAGCTTAGCTCCCACTTATAAGTGAGAACATGCGGTATTTGGTTTTCTGTTCCTGAGTTACTTCATTTCCGTCGATAATGGCCTCCAGTTCCATCCAAGTTGCTGCAAAAGATTTTTTTTTTTTTTGGTTGTATACTATTCTGTGGCATATATCATACCACATTTTCTTTATCCACTCATCAGTTGATGGTCACAGGTTGATTCCATATCTTTGCAGTTGTGAATTGTACTGTGATAAACATATGTGTGCAGTTGTCTTTTTAATATAATGACTTCTTTTCCTTTGGGTAGTTGCCCAGTAGTGAGATTCCTGGATTAAATGGTAGATGTACTTTTAATTCTTTGAGAAATCTCCCTACTGTTAGCCATAGAGGTTGTACTAATTTACTTTCCCACCAGCAGTGTTTAAGCAAAGAATCTAGTGATCTTAGTCTTCTGTATTTGTAACAAAGGGCATAATATTAGTCTGAATTAATCCTAGAGAAGGAACAAGCTGTATAAGCCATTCTACTGGGAGCCTCAGGCTCTATTTTGGGATTTTCTCCTAATAGGCTCCTACTGTTCTTCTTAGTGGCAGTCCCTCTCCTTTGCTTTTTTTTTTTGGAGACAGGGTCTCTCTGTTGCCCAGGCTGGAGTGCAATGGCATGATCTTGGCTCACTGCAACCTCTGTCTGGAAGGTGTAAGCGGTTCTTGTGCCTCAGCCGTCCGAGTAGCTGGAACTACAGACGTTTGCCACCATGCCCAACTAATTTTTTGTATTTTTTGTAGAGATAGGGTTTCACCGTGTTGCCCAGGCTGGTCTCGAACTCCTGAGCTCAAGCCATCCACCCCTCTCAGCCTCCTAAAGTGCTGAGATTAGAGGCCTGAGCCACCGGGCCTTTGCTCCTAATCATCCACCTCCATGCTAAAAGATTGCTTTTCACTTTGAAACTTTCACAGCATTCAAATGTAGATGTCACCTTTGTAGACTTCAGTTGCAAGTGCCATTTTTTCCTACATCAGATTAACTCTATAAAATTAACTCCTTCCAAGCGCCAGAAGAAAATTCCCTCTCTCTTACTGTTTTAGAGATTGCTCACCATATATCTATTTCCTGTTGGAATTTAAATTTACTCTCCCACTCTCACCAACTATGTAGAACAGGTAAGACAAGAATACTGTGAACTCAACAAATGACCAAACATTTCCTAGCCTGGTTCACCTGCACTGCCACCTCCTTTCCCAGGTGCTCTGTTGCATCAAAACTCAGGTGTAACCAGGGGAGTGTCAGAATTCTGGCACTGCAGTTTGTGGAATTACTTTACACAAGTAGTAGAAATAGCTGACATAACTTCCTTCAAACTAAGAGGAGAGTTATTTCCTAATGGTGGCCTTCATTTATCATGAGATCACATAAGTATATATATTTTTTGTTTTCTCATGACCCTTTTAGTATTTGAAAGAAATTTCTAAGTTTTACTAACAAAAGGCTTTGGAAAACAAATCAGAAAATTGGAAGCAGGAGAAAAAGAGTAGCCTTTTTTTTTTTTTGATCCTGACATTGTTATTTTTCTGGGTTAGATGAAACAGATGTTATTAATAACAACGATCACCACAATAACTAATATTTACTAAGCACTTAAAATGCCCCAGGCATAGTAGCTGGAAATGGTCAGATGAGAAGGCTGGAAGTTTAAACCAGATGCCTGGGATTGATCTCTAGTTTTCCTAAGAAATGCTTGAGCTCAACAACACTCTTTGTTCAGATTAGTTTTGTCTAGAGTGTTAGGTGCATATCCTCCTGGCCTAGCAATTGAGGATGAAGAAAAATACTTCTGTTCCTTTGTAGTTATGGCCTTAGGGTTGAACTGCTGTTTAGAAAGTATAAGGAAAGGATAAATGACCACTTTACTATTAGTGAAAAATGTCTCATTTGCTCTGGTTTCATCTCCTTTCTGGGGGGCTCTTTGTTGATGTGGTGAAGGATCTGTTTTGCTTTTGTATTCTTTTAGGGAGGCCACTATAAGGTAGTTTAGAACCTAGGATGAGTGCTGGGAAATATTTTCTGTATTTAGGATCATGAATATTTTAATCAGGTAATTACTTCAAAATAAAAGTTATTCAGACCTGTAAATTAAAATACTACCCTTTCAGCCTGGATATTACTCTTTCAGAATGCCAGTTAACATGTTTTCCATGCACCTGTATTTAGACCTTGAAAGGCACATGAATTAAAGGTTTAGGGTTGGCAAAGTGAGTAGTAGTAATCAGGATGTGGTTTAGTTTGAGTGGCAAGAATAATATTTTATACAAGTGAAACCCATGAACTTTTATTATTTTACTTTTCATATATAGTATAGGCTCAGGAGTCAACCTCTACCATCTTGCTGTGCTGTTTACTACCTTAGTCTGTGGTAAGTTGCTTAATTGCAATCAACCTCTCTTCACTCATGGGCCAATGAAGGTAATAATGATACCTACTTGATAAGGTTGTTGGGAGGAGGAAATGAATTACCTAAGGGATCTCGTACATGGAAGACCCTGTGACAGGTCCTTAGGTAATATGTTTAGGAAAGACTCAACAAATGGCAGTTATCATAGAAAATCAGTATCAGTAATTTGCTGTCATGGCTGACAAACCCCATTAATCTCATTTATTACAACTTGTAATACATTTTCTTCTCATAATTCTAGGATTTATGTAGGTGATGAGAATTTATGGTTATAAGCTTAATAACATCTGATCTGATGAGCTGCGGTCAGAAAAGGTTGTTGGGAAAAGGACCACAAATAATACTATAAATAGCATGCTACCTGTGCAGGGTAAACAAGTCTTTCCAGTTAGTTTTGTTGACAGGATACTTTGTTTTACCTTCTGGTCATTTTATCCTGAAGGTGGAGCAGGTGCCATTTCAGGCTAAACACTTTGCAGTCCCATCTACTACCCTTCTCCAGGTCCTGACTTGGCCTCTAGGTCCTGACTTGGCCTGTCCATTCTCCTCATGTCCTTGCATTTCATTTTCTGCAGGCGTCTCTTACTGGAAGCTTTGGTATTTATTGGGCTCCCTTGTAAAATCCTAAGAACAAAGACAATTGAGTCATCTCAACAGTCCAGCTCCTCATGGAGTCATCAGGATGTTATCAGCCTGTAGGAGTTACTGGAAATAACCATGACTCCTTCTATTTTTATTCCTTTTCCTTCAGTTCCTTTTTTCTCAATTATAAAAATGGTAATTGCCAGCCATTTCAAAGATAGCAGATAGTACAAAAATATAAAGAAGAACAAATCATCGCTAATTCAGCATACAGAAGCAATCATTATGAAAATTTTGGAGTTTTTCCATTTGCTTATTATTTTAACATGGCTAGGAGCATTCTGTTTGCCTATCAATAAGAAAAAATGATCATGTTTAATCTTATAAATATTTCTCCTTGTTAAAATGTTTACTTTTTAAAAAAATTTTTAAATTTTTATTTTTTGAGGCAGGATGTCACTCTGTCACCCAGGCTGGAATGCAGTGGTGTGATCACGGCTCAGTGTAGCTTAGACCTCCCAAGCTCAAGTGATTCTTCCACCTCTGCCTCCTGAGTAGCTGGGACGACAGGTGCATGCCACCAGGACTGGCTAATTAAAAAAATTTTTTTTTTGTAGAGACAGAGTCTCACTAGGTTGCTCAGACTGGTCTCGAACTCCTGGGCTCAAGTGATCCTCCCACCTCGGCCTCCCAAAGTGCTGGGATTACAGGGGTGAGCCACTGTACCTCTCCTGGAGCATTAAAAAAAGCTCCATATCACCTAATTGTATAGTTGTACTATAATTTACTTAATCAGTCTCTCTTTGGACATTTAAGTTGTCCTAGTTTTCTGCTTTTATAAATACGCTGTTATAAATAGGAAAGTATTTGTAAATAACAATACTATTATATATAGGAACATCTGCCCCAAAGAAATAATAAATCTTGGCTGGGCGCGGTGGGTCACTCCTGTAATCCTAGCACTTTGGGAGGCCAAGGTGGGCAGATCACGAGGTCAAGAGATGGAGGCCATCTGGCCAACATGGTGAAACCCAATCTCTACTAAAAATACAAAAAAATTAGCTGGGCCTGGTGGCGCCTGTAGTCCCAGCTACTCAGGAGGCTGAGGCAGGAGAATCACTTGAACCCAGGAGGTGGAGGTTGCAGTGAGCCGAGATCGTACCACTGCACTCAAGCCTGGCGACAGAGCGAAAAGAAATAATAAATCTTTGCCAATGTTGAAGTTTGTTTATTAAAACATCTTCTTAATAAACAAAGGCTCTTAGTACATATTGCCAGACTTTACCCAGAAAGGTTATATGAATTTTCTTTCCCACCTGCAGTATATGAGAATGTATCTTTCACTCAACTCTTACAAGCTGGGGATATTCACCTTAAAATTGTTTATTCTTATTGTTATGCAAAACATGTTATCTTACTTCACTGTACTTTAAAAAAAAATTAGTAGTGATGGCCAGCTGCAGTGGCTTACACCTGCAGTCCCAGCACTTTGGGAGGCCGGGGTGGGGGGATTGCTTAAGCCCAGGAGTTCGAAACCAGCCTGAGCAACATGGAGAAATCCCATCTCTACAAAAAATATAAAAATTGGCCAGGCATGTAGTGTGCGCCTGTGGTCCCAGCTACTTGAGAGCTGAGGTGGGAAGATCGTCTAAGCCCCAGAGGTCAATGCTTCAGTGAGCCATAATAGCACCACTGTACTCCAGCCTGGGTGACAGAATGAGACCCTGTCTCAAAAAAACAAAAAAAACTGAAAAAACTAGTGGTGATGTTGTCCTAATTTCTTTTCTTTTCTCCTTTTCTTTTTTTTCTTTTTTTTTTTTTTTTTTTTTGAGATGGAGTCTTGCTCTGTCACCCGGGCTGGAGTGGAATGGCATGATCTCAGCTCACTGTAACCTCCGACTCCCAGGTTCATGTGATTCTCCTGCCTCAGCCTCCTGAGTAGCTGGGAATACAGGTACCCACCACCACGCCCAGCTAATTTTTGTATTTTTAGGGGAGACAGGGTTCCACCATGTTGGTCAGGCTGGTCTTGAACTCCTGACCTCAGGTGATCCTCCCGCCTTAGCCTCCTAAAGTGCTGGGATTATAGGTGTGAGCCACCACGCCTGGCTGTTTTCTGCTGCTATAACAGAGTACCATGGACAAAGTAATTTATAAAGAAAAGAGATTTATTTGGTTCATGGTTCTGGAGGCTGGGAAGCCCAAAATCATGGGTTTCCCAAAGGGTCACATCTGGCCAGGGCCTTCTTGCTGCATCATAATATGTCAGAAGGCATCACATGGCATTCTCACTATAATAAACCCATTCTTCCCCACTATAACAGTGTTCATCTAACCAGAGCCCTCATGACCTAATTACCTCTTAAAGGGCCCACTTCTCAACACTGTTAAAATGACAATTAAATGTCAACATGAGTTTTGGAAGGGACATTCTAACCATAGAAGATGTTGATCACTTTTTTTCAAGTATTTTGTCTTTTCTTCTGGGAAGTGATAGTGCTTTTATTGTTGAGTTAAAAAAAATACTGAATATGGCTTTTTACCTTGTGTCATGTCTGAGAAAACAGTCTACTTTTTCCATTACTGCCAATTTCCTTTATATCTGTTTTGGATTTATCTGTCATGAATTTACATAAACTCTTTTTGAACCTATAGGATTTTTCTGTCCTTCAGGCTTCTAGAAGTCTTCCCCTGCGCTACCTTTCAGAGCGTGAGAAACAGTTCCACAGCCGTCTGGTTACCTTTTCTTTTGGCACTTTCCCCTCAGACTTTACATTCCCAGCCTTTTCTGTTGGTTTTCCTGAGGAGTATCTTTCACCCCAAATTCTACTTGCAGAGGCTGGAAGTACATGAAATACTTCCTGTGATTTGTAGAACTGGATCTCAAAATGAAGGTGCATACATATTGAACATATGTAGATGCCTTTTAAGTGTGTGAGAATAGAAGATAATATTAGAGATTAGGGATTAGTTTATTTCTCCATCCTTAAGCCAAATAGTGGTGTTTTACCCCTGAGCTATGCCTAAGTGGTTGCCAGTCTTGCTCTTGACTGCTTTTCATTGCTTCCACTTTGGTGTGCTCCAGGGAAGGAAATGAGGACAGGTGGAGAATTAGATTGAGATTTAAATCCCCATGTTATAATTTACCTGCTTAATAATCTTGGACAAATAATATGGCCCCAATGGGCCTTTGTTACTTCCTAGAATAAATGTGAGGATTAAGTGGGATCTCATGATCTGCCTCACTGGCTTGGGATGTAAAGTTGGTCATGCTTTTTAAAATTTTCTAATTAATCATTTGAATCTCTACTTGCAAATAAGGGAGGGAAGTCTGCGATCCTGTATTTGAAATCTTCTTTACTAATTGACCAGAACCCTAAGTGCTTACTCTTCCCAAGAAAATCTCCTTCCCATCTCCAGCTGGGGAGAAACTTGGAAAAGCCTGACCAGCCTGCTGGTAGGCCCTGGGATCACTGCTGTTGTTTCTGTTGGGACCTTTTGATGTGTTGGCCCCACCCAGTCCAGTGGGCCTTTATCCATTGCCACCATGTCCCTTCTGGTCCAGTCCTCACAAACAACATGGCAGTGTCCAAGCCTGCGCTCTCAATATGACTTCTCTTCAGGTCACATCCATATACTTAGTTATTGTGTCCTGTGGCATCTGTCAGGGTGACTGGACACAGAGGAACCTGTCATCAGGCAAGAAACCCCTGTCTTTCCTGGTGCATATTAGGACCAGCTGACCTCAGTTGGAAACATCCTAATTCTTTTGAGAAATTCTGATAACACTACTTTTTTTTTTTTTTTTTTTTTGAGACAGAGTCTTGCTCTGTCGCCCAGGCTGCCAGACTGAAGTTCAGTGGCATGATCTCCGCTCACTGCAAGCTCCACCTCCCCGGTTCATGCCATTCTGCTGCCTCAGCCTCCCGAGTAGCTGGGATTACAGGTGCCCACCACCACGCCCAGCTAATTTTTTTGTATTTTTAGTAGAGATGGGGTTTCACTGTGTTAGCCAGGATGGTCTCGATCTCCTGACCTTGTGATCCGCTTGCCTCAGCCTCCCAAAGTGCTGGGATTACAGGCATGAGCCACTGCGCCCAGCCAACACTACATTTTAAAAGAGAAGTGGCCAAGATCACCTTTCTCCATCCCCCAGGAGGCTCCTTAAGGCTGCTATGCATATTTAACCCCCTCCCCTCTATCAGCACTGAGTACCCAGCAATCACAAAAGTTCCTGTCACACCATTCTCATCAGAAATGGGGGCACTTATACCATCCTCATCAGGAATGGAAATGCTTATACAAAACTTAAATTTGTATAACTGAAAAGGGCCATTCAAATGACTCTTCCTGGGAACAAAGAAGGTTGACACTTTGGAAGGCTGAGGCGGGCAGATCACGAGGTCAGGAGATCGAGACCATCCTGGCTAACATTGTGAAACCCTTTCTCTACTAAAAATACAAAAAAAAAAATACAAAAAATTAGCCTGGCATGGTGGTGGGCGCCTGTAGTCCCAGCTACTCGGGAGGCTGAGGCAGGAGAATGGCGTGAACCCGGGAGGCGGAGCTTGCAGTGAGCCGAGGTTGCACCACTGCACTCCAGCCTGGGCAACAGTGGGAGACTCCATCTCAAAAAAAAAAAAAAAAAAAAAGAAGGTTGACTAAGGGGCTTTTGGACATTATCTAGACAGACACCCCTGACACCTTCTCTTGCTAAATAAGTAAATAAAGTTCTGCTTCACCAGACATAGCCACATATATGTGTAAAGCACCTAGTCCACCTGTATCAGTCTGTTTTTACACTGCTAATAAAGACATACCCAAGACTGGGTAATTTATAAAGGAAAAAGGTTTAATTGACTCACAGTTCCACATGGCCGAGGAGGCCTCACAATAATGGCAGAGGGTGAAGGGGAAGCAAGACACGTCTTACATGGTGGTAGAAAAGGCAAGAGCGTGTGTAGGGGAACTCCCCTTTATCAAACCATCAGAACTTGGAGACTTATTCACTGTCATGAGAACAGCACGGGAGAAACCCACCCCCATGATTCAATGACCTTCCACCAGGTTCCTCCCATGACACATGGGAATTATGGGAGCTATAATTCAAGATGAGATTTGGGTGTGGGGGGAAAACAGCCAAACCATATCACCACCTCTGTCACCCCTGAGAAGTGCTCAGAAAATGTTAGCTGTCTCCCTCCTCCCTTCCTCCTCAGCCTGACCACACCTCTGCATCATGCAAGCTGGGAACACCTTGCCTTCCAGAGACCTTTCCTATTCCTCAGTGTCCATTCTCTGTAGGGCTCTGCGTAAATACGCCCTGTGCTGACCCCTTATATGCAACCTCCAGGGAGGTTGGATGGCCAGAGCTGCCTTCAGGGTTTGTTTGCCAAAGGCAGTTTATTCTTTCTTCAAATAGTTAGAATTTACTTCACATTTGAATCTAACTTGTATTTTTATACAGTCAGCATGTCCTGAGCATTCTGTCATGGAAAAGAATTTGCTCATCCAAGAATAAACAATGCATAGCTAGTATCCCTCTTGAGACAGGTAGAAGCGTTTATGAAGTATGCCTTGTTACTAGCCTGTGCCCCACAAATAAACTTTCTGCTGTGAGAAAGGGTGTGGCACCTGCTTTTTCGGAGGTTTAGTTTCACAGAACCATACAGTCCTTGTCGGGTTTTGCCAGCAGTGCCTGCTTAGAACGCACAGAGGGGCCCTGGGCACTGTGGTCAGAGGCTGTCCTCAGACCCCATCTCCATTCCAGACCAAGCTCTTTACCACATCCCCTCGCAGGATTCCCAGATGTCCCTAGGAGGCCCAGGGGTATGTATCTCAAAGTAGACTCTTATCTCCAAAAGCAAGTGACAGCTCCCTTGAATTATTTTGAGTGAAGGAATTGGTTTTCACACGTTTCATGAGACATAATTAGGTGGCTAATACCATATTATTCTCGCAGGTGTTTAATTATTGACTTTAGACACAAATTCTAATAGAAATAGAAGAAAAATGAGACAAATTCTGAAGCTCTCTTGAAATTATTCATAGTCCCTCCTGACATTTCCTCCACCGGCGTTTTTTTGTTTTTTTTTGTTTTTTGCTCTAATATTTCCAACAGACACGCTTTGCTAATACTAGGAGGTGTGGCTTTGGCTTTGTTGTTTTTTCCGGAGTTAGCCTTTCTGTCTGTGCATCCTGGCTGTTTGAAATCCCAACTGAATTTGGAGAAATTATTTCTTGGCATCCACCCTACTTTCCTGGGACACAATGTGATGCTGACGACATAGCCCGGTCACTCCACTTGACAAGTTTGTTTGTCTCATCTCACATACATATTCAGTGGTGAGTAAGAACAGAAGTGGAAAGCCTTACTTACCGCAGTTTATTATATGTTTCATGCCCGTGATAATTACTTTTATAATGCCACTTGTGAAAAAATTGATCAGATTAGGATGAATCACCTTGCTGGCCAACAGTTATTGGAATGATTCTCCACGTGTGACTTCGTTGCACTATTACAAAATGTGGCAGGATAGACCTGCCCGGCCATTGTTGCCAATGTTCATTTGTAATGCTGCCTTAAGGAGATGAGGAGATGAGAGCCAATTGTTCCAGCAGCTCAGCCTGCCCTGCCAACAGTTCAGAGGAGGAGCTGCCAGTGGGACTGGAGGTACATGGAAACCTAGAGCTCGTTTTCACAGTGGTGTCCACTGTGATGATGGGGCTGCTCATGTTCTCTTTGGGATGCTCCGTGGAGATCCGGAAGCTGTGGTCGCACGTCAGGAGACCCTGGGGCATTGCTGTGGGACTGCTCTGCCAATTTGGGCTCATGCCTTTTACAGCTTATCTCCTGGCCATCAGCTTTTCTCTGAAGCCAGTCCAAGCTATTGCTGTTCTCATCATGGGCTGCTGCCCGGGGGGCACCATCTCTAACATTTTCACCTTCTGGGTTGACGGAGATATGGATCTCAGGTAAGTAACCCCAGGGAAGCTCAGCAGTCTGTCTCTTATCCTGCCTGGGGGGAATAACTGAAACTTTTGTGTTAAACACTCTTCCAATCTTTTGGTAGAGATTCTAGTGGGAAATGTTACAAATATCACAGAGACTTGTACAGCCATGGGTGGGCTTTCCTTTCAGTGCTCAAAAGTTACTTTGCTGATCATCATTTGTTTTATTGGCTACTGTTCTGAGCAGTGGGATGTGTTTCCTGTGTGATAGTGGAGGCAGGTCTGCACCTCACCCAGTGGCCATTCCTAAGCTTGAGCTCATTCTTACCTACACTGGCCGCTTTAGCAACTCCCAGGACTTAAGCCAAGAATCCCAAGAAGCTAACGATTGTGGTTGGGTAGCAGCCATTGTGGTTGTGTCAATGGCATAGTCAGAATGAGACTCCCGTAGCTCTAGTCAGTGATGCCTGAGCACCTATTTTAGGAAAGAAGCACTTCAGAGGACTGGATAAAGGAGCTTTAGGGGTGTCTGGTGGCCATATCCAGCTTTAAGTGCTGAGATGGCCTGTTGATTTGACTTCAGGAGCAACGCTAAGGCTCTCAGGACTAAAATTGTTCTTTCTTGTTGCTTTGCAGATGGTTAACATCATCACTAGATTCGCATTCCTTCCCTTTAAGCCAGTGACCTTATTCCCAATTATGGTGTAGATAAATACCTCTGGGAGACATTAAGCCTTGTCCCTTATTTACACTTTAATGAGGATGAATTAGTCACATGCTTTTCTGGGTTACATGTTTTGATGGGGGAAAAAAAAGAGCATTTGAGGAAAGAGTAGAGGGATCAGCACTGGAAAAAGAGCTAAAAACAATGGTCTCTCGAGACTCTTTGCTTACTTATGAACATACCGTTTCACCTTCTGCCCTGGGGAAGAACTGCTTGTAAATTTAAGTATTTCATGTGTATGTCATTTAATTGAGATTTATATTACCATGAATGAATGAATCAGAAGTAATGACTGAGCTGGGAGTTGACATCAGTGAGAGTCAGCTGCAGGTATGGGTTTCCAGTTTCCCGCATGTGCTGAATGTTTAGTGTATGGACCATATTTCATTTATAAATTTTAATGGGCTCATACCATGCAGAATAGGAACTAACTTTCCTATGGCAGTGTTTTTGTTTACCCACTTATGAGAAATTTGAAAAAAAATAACTTGATGAATTTTGTATTTTACTTTAATGGTAAAAGCCACTAATATACAAAGCCACTAACATACATTGCTTTTGTGTTTTACCTTAATGGTAAAAGCCACTAATATACATTGCTAATTCAAATTCAGTAAAGTTGATTATTTAACTGGGAAATGATAGATATTCTTTGCATGAAGTTTATAAATCAGAGATAAATTCCAGGACCTAAAAGTTTTTGGAAAGAAAAAGGAAACTAATATTTATTAAGTACCCTATAGGCATGGGATAGATGCTTTCATGCTTATTTTCTTCTTGGGGCTCATAATAACCTTGTAAATAGCCTTTTATTGTTCTGAATTTTACAGCTGAGAAAATTGTGATTCAGATTGGTTAAGTAGCTTTCCAAATGCTACAAACCAGTATGGCAGAACTCAGATTTGAATTCACATCTGTTTTACATCAGTCTGCAGTTTAGGCACATTTCCCCCATGGCATTTAGCAACACAACTAGATCTTCTGTTTTGAGTAGCAGCATAAATCTTCAGTGTTCTCAAACACTTGTGTTCTGGGAAAGAGAACATTTATTACCTTAATCTCTTGTTAGTCAATGTTGTCATAAAAACACCAATGAATAGGAAACCTATGAAAGATAAAGCTACTTTTACTTTCTTTTGCCAACTCTATCTTTAATTCACCTTTAACTTTGTTCAAATTATTTAACCTATATAAGCCTTATCTCATCATTGGCAAAATGGGGTTAAATTTACCTATTTTTCATAAGACTGTATATATATGTATATATATTTACACACACTCACACACACACATATAGATAATAGTTTGGGGTGGAGTTTCACTCTCGTTGCCCAGGCTGGAGTGCAATGGTGCGATCTTGGCTCACTGCAACCTCCACCTCCTGGGTTCAAGCGATTCTCCTGCCTCAGCCTCCCGAGTAGCTGGGAATACAGGTACCCACCATCATGCCTGGCTAATTTTTATATTTTTAGTAGAGATGGGGTTTTGCCATGTTGGCCAGGCTGTTCTCAAACTCCCGACCTCAGGTGATCCTCTCATCTCGGCCTCCCAAAGTGCTGGGATTACAGGCTTGAGCCATGGTGCCTGGCTGACACAAGACTATATTTTATGGAGGAAATATATATTTGTGTATGTGTGTGTGTGTATTCAGGGTGCCAGGCACATAGTAGTTGTGCAATAAATATTAGCTACTTTTCCTCTTTTCTTTCTAAATTTTGATTTTGAGTCTTACCAACAAAACTAAAAAAGCAAGCAAAAACTAAATATTAGATTTTTAGAAGCTTATAGGTACAAAAGTAATAAAATCAATTTTCAGTAGAAACCCAAATAGGTGAAAATCCAGTATGGTGTGAAACAATATCTAAGTAATTACATTTCTTCATAATTGAATGCCAACAAAAAATCAGTTTTAAGCAAAACTCAGTGGATTGTCATTGATAGGAGTTTTATCTGCTGTTAATGCTGGATAAAATCCAAGAGTGGTTAGCACAGCATCTTCATTTGACACACGAGGAAGTGGAGATATAGCTTCCTGCAGATGACCCTGAGCACGTTTCTCATGCCTTCACTCCTGCTTCATGCAGTGCACTTGCAGTTCTCCATGTGTTCACCCCACACAGGCATTCAGAATCCATTGGTTTGAACCGGTTTGTGCGTTTTGCAAATGAGATGATTGACGACACCCATCCTCTTGCAGTTGCCTGGGCTTGTCATCTTAGCCTTGCCCTGTGACTACCCTCATTCTCACCATGGCCACTCAATCCACTGCCAAGCCCTGTAGCCCTTCCTCTTGCTGTGTTGCTCACAGTTCTTGCTTCCTGTTGGTCTCCACTAACACGTCCTCAGGTCAGGCCCTCACAATTTCTTTCTTGGCTAATTGTATTTTCACAACAATGAAAATGCTGTTCTCTGCACCTTTAGTCTCTCCATTACGGCTTTGCAGTAAGTGGATAAGGCAGGCTCTGATACCAGATTGCGTATATTCAAATCCTGACCTTGGGCCTCTTCTCTGTAACTGGAAATCATAACATTACCCGCATGGTACTGTGAGGAGAAAATGAACATGTTATACATACAAAGGCTTCTCAACACCTACTAAATTGGTAGAAACTACTAAGCCAGTCTACTTTACTTCTCCAGGTTCTTTTATTCCACTAGCCCCCTTAAGAACAATGGTTTTTAGTCAAAATGGGCTGCTCATAGTTCTCTGAGCATATCTCACACTCTTCCAGCTTTCTTTTGCCCATGTTGTTCCCACAGTCTGCAGTGCCAACTGACCTTATTCTGTCTCCTCCAGTCATGATGTTGTTCTTCCTTATAACTATTCTAGAAAGCAGTTGGCTGATACGTATGAAGAGCCTTAAAAATTATCCTGCCTCTGGGCCGAGTTTGTCTGATCATGGCTGGGTTCTTTTACATATTTGGGTTTGGTTAAATGTAGACTGGTCTTGGGTGGTGATATGGTTTGGCTCTGTGTCCCCACCCAATTCTCATCTCGAATTGTAATTCCCATGTGTCGAGGGAGGGGCCTGTAATCCCCGAGTGTCAAGGGAGGGAGGTGATCGGATCATGGGGTTGATTTCCTCCATGCTGTTCTCATGATAGTGAGTGATGGTTTTATAAGTGTTTGGAAGTTCCTCCTTTGTTCTTCTTCTCTCTCCTGCTGCCTTGTGAAGAAGGTCCTTGCTTCCCCTTCACCTTCTGCCATGTTTGTGAGTTTCCTGAGGCCTCCCCAACCATGTGCAACTGTGAGTCAATCAAATCCCTTTCCTTTATAAATTACGCAGTCTTGAGTATTTCTTTACAGCAGTGTGAAAATGGACTAATCGGCCGGGCGCGGTGGCTCACACTTGTAATCCCAGCACTTTGGGAGGCCGAGGCGGGTGGATCACGAGGTCAGGAGATCGAGAACACGGTGAAACCCCGTCTCTACTAAAAATACAAAAAATTAGCCAGGCGTGGTGGCGGGCACCTGTAGTCCCAGCTACTCCGAGAGGCTGAGGCAGGAAAATGGTGTGAACCCGGGAGGCGGAGCTTGCAGTGAGCCGAGATCGCGCCACTGCACTCCAGCCTGGGTGAAAGCGCGAGACTCCGTCTCAAAAAAAAAAAAAAGAAAATGGACTAATGCAGGTGGCTTCAACCTGGACAACTGGGCTCTCTTACTACATGATCTCTCATTTTCTAGTAGACTGGCCTAGACCTGATTACATGGCAGCAGCAGGGTTCTCAGAAAGGCAAAGCAGAAAAGGTCTTTTGAAGTGTTGGCTTTAAACCAGATCCTCATCCTTCTACCACATTCCATTGGCCAATGCAGATTGCAAGGCCAGTCCAGCTTCATGGATTAGGAAAGTCGATTTTGCCTCTTGATGGGCTGAGCTTCCAAGTCACATTACAGCAGACATGGATAAGGGAGGGATGAAGAATGGGGGCATTTTTTTTCCCCAATATATCCTACTAGAGATGGACAGAATTCCTACCTTTGAGGGTAGGACATGAAAATTAAGATCTGGCAGTACGGTGTAGTAGTTAAGTGTTCTGGAAACAGCAAACAGACCCATCACTTACTGACTGGATCATCTCGGCAGATTATGCACATTTCCTATGCTTCAGTTTCCTCACTTCTATTTTTTTATTTTTATTTTGATTTTTTTTGAGACGGAGTCTCGCTCTGTTGCCCAGGCTGGAGTGCAGTGGTGTGATCTCAGCTCACTGCAAGCTCTGCCTCCCAGGTTCACACCATTCTCCTGCCTCAGCCTCCTGAGTAGCTGGGACTATAGGCGCCCGCCACCATGCCTGGCTAATTTTTTGTATTTTTAGTAGAGACGAGGTTTCACCATGTTAGCCAGGATGGTCTTGATCTCCTGACCTCTTGATCCGCCCGAGTCGGCCTCCCAAAGTGCTGGGATTACAGGTGTGAGCTGCCACGCCCGGCCAGTTTCCTCACTTCTAAAATGAGAAGCGTTCCTACATCATGAGCTGTTGAGAGGATTGAATGAGTTAATATTTCTAAAGTGCTTAGAATCTCACTTGGCATAAAATGTGATATGAACGATTATTATTATTATATAAGGCAGGCAAAAGAACATCGTGTCCTAGGGTCTGTGTTTTAGTCTCTGCTCAAGGAGCTGTATGCCTAACCCTAACCCTATATATAATGATATATCATAATATATATGTGTCATGTTTTATCTATTCATCCATCAATGGACAATTGAATTGTTTCCACTTTTTGGCAATTGTGAATAATGCTGTTGAGTCTCAGCTTTCATTTCCCTTGAGTGTATGCTTAGGAGTGGATCTGAGGTTAAATATTAAGTATTTCGTGACTATAGGAAAAGTAAAGCAAAATATGAAGTCCAAATGTCCCCCTTCCTCTACCCTAGTTTCTCCTGAAGCTACTGCCCAGAGATGTTTCTCTTGTCTGTCCCCATAATCCGAATTATGTAACTCTTCCTTATCATCTGTTGGAAAGCATTGCAATAGCTGGGCTACTTGTCTGCCTCACCTACTATGTCTGTAAGCTCCTGGAAGGCTTGTTCATCTTTGCATGCACAGTACCAGCCTGGTAGTGGTAGGCACTTGGTAAACATGAGTGAATGAGTGAATGACAGTTTCTGATTGCCTGTGTGTATTACAAAAACAACCCTCAAAAGAGGTCCAGACCAGGTGCGGTGGCTCACACCTGTAATCCCAGCCCTTTGGGAGGCTGAGGTGGGCAGATCACTTGAGGTCAGGAGTTCGAGACCAGCCTGGCCAACATGGCGAAACCCCATCTCTACTAAAAATACAAAATTAGCCAGGTGTGGTGATGCATGCCTGTAATCCCAGCTACTCAGGAGACTGAGGCAGGAGAAATGCTTGGACCCAGGAGGCAGAGGTTGCTGTGAGCCGAGATCACACCACTGCAGTCCAGCCTGGGCAAGCGACAGAGCGAGACTCCATCTAAAAAAGAAAGAGAGAGAGAGAGAAAGAAAGAAAGAAGGAAAGAAATAAAAGAGGTGTCCATTTATTCATGCAACTCAGGATCAGGACAGCTCCCACTGTCTTGTCTTGTCTTGTCTTTTTTTTTTTTTTTTTTTTGAGACAAGGTCTTAGACTCTGTCATCAGGCTGGAGTGCAGTGATACAATCATGGCTCACTGAAGTCTTGGCCTTCTGGGGTCAAGTGATCCTCTCACCTGAGCCTCCTGAGCAGCGCAGCTGGGACTATAGGCATGGGCCATCACACCCAGCTAATTTTTTATTTTGTATTACAGAGACAAGGTCTCACTATGTTGCCCAGGCTGGTCTTGAACTCCTGGGCTCAAGCAATCCTCCCACCTAGAGCTTCCAAAGTGCTGGGATTACAGGTGTGGGCCACTACGCCTGGCCTCCCACTATCTTTATTTGAAAACTTTTGATATATACAAGAGGTCCATTCTTCCCTAAGGATGCATTTATGTCCTCAGCTGCAGACAAAGGATTCTGACCACTGGTGGTGGTGGAGCCTGTGAAGCTCGGTGGCCAACTTTGACCTTTGAACTTTAAAGAAGTTCTTTGTCCTTCAGTAGAGAACCTGGAAATAGAACTTCAAATTGTTCAGGTCTATCTGACATGTCTTGGTGGAAAACTGAAGATCCTTTGCATTTAAGGCTTTGGAGACAGAACTGAGACTGAATCCATGAGACTTCATGCAAGCTTCCATGTCTCTATGTACTTCAGTTTCCTTATCTATACAATGAAAATAATACCCACACATAGAGTTATTATGTAGATGAAAAGAGAAAATGTATATAAAAGCATGAGACATAGCACATGGTGCTCAATAAATGCTCATTATTATTGGAAGTCAGCAGACAAGGGTAACATTTATATTGAGGGATGGAAAATCAGGCCTTGAGCTCTATTCTAGGGTCAAATCTGTTGGTATGATCTTACAGCTCACTCCGTGTGGTTAGCTGGATAATTTTTTATTTCTTTCAGTCGGAAAGCAAGTGTATACTTTCATAGTTTTGAGAGTCAGAGTTCCTGATTTTATGGGATTTTTGAAATGAAAACAATGTATGAATAACTTAATCTCCAATTGCAAAATGTTATTGACACTGCATTTTAATGTAATGTGTATATATGTAATTTCCCTGCTTTTTTTTTTTGAAGGAAAATTTGTATTTTAATTATTTTTATGTACAGAAAACTCAACAGCATACATTTAACCCAGTTTAGTGGCAAGTTCTTTAGCCTTTGCCTTTTCGAGCTTGGCGATACGAGCCACAGACTTAGGACCCAGGACATTGCTGCCCCAGTGACGGCGGATCTCATCATATCTGTCATTGTAATTGGTCCTGATAGCTTCCACCAGCTTAGCCAAAGCGCCTTTGTCTTCCAAGTTCACCTTTGTGAAGGCGACAGTGGTGCAGGTCTTCCTGTGGACTAGACGTCCCAGTCTTGCCTTCCCCTTGATAATGCAGTAAGCGACCCCCATTTTACGACACAGGGCAGACGAGAAGACAACCAGCTCAATGGAATCCATGTCGTGTGCAATCACCACCAGCTGAGCTTTCTTGTTCTCCACCAACGTGGTGACGGTGTTAATTCCTGCTCGAAGGACAGGTGGTCTCTTCGTGGGGACGTCCCCTTTGCCAGCAGCTTTCTTCTTGGCCCGGGCCAACAGTCTCTGCTTCTTCTCTTGCTGTGTCTCTGGTCTGTACTTGTGGGCCAGCTTAAGCAGCTGCGTAGCTGTTTGGCGGTCCAGGGCCTGGGTGAACTGGTTAATTGCAGGAGGCACCTTCAGCCGCTTATAGAGGATGGCTCTCTGCCGCTGCAACCTGATACAGTGGGGCCATTTCACAAAGCGGGTGAGGTCTCTTTTGGGCTGGATGTCCTGTCCAATGCCAAAATTCCTAGGCCTTTTCTCAAACAGGGGATTCGCCACTTTCTTAGCCTCCTGCTTCTTCACGACAGCAGGGGCCGGAGCCACCTTCTTTCCCTTGGCCTTCTTTCCTTTCGGCATCTTGGGCGGCGGGAGGAGAGAGTGTAATTTCCCTGCTTTAAGGGAGTGTTCAAGACTTACCTGTTTGTCTAGACTTGCTGAATCTGTCTCATTATTTTCTGTAATAGTTTGGAGATGATGATGCTATTCTTCTTAATGCAAGTGGAATCTTGTTATACTGAAGTTAGATTTTGCCAAAAATTTTCCTATACATGGAAAGTCAAGAGATTTACTTAGCCACATCCTCTGTTTATGCTACATTGGAATTTCATGGCTAAAAATACAAGGCGTGACTTTCCACTGTACTCAGAGGCATTCACTGTGTGCTTTTCCAGCTTTGCTGGTATTTGTAACAGTTGGCAGAGCACCAGGATCACCTCTTGCCATCCTTGACTAATATCATGATCACCATGGGCTTAAAAATTGTATAAAGATGGAAGCAATCACATAGGTAATCAAGGATATAGAATCAGTCTGATATAAATCTCACTTTGTTTTCCCATAATCATGAATCTTACCTTTCTGCTGTTTGAGCCAAAGCCGTTCAGTAGAGAAATGTTGTGCTGGTTCTCCAGAAGTTCAAGAGGAAAGTGATGTAATATGGAATTCCATTCAGGACTTGGTAATATGGAGAGTCAAGGAATGTAGCACCACTATCATAGACTAAGAATTTGGAAAAAACTTTCTAAACATCCTCTTTGTGGATACAGAGGTTTGAGAGCTGTGGCAAACTGCTTTTTTTCTTTTAAATTGCCCACTAGTCAGGAAGAAGTCTTTGCTTAAAGTAAGCATTCTTAATAAGATAAAATAATTTTGGGTTTCATATGGAATAAAATACATGCAAGAACTGCTAAGACAAGTTTGAAAAGGGAAATTTATGTGGAGGTATTTGCCCTACCATATATGAGAACACTGTAATTAGTCTAGTATTTGTTCAGGAAGAAAGAAAGTTATTTATCAATGAGCTAGAATAGAATTTCCAGAAAATATTTTGTATACACTTGGACATTTAATATATGATAAAGGTGACACTTCAGTATAGCGCAAAACGGTTTATTTTAGTAGATTATATTGACACACTTGCATCTCAATATATTAATAGAAAAAATAGATTAGTCTTATACCTGTTACCATGCAAAATATAAATTTTAAGTCAGTTGAAAATATAAGTATAAAAGTAAAAAGTAGAAGACAATATTTGAATGCCCTCGGATCAGGGTAGGTCTTTAAGATAAGAAACTCGGAAGCCATTTATAAAACAGCTCTGACTATATAAATGTTAATTATGGCAAGTCATAAGCAAAGTCAAAGATATACACCATGCTTGGGAAAAATACTTGTATTATTCATGGTAATATGAGCCCTAATTTTAAAAGAACTCCTACAAGTTGAGAAGAAGTCTGACAAGCAAGATTGTTTAGAGAGGAGGACACAGAAGAAGCCACTTGACATGAAAGAAAGCACAACCTGATAGAATCCAGAGTGCCGGCTGGGTGTGGTGGCTCACGCCTGTAATCCCAACACTTTGGGAGCCCAAGGTGGGTGGATCACCTGAGGTCCGGAGTTTGAGACCAGCTTGGACAACATGGTAAAACCCCGTCTCTACTAAAAATTAAAAAAAAAAAAAAAAATTAGCCGGGTGTGGTGGGGGGTGCCTGTAATCCCACCTACTCCGGAGGCTGGGGCAGAGAGAATTGCTTGAACCTGGGAGGCGGAGCTTGCAGTGAGTCAAGATCAGGCCACTGCACTCCAGCCTGGGTGACAGAGTGAAACTCCATCTAAAAAAAAAAAAAAAAAAGAGTGAGATCAATTTTTCAATGCTGGCGTGACAATTAGAAGGGACTGATCACATCCGGAGTAGGCAAGATTGTGAAATGTAGCAATCTTTTTGGAAAGTAATCTGAAAGTATATATTAAAACAAAAAACACAGACTTTTACATAGCAGTTCCACCTTGGGGAATTCACAGAAAGAAAAGAATCATTTCAAGTGAAGTATGTATGAGAGTGTTTATTATAACATTATTTATAATGGCAAAAAACTAAAAGCAACTGACCTATCATTAATGAAGTGATTGAAAAAATTATGGCATATTTAGATTATGGCATATTTTGCAGTTCTTTAAAAGAAAAGTTTAAATGTAGTGGTCTGAGAGGATGTCTGTGATAGATGAAGTGGGAAAAAAAGCAACCAAGTTGCAGAGTAAAGTATATTATAAGGTTCCTTTTTTTATTTTTAGAGACAGGGCCTCCTTCTGTTCCCCCAAAGCTGGAGTGTTATGATGTGAGCATAGCTCACTGCAGCCTCAAACTCCTGAGCTCAAGCCATCCTCCTGCCTCAGCTTCCCGAGTAGCTGGGACTACAGGTGTGTACCACCACATTCAGCTAATTTTTGTACTTTTTTTTTTTTGTAGAGACTAGGGTCTCTCTGCTCAGGCTGCTGTTAAACTCCTGGTCTCAAGCAATCCTCCCAATTCAGACTCCCAAATTGCTGGAATTACAAGCATGAGGCACTGCACCTGGTCTGGTTCCTTTAAAAAGAAAAAGTAATGAAAGAAAAAAAGTCCTATTGATTTAACAAACAATCATGAAATAAATGGGCTGCTTAAAAGAAAAATAAAAGAGCAGAAGGATATACACAAATACTTGCAAGTTATCTAAGTCTGGATTTCTGAAAGGAGCACCAATCAGCTAAATATTTGCTTCTTAAAATTTTACTTGCTTTTGTCCTGGAAGAGCATAATTTTTTTTTTTTTTTTTTTTTTTTTTGAGACAGAGTCTCGCTCTGTCACCCAGGCTGGAGTGCAGTGGCACGATCTTGGCTCACTGCAACCTCCATCTCCCAGGCTCAAGCAATTCTCGTGCCTCAGCCTCCCAAGTAGCTGGGATTACAGGCGTGTGCCGCCACGCTCGGCTAATTTTTGTATTTTTAGTAGAGACGGGGTTTCACCATGTTGGCCAAGCTGGTCTCAAACTCCTGACCTCAGGTAATCTGCATGCCTTGGGCTCCCAAAGTGCTTGGATTACAGGCGTGAGCCACCATGTCCTGCTGGAAGAGCATAATTTTATAGAAAGTTTCTTTTTCCGGATTGCTATGGGGCTGTTTACCATTTGAACTAAGTATAAAGGGGTCATTTCAGTAAGATTTTTAACAATGTTCACCTGGAGATACATGACATATGAGGGAGACAGAATATTTCCATAGCACCAGTGTGTTGACATTGGTTCATTCTTTGATTCATACATTTATTCAGTAAGTATTTAATGAGCTCTTCCAATGTGTTGCAGCATGAGACTATGCCAGGTCCTAGAGATGGAGAGGAAAATAGGACCTGGCTCTCATGCCGCTCACTCTGGCACAGATAGACAGGTACATAAGCACTTGTGTAGGGTATAGTGTGTGTATAATTCATGAGCCAATGTCAATAAAACTGTGTCCAGAGGGCCATGGATTCAGAATCCTAGAAGCAGGATCGCTAATTTTCCTAGATACTGCCAGACACCCTCTGTGGTGTACCATTTTTACCAGCAATGAGTGAGAGCACAGAGGGAATCTTTTTAGTATCACTGAAGTAAAACAGATGCTGCTTTGTCAAGAGTATGAACATTCTTCTGGCAGAAAATGTTAAAGTAGTCATAGACGTATTATTTTATAGACAGGGTAATTGGATGGAAGCAATGGTGATATATATTAGGAGGAAGAGTGACAGATGACTTGTAGACCCAATAAAGTGCTGAAGGACCCTCGCTGTCTATGCAGAAGACCTTGACGTATGAAGGGCCTCCTCCCTCTCCTTTGTAGAGCAGGAGGGCAGTCTGCTTCTCAGTCTGTCAGTCATTTGTGCCTTGAACACAGAATGAGCACAGTGTCTATAAACAGTTTGTACATGCTTAAACGGATTGTGTAATTTTTTCCAGCAAATTGAAAGATAAAATATTTGACTGGTCTGATGGGTATCTTCTTTCCATTTATTTTCTTTCCCCTAATTTTACTAATGCATTCTTTCACTGGTTCTATCACTCAGGTAGGTACAAAATACAGCCTTAGCTTGGGGTTTGGGAGTGAGACTGAGATGGAAAGAATAGATTTGGGATGGAAGGCACCAAAAAGTGGGGTAAGGTTGAATGGTACTAAATCTATTTCTTCAGTTCTCATCCTCCCTGATTTTTATTGGCATTTAGCCTTCATTTGGGAGCTTTCTTTTCTTAGCTTTCATGAAATGATAACCTCCCAGCTCTCCACTGACTTATTTTTTAAATTTTATTTTTAATTGACAAGTTAAATTATATATATTTATGGTGTACAACATGATGTTTTGCTTACTTGCTTCTCAAATCCCAGCCAGCCTGCCTGCCTTCTTTCCTTCCTTCCTTCCTTCCTTCCTTCCTTCCTTCCTTCCTTCCTTCCTTCCTCTTTTTCTTTTTCTTTCTTTCTTTCTTTCTTTCTTTCTTTCTTTCCTTTCTTTCTCTCTCTCTCTCTCTCTTTTTTCTTTTCTTTCTTTCCTTTCTTTCTCTCTCTCTCTTTCTTTCTTTCTTTCTTTCTTTCTTTCTTTCTTTCTTTCTCTCTCTCTCTCTCTCTCTCTCCCCTCCCTTCCTTCCTTCCTTCCTTCCTTCCTTCCTTCCTTCCTTCCTTCCTTCCTTCTCTACATGCACCATGGGCTCTTCTTCCTCTCCCTGGTTTACAGCAAAGGAGGCTTTACAATATATAAAATATTAACTATCAGTTACTGTAACTAAGTGCTTTTCCCTAAATAACAAATGCAGACTACAAATATATATGGAAAATACAAAAACAGTATATTACGGCCGGGCGTGGTGGCTCACACACTTTAGGAGGCCGAGGCGGGTGGGTCACCTGAGGTCAGGAGTTCGAGACAGCCTGGCCAACATGGTGAAACCCTGTCTCTACTAAAAATACAAAAATTACTTGGGTGTGGTGGCGGGCGCCTGTAATCCCAGCTACTCAGGAGGCCGAGGCAGAAGAATCACTTGAACCCAGGAGGCGGAGGTTGCAGTGAGCCGAGATTGTACCACTGCACTCCAGCCTGGGCGATGTTTCAAAAAACAAAAACAAAACAAAACAAAAAAATGCAGCAAATTACAAATATAGGAAGCAGTAACTTAGTTCATATAATGCAATAACAGTATAGTAATTGTCTTAGTCGATTTTGTGCTGCTATACAGGATACCTGAGACTGGGTAATGTATAGAGAAGAGAAATTATTCCCTTACATTCTGGAGGCTGGGAAGTCTAAGATCAAGGTGCTGGCATCTATTGTCTGGTGAGGGCCTTCTTGCTTCTCACATGGTAGAAGAGAGAAGGGCAAAAAGGAACAAACTTCCTTGGTGGAGTCCTCTTAAAATGGCGTTAATTCATTCATGAAGGTGGATTCATCATGACCTAAACACCTCCCAGAAAGCTCCACCTCTCAATATTGTTGTCTTAGGGATTTGATTTCCAACCTATGAATTTTGGAGGACACATTCAGACCATAGCAGTTAATCACGATACACAGTTTTTGAGGACTTCAAACCAAGTACTCTTCCCCTTCCACCACAGACATTAGGTACTTAAAAGTTCTTAAGATCCACTGCGCTTAAAATGTGTTAGCCTTTTTACTTAGAAACAACCTCAATAATAACAGAGATAAACAAACCAGTTTTCCAGTAGAAATCATTCTGGATTTGTTGAACAAAGACCACAACTTCCTTCTGATGGTCTCAGTTGTTTTCCTGGTAAAGTTTTGTAGCATGGCTGTTGGTTTTGGTTTGGTTCATCCGGCTCACGTACCCACATTTCACTTTCCAAGGTGGCCAGAGACAACGTCAGTAATGACACAGATAAACAGACTAATTGTCTTTAGAAATCTTTCCAGGTTTGTTCACTGAAGACTGGATGTCCCACTATCACCTTACTTAACACAACCCCTCAAATTGGTGCTAAGCGACTCAGCTTTTTTGTATATCACACCATCATTTTGAAGCCTAGAAATCTTACTTTGTACTCTAACTCATCACTCTACTTCAATGTCAAACCTACCTCTTTCTTTCTTTCTTTCTTTCTTTCTTTCTTTCTTTCTTTCTTTCTTTCTTTCTTTCTTTCTCTTTCTTTCTTTCTTTCTTTTTCTTTCTTCTTTTCTTTCATCTTTCCTCTTTCTGTCTTTCTTCTTTTTTTTTGAGATGGAGTTTCACTCTGTTGCCCAGGCTCCGCCTTCTGGGTTCAAGTGATTCTCCCGTCTCAGCCTCCCAAGTAGCTGAGATTACAGGCGCCTGCCACCACACCCAGCTAATTTTTGTATTGTTAGTAGAGACGGGGTTTCACCATATTGGCCAGGCTGGTCTCAAACTCCTGACCTCAGGTGATCTGCCTGCCTTGGCCTCCCAAAGTGCTGGGATTACAGGTGTGAGCCACCACGCTTGGCCCAATCCCAGCTTCTAATCATATGATCACACGATCTCAGAATTAGAACAGAATTCTTAATTCAGTCTAGCATCTCACATCAATTCCCTTTCTCTGTGGTTCTGTACCCTCCCTTCCCCTAACCAACTTGCTCTGTCTGCAGGTCAGCAATTGTGGGGGTCACTGCCCTATCCAATGGGGAGCTTATGGCATGTGGTGTTTGGGTGACTTCTTCCTGACAGATTTATTAACACTTCACACTAGGCAGGCGTTTAGTCAGCTTTGTGGCATTCTAACTTGCTGATATGGTTTGGGTGTTTGTCCTCTCCACATCTTATGTTGAAATGTGATTCCAGTATTGGAGGTGGGGCCTGGTGGGGGGCTATTGGATCATGGGGTGGATCTCTCATGAATGGTTAATGCCATCTCCTTGGTGATAAGTGAGTTCTTGTTTAGTTAGTTCACATGAGATCTGGTTGTTTAAAAGTCTGGGACCTCCCCTTTCTCACTCTCCCTTGCTCCCCCTCTGACCATGTGAGATGCCTGCTCCCCCTTCCCCTTTGCCTTCTGCAGTGATGTGAACTTCCTGAGGTCCTCACCAGGAGCAGATGCTGGAACCATGCTTATACAGCCTGCAGACCTGTGAACCTCCTTTATAAATTACCAAGCCTCAGGTATTTCTTTATGGCCATGCAAATAGCCTAGTACACTTCCAATCCCCTTGGTACCAAAACTAGATATCACAAGAAAACTGCAGATCAATATTTCTTATGAATATGCATGAAAAAATTTTCAATAAAAAATACTATCACATTTAATCTAGCAACATAAAAAAGGATTATACACCATGACCAAATATGATTTTTTTCAAAATGCAAGGTTGATTCAATAAAATCAATGTGATACACTATATTAATAGAATAAAGACATAAAAAGAATGAAGCTCTGATATATGTTAAAACACGGATAAACCTTGTCTTAGCCCATTGGTGTTGCCATGAAGGAATACCTGAGGGTAGGTAATTTCTAAATAAAACAGGTTTATTTGGCTTGTGGGTCTGCAGGCTGTACACAAGAAGCAAAGTGCCAGCATCTGCGTCTGGTGAGGGCCTCATGAAGACCCCACCCATGGTGGAAGGGGAAGAGGAGCAGGCATCACATGGTAAGAGAGGGGAGGGAGGTGTCAGACTCTTTTTAACAACTAGAGCTCAAAGAACTGAGTGAGAACCCAGTGAATCCCACGAGAATGGCACCAACCTGTTCATGAGAGATCTGCCCCTGTAACCCAAACATTTCCCACTTGCCCTCGCCTCCAACGTTGGGAATCAAATTTCAACATGAGAGTTGGAGAGGACAAACAGCCAAACTATTATCAAACATTGAAAATGTTATGCTAATGGAAAGAAGCTAGACACAGAAAAAAGGCTACATGTATGATTCTGTTGATATGAAATGTCCAGAACAGGTAATCCTATAAAGACAGAAAGTGGATTTGTGCTTGCTAAGGGCTAGGGAAAGGAGGGATTGGGGTGACTGCTAATGGGGATGCGGTTTCTTTCTGGGGTGATGAAACTATCCTGGAAATGGTGCTATTATTGCATAATGTTGTGACTATACTAAAAACTGCTGTATTGTATAATTTAAAATGATGAATTTTATGGCTTGTGGATTATACTTCAATAAAAAAAGAACTAGATAAGAAAATAATTCTACAGTGCCAAGAAGAATTTTAAGGCAAGTAGATAGTAAAATAGATATGAGGTAATTGATGGATGACAAGAACTACTGGAAATCTCTTTGTAGACCACAAGTGTAGCCATCTTTTGTTAAATAATAGGAGAGAAATGAACTCCAAGGAGCTTAGTCCGTGTAATCTCTAGGAAATTGTGTCCTAGGAGTTGCTTTTGGTAAAGACTAAATTCTTCATGTCCAATGCTCCCTCCTAAGCATTGTATTAATTTTACTTTCAGCATCGGTATGACAACCTGTTCCACCGTGGCTGCCCTGGGAATGATGCCACTCTGCATTTACCTCTACACCTGGTCCTGGAGTCTTCAGCAGAATCTCACCGTTCCTTATCAGAACATAGGTCTGTATGGGCCTGGGAAATGGAGGACTAACAGTAATGGTGATGACACTAATAATAGCTGTTCTTAATTACATAACTCTTTATGCAGGGATTTTTTTTGTAGTACTTAATTTAATACCTTAAAGAACCCTACAGTATAGATTCTGTTACCAGTTCAATCTCCTAGGTCTTCAGGCTTCAAACTTGATCAAGATTATGTAGCCGGTAAGTACAGAACTGGAGTTCTAACCCAGGAATCTGACTACAAAGTGCAAACTTTCACCCCTATAAGAGTGCATTTTTGAAAAAAAAAGAAAGCCAGATAATTTACTTTGAAAAAGCAAGAATCAAACCCTTATATAATTAGACTATAAAGCAATTGGACTCTTTATGCTCCAAGGTTTAACTGGATTTAGTGGTTCTAATTAGACCTTCCTGTGACTTCACCTTTCACATTGCCTGCGAACCTTGACTTTTTCTTGGAGGTTGAGTGTAAATAATTCTTACTGATTATGAAAACTCATCTACATGTCACAGTCACACCCATATCTCTTTCATTATCTCCTCTTCTGAATATTATTTCTCATTAAAGTCTGCCATTTTCCTAAAGATCTCTGTGGGTTTACCAAGCTTAGAAGAGAAATGTGGTGAAATGATCTACCTTTTCTAGTATGGTCAGTTTTTGGAGAAGTGATAGGCATTACGATTTTTTTTTTTTTTGAGACAGAGTTTTGCGCTATCACTCAGGCTGGAGTGCAGTGGTGCGATCTCGGCTCACTGCAACTTCTGCCTTCTCCTGCCTCAGCCTCCCGAGTAGCTGGGACTACAGGTGCACGCCACCACACCTGGCTAATTTTTTTTGTATTTTAGTAGAGACAGGGTTTCACCATGTTGCCCAGGCTGGTCTCAAACTCCTGAGCTCAGGCAATCCGCCCAACTTGGCCTCCCAAAGTGCTAGGATTACAGGCGTGAGCCACCGTGCCTAGCCAACACTATGATTCTTAAGACTCTCAGTGTCAATCTGGTGTCTCAGGTAAACACCTTGAGGGCTTAGAACCCATGGCCCATAGTCAAAACCATGAATGAACCCACTTCCTCACAATAGCGGGAGCCCACTGAATCTGTAAAATTTGAGGGAAACCTTAATTTAGAAACCATGATTTTATGTGCAACTTTTTTTCTGATCAGTAAGTTATTTAATATATTCTGCTTTGATAATATGTTCTGAAAGGCACTCACAAGATGCAAAATGTTATGAGCAGCTTATATAACTTTGGAGCCAATATTGTAGGCATTTATCCAGATTCGGGAAGTGACATGGGAAAATGTCAGTTTAAAGCTGTTACCTAATTGAAATAGAAGTTGTTGGGAAGTACTGTGCAGTCAGGGTGAGAGGGAAAACCCTCTGATGGATTTTTCTTCTCTTTAGGAATTACCCTTGTGTGCCTGACCGTTCCTGTGGCCTTTGGTGTCTATGTGAATTACAGATGGCCAAAACAATCCAAAATCATTCTCAAGGTGAGCAACTTCATGGCCACTGTTGGCACATCCTCAGACTCAGGGGCCTGAAAGACAGAAGTGAGCGGTGGCTGGGACAAGTGAGCTTGTCGAGTACAGCCCCACACCCAGAAATTCTCCTTACACATCCTGCGGTTTTGGATCCAGCGATCATATTTCCTCCACCCTGTAAGTCTTGGTCTGTCACTCCCATAGTTCTGTACCCTGAGGCTTATGACGCCCTGGAAAATAGCAACTATTAATTTAGTGTCAGGAAAGCTAAAGCCTGTGTGTGGACAGAAGAGCCCAGGCCCATCCATGCAAAGGCTTCACACAGGTGCTCTTGAGGCAGAAGCTGTTCAAGTGAGCATGAAAGGGAGCCCCAGTGTTTAGTAATATGGCTGGATTCTTGGAAGAGTAGGAGGAAGGGCTGTCTTGCAGAAGCATTCCTGGGGGCACTGCCAAAGCTGTCATTTGTACACATGAGCAAGGGCTGCTGACTACATGAATAAGACCGTTTAAATGAAATCATCCAGAAAGCACTGAGGAGTCTAGCTATGGAATGATGGTGACTAGAACTTTCTACCTCCTCTTGTCTTTGTAGTCTTGCCCTTTGTCTGCTGGAGAAACAAGCAAATGTCTTTGTTAAACGCCTTTTAAAAATAATTCAAGAGGCCAGGTGCAGTGGCTCACATCTGTAATCCCAGAACTTTGGCAGGCTGAGGTGGGAGGATTGCTTGAAGCCAGGAGGTCGAGGCTATAGTGAGCCATGATTGTGCCATTGCACTTGAGCCTGGATCACAGAGTGAGACCCCATCTCTAAAAACTGAAACAAAACAGCAAAACATAAAGAGGAGGCATTCTTAACAATGATGTGTGTCTCCTAGGGTGCTTTCCATTTTTTTTCTGATTATGTATCACTTTGGCAGATAGAAGGTTGTAATATGTGTGGCTTTCATGAAGATTTAAAAAATGTTTCAGTTATATTTTACATTTATAAAGAAATAAACATTTGAGGTTATTTAGAGTTTCAGGTAGTAAATCTCAGTTAATTTTGTTTTGTGGTTTATGATTTGGCTTGGTTTAAGCTTTTGCCGTTTGGCTCTACCTCACAGAGCATTGCCACTCTATATGCCTGTGCTAATGGACACTGTTTTCCCAGTTAGGCACAAGGCCAAACAATTCCCACCATTCCTTCAGTGTGATGGAGAATGAGAGGAGAGGGCTTGCCAAGCAGAAAATCAGCTGGGCACAGAGAGCTGGAGGATGGCTTACTATAGTACATTTGTATTGCATATGGATGACTTTAACATCAATAGTGCACACTTGATTTTCACTCTCCTTTTTTAGCTGTACTCATGGAATAAAGTCCCATCTTTTCCACATTTATTTTTAAAAATTAATTAAGTTTTTGAGATAGGGTCTCGCTCTGTCACTTAGGCTGGAGTGCAATGACACAATCATTGCTCACTGCAACCTTGATCTCCTAGGCTCAAATGATGCTCCCATCTCAAGCTCTGAGGTAGCTAGCACTACAGGCATGCACCATCCTGCCCTGCTAATAAAAAGAAGTTTTTTTTAGAGACGGGGTCTTGCTCTGTTGCCCAGGCTGGTTTGCAACTCCTGGCCTCAAGAGATCCTCCTGCCTTGGCCTCCCAAAGTGTTGGGATTGCAGGCATGAGCCACTGTGCCTGGCCCGTTTTCCACATTTATTATTGTTATTTCAGTAGGAGAAAATTTCCAATGTGGTAGCTATGATTTTGTTTACAAAACAAGAGGAGGGAAATGATCATGGAAACTTCTTGCTTTTCAAGTACTCTGTCTTTGATTATTTTTCTTAAAAGGGCATTTAACAACAACAACAACAAAAATAATGATTTTGGAGTTTCCAGCTCCTCTATCAGTCCATCAGTGTCAATGGAGAAACCAGATACATTTTTTTACATGTCAGTTTTATTTCCTGTAAAGAGCAGATTTAAAACTCTTTTGGGTATTTCATAGGATTTATGGCAAAACATTTAATAATATGCATAAATATTCTAGACTACCTTAGTAAAAAAAAAAAAAGTAGGCTAATGTAATCATTATTTTAGTATATCTTCATTCCCCGTTCTTAGTTCCATTTTAATTTTAGATCTGACACATTTTCTGAACAAACTTAAGTGTTCCTCATTTGCTCTTGGTGGATTTTAAACTATGAAATCTTTGGTAGAGAGAGGAAGAGGGGATGTTACATTCAGAGGCTTTCTTTCTTTCATTTTTTTTTTTTTAAACAGAGGCTTGCTTTGTCACCCAGGCTGGAGTGCAGTGGCGCAATCTTGGCTCACTGCAACGTCCACCTCCCGGGTTCAAGTAATTCTCCTGCCTCAGCCTCTTGAATAGCTGGGATTACAGGCATGTGTCACCATGCCTGGCTAATTTTTGTATTTTTTTAGAAGAGACAGGATTTTGCCATGTTGGCCGGGATGGTCTTGAACTCCTGACCTCAGGTAATCCACCCACCTCGGCCTCCCAAAGTTCTGGGATTACAGACATGAGCCACCATGCCTGGCCAAGAGGCTTTCTTGTCTTAGCATCTTTTTCTTAGGCAGGGGTCTAGTCTGTCTGTGTATTTGAACAGTAAAAATGACCCCCATAACACATTTATGGCATATTAGGTCATTCTGTTGGTTTGTTGTCTTCTCTAGTTTCCTACGACCACCCTCCTTCACATCCTGAATCATTTCAAATAAAGGTTGACACTGTAACTAGGTACACAGTTTACTGTCTACATGATATGTGAAGGAGCTTGCCAAGATCCTGATTTTCCCAAAATACCCTAGGCCATGCTTCCTTCCTATTTTATCTAAAACTCAAAACTATTCAAAATTCTGTCATTGTTGGCTTTTTGTTTCTGTTCTTGTTAAACAACAAAAGTAAGAGACAGTATCCATTTGGGAGAGGTTAGAGGTCTCCATCAGTATTTCTCATGTAATCATGAGTATTTGCTCAGATTGTCCAATGAAGAATGGGTAAATTTTATTTGGAGGGGAGAAGGACAGGGATCAAAGCAGCAGGCAGCTGCTGGTAGTTGAAGGGGAGGTGGGAGGGGAGGCAGATGGTCAGGCAGGGCAGACGTCAGACAGGAGGTCACAAGCAGAGGGTCATAGAGGTGCGTGCAGGGGTATTGGAAGCTCATTGTCAGATTCCATTCATTTTACACTTTTGTTCTACCCACAATAGAACTCTACTACCCAATCTTTTTGGCAAAATCTTCTACTTGAAGAGAAAGGTAGATACGCTAAAACAAGACTTAGATTTGTGTCAGACTCCACCAATTTCTAGCATAGGCAAGTTACTTGACCACTTTGGAACTCAGATTTCTCCTCTACAAAATGAAATTGTATTCAGTCATCTCTAAGTCCCTTCTTTGTTCTAAAATTTCTAGATCCCAAGCATTTTACAACCTTGATGGACTTTGTATCATAGAGCAAAAAACCCTGAGTTTATATGCACTTATTTTATTGTTTGCTTCAGATTGGGGCCATTGTTGGCGGGGTCCTCCTTCTGGTGGTCGCAGTTGCTGGTGTGGTCCTGGCGAAAGGATCTTGGAATTCAGACATCACCCTTCTGACCATCAGTTTCATCTTTCCTTTGATTGGCCATGTCACGGGTTTTCTGCTGGCACTTTTTACCCACCAGTCTTGGCAAAGGTATAGTTAAACTATCCATAAACTTTTTTTGAGGAAGGTGAATTTAACACACTGCCACTGATAGGATTTGCTGCCTGTGTCAGGAGACATGAAGAGTTTTGACTTACATAGTGGAATGGACAGGATAACTAAGCATAAAAGAGAGTCATTCATGGCAATTCATGGAAAATATTGTGGTAATTCTTTGTGTAAATTAAAGCAAAGGCCAAATTGATAGGAAGAGATAAATTTAAGTTAAAAAAGAATAGAAAATGACATATATTTGATTCCCACTTTGTAGAAGAAAGCAAAAAGAATTCTTTGCATCAAAAAATACTGGAAGAAATACACCATATGGTAACAATGTTTAATTTTGAGTAGCGAGATTAAGGATAATTTTAGTTCTTTAGTATTTCCTTGGTATATTTTTGAAGCTTTTCAATAAGTATGTACTACTTTTAAAAGCAGAAAAAAATTATTAAAGAAGAGTAAACTATGCAGTTGAATTCCAAAGGTGGAAGTTGGGAATTTTTAATTGGCTTTATGCTACTTCCAATCCACTTGGGGAACATTTAGGGTTGTACTAAGCGCCTGGTAAAGCTTTACCCCATCTATCTCATTTACTTCTTACTACAAGCTTGAGAAGTAGATCCTATCACTACCCTCATTCTACTGATGAGCAGACCCTTCAGAGAAATTAAGTGACTTGACCAAGTTCATAGAGCTAGAAAATTGTGGAGTTAGGATTTGGACCTGGGTTTGTTTCCAAATTTAACAATTAGGAACACAGTCTGTTGAGTTGTTGAAATGCAATTGGCTCTGGACAGAAAGTACTCCTATAGCAAGATGGAGTCCACAATCCCATCTTTTTCATACCTGATAGCCTGACAAAGGCCAGGACGGAAATTTGGCTCATGAATGGTGCAGGTGTTGAGTTCCAGCTTTGTAGCTTAATCATATCAAGTTTTTGACAAAAGTGTGAAAGAAGTGAGGGTGGTTTGAGGCAAGTGTAGCGAGCAACAGAATAAGTAGAAATAAAGTATGAACACAGAGCTTGCCCTGTACCATTGACAGCATTTTCACCCCCTCATTACACACCCTTGTTACCTCCCCATTCCAGTCCAGCTTGCACATAGGTGCTTGTTTGTTTTCTGAAACACCTCTTTTATCTCCTGACTTCCACGTATAAAACCCTGCAGACTCCCTTTATAAATTGGAGACGTGAAACTGCTTGACTCAGCCCTCAATATCCTGCCCAGGTCTTCCCTCTATTCCCTCCTTTGTCTTTTCAAATGAGGTTTACTTCATTTTATGCAACCAGAAAACCTATAAAATATAGAAAAGTAGAAAGCAAAAAGAAAAATTATTACCAAACTCTTTCACTAAAGACAGTCATTTTAGGTATTTGGTCTTTATTTAGGGTTTTTGTGTTTATTTATTTATTTATTATTTATTTATTTATTTATTGAGACCTCTGTTGCCCAGCCTGGAGTGCAACCTCTGCCTTCTGGGTTCAAGTGATTCTCATGCCTCAGCCTCCCAAGTAGCTTGGATTACAGGAGCGTGTGCCACCACGCCAGGCTGATTTTTGTATTTTTGGTAGGGACAGGGTTTCACCATGTTGGCCAGGCTGGTCTCGAACTCCTGACCTCAGGTGGTCCACCCACCTTGGTCTCCCAAAGTGCTGAGATTACAGGCGTGAGCCATCGTGCCTGGCCTTGTTTATTTGTTTTTAAGTGTTGGTTAGTTTATATTGTTTCATATGTCTTTCAAAAATATACATATGTTTTTCTTTTTGTAGAGACAGGGTCTTACTCTGTTGCCCAGGGTGGTCCTGAATTCCTGGCTCAAGCAATCTTCCCGCTTCTGCCTCTCAGTGCTGGGATTCCAGGCATGAGCCACCACGTCCTGCATCATATCTCTAACTCAACTTTCCATTCTCGTCTCCTCCGGTCCTCTCCTCTGCAGATTGGCTTACAGTATATGCAATGCTTGCTGAACAGGCCACACTCACACCAGGGGAACTTTAATTTTTATAATATTTTCCCCTCATCAAAAGCTTCTTCTATTTTTTTCCATCCTTTAATCCCACTCCTCTGTGAAGTCTTCTCTCACCCCTTCTGCTATTTTCTAAATTTCTACATCTGCGTGGCCTTTGGCCATACTTTGTCTTGTGTTGTTGCTGAACCTCTCCTGTGTGTTTGTCTTGTCTTTTTACTCAGATGCCTAGGGCAGGGTTTGCAAAGCCTCACTCCACCGTGCCTCTCAGAAGACCACCCACAGAGTAGGCACTCAGCAAATAACTATGGAATGAGTATACATTTTCAGTGGCCTGAGGTCATAGCTTCTAATTGTTATGATGTATATGAGAAAATATTAGAATAGTTCTTATTGCTAGTGCGTTACTCTTGAAACATTTTCTTTTTGGTAGGTGCAGGACAATTTCCTTAGAAGCTGGAGCTCAGAATATTCAGATGTGCATCACCATGCTCCAGTTATCTTTCACTGCTGAGCACTTGCTCCAGATGTTGAGTTTCCCACTGGCCTATGGACTGTTCCAGCTGATAGATGGATTTCTTATTGTTGCAGGTGGGTGAACACCCGTTGGGTAGGAAATAACTGACGGGAAATTGTTCACCCCAACTTACCGACTTTTTTTTCAATCCAAACTTGCATGTTCTGCCCCGTGATACACTTTTTGAAAGCCTGACATTTCTGGGGATGATAAGGCGCATAGACAGGATAGTTTGGCGCACAAGTGGGAGTTTCACAGAAAAATATAAAAAGCCATCTGAAAATGAGCTTATAATTATAAACAAATATACTTCACAAAAGTGAATCCACTATCAGAATTTAGACTTTGTAACTTGTTAAGACAAAATCTCTATGAGCAATCATTGAGCTCCAAAGTGACATTTGCTGCACTTAAGCGTTGATTTGTTAGGTCTCATTAAAAGCCTTGAGGTCTCCCAAATGCCAAGTTATTTCAGTGTTTCTCTGACTAAGACTTGTGCTGAATGGCTGTGAAATGTTTTTCAAATATGAAATGTTACACATATACAAATATTGAAATATATGTGTATGCACATGTGATTGCAGCCAAACATACATTACTTTGGAGTCTTTTATTATGTTTGTTCTCAGAGGGTAAATTTAAAAATATATATAATGCAAGAACAAAAAACCAAATACCTCACTTATAAGTGAGAGCTAAACATTGGGTGCTCATGGACATAAAGATGGCAATAATAGACACTGGGGATACTAGAAGAGGGAGGGAGGGGGCGAAGGTTGACAAACAAACTGTTGGGTACTGCGCTCACTACCTGGGTGATAAGATCATTTGTTTCCCAAACTTCAGCATCACACAATATACCCAGGAAACAAACATGCACATGATTCTAAAAATTGAAAAAGAAAAAAATATATATATGTTCACATACCCATATATATTTTAATCTTGGGCCATGGTAAATTTTTACTGTTGTTAGGGAATTGGGTCTGAGTAAGACTCAATGATTACTGATAGAACTGATTATATACTGATTGCTGATTGTTATTGTTATATACTGATTACAGATATAACAATCAATATAACAATATAAGGAATACCTGGGGCTTAATTTCCCCAACAGATAAGATAAATCCTATTACAGTCAAACTCTTGGTCTCAGACCCAAGTTTTCTTTCCTTCTCATGGAGAGACTGAAGGAAGCATCATTTCTGGCTCATTCCCAGCTCTAGCCCCGAACCCAGGAGAGTGTCCTACTCCTAGTAAGCACTCGCAGTATTTGCCAGCTGACTGACTAACTGAATGAGTGAATGAATGAATGAATATAAGAGTGTGTGAGCTGTCAGCAGCCTGATGAATGAGCCTCAATCACAAATGGTTCATCCAGACAAAAGAGCCATTCTGATACACCGAATCCTTCTGTTCCATAGCTTTCTTTCTCCCCCCCAACCCCTTCTTTTTCCTGGGTGTTTATACATACATGATGCCACCCAAACAAACACCTGAAGGACTGACAAGTGTACAGTGTCACCAAATTAGACTCTTTGTTAAAGTGATTGTTAATACTTGTATGTTTTAACACCTAGCATATCAGACATACAAGAGGAGATTGAAGAACAAACATGGAAAAAAGAACTCAGGTTGTGCAGAAGTCTGCCATATGAGGAAATCGACTTCTTCCAAAGAGACCAGTGCTTTCTTGGAGGTGAATGAAGAAGGTGCCATCACTCCTGGGCCATCAGGGCCAATGGATTGCCACAGGGCTCTCGAGCTAGTTGGCCACATCACTTCATGTGACTAGCAGGGACTTGCTGGCTGGACTGGCCCCCTTCTTTTTCAGTGGCCAGTAAAGACAGTGTGCAGCTGACACATGAATCTTGTTGGTAGGGCCAGTGTGAATATTTAAGTGTTCAATGTTAGAATATTTATATTTTCATGTGGATTGTGAATTGTGATGGGATCACTTTTGGAGATTCCCATTTCAGGGAGTTTCTTCTGGGGGTTAACATAACATATCAATGAGCTGCCTTGTATGTTCTTGTCTTCCCATGCAGCAAATAGTACCTGGCAGTAGGTAAAATCCTTCATTAGGGGAACTTATCCTTATGTTGTGGATTTTTTTTTTTTTTTTTTTGAGACAGAGTCTTGCTCTGTTGCCCAGGCTGGAGTGCAGTGGCGCAATCTTGGCTCACTGCAACCTCTGCCTCCTGGGTTCAAGTGATTCCCCTGCCTCAGCCTCCCAAGTAGCTGGGACTACAGGTGTGTGCCACCACGCCCGGCTAATATTTTGTATGTTAGTAGAGACAGGGTTTCACCATGTTGGCCAGTCTGGTTTCGAACTCCTGGTCTCAAGTGATCTGCCTGCCTCAGTCTCCCAAAGTGCTGGGATTACAGGCATGAGCCACCGCGCCCAGCCATGTTGTGGATTTTAATTGAACAAGGGTTAGAACTCTGAGTAGAGGAGATGTCACCTCATACTGCAGGGTGACGCAGACCTATGTGACTTCTTGGCTCTGGGCAGGTCCTCAGGTGCACTGAGAGGAGAACAAATAGCTCTTATAATAAATGGGGCAGTTTTCTCAAATGATTATTATTTTTAAGAAATTGAAAATCTCTTTTGATTATAGATGTAACACAAGCTTGGAAAGAATTTAAAACACACATAAGGTTAAAAATGGAATGCCCTGTATTTTCACTCTCTAAAAGATAGACACATATGGTTGGGCACAGTGGCTCATGCCTGTAATTCCAGCACTTTGGGAGGCTGAGGTGGGCAGATCACCTGAGGTCAGGAGTTCAAGACCAGTCTGGCCAACATGGTGAAACCCCATCTCTACTAAAAATACAAAAATTAGCCAGGCATGGTGGCATGCACCTGTAATCCCAGCTACTTGGGAGGCTGTGGCAGAAGAATCACTTGAACCCAGGAGGCAGAGGTTGCAGTGAGCTGAGATCATGCCACTGCGCTCCAGCCTGGGCGACAGAGTAAGATTCTGACTCAAAAAAAAAAAAGAAAGAAAGACACATGTGTATCCTTCTAAGCTGGGTATGTAAACTGTATCATTTTAAGAACCTTGAGATCATTCCGTATATTGTTTTGTAAGTCACTTGATGACACATTATGGAATATCTTTGAGTGTCAGTCTGTGTTGACCTACCTCATTCTTTAGAATAGTAGTGATGTGGAAGTATTCTATTGCGTGAAAGGACTGTAATTTATTTAACCACTCCTTATTCATGGACACTTAGATAGCTTTCAGCTTAACAGTATTACAGTGCTGCTACAAACACTTTTGCCTTTAGGTTCAAGTATTTCTGTAGGCTCACTTCCTGTGACTTGAATTTCCAAGCCAATTGCTCACCGAAATGTATGACAGATTGCTATCTGGCAATGTCATACAGCAGTGCCCGAGAGGGCTTGGTTTCCCACAGTCTCACCAGTCAAATGAATGATCAATTTTAATTGGTTAAAACATCTCGTTTAAAATTTCATTTAGGCTGGGCGCGGTGGCTCACGCCTGTAATCCCAGCACTTTGGGAGGCCGAGGCGGGCGGATCATGAGGTCAGGAGATCGAGACCATCCTGGCTAACACGATGAAACCCCGTCTCTACTAAAAATACAAGAAATTAGCCGGGCGTGGTGGTGGGCGCCTGTAGTCCCAGCTACTCGGGAGGCTGAGGCAGGAGAATGGTGTGAACCCAGGAGGCGGAGGTTGCAGTGAGCCGAGATCACACCACTGCACTCTAGCCTGGGCGACAGAGCGAAACTCCGTCTCAAAAAAAAAAAAAATTTCATTTAAAAACTAAGTGAACTAGAGCATTTTTCACAATCACTTGCTGACTTATGTCCTTTGCCTGCTTTTCTGTTGTATCTTTTCCTTTTCGATGTATAGATTTTGAACCATAATGGTAAGTGACAATGTGTCCTATGTCTTGTCAACATTTTACCCACTCTTTTATCTTTTGTTATTCTATGTCTTTTGCAATACAGAGTTTTATTTTTTTAATATATTCAGCTTATTGATCTTATTAAGAATGTTTTTTTTTTGGCTCTGGTCTCTACCAAATATTAGCATATTTATATATTTGTGTGGATTGTGAATTGTGATAGAATCTTTTTTTGAGAATGTATTTGGCCCCTTTTCAGGGAGTTCTTTCTGGGGGCTTATGCAACATATTTACTAGCTGCTGTGTGTACTTCTTGTCTTCCCATGCAATAAATGGTGCCTGGCAGTAGGTAAAATCTGTCCTCTACTAGAAATTATTAAAATATTTTCCCATGTGTTTTTCTAATACTGTGATGGAGCAAATACATACATACTTATTCCATTTTGAATTTATTTTTCTGTATGGCATAATAATCTAATTTTTTATAGTTAATTATCCAAACATCATATATTGAATCATTATTCTTTTATCTACTGATTTGAAATGCTACCCTTATCACATAACTTCCTATATAATGTGTTTTTGTTGGGACTCTGGTTCCATTTTGTGTCTATTCTTATTTGTAAGTTTTGAAATGTGTGAGAAAGTGTTTTGAGATTTAATGTTTATAATTTTATTTTGTAAGTATTCCCAATAACTTGTGGGTTAATGCGATGACAATGATTATTGTATTTTCCCACCAATTCAGAAAGCCTTTGTGGTAGTACAGAAGGAGCCCCATTAGGTCTTAGAGCCACGGCATTTTTTATATGGAAAAGAACTATGCAGATTTGTGACTTGTTAATTCTCAACTGTTGGTTTACTATTCGGAGAGTCCCCTTTATCCATATGATAAATGTTTACATAATGAGAAGCTAGTCTGTGCTATGTTCAGGCACATGGGACATATACAACAGTAATGAGGCAGAAAGGGCTCCTGCCCTCTCAAAGTTTATAGTCTAGTAGGGGAATAGATCACTGCAATGAACACAGTTAGGAGAGTTGCAAGTAACAGAGATTTCCAGCTCTAAAATGAGTATTACCATGAGTTTTTTTTTTTTTTTTTTTTGAGATGGAGTCTTGCTCTGTCATCCAGGCTGGAGTGCAGTGGCGTGATCTCAGCTCACTGCAACCTCCACCTCCCAGGTTCAAGCAATTCTTCTTCTGCCTCAGCCTTCCCAGTAGCTGGAACTACAGGCACGTGCCACCATGCCTGGCTAATTTTTGTATTTTTAGTAGAGATGGGGTTTCACCATATTGGCCAGGCTGGTCTTAAACTCCTGACCTCAAGTGATCCGCCTGCCTTGGCCTCCCAAAGTGCTGGGATTACAGGCGTGAGCCACCATACCCGGCCTCCATGAGTTTTAAATAATCCACAAAAAATGAATTTCTAAATTGTTTCTCCACATAGACACCTAAAACAAAATGGTAAAATTCAATGCTGTTCTGAAAGCATTAACAATATGGTCAGTATTTACAACAGTTAGGACGTTCCAAGGATTAGGGACATCAAAAGGATGAGGGATACCAAAGGCCATCCTTTAAGATAGAAACAACACATCAGAAGATGGCCATCTCCATAGATGGTTTGTAAACATGTTGCTGACAAGAACTTGAAATAGTGAAGATGTTCAGAAGGCCACATCTTTAGAACAAAAAACATAACTGGAAAAAAGTCCTATTTGAGTAATTTGCATTCTGATTGATGTAAATAATCATGAGTTAGTAAAAGCTGGGACCTATGTGAAACCCAGAAGTGGGGCCAGAGAAATCATGTCAAGCAGAATGAGTCCATGTCTAAGAGGAAAGAGGCAGCTGGATGGTCGTGGCAGCAGAGTGCAGTGGAGAGAACACAGGCTGTGTCAGGGCTACCTGCATTCCACATTTTTTTTTTTTTTTTGAGATGGAGTTTTGCTGTTGTTGCCCAGGCTGGAGTGCAATGGCGTGATCTCAGCTCACTGCAACCTCCGCCTTCCAGGTTCAAGTGATTTTCCAGCCTCAGCCTCCCAAGTAGCTGGGATTACAGGCGCCTGCTACCACACCTGGCTAATTTTTGTATTTTTTTTTTTTTTTTTTTTTTTTTTTTTTTTAGTAGAGATGGGGTTTCACCCGTGTTGGACAGGCTGGTCTTGCACTCCTGACCTCAGGTGATCCACCTGCCTTGGCCTCCCAAATTGTTGGGGTTACAGGCGTGAGCCACCGTGCCCAGCCTGCATTCCACTTTAATAGCTAGGAGACCTCTGGAGCTATCGGTTGAAGTCAGTCAGAGCTGAAATTGAACCTTTACCTTGGTTATCTGGGCAACTTTGGGCAAGTGACAATCCCTCTGGGGTTTAGTTCCCTCTCTAAAAAAGGTTGATAACACATTCAATCCTGAACACCCTGAAAAGCAGGCAAGGTGAAAACACCTGGTCCAATGCATAAGTGATTAATACTTGTTACATCCCCTTTTTTCTTGTGTAATCAGAAATATCCTTTGTGTAGAGGATCATTCAGCCTAGCCCGGTTAATGAATGACGTGTTGGTCTCTAGGCAACCTTCCCATCGGCCTTGGCATGTACTTTCCCCAGCAGGAGGAGCCCCTTCTGAATGTCCAGCCTTCCTCATTCTGTTAGACCCACCTATAGCTTCCTTGTTGGTTTATCAGTGTCCTGAGGTTTTGCTTAGCACAACCTTTGGAATATGGTTATAGTTTGGTTGAGTGAATAAAACTATGTCTCTAAACCTGTAAAAATTGAAGACTACTTTTAAATGCTTCCTATCAGTGAATCTCCTCAAGTTACAAATTCAGAATCTTCTAAATTTGTAAGAAGATCTTGAAAAATTGGCATAGTGTTCGCTACCTTATAAGGAATGGTGGAAACTGAAGCAGAATTGGAAAGGCACACACTACTTGCACCCAGTATCAATTGCTGTCTTTGTCCTTATGAACAGAACCAAGATATTGTTCATAGCTAGACGGCAACATATCTAGCTAAAAATAACTTTCTCGAAGCTAGAGATGGGTATCTGACAGATTTTGCTAAGACAGAAGGAAACGTCTGCACTTGACTTCTGGGAAATTTTGCTTTCTTGCCCTAGTACTGTTTGACCCATTTTCCTTGCCAATTCCTGTTTCTTTTCTGGAATGTGGATATAGCTGAAGCTGTGGCAGCCACTTCCAGGCCAAGGAAAGGCCAAGGATAATTATAGTGCTGTTGACATTCTTGAGCTATAGAATTAACTGCTTACTTCTGAGCAACTGCCTTCTTCTGAGCTTGGTTTCTTAAGGAAAGAACATAAACTCTAAGCCCTTTAGAATTTGTGAAAGGAAAATAAAAACTTGGGACCCCAATTCACTCTGCCAAAAGGAAAAAAATGAAGCTGAAAGCTGAGTCATGCAAGAAACTGCATTTCCTTTTGTTCCTAAGCAGATAGCTACAGGTAAAAGGTTAAATATCTCCACAGGTAGTTACTCTATGTTCACCTTATGTATGTGCTGAGTGCAAGATAAATATGTAACAGTTTCCCTACCTGCTCCTTTTCTCTTGCAACATGTGGGTTCAGTAATGTGACCATACCCCTCTTCTCTCCCCTGCAGCTCACTTTTCTCCTTTAAATATTGAAACCCTCAAATTCATCTTTGCAGAAAGGCACAGACCACAGACTGTTTCTGTGATTCCGTGTCATTTCTTCCAGGTGTGTCCTTCACCTTGGCAAAATAAACTTCTAAATTGAGACATGTCTCACATACTTACTGATTTAAAACTTGCAAGCCTGTTGGGTTGCTTTTGGTTACTTGCAGTCAAATATAATCCCAAATTGATACAGTAAAGTTTCGATTGGCTTTAAAATATTATGCAGGTCAGCCTATAATTTATTACATTTATCTCTACCATTACAATATTTCTGAATTATGAATATTTCTGAATTATGTAAAATGGAAAGCCTATCATTATCAAGGTGTCTATATTTGGAAGATAGCTGTATTAAGCTGTTTTTTAAATTTATTGGATTATCACATTACATATAGATAACGTCCTTTTTAAACCAAAAAATCTGGCAGGCTATCTGGGACCACTGATGTAAAAGAATCTTTCCTCAACAGCCATTTATTTCCTCTTTGCCATAATAATTAAGAATTATCTCTACTAATGACATGTACTGAAGTTTTGATTTTGGGATAAAATTGTTTCTAATTCTGCAATGCTCAGGACTATACTAAGATAATCTTTTAGAATACATAACGAGTTCAGTTTTGTAAATATGTTCTACTACAATATGTGCTTCCCCTTCTATAGCATAGAGTTGTCACTGACAATTATTTGGCCAGTTCTTGCTGATGGAATGAGTGGCAGCAATGCGTTTTGCATGTAAGCCTGGCTCGTAAAACCTCTCCATAGGCAATCCTTCGTGGGGAGTGGAGGCGATTCTCAACCTTGGAAGTTATGTGTTGATTATAGAACTTTCATCAGCCCGGGCTAAAAACTGAGCCAAGTAGATCTGCTTGCCAAGCTGTTCACTTTTCCAGAACTGTTAGATAAACTAGAAATAAACTATTATGTTTAAGCCATTCCATATCTTCAGTTTATATTTTCTAGCACTTAGCTAATACAAGCTGTGTTAAGGCTGAATTGTACTTATTCATTAATTTGATGTGAGCGTTTCCATGTGCCACCCCAGCTCCGTGGCCTCACCTTGCTTTCTAACCAGAGTGGCCCTTGTAAGTGGCTCATACCATTCCACGCTGGTGGAGCCAGATCCCAGCTGAGGGCAGTAACATATTTACCATAATGAAGTTTCCATTCATAGGTCGTAAAGCTAAATCTGCATTTTCTTCCCCCCATTCCATTTCTAGTGACATTCGTTCCAGAAAAAGCAACCTCCAGCTCCACCCTCTCCCATCTATGTTGACTTCAGACACGAGCTAATCACCTCCAGCTGTACTGGCCCCCAGCGCTCTGCTGGCCTAGTTTCACATGCCAGTGCAGGAAAACAAGGCCTCATGATTCCAACTCATTCAGAACAGAGATTTCCAAATGTCATTTAAAGCAATAGAAACTTTTTTTTTCAAATGAAATTTCCGGCTACAACACAATCTATAAAACTCTTCTGATTGAAGTGGGAATGGTGGTGGTAAAGCTTCTCTTGCCGTATTCAGAGCCAATTCTGAGGTAGGACCCAAGCTGTTATCTACTGGGGCTTTAGATAGTTACTGTGGAGCTTTATATGTTCATTGATACTGTCTTCTGCCTTCAAATAGCCCCAGATTCTCAGGAATAGGTCCCAGCAAATTGCTGCACTTAAGTTTGGAAATTCAAGTCGACTAGTTCAGAACTGGTGCAGTCTTATGAGGATGAGCCAAGCAATTTCCTGGGTCTTAGAATGGTGTTGAGGCAGAACAGAGTCTAGAGACAGGAAGCCCAAGGCCTTCTTGTAATTGGACTAAGAGGAAAATCCCACCTTTCCAGGACCAAGTAATGAGGGGCCAAATGCCCATGCCTCTCTGAACCTCCCCTCCCCTATGTCACAAATGGGTATGTCTGTAGTTGGTCCATTCTGAAACTTTAATTTGCTTATACATCACAGGCAGAATGCCTCTGATTGGTTCTGAGCAGAATCCTGCCTCCAATTGGTCCTGGGCTGAATTCTTCATTTGTGTAGGGTGTAACCTATCAGAGGCCTCTAAAGGGTACTTAGGGGTGTTATCATGCTTTTGTAATTCAATAAAAACCCAGGAACATTATAATCAGGGCTCTTGAGCCATGTGCTCAAGCCCACTTCCACTCTGTGGAGTGTACTTTCACTTCAAAAAATCAATGCTTTCATCTTCCACTGCTTTGTCTGAGCATTTTGTTCAATTCTTTGTTCAACATGCCAAGAACCTGGACAACTCACCGTCAAGAACGTCCATCCAGTTACAGTGTCATGGCTGAATGGAGAAATACTGTTAGAATTAGAATTTAGTGAAATGAATTTAGTACCGAGAACAGAGAACCATTAAGTTAAAGCAGCTTTGAAGTCAATCTCTTTTCCTTCCTGTTTGCAGAACCAAATATAACCCCCCCCAGGTAGTTTGATATGTTTTCTTTGATTAGCCCTTGGTCAGTTGAGTACTGTGGCTAGGACTTGAAAATATTCTGATTTATATATAAATTGGGCTCAGTAAGTGGGCACCATTCACAGAGGTAGAAGGAAGAAAGACTGAATTTCTGAGCTACTGTTAAGCCAGTACATGACCCCCACATCAGTACTTAGTGAAGATCTATCAGGATCTCTGACAACACCTCTACTCTCCATGGCTGTCATGACTGGGGCCAACTAGGGAGATGGGAAGTGGTGTCTAGAGGTCCTTGTCTTCCCAGGGGCCTAGGTGTTGTTGAAAAATAACATACTGAAAATGTCTAATTTGTCTGCACACAGTTTTGGCTTGTTCATGTTTTAAGGTGTGTTTTTATTTACAAAGTGAGATAATGCATTACAAACAGATGATGCAGTAACAAACAGATAACTGATAATTCCATTTTCATGAAAAAGTATATAAATATATTACAGGAAATTCTATATAGTAAACATTAGAAATTGATACAGTAAACATTTGCTACTTTTTTCTATGCCAATATTACTGTTGTTTAAAGCTTAAATACTGGTTTCAAGTATCCCCTATAAAATAACTACTTTATTAAAATATTGGAAAACATTTTTGCTATAACAAGATTGGTGCATTAAAAATAGACTCAGCATGTCCTTGTAACAATGTCTGCTATCATCAAATGCTGCCTTTAATCATCCCTAAGATCTGCGTTGTTTGGTTAGTGTTAAAATTTTGTAAATAATTATCATAGGTTAAAGTAGCTGTAAAAATACAGCATTTCAATATTATTTATTTTCAAGAAGAATACCCCTCTAAGATAGAGGAGAACATGCATGTTGTATGAACTTGCTGCTCTGTGATCTTTATTTTGGATAGAGAACAGGAGTCTGCTGGAGGTTAAGGAGAGAAATGGAAATGCATCCAGAGGCTCTTTTCATGTCACTTCAGAAGCTGAGGCTGCTGTTTTTGCTCTTCTTCTGCTTGAAGACGTGTCAGAACATAAAGGATGACTTGATAGCAGAAAATATATTGATCCTATGGCCAAAAAAAAAAAAAAAGAGATAGAACACTTTAGATGTATAATGTAAATATTATATATATATAGCTATACCACTGTTGGAAGTGATGCTTGATGAGTTTTGAAAATATGGAAAAATTTTGTTAGATTGTTGAATGTAAGAAACAGGGTGTAGGCCGGGCGTGGTGGCTCATGCCTGTAATCCCAGCACTTGGGGAGGCTGAGGTGGGCGGATCACGAGGTCAAGAGATCGAGACCATCCTGGCCAACATGGTGAAACTCTGTCTCTACTAAAAATACAAAAATTAGCTGGGCATGGTGGCACGCACCTGTAGTCCCAGGTACTTGGGAGGCTGAGGCAGGAGAATCGCTTGACACAGGAGGCAGAGGTTGCAGTGAAACGAGATTGTGCCACTGCACTCCAGCCTGGTGACAGAGTGAGACTCAGTCCCAAAAAAAAAAAAAAAAAAAAAAAGAAGCAGGGTATAGAATTGTGTGGTATTATAAAAATTATAAAAAAATAGAAACCAGATTGGCAAAACAAGGAAAGAAAAAGCCTGAGGGATGGGGGGTGGAACTACCCTAGAGTGCTAACTGAAGTTGTCTTTGATTGGTGGGCCACTACAATATTTTTTGTGCTTTGAGTATACTTAGTGGAAAAATAACCTTCCTACATAATTTCTTCTGGATTTGTTGAGCTCATTTTGATGTTTTGAAATGTCAAAAAATTAATAGCTAAGAAGCTATTCAAAATAATTGTCTTGCCAGGCATGGTGGTTCATGTCTGTAATCTCATCACTTTGGGAGGCCGAGGCAGGTGGATCACTTGAGGCCAGGAGTTCAAGACCAGCCTGGCCAACATGGTGAAATCCCATCTCTACTGGAGTGTGGTGGCAGGCACCTGTAATCCCAGCTACTCAGGAAGGTAAGGCAGGAGAATCACTTGAACCCGGGAGGCGGAGGTTGCAGTGAGCTGAGATCACGGACTATGCTCCAGTCTGGGCGACAGAGCGAGACTCCATCTCAAAAAACAAACAAACAAACAAACAAAAAATAAGTCTTTAAATATTTTGGAACAAAAGCATGAAAATCAAAGTTCTTTGAAAATGAACTCCTTTGGTTAAATTATTTTCTATTAAGTTGATGGTGCAGAGATCTGACTTTTTTTGGCAAGGAATTGAGTCTGCAAATAAAAAACTCATAATATATTAAACAAAAAGTAATAAAACAACCACAGTTGAATCTCATTTAAAATAGCTGCACGTATGTATATGTGAGCATGAAGGAGTGTGCACATGTGTTTAGGACAAAGAATATAAGAACATCTCCTAAAAACATTAACAGCTCTGAGAGTAGGAATACAAGTGGCCTTTTAAGTTTCTTTTTTGCTTATCTGTATTTTAACTTTTCCACACATTCACCCTTGACTCTTTCTCTGACACCACATACAACCCTACAACCCATCAGCAAATCTACTTCACATCACGTCCTCTTTCTTTTTTTTTTTTTTTTTTTTTTTAAGACGGAGTCTCGCTCTGTCGCCCAGGCTGGAGTGCAGTGGCGCGATCTCTGCTCACTGCAAGCTCCGCCTCCCGGGTTCACGCCATTCTCCTGCCTCAGCCTCCCGAGTAGCTGGGACTACAGGCGCCCGCCACCACGCCCAGCTAATTTTTTGTATTTTTAGTAGAGATGAGGTTTCACCGCGTTAGCCAGGATGGTCTCGATCTCCTGACCTTGTGATCTGCCCGCCTCGGCCTCCCAAAGTGCTGGGATTACAGGCGTGAGCCACCGTGCCCGGCATCACGTCCTCTTTCTTTCGCTCTGTCCACACTTAACCACTCCAGCTGTAGCCACCCCTGCTTGCCACCTAATTGATCTCCTTGCTTATAACACTGCACCTTCCTCCCCAGACTTGGTGTCATTTTAATACAGCAGGTTAGTAGTCCTTTAAAATGTGAGTCAGATCACTGCCACTCCAGGTTCCTACTTCACTCAGAGAAAAGCCAAAGTCCTGTCACCTCCCCTCTAACCTCACCTCCTCCTTCACTCTTCCTTCTCTCGTGCCCTGCCCGCCACATTGGCTGTGACCATACCTGGACACACAAGACCCTTGGACGTCCACACAGGTGGTCCCTCTGCCTGAAAAGCTCTTGTCCCCAGAGATCTACATGACCCTCTCCTTTGCCTTCAAATCTTTGCTTAAGTGTTACTTTGTCAATGGTGCCACCCTGTTCAAAATCGTACCCCCAATCTGCCATGACTGATTCCCTTTACCTATTTCATTTTTCTTTTCTCTAAAGCACTTATCACTTTCAGGGATCCTATACAATTTACATGTTTAATATGTCTATGGCCTTCCATCCTTATCAGTATCCTGCAAGAATATCTTTGTTATTCTAGCAAGGATCTTTGTTTTATTCACTGATGTGCTCCAGGCACCTAGAAGAGTTCCTAATACACAGTAAGCACTCAATAAATATCCGTTGAATGAACAAATGAATGAATGAACTTCCTAGGCATAAAGGGCTGCTTTTAACAATCAAAATGTTTTCCTTACCTAAAAAGTGTGATTATAAATCAGCTTAATAGAAGACAAGTTGAATTAAAAAGGTTTATGAAAGGAAAGTAGGCAAATGCTAATTTTTAAAGATAGCAAATTTCCCTATTTTTCAAGAGGTAGAAAAATGCTAATTTATGGATATCTGAAAATGGCTTCTACATCCCCCACTCTTCCATTATAAACAAAAAGGATTGTGGCACTCTTCAGTGAAGACAGACACTCTAAATAAGGCACTCCGTGTGAAGGATGCCATTGTGTCAGTGGGTGATGGCTTCCTTTCAGGTAAGAGAAACGAAAATCATCAAAAGAGGATAAATGGACCCACGTATTCACACTCCTTACAGAATGTCTTCTTGAAGCTAAGCAACTCCAGCCTGCCTTGCTGTGTTCCAGTCAATGCTGATGAATCCATTACCTCTCAGGGAATTTCTGTAGCAAGAATGTTACCTTCTATCTCTTTTTCAGGTTGGAAATAGGGAAGGAGTGCCATTAATTACATAGTATTTTGTACCATTCTCAAACTCTGTCCCCAGCATGCTATCCCATTCTCTGTAATCTCTTCAGTGCAGATATTGCATTTTTAGATTAAAAGGCAACATTTTAAAAAGCTTGGAAGTATTTTAATTTTTTTCTGAATTAGTCCTCATGTTTAAAAAAAATGCCCCTCACTGCAGTAAATGTTTGGTTTTATGCTCTAACATGGGAACTCTCAAAAAAGAAAAATGGTTTAATAGGAACTTTAAAAAATATTAGAATCTTTACAAAAATTCTCAGTAGGAGGCCCAGCCATGACTCACCTCCGTCTGAACCATTCCATGTCTTTGTAGTCTCATGCAGCGTACCAAATCAGAGATGTCAAACTGTCAGAGGAAACCACATACGTGTTAGATTCAAAGGATAACTGGATTTGAATCTCAAAAGGATCACAGAGGGGAGGCTTATGTAAAATTCTGTATCCCACTCTTCTTCCCCTTCTGGTAGTCTTGGGAAACTCTCCTGGACAAAATGACTTGGCGAATGGACTTTGTCATCACTTGGTATTCTTATTTTCCATCTTTCTAAGAATTAGGGAAGGTTAATCTATTTGAAAATCCTCCAAAGAAAAGAAATTCTCTTCCCCCTGAAATGTGACTAATTTCTAATATTACAATTTAAAAAGGTAAATTATTTTTCCTACACATTGCTCTTCTGATAAAGGTATTTCCAACCTAAAAAAGATCTTTTGACTTCAGCTGACATTGAACAGTTGGAAATGAGGGAGAAAAAGACTATTTGGTTTTATCCTACTTAAATTACTACAGCTAGTATGTAAAGTGCTTTTAACTAAAATTCTTTTTAAGAGACTGATTTTAATTACACATTATCTATGGTAAGATATTCTAAAATTTTAAATAAGGTTTATATTAATTTGAGTTCAAAAGTAAGATTATACTCTTATAGTAATAATTTTTTTATGTAGAGTAATTGTTTAGAAACTACTTAGCATTAATTTTATAATTAAAATATACACTTTTTACCCATAGATAATACAAAAATACAAGCTTTTTCATTTAAAAAAATACTTTCCTTTGTGCTTCAATTATTTCTATCTTTAAAGTGTGATAACAATACTATCTTATACAAGCCTAAAGACTATAAAGGGTAAAGTGAAATACTGCATAAAAGGCCTCTGAGCACACAGTTAAAAAACACCCAGTAAAACAAGTATAAAATTGAAGTATTATTTTTTGTTGATCACGGCCTATGTAGTTTTGAATACCAATGTTTACAAAAATACAACTTTCTATAATAATATAACAAGAAAACGAAGGCAGTCATATAAATTCGTAAGTTACAAAATCCCAAGATCACAACACATTATCAAAAATTAGACTCCATCATTATTTCTGGACAAATGCTTACTCAGCCGATATCTTGTACTCACATCAAGATCCTGACTGATTAATCCCAGAACCACATCTATGCAAATCAGGGTCCCTGAACGTCCAATGCCAGCACTGCAGTGCGTAATGATTGGGCCTGATCTGTGGATGTGTCTCATGTAGGAGATAAAAGTAAGCAGATCATCTGGTTGAGAAGGTGTATCATGGTCTGGCCAGGCAGTGAAATTCAGATGAGAAATACGGCGCACCTCTCTGGTCTGAAATTGTACAACAGAATAAGTGGATCACGACATGTTATATTGTTCACATACAGTTAATTCTTTTTTTTCTTTCTTGAGATAGGGTCTCGTTCTGTTGCCCAGGCTGGAGTGCAGTGGTGCAATCTCAGCTCACTGCAACCTCCGCCTCCCAAGTTCAAGTGATTCTCCTACCTCAGAGTAGCTGGGATTACAGGCGCACGTTGCCACACCCAGCTAATTTCTGTATTTTTAGTAGAGATGGGGTTTCGCCATATTGATCAGGCTGCTCTCGAACTCCTGACCTCAACTGATCCACCCACCTTGGCCTCCCAAAGTGTTGAGATTATAGGCGTGAGCCACTGTGCCCAGCCACAATTAATTCTTAATATTATATTGTGCTTTCAAAGTTTAGCTTGTCTATAGGATCAGATCAAAGGAAAAGTGGAAGAAACTAAATGGCTCCATTAAGAAAAACATGGAAGGCCTCTATCAACAAGGTTGGTAGATCCACATTTTAAATATCGATAAAAACTACTTTTTGGAAACCCTAAAAACAAATTACATTTCGATATGGATAACCTTTTTTGGTGACCCCATTCCAAATGCACCTCAGATAAAAGTCAGAGTCACTGCAACACTACCTCATCTGGCCCTGTTTCCTCTTAGACCTCACCTCCTCCTCTTTCCTCATGGCCACTTTCGTCAAGCCAAATGATTTTCTGTGGCTTTAAATACGATGTGCACAGTTTGGTCTCAGGACTTTTGTACTGGCTCTTTCTGACTGGAATGGTTTTCTCCTCAGATATTCCCTCCATGGCTCACTCAACTCATTCACATTTTTCCTCAAATGCCATTTTCTCATACCTTCCCTGACTCCTTGTTGAAAATTAGGACATACTTCTCATTCTCCCCCAACCAACTGTCGTTCTCTATTTTTTTCCACAGCAATCAATACTCGTATTTCCTCTTCAGAATGTAAGCTCCATGAGGTTAGAAATATTTTTTGTCTGTGTTGTTGACTGCCAAATCTCTATAAAGGGGTTGAGTTCTATAAAAATGTGTGGATTAAGTGGATAAATCACTGGAAGAATATTGAACAACTATGCTAGCCTAAGTAATAGGTAAGCTAGTATAAATCAATAAAAAATCATGAATCAAAAATTATGAGAGAAATTCTCAGGCTACATTTACATGACACCAACAGAACTGAATTGATATGCTTTGTTTCTATAAAAGTAAAATCACTGTTTCCTTAAGATAGCTGAATTTCTATGGGAAACATTACTCACACCTAGCTAGGATACTGTGCACGGGGGTGTAGGAAGGTGAGGGAGAACACAGAGAACACAGAGTGAGGAAACAGTAGCAGCTTTACTTCAGGTATTGCCACTTATCTAATTCAAGCTATATTGATCCAGTGGTTAGGTAACTGCAGTATGAATGATCTGAATAACAACTGTTTATGCTAAAGTTATCCATGTATTCCTAAATATGTTAAGTTGCCTTTATGAAGGAATATTTTCTACTTACAGATTTTAAAAATAGTTTTAATGAGTCTACTTAGAGGTCTGACCATAAAAACACAAGTTTCCAACATGCAACTTCTGAGCCATTTTGTGCTATCACCAAGGGTGATAATCACATTAAAAGTCCTGCATTTTCATTTTCATTTTAGTAGAGCAGATACTGGAGGAAACTGGCAGAATTCATGAAGACAGTCACATTTAAACTTATACTACATAAAGAAAAAATAGCTAGCATTAGTTCCATTGCATGGGAACTAGGAAGTCACTGTCTTTTACCTAGAAATAACATTGGTACAATCACAGAAAGAGACCAGGCTTGGATTACAACTAGGAGATACACCTTGCAATATGGAAAGATTTAATTCACTTACCTGAATATCTTCAAGGGTCATTGCCCTCACCACAAAGCCCTTCAGCTGCTGCATTCTCACAAGAGTCAGTCGAAGTCTGTTGCTGACCATTGTTGTTTTGCCTAGGATGTTGGGCCAATAGCGCTGGCATTTGATTTTTTCTCCTTCTACTTCTTGAGTCATCATGGCTATCACTGTGGATTTTTGCTCCCAACTCATCTGCCAGAAGTCTCCAACAGTTGTAGGCAGTGGTCCTTGGCAGGCAATGTAAACGAACTCTTCTTTCCCCACTGGTATCTTAATGAAGCTGGCATTGATATAGCCACCTTCATCTCCAAGAGGCACTCTTGTAGCATCATCTGTGAATTTTCCACCACAAAACAGAGCCATCCATACCATGCATTTTAAACAAGAGTCTTACAAATTGCATGAGTCAAAGATCATGAGAAATTCTCATAGTCACAGATGAAATCACCAATGTATTTTAATAGAAGTATATTTTCAAATTGTAGCACAGCCAAATTATTTTATATTTATTCTCTTTGCTCATGTTACAAGTATCTACGATGTCAGTTTAGTGAGTTTCTGACATGAAATTTGGTATTATTTACATAGATTTAGTTGAAGTTAAAATTAGTAAGTTAATAAATGCATTTAGAATTGCCTATTAACTAGAAAAACAAAGAAAAACAACTGGTACTTCTCCATCATTATTTGAATGATGATGATAATAATAATAATAGCACTGAAAGGCAATGCCAAAAAATTTTTCGTAGAATACAATTTAGTATTACAATAACACTATTAAAGTATATATTGCAAATGTTATTGGCATAATTAACTCTCACTCACCTAATAAAATTATATTCTTTTAATAAGCAGCCAAAACAACACAATAAATAAAATAACAGCTCATTTTATTATCCAGGCATAAAGGCCCTTATCTTTGTTTTATTATAATTTCATATAGCCAAATGTAATTTTTTAAACCAGGCTGCTCCAGTGAAAAGTATGTAAAAGCTATCATTCACTGAGGTTATATTGTCTTAAGATTTATCTAAGATAATAAACTTATATGTATTACATACCTTAGAAGTTATTTCTATTTCTATTTCAAATATCTATACGTTTAACTGGTAATTACTGTGATTACCAAACTAAAACATTTTAATGATAGGTTTCAAAATCCCCTACCAATTGCCCTTCTCACTTGACTTCTATCTCTTAGTCCATACTGGTCATTTGTTTTGTGGGAATAAATCCATTATTAGTTTTGGATTTATGGCTTGTCCTGTTCTGATTTTGAGATATTCAACTGGCCATTTTGCTGTCTAAAATAACTCCCATATACTTTATGCCAAACAGTGATCTGATCCATTTTTTAAATGTTGTGTAAGATTCATTTCTTACAGGAAGCTTTCCAAAATGAATTTGTATTTTCTATCTGTATTAGAAAAATACAATGGCATTATTACTTATCATGTGACTTGTCACTATTGATTTTATTATTTATCTTTAGATTTATGATTTCTTGGTAAAGATAGGGTCAGTGTGTCATATTTTATAATCCAAAGTGCTAACATATATACATGTGGCTGGTAATTATAAGAATTTGCTAGAGGTCAGTATTTTGGCACATATATTCATACATAATTTAAAAAAATCACAGTGTGATTTTTTTACATGTGATTTTTATACGGGTAAAAATTACTGCTTTTCTTGTTTTTTTTTTTTTTTTTGAGATGGAGTCTCACTCTGTTGCCCAGGCTGGAGTGCAGTGGCATGATCTCAGCTCGCTGCAACCTCTGCCTCCCGGGTTCAAGCGATCCTCCTGCCTCAGCCTCCCAAGTAGCTGGGATTATAAGCATGAGCCACCACTCTCGGCTAATTTCTGTATTTTTCAGTAGAGATGGGGTTTCACCATGTTGGCCAGGCTGGTCTTAAACTTCTGATCTCAAGTGATCTGCCTCCCTTGGCCTCCCGAAGTGCAGGGATTAAAGGCATGAGCCACTGTACTGGGCCAAAATGATTGCTTTTGTTCCCTTCTGGTATCTGAAATGTCTAATGTAGGCTGGTAGTACCACTGTAGTCATATGCATGTACACAGCTATTCATTACTATAGATATTTCTCTAAACTAAAAATAAGTGGAATAAATTGATGGTGGTTGTGATAAATGAATCCAACCAAGAAAATCCTCATCCAGAAGCCAGTTCCGGTTTTTAAAAAGATTTTAAAATTAATGATTTGGCATCACTGACTAATTTCTAATACTGTATACTAGTAAAAATTTAGGAATATCTTATCAAATATTTCAGGTTCCTCTAACTGATTTTCAGAATACCTACATACATAATTTAAAAGGGAATTCACACGGAATATTTCAATGTATTTGTTACTGATATAAATCTGTGAATGTATGTGCATGCACATGGTTATGTGAGGGATAGGTAAGTTAAACACAAAAACTTTTAATCCACTCATATTATACTGATCACGTATTAAATCTGAAGCCAAACTGGAACTTACAGGGAAGTATATTTTTATATCTGTTCTTCTTTCTGTTTTCCTTAGTTTGCCCAATTAGACACTGATCCAAAGGTTTTAATTCTTGAAGATTCTGTAAGCAAAACATGGAAATAAATTTGTTCAGATAAGCAGTAATTCAGTAATAACTGCAAATACTTTAAATGTGTAGGGTGTAAAATTGGTTGATTAAGGCTGATTCTGAGTGTTAAATACAGATGTCCTAAATAAGTCTAAGTCAATAGTGATTTGTTAAGTCAGCATTGAAATATATTGTTTACAAGTATCTTTTAATTGAACATGTTGCAGTCAACTTTATGAGACAGAACTTTGTGTCTTAATTTTTAACTTCTGTTTAAAAGTGTTTATATTTTAGAAAAAAATACAATTAAAAAAACCCAACTCTGCCATAAAGTGATGAGCTAGAGCACAATTTATTGACAGTATTGTCTGTGAGGGTTATAGAATATTCCATGTGGTAGTGCTGTTGTGGTCAGGTAGTCCTAGGTTCTAAAGTCAACTCTTGCTCACTTTTCATTCATTCGCTCATTCAAAAAATATATATTGCATGCCCATTATCTGCAAGGTACTGTAATAAGTGATGGGAATACAGTGGTGAGCAAGAAGATAAGATTTTGGCTCTCCTGGCCTTTACAGCTTATTAGGAGAAAGATACAATAAAGAAGTAAACAAATACTGTAGTACATGCCTTGAAGAAATCAATAAGCTGCTGTGGTAGAGAAATCCTTATAAACACTACTTTATAAGGGTTGTGATGGAACTTTTCTGATGGTGACATTTAAATCTAAGAACTTGAAGAAAAAAATCATTCCATAGCATGGCAATGAGGAGAGGAAGAGTATACCTTAATTACTGTGAGCCTCAGTTTCACAATCTATAACGGAATTAATATTTTGAGGAATATATACAATGCAACAAGCACAAAGCAGAAACTCTTATTAAAGTTAACTCCTTTTAGTGGCTACAAAGCTTAGGAAGTAGGCAAATAAGCAGATGGTTTGAGGAAGAGGGGCAAGGTCAACCTCAAAACCACTCTCTTTTCTAGTGGTAAATATGGACGGTTCCATGAGACCACAGGAGCTAGGGCTCTGAGCCATTGCTGCTTTGAACTAGGACACACATTCTTGGAGCTGTATTAAATTAGAACCTGCTCTTAATGATGAAACATGTCTACAATACACTAATTATAAAGTTTAGTGCATGGTTGAAATTTATACTTGGCTTTTTTTTTTTAAAACATTTTTACCTTAACTATGAGGCAGGAAGGATAATCTTCAGGGAAATGTATCAAGTTCCAAGTAGTTAAAGTGATTCCCTTAAATCACTATTATTGGGATTCTAATCAGAAAAATTAATTTTCTGCTAGATATGATAAGGTGGTGCTTTTAGAGTTGGAAAATTTTCAAAATTTCTTCTAATCTTGGGCTAGTAAAGATACATTTTCCTTACAAACTAAATGCATACACTTTGGGAGAGAATCATTGGCAGAAGCCACTTACCTCCAGCTCCTTAGAAGGAATTCCTTGATCTAGCAAACCCCGCAGGACTCGAATGACTGATTTTAAGTTGGCACCCGTGTATTTACCAGAGGGAAGCACTTTGACGACAGGGAGTACAGCGAGCTCATCGTTTGTCAGAAAGGAATGATCTAATAGGAAGACAGCAATTTAAAAACAGTTCCTCCAGAACCAATTTAACTAAGTGAACTAATTTCAGCCAATGTTCACCTCATCTTACAAAAGGAAAAGTCTATTTATTTATTTAGAGAGAGAATCTTGTTCTGTCACCTAGGATGGAGTGCAGTTCTGTAATCACAGCTCACTGTGGCCTTGATCTCCCAGGCTCAAGGGATCCTCCTGCCTCAGTCTCCCAAGTAGCTGGGACCACAGTCATGCAACACTCTGTGCCTGGCTAATTTTTAAATATTTTTGAAGAGATGGGGTCTCCCTATGTTGCCCGGGCCGGTCTTGAACTCCTGGCCTCAAGTGATCCTCCTGTCTTGGCTTCCCCAAGTGCTGGGATAATAGACGTGAGCCACTGCACCTGGCTAGGAAGGTCGTTATTTTATTTTATAGATTTATATATGTGTGTGTGTATATTTTATATATATACACAATAAATATATATGTACATATGTGTATATATAAAAAATATATGTATATATGTGTGTGCCTGGCTAGGAAGGTCTTTATTTTATTTATTTTATATACACACACACACACACACACAGTCTTATTCTGTAGCCCAGGCTGAAGTGCAATGGCACAATCACAGCTCAATGCAACGTCAACTACCTGTCTCAGGTGATCCTCCCACCTCAGCCTTCCTGGTAGCTGGGAAGCACCACCAGGCCTGGGTAATTTTTTGTATTTTTTTGTAGAGATGGGGTTTTGCCATGTTGCCTAGGCTGGTCCTGAACTCCTGGGCTCAAGCGATCCACCTGCCTCAGCCTCCCAAAGTGCTGGGATTCCAGGCATGAGCCATTGTGCCTGGCCAGAAAAGTCTTTAAATATGCAACAACTAATAATATTTCCCCCAGAACAGATTTAACTAACAAATGAACTAATTTCAGCCCATTCGCACCTCATCTTACAAAAGGGAAAGTCTTTAAATATGAGAGAATTAATAAGATAATAGAATTAATAGGTAGGCTGATAACTACAATAAACACAGGAAAGTCAGCCCTAGCACACTCTCACACCCAACTTTTAAGGAGATACCTCACTGACGTTCAGAAGTTTTTAAGGCTCTTGGCTCTCATTTATTTACAGTTTCTAAAGGAGTTTATGTTGTTTCTTTTTACTTCTCTTGACTCAAATGGCACTTTTTAAAAATTTTTGATAAGGAGTTTATCATGGGCAGCCTGGGGACAGCTTGTTTCTTTTCCCCGCAAAACCAGCCATAAAAAGGTAATTGTACTTAGTTCTCAGAATTTCGGAAACAACATAACAGGTAGGCAATTTTTTAAAATAAGTATTCTAGATAATAGTAACTGAGATTCTTTCAACAATAGAACTCTGTCACAGTGAGAGAAGATGAATTTTTCTGAAGAATCCCAAACTTCACAATATTCTCTATGTTATGCTCCCCTGACTTCTTACACACCACACACACACACACACACACACACACACACAAACACACACTAAAATCTTGATCTCATATATACAGAAAGGCTTTATAAATGATGGGAAAAGATGAAAAAATTACAGCACATCAAACAAATACAAAATTGGTATGTGTTAAGACTAAGAAATTATTTAAAAAACAGATTTTAGTTAAATAAATACCTTTAAATTGTTACAACAGAGCCAATGGAACCATCATTTTAGTAGGTAATTGAGAATTATAATGACAATATCCTTTGCTTCAATACTTTTACACTAAAATGTGACCATAAGTAAAACATATAAATTCTTTTTACAAACAGCTTGATTGCAGAAAACCAAACATATTTCAGATATTTCTTAGCCTAGTTTTTCTTAAACTGGGCTCTGCTGAGTATTTCTACATAAGCATTTAAAAATTTTGAAATTTTGTTTTAATTTCAAGATAATATAAACAGCACATTCTAGATCACCTGAATAACCAACTCATAACTAAACACTGAATTATTTCAGTGCCTTGAATTGCAATGTGTTGCTCACCCTGGCGCCAGTAGAGACTGATAATCTAAAATAATGGCATTAAATGTTATTCAAACTGGTCCATAAACATTCTCAGTGCTTCTTAGGTTCTCAAATTTGAGAAATGCTGTCCTAAAGTTTTACAAGTATGCTTAGCTGTAACTGATTCTTATCTGCATAACACATGCAACTTAAACTGTTACCCACCCCCTCACCCCCCCAAAAAACCCCAGGAACTCATTACAAAAAATTATCAAATTTAGTTCTGTTACTACTTTTCATTTAAATTAGCTTCTAAGCACATGGGGAAAGTAAGAGAGACACTTCAGAAATTCCTTACTATGGGAGATTACTCCAGGAACACTGATTTCTCTCTTCACCATCCATCCTTGGCACTCAGGGCCAGTTATCCCTGGTGTTTGATAGTTTTCTCCATGCAAATAAAGAATTCCCTTGAGTGCTTTGGGAGTTGAGTCAACTATCTTAGAAGAGCTATGGGTCTAATTTAGTACCTGCTGTATGGAAATTATTTATAATTGAAGGCAACTGTTATCCTAGAAAAAGGGAGGGGAAACTTCTTGCTATAGACTGCACAAGTGTAGCTTTAATTATGTCAATCAGCAGATTAAAGCATTTTGATGATGCAGCTAAGATATAGGCAACAATGATGCTGGCACTGTGAGGGATACAAAACTATACAAGACACCTAAAAGGTTAACATTTAGCTCAGGCAGAGGTTGGCTGGAAATACAAAATTTACTCATATGAAATAACTTTTACAGAACTGCATGTCAGTGCAACAGGAACTTAAAGGCTGGGTGGATGAGCAAGGGCTACAATGCTGGACATGCATGTTGTACACATATCAACAGTCTATCCAAGTCAAGAAAGTGTTAATTAAACTTCCTTCCTTCCTTCCTTCCCTTCCCTTCCTTCCTTCCTTCCTCCCTCCCTCCCTCCCTGCTTTCTTCCCTTCTCTCCTTCTCTCTCTCTCTTTCTCTCTTTCTTTCTTTCTGACAGGCTCTCACTCTATCACCCAGGCTGGAGTGCAGTGACACAATCTCGGCTCATTGCAACCTCTGCCTCCTGGGTTCAAGTGATTCTCCTGTCTCAGCCTCCAGAGTAGCTGGGATCACAAGTGCCTGCCACCATGACCAGCTAATTTTTGTATTTTTAGAAGAGACGAGGTTTTGCCTGTTGGTCAGGCTGGTTGAACTCCTGACCTCAGGTGATCAGCCTGCTTCGGCCTCCCAAAGTGCTAGGGTTATAGGTGTAAGCCAGCACGCCCAGCCTAAGCTGTTAATTTCTTAAAAAAAAGAAAAAAAAAATGAAGACTTTGCTTTGAATGACAAAACCATCTTCTTTCATTATAGTGACACTTCCTCATATAAAGTAAGACGAATGAAACACTGGATAGAATTTCATTTCTCTATTGGCCCAGTAATAAAATGAAAAGGCAGTAATAGTGAAACAGACCAATTGATTCCCGATCATAAAAGATGAGGCTGGGATTCTAGGATAATAATAATTCTGGCCAGGTGCGGTGTGGCTCACGCCTGTAATCCCAGCACTTTGGGAGGCCGAGGTGGGTGGATTGCCTGAGCTCAGGAGTTAGAGACCAGCCTGGCCAACATGGTGAAACCCCATCTCTACTAAAAATAGAAAAAATTGCCAGGTGTGGTGGCATGCACCTGTAATCCCAGCTACTTGGAAGGCTGAGGCAGAATAATTGCTTGAATTCAGGAGATGGAGGTTGCAGTGAGCCAAGATTGTGCCACTGTATTCTCCAGCCTGGGTGACAGAGCGAGACTCTGTCTCCAAAAAAAAAAAAAAAAAGTGCCCCTTGACTTCTCCTTCCAGAATGGCAAAATTATGGCTTCATATTTCCACTTAAAGTATGTATACATTTATTTGCATGTTTTACTCCAAGCCACTAAGAATTTTAGAATATAACTGTGCAAATATCTGGTAATATAAACCAATGTTGATTTTTGTCTACATGATTTAACTTTATGTTTAAAAGCAAATAATGTGGCTGGGTGCGGTGGCTCATGCCTGTAATCCCAGCACTTTGGGAAGCTGAGGTGGGTGGATCATCTGAGGTCAGGAGTTCCAGACCAGCCTGGCCAACATGGTGAAACCCCGTCTCTACTAAAAACACAAAAATTAGCTGGGCATGGTGGCGCCCGCCTGTAATCCCAGCTACTCGAGAGGCTGAGGCAGGAGAACTGCTTGAACTGGGGAGATGGAGGTTGTAGTGATCGCCCCACTGGACTCACAGCCTCCGTCTCAAAAAAAGAAAGAAAGAAAAGCAAATAATGTATACATATGGTAAAACAGCATATCCATATAGTCTGAAAATCACTTAAAAACAACTTATTTTTCCAATTCATTATTTTTGAGGAAAAAATTGTCATTAAAATTCTTGCCTTTATCAGAATCTTCATGGTTTGTTCTCTCTATTGGCAACTCATCACTTCCCCATGTTATTTCACCACCATCAGTCTTCTTTTCTTGTGACTTCTGAATTAAGCTATGAAAACAAAACACATTTGTAACCTTTTCTTCATTTTTGTACTCAAATTAAACATTATGGCCCTGAATGATTTTCTCTACAATTATTACAGTATTTTAAAATAGAATGTCTAAGAAAACCAAACCACAATTCTTAAAATTTATTGGTAGATGTAAACAACTGAGAGGTAGAATGGTTTAATACAGTTTTAAAATTTATCCTTGGACAGATCCCGTCTTTGAACTTTAGACTGAAGGAGATCATTTGAGGATGGAGAAAGTGGTGGTTTTATTTCTGTCCTTCAACATGGATGAGTGATTACAATTGTATTGGCATATAGCTCTTTCTCCTTCTTTTCAGCAGCTGCCCACTATTGCAAAATATGAACGTATCTTAATTTATTTAAAGAATTCTCTATTGATGGGTATAGCCTTTTGCTACAACAGGAGGCCAGAAGGACACTCCTGTATCTGGGCATTCACTTAATGTGATGAAACTCAGTACAAGTTCTCAATATTTTGGGAGTGCATTACAGATGCCCTCTTTGGTAAGGTAGATGGCTAGGAAAGAGAAACTAGGTAGGAGAACGGTGTTTAGTATTAAGGTGAAGTGAAAAAGGATTACGTAAAAGCCTGAATACATTTTTAAGTTTCTGATATTCAGGGGGAACAAAGCAGAGTACTTTCATCTGATGACATTAGTATACACCAGGACATGGACTAATGCTCCCAAAATGTCAACAGGGCAGCCATTACGCTGCTTTTATGACAGATGTTTCCCCCTGTTCTAACTCACTGTGGGTGACAACACTTGTTTTGCTGGGTTAAAAAGCTCTACATCCATGAAATGTCTGGGAAAGCTTCACTAGAGAGTTCTCCCCTTGTGTGACAATGTTCCTGCTCATTCCTCTCATCAAACAAGGCAATTTTGTGAGCTTCAGTGGGAAATTACTAGGAATCCATCTTAGAGTCCTTAATTGGCTCCTTCCGACTTTTTGTACCTCAATCTCAAAAAATCTGTAAAGGGCATGCATTTTTCTTCAGTTAATATAAAAAAGACTGCATTGATATGGTTAAATTTGCAGGACCTTCAGTTTTTTAGGGATTAACTAAATGGCTGGTATCATCACCTATAAAAGTGTGCTAAACTTGATGGAGCTTATGTTAATAAAGTTTGTATTTTATATTTTTATCTTTTAACTCTATTTTTTCATGAACTTTCTGAAGTCCCCTCATAGATAAAAAACCTTTCCCTCATATATATTTTTGTAAAAAAAGACCTTACTTTATAATTAGAAATTGTTTAAAACATATTTTTGTGGGTTTTAAAAAACTTTCTTACTTTTTTTGGTTTCATTTTCTTATTAAAAATTTAAAAATTTTTAAAGTATAGAAAAATATAGAAACTGAAAAATAAATGACCTATAACTCAATAGGAGAAGACAGTCACTATCATGATTGTTGGCACATTTCCATTTAGGTCACACTTTCATTCATTTTTTCCCATGGTTAAGAGAATATTGCTTTCTTGAAGCAATGGTATAATAAACACATTTTCACATGTCACTAGAACCTCCTGGTAACAAAAATTTTAAAACTTTTTTTCTTTCTTTTGTTTTTTTTTTGAGACAGAGTCTTGCTCTGTTGCTCAGGCTGGAGTGCAGTGGCTCGATCTCGGCTCACTGTAACATCCACCTCCTGGGTTCCAGCAATTCTCCTGCCTCAGCCTCCTGAGTAGCTGGGATTACACGCACGTGTCACCACACCCAGCTAATTTTTATATTTTTAGTAGAGGCGGGGTTTCACCATGTTGGCCAGGCTGGTCTCCAACTCCTGGCCTCAAGTGATCTGCCCATCTCAGCCACCCAAAGTGCTGGGATTATAGGCATGAGACACCATGCCTGGGTTTTTGTATTTTTAGTAGAGAATGGGGTTTCACCATGTTGGCCAGGCTAGTCTCGAACTCCTGACCTCAAGTGATCCGCCCGCCTCAGCCTCCCAAAGCACTGGGATTACAGGCATGAGCCATCACACCTGGCCCGAAAATTTTAAAAATTCTTAATATTCAACCATAGTTTCATAATTTACTCAACAATGCTTATTTTATACTGGAAAACAAATAGAAATCTTCAGAGCATTTATAGATAGATAGATAGATAGATAGATAGATAGATAAATAGATAGAAGCATTATGGATACTTTGAAAATTATTTTCTTACCTTTCACTTTTTACTTTTTCTTCACAATATTCTTCACAGCCATTCATTTTGGTAGCCTACAATAAAAATAAATAAGAATCAAATCAGCCCATTGTAACAAAAAAAATCGCATACTATTTTTTTCCTGTTAGTTATTTCCTATATTTACTGTTATTGTTCATCCTTATATTACAAAGACACATATGACATTCAATTAATACACTCCAAACAGTGGCTGAGGCATCAGTGGCCCAACAGTCTTTGCTGCTCCCACTTAGGTATCTTCACACTCATCTTGGCTTTTCATTTTTTTAAAGAGATGGAGTCTGCTGTCTGGGCTAGAGTCCAGTGGTACAATCATGACTCACTGTAACCTCAAACTCTTGGGCTCAAGCAATCCTCCCCCTTCAGCCTCCTGAGTAGCTAGGGACCACAGGTGCATGCCACCATGCCCAGCTAATTAAAATTTTTTTTTTCTGTAGAGATGGGATCTCACTATGGTGCCCAGGCTGGTCTTAAACTCCTAGGCTTGAGCTACTCTCCTGCCTCAGCCTCCCAAAGTGTTGGGATTACAGGTGTGAGCCACTGAAGCCAGCCTGGCCTTCATTTCTTATATTAAAAATATTAATAGGAAAGAGTTAAAGACGAAAAAAGATGAAAGTGTGAATTAATGATTATTTAGATATGCACATTTGGTATATGCTTTTCTACTTCAATTTTAAAATCTAAAAAAAGCTTCAAGAAAATCTTAGTAGTTTCAAACATGTTAAATTATAATATATTGCCCCTTTATCATTAAAGATTAATCAACTCATACTTTAACTGAGTATGGTGTATTTCAGAGATCCAAATACTGCAGCAGGAGCAGTTTGCTACAATTAGAAAGAGATGCCAAATTGTATTATTTTTTCTATTATACTTTTAAGTTCTAGGGTACGTGTGCACAACATGCAGGTTTGTTACGTAGGTATACATGTGCCTTGTTGGTTTGCTGTACCCATCAACTCATCATTTACATTAGGTATTTCTCCTAATGCTATCCCTCCCCCAGCCCGCCACCCCCCAACAGGCCCTGGTGTGTGACATTCCACGCACTGTGTCCATGTGTTCTCATTGTTCAACTCCCACCTATGAGTGAGAACATGTAGTGTTTGGTTTTCTGTCCTTGTGATAGTTTGCTTAGAATGATGGTTTCCAGCTTCATCCATGTCTGCGCAAAGGACATGAACTCATCCTGTTTTATGGCTACATAGTATTCCAAGGTGTATATGTGCCACATTTTCTTTATTCAGTCTATAATTGATGGACATTTGGGTTGGTTTCATGTCTTTGCTATTGTGAACAGTGCTGCAATAAACATGCGTGTGCATGTGTCTTTATGGTAATGTGATTTATAATCCTTTGGGTATATGCCCAGTAATGTGATCACTGGGTCAAATGGTATTTCTAGTTCTAGATCCTTGAGGAATTGCCACACTGTCTTTCACAAAGGTTGAACTACTTTACGCTCCCACCAACAGTGTAAAAGCGTTCCTATTTCTCCACAACCTCTCCAGCATCTGTTGTTTCCTGACTTTTTAATGACTGCCATTCTAACTGGCGTGAGATGGTATCTCATTGTGGTTTTGATTTGCATTTCTCTGATGACCAGTGATGATGAGCATTTTTTCATATGTCTGTTGGCTGCATAAATGTCTTCTTTTGAGAAGTGTCTGTTCATATCCTTTGCCCACTTTTTGATGGAATTGTTTTTTTCTTGTAAATTTGTTTAAGTTATTTGTAGATTCAGGATATTAGTCCTTTGTCAGATGGGTAGATTGCAAAAGTTTTCTCCCATTTGGTAGGTTGCCTGTTCACTCTAATGATAGTTTCTTTTGCCATGCAGAAGCTCTTTAATTAGATCCCATTTGTCAATTTTGGCTTTTGTTGCCATTGCTTTTGTTGTTTTAATCATGAAGTCTTTGCCCATGCCTATGTCCTGAATGGTAATGCCTAGGTTTTCTTCTAGGGTTTTTATGGTGTTAGGTATTACATTTAAGTCTTTAATCCATCTTGAGTTAATTTTTGTATACGGTGTAAGGAAGGGATACAGTTTCAGCTTTCTACATATGGTTAGCCAGTTTTCCCAGCACCATTTATTAAATAGGGAATCCTTTCCCCATTGCTTGTTTTTGTCAGGTTTGTCAAAGATCAGATGGTTGTAGATGGGTAGTATTATTTCTAAGGCCTCTGTTCTGTTCCATCAGTCTATATATCTGTTTTGGTACCAGTACCATGCTGCTTTGGTTACTGTAGCCTTGTAGTATAGTTTGAAGTCAGGTAGTGTGATGCCTCCAGCTTTGTTCTTTTTGCTTAGGATTGTCTTCACTATGAGGGCTCTTTTTGGGTTCCATATGAACTTTAAAGTAGTTTTTTCCAATTCTGGGAATAAAGTCAGTGGTAGCTTGATGGGGACAGCATTGAATCTATAAATTACCTTGGGCAGTATGGCCATTTTCACGACATTGATTCTTCCTATCCATGAGCATGGAATGTTCTTCCATTTGTTTGTGTCCTCTTTTATTTCGTTGAGCAGTGGTTTGTAGTTCTGCTTGAAGAGGTCCTTTACATCCCTTGTAAGTTGGATTCCTAAGTGTTTTATTTTCTTTGTAGTAATTGTGAATGGGAGTTCACGCATGATTTGGCTCTCTGTCTACTGTTGGTGTATATGAATGCTTGTGATTTTTGCACATTGATTTTGTATCCTGAGACTTTGCTGAAGTTGCTTATCAGCTTAAGGAGATTTTGGGCTGAGATGATGAGGATTTCTAAATATACAATCATGTCATCTGCAAAGAGACAATTTGACTTCTTCTTTTCCTAATTGAACACCCTTTATTTCTTTCTCTCGCCTGATTGCCCTAGCCAGAACTTCCAATATTGTGTTGAATAGGAGTGGTGAGAGAGGTCATCCTTGTCTTGTGCCGATTTTCAAAGGGAATGCTTCCAGCTTTTGCCCATTCAGTATGATATTGGCTGTGGGTTTGTCATAAATAGCATTTATTATTTTGAGGTAGGTTCCATTGATACCTAGTTTATTGAGAGTTTTTAGTATGAAGGGCTGCTCAATTTTGTTGAAGGCCTTTTCTGCATCTATTGAGATAATCATGTGGCTTTTGTTGTTGGTTCTCTTTATGTGATGGATTATGTTTATTGATTTGCATATGTTGAACCACCCTTGCATCCCAGGGATGAAGCTGACTTGATCATGGTGGATAAGCTTTTTGATGTGCTGCTGGATTCGGTTTGCCAGTATTTTATTGAGGATTTTCACATCAATATTCACCAGGGATATTGGCCTAAAATTCCTATTTTTTTGTTGTGTCTCTGCCAAGCTTTGGTGTCAGAATGATGCTAGCCTCATGAAATGAGTTAGGGAGGATTCCATCTTTTTCTATTGATTGGAATAGTTTCAGAAGGAATGGTACCAGTTCCTCTTTGTACCTCTGGTAGAATTCAACTGTAAATCCATCTGGTCCTGGACTCTTTTTTGTTGGTAGGCTATTAATTATTGCCTCAATTTCAGAGCCTGTTATTGGTCTATTCAGAGATTCAACTTCTTCCTGGTTTAGTCTTGGGAGGGTGTATGTGTCCAGGAATTTATCAATTTCTTCTAGATTTTCTAGTTTATTTGCATAGAGGTGTTTACGGTATTCTCTGATGGCAGTTTGTATTTCTGTGGGATTGGTGGTGATATCCCCTTTATCATTTTTTATTGTGTCTATTTGATTTTTTTCTCTTTTCTTCTTTATTAGTCTTGCTAGCAGTCTATTTTGTTGATCTTTTAAAAAAACTAGATCCTGGATTCATTGATTTTTTAAAGGTTTTTTTGTGTCTCTATCTCCTTCAGTTCTGCTCTGATCTTAGTTATTTCTTGCCTTCTGCTAGCTTTTGAATGTGGTTGCTCTTGCTTCTCTAGTTCTTTTCATTGTGATGTTAGGGTGTCAATTTTAGATTTTTCCTGCTTTCTCTTGTGGGCATTTAGTGCTACAAATTTCCCTCTACACACTGCTTTAAATGTGTCCCAGAGATTCTGGTATGTTGTGTCTTTGTTCTCATTGGTTTCAAAGAACGTCTTTATTTCTGCCTTCATTTTGTTATTTACCCAGTAGTCATTCAGGAGCAGGTTGTTCAGTTTCCATGTAGTTGTGTGGTTTTGAGTGAGTTTATTAATCCTGAGTAGTTCTAATTTGATTGCACTGTGGTCTGAGACAGTTTGTTATAATTTATGTTCTTTTACATTTGCTGAGTAGTGTTTTACTTCCAATTATGTGGTCAATTTTAGAATAAGTGTGATGTGGTGCTGAGAAGAATGTATATTCTGTTGATTTGGGGTGGAGAGTTCTGTAAATATCTATTATGTCCACTTGGTACAGAGCTGAGTTCAAGTCCTGGATATCCCTGTTAACCTTCTGTCTTGTTGACCTGTCTAATATTGACAGTGGGGTGTTGAAGTCTCCCATTATTATTGTGTAGGAGTCCAAGTCTCTTTGTAGGTCTCTAAAGACTTGCTTCATGAATCTGGGTGCTCCTGTATTGGGTGCATATATATTTAGGATAGTTAGCTCTTCTTGTTGAATTGATCCCTTTACCATTATGTAGTGGCCTTGTCTTTTTTGATCTTTGTTGGTTTAAAGTCTGTTTTATCAGAGACTAGGATTGCAACCTCTGCCTTTGTTTTCCATTTGCTTGGCAGATCTTCCTCCATCCCTTTATTTTGAGCCTATGTGTTTCTCTGCATGTGAGATGGTTCTCCTGAATACAGCACACTGATGGGTCTTGACTCTTTATCCAATTTGCCAGTCTGTGTCTTTTAATTGGGGCATTTAGCCCATACATATTTAAGGTTAATATTGTTATGTGTGAATTTGATCCTGTCATTATGATGTTAGCTGGTGATTTTGCCTGTTAATTGATGCAGTTTCTTTACAGAGTCAATAGTCTTTACCACTTGGCATGTTTTTGCAGTGGCTGGTACTGGTTGTTCCTTTCCATGTTTAGTGCTTCCTTCAGGAGCTCTTGTTAGGCAGGCCTGGTGGTGACAAAATCTGTCAGCATTTGCTTGTCTGCAAAGGATTTTATTTCTTCTTCACTTACGAAGCTTAGTTTGGCTGGATATGAGACTCTGAGTTGAAAATTCTTTTCTTTAAGAATGTTGAATATTGGCCTCCACTCTCTTCTGGCTTGTAGGGTTTCTGCTGAGAGATCGCTGTTATTCTGATGGGCTTCCCTTTGTGAGTAACCTGACCTTTCTCTCTGGCTGCCCTTAACATTTTTTCCTTCATTTCACCCTTGGTGAATCTGACAATTATGTGTCTTGGGGTTGCTCTTCTCAAGGAGTATCTTTGTGGTGTTCTCTGTATTTCCTGAATTTGAATGTTGGCCTGCCTTGCTAGGTTAGCAAAGTTCTCCTAGATAATATCCTGCAGAGTGTTTTCCAACTTGGTTCCATTCTCCCTGTCCTTTCCAGTATACCAATCAAATGTAGATTTGGTCTTTTCACATAGTCCCATATTCCTAGGAGTGTTTGTTCATTTCTTTTCATTCTTTTTTCTCTAATCTTGTCTTCTTGCTTTATTTCATTAATTTGATCTTCAATCACTGATATCCTTTCTTCTACTTGATCAAATCGGCGATTGAAGCTTGCGCATGTGTCACGAAGTTCTCGTGCTGTGGTTTTCAGCTTCATCAGGTCATTTAAGGTCTTCTCTACACTGTTTAGTCTACTTAGCCATTCATCTAACCTTTTTTTCAAGGTTTTTAGCTTTCTTGCGATGTGTTAGAACATGCTCCTTTTGCTTGGAAAAGTTTGTTATTACTGACCTTCTGAAGCCTATTTCTGTCAACTCGTCAAACTCATTCTCTGTCCAGTTTTGTTCCCTTGCTGGCAAGGAGCTGTGATCCTTTGGAGGAGAAGAGGCGCTCTGGTTTTTGGAATTTTCTGCTTTTCTGCTCTGGTTTCTCCCCATCTTTGTGGTTTTATCTATCTTTGGTCTTAGATGTTGGTGACCTACAGATAGGGTTTTGGTGTGGATGTCCTTTTTGTTGATGTTGATGCTATTCCTTTCTGTTTGTTAGTTTCCCTTCTAACAGGCCCCTCAGCTGCAGGTCTGTTGGAGTTTGCTGGAGATCCACTCCAGACCCTGTTTGCCTGGGTATCACCAGCGGAGGCTGCAGAAGAGCAAATATTGCTGCCTGATCCTTCCTCTGGAAGCTTCGTCCCAGGGGGGCACCCGCCTGTTTGGGGTGTCTGTCGGCCCCTACTGGGAGGTGTCTCCCAGTCAGGCTACATGGGAATTAGGGACCCGCTTGAGGAGGCAGTCTGTCCGTTCTCAGAGTTCGAACGCCATGCTGGGAGAACTATTGCTCTCTTCAGAGCTGTCAGACAGGGACATTTAAGTCTGGAGAAGCTGTTTGCTTCCTTTTGTTCTGCTCTGCCCTGCCGCCAGAGGTGGAATCTAGAGAGGCAGTAGGCCTTGCTGAGTTGCAGTGGGCTCTGCCCTGTTCGAGCTTCCTGGCCACTTTGTTTACACTGTGAGCTACTCAAGCCTCAGCAATGGTGGATGCCCTGCACCAGTCAAGCTGCAGTGTCACAGGTTGATCTCAGACTGCTGCGCTGGCAGTGAGCAAGGCTCCATGGGCATGGGACCCGCCGAGCCAGACATGGGAGGGTATCTCCTGGTCTGCTGGTTGCTGGGACTGTGGGAAAAGCAGTATTTGGTCAGGGGTGTACCATTTCTCCAGGTACAGTCTGTCACAGCTTTGCTTGGCTAGGAAAGGGAAATCCCCCGACCCCTTGTGCTTCCCGTGTGAGGCGATGCCCCACCCTGCTTCAGCTTGCCCTCCGTAGGCTGCACCCACTATCCAATGAGTCCCATTGAGATGAACCAGGCACCTCAGTTGGAAATGCAGAAATCACCCGTCTTCTGCATCGATCTCGTTGGGAGTGGCAGACTGGAGCTGTTCCTATTTGGCCATTTTGGAGGCGACCATCTCCAAATTGTATTCTTAAATGGTTAGTAAATTATACAATTGAATCTTTATCAGGACAAATTTTCTTAACAAATAGGAAATTCCCTTGAAGGCCCTGAATTATCTGGCCCCTGTCTACTTTTATAATCTCCCCTTTACCCAGTAGGCTTCAAATTCATGGGTCTTTTAGTTCTTCAAAATCACTCATTTCTTCCTACCACAAAGCCCTTCTGATGGTGAATTCTTACTAAAAAATTCAACATTGTGTCTTCTCCTCCTGAAGATGTTTTCTATACACCCAATCTAAAGCAAGTTTCCTTGGTTATTCTTTGTGTGTGTGTGTGTGTGTGTGTCACTTAAAAACAACAAATAAACTTCACAGACCTTAACACAACTTGTAATTACATATTTATTTGTGTGTTTGATTTTTTTTCCTTTCCTCTCCATCATTAAGCTCTACCAAGGCAGGAATCATGTCAATCTGTTCACCACTGTGTGCCCACATACACTTATGTCTGCGACATAGGTTATTTCATCCATTTAATAAAAATGACACCTGTAATATGACCTTTCAGTTACAGACTTTGTAAAGTTAAAAAGTACCATAATTAAATTGCCCTATAATTTCAATTTAGTTGATGTAAATGTAGAACTTCTACAGTAGAAGAAAAAAGGTTTTAATCCACTGTCAACTAAAAGGAAACTCATCTCTTTTGAGAAGCTGCTCATTTTAGTCTGGATTAAAATTTTTTTCCAACTAAAGTCATTTGGATTTCTTATTCCCCATTACAATCCTGGTCTAAGAATATAGTATGTGTATAATGATTTTAGAAAGTACAAAGCCTTTTATAAGAGTCAAGTGCTGTTATATATATGAAAATTTTAATAATACAATTATTAAATGAAAATGGTGATGTAAGGCTCAATTAGAAATAAGTTACAGTGGGGCAACCTGCTTGGGTCCCCTTCCACACTGTGGAAGCTTTGTTCTTTTGCCCTTCATAATAAATCTTGCTGTTGCTAAAAAAAAAAAAAAAAGAAATAAGCTACAGTGATACCTGTATTAATCAATTACCACTATTTTTGTAAAGTTCACTTGTGTATGGGGGAGGGTTGGGTTAAGAAGATTGGCCTTCAGTTTCTTGTCACTATGGACTGAAGGACCTTTGGAAGAGGAGGCAGCTGTGGTACTGCCTCACTGAATATATTTAATATTTTTTTTTTATCATGGTCATCCCCTTTGAAGGTTATTTTACAATCCTAGTGCTCAAGGAATCCAGATCCAGCAACTTGAGAGTACAGGAGATATCTCCTGGATCTAGGACGAACTACCTAATTTGTAGTGCCAGGAGCCACATGCAAATAAGTGATCTCTTGTTAAAAACTTATTAAGAACTTCAAGTTGGTGACAGCAGAGCACTATAGCATATTAGAAGTAGGAGGCTCTTACAAGCACAGGGTTCTGTGTGATTGCACTGGTTGAATGCCCATAAAGCCAGTCCTGAGATCCAACCAGTCAAGCAGGATTATCCTCAGGTGATGGAGAGTCACTAAAAGTTTTTGCCTTGTTTTTGCTTAAGAAATTAAAAACACTATATAAGAAGAATATGTTTGAAGAAATTAAAACCATTAAAAAATAACCAGAATTAGAAAGCATATTGATCCATTTCAGTGGCAAGAGATGTGGAAAGATCAAATTCCTTGGCATGGCATGTAAGTCACTTCATGAACTAATACCTTGCCTATCTTTTTAGGTTTAGCTTTCAAGACACCCTGTGATACCCTACTCACAATGACTTAGTGTCCTGAATGTTCCAGGCTCATCTATGCCTTCATTCCTCTGCTAAAGTAGCTCCACAGTATGTATGGAATGCTCTTTCCTAGCTTAACTATCAAACACCTTTAAGATGCTAATTCTTTAGAAAGCTTTAATAACTTTATCCACCTACTCCTGTGTAGCCCCTACCATTTCCCCCATTCTTTGTAGGTCCCACTGAACTCCATATAAACATTTAACAGAATATGTTTCTATAGCTTTTTAAAAATTACATTTACTTATTTACATGTGTACTTCTCTCAAGTTGACTACTAGACTGGACAAGCAAATTTAGGACAGAAACCCTAACACCTCTTCTTACCCTATTATCCCCAGCAAAATTAGTCAGATGAGTTCAATAGCTGAATGGTTTTGAAACTGTAGACAATAATTTATAGTAATGTATACGATTAGCATTCATTCTTTCATTCTTAAATAAGACACAGCCATTGACCTAAAGTACTTCACTAAGAGGTACAAAAGAGTACAGACAATTACAATACTGAATGAGAAATACAATGAATGTATAAATAGCTATCAGAGGTATAATCTTTCTTCTATAAGAAGATATTCCTATACTTTTGTAATACCAGTGGTTAGCATCTTAACTTTTGGCACATGATAAAACTTCTAAAGTTACAGAATATACTGTTAGAACCAATTCAGTAAATAATATACAATTTGTTTAGGGTGATTTCAAGCACTTACAAAAGATTATTATCAGAAGTTCTAAATAATTCTTAAAACTAGCCAGTTCTAAAACGTAGGTAATATTCTAGAAATACAAGATGAAACTGAAAACTTTTCCAGAATACTAGCTTGGGTCTTCTTTCCAGCTAGGAGAGATTAGTCATATTTGCAAATTTTAAATTTGTCTGCTTATGAATATAATTGTCATAGTGATTTAAATGTGTTTCTAGAATTAGATACAAATAAAATTTTTAAATGTTTTAATGTAAGATCCCTGTTACTCCTTTCCTAAATTTGTTCTCTCACTTTCTTTGCTTTGTTTACCATTATTTAAAACAGATTCTAAAGCAGAAGTCCCATTTATTCAGGAAGCACTAATTTAATATACCTAGCCCAAAATGTATTCTCAATGCATGTATTTGCAGGATCTATCTGTGCTTCAGTGGCAAGACAATTATATAGTTCCTAATAATTTGTTTCCTCTTATTGATAAATAAGAAATCTAAAATTCATAAACAGATGGCCAATTTAATAAATTATGATATAACCTTACAATAAAATAATAGGAAGGCTTTAAAAAGTATGAGGCAAATTTATACGTCTCACATGGAAAGAGGGTAATGATTAATTTGTTAAGTGAACACCAAATTCAGAACCATGTGATAAAATGTATATTAAAAAATTATGTATGTATACAAATATTTATGTTTTCATATGCACAGTGGAAAGGTAGAAATCAAAATTTTTAACAATAGCTACCTCAGATGAATAAGATCAATATGTTTTTAAAAAGGGACTTTTTTTTGTTTTTTTGAGACAGAATCTTGCTCTTGTTGCCCAGGCTGGAGGGCAATGGCGTGATTTCGGCTCACCGCAACCTCCGCCTCCTAGGTTCAAGCAATTCTCCTGCCTCAGCCTCCCGAGTAGCTGGGATTACAGGCATGCATCACCTTGCCTGGCTAATTTTGTATTTTTAGTAGAGACAGGGTTTCTCCACGTTGGCCAGGCTGGTCTTGAACTCTCAACCTCAGGTGATCCACCTACCTTGGCCTCCCAGAGTGCTGGGATTACAGGCGTGAGCCATCATGCCTGGCTGGGACTTATAGTTTTGAAGATTCTGTTGGAAACTTTTTTACAATAAGGATGTAATATTTTCATAATGAAAATAATAAAAAAAAGATAACTTGAAAGAAGTTTTCTGCCATAAAACAGTTATAGCTCAGTATAAATCAGAATCTATATTAATAAGCTTTCCTTACTTTTTTAAAAGAAAAAGCATGTGACATGACTTTTTTTTTTTTTTGAGACTGAGCCTGGCTCCATTGCCCAGGCTGGAGTGCAATGGCATGATCTCTGCTCACTGCAACCTCTGCCTCCTGGGTTCAAGTGATTCTCCTGCCTCAGCCTCCTGATGGGCTGGGAATACAGGCGCATGCCACCACATCTGGCTAATTTTTTATATTTTTGGCAGAGACAGGGTTTCACCATGTTGGCCAGGCTGGTCTTGAACTCCTGACCTCAAGTGATCTGCCCTCCTCGGCCTTCCAAAAGTGCTCGGATTACCGCCATGAGCCAACGCACCCAGCCTACATCACATTTCTGAAATGGCAATTAAAGATTTTTATTTTCTTAGTTAAAAGACATTACAACATACATTTTAAGGGGCATTTTAATGTTACTATTAAATATTAATAAAAATGTGATAAAGTCATGACTTAAAATGTTCAGAAAATCTTTTCTAGAGCCTATTTTACTGTAATTATTAATATTCTGATTATATGAAAGAGCATCTTAAGAAAAACCACTAGCGAATGCCATATTTTGAGATATCTAATATTTGTATGATTATTCTTGTAGCTTGAGAAATACATACTTATCAGCCATAAGCTTCCTTGTATATATACACATTATTTGTAAATATTTAATGAACAGTCATGTATGTATGAGATTGTGTGTAAGTATAAGCATGCATGATAACTAGTGTAAGAACGTTCAAACCAGCACAGTTTTGGTAATTTTGAAGATATGAAGTAGGAAGACTAAGAAGGATAATGAGGAGAATTATCCCAGAATATTAAGCAAGGTCAGATTTGTATATATAGGGTGATGCTGAGTTTGAAGAACCTTAAATATAATTTATCTACTATTTCATGCTTTTCCTTAGCCTAATATCCCAGAAGATCCTAAGTTTTAAGGTTTTAAAGAATAATTTAGAAAGTTTAGCATTACATTTTTGAAAACTAATTGTTTTTTTCTATTTTTTTAATTTGAGAAAATTTGTGTAATGATTCTTTCACTACGATAGGATGACATTTTAATGTAACACATGAAATTAATCTCCGTTTTCCGCCTAAATTTAATTTTTGAGTAAAACAGGAAATAATCTCTGATTATTTCACCTTCTGGGTTAAACCCATAATTCTAACAAGCTGTCATATCCTAGGTTGTTTAGATATTATTGTTACCTCAGTAAAATACTCAGGTAAAGGTGAACAACCGCAGTCTGTATCTTCTGTTCTCTCTTCTGATAACTTCCCATTCATCTTTAATGTACCTGAGAGAGGAATATACAGGCCAAGAGGAATTTATAAAACTATTGAGGAGGTAGCAAAGTTTTCATTTGCCTGCAAAAGAAGGCAGTGTATAAACCAATATCCATAAATAGTTTCAATGTTTTAACTAGAAAAGTTAGGAAGAAATGATCAAGTACATATTAGTATAAAATTTCTGGTTAAAATTAACTACTAAAATTAAAATAAGAATGGCGGGAAAATGTTTGGACTAACCCTACTAGAAGTAAAAGCCATGACATAAATGATACATTTGGAGATCTCACTAATAAGGTAACCCACTTACAAATATGGAAAATAAAAAAATAGGAGATAACAAATTCTATTTTGTTTTGAAATATTACACACTAATGAGGAATAGAGGAAGAACTAATGCATTACATATTTACTCAAAAAATGCTCCTTAGAGATGTTCTTGTACTCCATAGTATACCAATTTATTCATCTGGTTCATGTACCTGGAACACAGGAGTTTCCTGCTGCATTATTTTCATTTAAAAGATTCTGGGCTTCCTCATCCACAACATCCAGCAGAGACTGGATAACTTCAGCTTCTTGGGAATCATCATAAATGTCATCTTCTTGTATATAAGATTCTTGAAAAATAATAATTTACATGGGGCTTTACATTAAAAATATTGACACGAGAAAGGGACAAGGTGTTAAATAGAATTTGCTAGGTGCTTTCAAATTTTAAGCATCCAATTTTAAAAGTAGCAATGACTGGAAAAGTAGTTTACACTAATGTGATCCAGTCATTTTTAGTTCTAAAACTACCCTGGCTGCTATGATGGAAGACCACACAAATGCAAATTACAAAGAATAAACTAAAATCAATGTTGGTGATATGGCTTTTCACACGCATTAATAATTTAATGTTTATTTTCTTAAATTAAATGACTCTCAATGTATTAATTTATGAAAGAAACAAAGTTATGTTACAATGATTAAGGATATAATACATCAGACAAAACATCCTCAAGACACTTTTTCTAAACTATTAGGTAGCCTGTGAATTGCTACTTCACAAAATACAAGAAACACTGTAAAACACAGCAGCTATCTTTTCAATCATTTAAAAAAAAATTAGTCTCAGAGACAAGAATGAATACTGGGACATTTGTATATTGTTCTTTTGTTTATTTGACCAATAATCTTTCCCTTTAAAGCTACACGTAACATATAAAGCAAAGAAAAGAGGATGCCTATTTTTTTTAATTACTTGAATTATTAGGGCATTTAGAGTAATTAGATGACTGATTTGGAAAACTACCTTTGGACAGAGTCAAGTTTGGTGATCCCTTTATCTGATAAGTAGAACATTTTCCTTTGGGGTACGAGATTTCATTTATTTCTTCCCCATCAACCTAAAGCATAAAACCAAAGCAAATTATCAGATAGTATTTTACTAACTTCCAGGATTGGGGGACTGCACATTGTCTCTCTCCTCTTCTTTCTTAGTACAAGATCCATTTTACATCTCTCCACCTTAGATCAGTGTTTGAAGGAAATATCAGTGCAATAAAATGTGCATAGGGCATGGGGCTTCCCATCATTAAATGTATCTGGAAACACTAGGTGAAACAACATTAACTCAAAATTTTTATTCCAGGAATTTTCACAGTCCTTGCTAATATAAACTTTGAGTTGCCAAAAGATAACTCTATTATGTAGTACTTCTTAAAATATTTGACTGTAGACATCTCTTTTTTGAAGCAATTTTATAAGACTTGCCTTTCATACAATTTAAAAAAGTTTAATAGGACTATTAAAGCTTAGAAGTTGAGGGAAAGAGGAAATACAAACTTTTCAAGTACTTGTGAGTCTGTTACATGGACGCAGTCTCCAATTTAGTGACCTGATAATCTATTAGGTATAAAGATTTTCAAATCTAGTCTAAGTCTCATATAAATTTAAGAAAACAATGAATTCATAACAATAATTATTGAATAGAATGTAAATTTTGAATGCAATGTTCAACTGTGAAGCACTTCATGGAGCATAGCCTATCAAAAGAAAAATGACTTGAAAAAATGCAAAAATAAACGCTTGGAATAAATTAAAACAATTTTATACAAATAAAAGGTTGTGCTTTGCTCTCAAGGTTTCACTCATTCTATTAAGATAAAAAGTATACATGGTAGATGCAATAGAATTTTAAAAAATAAATAGTGGTAATATAATATCAAAAAGCTTCACTGGATTATGGAACTCCATTCTCAATGAGAAATTAATAGTATAGATATTAGCATTCAAGGACAGAGTATTGTTTGGGAGACTTCCTGGAAGATTTTAACTCCAACAAAAAAATGCTGGCAGCCATGAACAGCAAAAGTCCTAGTTTCTAAGGTTTTCTGTTAATTTAACAAAAACTCAACTCTTCTTTCTTTCAACAACATACTGATTACTTAAAAAGAAGAGCACTATACAGTGTGAATACTACTAGAAATACATGAAAATTCAGTTGCTTTGGCTATGTGAAATTGAAGACATTCTGAATAAACAGAGAATAGTGAGTGTTGCTGTAGCTCAATTTGAACACATACAAATAAGAAAAAATTTTTGTTTTTGTGTCTCAATCATTACTACCTTAAAATGTTCTGCTGTAATTATCTTTTCATGGCTTGCTAGACCAAATCACAAGTGTGAGACAACATAATGAAATGAAAGGTGTAGAATTTTGGAATTCTGGTCATGAAATTATTTTTCTCCTCCCACACTAAAGCCAGCTCATGTTGACATAATAAGACTTTCAGATTAATAAAAGAGCAATTCCTCAGCACTGTATTTTACAAGGAAAGCCATTCCATATTGAAGTTCAGAACATATTGTATGGGATGCATGTGGAATAAAACAATTCCATGAAATGAAGATCCAGCTGTGATCACTGCAGAAATGTATATTACATACCAGGAAGAAAACCACAAAAAGAGATGTTAGCCAAATGGGCATAAAAGTAGACTTAAAAAGAGCATGAAATAGAATTTAACTATGTATTAGTTTTGTTAAGTTACCTGTAGATTTCTCTGTGCTAATCTTAAATGATTAAAGCTCTCCCATTTAATCATTTGGTAAAGCATTTTCTAAGTCTTTCAAAAGCAAGTAAACTTATTATTTATTTATTTATTTTTTTGCTACTTCTGTTTTTTCCTCACTGGTTGCATAGATTTGAACTTGAAGGTTACTACTTGCCAAAAATAGCCCAAAGGAACAATTCCACTCTTAATTATATTATTCTTCTCTTCCCATGGTCTAAGAGACAATCAAAAGAATTTTACACATTAATAAGAAAAATCTTCGCACTAAAGTTATCTATTTAACTGGTTAGTGTATTTAAAAGCTGGGTGTGTGCCAAATGATGTACGGTTACCTACGTGAGGCTTTATATTGTATGATTTACTTAGCAAGGCCTATTAGTTCAGTAAAATATAGCCTTACTATTAATATGAATACCTAAAGAAGACAAATATTTAAATATGAAATCAGTTTGGTTCAAAACACAAACATGCAGTTCCTCAGATAAGGAGGTATGACATGAAAGAGGGTGGTGGCCTTTTTCTTACCGTGGAGAATGAATCATTAGGAGTGAGGGCAGGTTGGCTGCAAGACCTCACACTGTAGGAACCTGAAAGGACAATATAGGAAGTAAGGGGATGAGCCAATCCAAACCACAAGAGGGACATCAAAATAATTAAAGAAAATACACATCTTGGATGTTGTTATTTTTATTAGTATACAAAAATAATTCATAATACAAAATGATTAAAAACCAAATAAATGGAATAATATTTGATTCTAAACCTCTAATATTTTTGGGTTTATCCCAAGGAAAAAGCTAATTTCTTTTTCTTTCTTTTTTTTTTTTCAGACAGAGTCACGCTCTGTTGCCAGGCTGGAGTGCAGTGCAGTGGCACGATCTCGGCTCACTGCAACCTCCGACTCCCTGGTTCAAGCGATTCTCCTGCCTCAGCCTCCCAAGTATCTGGGATTACAGGTGTGTGCCACCATGCCCAGCTAATTTTCATATTTTTAGTAGAGACGGGGTTTCACCATGTTGGCCAGGATGGTCTTGATCTCCTGACCTCGTGATCCGCCCGCCTCGGCCTCACAAAGTGCTGGGATTACAGGTGTGAGGAAAAAGCTAATTTCTTAAAAGAAACTAGTTCACATAAAAGCTCAGTTTGGGCTGAATGGTTCATGTGAGACACTGATTATAATTTTTCGCATTGAACGGGTGAGCCATCACAGGTGCTTAACTATGTTCACTTTACTATTTAAAAGAAGGTAGTAAGCTTTTTAAAGTCTGATTTCAAAAAGACTATCAATTCAACACAGGAAAATAAATTATGGATAAAACAGGAAAGAACTTTTAACATATTTTTAAACCAAATGTTAATTTTAATTCTTAGCTATCATTACAAAACTTCAATATATGAAAAAAGGAGATTATATTTCACTTACAGCTAAAACATCACATATTTAAACATAACTTCATTCATTAAATTGTATTTTCAAGAGACTGAGAAAAATACGGTAGAGTTTGGAAAACTTTATAAGAAAACAAATAGAGGTAAGTACATTTAAGAACCTCTATTTGGGAATGACCCTGAAATAATTCTGCCTAGAAAGATAAAAGTTGAGATGGAATTTTTATAGACAACTCTTTAGAATTCTGTGGATGATGTTACAAAGAGTCCAAGAATGGATTTTAATATTCCTTGCAAGAAAAATATTACTAAACTTCTAAGAAAAATAAAAAAGTATACCAATAATACACCACCGGTTCAAAATAATCATATTGGCAGAGTATGAAACATAATAGTTGTAATCTCTCTCTCCTGTTCCCCTAAATGCTTCCTTCCCTTGTTTGTCCCACATAATCACCGAGCTGCTGTCACTATAATTTGCATTGTCTACAACTATGTAATAGAATCATACAGTTTGAACTATTTTTTTTTGCTCTGGCTTATTTAACTCAGAACATTTATTTTAAGGTTATTTTAATTATTTTTTTGCTTGTATCAAAAGTCCATTCCTTTTTATTGCTGTGTAGTTTTTCATTGTTTGGATATATTACAACTAGTTTATCAATTCAACAGTTTTTGGACATTTGAGTTGTTTCAAATTTTGGCTATCACAAGTAACTGCTAGAAACATTTCTGTCCAAGTTTTTATGTGGAATAGAGGCTTACTTTCTTCAAGTGAACAGCTGGCAGTGGAAAAGCTGAATTATATTTTAGGTGTAAGTTATAATTTTTAAGAAATTGTCAACCTGTTTTCCAAAATGGATATACCATTTTACATTCCCATTACTGCAGGAGAGTAGAGTAAAATAAATACATCCTTACCATTGCCTTTGGTTGACTTTGGAGCTTCAACAGCAGACCTCTTTGAGCTGGGGACCACTGGAAGATCATTTCTGTGTTGTAAAAAAGGACAACTGTAAATTATCTTGGCACACTGTAGCCTCGACCTCCCAGGCCCAAGCAATCCTCCTGGCCTCAAGCAATGCTCCCATCTCAGCCTCCCAAGCAGCTGGGACCACAGGCGTGTGCCACCATGCCCAGCTATTTTTTTGTAATTTTTGTAGAGATGGGTTTTTTTCATGTTGCCCAGGCTGGTCTCAAACTCCTGAGTTCAAGCAATCCACCTGCCTAGGCCTCCCAAAGTGCTGAGATTACAGGTGTGAGCCACCGTGCCTGGCCCAGGAGATATTCTTGACCCAAAAAAGATTAAGAATCACTTCTTTACATAGGTTTTCTCTGGGCTTCAGTTTAATATATCACCCTATTTCCCCTTCTATTTAAAACACTGCTAATATTCATTATCTAATAACTCGTCACTTAGTCAATAGTTCAAAGATAACTTATAAATCACAGTTCATTAAATTTTATATATCTAAAGCCCTTGATATGTGTTTTTCTTTTAAATTAAAGAGAAAATCTAGATGAAATATTTCTATTCAAAGGATTATAAGAAGAATGGTACCACCCAAAGTACAAAACAGCCAAAAAGATAGCACCTCAGAAATAGAAGATTAGTATGCAATCTTATTGTTGCTGATAATTGAGAGAAGAGGGGAGTTGCCTAAGGTGTACAGTATTGGGAGAGGCAATACACTTAAAGTTCTGAGTACCGCTGTATGTTCTTGCTGACTAGCCCCAAAATGCAAGGTCCTGACCTCTTTTTATCTGGGCCATTTCTTAAGGTTGTATCTGCAGTGAGCAACCATGAAGGATGTGGTAACTTCTCTTCCCCAACAAAACAACAGGCTTTCTTACAGACTGTTACAAAATGGTGGGTTCCCAAGGCTCTTCTCATAGCATTCCTCTCCTATAATACAACCCATTGCATGTGTACAAATCCACAGGTCCACATACATCTTTTTTTTTTTTTTGGAGACAGAGTCTTGCTCTGTCACCCAGGCTGGAGTGCAGTGGTGCTATCTCGGCTCACTGCAAGCTCCACCTCCTGGGTTCACACCATTCTCCTGCCTCAGCCTCCTGAGTAGCTGGGACTACAGGCGCCTGCCACCACGCCCAGCTAATTTTTTGTATTTTTAGTAGAGACGGGGTTTCACCGTGGTCTGGATCTCCTGACCTTGTGATCCACCCGCCTTGGCCTCCCGAAGTGCTGGGATTACAGGTGTGACTGTGCCTGGCCCACATACGTCATTTTTTTTTTTCTTGTTAGCTGGATATTATTTCTTTTTTTTCTTTTCTTTCCTTTTTTTTTTTTTTTGTGACAGAATACTGTTTGCAGTAGAGGAAACTGGCATTGCAGTCTGGTGGTATAATGGCTTGTCCACATAAACCAGTACATGTTCATCCTTCAGCGCAAAAAGCCCTAATGGTGCATACCCTATTAAAATTAAGGACATCTCCAATATTATCTCTGTTTTTCTTTGTCATCTTTTTTTTTTTTTTTAAATAAACATTTTCAAGGTTTGTCCAAAAGAAGGCCATATAGGTTCTTGGCTAGTGGAAGACAATTCAGGACAGCTGTTGCACACTTGGACTATCACCTTCTCCAGGCTGGCAGTTGATACCTTATTTTTTCTCCAACTCATTTTTATTAAAAACATAAAAAAAATGCTCCAACTATCAGTTTTACAAAATCTCTAAGGGAAACACAAGAGCAAGGTGCTGAGGTAAAAAACACCTGAGGTAGCTTTTTCTGTGTGTTTTTCTCGTTAAAAAGATCTATAAATTTAATGCCCTGGGCCAACAACCTTGGCAAATTTCTACTTTCCTGCACATTTTTTTTTTTAAAGAAAGAAATCATTTTGCTGAATATCGATGGCTTATACACCAAAATGCAAAAAGACAAAATACATTCTTTCATTGTGGAATTTTTTCTTTGTTTGGTTGATTGGTTGGTTTGATGGGTTCCTGTTTTCCAAAACGCTAGGACAAGTACAATTGACTCTTGTTCTTTTGAGTAACCAAGTGTAAGTTGAGGCTGGTTTGTGTGTTTCGCTTTTGTTCCTTTTGTGTGATGTGATACTCAGAGCACTGCTTTGCCTGGGTGGGCGGGGTAGGGGGTGCGTCACATACATTATTTTTATGGGACTTGGAAGACGTGGAACTGACACTAATGCCATGCTCATGCTGCTTGCTATGCATTAGTAATAGTCTTTTATCTCTGATTCAGGAGTTTTATGTCTTCTGCCAACATCCATGTAACAAAGACAGGCTAGCTTATTAGCTTACACGTACAGTAAAATCCCAAACCCTTTACAGTTCCCTTTATGGAAGGAAGTCATAAACCAAGGAGTATGAGGAGTTTCTAGAAAAGTGGACATACAGATAATTACCACAAGTATACATCCCTCCATTATTGCTACCCTATGGACTTTAATAAAAGAGGGTAGATAAACACAATGAAGAGACAGCTAGAAGAAGAATGAAGGAGAAAGTAATTGTGACTACCATGACTATATTTTTGGTGACTAAAGCTAAGATAAAAGCAGAAAGACAAAAGAAAATGACTTCAAGGCTGAGCTGAAGAGTGCTCTACTAATTTTGAGGCAAAATATTCAGTTGGACCTAAAGTTAGCAAAAATGTTAATTTTCACAAAAATACTTTCCAGGTTGTTTGAAATTCCCTCCCCTCCTAATTAACATTCAAGTAGACCTATGAAAACAATTGTACGCCAATCCAATTTTTAGACATATATGAAGGAATCAAATCAAAGACTATGTTCAAGGGGAAAAAAGTACACAATCTAATTTACAGGTTCAGAAGGAATAAATAAGCTTATCATCAATTATTTGATCAACAAGTTCCCATACTTTAAAAGAAATAATTCACAAACAAAAATGTGAATTTTTCCTTTATATAACTTAAGTCTGTAATCTAGAAAGCCTGGATTCCTGTAAATTGTGGTAGGCAGAATAATCCCCTTCCAAGATGTTTATATTCTAATGATTCTGTTCTAATCCTCAGAACCTCTGAAGCTATTACTATTTATATGGCAAAAGAAACTGTATATATGATTAGGTTCAGATTTTGATATGGGGAGGTTATTCTGGATTATCTGAGTGGGCCCATTATAATCACAGGGGTCCTAATAAGTGAAAGAGGGAGGCAGGAAAGTCTGAGTCGCAGAAAGAGACGTGGCAACAGAAGCAGAGGGTGCTGCAGTTGCTGGCTTCGAAGATGGAAGTGAGCCATAAACCAAGGTGTATGGGTAGTCTCTAGAGGGTGGAAAACAGATTTTCTCCTGGGACCTACAGAAGGAATACAGCCCTGCTGACACCTTGATTTTACCATAATAAGGCCCATTTTGTATTTCAGACCTTCAGAATGTTAATATAATAAACTTGTGTTGTTTTAAGCCACTAAACTTAATAGTAATTTTTTATAATAGTAATAGGAAATGAATACATTTTCTCAATCTATTTCCATTATAAATGAAAGAAAAGTTGCTATTAGCATTTTTTATAATGTGAAACTGTTATAAGGTTGAGTAGATGTGGTAGTTCTATGCCTCATGGGTAGCAGGCATGAGGTTCTAGTGGGATTAATCCTATCCCAGCTCTGGGAATGAGCCAGGACTGGCTTAAGCCAGTCAATACTGATGGTCCCCAACTTATGATGGTGCAGCTTTATGACATTGTAAAAGTGACACGCATTTGGTAGAAACCATACTTTGAATACTATACAATCATCCTGTGTTTCATTTCCATTGCTGCATTCAATAAATTACATGAGATATTCAACACTTTATTATAAGATAAGCTTTGTGTTAGATGATTTTGTCCAACTGTAGGATAATGTAATGTAAGTAATGTAAAACTGTTTATGGTAGGCTAGGCTAGGCTAATAAGCTGTGATGTTTGGTAGGTTGGGTATTTTAAATGTGGTTTTGACTTATGATATTTTCAATTTACCATGGGTTTACTGGGATGTAACCCCACTGTATGAGGAGCATCTGTATATTCTTATCCCTTGCTTCCAACTTAGAGATTGACCTTAATTTAGGCATAACGCAATTGGTACACAGTACTTGCTTAAATAGTAGTGATTGGTGAGATTTCTGTTTGAAGATTGCTCTAGGTGATGTGATGTGGTATATAGGTGGGAAGTATGAAAATGACGTAGTCTTTTGAAAACTGATACAGGGAGGAGGAAATAACTAAAAATAGCAAATAAATTAAGGTAGAGCCCTGATCAGATTTCACCTGATGACCATCTTATCTCTGGACTTTTAAAAGTCCAATATAAACCAATAAATCTCCAGCCAGGTAGGGTGGCTCACACCTGTAATCCCAGCACTTTGGGAGGCCAAGGCGGGTGGATCACCTGAGGTCATGAGTTCGAGACCAGCCTGGCCAACATGGTGAAACCCCGTCTGTACTAAAAATACAAAAATTAGCCTGGTGTGGTGGCGGGCGCCTGTAATCCCAGCTACTCGGGAGGCTGAGGCAGGAGAACCGCTTGAATCTGGGAGGCAGAGGTTGCGGTGAGCCAAGATTACACCACCGCACTCCAGCCTGGGCAAGAGTGAAACTGTCTAAAAAAGAAAAGAAAACAAAACAAAAAAACTCCCAATAAAATCCCTTTCTTGTTTAAACAAAAGTTGAGTTGTATTTTCTATTACTTGCAAGTGAAAACATCCTAACTGATAAATGTGGTAACCATTCTATTATTCACTTAGTGTTCTTAAAATCGCCTATCAATAAGTCTGTTTTAAATTTATTAAGTCCTGCCGATTTAGTCTATGAATTACTAATTCAGTAATATATTTTCAGAGAATGAAGTATAATCAATGACCTGAAATGCACACACATGCACAATCAAAACTCATAAATAATTGCAGAGTACCTTGTTGCTTTCAATACCAATGAAGGAAGTGACATGTCTAATGCTCTGTTAACTTCCTCCAAGGTCATTCTTTGTGTGCTGACTCCGTTCACATAATGGATGACATCTAATAGCTGGAGATTACCCTCAATGGCTGCGACGGACCTTGGATTAATATCACTAATATATACCACTTGATAAAGGCTGTCATGACCTCCAGATAAGGAAAAACCTTGAAATAACAGAAAATATTTGTTTTCTCAGTCATAAGAGTACTTACTCTTAAGCTAACCAAGAAAATCATATTGTACAAAGTTTGACTTTTCATTACCCAACTCCTCTTTGTTGCATGTTAGTGTTATGTCCGGTAGCAAATGAGGCAACACTGGTATTCTGGGTAATTCCAGAACTCGTCCAATAACTAATCTGACTGTTTTGGATGCAGCCCGGAGCAGATTAACTGCATCTGTATGAGTCATATTAGTAACATCCGTATCATTAACCTACAAAAACAAGAAAGGGGCAAGTGAAGATCACAATTTTTAGAAAAGAGAAGCTAAATTGCCAAGAAAATACAATACTCTTCCTAATTTATAATATATATTAGCTAGTAAGAGATTCACAACAGTGATCTCTAATTTCTTGGTAATCCCCTTTATTAAGGAAATCATAGGCACAACGATCAAGCCATTACAATGAAATAATAATGTTAAATCCCTAACAAATGCATCATTATTTTGCTAATCTAGGAAATTCATCCTCTAAGTAATTTAAACTTTCTGTCCTTGAGACCTAAGATAGCTTGTTTTATGCCTTAACTGAGATTAAAGGGACTTTCAAATTTGTAAATGACAAGTTAATGGGTGCAGCACACCAACATGGTACATGTATACATATGTAACAAACCTGCACGTTGTGCACATGTACCCTAGAACTTATAGTTAAAAAAATATATATATATAAAGAATTTCCCAAACTGTTAATGATATAAAGGCCTTTACTTTTAAGTGGTGGAAACAGAAAGCATAAACCCAATAGATAAATGCAGTATTACAATAATTCAACCTTCTTTTTCTGACTTGCTCTTTGTCTACATTTACACAAATAATCCATTCCTCTTAAATGTCTCACCTTTATGAGCCGGTCCCCAGGTTTTAGCCTTCCATCACTTTTGGCTGGATCCTGTATGACATCATGAACGTAACAACCAATTCTCTGATTGCCTTTGGTTACTGTAAAACCCAGGCTTCCTTTTTCTGATTTAATTAGGGTAATGAGGAGTTCTACTTCCTAAGGGAAAAAAACAGTAATACTTTTAGGTTGTCTATTCTGCACTATAGACAAACAGAAAGATGACTATTATTTCCCTTAACAGAGGAGAAAGTCAAACCTTAAAAGGTTACTTAACTTGTCCAAGTGAAGAAGTCAAGTCTGTCTGACTCTAGACAGTCTGTCTGATTCTAGACAGACTGTCCCCCCACTGCATCCCATGTAAAAGTTATGTTTAAGCACAACATTATGTTTGTCTAAAGACAGCAGAGACAGAATTTACTCCTGCTTTCTTTCTTATATTTTTAGGATAAATAAAGACACAATAGTGGTTATACTTTGATGATCAAAAAATACTTTTTGAAGGAAAGGTTCAGAAAAAAACTCATATATTTCTAAATAAATGCAAAGAGCCATATATTTCTAAACAGATGCAAAGAGCAACAAAAAAGCTTTTTTTTTTTGGTAAAAATATGAAGTCTTTTGGTGATTATCACAATCTTATCAATTTTGTTGTGTAAATAAAATATACTTTTAAAAGATTTCAAATGAGACACAGAGGTTGTCTATAAGGGTGAAAGATTTCTAAGAAAAATTAAAGATTATTTTTATTCTATTGCTAAGAATGAAACTGAAGATGTAGATGCTGCACACCCTTCATCTCCAATACACACATGCACAATTATAGGAAAAAAAAAAAAGGTACCTGGAAACTTACCTACAAAATGTTAACTGTTTTGGGGTAATCAGATTATAGTGGCTTTAATCTTCTTCTCTGTTTAATAATTTTTCTACAATAAACATTTATTACTTGGATAATAAAAGCAGTATTTAAAAAGGCTAACTTTCAATCAATGTAAAGGATATTATACTTGGAAATTTTGTTTCCAAATCTTATTTGTAGGTTTAGAAGTTCTAGGACTATTATTACAGTGTAAAGGATTCCATTTGAGCCCACAAAAAAAGTGTGGAGGAGAAAAAAAATTACATTCAAACTTGGTTAAAAATCAAATAGGTAACTCATCAGAATTTGAGAAGCAGACAAAAGTAATATTTACTAAGGGTCTACTCTGTAGCAGATACTATACTACGTGCTTTACGTATGTTATTTCATTTAATCTTCACCACAATCCTGTGAGGTTACTTGCTCCATTTTATAGTCAAAGCTACCAAGACTCAGAAGAATTAAGTGATTGGTCCAAGGAGTCTGCCAAATTGTAGCAAGTCAGTGGTAGAGTCAGGATTTATACTCAGGTCTTTTTGCCTTATTTCCTAATTTCTCAGCACAGAAACATACCAGATATGTTATCCATTTATTAGACACACATATGAAGCTATTTTAAAGATAGCTTTTTCCCTAAAGGGAAACTTTATGAACATACTTTCTTTTAAAAAATATGGATTTTTTTTAAATATAGAGAAAACAACTTACCAGCTCAAAGTCTTCAAGGTGATTTTCCAAGTCATTTTTCAAAGGTGTCCAGTTTTCTTGTCTAGTCGGTTCAGAAATGTGATGTATATGATACTTATCCATCGAACTAGAGGAAGCAGATTCTAATTGGGGTTGATAACTCTGCCCAGGAGCCATATCCGGTGGTAGAGGGGAAGGATTACTACAGAGACAAAGAAGTAAGACTATTTTCAAATACATTTCAATGTCAATATGGTTAGTTTGTGCCAGAAACAGAAGACACTTTAACAAATATTCATGTCTGATTTTGATTGAGATCCTAGTTACTTTTTGTATTACTCTGGACTATGAATTTACTCTGTATCTGTTAAATGTTAAAATTAACAATAATTTATTCTCTGTCTAGGTTTTTTTTGTTGTTGTTGAGATAGGGTCTCACTCTGTTGCCCAGGCTGGAGTGCAGTGGTGAAATCTCAGTTCACTGCAGCCTCTGCCTCCCAGGGTCGAGTGATTCTACTGCTGCAGCCACCCAAGTAGCAGGGATTACAGGTGTGTGCCACCATGCCCAACTAATTTTCGTATTTTTAGTAGACATGGGGTTTTGCCATGTTGCCCAAGCTGGTCTCAAACTCCTGAGCTCAAGCAATCTACCTGCCTTGGCCTCCCAAAATGCTGGGATTACAGATGTGAGCCATTGTGCCCGGCCTAGGTTCTATTTTGATGAAGCTCTTTAAGCTGCATAAAGTCAGCAAGATAGGTTAAATAGAATTCTTTTGATTTCTAGCTGTTAATTCAAAGCTGAAGCTAATGTTATCAGAAGGTTAATGTGTGTTTCAACATAATAAGGAAAAGAAGAAAGAAGAATAAAAGTCCGACTCCTGTGGTTATTTTGGATAAAATACAAAGGAAAAAAACTTGAACAAATAAAGTTTGGATGTGGATAGATACAAAGACATAACCAAAGAGTAAAATGTATGAATAATTATGTGATGTATTGATGTAGTCTTTCTCTTTGTATGCTTCTATGTTTTCAATCATTTCTTCTTTTCCCCATCTTCGTCTTACCTTTTGCAAACTCTCTGCCCTTATCTCCCCTCTATATTTCTGGTCCCTAGTCTCCCACTGTGTTACTGCCTAAATAAGTCTCTTCTGTTTAAGTAGTATGATTAATAGTGAAATACAAATAACTTTCTCAGTTACTAGTAAATATGCTCAAGAGGGAAGAAAGACTCAGGCTGACTGCCTAGAGAGCTTATTGGTTTGCTAACTAAAACTATCAGTCACAATAGCTAGACACCCAATAGAGTCATCCTCTGGCTAACCACTGTGAAGGTCACAGATACATACATTTCATTCTTAGAGGAATGCATGTTGCTGCTACTGCTACTAACAACAACCAGTTGCTTTGAGCAGTTCACATTATATTGATGATACCTGTCCTCAAACTCTGGTTTATTGGGAATTTTCTGAGGATAGTAAAACATGGTACAAATGGTATCTTCTTGACTCTTGGGTGCTTCATGATGACTCTGTGCCTGTGATACCATGTTGCTTAGAGTCTGATGCAAAGCTGAACTCCATGTCGAATTTGATATGTTTGCTGGAGCTGTCACTAAGTCATCTTCTCCACTCCCACTGCTGTCACTGTAACTGTCTCTTCTGGATGGCGACTTGCACTGTTTCTTGCTTTTGTCTGACATTTCATTTTCATCTGAGCTGGTGCTTTGCTCCACACATGATGGCTGAGAAGAGTCTTTACTGCTGTTTGGAAGTACTTGTGCTGGAGACTGAAGTGGGGTCTGTAATGGACACATTTAAAGAGATTTGGGACCATTCTATGAATTTTAGAAGAATTTATTTGAAAATAAACCATTGAACAACTCTCTACTAAAGTATGCATTCAATTTTCTGATAATAAAAGTAATTTATGTTCACTAGAGAAAATAATATATAAAATAACAGTTAATATTGTACAATTTATACCTTAAGTTAGAACTAGAATAATATTATATATTTTGTCTCATATTTTCAAAAATTAGGGTTCTATCATAAATATTTTCTTAAGTCCTTAAATATGCTTTAAAACAATTTTAATACCTGTATAATGGTCCAATGGATGGCTATACCTTTATTTCTGCCTTCTCCTTTTATTGGACATAGAGTTGTTTCTAGCTTTTCATTATTAATAGAAATCTAGAAGAACTTCTTTGTATGTAAATTTTTACCTGAGTTTCTATTACTTTGTAATTTTCTATACTGTCAGAATATAGGACATTTTTAATAGGCTAATTAAGTATTTCCAAATTGTTTTCTAAAAACTGATACCAATTTATATGCTCATCAAGAGAGTTCCATTCACTTTTTCCTATCTGGTGCCTCAAATCAATGTAGTCTTTTAAAATGCTATTTATAATGCATCTTACAGAGATGTTATTTTCCTATTAAAGAGATTTTTAACCATTGTTTTGCAGATGAGGAGTAACAGTTTGTGACCTGCTCAACATAATAACTAGTATCAGTGCCCATTAAAATGCCTGAAGTCAGTACTTGATAAATCTTAGTTAAATAAATTGAATAAATTACTTTGTATTATACAAATAAGGAATACATTCAAAGAAGTTGTCACATACAAGATAACATGCCTACCTAAAACAAGTAGCTAGGTATGAAACCCAGGAGAACAATTCATGATGAAACCACCACAGCTGAATTAGTTAGTTGCTAAGTTGATATTCTATAAAAATGTAAATTACTTTTCATAAGTCTCACCAAAAGCGCAGTATCAATTTCCGGTAGCACACCAGGTGGAGGTCTGCAGAGAAGCAAGAATACTTCTGGAGCAGTTCCCCTGAGAGCAGATATGACTTCCTGGGGGTACCATGAATGACAAATGAAGGTACAGTTAAACCAGCATTATGAAACCATTCTGAAAGGCCAATCCATCTCATCATTAAAAATGCTATACTCCACATGCTAGGGGCTCACCTGCTGAGATAGTCCTTTCAAAGAGGCTCCATTCACTTTCAAGATAACATCTCCTACATCAATTTTTCCACTTTCTGCTGCTGGCTGTCCAGGAAAGAGCTTTTTAACCCTTACTATGCTGGCATTAATTTGCTCCGGTATAAGATTATCTTCTCGAGAAAAACTGAATCCTAGACCTGAGCTATTTTTAAACAATTTTACCTCAAATGTATTTTCTGGAGAAAAAGATATAAAAAAATTTAGATATTGTTAACATGCTGTGTTTACATAGGAACATACAAACATATATATTTCTAGACACATTTTAAAAGCCCATTTTCCCACATTTATAGCTCTGTATGTACTTACTGCACTCTAATAGTATACTGAAGCTGTATCTTACAGTCTATTTCCATCATTAAGAAATCTTATCAACTAACTGCATGAACTAAGCTGTTTGATTAGGAAGGAGAGTTCTGAAAGTAGGATTCTGAAAATGGAATTATGCATCAAACTCGTGTGTTTTAAAAGACACTATGGTCAGGCACAGTGGCTCACGCCTATAAACCCCAGTACTTTGGGAGGCCGAAGTAGGAGAGTTGCTTGAACCCGGGAGTTTGAGACCAGCCTGGGCAATATAGTGAGATCCAATCTCTACAAAAACAAAACAAAACAGAGTACGATAACAGATGAAAAAAAGGGGAAACTCCACGGAAGGACAGGTATGGGAGAAACTCAGGTATACAGCGTGAGAAAGATGAAAAGAAGAACAAAATAAATGTTAGAGGAGGTTATGTGGAAATAAGTTGACATTGTAATGTTCTGGGGAGGTGTAATTTAACTCAGATAAATTGCAATACTTCAATAAATTTCTTATCAGCTAAATAAATTAAAAGAACAATAACAAGAAAATAATTAAAAAATACATTTAAAGTCTTTGCTCATGGTTGGCTTGGGTGTTTAAAAAAAAAACAAATCTATTTAAAGAAAGAATGATGGGGCTGGGTGTGGTGGCTCACACCTGTAATCCCAGCATTTTGGGAGGCTGAGGAGGGCAGATCACCTGAGGTCAGGAGTTCAAGACCAGTTTGGCCAACATGGTGAAACCCCGTCTGTACTAAAAATACAAAAAGTAGCGCATGTGGCAGTGTGTGCCTATAATCCCAGCTACTCGGGAAGCTGAGGCAGCAGAATAGCTTGAACCCGGGGGCGGAGGTTGCACTGAGCCAAGATTGCACCACTGCACTCCAGCCTGGGTGACAGAACGAGACTCCATCTCAAAAAAAAAAAAAAAAAAAAGATGGAAGAAATAAAGAATAAAGAGCAGTATGATAAAATGAGTACATTAATTTTATTTTCATATTCAGGAAAAAATAATATAGTCTGTGTTATTTTTTCTCCTTATTTTGGGGACTGATTCAGAGTTGCTAACGTTTGTGTAAAATAAAACAATGACTGCACACCATCACCATCATTTATAAAGTAAAGGAAATATAAACCTCTTAAAAAGACAGAATCTTAAAGGGTACTGGAAAGCCACTATCATTCTTAATTTTCTTACTACCAATTAGTGATATGTCCAAAGGCTACCACAGTTTGTAACAAAGACCACTTTCTGGGCACTACTAGGTGAATATCTGCCCAGAGTTTGATTCACAGGTCTTAAACTTAAATTAAATAGAAATACAAAAATCTAAGGGTCAAGGTTTCACATGGGTTTGAAGGCATCTCAGCGTTTGTTTTTCTTTATTTTTTCACTTACCAAATTTCATTTTGAATTTTACCACAATTTAAAGCATTTTTAAAAGACCATAATCATGCATGACTTCATTATCCAAAGTCTTTCAGATCCTAGGAGCTGCAAATATGTTTCTGTCTTTATTCAGTATGGTGCTATGTCAGATTATTATTTGCACTTGACGAGAATAATGAACAAAACTAGGGCATTAACTGTAATCCAACATGTAAAAATCAAATTTTGAATAGGCGAGGAATAATTTGAAGGTGAGATTGTAGTCTCCCAAGGCCTGACCTTCAGTGACAAAGCTGTAGTCTTTGACCTGAGTTGTTTTCTTCACTTTTTCTGGGCCTTGACCTTGGACATTCTGATCTGAAAGGGTACACTGTGGGGTTACCGGGACATGTTCTTTAGATGTTGGAGATTGTCCCTTTTCTAATAACAGATGAACCACCTGGATAAGTAAAATAGCATTTCATTAATTAAGAAGAATGCTAAGAAAATAAATACATTTTCAGGACTTTGTATAGTTAATGCTATAAAATCATTTAAAGTAACTACCAAATTTGGTCCACCAAATGAAGAGGGAGAAAAAAAATAGAGGAACAAAAGCAAGGGGTTGAAAGTTCCAACATCAAGCTTTTATTACATTTTTGTATAGAAAGATAAATGATTAAAAAGAATCTATTATAAATATAATACATGTTAGAAATGTATGATAATGGCCAGGTGGAGTGGCTCATGCTGGTAATCTCAACACTTTGGGAGGCCAAGGTGGGCAGATCACCTGAGGTCAGAAGTTGGAGACTAGCCTGGACAACATGGTGAAACCCCATCTCTACTAAAAATATAAAAATTAGCCAGGTGTTGTGGTGGGCACCTGTAATCCCAGCTACTCGACAGGCCAAGGCAGGAGAATTGCTTGACTCTGGGAGGTGGAGGTTGCAATGAGCCGAGGTCATGCCATTGCACTCCAGCCTGGGTGACAAGAGTGAAATTCCATCTCGAAAAAAAAAAAACCAGGTGTGGTGGCTCATGTCTGTGGTCCCACTGGAGTCCCAGCACTTTGGTAGGCTGGGGCAAGAAGATCACTTCTTGCCTAGGAGTTCGAGACTAGCGTGGGTAACAGAGGGAGACCCCCATCTCTACCAGAAATAAAATATAAACTAGCCAGGCATGGGGGCACGCGCCTGTAGTCCCAGCAACTTGGGAGACTGAGGCAGGGGGATCACTTGAGCCCAGGAAGTCAAGGTTGCAGTGAGCCATGATTACACCACCGCACTCCAGCCTGGACCTCACAGCAAGACCCTGTCTCAAAACAACAACAAAAACCTCCAAAGACATTATAGATAATTTGGTTAAACTCCCTGACTCAAAATATACTTCAACAAAATAAATTTTGTGTTGAGGCTAAAGAATAAGAGTGAAAACCACTAGAAATCAGATGTTTATACAACAAATTTAAAATGCAATTTCCACCCCTCCCCCATCAGATCTCTTTGGTAATGTAAGCGTTAAATGTGACGTAGAAAGTCAGCTTCCTCAGTAAAAAATGTCTTGTAATACTTGCATTTCAATTTGGAAGGAAAAAACAACAACCCAGATGGTTATACATATCAGGCTTGGTTTCTTGATTAGCTAACAAATTTAGAGATCTCAATGAGAACTGATGTTATTCACACATTGTTTTGCTCTTCTAAGGTACTGTAAAAGGTTGGTATAATGATCTGTTACCTGTCCTGTATTTCTCAGTGTTTCCACAGCTTGCTTATGGGTGGCTCCTTCTAGACTAACTCCATTGACAGCTAGGACACGATCACCTAAAAATTAGGCAGTTATTTTGAAAGAAACAAATCACAAATAATAATCCTACATGTTGTTTTAAATCTTATGGTCTTATTTCATATTAATTTGTTTGAGGAGGGACTCAGGCAAATTCTGGAAGAAGCTGTGTTACAGAGTTTCTTTAATACGTTATTTAATTTATTCCCCAATTTTATGGCTAATGTTAAGTATATTTTAGAACAATATCTTTATAAAAATAAATTTAAATCAAGAGAGAAGATAAGTTGAACTATAAATATATAGAGATTGGAGGAAAGTTCTTAGTTCTTACTAGAAGTGTAGATATCAGGCTGGGCTCAGAGGCTCACGCCTGTAATCCCAACACTTTGGGAGGCCAAAGTGGGGGGATAACCTGAGGTCAGGAGTTTGAGACCAGCCTGGCCAACATGGTGAAAACCTGTCTCTACTAAAAATACAAAAATTAGCCCGGCATGGTGGTGGGTGCCTGTAGTCCCAGCTACTTGGGAGGCTGAGGCACAAGAATCATTTGAACCCAGGAGGCGGAGGTTGCAGTGAGCCGAGATCGCACCACTGCACTCCAGCCTGGGTGACAGAGCGAGACTCTTGTCTCGAAAAAAAAAAAAAAAAAAAAGTGTAGATGTCAGTGTTTTTACAGCAATTTGCTTCATAGTACATGTAAAATATGAATGAAAGCATTGTCTATTTTCTTTCCTTTTTAATTTTTTTAACTTCCCACACAATGGTGATGTATAGATATCTTCTGATACTAGAAAATAAGCTGGAAAGAAGAATTTTTGAAATGGCATCAAAGAGTTTCTTAATGCTACAGTTTTATAATTGAGTATGTTATTTCATATCATGAATTTGAAGGTCAGTTATCAACTTTATAATTTCTTATTTGTTGTAATATTCATATATATAATTCCTACATAATATAAACACTATACCTTTGTGAATTCTACCATCAGACTCTGCTGCTCCCTGGGGAATAACAGCTTTTACGTAAATGCCACCATGTCTGACACTCGTATTCACACCTCCCTAAAGAGAAAAAGACAAAATAATATTTTATAATATGAAAAATTTTGCACTTTCTTTCAAATCTCAGGCCTAGAAAGGATTCATCAGCCAAAGCAGTGGCATCCCATCAGCATGTGCTGATGTACAGTATATTCATTAGTATACTAATGCGGGATATTATATTCATCAGTATAATTCAAAAATAATTTTATCAAATAGCCTATGCTCACATTCTGACTACCTTAAATATACATATATTCCTTGGGAACTTCTAATTTTAAGATACTAACATATTTACAAGGTATTATATATCTTGGAGAGTATATAGAAATATACAGTCTTTAAATACTAATGATGTAGGTTAGAGATATATAATCTATGCTCATGTAGAAACTGTCAAATATCTACAAAGCATTTCATTAATTTTACAATTTGCAAGTTTTATATGCAGATAAAGCAAGTATTAAATCTGTGGAGAAAAAGGTAGTGTTTGTCTAATTTTTTTAAAATCACAGGAAAAAGTGACTAACAATTTTTAAAATAGTTTTTAGATATGATTCAGTTTTAGGATTTTGGAAATATTTGATGTGTTCCTTTTGATGCAAAACAATTCAATTAAAAAGTTGACATACAATAGGCTGCTGGAAATTAAAGAAGAGAAAACATTTGAAAACCTTGTCAAACAGTACCGTGACACTTATCCCCAAGCTGTTATCATTTTTAGCCAGTTCAACCTCAAAGATATCTCCAGGCTTAGGAGGCGATGAAGAAAAAGTTTTAAAATTCATTTTGTTGGATGTATTCACTGAAGAGGAAGATTCCTTAACAAAGAAAAACAAAGATTTCTTGTTAGAGTCAAAATGAATTATAATTTTTCTTTTTTTAATTTCTTTTTTTTTAAACCTAGCCCAGGACAAAGCTGACTAGAATCAAAATGAATTATTACTGAAAGACAAATATGTGTTTTGGGAAAAATTAAGAAAAAGCAAGATATTAAAGGATAGAGTACAGTCAAAGAACATAAAGGTTGGAAGAGATCTTAGAGATCATCTAGTCCAATGTATTCATATTTTATGGTTGAGGAAACTGATATCCAGAGATTAAAGAGCTTGCTTCAGGTCAAACTGCTAGATATGACAGATGGAAACCTATATAGAACCCAGTTCAAACCTGGCTTTTATATAATCCTGGTCCAATCATTTTTATATTCCTAAATTTACAAATTAGTTTTATTTCCTTTAATAATCAATATATATCAAGCAGTAGCTTTTAACCCGAGCATCTAAAATGGGGTTTAATGTTTACATTACTTATATTTATAAATCCAATAATATAAACATGGGAACAACAGCTAAGCCCTATTTATAAGAGCATAACTCTTATGACAAATGTTGATTTTTCAGTAAACAAAAGGCATAAGATTTTTTTCTAAAACTGCTTGTGAATTTGAGTTTAAATTTATATCATTTCTAGGAATAAGCTACTCTCTTTCTTCTCTTCCTTATCTCTCTCCCTCCCTTCCTCCTTTCCTTCCCTTCTTTCTGTTAGGGTCTGGCTCGATCACCCGGGCTTCTGGTCTCAAGCGATCCTCCTACCCAGCCTCCCAAGGAGCTAGGTCTACAGATACATGCCACCTCGCCTGGATAATTTTTTAAGAAATGTTTTGTAGAGATAGGGTCTTCCTATGTTGCCCAGGCTGATCTTGAACTCCTGGCCTCAAGCAATCCTCCCACCTCTGCTTTCCAAAGTGTTGGGATTATACATGTGGGTCACTGTGCCCTGCCAGAATGAGCTATTTTCAATGTCGTTATTATCATTCATTCAGAACTTCACAAGAATTTAGACTATAAATAGTGAATTCAAATGCCCACTATATGAACTATTTAGAAACAATTTTCAGATATTAAAATTCTCTTATTAATATAAACATTAAATACACCAGAGACAAACAACTGGTAAGGAAACAATCATAATCTGCACATTCCTTCTTTGGGTTATTAGATAGCAAGTTTGCAGAGTCATAGCCATTTAAAGTTATTATCCAAAGCTGTTGATTTCGCTGAAAGTTAGCATCAAATGCAGTAGCAATTAGAAGATATAAACTATTTCTTTTTTCCAGAATAATGAAAGCATCTCGTAGATTATTGTGCTCTGTAACGTATTTGCTGCTATTTTGCTTTGTTAAATGAGAAAACCAAAATATTAAAATTAAACTATGCCTGTTTTGGTGTTTGATGATCCTGACTGCTGGAGTAAGTGGCTTCATCCATGTCTGAATCTCCATGGTCTGAGTAATCAGTTGCATCAGAAATGCCTGGCTTTTTAGTTTTGCTTTGGTTACTATCAGTGGAAGTCTTTTTCTCAGTGGCTTTGGATATTACAGATGGGGAAGGGCTGCCATGCTGTGATTCTTGCCAGGTTTGGTCACCTAAATGGCTGGCAAAGAAACCATTGACCTGGCTTTGAGACAAGCTGGCACTCTCGGTCCTGGAATCTTGAGAACTCAGGCTTCCTTCCCGCAGGCCCCCAGACAGCCCAAAGTTCTCCGAGATGTGCCTCAGGGTACCACGTGACCAGTGGTGATCCTTGGTAGAAGAATCTATAGCACTGTCTTGCATGTAGGAAGATTTCTTCATGTAGTTTTTCATCTCATTGGTGAGATGCACAGGAGTAGAAGGCACTAAAAGTCAAAATCCATCAATGAGAAATAACAAGTTAGTGATACACATGCTGGTGCTTACACACATACACAATGTTTCCTGAAGATTGTTGGAAGGATTTTATAAGGATGACACACAAAACACCATTAGGTCATGTGTTTGGTAGACTTTCTTTGCTTTCTCCTTCGGTCATTCTTGTGACAACCTCTATTGAAATGCATACCCCTTTCACCTTAACTCCCCATTTCCATTCTCCAAGACCCATTTCAAACCAGTCTTCTCTGTGGAGACTCTACTGATTCCACAGGTAATTTATATTTTCTTAGTATCCCACATTCTTTGTCCTTATTAAATAGTCACTTGCACACTTACTTTATACTGACCTACTAGATTGCATTTTTTGGACTCCAAGTGATTACCATGGAAGGCAACTCCAAATTGCTTATATATAGTTCTTATCAAAAGCCACTTTAGGCCAAGTGCAGTGGCTCATGCCTGTAATCCTGTAATCCCAGCACCTTGGGAGGCCGAGGCAGGCAGATCACTTGAGGCCAGGAGTTCGAGACCAGCCTGCCCAACATGGTGAAACCCTGTCTGTACCAAAAATACAAAAATTAGCTGGGCATGACGGTGTGCACCTGTAGTCCCAGCTGCTCGGGAGGCTAAGGCAGAAGAATCACTTGAACCTGGGAGGCGGAGCCTGCAGTGAGCAGTGATTGTGCTACTGCACTTCAGCCTGGGTGACAGAGCAAGACTGTCTCAAAGAACAAACAAACAAAAAGCCACTTTAAAAAGCTTTCTGAAGACACAAACCACCAAAGACACGTGTAAAGGAATTAAAGATGAGAATTTATAAGAAATTAAAAGTTTTATGTAGTAATTGACAACAAGGGAAAAATTAAGAGTAATGAGCAACTGGAGAGAAAATATTTGTGACAACAAACAATAAACAAAGAATTAGTATCCCTAATATACAAAGAGTTGCTAAAATTCAACAAAAAAGAGGTTTTCAAAACTCCCATGGAACAAGGGATATGTAGACGGGAAATTCAGAGTAAAATACAAATAGTAAATATATGAAAAGACATTCTCACTATTGCTCAGGGATCTTGCAGTTTCATGCAGTTCTCTACTTATTTGGCTGACAAAAATCAGAATGACTGATAATTTCAAGCACCACTGATGGTATGAGGAGAAAAGCACTGCTATATCTACTTGGTTAGTCTATAAATTGGTAAAACTTTTTAAAGTCCAATTTGGTGGCACTTGTCAAAATTTTAATGTACATACTCTTTTTTTTTTATTATACTTTAGGTTTTAGGATACATGTGCACAATATGCAGGTTTGTTACATATGTATCCATGTGCCATGTTGTTTTGCTGAACCCATTAACTCATCATTTAGCATTAGGTATATCTCCTAATGCTGTCCCTCCCCCGACCCCACAACAGTCCCCCGAGTGTGATGTTCCCCTTCCTGTGTCCATGTGTTCTCATTGTTCAATTCCCACCTATGAGTGAGAACATGTGGTGTTTGGTTTTTTGTCCTTGCGATAGTTTACTGAGAATGATGTTTTCCAGTTTCATCCATGTCCCTACAAAGGACATGAACTCATCATTTTTTATGGCTGCATAGTATTCCATGGTGTATATGTGCCACATTTTCTTAATCCAGTCTATCGTTGTTGGACATTTGGGTTGGTTCCAAGTCTTTGCTATTGTGAATAGTGCCGCAATAAACATACGTGTGCATGTGTCTTTATAGCGGCATGATTTATAGTCCTTTGGGTATATACCCAGTAATGGGATGGCTGGGTCAAATGGTATTTCTAGTTCTAGATCCCTGAGGAATCGCCACATTGACTTCCACAATGGTTGAACTAGTTTATAGTCCCACCAACAGTGTAAAAGTGTTCCTATTTCTCCACATCCTCTCCAGCACCTGTTGTTTCCTGACTTTTTAATGATGGCCATTCTAACTGGTGTGAGATGGTATCTCACTGTGGTTTTGATTTGCATTTCTCTGATGGCCAGTGATGATGAGCATTTTTTCATGTGTTTTTTGGCTGCATAGATATCTTCTTTTGAGAAGTGTCTGTTCATGTCCTTCGCCCACTTTTTGATGGGGTTGTTTTTTTCTTGTAAATTTGTTAATGTACATACTCTTTAATCTAGTTCCAGGCATCTAACCTCTAGACATGCATACATTTTCAATGGTGTATTAAAAAGTGTATTTGTTGGAGTAACATTTATAATAGAATTATAGCTAACCTGGATACATAACAATAGAAGAAAAGTTAAGTAAGTTTTGATATGTCTATAACATAAATAGAATGTGGCATTAAAAAGATATGCATGTACATGGATAGCAACAGAATATGTTGAGTAAGCAGTTACAGAATGGTATTTAGAGTATAAAACAGATTTTTAAAAAATAGTGTGTGTACGTGTTATTATATATATATATATATATATATATATATACATATCACATATATATCTATTCTACACAGAAGGCTACATGTATGCCAAAAAGTTTCCCTAGGAAATGGGGTAAGGGGACTTTGACTTCTTATTTCATAGGTTTTTCATAAATTGGATTTATTTTTAATAAACTAGTATGTATTCTGTAACCTTAAAAATTAGCAAACAAAAACAAAACTAAAAGCCTTCCTCTTTGGTGCTTAAGAATTAACAGGGGTAGCTAGAATACACATTGGTAATTTTCTAAGTTCTTTTGGGTTTTACCTCTTTTCAAAGTGACACTACAGAATAGTTACATACCATGATAAGATTCACCTACCTTTCTGAAGGAACAATTTCACAGATGTATACTTTTAACATTAAGCTTTTAATTTTTATTTAGCATGGACAGAAAAAAAAACCACACAAAACTCTGCTGAGAAGAAAAGTCTCCTCTGATCCTCACAATAGGTAAAGTTCCTCTGTTATATTCCCTCTTGGCACCTTGGGCCTCTTGTTAACACTTGCCATAGTTGCAATTAAAAATCCGTCTAGTCAGACAAGAATACTTGCCTCCCCTGATAAAGCGTAAGTTCCATTAGGGCAGAGTTTTTTGTCTTGCACATCACAGGCACTGAATAAATATTTGTTGAACAAATGAATAAATTTTCTATAAAACATCTACTGAAAACATGAGTAAGATGGAAATCCCTTAGAGCTTTATTCAGGGGGCAATAAATTTATTCTGAATTCCTATCATCCTTTTGGTTTAAAAATGGTGAATAATGGGACCCAATGAAAAATTTCTAGTCTTGGCTGCTTTAAACTTAGAAGTATGTTACAACATTTCCAACTGTAGTTGTCTTCCTTTGCCTAATGTGACTAGATTATAATTAGATTATATAAGGCTCCTGTGGACAGTGGTGGTGTCTTCTATTTCCCTTCTATCCATTGTGTTTGCTCACAGTAAACAAGTGTGTAACATATTATTTATATATGTACATATACAGACATACAAAATATATATATAATATCCAGTAAGAAGAAACCATAGTCAAAATGACTCATCTATATAAAATTTAATAAGGTTTTATCACAACATATAACATGTTCATGTTTTTCATCTTCTATCCAAAGCTATGTCTAAAATTCACTATCTAAAATTGTTTTTCAGCTAATTTTTTTACTAATTCTTTTATGTATTTCCCAGTATCTTTGGCATGAAGGTAACTTACTTGTATCTAGCACTTCAATGTTTTTGAAAAACAATATTAATGACAGCTAAAATTCACATTTAAATGCTTCATAGGTACCAGGCAATGTGCTCATTCTTTACATGTGTTATCTCATTTAATTTTCATAATCTATAAGATAAGCATGTTTATAGTCACCATTTGATATACGAGCACAGTGAGGCTTAGAAGGTTCATGTGATTTGCTCAAGGTGTATAGTCTTAGGTGGTAGAGACAGAATCTGACCCTGGATTCTGCAACCCTCCCTGTTTCCCACTGCACTGTTCTATGCCACAGGGGCTATTGTGCTTCTTCCACACAAATACTGTCCTACCACTTGATCCTCGTAACAAATAACTCTGTGCAAGGCAGACAAAGCAGGGCAAAGATCACTGTCTACTCTTTAAGTAAAAACAAAAGAAAACTATGGCCCAAGAAGGCTTAAGTCATATAGCTAATAAAAGGCACAGGCAAAGCTCAAACGCAGGTCATCTGATCTTCTCCAAGTGCTTTGTCTCTAAGCTGCTAAAGACTGGGATAATGAGACAAAATGATATGGTCTTGTTTTAAAATTTCTGGTTTTTGGTGGTTGTTATTTCTTTTTCATAATCTGGTTCAGGACAGGACTTTATAATAACTATTATGTAATATTAACTACAAAATGATGAATGAGTCTATCTCTGATTTGACAAAAGGAAGATGGAACACACTAAGTAATCAGAGTTTACTTAAGTTGCATCAATTTTGTATAGAATGAATCAATTTTTGTGCAAATATCACTAAAAAGGAATGAGACAGAAAAGTGAAACAGAATACATAAGTAAGAGACATTCACATTACCTTTGGATATCTTTTCTTTTGGCTGAGAGATAACAAGTGTCACATCTTCAGGTGCATTTTGCAAAATTTCAATTGCAGCATGGTGGCTGACTCCCTCCAGACTCACACTATTCACAGATATCAAACGGTCTCCTGTACAAATAGACAATCCAGTATTTTCAACAACAAAGATACATTTATTCTGAATCTTAGAAATATCATCTCTTTCTCAATATTTTTGTTTGGCCTAAGTTCCATTTTCTCCACCTGCGCAAATTCATGCCTGTCAGAAAATACTTGGAAAATTACCAAAATGTAAAGTACCTGGCTTCAAGCATCCATCCAAGTCAGCTGGTCCTCCAGGGGCAATTGAACTGATAAATATGCCTAGGTCCAGTCTTCCCATCTTCTCCCCACCAATAATTTGAAATCCTGCAAAACAACACATTTTAAAAAGATTTTCATATTGCTGTTTTCAAAGACTAATGATTAGCCTGCCTGAAACACTGAAATGTGGGGACTATTGATATCAAATGATTAGTAGGTAACATGTATTAAATTTCGTGGAAGTATTTCTTGTAGGCATTTCATATTTGGCATTTGGTGACTGGGTGGGTAGCGTGATGGGCTTGTGGGTGGGCAGCCAGTCAGTATCTTGAGATCAGAAGTGAGCTGGTGCTGCAATGCCAATGCTATGCTATAGACTTTTCCTCTGAATCCCCAAGAATCATAGAACTTCAAGCATCTCACAGTGACTTACCCAAGCCATACTTTGCATCTTTTTTCAGGTTCACTAAGGTGATCTCCCTTTCTGGTGAAGATACTATGCTCCATCTTTTGTGTAGCACATCTATTGGGAATTTATAATTTAAAAATAAATATAACATGCTCAGGCATTAAGACTGTCAGCTTGTTTTAACAATTTAAATGTTAACAAAGTGTGTTAATTGCTCAGTCACTTAAACATATATTTTAAGTTTACTGATACTGTTAATATTTTATATTTTTATAGTGATTTATAATTTATAAAATGACTACGTATTACATTTATTCTTCATAAGCTATCCTTTTGAAATAAGTATATTTCAGTTACAAATGATTAAATAAACCTCAACAGGTTAAATGATTTGCACAAGTTTAGTCAGCTAGTACAGGAAAGAGCTGAACTTTTCAATTTAGGTTTTCTGTCTGTTACACCACAATCAACTCCCTGAATTTGACAGTGCTTAATATATTAAAAAATTCCTTCTAATTGATGGTTAGCATTTTAATTTATAATTAGTAAAATATTCTTAGTAAGTTCTTGAGTAAAATAGCAAGAGGAAACTGGATTTTTCTTTTTTTTTTTTTTTTTTTGAGACAGTCTTGCTCTGCTGCTCAGGATAAGTGTAGTGGCATAATCACAGCTCACTGTAGCCTTGACTCCTGGGCTCAAGCAGATCCTCCCACCCCAGCTTCCTGAATAGCTATTACGACAGGCACGTGCCATCATGCTCAGCTAATTTTTTATTTTTGTAGAGATGGAGTCTCTCTATGTTGCCCAGACTGGTCTTGAACTCCTGGCCTCAAGTGATCCTCCTGTCTAGGCCTCCAAAAGAGCTGGAATTTCATGTGTGAGCCATGGTACCTGGTCAGAAACTGGATCTGTTAATAGTCCCATTAATAATTCCTTTTCTAGCACATGTACTCTCAAAGGATCTTCATTCATTTCAAATTTTATTTGTGAAACAATCTCACAAGTAAGTAAAGAGATTTTTAACCATTGTTTTGCAGATGAGGAGTAACAGTTTGTGACCTGCTCAACATAATAACTAGTATCAGTGCCCATTAAAATGCCTGAAGTCAGTACTTGATAAATCCTAGTTAAATAAATTGAATAAATGTCATAATCAGAACTAGAATTTACTTTCTCTTATTTCCACTAGGTTTTTTAAAGTAGGCTAATCATTCACAATTAACTTCTGAAACCAATAAATATGACACTTAATTGACATGTTTATCAAGTTAATCTACTTCACAATTCAAGCATTTACACAAACACACACTTCTTAACATCAATACAACGACAGTTCAAATTGGTCTGTGTGTGAAGGTGTTGGTGGTGGTGAGTTCGTTCAACATATCCCTAAGGATATTTTTGTAAAGTGAATTTTCAAATTCAATTCTACATACTTCTCAAGTATATTGAAGCTTTCTGAAAATTAGAGGTTTTGGTTTCACTAAACTGTAAGCCAGAATTTCCTTAAACCTTCGTATGCATTTTTGTAACAACCAAATCAGTATGAAAACAAACTTTATTTCTGTATATGCAACATGTAATCACCCATGGACTTAAAATTGTATTAGTATGTCACAAAACAAATAGTAATTTTGTCACAAAACTTGTATTGATGCTTAAATGATGTAAATGTGATACTTCATATTGTATAAATAAATTCCTTTAATTTCAAAAGACAGTAACAACAATAATTTCCTCTCAGGAGTGAATTAGCCTTGTATCTCAATACTGTTTTGGTGCAAGTTTTCTAGCTCTCTGTAGAGTATATATTCCTATTCTGTTGTTTCTTTTTGATCCAAACTTAGTTATTAGCAATAAGAGTAGTGGTAATTTGGTATTTTTAATGATTTTATTAATTACATTACAAAAAGTATCATTGGATAATGGTGTGAAGTACTTTACACATTAGGTGATCCTAAGCAAAAGCCCATCCATTATTTAATGCCTAGCTTAATGAGTTTAAGTATCCAAGATCCTTTTATAAAAAAATAGGCAATTAGCTCTATTTTTTAGCTAGAATGAATACAAAACAACACAGAACAAAACCCATAAAATTAAATAAAACAAGTAAGGGGGTGAGGTCACATTAGGAACTGAAATCAGTATAGCCTTTAAGTGACCACATTGATGAGGTGGTAAGAGAGAACAGATTAAATCAAAGTGCTTTGTAAAGTGATTAAATGATGATCATTGCTTTAAATTTCCATTTCCTACTTCAAGTTTCAGATTTAATCACCCACTGTTCAGGAATTGGGATACTTGGAAACTAAGGAAATCCATTATTCTATGGTAGGTACTTAATAGGTCCATTAGGCATACAGTTCCCAGAAAAGCAAAATCCCAAGCAGTAAAGACAGAATAAAATGAAAGAAGAAAGAGAAAATGGCTTGAGGAGACTAATGGCTGAGTTGCTCTGGTTCTCATCCCAACTAAGAATAAAAAGGCACTTAACTGTGGTGGGTTTTAAACATCCCAACAAACCCATCAAAAGTTGAAAATATCCTAAGTCAAAAATGCATTTAATACATCTAACCTACTAAACATCCTAGCTTTAGCCTAGCCTAACTTAAATATGCTCAGAACACTTATGTTAACTTATAGTTGGACAAAATCATCTAAAACAAAGCCTATTTTATAATAAGGTGGTTACTATCTCATGTAATTTATTGAATACTGTACTGAAAGTGAAAAACAGAAGGGTTGTAAGGGTACTCAAAGTACAATTTTTACTGAGTGCTTATTTCTTTTGCACCACTGTAAAGTCAAACCGTGATAAGCCCATGACCATCTATAGTTTGTGGTTTGGACACTTCAGGAAGCAACATGACAAACTTAGCTAAAAGTTACTTTTCAATTGCTGTATAATAATTACAGTAAAACAAGAAACATTAAAATCAATTTTACTTAATTCTTGGAAAAGTTTTACATATTTTTGTTTTTACTCTTATAAAGGAAAATAACCAGTGTTTTTTTTTTTTTAAGTTGAGCAACTTTTGTTTTTGAAATCACAATTAATCAAGGGATTAGAATCCTTTCCATATCACCTTTTCAAAATGTGAGATTACAAGAATCATGACTTTTTTATCTTTTCTTTCAAATTTCACATTCTTTAAGAATCTCTGGAGGCCATAAAAGGTAAGAGTGAATATAATACATTCATCCTTTTTCTAAGTGATAATTTAATATTAACTGATGTTCATTTATAGTTTTCATCTAATAATCTTGACCAGCAGGAAGAACACTGAAATTAGAGTAAGAGGTCCCATATTTGATGCACGGGCAAGTAATTTTACTTTTTGATCCTTAGTTACACTATTTGCAAAAACATGTTTGCCATGCTCTATTATGTGAAAACTTGATTCTCAACAGAGTACTAATTCAGGCTACTTGGCCAGAATCAAAGAGAGTTTGAGGAAAATACAGCCTTGTTCATATAGAGGCATACCTCTATATGAAGGTGGATTGGCCCTACTGCCCAGGGCAGGTGAGATTTTAAGCCTTCTGAAGGTTTAAATAGAGAAACTACCCAATGTAAATTCATGCTCATTGGCCATCCAATGTACATTCATATTCTTTTTCATTATAATCTAAGCTAAAACACATTTAAAATTATCATACCTGAATGGATTATTATCCAGCTTCTTTCAAAAGCTTAGCAGGGAGAAATAATACTTAGGCATGATCACATTACGAGGAGGTCTAAAGAGTAGATTAGAGTGTAGACTCTAGAAACAGATGGCCTTTGTTCAAATCACGGCTCTACCACCTGCTAACTTTGTGACCTTCTGTACAACTTAACTCTCTATGCTTTGGTTTCTCATGTGTGAAAAAAAAATAACATTAACACCTACCTCATAGGGTTGTTGTGGGCATTAAATGAGAAACAATAAAAAGTGCTTAGAACAGTGCTTGGCACATAGTAAGCACTAAATAACTGTTAGTCAATAATTACTACCATATGGACATGTTAATAACTAAGGTATTTCAGGTATATAGGCATTCTAAATTCAGTCCATGTAAGGAGTTTGATCACTAGAAAGCTATATAACAGGATTAGCAATTTACGTCCAAGTATACGTTCAATAATTTTTTCTTTAATGATAGGCCCTCATATTTTTTGAGGATACATTCAAAAATAAAATGAGAAGGAAAGAAACCTCATCTTCATTTGCTATGAGTATTTAAGACATTGTGTGTAGTTTTACTTTTAAAAGCAATTTTAATTCCAAGAAATTTTTTTCTCTCTTAAAGAATTAGTGTGTGTATTTTTATTAGAGAATGAGAATTATACAAAATAGCACTCTGGTGTTTGACAGTTTTGACCTAAAAATACCCAGCAATTCTATGTAGTCCAGTCTTATGCCTTCTGTTTTACCCTACAGGTATATTGAAATATTGAAACTAAATTTACAACTTCATCAAGTTTAGCTGTATTAGTAATTTTAATTAACATAATGGCTTCTTTCTCCTTTCTCATCAGGCTTTTAATTATTTCAACTTTAAGAGTCTAAGACTGAAACATTTTTGGAGGAAAGTAGTGTATAGATAGTAATAAAACATTATTTTCTACTCATGAAAGTTGTTAGAAAGATCAAATAAGATAATGTATATGAAAATACTTTGCAATCTAAATTCTAAAAATTTTGAAGCCAGTGATGTTCAAGTCACTGGACATTTCTGGTCTTCTTCCTATGATTTTGTTTCTTAGATTCCTTCTAAACTATAATTTCAGCATTTAAAGTCTTCAAAATATCCTCATAATATTTAGCATAAGATTAAAAACTGGTCCCCACTTAGTTCTCAAACTTTACCCCAGTCCCCACATGCCACCACACTGAGACTCCTGCAGTTCCCTAAATTTCTCATGATTCCATGTCTCTGACCATGCTATGCCCTTGATCTGGAATGCTTATCTTTATTGTTCCGTCTGAATAAATCTTCCTTTCCCTCTAAGATTCAGCTCAAGCATCCCTTTAAAATAACTGCCTCAGTTAAAACTTTTTAATAGATATTATCTCTCACCTGAACTATTATCTTAGCTTCCCAATTAGTGTCCTTATCTCTAATTTGTCATTTCATCAACATTAGCCTAAATCAGAGGTCCCATTACATCACTATGATGCTGAAAAATACAACTCTCCTTTAACTTCAATGTAAGATCAAATCCTAGGCATGGAACTCAAGACTCTTCATTGTTAGGTCCAAGACTATCTCAGTAAGGTACAAGAAATGATGGAAATGAGGGGAAAAACATTTTGTAAACCTACCATTTTCTTTTAAGGGTACTTGGGATGAAGAGTTTCCAGAACTATGCATAGTCACTCCTGTGGCATAAATTAAATTATTAGACATTTCATAAGATGGTCAGATGCCAGATATCGAAGTGATTTCTTCCGATAAGTTCATAAAAATCAATAAAACAATAAGGCAGCAACATTTTGTATTTACACTGAGAAAACATCCTCCAATGGGCATTTTCACTATTTTAAATAGTAGCTAAGCATAATAACTTATTTTGCAGCATAAATTTAAACACAAATATATTGTTTCTGACAATATTTTGATATATCAGATATGAACTGATGAAACTGGAATGAGTTTTTCATTTATTCAAATGTTAAAAGAAAATTCATTATTCAGTAAGAATGAATAAATACAAAATGCAGAAAAATTTCCTTTAAGAGTGTTTTATGTTTTCTATAGAATATTTACTATTTTCCTTCTGATATGTAATGAATTTTCATGTAGACCAAAGCCTTCTTAATGAAAATAGTTTAGAATGTATGAGGCCCCGTTATAGGTGAACACTTTGAAAAGTATTTCCTAAAAGATCAAATCAATCTCTTAGCCTATTTTCAACACAGAGTTACCTATAGAATGAAATCTTGCCTTTTATCTAAGTTTTTTTAACTGACTGAAATTAAATTGATGATAGTGTAATCTCTGAAAGTTGCAAAAGCCTACATTAATAAAGTAATGTTGCTTCCATAAATATTTATGTATTATAATGCAGAGTTCTCTTTTGTCTTCATTTACTCCACATACCCCGAATCCAATTATAGAATAAAAAAAGCTTTTAAACTTTGGGTAATTAGAGATAAATTAACAAACCTTGAGCCTAAGAAGAGAGTTTAGTAGTATTTCGTAAGACAACAGAAGGGAAACAATCCTAATTTCCCTTTTGTTTCCCATGCTGTTTCATATTTTGAGTAGTAGTTCAGATCTCTGTGCTTAAACATCCACTCTTTTGAAAGACTGACTCCAGTGCATTTCCCTTTTAAGTTGCACAAGGCAACAGGAAACCTGAACTATTTATCTTAAAAGGTAGCATGTGTATGTGCATATATATAGATATATATGCACACATGCATGCACACACACACACACACATACACACAACTTCACTTAAATAGTATTTCCTGCTATCTGGGAGAATTTGAAGAAACTGAAATCAACTTAAGAACTTCTACCTATCAACCACAGCACATTTCATAAAATTATCTAAGGTTTTAGAGACAATTTTGTTCCTACTAAGTTGAAAGCATCCTAAGTAAATGTTTCTCCAAAACTATAGCATTACCAGTGTTCATTCACATCGGCTTGAAAAGAAAAGCCAAAAAAGGTAATCCAAGGTAATGGCACTGTGACCAAGAGAAGCTAACAGACTGGGCGTGGTGGCTCAAGCCTGTAATCTCAGCACTTTGGGAGGCCAAGGTGGGCAGATCCCTTGAGTCCAGGAGTTCAAGACCAACCTGGGCAACATGGTGAAACTCTGTCTCTATAAAAAATTATAAAAAGCCAAATGTGGCACTGCGTGCCAGTAGTCACAGCTATTCAGGAGGCTGAGGTGGGAGGATCACTTGGGCCCAGGAGTTCGCGGCTGCAGTGAGCCATGATCACTGCACTCCAGCCTGGGTGACAGAGTATGACCCTGTCTGAGGGGGAAAAAAACAGAAGCTAATAGTCTGTACCATGAAGCAATCATTTGTTAAATCAAGTGCTAATTTGATTTGGTGCATTTTAAGTAGCCTAAAATTTATATTCAGTTTTGGCAATTAGGACATGGAACCCAAAATAATTTGATAATTAAGATGATCTTGTTCATTTCCCTCTGAGCATGAGGTATGGGACAAAGAAGGTAAGCTTGTTTTTGCTGACCTAGAACATATGCTTGCCCAGGGTCTTCAATGGATGAGGAGTCTGATTCATGTTTCCTCCTTTCAGGGCTTCTATTTAAACTCGCAACAGACTTTGAACTGAAGAGGGAAAAGGAAGGTAGGAGGGAAGTGTCAATGTAAAAAAATACGGTGAAAATAATAAAACGTCAAAACAAAAAGAAACGTATGAAATGTAGAATTTTCAAATATGTAATTGGGTTAGTTAATATGTTCTTACTTATTAAGTTTTGTCACTCCTGCCAAAGATTCTGCATCAGATCTTGACATCTGGTGAGAAGGTTTTCCCACCAACTCTGCAACCGTTTGTGGTGGGGGTTCCATGTTAACAATGACATTTTTCCGATGTGGATAGAGAGAGGCCTGACTGAGATCATGGTATGATTTACTCATCTCTCTAGGCTTTTCCTCCCATGAAGCTTTATCATTCTTCTCTTTTGAACTGTTTTGCAATGGCTGGTAAAGTGACAGCTCTGAGCAGGATAGCCTCTTCAGAATCTCAGCTTGAACTGATAAAGGTCGAACAGCAAGTTTGTTGAGGGTGCTGCTGGCCAGACTGCCAGTGCTGATTGCTCGTCCCATATTAAATCCTCTAACAGACTCTGCTTGGAGATTCAGGCTCCTAAACGAAGCTCTCTCTACAAGGAAATAGGATTGCTTTACATGATGGAAATGCCATAGTACTTTTATGAGAATAATTATGTTAATAAATAAGCAGCATGCAGTTTTTAATCATTTTGATTGCCAGCGTAAGTAGGTAGCTTTCAAAGTGTGGCAATCAGGGTTTTAAAAAGGAGGGTTGAAGATCTGGTTTTCATAACATATTTTCATCTCTTTAGCTTTCTCTTAGTTGCAGCCTACTCAACATTTCCTGCTTCATCTAATGATTTTCTTGGACTCAACAATGTTTGGGGCTCAGGCTTGCTGACACCAAATTCCTTATAGGTTTCAGTTAGAAATGAGAATGACATTTAACACAGAAATTTTCAACCCTAGCACTGTCTCAGATAAAATATCAGTACCCAAGGATAGGGAGAGGGAGAGACAAAACCTGGATGGGTCGAGATGGTGAATACACACCTGAAAAAGCTATGCAGAGGAGTTTTGCCCAGACAGTTTTTAAAGCTTAAGGCAGATTGTGGTCACAGTGAATTGCATACTTTAAATGGGTGAATTGTATGGTATTGAATTATATCTCAATAATGCTGTTACAAAAAAAAGCATTTACGGCAAATTATTCCTTTTGTTATTTCACTACTATGCTAAACCCACCTTCTCACTGGGCTGACTTAATGATTTATCTGAGGCAACAGAGGAATGGGAGAATCAAACAGTACTAATCTGTCTGTTTTAGTATCTGTAAATTAACATGATCAGGGAACTGGGCATCTCTTTATGCTTCAATTTCTTTCACTCCCAAATACACATCCAAAGTTCTCTTATAGAGGCTAAATTTACAGATACTTTATAACAAGTGTTTGGCTATTCTATTTTGTAGGAACCAATGTCACAGTGATATTTTAATATTTGAGGCTAGTAACAAAAGCAATGCGGCATATGTAAATGAAGAATAGGAGTCAAGGATTTCAAATGATTTAGTTTTTCATGCAGTTAGTGACCCACATCACGAGGCACTCCCTTTGATCCCCTCTGGAAAGCAGCAATTCTATGTTGTTGCATTCTACATGGAATTAAGTTTGACTGCTACATACAACAACTGGGAAAACTTCCTTTTATAAAGAAAATGTCTCCCTCAAGGGTGCCAGGTGATGATGATGAAGATGAAGAAAAAGGACGAGGAGGAGGAAGAGGAGACAGAGGAGGAGGGAGGGAAGAGAGGAGGAAGAAAGAAAGAAAATATCAAGTGATTACTGACTTAGATTCTTGGTTTGTTTCATTTATCTTCTACTTCCTAGGAAGATTAATAATTGATATTTTCTCTCAGGCATAAAGAGGTAGGAAAACATTAAAAGTTTTTAATATTCATGCATCAGAATGAAGTTTAAAGAAACATGCCTTATTGTCACTAGGAAAATTCAATGATCTCTTTCTGAAGTGGAAGTGGGCACCAAGTTATAACAAGACCTTAAAAAACAAAGACTTTTAAAAATACACCTTTGTTAAAAATTCCCATAATCAGGCCGGGTGCGGTGGCTCACGCCTGTAATCCCAGCACTTTGGGAGGCTGAGGCAGGCGGATCATGAGGTCAGGAGATTGAGATCATCCTGGCTAGCATGGTGAAACCCCATCTCTACTAAAAATACAAAAAATTAGCTGGGTGTGGTGGCAGGTGCCTGTAGTCCCAGTTACTTGGGAGGCTGAGGCAGGAGAATGGCGTGAACCCGGGAGGTAGAGCTTGCAGTGAGCTGAGATCACGCCACAGCACTCCACCCTGAGCGACAGAGCGAGACTACATCTCAAAAAAAAAAAAAAAATTCCCATAATCATCTTTACCTCAAAATATAGTTTTTATTACAGCAAATAATGCTATTCTATTTTCATTTACTTTATGAGTAGCCTGTAATCAAAGAAGCAAAATGAAGTCTTCAGAAGGAAATGCCTTTACACCCAATAGATTTCTCCATCCTTTAAGAAAATGTGGATCAACCTTTGGCAGGAATAAGGATAGCTGGCTCAGTTTAGTCAGTTTTGTGAACATATTAGGGAGTATGCTATTCAAATCCATTTGTAGCCTACTCTTGGATATGGGATGGGATCATAAACCAACCATTTATCTGGTGTTTCCTACTGCCTTTTACCTGGAAAGAACTCCAACATAGATTAAAATGAACCTGTATCCTAATACTAATGTTTCAAATTTGAACACAAAGGCTCACTAGCTCCACACTCAGTCTGCAATCCATACTTCCTAATCTGTTTCTGCTGTTGTTCAGTCCCTGGTACCATTTTGTGCTTCCTTATATCTCCAGCTTAATCATATTCTCTTTTTAGGAGAGGGACTTCATTTATTCTCTTATCCCATAGTACTGTGCACTTATAAATAGTAAATGCTCAATAATTGATTAATCTTAAATCTATGCAAATCAGTTCTTGGGAAACTCATCAAACAAAAAGTACACTGGATTAGGAATTAAGAGACCTCTATATATGACATGAGGGAAAAACACTATCTTCTTTGAACCTATTTTGCCATTAGTAAAATTTTGAACTTAATGACCTGTAAGGTTCTTTCTAGCACCAATATTCTATGACTCTAAAGAAGCAGCATACATTAGTTAGTCCATTAACCTCCCACAGATAGCACCAGTTGTTTTCACTTGTAGTACAAATAAATAGGCAGACAGTTACTTATAAGCCAAGGGGAAAGATATAGCTCACATCTTAAAGTGCTTTCACATATGAGGGCAAGGATACATAGCTGTTGTGATCCTGGGGGTAAACCTGTTATATGTATATATACATTATTCCCAGTCCCACTCCATGGATGAAGAAACTGAGATTCCAAAAAGTCACTTGCTTTCCTAAGGTCATTCATTCATATACTACTACTGCTGCTGCTGCTGCTGGTGCTGCTGCTACTATTACTGCTATTACATAGTATAGCAGCATATAGTATAGTAGTAGTACTATCTCCTAGAGGTAAAACAATGTTGATGATGGTGATGACAATAATGATAATGAATACTTCAGTAAATATTTACTGAATACTTTGTGCCAGGTAGTTTTAAAGGATTCTACATGTATGAATTCATTTCCTTTTCACAACTTTCTGATATGGGTATTATCTTATGGCAATCATTTTATACATTAACTAAGGCAAAGAGTTTAGGTAGCTTGCCCAAAGTTCTAGGGCTTGTAAGTAACAGAGCCTAGTTTGCACTGGCAATTTGGCTCCTGAGCTCATGCTCTTAACTGCTATACCATATTGTTCTTCAGTATAAGAAATGTTGACGATGAGAGACTAACTTCAAACTTTTGTCTTCTGATTCTGTTCACTATACAACAACTATAACAAAGTAACCTTCAATTGTTATGGATTGTACTGAATAGAATATTAGTCAAAGTAAGAATGCTGATGGCTCTAATAGGTCTGATATTTCACTATACTTTGGAAATATATAAGAGCATATAAACTTTCTAGCAGAGCAAAACAGAAAGAGAATAATGATATTATAGCAGTGGTTATTGTATTTTAGCATGTGTAAAAATCATTACTGAGTTGGGAGGACGAGGTGATCAGATCACGAAGGTCAGGAGTTTGAGACCAGCCTGGCCAACATGGTGAAACTCCGTCTCTACTAAAAATACAAAAATTAGCTGGGCATGGTGGCGGGCGCCTGTAATCCCAGCTACTCTGGAGGCTGAGGCAGGAAAATCGCTTGAAACCAGAAGGTGAAGGTTGCAGTGGGCCAAGATTGCACCCAAACAAGATTTTGACAAGAGCCAAACTCTGTCTCAAAAAAAAAAAAAAAAAAAATCATTACTGAGGAAAGCCTGTTAAAGTACAGATTCTAGGGACCAAATTCCCAAAGACTGTAGCTCTCTGAGTTTTATGTAGGTTCCTGGAATCTTCATTTTAAATCAGCATACAACCTCCACCCCCATCATGATTCTGAAAGGTTGAGAAACATCTAGTCATAGGTTGCCATTGCCCCAGTCTGCTCTTATGGGGAAAATATTTTCTGAATGTGAAGCAGTTTGGATAAAGAATTACAGGACCCTGCTGCACAAGGTCATCAGTGCTATTCCATTAAATTTGTAAATCACATACTTCTGACTGTTTCACTTATACCTATAAGAATTTACTATGCAGAATTAGATTCTGTATAATTTTAATCTCTAATTGCAGAAATCACCAAATCAGTTTTATCTCTCTGAAATTTAAATATTTCAGTTCTGATTGAGATATTTTTTCAGAGTCAGATGAGTTTCTTCTGCTGGCTCCTTTTCAAAAGAAAATAAACCATTCTCCTGACCATTTACATTGGGTACTATGATTATTCATCTCAATCTCAGAGCAGTGATGCACCCAAGTAAAACTAATAGGTGGTAAATCTGCCACCCAGAAGACTATACAGTGTGTCTCTTCACTGTCCTGTTCTGGGTGCATACTTCCCCCATCCTCTGCCTTGTTTCCTGTGTTCTTTCCCTCATCTCTAAAGCCCTTCCATTTATCTCCAAACTACTTGCATTATTTTTATCCTTCATATCCAATTCAAGTGCCACCTGTCCAGTACTCTAGCCTCTGATTTCCCTCTTCTAACAGTATAGGTGATAAAGTCTGTACAATATAATCTGTTATTGAAATCCTGAACTTTTTTTTTTTTTTTTTGAGACAGTCTCGCACTGTCACCCAGGTTGGAGTGCAATGGCGCGATCTCAGCTCACTGCAACCTCTGCCTCCCAGGTTCAAGCGATTCTCCTGCCTCAGCCTCCCAAGTAGCTGGGATTACAGGTGCCTGCCACCACCACACCTGGCTAATTTTTTGTATTTTTAGTAGAGACGGGGTTTCACCATGTTTGCCAGGCTGGTCTCAAACTCCTGACCTCGTGATCCACCTGCCTTACAGGTGTGAGCCACTGTGCCTGGCTGAAATCCTGAACTTCTATTGTGTATTGCTGTTTCAAGCATGTTGGTCTTGCCTTTCCAAATATTGGATAAGTTTACCGAGGGTAGAGAACATGGCCCAAATTTTTATAATGTTTACATCAACTAGCCTATCATTGCTAAGCACAAAATGGACACTTCAACAGGTACTCCCTAGGAGTATTCTCTCAGGGTGAACATGAAATTGAAATATTGGCTTCATTTGTGACACCTTTATAGACTTGATTTAGCTATTTAACATGTATATACATTATAAGTTTTCATCCTAATCATGGCAGTTCTTTTAAAACTTGGTGGCAAAAATTATTCATATTCCCAGGAGTCATCTGAAATAGTCTGCTTCTCCTTACCAATATCTTGGGCATCTTGGTTGCTCTGTCTTGCTCTCATCTGTAGCTGGAACTTATGCTGGTAAGAGCAGAGGTGCAGCAGGTACTGGCATACCTTACTGTTGTCTGTCTGGAAGGCATGTTTTATTCCATCTGATGTATTTTGCAATGTGATTTTCTTTTTCTACAATATTAACCAAGGGTATTCATAATTATAATAAGTAGAGATATTATTTATATTTCTTGTTGTTAGGCACTGGGTATTGACTTACATCTAATATAAATATAATCCTATATAGTCACGCATCACTTAACAATAAAGACATGTTCCAAGAAACACATCATTGGGTGATTTTGTCATTGTGCAAACATCCTGAAGTGTACTTACACAAACTTAGATGGGCTAGCTTACTACTACACACCTAGGCTATATGGTGTAGCCTATTGCTTCTAGGTTTCAAACCTGCACAGCATACTACTGTACTAAATACTGTAGGCAATTGTTTGTGTAGTATACATCTAAACACAGAAAAGGTGTGGTAAAGATACAACATTATAATCTTATGGGACCACCATTGCTCGTGGTCAGTTGTTGACTGAAAAATCATTATATGGCACATGACTGTATTATTATAAACAAAAGCAAGAAATAAATTAATATTGTTTGCCACTTTCAGAAATTGTAGCCTAAATCTAGATTGTATATATCAGTCATCAACAAGGGAAACAGATTCCTTTGATAAGATTATTGGTATTTTGAATTTATGGTAATGTTTACAAACACCAAAACTTTTTGAAAAGGAAATAATAAATATGTGTTCTACTCTGTCGGATAAAGAAAATGAAAGTTCAACAATAATTTTTTTATTACTATATAATGATAAGAGCCAGGATTCAGTCAAGTAGAGTCTGGGTGGCATAAAGGCTGAATAGAAGTTGTGGAAAATTAAAGAAAATGTGAGATGGAGAACTACTGGTAACATAACTGCTGGGTTGAGAGATAAAACACATTGATATTTAGAGATGGTGATTTGTGCCAAATATAGGGAAAGTAGGAGAATCATCAAATCAGTTTTATCTCTCTGAAATTTCTTGAAAACTGAATGTCTTTTGTGGAAGAGAGCATACTCCAATTTGTGACCTATATGGTGAGGCTTGCTGGTGACCCATGCCTTAAGAGACCAGTGTTCAACATGTCAGGGATCTAAGACTAATGTCTCTGGAGAACCACTTAAGTCCAGTTACACTGTACTCTAGCTCTTGGCTACTGTGCAGATTATTCTACTTCATGTCCCTTGTCTTTACTTCAGATGTGGAAATAGGGATGGAAAAGCCAAATTTAGTAGGCTTTCAAAAGTTGTAATAACAGGGTATTACCCAGACTTCAATCATGTCATCTTTACAATTTCTAGCCTTGGTTATTTATAAATTTTTCAGTGGACTTTTCTTACTTATATAAATTCAAAGAAATTTTAGAAATAAAAAAACATTGTTAAATTCTAGCTAGATATTGTTGCCAATGAAAGCTCCAGGATTAAACCTGTTTTCTTTGTTAGAAACAGAAATCAGTAAGTATTAGAGAGGAGCTAAAGATACAGTAGCAACAAACTAGTATCTTGATTATCAGTAGTATACCTAGTAACTCTCCAAATACTTGGAGAACATTTTTTTTCCCCTAACAAACATACCACTTAACCACTGTCAAGGAATTTGTAAAGACACTGAATTCCGTAGTTGTAAAACTCTCTCACTGATTCAAGCATAAACATGAAAGCAAGAATCTCCTTAGTTGATCAGTCAAAAGAACTACAGAACCAGTACTTATAATAAAACACCCAAAGGCAGCAAATATCACACACAAAAAATGCCAGAGATAGGTTAGAGGTTCATATTAATTATGAAAATGATAGTATAGATGATTTAATATCTAAGAAAGATGTATAGTTTTGAAACACATACAAAGAATATTTGATTCTCTCCAAGTGTTAATGGATGGACTGGATAAGAAATGTGCTTGAGAGAACTCAGTTGTGAGATATGAGAAGACCAAATGGTAACTTTTCAACTTCCCCAGAGGTTAGTAGAAGAAAAAAGGAGAGTTAAAAAAAATAGAGTTTTGTGTTAGAGAAAGAACTTCAGGAAAAATGAATGCTATTAAATATAGAAATAATTTGCATGGGAATGCAAACTATTGTCTATTCCCACAAATCTTTAAAAATGAACTAATCACAGCTAGTTCTATATATGTGGGTTAGTGTGGTAGCTTGGCAAATTACATAGAGCTGACTGCTGTGTGATTATTTGACTTGTCGCCTTTTCAAAACGGTCCAAAACTGGATTTATACTTAATTAATCTAAGGTTTCCTTCAGACATGGGCTCTGCCAGCATTTCCACTGGGGGAAGGTAAGTTAAACCCAGGTAATTTCTTGGTCCTGACAATCTTGAGAAGATGTGGGTGGTCTGGAGAACATATTATCTGGCAATCTTAGTGATATCTCTTGGTTTCAGAGGAAGCCAATCAACTAACCATTAGGTCTAGGAATGGTCTCAGGGTTGAAGATTATCCAGATCCATCAGGACCTTGGTAACTTTATAAACACTGTTTTGCTGAGACTATACTTTATCCTAAAGATGAACTAAGGTATCAGTAGTTCCTGAATACCACTAGGAAAACAAACACCTGAACATATTAATACTTTTTATTCATCTCTGAAGTCTGCCAATGGAATTTTAATGTTCAGGTGTCCCAACTAGGTCCAAAATCAAAATATGCCTTTATCGCTAACTATCTTCCATAAATATATTATTTTCTAAAAATCATTTTCTAACTTTATAAAGAGCTATACACTAAAAATCTAAAACTGCAGAAAGTCCTGGGACTAGTTCATAAAATCCAGTTAGTCTCTGTACCTCTGAGATTCAAATAACAGTTGCTACGAGGGGGTTTACTATTGGGCCAGACAAGGTTCACTAGCATTAAGATAATTATCTATCTTAAAAACATTAGGAGGATTTTTCCATGTGAGAAGTTACAACCCTAGAATAAATTCTGACTTATTCAGAGAATTCAACTTGGTTGTAATTTAACTAAAGTTAATTGAGCATATAACCAGCCAGGAATGTGTAATAATCTTAAAAGTCACCTGTTGAAAAAACCAGACATAAATAAAATCTCAATAATACTTTCCACAACTACAAACGAAGAGTTAAATAGTATTAAGATGTATTATCCCCCACTGAATGGCAGAGTCTAAGGAAAGTCTGTTAATATGTTACATTGGAAGTTGGTAATATTTGAAAATATAATGAAAAGAGGTTAAATGGACATACAGAAAAAGATATTTTCTTGGTTTCCCTCCATGGAAAGCGAAGGACCAATGTGCGCACTCCATTGTGAACTTCAAACACAAGGACACCTTTAGAACAGACTCCAAGCAATATTCCTGTTTGTGACTTTTTCTCAGGGTGCACTCGGTGAAAATGAACTCCATATTCTGTCAGTCTTTGGCAGACCTGTTGGAATAATACCATACCATAGCAATACACTTTGGTAAACGGTGACATAAAGATATTGAAGCTGTATGATATGATTTGGCTGTGTCCCCCCGCAAATCTCATCTTGAATTCCCACGTTATGGGAGGGACCCACTGGGAGGTAACTGAATCATGGGGGCAGGTCTTTCCTGTGTTGTTATTGTGACAGTGAATAAGTGTCAGGAGATCTGATGGTTTTAAGAAGGAGAGTTTCCCTGTACAAGCTCTCTTCTCTTGTCTGCCTCCATGTGAGACATGCCTTTCACCTTCTGCCATGATTGTGAGGCCTCCTCAGTCACATGGAACTGTAAGTCCATTAAACTGCTCTCTTTTGTAAATTGCTCTGTCTCAGGTATGTCTTTATCAGCAGCGTGAAAATGGACTAATACAGTAGATTGGTACCAGTAGAGTGGGCATGGCTGAAAAGACACCTGAAGATGTGGAAGTGACTTTGGAACTGGGTAACAGGCAGAGGCTGAAACAGTTTGGAGGGCTCAGAAGAAGACAGGAAAATGTGGGAAAGTTTCGAACTTTCTGAAGACTAGTTGAATGGCTTTGACAAAAATGCTGATAGTGATATGAACAATAAGGCCCAGGCTGAGGTGGTCTCAGATGGAGATGAGGAACTTGTTGGGAAATGGAGCAGAGGTGACTCTTGTTATTTTCTTTTCTCTCTCTTTTTTTTTTCCTAGCAAAGAGATTGGCAGCATTTTGCCCTTTCCCTAGAGATTCGTGGAACTTTGAACTTGAGACAGATGATTTAGGGTATCTGGTGGAACAAATTTCTAAGCTGCAAAGCATTCAACATGTGACTTGGGTGCTGTTAAAGGCATTCAGTTTTAAAAGGGAAACAGGGCATAACAGTTTGGAAAATGTGCAGCCTGACAATGTGATAGAAAGAAAATTCCATTTTCTGAGGTGAAATTCAAGCTGGCTGCAGAAATTTACATAAGTAACAAGGAGCCAAATGTTAATCACCAAGACAATGGGGAAAAGGTTTCCAGGGCATGTCAGAGACCTTTGCAGCAGCCCCTCCCATCGCAGGCCTGGAGGTTTAGGAGGAAAAAATGGTTTCGTGGGCCGGGCCCAGGTTCCCTCTGCTGTGTAGAGTCTAGGGACTTGGTGCCCTGTGTTCCAGCCACTCCAGCTGTGACTAAAAGGGGCCAAGGTACAACTCAGGCTGTTGTTTCAGAGGCTGGAATCTCCAAGCCTTGGCAGCTTCCACATGGTGTTGAGCCTATGAGTGCAGAGAAGTTAAGAACCGAGGTTTGGGAACCTTTGCCTAGATTTCAGAGTATGTATGGAAATGTCTGGATCCCAGGGAGAAGTTCGCTGCAGGGGTGGGGTCCTCATGGAGAACCTGTGCTAGGGCAGTAGGGAAGGGAAATGTGGGGTTGGAGCCTGCACACAGAGTCCCAACTGGAGCACCACTTAGTGGAGCTGTGAGAAGAGGGCCACTGTCCTCCAGACCCCAGAATGGTAGATCCAATGACAGCTTGCATCATGCACCTGGAAAAGCCACAGATACTCAACACCAGCCCATGAAAGCAGCCAGGAGGGGGGCTATACCCTACAAAGACACAGGGGCAGAGCTGCCCAAGACCTTGGGAGCCCACCTCTTGCATCAGCGTGACCCGGATGTGAGACATGCAGTCAAAGGAGATCATTTTGCAGCTTTAAGGTTTGCCTGCCCTGCTGGATTTCGGACTTGCATGGGACCTGTAGCCCCTTTGTTTTGGCCAATTTCTCCAATTTGGAATGGCTGTATTTACCCAATACCTGTACCCCCATTGTACCTAGGAAGTAACTAACTTGCTTTTGATTTTGCAGACTCATAGGCAGAAGGGACTTGCCTTATCTCAGATGAGACTTTGGACTTGGACTTTTGAGTTAATGCTGAAATGAATTAAGACTTTGGAGAACTGTTGGGAAGGCATGATTGGTTTTGAAATCTAAGGACATGAGATTTGGGAGGGGCCAGAAGCGGAATATGGTTTGGCTGTGTCCCCACCCAACCCAAATCTCATCTTGAATTTCCACATGTTGTGGGAGGGACCCAGTGGGAGGTAAGTGAATCATGGGGACAGGTCTTTCCCATGCTGTTCTCATGATAGTGAGTAAGTCTCATGAGATCTGATGGTTTTAAGGAGGGGAGTTTCCTTAAAACCATCTGTACAAGCTCTCTTCTCTTGTCTGCCGCCATGTGAGACCTTCCACCATGATTGTGAGGCCTCCCCAGCCACGTGGAACTGTAAGTACGTTAAATCTGTTTCTTTTGTAAATTGCCCAGTCTCTGGTATATGTCTTTAACAGCAGTGTGAAAAAGGACTAACACACTATATCAATGTAGTTTAATGTGGAAAGGTTAATCTTTTCAACAAACGTTACTGGAACAACTGTATATCCACATGCTAAAAAAATGAATTTCAACCCTTACTTCACCCTACATATGAAATTTAACCAAAAATGGATCACAGACCTAAATACAGGCACTAAAAGCATAAAACTTAGAAAGTGTCTGTGACCCTGGTTTGGGCAAAAATTTCTTAGATGGAACACAAAAACCATAAACTAGAAAATGAAAAAAATTGGAAACTTCATTAACATTGAAAACTTGTTCATCAAGAGTTAATGTTGGCTGGTGCAGTGGCTCATGCCTGTAATCCCAGCACTTTGGGAGGCCAAGGCAGGCAGATTACTTCAGGCTAGGAGTTTGAGACCAGCCTGGCCATCATGACAAAATCCTGTCCCTATGAAAAATACAAAAATTAGCCACGTATGGTGGTGCATATCTGTAATCCCAGCTACTCAGGAGGCTGAGGAAGAAGCATCACTTGAACTTGGGAGGTGGAGGCTTCAGTGAGCCAAGATCACACCACTGAATTCCAGCCCGGGCAACAGAGTGAGACTCTTAAAAAAAAAAAGAGTCAATGTTAAGAAAATGTAAGGTAAGCAAGAGACTAGGAGTAAATATATGTAAAACCCATATATCTGATAAAAGACTTATATCCAGAATATTTAAGGAACATGTACTTCTCAACAGTAAGGAAACATATAACCAGTTACGAAAGGGGGTAAAAAGTTTTATTTGACACATCAGTAAAGATGATATATAAATGGCAAATAAACACATGAAAAGATTGGTCAACATAAATAGTAATGAGGGAAGTACAAATTAAAACCATAATAATATACCACTACTCACCTATCTCAAATGTTAAAGTGAAAAAGACTGAAACTACCAAGTGTTGTCGAGGATGTGGAGCAACTGAAATTCACACACTGTTGGTAGGACTGTAAAATTGTACAATGATTTTGGAAAACAGTTTGGAAGTTTCTTACAAAGTTAAACATGTACTTGCCATAGGTCCCAGCAATCCTATTGCTAGATATTTACTCAGGAGAAATAAAAACTGTGTTCACAGAAAAATGTGAACTGGAATGTTTATAACAGTTTTATATCTATCAACTAATGAAAAGAATAAGCAAATTATATATCTGCACAAAGAAAAACTACTCAGAAAAAAAAAGAAAAGAAACTACTGATATATACCACACCATGGATGAATCTTAAAAGTATTATTCTAGGCCAGGCACAGTAGCTCACGCCTGTATCCCAGCACTTTGGGAGGCCGAGGTGGGCGTATCACAAGGTCAAGAGATCGAGACCATCCTGGCTAACATGGTGAAACCATGTCTCTACTACAAATATAAAAAATTAGCCGGGTGTGGTGGCACATGCCTGTAGTCCCAGCTACTTGAGAGGCTGAAGCAGGAGAATGTTTGAACCTGGGAGGCAGAGGTTGCAGTGAGCTGAGATCATGCCACTGCATTCCTACCTGGCAACAGAGTGAGACTCTGTCCCAGAAACAGAAACAAAAAAGAGTATTATTCTAAGTAAAGAAGCCAGACATAAAAGACTGTATACTATATTATTTTTTACATGACATTCTAGAAAAAAAAAAAGCACTATGGTAATAGCAGATCAGTATTGCTAAGGGTTACAGGTAGCGGGAGGGGACTGACTATAAAGAGACAAGAGGGAGCTTTATGTATTCGAAATGTGCTATATTAGCAGTTGGTAAACTTTTTCTGTAAAGGGCCAGATAGTAAATATTTCAGGCTTTGTGGGTCATATGATCTTTATCGTAATGACTGGACTTTGCTGTTATAGTATGAACACAGATATAGATGATATATAAAGAAATGAGTATGGACTAGTTCCAATAAAACTATTTATAAAACAGGTAGGCCACAGTTTGCTAACCCTTGTTCTCAAGACTGTGGAGGTGGTTGCTGAACTGTATACATACTTTTATATTTTATTATGCTATTTTATTTTATTTTGAGATGGGGTCTCTTTCTGTTACTTAGGCTGGGACCCAATGACAAGATCAAAGCTTACTGCAGCCTCAAACTCCCAGGCTCAAGTGATCCTACATCAGCCTCCCAACCAGCTAGGATTACAGGCATGTGTAACTATGCCCAGCTCAACTGCATATATATTTTTAAAACTCACCGACCACTTAAAAATGGTACATTTTATTGTATATAAATTATACTTCAATAAAGCAGATTTACGAAAGATATTTCAAAAACAACATAATATATAGCAAAAGTGTAGCCTTAGAAGGTTGTGTTAACAAGATAAAACTTAAGTTAGAAGAAAGATGCTAAAGTTAAAGGGAAATGAAGTAACAGAATATATTATTAGAAGGAGTAGGGCAACCTAATATTCCTTAGGCATGCTATTTACAGGGAGAAAACTGAAACTTAGAAAAGTTAAATACATTGTTCAAGGTCACTCATAAGAATTCAAATGCAAGACTGCAAATCCTCATGCAAATTCTTTTCACTGTGCCAATCTGCCTTCTACCTTTATTAATAAAATTATAATGTAACATCTTACTTTCTACAAGTATAAAAATGTAATAAATAAGAAAAGTGTAAGTCCATAATTTAATATCTTTAAATTTGGACTCAAACAGAAAAAGCCACCTTGCCTTTCTTTCCATGAACACTAGATTAAAGGTAATGTAAGTCTGTGAATAAAATCCCTTCACAAATTTTCACAGGGCTGGTAAACTTGGTTTCTTTCTATATGTAGCAGCGAATGGAAGGCATACTGTTACATCCTAGGAAGCTAAAACAGAAGAATGTTCTGAAAATTTGTCTTTTCAACAGAACACTATCTTATATTTGCTATTTGCATTGGAAGTTTACATAGTACTATTTTTCTTGATCATAAATGCACTATTTATCTAAGGTCATATAGAAAGCTGGTTATAGGTCTAATACACTGTAGAACTAATAGAACTGTAAACTAGTAAGTCAATTTTTCTGACTCTCTACCCCTATCTACATTAATTGGCATTTAGTGGGAAGACCATTTTTAAAGGATGTAACTGAATTTTAAGCCTTTTGAGAAAAAGCAAAAACAAACAATTCTAGAACCAGTATGAACTTGCCTCTCATATCAAGCCATTCACCAAATTCATTTGTTTCTTCTGTATAATGTATTTTGATTTTGAGTACGGAATAAGATAAAAGCATAGGATTAACAGCCAGATAGACATGGGTTCAAATCATATCTGCCCCATATCTCTGGGAACATTACATTTCCTCTTTGGGAGCCTCATTTCCCTCTTTTACAAAATGAGAATTAAAATACCCTAATTTTAGCCAGCAATGAGATGAGATTATGCACAGTATCAGTTATTGGCACTTGAACTCTTAGATATGTGTCCTCTAACACTTCTTGCTTACTTGAAAAAGATATAAAGCTTATCATTTGTAATCTTGCATGCTTACCTTTAAAAATTCTAATTCTGTCTCTTTTTCAGAAGCTCCCACATAGGTATTATGCAATTTGGGTAACTCTTCTTTGATATAGGATAAATCAAGTTTCTCCATCACTCTGGCAGGCAAATAGTGCTCCATTCTAAAGTAAGACACACCATGAACCTAGAAAAAAGAATGTTTTCATAAGCAATTGTTTGCCTTTTATTGGAGTAAACCCTCTTCCATCTTAAAGTTCTTGCTTTGGCTAAGAGATGAAGTACTTCTATTTCTACCTCTCTCTCTGAGGAATGAGTTTTAGAAGAAATGCATCAGTCTTTCTTTTTTATTCAGTGAGATAAAATGACTGAACTGATTAGCAAGCTTGAGGAGTGTGACATTCAAGGGCCTCATATCACTCTAGTTTAGGATGAACGTTGTGAAGGATGCTGCTCCAGTGGCACAGCTTCTAGCCCCTTGCTTCCTCTTAGATCACTTTTATTTAGAAACATCAGGCTTTAAGTATACTGTGAGTTCTCCATACAGTAAGCTCTGCCAGGCTGCCAGTCCATCATGTGGAAGGCAGGAGATCCTTTTAATTTATATTTGACTAATAACCCCTGTGTCTAGTCTCCATAGGTTAGAACTTGGGAGAAGGAGTAAGTGGTAGATATTCCTAAACTCCAAAACAGGACAACTTTAAACAGGAAAAAAAAATCCTACACTTCATGATTTTATATAATTGATATACATGGAGTGCTTGGTCATTTTGAGGAACCAAAGAAGCCTCAAAAATCTTCAGGTCTAAACATCAAACACCTGAATCAGGTTTAGTCATTAACTATGTCAAAGGTAACAACACCAAACAAAAATGGTCCTGGAAAAAAACACAAATCCTACCTCTGGTTGATAATCTCCATACTCAGCCTGGAGAGCCAAGGATGCCAGCAATAAGGAAGTCTCATCATCACAGTGCATCCTTTCCTCCAAAATATCTTTTCGAAGCTGAAGGTAATACTGATGACACGTCAGAGTATGCCTAAAAAAACAAATACACACAGACATCTTGGACTTTGATTTTGAATACTGGGGTGGTTTTTATTATAGGCATGTAAGGTTAGTTTCCATGAGTTTATTATTAAGCTTATTATTAAGCTTTTAAGGCATAAGGATTAAATAAATCATGTTGAAGGAAATATTACTTTTATGATAAAGCAGACATTATCATTGATTGGAATCAAGTAATTCAGTATCAGTAAGCTAAAGGGTCAAAAGACCAGTGTCCAAAAAGAGCAAAAGAGAAACTCTTGTGTACTCACTGTATTAGACTAACATCATCCATAAAAAATTTAATTCTGAAAAACAAAGTAAAATTAACAGTGGCTTTGGTCTTTTTCTTTGGTTCTTCTTTCCATCCCTCTGGGGCCACTTTGGTTAATTTTAAGTCAGGATCAACAAAGAAATATTCATTATCTAAAACAGAATGAGAAAAATATTCAGATAAGATAAAAAAATACTTTAGTGTTTTCTTCCGATTTCTTCACTTTTTGGTCAGACTTGCATAAAAGAGTATCATATGAGAATATAAATACAAGACTGCTAAAAATGTGGCAGGGAGCTCTGAGACACTCCACTTAGATGGGAGGCAATATGGCCCACTCTTTTAAGAATGGCGGCTCTAAAGACATACAGTCCTAGATTCAACACCTGGCCACAACATTTACTATCCGTATGACACTGAATATATTATTTTACCTCTCTAGACATCAGTTTTCTTGTCTTTAAGATCAGGATAGGGGTAATTCTTGCTTTACAGCATTGTTATAAGGATCAAATGACATAATGAATAAAAACACTTGTTAAAGCACACAGTACATGGTAAACATTTAATAAATATTAGCTAGTATACTTATTATTATTGAGCTACCAGCTGAAACCTAGAAGGAATGACATTTATCATTTTATTTTTTAATGTCATTAGTTAACTGTTATTTACTCTCTACAAATAAAAGAATTATTCAATACAATTTGATTTCACCAGAATCTATAAGAAATTAAGTGTAGTATAAACAGATATTTGGATGAACTGAATCAGCTTCATGTAGACAATATTGACTGATTAGTCTAAAAGTGAAACTAGTAAAGTGATAGAACATCAGTAGGTACTAATTGACTATTTATTGTATGAGTCTACAGCATAAATTATTCATTTTTAAGGCACAATAATTCAACAAGCTATATTGAGGGAAATATTTCTTTTAGGATACAGAAGGTATTAAGAGCTTATAGAGTTTTAGGATCCTTTAACCTGTCAATTGTCATTTATGGTACTTTGTTGTCTAAGCTTTCCAAGTTAAATTTTGAGGTAAACAGGAATCTGAAATATTAAAGAGTAATTTATAAATATAATGATTTATTTAAAAAGGAGATGAATTCCAAAAGGTTTCTTACTGCTATGGCAACTCAAACTGATAAATAGGAGAGGCTTCTACTGAAGCTGTGTCTTAGACCACTGTGGTTGTGAACATCATGGGTTTAAGTGGATACAATATTTAAAAGATATGTCAAATAACTAATTTTTAGCCATCAATTGACATTTTAAAGCCACTGTGATTTTAGGATAGTGGACTAAATAAATTGATGTGGAAATTCAGAAATAAGGTCCTGCTATACATTCAGACTCATATTAGGATACTAATTTCTAGAGTATACATGTAGACCATTAACATATAAAATGGTCCCTAAAATATAATTAAAATATATTTTTATATAACCATAGCAAAAAAATAAAAAATCTTCCCAGTCAGATACAGAAGGTGCCTAACAAACATAGCTATTAAAACAATGAAAGTAGCTAGGAGAAGAAAGTGAGTTCCTAACTCACTTCTACTGACTAGTTCATTTAGTTACTAATTGTCAAAATGAGGTCAGGTATGGTAACAAACATAGGAAGTCTGCTTGTTGCTAAGTTTCTATACTGTACTCTGAATACAAAATGTCTTGGTACCTTTGAGGGTAGCTAAAGCAAACAAATGATGCTCTACTAAGCCAGTATGTGCCACAACCATATCAAACACATCTTTACATATACTTTTGGTATCACAGGTCAGTTCCAGTCTCTGCCCGTTCAGAAGCATTATGTTTACTTTCCTTCGGTTATCCTCATTCTTCCCTTTCTTAGTCTATAATTGAAAAAATAAATGGCATTTACTAAAATAAGCATTATAAGAATTTTAACTGGTGTTTAACACTACTGAAATTATTTTCTAAGAGGGACACAAACTGGTTTTATTACTTACAAGAATAGACCGTGGCAAATCCAAAGATATAAATGGTTCAATTGTCATTTTCACAAACTCAGGGCCAAAGAAATTCTGCAAATCACATAAGCAGAATCAATATTTTTTACTATTTATTCTAGTTTTTTCCTTGAAAGGAAAAATAATGTAACAATAATAAACTACATATGAAACTACAAAATCACCACATTAGAACTAGGTGATCTAAAACGAACGTTGAAGCTTTCATGAAGAGGTATACTGGAATTTACCAATAACAGAAATGGAGTATGCCTTATATTAAGTTGAAACAAGTTTTTCCCCATCTTTGTTTTCTACTATTGATGTCAAACATAATGCCTCACTTTTATACTGTTTTACAGGGTTTTCACTATTTGGCATCCCGATAGACTCAGACTCAAAAAAAAGGTCTTGAAGAAGTAATATAGAGTTATTAAGCTCATATAAGTATTTGGTTTAATATTGCTAATGCATGAAGTGATTGAACAGAATCTCATTGTCTTAGAAAGTGACATTCAGCCTAAAACAGATTGTAGGGTACATGTGCTGGCTCACAACTAATCCCAATGCCTTGGGAGGCTGAGGCAGGAGGATTGCTTGAGGCCAGGAGTTTGAGACCAACCTGGGCAACATACTTAGACCCTGTTTCTATAAAAAATAAAAAATTAGCTGGGCACTGTGGTGCATGCCTGTAGTTCAGCTACTTAGGAGGCTGAGGCCAGAGGATAACTTGTGCCCATGAGTTCCAGGCTGCTGTGAGCTATAATCACACCACTACACTCCAGCCTCACCAAGAAAGTAAGACCCTGGCTCTAAAAAAAAATTAAAAGCAAACAGACAAAAACAAAAAAAACTGGTCATAGTTAAAAGACATCTACTTTGTGCCTATATATATATATCCACCTGTAATCACTATCTTGGAACCCTGTGACACTGTACTTTTTGTTTTAAATAGTGGCAACTAGGGATAGTATCAGTCACATAGTCTCTGACCCCTGCCAATGTCCCCAGCAAGAAAATATCTCAGGAAATAAAGGACCCATGAGATGGGGAAAGTGGAGAGCAAACTCTGTATTTACTGCTTCTCAATCTATGATTTCCCTTTTCTCCTCCTATATATTCTGGGGTTTTGGCCAAGAGGGAGAACTAGTTTAGGAGACAACTTAAAACAAGTTAGACTCTGAGTGGGAGAAGGGTTGAGAAAAGACTGAAAGATTATATCTTAATGGGCAAAAGGTAGAATGAAACCAGAGCTAATCTTGAGGCCAGAGGCAAGTGGTTCGTGTGTATGTGTAGGTGTGTGCTTGAACTAATGGATATTACCAGTTTTATTTTTGTTGGTTTCTTCTTTGCATTTGGTTGTACAGCTCACTGATTGCTTGGTGTAGGAATTCTATTCAATTTAATTGAGTGTGTAACGTGACAGATACCATTTATGTAAAAGTAAAAGTTTAACATAAGGGGTTTATTAATATTCAGTGAACCAATAGGACACATTTTAAACAAGAATAGAAATAGAGTAGAAAGAATGAAAGTGGAACATAGCCGAATAGGAACAGCTCCAGTCTGCAGCTCCCAGTGTGATCAACACAGAAGACGGGTGATTTCTGCATTTCCAACTGAGGTACCTGGTTCATCTCACAGGGACTGGTTGGACAGTGGATGCAACACTCGGAGGATGAGCAGAAGCCGGGCGGGGCGTTGCCTCACCCGGGAAGCCCAAGGGATAGAGGGATTTCCCTTTCCTAGCCAAGGGAAGCTGAGACAAACTGCACCTGGAAAAATGGAACACTCCCGCCCAAATACTGCACTTTTCTCACAGTCTTAGCAACTGGCAGACCAGGAGATTTTCTCCCGTTCCTGGCTCGGCAGGTCCCACACCCATGGAGCCTTGCTCACTGCTAGTGCAGCAATCTGAGATCAACTTTCGAGGCTGCAGCCTGGTCAGTGGAGGGATGTCCGCCATTGCTGAGGCTTGAGTAAGTAAACAAAACGGCCGGGACGCTCGAACTGGGTGGAGCCCACCACAGCTCAGCAAGGCCTGCTGCCTCTATAGACTCCACCTCTGTGGGCAGGGCATAGCTGAACAAAAGGCAGCAGAAACTTCTGCAGACTTAAATGTCCCTGTCTGACAGCTCTGAAGAGAGCAGTGGTTCTCTCAGCATGGCGTTTGAGCTCCGAGAATGGGTCCCTGACCCCCATAGCCTAACTGGGAGACACCTCCCAGTAGGGGCTTATAGACACCTCATACAGTTGGGTGCCCCTCTGGGATAAAACTTCCAGAGGAAGGATCAGGCAGCAATATTTGCTGTTCTGCAGCATCCACTGGTGATACCCAGGCAAACAGGGTCTGGAGTGGACCTCCAGCAAACTCCAAAAGACCTGCAGCTGAGGGATCTGACTATTAGAAGAAAAACTAACAAACAGAAAGGAATACCATCAACATCAACAAAAAGGACATCTACACCAAACGCCATCTGTAGGTCACCAACATCAAAGACCAAAGGTAAATAAAACCACAAAGATGGGGAGAAACCAGAGCAGAAAAGCTGAAAATTCTAAAAACCAGAGTGCTTCTTCTCCTCCAAAGGATTGCAGCTCCTCACCAGCAACGGAACAAAGCTGGATGGAGAAAGACTTTGACAAGGTGACAGAAGTAGGCTTCAGAAGGTCGGTAATAACAAACTTCTCTGAGCTAAAGGAGCATGTTCAAACCCATCACAAGGAAGCTAAAAACCTTGCAAAAAGGTTAGAGGAATGGCTAACTAGAATAAACAGTGTAGAGAAGACCTTAAATGACCTGATGGAGTAGAAAACCATGGCACAAGAACTTCGTGACACATGCACAAGCTTCAATAGCTGATTTGATCAAGTAGAAGAAAGGGTATCACTGATTGAAGATCGAATTAATGAAATAAAGCGAGAAGACAAGATTAGAGAAAAAATAGTAAAAAGAAATGAACAAAGCCTCCAAGAAATATGGGAATATGTGAAAAGACCAAATCTACATCTGATTGGTGTACCTGATAGCGACAGGGAAAATGGAATCCAGTTGGAAAACACTCTGCAGGATATTATCCAGGAGAACTTCTCCAACCTAGAAAGGCAGGTCAACATTCAAATTCAGGAAATAAAGAGAACACCACAAAGATACTCCTTGAGAAGAACAATCCCAAGACACATAATTGTCAGATTCACCAAGGTTGAAATGAATGAAAAAATGTTAAGGGCAGCCAGAGAGAAAGGTTAGGTTACCCACAAAGGGAAGCCCATCAGACTGACAGCAATCTCTCGGCAGAAACCCTACAGGCCAGAAGAGAGTGGGGGCCAATATTCAACATGCTTAAAGAAAAGAATTTTCAACCGAGAATTTCATATCCAGCCAAACTAAGCTTCATAAGTGAAGGGGAAATAAAATCCTTTACAGACAAGCAAATGCTGACAGATTTTTGTTACTACCAGGCCTGCCTTACAAGAATTCCTGAAGGAAGCACTAAACGCGGATAGGAATAACCAGTACCAGCCACTGCAAAAACATGCCAAATTGTAAAGACCATCGATGCTAGGAAGAAACTGCCTCAATTAATAGGCAAAATAACCAGCTAACATCATAATGACAGGATCAAATTCACACATAACAATATTAACCTTAAATGTAAATGGGCTAAAAAGACACAAACTGGCAAATTGGATAAAGAGTCAAGACTCGTCGGTGTGCTATATTCAGGAGACCCATCTCACATGCAGAGAAACACATAGGCTCAAAATAAAGGGATGGAGGAAGATCTACCAAGCAAATGGGAAGCAAAAAAAAAAAAAAAAAAAAAAATAGCAGGGGTTGCAATCCTAGTCTCTGATGAAACAAACTGTAAACCAACAAAGATCAAAAGAGACAACGAAGGCCATTACATAATGGTAAAGGGATCAATTCAACAAGAAGAGTTAACTATCCTAAATATATATGCACCCAATACAAGAGCACTCAGATTCATAAAGGAAGTCTTTAGAGACCTACAAAGAGACTTAGACTCCCACACAATAATAATGGAAGACTTTAACACTCCACTGTCAGTATTAGACAGATAAGGAGACAGAAGGTTAACAAGGATATCCAGGACTTAAATTCAGCTCTGCAACAAGTGGACCTAATAGACATATACAGAACTCACCACCCCAAATCAACAGAATATACATTCTTCTTAGCACCACATCATACTTATTCTAAAATTGACCACATAATTGGAAGTAAAACACTACTCAGCAAATGTAAAAGAACAGAAATCACAACAAACTGTCTCTCAGACTACAGTGCAATCAAATTAGAGCTCAGGATTAAGAAACTTACTCAAAACTGCACAATTGCATGGAAACTGAACAACCTGCTCCTGAATGAGTACTGGGTATATAACGAAATGAAGGCAGAAATAAAGATGTTCTTTGAAACCAGTGAGAACAAAGAAACAACATACCAGAATCTCTGGGACACATTCAAAGCAGTGTGTAGAGGGAAATTTATAGTACTAAATGCCCACAAGAGAAAGCAGGAAAGATTTAAAATCAACACCCTAACATCACAATTAAAATAACTAGAGAAGCAAGAGCAAACAAATTCAAAAGCTAGCAGAAGGCAAGAAATAACTAAGATCAGAGCGGAACTGAAGGAGATAGAGACAGGAAAAACCCTTCAAAAAAATCAATGAATTTAGGAGCTGGTTTTTTGAAAAGATCAACAAAATTGATGGACTGCTAGCAAGATTAATAAAGAAGAAAAGAGAGAAGAATCAAATAGACAGAATAAAAAATGATAAAGGGGATATCACCATGGATCCCACAGAAATACAAACTACCATCAGGGAATACTATAAACACCTCTATGCAAATAAACTAGAAAATCTAGAAGAAATGGATGAATTCCTGGACACATACACCCTCCCAAGACTAAACCATGAAGAAGTTAAATCTCTGAATAGACCAATAACAGGCTCTGAAATTGAGGCAATAATTAATAGGCTACCAACCAAAAAAAGTCCAGGACCAGAGAGATTCACAGCCGAATTCTACCAGAGGTACAAAGAGGAGCTGGTACCATTCCTTCTGAAACTATTCCAATCAATAGAAAAAGAGGGAATCCTCCCTAACTCATTTTATGAGGTCAGCATTGTCCTGATACCAAAGCGTGGCAGAGACACAATAAAAACAGAGAATTTTAGACCAATATCCCTGATGAACATTGATGTGGAAATCCTCAATAAAATACTGGCAAACCGAATGTAGCAGCACATCAAAAAGCTTATCCACCACGATCAAGTTGGCTTCATCCCTGGGATGCAAGGCTGGTTCATCATATGCAAATCAATAAACGTAATCCAACACATAAACAGAAACAACTACAAAAACCACATGATTATCTCAATAGATGCAGAAAAGGCCTTCAACACAATTAAACAGCCCTTCATGCTAAAAACTCTTAATAAATTAGCTATTGACGGAACCTATCTCAAAATAATAAATGCTATTTACAACAAACTCACAGCCAATATCATACTAAATGGGCAAAAACTGGAAGCATTCCCTTTGAAAACTGGCACAAGACAAGGATGCCCTCTCTCACCACTCCTATTCAACATAGTGTTGGAAGTTCTGGTCAGGGCAATCAGGCAAGAGAAAGAAATAAAAGGTATTCAATTAGGAAAAGAGGAAGTCAAACTGTCCGTTTGCAGATGACATCATTGTATATTTAGAAAACCCCATCGTCTCAGCCCAAAATCTCCTTAAACTGATAAGCAACTTCAGCAAAGTCTCAGGATACAAAATCAATGTGCAAAAATCACAAACATTTCTCTACACCAATAACAGACAAACAGCAAAACCATGAGTGAATTCCCATTCACAATTACTACAAAGAAAATAAAATACCTAGGAATTCAACTTACAAGGGATATGAAGGACCTCTTCAAGCAGAACTACAAACCACTGCTCAACGAAATAAAAGAAGACAGTAACAAATGGAAGAAAATTCCACGCTCATGGATAGGAAGAATCAGTATCGTGAAAACGGCCATACTGCCCAAGGTAATTTATAGATTCAATACCATCCCCATCAGACTACCAGTGACTTTCTTCACAGAATTGGAAAAAGCTACTTTAAAGTTCATGTGGAACCAAAAAAGACCCCACATAGCCAAGACAATCCTAAGCAAAAAGAGCAAAGCTGGAGGCATCACGCTACCTGACTTCAAACTATACTACAAGGCTACAGTAACCAAAACAGCATGGTACTGGTACCAAAACAGATATATAGACCAATGGAACAGAATAGAGGCCTCAGAAATAACACCACACATCTACAACCAACTGATCTTTGACAAACCTGACAAAAACAAGAAATGTGGAAAGGATTTCCTATTTAATACATGGTGCTGGGAAAACTGGCTAGCCATATGTAGAAAGCTGAAACTGGATCCCTTCCTTACACCTTACACAAAAATTAATACATGATGGATTAAAGACTTAAATGTTAGACCTAAAGCCATAAAAATCCTAGAAGAAAACCTAGGCAATACCATTCAGGACATAGGGATGGGTAAGGACTTCATGACTAAAACACCAAAAGCAATGGCAACAAAAGCCAAAATAGACAAACAGGATCTAATTAAACTAAAGAGTGTCTGCATGGCAAAAGAAACTACCATCAGAGTGAACAGGCAACCTACAGAATGGGAGACAATTTTTGCAATCTACCCATCTGACAAAAGGCTAATATCCACAATCTACAAAGAACTTCAACAAATTTACAAGAAAAAAACAAACAACCCCATTGAAAAATAGGCAAAGGATATGAACAGACACTTCTCAAAAGAAGACATTTATGCAGCCAACAGACACATGAAAAAATGCTCATCATCACTGGTCATCAGAGAAATGCAAATCAAAACCACAATGAGATACCATCTCACACCAGTTAGAATAGCAATCATTCAAAAGTCAGGAAACAACAGATGCTGGGGAGGATGTGGAGAAATAGGAACACTTTTGCACTGTTGGTGGGAGCGTAAAGTAGTTCAACCTTTGTGGAAGACAGTGTGGCGATTACTCAAGAATCTAGAACTAGAAACACCATTCGACCCAGCGATCCTGTTACTGGGTATATACCCAAAGGATTATAAATCATGCTACTATTAAGACACATGCACACGTATGTTTATTGCGGCACTATTCACAATAGCAAAGACTTGGAACCAACCCAAATGTCCAACTAGATAAAGAAAATGTGCACATATACACCATGGAATACTATGCAGCTATAAAAAAGGATGAGTTAATGCTCTTTGCACAGACATGGATGAAGCTGGAAACCATTATTCTCAGGGAACTATCACAAGGACAGAAAACCAAACACCACATGTTCTCACTCATAGGTGGGAACTGAACAATAAGAACACATGGACACAGGGCGGGGAACATCACACACCAGGTCCTGTTGGGGGGTGGGGGGCTGGGGGAGGGATAGCATTAGGAGAAACACCTAATGTAAATGATGAGTTGATGGGTGCAGAAAACCAACATGGCACATGTATACCTACGTAACAAACCTGCATGTTGTTCACATGTACCCTAGAACTTAAAGTATAATAATAATAAAAAAAGAATGAAAGTGTTCTGCCATGGGAAACACAGAATATAATAAAGATCAACTATGGCAACAGGGCATGAAGAAGTTAAGATGTGTCTGCACCAAAAGAAAAAAAAATCCTAAAAATTTTTGTTGCGGGAAAGAATATTAATTCAAACTGTACCTCCAAACCCCATTACCCTTTTCAGCCTCAAAAATATAACCTCCAGCTCTTTTTGGAAAAAATACTAGGTAGTCTTTTAATGACCAGTAGTTCAAATTATCTAATCACTGACACAGAATATCTCTGACGAAGAAATGTTTGGTTTGAAATAGCTAGAAATTGACTGCCTAAAAAAGGAAACAGGTTTTTAGCAAGATGACATATAACAGTGGCATGCTATAAAGGTACGATCTATAATTTATGAATTGTGAATGAACCAAAGTCTAGCTTAGCTCTTTAAAACTATGGTTTAGGAAAAAGGGGTGTATATGTACGTGCAGTTTGTGCTGCTCACTGAATTATTATATTGGAAGCCCACACTATATTATATGACATCCTGCCTATTACTTAGTTTTGATGTAGATATTGGTAATAATGAATTGATGAAGCCTTATTGAGTTTCTTCCTTTTACCTGAAATATGTTCAGTTATATTTTATTGGAATCTAAAAACTTTAAAAATTGGATAGTGTTTTATAAACTACAATCCAATTCCACATTTTAAAAATTAGCACAATGAGGAATAAAGAGGTTTTAAAATTTACATAAAGTCATATAACAGCATCATAAGGAATAGAATACATGTCTTCCAATTTGTAGTTCAATGCAATTTTCACCACCCAACAGTTTTTTCTCCTTAGAATATTGTGAAGGAAATTTGAATTCTATTAATTTCAGAGCATACAAATGTGCTTTTAAGATAATTCTCTGAAGCAAAGAACAAAAAATGAAAACAGTATAGGGTAATATAATTTCTTAGTACAGAACTAAAAAGAAAAAAATCATTCTAGATTTTACCAGGTTTACTATTATTTATTTTGCTTTTGAAGAATTATTTTAAACTAACATTACAAATGAAACACTGCTTCACCTTTCAAGTTGGTGATAGTAAAAAAGAATGATAATATCCAGAATAGGTAAGAATATGAAGAAACAGGCATGATCATAGGAAGCAAAAACTGGCACAAACTTTTGGAAGGGTAATTTGACAATATCTTTTTTGGAAGGGTAATTTGACAATGTATCAAATGTCTTAAACGGTGTCTGCCTTTGACTTGGCTATTTTACTTGGAGAAAGTTATCTGCAATGAGTTAGCTACAGGGATGTTCATTAAGGCAGTGGTCCCCGAACTTTTTGGCACCAGGGACAGGTTTTGTGGAAGAAAATTTTTCCACAGACAGGTAGGAGGGGATGGTTTTGCGATGAAACTGTTCCACCTCAGATCATCAGGCATTAGATTCTCATAAGGAACATGCAACGCAGTTCACAACAGGGTTCATGCTCCTATGAGAATCTAGTGCTGTTGCTGATCTGACAGGAGGTGGAGCTCAGGTGGCAATGCTAGCTCCTTGCTCACCTCCTGCTGTGACCAGGCCATGGACCAATGCTGGCCTGTGGAGCCCTGCTTTAGAGCATTACTTTCAACAGCTAATTAGAAACATTGAAAATGTCCAATAATTGGAACTGACTAAAGAAATTACAGTACACAGTAAAGTCACATAATAAAGTATAACACTAACAATAATATAGAAGTTGTAAAATGTTTAAGATATTTTACATGAGAAAAGAACTGTTGATTTTATGTTTATAAAAATATATTGTCATAGGTTGAAAGAAAAATACATCAACTAGAAGAACAGACACATAAAAATATCCATCTACAAGATACAAGATACAGACTTGGTCTTTCCTGTCTTTGGATACTGTAAATGTGAGGATATGATATTTGGAGCTAATGGAGTCCTCTTTTAACCAGAAAGTGAATTATTACTAAAGTTCTGAGAATCACAGAGCAGCAAGATGAAATGCACTTGATAACATTCTTGAACTTTGGAACTAACCTTGAACTTTCCATGTCTGATCTTCTCAATATATGGAATAACAAATTTCTTAATATGAAAAAATAATCCCTACCATAACGAAGAGAGCCAGTTAACTTGAAGGATTATGAATATACTTCTAAAGTATATAGTTAGGACACTCTAAATTCATCTAAGTTATTTTTTAGATAAAATAACGAAAATAGCTAAATGTTTATTTTAAAATCAACCCAAAAGATATTTAATCCCAGTGGAAATGAATATGGGATTTCAGTTTCATCTACAGGTAACTTTAGGTGGATACCTGTAGCAATTTTTAAAAGTACTTTGCCCAAGAGTTCCCTGTGAGAGCAGGTTTAGATGTGTAGTAACCTGAGAATCAACTTACCCTCAGTTTTCTTTGAGTCATGGCCGTTTCTAGGGCAATTTCTCTTAATGGATCCCTGGTGATGTCAAGCATGGACGCTTTGATTGTGTCTCCTGGATATAGGCTCAACCGAGACTGTCTAAGGGCCATTTTGGCTTGTAGCTGCATCAGTTCTTCTTCTTGCCGTTTTAGCATGATCTCCTGGTTAATTAAGTTGCCTTCAAAGGGTGTTTCATATTGTCTGCTATATAGAAAAGAGGAGACAGCTGAGGATTGGGAGGAAAACAAAGGCTAATCAAGCAAACTTCATTTTAAGTAAGGCTGCAAGAGTTTAAACAAATTTTATTTTCCCATCTCAGAAGAATCTTTGCATTACACAGTATGGTATGAAGAAATATATAGGCAGGGCGTGGTGGCTCATGCCTGCAATCCCAGCACTTTGGGAGGTGAAGGCGGTTGGATCGCTTGAGTCTAGGAGTTCGAGACTAGCCTGGGCAACATGGTGAAACCTTGTCTCTACAAAAAAATACAAGAGATTAGCTGGCCATGGTGGCACACACCTGTAGTCCTGGCTACTCAGGAGGCTGAGGCGTAGAATTGATTGAGCCTAGGGGTAAAGGGGTTGAGGCTGCAGTGAGCTAGGATCGTACTACTGCACTCCACCCTGGGTGACAGAAGAGAAGAGAGGAGAGGAAAGGAGAAAAGAGGGGAAGGGGGGAGGGGGGAAGGGAAGGAAATACATATTTGATCTTTGTCCCCAGTTCCTGACAAAGAGCTCCTAAAACCCTTGAAGTCTCTTGGGTGTTAGGAGCCTTTTGTTCTAGTAATGAAACTCTGATCATACTACCTATATAAAACAGAATTTGGACATTACTCCCTGCTCTCTCTATCCCCTTAAGTAGCTTTATTTTTCTTCAAGGCACCATCATTATATGGCAGTATATTATTTACTTGCTTTTTCATGGTTTATTGGCTATCTCTCATTTCCCTCAAGGGACTTTCTGTGTTGTTCACAACTCTATCTCCAGTATCTGAAAACGCCTAGTACATGGCAGGTGCTCAATGATTACCTGTAAAGTCAATAACTGAATGTAATTTTATGGCCCTCTCTCACTTAAGGGGAGGGTCAAAGATAATAATAAGACCTTGAATCCACACATTTAAACTCAAACCTGTTATTTTCATAAAATATTACAGTCTTTTAGCTATAATTATTTTACATCAGAGCTACTAAAAGGTAGCAAAAATAATTATCATTGTTATCTCTCCAAATATGTTATCTAACCAAAACTTCTATAAAAACTGAAAAGTTTGAGACAAAAATCAAAAACAAAAACAACTCTGTTTGGAGTCAGAAACAAAGGTTACCTCAACAAGCAGAGAGGCACAGAAGCAGTGGGAATGTACTATGTATAAACTTACTTCAAAAGCTAATACATAAAAAGGCTTAGAAATTCTCTTTGGAAACCACTTTGAATGCCCTTTTTGGTCACTGAAAGACACTTTTGATAGCTCAGTATAAAAAAATTACTCATTCTGCTGCATCTGACTCATAATTTCCTGTTAATCTCCCCCTACCCCACTATGATACAAATCAATAGCACTCTCTGGATCTGTTTTGCCATTTTATTCTAGCTAAAGGGAATGGCAACTTTTGTCAAGAAGCATGCAACATGTACAAATACAGCACTATTTATAGATTTTACAAATGTGTGACTTAAAGAAGAAAACAAGACTCCTGATTATGTACCAGCATGTTAAGGATATTATCAGAGTGTGTTCTGCAAGCGAATAGGAATTTGGACAGTATTTTAAGCTAATGTGTATTTAAGTGGGCAGAAAAAAGATAGAACTAGTTAAAAGAAATAGAGTTTAGCAACTTAATATTAGACAATACATACATACAGCTAACAATCTACTTCCTGAAATATTTTTCTTTCACCTCAACCTATATCTAACTCAGATGCTATGAACACCACATGGGCTTTTTCTCCCCATGAAGTATGAAAAAAAAAGACAGTTTACCCCTTAAACACAGATTTGACAAATATGGTGGCCTTAATGTTTCCTTAAATAAAATCTGGAAACAATCAAAATTAGGATTCTCTCATAACCTTGACAATTTTGAGGTTCCTTATCAAGAAAATTAACATAAGGCTCCCAAAATGATTTAATTTTGCTTGAATGAATATGTTTTAAAATTTAAAAATCCAAACCAAATTGGCTATGTTAACACATATCCCAACGCTTCTTCATGTGTTATCTATATTTCGGTTGTTTATATTAAAAGCAAGAGTTTTCAATTGGCTAAAGTGGGCATAACAGTAACTATTCATAGGTTCCAAATTAGATGCATAGAGAAAAGTCACTTCTAAAACACATTCTCCCTCAATTCAACACTGAGCTTAGTGCAATTCAATATTGGCTTCCTATTGTTGTTCATCCCCACATGCTTTTGCTTCATTAGAAAAACAGAGTAAACAGACAACCTACAAAATGGGAGAAAATATTTGCAAACTATGCAAACTATGCATCTGACAAAGGTCTAATAGCCAGCATCTATAGGGAACTTAAATGTACAAAAGAAAAACAAACAACTCCATTAAAAAGTGGGCAAAGCACATGAAAGACACCCTCAAAAGAAGATATACATGCAGCCTACAAGCATTGAAAAAAGCTTCATATCACTGATCATTACAGAAATGCAAATCAGAACCACAATGAGATACCATCTCACACCAGTCAGAATGGCTATTATTAAAAAGTAAAAAAATAACAGATGCTGGCGAGGTTGCAGAGAAAAGGGAACATTTACACACTGTTGGGAGAGCAAATTAGTGCAATCATTGTGGAAAACGATATGGAGATTCCTCAAAGAGCTAAAAGCAGAACTACCATTAGACCCAGCAATCCCATTACTGGGTATATACCCATAGGAATATAAATCATTCTACCATAAAGACACGTACACACGAATGTTCACTGCAGCACTATTTACAACAGCAAAGACATGGAATCAACCTAAATGTTCATGAATGACAGATTGTATAAAGAAAATGTGGTACATATACACAATGGAATACTATACAGCCATAAAAAAGAATGAGATCATGTCTTCTGTGGGAACATGGATAGAGCTGGAGGCTATTATCCTTAGCAAACTAATGCAGGAACAGAAAACCAAATACCACATGTTCTCACTTGTAAGTGGGAGCTAAATGAGAAGAACTTCCGAACACAAAGAAGGAAACAACTGATACTGGGGTCTACTTGAGTGGGGAGAGTGGGAGGAGGGAGAGGAACAAATAAGATAACTGTTGGGTACTGGGCTTAATACCTGCTTGACAAAATAGTATGTATACAAACCCCTGTCACACGTGTTTATATAACAAACCTTCACACGTACCCCCAAACCGAAAATAAATGTCAAAAAAACAAAAAAAAAAAAAAGAAAAGAGTGTAACGTAAAGCATAGATCTTTGTTTCCTACCTCTTTGTTCAAAAGTATCAAAATGGGGTCATCACAAGGACACAGTAATATAAAATGCTATTATGCAAATATAGATTGCTTTAGGTAAATGAATACTTACTGGAGTTTTCCTCAAAGAAAAAAATTATAGACTATTTTAAAAAGTACAAGAAACAAAAGAAACAACTTTAATTAAAAGTGGACCTTTAGGCCAGGCGCAGTGGCTCCCACCTGTAATCCCAGCACTTTGGGAGGCTGAGGTGGGTGGATAACTTGAGATCAGGAGTTCAAGACCAGCCCGGCCAAAATGGTGAAACCCCACCTCTACTAAAAATACAAAAGTTAGCCGGGCATGGTGGCAGGTGCCTGCAATCCCAGCTACTTGAGAGGCTGAGGCAGGAGAACTGCTTGAACCTGGGAGGCAGAGGTTGCAGTGAGCTGAGATAGCGCCACTGCATTCCAGTCTGGGCAGCAAAGTGAGACTCTGTCTCAAAAAAAAAAAAAAAAAAAAAGTGGACCATTAACTAAAGAATAATTTTAGTGTAAAGTATTTAATTACATAGACTCTAAACTGTGAATAGTCTGTTTTAATCACATGGCTAGGGTTACCTGATCTATTAATAGTTTACAGGTGTGAAACAGTATCTGGCAGAATTAATTAGCTAAGGGGCAAGTTTCTGTTTATTTCTAAATGATTCTTTTTTATTTGGTGGCACCTGAATTAAACAAACTGAAATACAGAATTAGAAAGGATTCCCACATTTTAGAAGTAAATTCTAAAGCAACCTCTGGTTCTCTAATATATTACAAATTTGAAATTAATGCTTAGCATTAACTACATCTTTTGTTCATGTAAGGGACCTGGGCATAGACGACAAAGACACACATCACTACTGACTTGACACCTTTCAGTTTAAACAACATAAATCAACACACAGCTATAATACCACCATCCTAAGTTGAGCACAAACATAATACTAACACCTTATAAGAAATTCACTAAGTATGTCAGTATAAAAATGAACTCTAAATAGCCTAAATCAGGCTTTAAAAAAAATACCACATAACCTCTTTTAACCTAGGAAAGATACAGTGATAATTAACTTTTTACATAATAGGTTACTTAGTAGTAACCTACTCACTATTCATTCAACAAATAAATACTCACTGAAAGCTTGCTGGCTCAGACTATTCCAACCTTTCAAGAAAGGTATCTTAGAAATCAAGGTTTACTATCTTCTCACAGATTTTTAATCCCATGCCTTCACCTTCCTGTTATTTTATATTCATATGGATAATTTAAAAAATCAAGCACAACTATAAATAATTAGAGCCAATCGTGATTTTAAAAGATTCCAATACTTTGTCTTTCATATAATTGATGAATTTCTGATAACTTTTATAAAAACAAAGAGAGCTAGGGGAAAGGAAGAGAAAAGGAAAATGCAAAAAATAAAGGAAAAAGGATAGTAAAAAAGCAAATTCTACTTGATTTACACCTGTAATCCCAGCACTTTGGGAGGCTGAGGCGGGTGGATCACTTGAGGTCAGGAGTTCGATACCAGCCTGGCCAATATGGTGAAACCCCGTCTCTACTAAAAATTCAAAAATTAGCCAGGCGCATTGGCGCGTACCTGTAATCCCAGCTACTCGGGAGACTGAGGCAGGAGAATTGCGTGAACCCGGGAGAAGGAGGTTGCAGTGAGCCGAGATTGCACCACTGCACTCCAGGTTAGGTGACAGAGAGAGCCTCCATCTCAAAAAAAAAAAAAATTCCATTTAATTCAAATAAAAAACAAACACTGGTCACTGGAAATGTATCATCACTACTTTTTCATGACATACCTTGGTCTCTGTGACTGGCCTTGACTTAAGGTTTCATCTACCCCTGGAAGACCACTGCTGGATTCAAACCTCTTTGAGGCTTCACTTCTTCTCACTAATTATGAATGAAAAAGAAATAATGGCACAGGTGATAGAAACATGAGAGTAATTTCATTTAAAACTCAAACACTTAGCAGACATAAGAGTTGTACAAATCTAATCCACAGAACAAAATTAATGACATAATGTTACTAAACTCTTTTGAGGTAAATCATGTTACTTTTAAAGACAATGAATTATTTATCTCTGTAATGAAAAGGACTACATCGTTATTTGAAGAAACTGCTATTTAGTTTCTATAATACCACTGAGTAACCAGCAGCTTTTTTAAATTTTGCAATTTTATATAGTATTATTCTGACAATTTATATTAATATTTCAACACTATTGAAAATAATAATAATTGTGGTTTCTTAAAAACGGTTTGCTTGTTTCAGATGCCTCCTACCTTGTCTGAAATCTGATTCAGAGGAAATAATAGATGGACTTTCACTGGAGGTACTAAAGACATCACCATGGTAAGTTTTGTATCTTCGAACTGGTTCTAGAAGGATTAACACAAAAAGATTAGAAAGCAAACTCATTAGCTCTTCCACATAAATCAAAATATTAATTTTAATCTTGCGGGACTAAAACATTTTATACATTGCTTTAAATTTACCAGTTGCTGGAGTGTATTCAAATAATGGGTTCCAATTTTTGAGTTGGTTTAGTATACTGGTTATGAGCACGGACTCTGGAGCCAGACTGCCTCAGTTTGAATCAGTTCCACCACTTTCTAGTGTGTGACCTTAGGAAAGTAATTTAATTTCCCCATGACTCTTCTTTTAATTCAGCCAAAAAGGGGGCATAATAATAGTGCACATCGCATAAGGTTGTGAGAATTAAATGAATTAACATACACGAAGCTTTTAGAGCACACACTATGTAAGCATCATTATCACAGTTTTTGAATGTTTACTATGTATAATTCTCTGTTAGATTCTATAAGGAATAGACAATCTAAAGACACAACAATCTCAAAGAATTTAAAATGTGGAAGATAAGACAAGTACCCCAATATTGACACAGAATGCTTAGTTCCACCAGAATAAGATAAGCATTTGGAAGGGGGTACTGTGTAGGTTTGTGCAGAGTGTGCACTGTACAAGGGGGCCGAGCCCAGGGGCAAGTGTGGACTAAAATCTAAATCCTACCTTCTAAGTATTTCTGAACCATCCCCTCTTCTTCAGCCGTATTGTTTCTATCACTGAGCACTATTCATGTCACTCTTGAACTACTACGTGTCTCCTAAATCCCCTTTCTGCAGTTTTGCTCCTTGACGTAATTCACATTATAGAAAGTTAACTTCCCAGAAATGAAAATCTGAGCTATTTCTTAAAATCCTTGAAACTAGTCTTCAACATACAGTTTAAAAAAAATTCTTAGCTTGGTATTCAAAGCCTTTTATAAGCTGATCCTCAACTAGATTTATTTTATTTTTTAGAGACAGGGTCTCACTCTGTTGCCTAGGCTGGAGTGTAGTGGTGCAGTCATAGCTTACTGCAGTGCTGGACTCCTGGGCTCAAGCTATCTTCTCGTCTCAGCCTCCCAAGTAGCTGGGACTAGAAGCATGTGCCACCACACCTGGCTCCCAACTACATTTATAGCAGTGTCTCTTTATATTTTGAAGTCACAGATTCATTTGTGAGAATTGGGCAAAGTATATATATGTACACACACACACAATGTATAAAAGACACACATACATATATATATAATCAAAGTTTTGAGGAGTGAGAACACATACTCACACACATATTTTTTCCATCTCCTATATATACATATATATACACACACATGTATATACACACACATACACACAAACACAACAATTTAAATATAAATTTAAAAACTCAATTCAGGTAAAAGCCTTATCTCCATCCACTTCCCTAAACGAATTCTGTACCTGTGTTACTAAATTTGCAGATAATCAAAAGCATATTAACTTTTAGCTACCTTTCTGAAGGATACTTTCTGTTAGAAACACCGCTCTTCCCCTTCTTCTTTACCTGAATATCTTTTTTTCCTTAACCTTTAAAAGAAGCCTCTTTCTACCTAAAAGCTTCTATGACCACACAAAGGCTGAGTTAGGCATTACTCCTCTTGCTTTCACGTTGCCTCATGCTTAATTGCAACTCTTACACTACTTTGTAGTTCTCCACTTGTTTCCTCAACTAAATTATAAGTTCTCTGAGAAAAAGAATGTTGTCTTTTTTAGATGTACTTCTAGTATCTAGTCTAGCAAGTACCTGGTACATAACAAGCACAAAATAAATATTTTCTGAGTGAATAAATGTATATAAGTGGTATATAAAGGTCACTGGTGACCTTTAAGACAACTATTTTCATTGCATGAACAGGTCAGAGGCCAAATCAGAGAGGGTTAAAGAAGGACTAGATGGTAAGAATTTGAGAAAATGAGTATCCAGTATTCTTTCAAGAATTTTGAGGATTTGAGAAAGAAAAAAAGGTTAAAAAAATTTTTTCCGCCACAGAGGAATGTCTGTGCTTGATTTCAGGTGGTGGATAATAAGCCCATTGAGTGGGAGAGACTGAAGTTGCAAATGGTAGTGCAAAAAACTGATTAAAAAAATGTTTTGAAGGAAACAGGAGATGGAAAAAAGAACACATGTGGGATGAGTAGACTGGCAAGGAGGAAAAATCGTTCCTTCTTAAAAGAGTTAACTAACAGACAAGGGAAAAGGTGAAAATACAGAGGCAATCCCAAGATATTCATATCATTAACGTTGCCTGGAAATAAAAAGTCAATCACCTCTTGGGAGCCTGTTTGGCTGAGGCTTGAGAAGATTAAAGAAATTCTGCCATGAACAATGTTGATAAAAGTCAGCAAAAAGTACATGAAAACTTTCATGTAGCCATGAAGATGTAGGGTAGGCTAGAATACCTAAATTTTAGTGGAACCAATCAGAATTTTCTTTTGTCTTTTTTTTTGACACTGAAGAAAGGAGACCCTGGGAAGTATCTAAAACTGGGGAGTGACACGAAGTGCACAGCAGTAGAGAATCAAGGTGGGTGAGGAATTCTTTTTTGCTAGTCTGCAAACCTGAGGACAGTCTTCATTCACATGATGAATTATTCCTTATGTTAGAAGGTGTTTAATAGAGATTCTTAACAGAAAAAGAATAATAAGTGAAATAGTTAAATGGTACTATAGAAACCAGGTTTGTGGAACCAGAACAGGGATGATGAACTGGAAATTGAGAGTTCATGCCCCAAGAAAGGATAAGAGTCATGTTGAGACTAAGCTTTAAATAAATGCGAGAAGAAGTATAGACGACTAGCCACAGACTCCATGGACAGAAAGTTCTGCACTGTTTCTAGGATGATGTTTACTTGGAGAACTAGGAATAATACTGCATACTTGACTTTGTCTGGCTTTGTGTATGGTGAACAGAAATATTAATAATACTACCATTGAGTTTTAGAATAGAAAAATCAAGGTATTTACTAGTACTTTTTTTTTTTCTAAATGATTGCATCCTACCACAGGAAAGTCTTATGGTAAAATAAACAATTTAAAATAATCCTCTGGCTCATTATGAATGTAATTTGAATGGACTGTAGAAGATGGAAAACAATAATTTTATTTAATACTAATTTAAATTGAGTGAATATAATACATTATATGCAAGTTATATTTTTACTTAAGAGGAACTGCTATTTTCAAGGAACACCAAAGTACATTTGTTTTATTGTTACAGAATCCTCATGCTAAATTTTTAAGAGACTTTTCCAAAAAAACTTAACCAAATTGCAAACCCGGAATTGCAACATACAGGACAATAAGACCAATAATGCCATGGATAAGAACCAAATCTAAACAGGCAGTATGGTTTTAACATCTTACAGAGAAAAGTAGAAGTCACAATAAACCTATTCAATAAAATGAGTAAAGAACTTTTAGTCACTTGGATGTTATGCCTTGTTACAATTTCACACCCCATATTAAGCAATAAATGAATTTATTGTTTCACAACTATTTTTGCAAAGTGGCTGTAAGATCATAAATAAATTTTAATCTGAATTTCCATTCTTTGGTGGTACTTTATAATTGTTCTTATATTGTTTCGCATATCCATATTTCCTCACCCTTGCTACTACCCTATGTTTTATTTTCTTTTTTCTTCAGTTTATTCTAACACTACTGATAAACTTTTTTCAATCTCTGGGTTCCTTCTGTAAACAAACAAATGCAACTTTGACTAACCACTCTTAAAAACATAATAAATCATTTTCTCTTCATGAACTATTGGTCTGTAAATGTTTTCAGTAATACACCTTTGGGGAGGAGGTTATTACCTTATGATACTTTACTGCTTTATAGTAATAGAGCACTGGTACTCCAAAACGCAAATAGGATAACTTGCTTTGCCTACTAGGGGTAGAAAGACTTTTTTTTTTTCCTTCAAATACTGGGGTAGGGGTGGGTGTGTCTATGTTAACTGAAGTAGTAAGAATCTTTTTTGTGAGCTTCTTGTGTTCTGAAGTGTGTCTTGGAAAATTTATGAATAATAACTTTAATGTTTTCAGGTGTTGTTATAAAATTACATGTTCTTTACCAACAGAATCTTGCGGTGGTATATATGGAGGGGCACATTTTCCATGTTTACAGGTCATCTGAGCGGAAGCATTTCTTGGTTCTCTGAGATGACCTGCACATAAAGGTATCTAGTAGGCACTAACCAGATAGAAGTGGTTTTCTTCCTCTGTTCTGGTCTGTTGAAGAGAGGTAATATCTAATTGTCAATGAGGTATGTTAACATTATTAACTATTTTTCTTTTTAGAGGATTCAGACACACAAACATGTTTTCTATTTTTGAGTGTATAATTCCAGCACTTTAGATTCGATACAGATCCCAGGAATGTGGTATTAATCGGGTGATTTTCAAAAAATTGTTTATTATGGAAACTTCCAAACAGACACAAAAATAAAGAGTATAATGAATCTTCATGTACACATTTCCCAGTACCAACAAAACCTGGCTGGTATTTTAACTAGAATGTATCAGACTATTTTTTTTTTAAACCAAAAAGATGCTTCTACACACTTATAGAATATTACAAAGTTTTCTGAATGCCAAAATTCTTGAATCATGTGCAATGGACCTATTAGGATAACCAATACACATTTTATAAAATGCATATGTAGCCACCTTCATTGCAATGTTATAACTGTAATGGTAAAATTTTAAGCTTTCACCATTACAGGTGTCAGACTGAATTTATTTGCCTTTTGTGGGGCTGAAAATTAGTCTCAATATCTAATTTGCTGGTTTGCAAATTTCTTTTCTCAGCTAGTAAATATCTAAGTGAAGCCTACAATGTAAAAATTAGTGTACTAGGGTCCATTTAGAATCATAATTATTCCTTATTTTACTAGACAATTTCCTTCTTTTTGACTTCCTCTGAGTACTTCAGTTTTCAGTTACAGAAAATGAAGTTTCAGCAAAAAATCACAGTGTTAGAAATATTAATGAGAAGAAAAGAGTGAATGGGAGAGTAAAATCAGCCTAGTATTATCACCAAATGTGATGTCACCAAAAAAGAAGTACCAAATAGGGTGTGTGTAAATAAATGTACATAAACACGTAAAACTTGTATCAATATATTCTCTCCAAAACCATTTTGCAGAATAGTCATGAAAGAATGAAAATAATAAGGACTAATGAAGAATGGCTTAAAGAATTAAGATTTGGGCCATCATGTTGGGTTACGCCTGTAATCCCAGCACTTTGGGAGGCTGAGGCAGGTGGATTGATCGAGCCCAGGAGTTTGAGACCAGCCTACTTACCTACCTACCTATTTATAGGCCATTTTATATTTCCTTGCCTTTATTCACACAGCAATCTGCCTTAAGACTCAAAGCAACATGGTGAAACCCCATCTCTCAAAAAAAAAAAAGCAATAATTAACCAGGCGTGGTGGCACACGCTTGTAGTCCTACATACTTGAGAGGCTGAGGTGAGAGAATTACTTGAGCCCAGGAGGCAGAGGTTGCAGTGAGCTAAGACGATGCCACTGCACTCTAGCCTAGGAGACAGAGCGAGACCCTGTCTCAAAAAAAACCAAAAAAACAAAGAATTAAGATTTGTACAGAAGTCTAGTTATACAGATTCTATAATCATTAGAAGATATTCTTTCATCTCTAGTACTATTTTACCATAATTAAGAGTATACTATTTTTTGTCAGAATGAGGTATAAAAACTTAACAAATATCTTACTAGCTTTTATCTGTAATCTTATCCTCTGAATAAAATTCACAGTGACTCTATTATATTGATGCCATTTATACAGCAACAATGAAAAGCAGTTTTTCAACAGGCAATTGTGTTTTGCCAGAAGTTCTTGACAACTAAAAGTCTCAATTTCTACCACCACTTAACACAATTAGCACTTTTACCATATAAAGTTGTGGCATGTGACCATGTACACTATACTTTAAATGTTTAGGAGATCAAACTTGGATTATGAAGATCTGCATAATATTCTGGCCTTATATAAAGCTATTTCAAATGAAACATTAAAGTCTACAATTTTCACATTAAAATGAATCTAAGCCAACACAAATTGTAATCTAGAAACACCATTTACAAGTGACACATATTCAAGCTCAGACAAGTAATATGCAGAAAGTGAGACTCAGCCAACTGCAACAAGAATTAAACAATCACTTTTACCTTGACATTTCTTTACCTTTAATACATGACCCAAATTACAGATACAAGTTTCGAAGAGAAATAAAATGACTGCTTTTGTAGTGCAGAAGTATAAAACATTTTTAAAATCTTACATTTTTAAGGATATGGGTCCTAACAAAATATTTCAATTTTCAAATAAAGCAGAGAAACACAGTAACAATATTATGTATTCATATATTAAGTGTTCTATGCTTCCTTTATGGGAGAATAATTTTGGGAGATTAGTGACTGTACCTTTTGTGTTTACTACTCTACTGTATTCCATATTACACCACATTGCAATCAATAGAATATGTACTAAAATCCCTTGAGAGCTAGACATAATGAATAAAATTTTTAACCTGGGTGAACAAAGCTCATACAAGTGTGAATGTATGTAAGTAAAGAAGGATATATGCAGAAGTGCTCTGTAAACTGTTAGTCACTCTATAGATCTAAAATATATGCAGAGTAGGGATATCAAAAAGAATGAACAGTTTCCACCTCCTTCTATGGGGGTTTTGTGTGATATAGTAGCCACATAGCTGGGCTGTGATGTCGGCTAGGCTCACTGTATCACTCTTTCAGAATCTTCAAGGATTCACTTGTTATGACTTCACTGTCCTTTTCAAAACTTTCAAAGAGTACAGAGTTCAATAGGAAATCAATTACATTCTCTGTTGGTTGTTCAGGTTATATGTGAAAAGTGTGTGAGTTTACTCTTATGAATTGGACAAAAAGGAGGAAGAGGAGGTGTGATTTCTCCTCACTATATGTATAACTTGCCAGAGAATATTGTTGTAACCCATTATCTGAAATAGCACCACTGCATATATTAAAATTCTTTAATAGCCACATTGTAATATTCCATTTATATTAACAAACACTTACTGAGTACCTATTATATGTCAGGTGTAGTGGCAGATGCTAAGGATACAGCTATGAATTAGACCAGGCCAAATTTTCGAGGTCTGTAGGAGGAAAGACAAGCTCCTGAAAAGCAATAATTTCAATGAAAAACAGCCCATCATCATCCTAAACTGGGGAGGTGAGAGAAAGATTCCTGAAACATCAATGTCTGAAAGCTTTGAGTCTTAAGGCAGATTGCTGTGTGATAAAGGCAAGGAAATATAAAATGGCCTATAAATAGGTAGATAGGTAAGTAGGTAGGTAGATCTATCAATCAATCATCTATCTATCTACCCATCCATCCACACAAGTGTGTGTGTGTGTATGTATTTCTTTTTCTCTACATACACACAAATTCAGAGCTGAGGAGGCAAGGAGGGAGGAAAAGAATGTAAGAGGGGGGGGGGGTAAGTGTATCCAGCACTTGGGAGGGGGGGGGATGGTCAGGGATGAGATCTGGCTAACAGGGTGAAACCCGTCTAAAAAAAAAAAATTAGCCGGGGTGGGGGGCCTGTAGCCATCGGGAGGCTGAGGCAGGAGATGGCATGAACGGAGGCGAGCTTGAGTGAGCAAGATCGGCCACTGCATCCAGCTGGGGACAGAGCAAGACTCTGTCTCAAAAAAAAAAAAAAAAAAAAAAAAAGAATGTTAAAAAAAAAAAAAAAAAAAAAAAAAAAAAAAGAATGTAAGAGAGTAAGAAAGAACGGAGTGGGGAGGAGAGAAAGAAAAAGGGAGGGAGGGAGGCAGGGAGAAAGAGAGAATGATAGTGTGAGGTGTGAGATGGGAAATGCTAAAAGATGAGACGAGAGATATAATCATGGGGAAGCTTAAGTATGATGATCCAAGGAGCTAGAATTTTATCTTGTTCAGGTGATGGAACATTGGTAAATGGCTGATAGCAGAGAATAAAGGTATTCAAACTTGCACGGCAGAGAGACAAATGGAGAGACAAGGGTACTGCGATGAAATAAGGAAACACTTAAGTTTAAAATTGCCGGGTCTTAAAAAATGTGATGATTCCTATTGTTAGTAAGATCCATTTTCAATCTTTCTTAAGACATATAAATCCGTCCTTAGACAGTGGCTATGTCAAAGCCAAACTGGGTCTATGTGAACCATGCTATGAGTAGATTTAAATTAGGTCTCTCATTTCCAATAAAGGAACATATTATTTCTGTGAACTCTGATCTCACATTATCATGAATACAGACATTGGAAAGTCTGTATTGGTTTGACCTTTAATTTTCCCTAGTATTTAAAAATGTAATTTTATTTTTCCACTTGGATAAACCGAAAGAAGAGAAGTAAATATATATTCTCAGTTGTATTCTTAAACTAAATAACGATTTATTGCTCACCTTCTCCCAAATGGTTCTAAAGCCACTCTTTCCTCAACTGAGTGTTGGTATTTTATACTGACCTAATATCATATAGGAATAGTCTAAAGCTGCACTGTCCAATATGGTGACTACTAGCCACATGTAACTATGTAAGTTTAAATAAAATATTCAGTTCCTCAGTTGTACTACCTACATTGCAAGTGCTCCATAGTCACATGTAGCTAGTAGCTACTGAGTTGGACTGTGCAGATATAGAATATTTCCTCCACTGAAGAAATTCTGTTGGACAATACTGGTCTAAATTACAAATCTCTTTAAAATCCAGCCATGGAAACACAGTAGACACTTCTTTCCTTTCTAAGATGTTGATTCTATCTACATTATAATTCAGAGACACAAAATATATTTGCATCTCATTTATAATCTAATACTTAAGTTTTCTTAATCTAGTAATTAAGTCATTAATGCCTGAAATATATGTGGTATTTGACCAATATTACAGAAAATCCCTGCTTATTCTCATTTACTTTCGTGGAACTGATATAAATCAAATAGAAACTTAATATTAAAATTATTTTAGCTCACGGAGTAACTTAAATAATAACTCATTTTTTTCTTGCTATTCAAAGGGAAGTAAAGAAATACTAGTTGCAGAATTTAAAAAAGAAAGTTTTGAAAAAATGTATATCTATCCATAAAATTATAAGATACTAAAAGTACCACACATAATATTTGAACATGAACTCACACACTTATAAATTCATCCCTTTGCTTTTCTTAAGTGTAACTATAAGAATGTAAACTTTTAAATTCAATCTTCTCAAATGAAACATTAAGGTTCCTCAAATGAGAATGGGTTCCCATACTTGAGTGTTTACATATTCTAGTTGCACAACACAGAGTCTAAGCTGTGTTCACAGGGCAGTCACAGGATAGCAAAACTAGGCTAGGACCAGAGATCACGCTACTAGAAGGAAGAAAACAATATTTCATTTTGATGTGAACTAGGTTGATTAACAGCGCATTAAACAAATAACACTTAACCATAGCCACTTTTGTAGAAATTAGTTATATCTGTTTTTCATACTTTCCTTTCTAGTATTGTGCAGAATGCAGAGGAGTTGCAACTGTTGGAAGCCAAATGCTATTAATGATCCCCACCCAGGGTGTGGGAGTACTGCTCATACTATACTCACAGTACTGGTTCCAAGTCAATCTCTCATAATCAGGAATCTACTGCCAACCCACAGAGCAATGGATAGGGCGTGTATGGTAATCACATCACAAGAAAGAGAGAAAGAGACATTTGTCAGATACTCCTATTAGAAAACAGACAACCACTCAGATCTTGGAATGGAGTTGAAGAGGTAGAAAATAAAATACTGAGAAAAAAGAGGAGGATTAGATAGTCCTGTGCTGAGGTGAAAAAAAAAAGTAGAATTAAAAGAATGAAGCAAAAAAGGGCAGCATCAAATTTTAAAACTAGTTTCCAAAAGAGAAACCTAAGTTATGTTTCTTCCTGCCCCTTCCCTACTGCTTTACGTATGTAGAGAACTATTTGAAAAGTTAACTTAATAATCACAGTAATAATCTTCTATTTATAATTTTTCAATTTCAACTACAATTTCTTTCTTGAGATCTTTTTTGTTCCTATCTCATTTTGTTCCCAAAGAAATCAGACCACTCAATGCCAATCACTGCTTTTTGATAATTTATGGCCTATCTGGTCAGTCATAGGATTAGCTGCCTTAAAGATCCGACCATAGTAGAACCCCACCAAAATACTATCTACCACAATAGATAACATAATGGAGTTCCACCTTAACCCCTGCACCGTATGGTTTAATACAGAAAAAACCAAAAGTGCCTCATTTTTAGCCTTTCATAATACTATCTTGTTTCGCTGTATTAAAAATTATATAATTTTCTTAAGGAGAGACTTAAGGGACTTGGAAGGCAGTTAGTTGAATGTCCAATGTCCCGGGCAGTAACAACATCTTTTCAACCATGTATCTCACATGTATCTGGTCTCTTCTTTAAATCAGGACAGCAGAGTGGAAGAATCTTATAATTGGGCTCTAGAGACTTGGATTCAAAATACGGCTCTGTTATGAATTATGAATTATGTATCTCCTTTGGCAAACTAGTCTACTTCTCTGGACCTCTGAAAATGAGATGTTTGGTTTAAATGGTATCCAGATTCCTTCCACTTCCAAATTCCATGATTTGAAGGTCTGGTGTCCGCTATGCTAGTTAGCTGGTTGATGTTGTTAGCTGAGGAAATGCTGAGGAGATTATTTAGGTAAAGGATCCTTTCAAGAGAATGGGGCCTGGGTTAAGGAAAAAGCTGTATTACCAGAGGTTGGAGGAGAAAACTGTTTCTTATTAACTCAATAACCCTCCTAGAACACCCAAAGAACAAATTAAAATTTGGCAATTTTGTTTCTTCCAATTATTATATCAGCTCAAGGAATGTGGGAATACATCTTTTTTTTTTTTTTAAGTCACATGTAGTGGGAAATCTTTAGACTGATATTCTGAAAATCCATGATGAAAATCTACAATCTCCAAAATAATAAAACTCTATCTTTAACTCATTATGTGATCTTAGGTATGTTATTAAATCTTCACAAGCCCAAGAATATGTTTGGATAACATGTGCTCTAAGACCTCTTCTAATTCTATAATTACTGAAACCCATTAGCAGCTGCCAAATTTAAAGATCAAAAAAACTGTACAAAACATTTCTTTTTAAAACTTTTAAAACACAAATATTTTAAGAAAGAAATGTGTACAATAAAATGTGTACATTAATGATATTTACAGTTCTGCTTGATTTATCACATACAAAAGGGATCTGTGAAGCCTGTCTCTCATGAGAATTAAATGAGAAAAATGGGATTTATATGATTTTCTATTCTTTTTTCTTTGTATAGTAGCTAAAATCTTCATATTACCAATCTGCACGTTCGTTTGCACATCTTTTTTTTTTTTTTTTGAGATGGAGTCTTGCTCTGTCACCCAGGCTGCAGTGCAATGGCACGATCTTGGCTCACTGCAACCTCTGCCTCCTGGGTTCAAGTGATTCTCCTGCCTCAGCCTCCTGAGTAGCTGGGACTACAGTCATGTACCACCACACCCGGCTAATTTTTGTATTTTTAGTAGAGATGGGGTTTCACCACGTTAGCAAGGATGGTCTTGATCTCCTGACCTTGTGATCCGCCCGCCCTGGCCTCCCAAAGTGCTGGGATTACAGGCATCAGCCACCACGCCCAGCCTTGTTTGCACAGCCTTGTTTGCAACATAAATTACCTCACCTTCAGAAAAAGCACAGCATAAGACCAGCAAGTTACTCAACTAAATAACTAGTAAGAATTAGTGCTTTTGAATTCTAAACCTCTAACATTCCTTTTGATTAATGCCTGCAGTCTAAAGCAAACATAATTTGTTGCTGCTTTCGAGTTACTATATAATAATGGAGGTTTAAGGTAGTGTATTTCCATAATAATCCAACATTTTTAGGTGTTTGTTTAACTGGGTTGTAAAATATCCTCTGGGGGAATAACGGGTACGTTCTTCATGAGAGCAAATGCTTTTGAAAACCCTAGTTAAAAAGATTTCATGATTGTCCTATATCAAACAATTGAAAGCAGATTTTTTTAAAAAAAGCTTTTCTTTTGTTTGTGCATCCTATAACAAATAGGAAATTTCTAAATCTGTAAATGATGTATCAAATACATAATTACCTTTTGAACAAATAAGGCTCTACAAGAATTATGTATCATCTTTGCAGATATAAAAGCATGTGTAGAAATAAGATGGTTTGAGTTTCCTTAACACTTATACACATGTGCATACACATTACCTGAGAAGGTAATAGAATCATATGCTACAATAGTCTAATATATTTTGTTATTGGTAATGAAAAACAAATGAAATATATTAAATAGACTATTATGGTATAATTTAACAGATTAAATATGTTTCCATTAATGTTTGATGTTTTTCCTGTCTAACTCTCAAAGCAAGGTTCAAGTGTAAAAAAAAAAAACTCAAGCTTTGCTAATTCACGTTACTACTAATTTACCAAATATTAAGACAAGTAATGTTTTGAAACTTAGATCACACATAAAAACATGAGAAATTATAATTATTATTATTATTTGAGATGGAGTTTCACTCTTGTTGCCCAGGCTGGGGTGCAATGGCGCAATCTCGGCTTACTGCAACCTCCACCTCCTGGGTTCAATTGAGTCTCCTGCCTCAGCCTCCCAAGTAGCTGGGATTACAGGCATGCACCACCATGCCTGGCAAAATTTTTTTTTTTTTTTTAAGATGGGGTTTCTCCATGTTGGTGAGGCTGGTCTCAAACTCCCGACCTCAGGTGATCTCGTCTCAGTCTGCCATAGTGCTGGGATTACAGGTGTGAGCCACCGCGCCTGGCCAATTTTATTATTACTATCATTAGAGACAGGGTCTTGCTTTGTTGTCCAGTCTAGAGTGCAGTGGCATGATGACAGATCACTGCAGCTTCAAACTTCTCGGCTCAAGTGATCCTCCCACCTCAGCCTCCCGAGTAGCTGGAACTACAGGTGTGCATCACCACACCTGGATAATTAAAAAATTTTTTTTGTAGATATGAGGTCTTGCTATATTGCCCAGACTGGTCTTGAACTTCTGACTTCAAGCAATTCTCCCACCTTGACCTCTAAAAGTGCTAGGATTACAAGTGTGACCCACCATGCCTGGCCTATAATTTCATTTTTAATATTCACAATTAAAAAAAGATACTATTCAGCCTTTTAAATGTTAGAAATACTCATATAGATTGGTACATATCTTCATTATTTTTATTTCAAAACTATAATGGTTTTATCTATTTGAATCACTGAAGGTTTTTTTTTCCACAATGGACAAGATTTCTTTATATAATTGTTTCCATGAGGGCATGCTTGACAGAAGGTCAGACTAAATTAATGTTCATATACTAGCTGTTGTACAACATTAAAAAGGAGACTTTTCTTTTAAACCCTAGAAAGTGCCTAATCTCTTTGCTATCACAATTCCAAAAGTTGTGAAGTTGTGTATAATATAAATTTCTAAATTTTTACTTCCTATCTTTGAAAGTTTTTGATCCAGATTATATATAACCATCTCATAAAGTTGGCTAATGTTTTTGAAAAATTCATGCTATATTGGAACCCATATCAATTAGCTATTCAATAATTTCCTCCATAATTTCAAATTCTTTACTAATTTTCAATTCCTGAAATTGAAAAAACAATGCAAAGCTTTTTTTACTTGAAGTACAGCAAAACTCATAAAGTATGTTCAGCTCCAGAGCTATGCCTGAAACTTAAGTAACAGGGCAACAGACCTTTAAAATACTTTGAAGGAAATATATTAATAAAAAATATTACACTAGAATAACGACCTTAAAAATAAATATGACCCTTAATTATGTCATTCTTTTCTTTGAACTAGAAAGCATCTTAAAGTTGTCTTTAATCAGCTATGTCCTAGGATTTGTCTAGGAAGCAAGGGCAGTATAAACCTTGAATCTTAAAAAATGTACAGAATTAGATTAAAAATTATCTCTTCGTTTCTCTTGCTTCTATTCATACTAAAAATAGCTTCTATATGTCACATCTATTTATACAGAAAATAGCCTCTATCTATATGTCTTGGACATAATTTTACTCCAATCAACATATTGAGTTTTATGTGTGAAATCAAGTATTTTTGAAAGAGTTTTTCTCTAGAATAAGAATTTACCATTTATAAAGTTATTTTTATATTACTCACACTAATAATGTAATATTAATCATGTTACATTCATTACCTAATTAACCTACTTTGAGAAGCCCATTTTATAGATGGAGTAATTTAGACTTGGAGAGATGAAGCCCAAATAAAGACCACATAGTTACTAATGGAGGAACTAATTCAAACCTAGGCTGACTCTGTAAACCTAAAATGTACTATGATTCAAAAGGTATGGATTCAAAACTTTATTCCAGACAAAGTAAATTATAATCTTCTATAGTTGTGCCCCCAAAATTTGTAATTTGAAGTTGGTGGCTTGAGAAACAATTCACCATAACCATGCTATTCTGCTTCTCTAGCATTGCTGATTTTGATGAACTGCTTTTTATTTCCACAAACCAGTTATTTACTGAAGCCTCCCATGAGATAGTGCATGGTAGATGGTATGGTGGAGAATTTAAGCAAAAAGAAGTAGAAAATATGCCTCCTGCCTTTGAGAAGCTTACAATCTAAAAATATACTACCCCAAATATCGAGAGACTATAACATGACTGGGCATGTTTATTAGGGATGACTTTGTGGAAGCAGAGTATTTCGATTAGGGTTTTGATGGAAGGGAGAACAGAAATTGACAGAGAAGTAAGAGACTAACCAGGGTACAAAAGTTTGGCAGTGAAAATAAGACTTGTGGAATAATTTAATAACCTTTCTTTATTTCAAAAAAATACTTAAAATACTTCAATTCTCTCTCAAACATGCACAAAATTACTAACCTTCTACATTCATGGCTTCCCTCAGAACCTGAAGTTTCTTTTGTCTCTCTCGGATTCGGTCCAAAGCACTTGATATTGCTGAGGAGGTGGGCAATTCTCGAGTGTGATATATTGGATCCATTTTCTGAGGGCCAAAAATATCAAAGGCTATACTTCCATCTGAGTATCTTGCCTCCTTTTTTCTAGGAGCAGTTGAAGTCCGCACTGTTACTGCCTTAGGGTGACAATGAGGATATGTGGCAGTCTCTCCTGAAGAGAAGTCTCTGTCAGCTGTACAAAGCAAGTCCATGGATGAAGCCCAGATCTTCTTCTTAGAAAGCACATCAATGCCAGGGATGGGTTTTTTTTCTGGGCCACTAGTTTTGAACTGGTAAGGAGAGCATGTATTTTCAGAATCTTCATGTCCAGAATTATCTGATAAAATGTCCTTGAAATAATCCTCATCTTGTGTATCTCTGATGGACAGAAATCCCATAGATTTACTAAGCCCTTTGTTAAGAAAGGTCTGATGAGAGAGTGGAGGCTTTTGTATGTCTAGTACATCAGAAGTAGAGCTTCTTCCTGGAATGATAAGAATCTATCATGTATGCACAGAATTTTTAGAAAATAAATGGAAATGTAATCCACTATTGACAATGAAAGTGGTGGCAATTTCCTAAATGCTCCAAATGGAAGATCAGAGGTGAAATGGGATGGTGATAATGGTGATAGTGGAAGAGGAAAGAGATACTATGCTTGCATAACTTTTCATAGTTCATCATCTCTTATCTAATAAAATCAATATACTGAACTGACATTTTTGAGTGGTATTATTTTATATTCATCAAATGTGAATTATTTAGTTTTAAAAAATCAGACAACTATCCAGTTTGGAAGAATATTCACTATCCAAGAAACGATTTGGGGCAATAATGGAATGTATAGTGAACTACTTTAACTTCTAAAGGTATAACTCAAACGTATGTCATATCACTATAAAGCCCTGGTATATTTCGATCTCTTAAATAAATACATTTAAGGAAGAAACAAAGAATTCTTCCTATATTCTGGATGGAAACAGGATTGTAGCATTTGGAATTCTTAAGTATCAAGGTTTTATTATAATTAGATATGTTTTCAGAAAACTTTATTGTGTTTGAAATCCAACTAATTTGATTGTGTTTAAGTTATGAAAGAAACTTACTGTTTCCATGGCAGACCCTCATGCACTAAAAAAGTTTTTTCCTCTAGAACATAATTTACCATTATTTGCAAATTGTAATAAAGTATCAACTCTTATTCCTTAGTCCTTGATGTAGTTAAAAATCAGTAGTCATTTTACTTTTTTTTAAAAGGCAGTAGTCTATAAATGTGACACACACCAAAAATGTCCATCCAGAAATTAATTTTGTGAATGCATAGATCCAACAAAAAATCATATATATGGCCACTACTGAAAAAAGAAATGTGGGTAAATATTTTACAGTTACTAATAGCCCATAAACACTGAAGATTTCATGTGCTACCTTCTGTGATCGTTTTGATATCTATCTGCTATACGATACAAAATAATGACTAAAACCTTCTTAATAATAATAAATTGCTTGTTAATTTACTTAAAGACATCAATTGCCTCTTTAGTGTAACAACTATAAGCTTTAATTCCCTGAACACAAATTTTACCTTAAAAAATCTTTAAAAAGTGAATTCATTTCAGAATGGCAGCAAATAATTGCTTAAGGATAAGATTAAAATATTGTGCTTTTATTGTGCCTCATCTTCCCATGAATCTACTCAAGTGTAAATAAGGATAACATCTATATTTTGGACACATCAGATAAACAACAACAAGAAATATACCATACCACATCCAGACACAGATTGTCACAGACTCCAGCTTCTAACCTAAGATAATCTGAAAACTGATAAACATATGTCTGTGTTACAGTATTTTAGGGGTAAGTTATATTCTTAAACAAACCACATTTGGAACTCATTAATTTAAAATTTTATTGAATAGAGAACAGAGATATTCTTGAAAATTGATAGAACACATTAGATTTAAAAAAAGAATGGAAAGGATTCAAGGATCATAAACCATACATAGATGAACTCAACCATCTGCCTTATTCTGCTACCTTGACTACCAAACAAGCAGTTAAAACTTGGAAAAACATCAAACAAGTGGGTATTTGGCAACACCATAAATTCATAGTCAATCACTTTGTACACGCAACACCACGTGTTAATAGTAAGTGTGTTTACTTTCCACAATGACTGTTTCACTTTTCCTCATTCTTCACATTTTCTAACTTAACTCCCTATTCTTTTGGCTGATGGTGTTGTCATAACTCCAAGAAAACCGGAGCTGTTGGAGGAGAGCTTTCTCATCTTTCCATGAGTAATTCTATACTACCTATGTCTACTCTTTTTTTTTTTTTTTGAGACAGTCTCGCTCTGTCTCCCAGGCTCGAGTGCAGTGGCGCCATCTTGGCTCACTGCAAGCTCCGCCTCCCAGGTTCACACCATTCTCCCGCCTCAGCCTCCCGAGTAGTTGGGACCACAGGCGCCCACCACCATGCTAATTTTGTTTTTGTATTTTTAGTAGAGAGGGGGTTTCACCGTGTTAGCCAGATGGTCTCGATCTCCTGACCTCGTGATCCGCCCGCCTCAGCCTCCCAAAGTGCTGGGATTACAGGCGTGAGCCACCGTTCCAGGCTATGTCTACTCTTTTCTTTGCCATCTTAAAAGATGAAATTTCCTGCCAGTTGAAGGCCAATCCCCAATATGTATTCTGGATTCCTCCCTCATAATTTTACTTTATCAAAGACTTTACTTAATTCTCTGTTACTATCTCCTCATATTTTCATTATTCTTCCTTTCTATTGAATATTCCCATTAGTATGTGAACATAATCTAGTATCTCCCATAGTCAAACCAAACCAAACCAAACTCTTCCTCTGTTAACCACATTTCCCCCTAGCTACTGCTGTCTCCCATTTCTTACTTCCCATTCATTATTGTAAGCACTTTAATCAGCCTCCAACTACTCTATACATTAGCAACTCTCATTAGTATGACCAATGATCTCTGCTTGCCAAATCAGATGGCCATTTTGGTATACATATTTTACTTCTCAGTAAAAACTGGTTATGATGACCATCCTTTACTCAATCTTCCCTCTCTTTATATACCTGCTTTCCTCCTACCTGTCAGACTGCTCATTCTTAGTCTTTGGTTTTTCTTCCTTTATTAGATATCCAAATGTTGGATTTCCTCAGGTGTCAGTTTTAGAATTTCATCTACTCACTTTGTATTTATATAATTTCTTCCATTAACAAGGCAGTAATATCATCTATACCTTGACAGCTCCCAATTGATATGCTTAGCACCGACCTCTTCTGGGAGTTCCAATCATATGTAATGAAACTTCTACTTATATTTCAGAAGACCCTCAAATGCAACATGCTGAAAACTGATCTTTTGCTTCCCACATCCAGAACTGTCCATTCTCCCCCAGTCTTTCCTATTACAATAAGTGGCCCAATTACTCAACTGATTGTTCAAAACAGAAATATGGGCACCATCCTTAAATCTTTTACCTTATTTAATCCCCATATCAAATCCATCAGTAAATGATAGCTATTTAAATTCTCAAAGGTATCTTATTATTTCGTGTATTCTAATTCCACTGCCATCACCCTATTTCCAATTAACATTATTGCTTGACTAGATCACTGCAATGGCCCTAAGCATTTTCCTTCTGGAGAACGCACAGCTTATTAAAAGCTAAATGGGAAACAATAAATATACTTTATTTACAAATAAAAGATTTCATATTTGTATTCCTTGGGTAAGATTTCAAGAATATAAAAAGTCTTTGTAATAGAACACATCCCATTTATTTTAGTTAAGTTGAAAAACTTCCTTGTAAATTATGTTGTGTTTTAACTATTTTTGTTATATGTGATTAACATTATCCTACACTGGATATCATCATTTACCTTTCACTTCACCCAGACTCAAAAATTCACATCTCTTAGAAGTAAACTTCAAAATGACATTTCAATATTAAAAGAGGTTCCCCAAGTCCCCATGTATCCTCACAAATGTGTCCAAGTGCGTTTTATAAGAAAGAAACATGATATTATTAATATGCCTAAGTTCTGAAGCACCACCATGTTGATCTGAATAATAGTGTAAGTTTCTGCCTTAAGCTTGGCAGGAAATGTTTGATTTTTTTCTGATCAGTGAAGCTATTTTATCGCACTGGCAGTATTAGGTAACAAAGTAGGGTCAGAGAGCCCACTAGTTTAGGCCTTAGCTTCTGTGACGCATCTTGGAGGTAAGATATAAGAAGAGACCTTTTAAGGTCATTTACTTATAGATAAAAATCTTTATTACATTTGAGCTGAACAAATCACTAGGTATAAGGCATTATCCCCAAATTTGAATACATCTTTCTACCTAATTCTGTATCTCACTGTCCATCTTAACATTTTCTTTATTAAAGACTGTAGTCAGGAGCCTAATAAACTAATGCTATCACCACATACGGATTTTAGGTTGGTGCACATTGAAGAAAATGTTTTACTAATAATGTATCACAAGGTTGCTTTGCTGCAGTTGACCACTGACAGTTAAGAACTGGCACTGCCAAGTATTCTAGGTGTCTTAGAAGAATTATTTCTTCAAGAGATAATTTTATTTCAACCTTAAACTTTTAAAATTAGTCTATGCAGTTGACTATTAGCTGCTGAATGCTTCTGCCTGGTAATGGGTATAATTAGTATATTTATATTGGTTCTGTCCTTAAAATGAGGTTTTATGAATTTGTAAAAGGTAAATGAAAAGAGCACTTGTGCAATACTACTGTGCAAAGCAGTGATGGCTAAGAAGGTCTGAAGAATACTCTTCCCTTATACTTGATCCAAATAAGACTATTATTTCAGTATTAGGACCTTTAACTCTACTAAAAAAATAGAAACATAAACAAAATTTGGTTTATCCTGAGTGACTAATTGTAATTACTCAAAAATTCTCTTGAGTTTATATATAAGGGAGATTTTATTCTCCAATATGACTGTTAGAGGATAAAATCAACAAACAATCTACTTAAGGATTTGATTTCTCTGTTAATTTTGTAAAGTCATGACAGTCAACACTTCCTTATCTGTATTAGAACAGCATATTAATAATAAGAATTCTAAGGAACTATTAGACAATAATACTAAATCTTTCTTAGTATTATAAAAACAAAATCACAAATAAAAGGCATTAAAATCTGGATTAAAATTTCTGATGTTTTTATTGTTATAATAAGAAAATGGTCTAATAATATGAGGCAAGATGTTTTATTTTTCTTTTGCATACAACTTAATGTTTAACATAGGCTAAATAAATAAACCATAGTCTCACATATTTCTTTATGGAGCTATTAAAGAAGTATACTACAAATATATTACACTTCAAAATCTAGTATTTCCATAAAACCTTTTCTCATTCAATCAACAAATATACACTGAACACCTATAAAAACTAATGAACTTAATATAGGTTTTCCCTATCCACAGCATCTATATGTCCAGAAAGCTTAACTTTTATGAATGTCCTTTATGAAACAAATATATGTATATATGTAAATGACAACCTATTTAAAGTATGTTATCAAGTAGGTATAGACTCAGTACAATCTCTTAATTGCTATCTTTAAAATACTATGTAACAATTAATTTCTGAAACATTAAGCCTCTGAATCATTGAAAGTAATAAAATCTAAACTATGTTAGCATTTGATAATCCTCACAATTTGATAAATATTGCAAGGCTCACCTTTTTCTTTCTACAGACCCACACTGGAAAGGGAGATAGGATGGAAGTCATATATACATAAATAAATATATGTGAATATTTTTTATTCTTAGAAAAAATATACTGCAAAAATTAATAATACATTACAGTTATTAAATCAAGAAGTAACACATAAGCAAATAAACTTCAATTACATAACATGGCCACTTAATGGTAGTAGGGAATTGCCGAAAGAGGTTAGAGAAAGAATAAGAGAAATAAGAAATGAGAGAGGGAGAGAGGAAAGGAAAGGCAGAAGTGGAGAGAGGAAAGAAAGAGAGGGAGAAAATAGAAAAAGATACATAAGAAAAACAACAATGTTTTTTAAATCTAATGTTCCACTTATAAGAAAAACAACAATGTCTTTTAAATCTAATGTTCCACTTATTAAAATGTTCATTATGTCTCCCAAAAGATTACTTCAGCTTGCTATTGACATTCATCTATAAGTTTCTGTTATTATTCAATTCTAAAATAGGAGACTGACTGAAAATTTGATCAATTAACAAATTGCTGCTATTGTTAGTGCTAAAGTTTACACTATATACTATCTCAAATCCTAGAATAGTATAAAAATAAACATATTTTTACCTACAAAAACAAAGTGACAAAAGTAGAGTATGGGGACATAAGAATAGGAAGGAAATATTTGCAAGAAAGGATGAAAAATACTTTCAAAATTGGTACCACACTGTATTTTTTTGGCCCATATATAAACTAATCATATATGTATTAGAATAAAACCCTGATCTAACCAGAAATAAATTACTATACCAATGAAATGAAAGCTAACATATCTTTTCAGATAGTCTTTATTCACAATAATTAAAATGGAAGCACCAAAACAGATACTTTACCATTACAAAATCACTCCCTTAGAAACAATTTTACTGCTTTTCTTTGACTTACACATTCCTTCCTCTCAGATATGAGAGTTCTGACTCTGTAAAACATTTGGTCCAGATAGTCAAGGTCTACATTTAGTTTTCACAATTAGAGTTGCTCATAGGTTTTAAATAAGACAGGTTTCTCTGATGTTCTGATTAAATTAAAATCTTAACTTTTTAATCTATTTATTAAACTACATCAATTAGAATATATTTTGTTAAAATATATTTAAGCAATCTGTACATTTACTTCTACCTAGCCCCAAGATCTAGGACAAGATCTAAAAAAGTATTTTTGTTAATGTTGAGATTATCATGATTCTCAACCCTGGCTGATAAGAAGAGAACAAAGATAATCAGCAAAATCAAAAGTTTATTTTATAAATAAGCCATGCCTGAAACCAGCAATGAAAAATAAATTGTCACATAAAATTATATTTACTTTTATTTCAAGTGTTTGAAATTTCCATTCTTTTTTGAGACAGAGTTTCACTCTTTGTTGCCCAGGCTGGAGCACAGTGGTGTGATCTCGGCTAACTACAACCTCTGCCTCCCCGGTTCAAGCGATTCTCCTGTCTCAGCGTCCCGAGTAGCTGGCATTACAGGTGCCTGCCACCATGCCCGGCTAATTTTTGTATTTTTTAGAGAGATGGGGTTTCACTATGTTGGCCAGGCTGGTCTTAAACTCCTGACCACAGGTGATCCACCCGCCTCAGCCTCCCAAAGCGCTGGGATTACAGGCATGAGCCACCACGCCTGGCCTGAAATTTCCATTCATTTCTTTCAAAAAAATAAATTTAATACTTATCATAGGATACATACTTATATAATGCTACTGACAAATAGCAAAACCACTATTCATCATTAGTTTTTATTTACTAAGTATCACATGACCTAAGGTAGTATTTGATAATTCCATGATAAAATCTATTTAGTGGGTTATTACTAGCATTAAAAAAAAAATATGATAAAAAAATATCAGAGTGCAGTAAGAAAAACGTTTTCTGAAACTTTTCAGTAGTTTTTATGTTCATAAACATATACATGTGTTTATTTAGTCATGCTTTAAAAAGTATTTTTAATATGAAATATCACGATAAAGTAAGTAAATATTATTATTGACATACCAATACTGGAAAGGGAAATAAGTTACTCTGGGAATCCTAAGTATATTAATAATATTTTCTGTATACGTTTAATGAAATTATTTTTAATGTAGCTAGTGTTCCTGTCCATTCCCTACCTCCACTTTGTATGTTTATGTTCTAATCATAGTCTCAATTACCAGATTTCAAAGCCAGGTAAGTATAATTTTGTAAAGAAAACAATGGGATAAGGTTAAAGCCTAGAAATTTCCTATTAATATACTCTTACCTGTTGGTAATCCTTTTCCTCGCAATCGATCTCGAATAGCCTGGCTTCGATCAGGCTTTTGTTCACTGTTACAGGAAAGCTGATCTGTCTGTACACAGGTAATAAAAAAATCAAGTTTGACAAAAGGATCTCCCTTTTGTTTTCATGGTAACTGTTTACAGAATGACACTAGTTACACAGTTTTTGGAGGATATAACATTAAATAACGAGACTCTATGTCCTATTGTATTTGTAGGGTAATTTTTATTCTTGGATAAGATTTATGTAGCCCAGTGCTGGCCAATTCATTTCAGGAAATTAAAAGGGAAGAAGCAGTGACCGAAGAGTAACCTACTAACTAGAAAATACCATCAGATTAAACTTGTTAAAATGAGTTCTATTTGAAAACAGTAAACTTGAAGTCTTCTTTTTTCCCCAACCAATAACTACTCTTGTTAGATTATAATTTAAAAATCACATTAATTTTGGTATAATAAAGCTTTCTCTTGATTATAACTATGAATTGAGGAATTTAAATTACTTTCGGAAATAATTTTATAGATCTTGCCCTTCAGAAATTACATTTGAGAAATGCTAAGTCTTTTTTTTTTAATATAACGGAGTCTCACTCTGTCACCCAGGTTGGAGGACCTCGGTTCACTGCAACCTCTGCCTCCCAGGTTCAAGCGATTCTCAGGCCTCAGCCTCCAGAGTAGCTGGGACTACTGGTGCATACCACCATGGCAGCTAATTTTTGTATTTTTAGTAGAGACAGGGTTTCACCATGTTGGCCAGGCTGGTCTTGAACTCCTGACATCAAGTGATCTGCCTGCCTTGGCCTCCCAAAGTGCTGGGATTACAGGTGTGATCCACTATGCCTGGCCGAGAAATGCTAAGTCTTTAAATGGACGCTCTGAGGGATAACAAATTTAAATCAATGCTCTTTTAAGTTCCCTTTAAAGCGAAATGTAATCTTAAAGTTTAATAGCTTTAGCGAAGGGTATCTGCTTGAAATAAAGTATGTCAAATTAGGTCAAACTCCACATTATAAGGGATAAAAAACTCGACAGATCACTGTTTTATTCAGGTGGCCAAGTAGAGGAGAAATGTCAATATAAATGGAAGAAGAGAAAATGGTGAAGAGAAATTACTTAAATCTAGCGCCAAAAGCATGCATACATATTTGTTTACACACACACACACACACACACACACTCGCACATACTACAGAAATGTTTTAATATTGCTCCATTAGTGAATTTTGCTGAAGTTTGGATTAAAAACCCATCTAAGGTAGTATATTCAAGGCTCAAGCATTATGTTTTCTACCTATAAGAACACTTGTAAATGGAAGTATTTCTGAAATCATGTTATCAGTTAAGTTGCATAAACGATGTTAGTCCAGATTATACTGTACTGTCAGTGACTGAAAAGACAGTATTACTAACATCCCACATCTTTGAAAATTCCTGCAGTGAAGTTAGTTACTATTAATAACTATTGTTTATTGAACAGTTACTATATGCTAAGCACACACTTTGTGCTATTTAATCCTCAAACAACCTCATATGGTAGACAATATCATCCTCATATTATAAATAAAGGGAGAAATAGCAAAGAAACTTCTAAGGACCACAAAGCAGCTCATTAATATGGAAATAATTACTTTTACAACAGTTTAATAATATGGGTGATTGACACATATTATTATTCCTATTTTGCAGATAAGTAAAATTGTGGTCCAAATATTATAACATTAAATCAGTGGAAAAACCTAGACAAGTAAGCTGGCTTGCTGACTTTTACCCACGCTAATTAATGTTAAGTAAGAATGATGGTCACTTAGAATGAATTTCACACCAGTGAAAGACTAACTCATTCTGTCAGCTACTGGAGGCAACAAAAGCTTTAAGGAATACACTGGGGTCAAAAACACCCCAGTTCCAGTTATGTCTCCATCATTTACCATATCTGTGACTATGCGCAAGTTATTTAATCTTTCTTAGCCTTGGTTTTATGCCCTCTAAAATGAGGATAAAAGTATCTCTATTAAATTGAGGTTGTTATGATGAACAATGTGATAATGCACATAAACTCCTTAGTATAGTGTCTGGCACAAAGTAAACAAACACTTAAAAAACAGTAGCTGTTGGAGTTACTTCTACCCAGTGATGTCTAGATGAGGAAGAGCAATAGAAAGGTAAGAGGAGCATTATTATACTTAGTAAAAATTTGTCTTTGTGAAGAGAGGCTCTCTACATGCTGATTCCAATTGATCCTTCTATTTTTCTCTCCCATTAAATAACCCCACAATATACCCCATGTCATACTGTTCCCCAAACATTCCTGCTTTCCCATTTCACAGCCTTCATCCAGGTTCACTTCCCTCTGCCGAGATTATCTAGCCTATAGGATATAGTTCAAAGTGCTATTTTTAATTTTAACTTTTTTTTTTGAGGTAGGGCCTTACTCTGCTGCCTAGGTTGGACTGCAGTGGTGCAATCATGCCTCACTGCAGCCTCGACCTCCCAGGCTCAAGTAGTCCTCCCATTTCAGCCTCCTAAGTAGCTGGGACTAAAGGCATGCATCACCATGCTCAGCTTCAAAGTGCTATTTTTCAATGCAGTCATAATTTGTATCCTTTTCCTTTAAACTCTCATAGCTGTTAAAATTTTTACTATGTATCTTTTTATAGCCTTCTTTCATTTTATAATTAAGCAAATGGTTATGGCATTTTAGATAAGAGCTCCTAGATCAAATACTTTATTCAAATTTGTATCTTCTATAATCCGTAGCACAGGTTTCATACATAAATGAACAATAAAGATCCACTATAATAAAGAAAACTAAGTGCTAAACCTTAAAGGAATGAGATTTTATATGTAATATGGGCAATTATTATACAGGTAATAGAATTTCTATGGAGACAGAAAAAAATTCTTCAAAGACAGAAAAAAATATCTCTCACAATTTTACTATAGGAGTAAAATTAGCAAACAGCACAAAAGTCTTAGAGAAAGTGTGGTGTAATAAAAAAGTCTCTGGACTGTCTAACAGGAAACTCAAATCCCATAGTTGTTTGGGTATCAGTTTCCTTATCCATAAAGTGAAGTTTTAAAGAATATTAGTCTTATGAGAATGTCTGTGAAAAAAAGACCTCCAAGACCAAGAAAGTTTGGGAAATGCTTCATTTACATGCCTATTCTTCTTGAAGGTTAGTAATACAGTCTAGTACATTAAAGGCTCTAAGAAGTTCTCCAGTGAAAATACATTTAATTTCCTTTAAATAGTTTCTTCTCAAGCTTATTTGGTCATAGAGGAATTTTTAAAACAAAAATATTGAAAACAATGTGAGAAACTTTGGTCTGGGCAGATGGTTTTCAAAGATTTTTTAATAGCTTTACCTTTGTTCAAAAAAATCACATGCAGAAATATAAACAGATCAAATAAAACTGGAGCTGCTCTAGTTAAAGAGGGAAAATGGGCAACCAAGAACTCCATTTATTCAGCCTCTACTTCCTACATTTCCCTTCACTATAGAACCACAAAGGTTTCTTGGGGGGGAGTTTACAAACCATTTGTCTAGAAGATCTTTGGGCCTGTTTGTTATCAAGTGAAAAATTGTGCAGAATTTGAATATATTCCTGGCAGCCAGCTGACATCCTGGTTAAGATGGGAACTAAACCCCTACCGATGAGGAATTCTGAGGAAGCCAACAAGAACACTGTGTGGCAGTGGTAAATTTGTAACCTGTGCAAGGAAGAGGGACCAACACTCCAGGACTGTAACCCTAAGGATAAGAGCAGTAAAGTGTAGATCCAGATCAGATAGGGCAAACAAGATAAATTACAGCCTTAGAAATGCAGAACAGAGGTGGGACTTTCAGGTAAGATATAGCACTGGTTATTCTTGGGATTCTTCATATCCAAAACAAGAGAAAAACCAGAAGAGTCCAGGTCTTGGGGAAGTCTGGCAGGGATACAAGCATGGATTCCCTGGATACACTAGGTAGCAGTGTTCAGAGAAGAAGGGAAAGTGGAGAAGGTTTGGGAAATACCTGGAAGATCCAGACAAATGAGTGGTCACGAAATAGGTATAAAGCAACAGAAAGTACATTTAAGTATTTCTAAAACCCATTTTCATGTTAATACATTTTTTCTAGGTGTTCACAATAGAACCATTTGCTAAAAGCTCCTTGGGAAAAGATCTAAGAAAGAAAATAAGAGGAGACACTTTCAGCTCAAACATGCTATCATTCTATGATATTTTTGGGAATAATTCTCACAAAATCTAGACTTATTGCAGTGAGCTTCTAAATTTTAAGTGTTGTTTCAAATAAACAATTTATATTAGAAGAAGAAATTCAATTTTCCGTTTCTAGTCTTCATTGAGAAAATGCTACCTATATAGTATCCTTAAAGAAAATTTTGTGATACCTACTAAATTTTAAAATATGACTATATTTACCATTGTAACTGTAGCTTACCCCAGAAAGATTTCCCAGAACCAGTTTTACCAAGTGTTTCACGTAGGAAAATGAGGGTGCACAATTGCTATTCCTAATGTGGGCACTGCAAGCATCCAGCACAGTCCGAACAGAAACTCGAGCGTAAATAACATCCTCACACATTCCAAGCAGCATGCTGTTGAGATGATCTCCAAGCTTAATAGGCTGAATATAAATAAAGGAAAAGCCACATTAATAAATGTGAGTAAATATTTTTTCTAATGAGACAAATCATTCTAGGAATCACAGGAACCACACTAAAACACACTTCACATACTTGGAGGAAATAAATTCCTTTTTTATCAGCATAAGCATCTTACTGTGTTTTACCTTTTTATGGTCTAAAAAAATATTAGCAGAAGATAGTTAACTTATACTTCTCTAGAAAGGAAGTACAGAAAAACTCTGGGAATTTTTAAATATAAAGTAAAGTAGTGAAATTCTTGGCTTATTCAATTGTTTTGATAAACAGTTACTACATGTACACGCACACACAAACATACCATTTGGGGGAATAAGCTGCTTCCTAATATTATATAAAATGTAATACAGTCAATGTGTATAAATATAATTAGATATTCCCATGATAACTTAAAGGAGATTTAAAATATTGCAATGCCTCAAGACCATTTAAATATAAATTATCATTATGTTGGTCAAACAGACAAGCCAGAATGTAAGGGTTTTTTTTATTAATTAACGTATTTCATAGAATATTATATCTGAATGGCCAAAGAGCATATGAAAGGGTGGCCAATATCATTATTCACTAAGAAATATAAATTAAAACCACTACAAGAAGAAGCCACTACACACCCAATAAAATAGTGAAAAATAAGAATACTAACAATACAAGAATTGGTAAGGAGTGGAGCAATTAAAAATCACATCCAAGCTGATGGGAGTTTAAACTGGTATATCCACTTTGGTCTAAACAAATGCCTTTCCTATGACCCTTCCACTTCTCGTCCATTTGGGTATTATTAATACATCATCCTTTAGGTGTCAGCTTAGATGCAATGTCCTTTAAGAAATCTGTCCTGACCCTCCAAGCCTAAGCAGAAGGTCCCAACTCTGTTTTCCATAGCGTCCTCTATTTTCCCTAACATAGCATTTATTGCATTATGTTGCAGTTGGCCATTTAGCTGTCTGTTCCTTCCAAAAAACTCCATAGGCATGTGTCACTATAGTCCTAGTGTCTAACAGTATCTGACACAAGGTAGGTACTTAATAAATACTTTTAAATTAATATTAAATATTTCTAAAATATCCTGATTTCTGATCTTAAAATACAAGTTTATATTTCCCCTCTAATTTATATTTATGATATTGACTCTCTGTTTATATTTGATATTGACTTTATTTCCAGTTATCAGAAAAGAACATAAAGTGTTATAGACTGTGATCACATTTTACAAGTTAGGTTGCGTAATATATGACACCAATATATCCAGTAATATTTTAACTTTCTCATTTATATTTAAGAATTGAAACTGAAGAGAGAAAGAAAATATACATTACTTTTCATGATATAAAATAAAACCAAAGTGAAGAATATTATTTATCTTTTATGGATCTTAAGATGTTTGTATTTTAGAATAAAAGGCTAAAATGCTTGTTACTTCTTTTATTTAATAAGAAAAAAACACACCTAGTTATTTTTGGTTTTGACTTATAAATGCCTAAAATAAAACCTAATTCTATATATCTTGCCTTGATGAAATATAGCTATTTTTAAATTTTCAATTACTATTTACTACTATGTCTATATTGGTCTTTAAGAATCAGAATTATTTTAGAAAATAATGACTAGAAGCAGCCCAATGGCAAACAGGGCCCAAGACCTCAGCAAGTGTTACTTTAATACCTGTGTCTGCCGCTATAGGGGTCGTGAAGTATGATGTATGATTTGAAGTGCCAAGAGAAAAAGCTATGACATTCTCTAATACAACACTCTGAGACATAGGGCTACTATTCCTAGAGTTTTTGCATCGAGATTTTCAATCCCTCTTAACAGTCACTATATTAGATAAAATAAAGTACACTCCCATTTATCTTGCTATAATTTTTGAAGAGGCCAGCTCCATCTCACAGACTGAGTTGTTGAAACCTGGGTAGTGATTGCTACAATTCTAGGAATACCTTAAAAATATCTTTAGTACTTTATTGAAAGTTCATCCTGAAAGTATGAAATTATTAATGTAAACAAACTCCATAGGAATGCTGGTACACCTGACAGCATGCTGTAGAACATGTATAAATATGTGGAAGAGCTATGATAAAAAGTGTAAAATTGAACATATGTAAGAAGTGTAACAACTGTAAAAACTTAACTTACTTGGCTCTGAGGCACTTCATAATCAGCTCCCCAATACAGTGTCATTCCAAGAGAATAAACGTGAATCTAGGAATAGAATTTTTAAGAAATAATTTTATGATAAAATACAATAGAAAATTTAACAAGTGCTATAAATACAGATTATTTTGTTCCAAAGCAAATATAATACACATTTGAGAAAATCATCATTTTATATTTTACATAAAAGTAAATGAGAGCTTAAAAGAGATAGTAAGACTGGAAATTGTTACAACAGATGTTTTCCTAATTCCTCAGCCCATCCTTTATGCATAATCATTTTTGTTAGCTTTTAAAGTTTCCTTATGCAAATTCAAGCAAATATGAATATATATTCTTATTTCCTCCTTTCACAAAAGGTCAGAAACCTTAAAAATTACTAGGCACCTTGCTTTTGTTTTTTTTTGTTTTTTTTTTGAGTTAGAGTCTGGCTCTGTTGCCCAGGCTGGAGTGCAGTGGCACAATCTCGGCTAACTGCAACCTCCATCCCCCGGCGATTCTCCTGGCTCAGCCTCCCCAGTAGCCGGGGTTAGAGGTGCCCGCCACCATGCCTAATTTTTCTATTTTAAGTAGAGATGGAGTTTCACCATGTTGGCCAGGCTGATCTTGAATTCCTGACCTCAGGTAATCTGTCCGCTTTAGCCTCCCAAAGTGCTGGGATTATAGGCGTGACCCACTGCGCCTGGCAGGCACCTTGCATTTTTAACTTATCTATAGGTATTTCCATATCAATGCTTAGAGATCTTATTTTTTTAAATGGTATATAGAATTCCATTAGTGGTTATAACACTGTTTATTTAACCAATCTGTTATTAATAGAGAATTAAAATTTTTTTCAAACCTTTGCTACTATAAATGATGTTTCAGCAAACAGCCTTGTATTTCTCCTAAATTGATTCTCTGAGATAATGGATGAGAAAGTAAATTATCTGCAGTTTTTATATATATTGTCAGATTCCCTTACATAACAGTTGTACCATTTTGTACTTCTACCAGAAGTACATATAAGAGTTTTTCCACGTTTTTGTACATGTAAGAGTTTTCCACAAACTTTGTCCATAGAGGTATTATGAAGACTTGGGGTTTTGCCAATCTAAAAATTGACCAATAAATCTCACTGCATCACTGCCGTTTTTGTTTTGTTTTTTGACAGGCTCTCTCTCTGTTGCCTAGGCTGGAGTGAGGTGGTGCAATCATAGCTCACTGTTGCTTCAAACTCCTGGGCTCAAGTGATCCTCCTGTCTCAGCTTCTCAAATAGCTGGGACTAAAGGCATGTAAAACCACTCCTGGCTAACTTTTGAAATTTTTGTAGAGATGGGGATCTCACTATATTGTCAAGGCTGCTCTTGAACTCCTGACCTCAAGAGATCCTCCCGCCTTGGCTTCCCAGTGTGCTGGGATTATAGGCGAGAACCACCTCACTTGGCCTCACTGCAGTTTTTTTTTTGTTTGTTTTTCCTCACTGCAGTTTTGATTAGCATTTTCTCACAATGAATGGGTAGTACAAGGAGAAGGAAGCTGAATTAAAGGACTTTTCTTTAGGTTGTTTGCTTTGTTTCTTAAAGATTAAAAAATCTCAACATATTTTTATGCTGATAGAAATGATTCAACAGGGAAAACTGGAAATGCAGGAGAGAATGGAGATTGCTAGAGGAACATTGTGGAGTAGATAAGGAGATTGAAGCTAAAGCACAAATGGAGGAGTTGGCTTTATAGAAGAGCATGGACAGTTCATCTGTAGTAAGATGGCAGAGCATATGGGAATTCACACAGGGAGGCTGCTAGAGATATAGTAGAGAAAGTCCTGATTGCTTCTATTTTTTTCTGTGACACAAAAAGCAAGATTTCAGTTATAAGTAACCATCTTTCCTATTTCCTTCTGTCAAGAGATTCAGAGCTATTCTTCTGGGCCACTTCTATCAATACTGAATTCCTGCCGTGTGCTTTTGTTGTTGTTTCGTTTTGTAGCATCCTTACTACAGCTTCATCTTATTTTCTTGTCTTTATTTACTCGGCTCCTATTTTTTCACCTTTATTTTTCAATTCTATAAACTGTCTCAAATCCTCTTTAGAAATTAGTCAGATATATGTAATAAAAGTGGGTACCCTTCTTACAGTCTCACAACACTTTAATAGATCCCTTAAATTGCTTCCTAAATTATTTTTAAATTACAGATTAGAAAAGTTGTTCCACTTTTCAAATATGTTCATGGCCCTCAACTTTTAAACATTCAAATTTAAAAATAATGACATTTAGGACTCAGTGTGACCTTCCTCTATTTCCATTTTGCAAGCAGATTTTTAAGTTTTCTTCTGTCATCGTTCCTTCCCTTATCACAACCTAAACACTCAGCACATCTAGATAATTTTCTGTTGGCAAAATACATCGTTTTCTTTCTCAGCTTTTCGTGAGCTGTTCTTTCCACCAAAAATATTCTTTGTCTCTGGCCATTATTGATAGGTCAGACATGATGTTTCCCCTTATACATGCTGTATAAACACTTCCAAACAAGTTAAAGCATTATCTCATATATGATAGTTATATTTCTGCATCATACTTCAATAGTATCTCTGATGATGCAGTTAACTAATACTACCTTGTTGTGTAGTTAGATGTGTCCTTGTTTGTCTTCCTTGAGGGAAACAGCTTTTTTTTTTTTTTAACACATCTTAGTATCCCTCTTAGTAAGTAACACAGAACTTTACACAGTAGATATTCAACACATGTCTGTTGAATTAAATTAAATGTGCAAGAAGTTCAAGACAGCCTAGTGCAGACTATTTGTATCATATTTCTCTTTAAGCTTCTTTCCAAACAGTCTTAAGTGTAAATACCTTTTCAAAGAGCCTCATATATGAAAAACATTTTTCATAATTTTAGCATAAAGGACTAATTGCATGCTCAATTATATTAATTTTGGTTTATGATTCTTTAAGATATGGCTCATGCTTTAAGATTCTTTATTATACTTACTTCTCAGTATGCCAAGTGAGTTACTATATGTTAATAATTTTTATACATGACTATAATAAAACATTCTTAAAACTAGGTTATAAAATCGTACATTTGCTGATCACCTATGTATATCATATAATGGTTAGTTGTATGTGTCAACTTGACTGAACCGAGATATTTGGTCAAATCTCATTCTTGGTGTTTCTGTGAAAGTGTTTTTGGGTGAGATTAACATTTACATCAGTAGACTGAGTAAAGCAGACTGCCCTCCCTATCGTGGGTGGGCCCTTTCCAGTCAGTTGAAGGCCTGAAAATAACAGAAAGGTTAACTCTCCTCTGAGTAAGAGAATCCTTTCTACCTAACTGCCTTAGAACTGGGACATCAGCGTTTTCCTCCTTTGGACTCAAACTGAAACCTTCTTGGGTCTTAAGCCTGCCAGTCGTTGAACTAGAACTACACCAGCAATTCTTCTGTTTCTCTGACCTTCAGACTCAGACTTGAACTACACCATTGGCTCTCCTGAATCTCCAGTTTGCAAACTCATCCTGAGGATCTTGGAGCTTGTGAGCCTTCATAATTGCACGAGCCAACCCTTTATAATAAACCTCTCTATACATACAAATACACACACACACACACGCACACACACCCTATTGGTTCTGTTTCTCTGCAGAACCTTGACTAATACATATAAGTATGAAATATCTCTATAGAGAAATAAAATATGCAAAATGACAACTGCTACTTTATTAGGATGGTACTTTATATGGGTTCCACACTTTTAGTAATATTTTAAATCATAATTAAAAATACGTTGTTGAGTTGTTAGATAACTCTAGGTATGTCAGATCTTTGTTAAAATAACATGATAATATCACCTGGTACCTAATATTAGAAAAATATTTCTTACAGAATACAAAGAAAAATGCTTTCACATTTATTCCAAACAGTCGGTACAGGGTAAGTGCATGACGCTTCCATACACATTATTCATAAATTAAAAGAGTTTGTACTGTTGGTGCAGCCTGAAAAGACACAGGGATAAAGATCACTGATACAAAGATGTAACTAAATTAATACAGTAGCACTGACATCACTGACAGTGCTTAGTTCATCTGGTTAATAAATAGCAGCAGTAGATGGGTTACAGACTGCATATATATACTGTGTAGAAAGGAGGAAGGTCACGCACAGGAAGGATTACTCAAAAACAGGCAAGTATTTATCTACATATTTTCCTTTGTGTTTTATGTAATGAGAAAAAAGAGGAATCCACAATCCAGGATTATTAAATCTTCTATTAAAGATATCAACAAGTCCAAGGCCAAAAAAGAATCAGGCAGTACAAGTTAAAAAAAAAAATGTTTTGATCTGCTTCTCACTTGTATTGCTTATTTATTTAGCTTCCCAGGGAATCTGTGGTTTTGTGACCTTTGTTGGTCCATCTGTACCTTACGGACAGCACAGAGATGCTCTATTTCCCTTCCTTAGTATAGTAGTATAGCAGGCCAGGACACAGTCCTATAGAGGTAGGTGCCTTTGATAGTGATGATTCATATATACAGGATTCAATGAAAAGATGGAAGAGCTGATTCTAGATGACATGCATGTATAGAAGAGCTAGACAACTACCCATTTAGTCAACATTTTTTCTGAAAGTCACTAAACTAGGGAGTGTGATAAGATACAAATATTTCATGCTGGTATCTATAACACTACTATCATAAGCTAATAGATATTATTGTATGTATTAGAATATAAACAGCTGGCATGTACATAATGCTTACTGTGTGCCAAGCTTACATTATATACATTGTAGAACAATTTCTTCCTTTTTTCTTTACGTTTTTTTTCTTTTTTTTTTTGAGACAGACTCATTCTGTCACCTAGGCTAGAGTGCAGTGGTGCGATCTCAGCTCACTGCAACCTTTGCCTCCTGGGTTCAAGCAATTCTCCCTGCCTCAGCCTCTTGAGTAGCTGGGATTACAGGCACTTGCCACCATGCCCAGCTAATGTTTGTATTTTTAGTAGAGAGGGGGTTTCGCCATGTTGGCCAGGCTGGTCTTGAACTCCTGACCTCAGGTGATCTGCCTGCCTTGGTCTCCCAAAGTGCTGGAATTACAGGTGTGAGCCACCACGCCCGGCCTACATTATATACATTAGCTCACTGAATCTTACAGAGGGAAGGTAACTTGCCCAAGATCACACAGCTATTTAACTGACAGAGGCAAGATTCTAACTCTGGCTTCAGTTTCTTACTCTCAGCACTACTGACATTCGGGATTGGATAATTCTTTGCAGTGGGGAGCTGCCCTGTAAATTGTAGGATATTTAACAGGATCCGTGGCTCTACCCATTAGATGCTAATAGTACTATCTACTCCTACCCTCTCAGTTATGACAACCAAAATTGTATCCAGATATTGCCAAATGTTCCATAGGAGGGAAAACTGCCTCTGGTTGAAAACTACTAATTTAATCTGTATATCCTTTTCCAGAATTAGAAGTCTAACAGGAGAGAGATATAAATATATATGTATGCACCTATGTATTAAACAAAGTAGTAAATTTGTGCTAAGGAAACTCAACGAGACAAGAAAAGGTTATTTTGACTACAGAGGAGTTAGAAAAAACTTAAAGCAGAGGGGAATTAAGCTGAGACTTGGAACACAGACTATGTGTCCCTCTCTCTGCTCTTAATATTCTGTATAGATCTATTATCATTGTGTATATTCCCTGCACATCATCATCGTCATCATCATCACCATCATCACCATCACCATCATCATCTTTTCTTTGTCCCTCAGCCTCCTGGTCCTTTGAGAGTAAGGTCTACTCCTTATTCATCTTTGTATCTCCTTGACCTTTTATAGTGTTGGACATATTATAAGTCCTCAGTAGATGCTCCCTGAAAGAATGGATGGTACATAGGATGTGGAAACCTGAAAACAGGGAGAAAGGCATTGCCATGCAAAGAAGTGAAGCCCAGAAGCACAAGATCTGTCTAATAATCACTGGGTACAGCCTGTGCATCTAAAAAAGAGGAGTCAGAAGGTAGTTGGGACCAGACTCTGGAGAGATTTTTATGTTTGGTTAAGGAATCTGTACTTCATTGGGTAAAAAAGGAGCAACTCAGTGAAGGTTTTTGAGGGGAAAAGACCCTCATGATCAGGGCTATGACATGATCAGGTGTATTAATCTGACAGTGGCAGAGAGAACAGTCAAGCAGCAGGAATAAGAGTTAGGAGATATGACAAAAGTCCAAGAGAAGAGAAATGAGAACTTCACCATAGTGCCAGCAACAGGGCTGAAGAGGAAAGAACTATAATGGCTAAACTTAGCTGACTTGAGAAATTCAGGCAATTAAGTACATATGTGAAAAGGGAGGAACCAGAGATAGAGACAGAGACAGAGATAGAGATAGATAGATAGATAGATGATAGATAGATAGATAGATAGATAGATAGACAGACAGACAGACAGACAGACAGATATAGAAAAGAAAATGTGACATGGAAAGATGAGAGTCAAGGAAGTTCATTAATATAAGTCCTGTAGGATAGAAATGCATTTCTGTCTGTACGGTTTTAACATACTGGAATATAAACTCCACGCACAGAGGGATTTTGTCCCGTTCACCACTCTATCCCTAGACCTAGCACAGCATTTGACATATAATAGTGATAGTTACTATTTCTTGGATGCTTACTACGTGCTGGGTACTGTCCCAAGCACAAGTATTACCTTATTTCACTTCCTAACAACCCTACAAGTACTATTATTAACACCATATAGATAAGGCACCTGAGACATGGAGACGTTAAGCGAATTGCCTGAATTCATATATCCCTTAGGTGACAAAGCCAGAATTCAACCCAGAGCCCAAATATGATAAATATTTGTTGAAGTATAAAATGGGATAATAAAATTATCATTAATGGGAAGGCTAACAGAATACTTTCTACCTCTCGATCCATTCTCTAAAGAGGAGATGAAAAGCCTTCAAAGATTTGTTTCACTGACCACAAGAGACAGGCTGGGTGAGACACTGCAGTCTGATGTGCAGATACCTCTCATCCAGCCATCTCTGGATCTCTGTGAAGAAATATGAGCTGCTTTACATGTGCTACATAGCTCCTTTTAGCAACACACCCTGGCACTGTGTGGCAACAAATCATAGATATATCTGGGTTAAAAAATTATTTTTACTCATTGCCAAATATGGCATAGAGGAACTGTTCTCAAACTATGTTATGCATCAGAATCACCTGAAGGGCCTGATAAAACATAGGTGGCTGTGTCATACCTCCAGGGTATCTGATTCAGTAGGTCTGGGGTAGGGCCTGAGAACTTGCTTTTCTAAAAGTTTCCCAGGTGATGGTGATGCTGCTGATTGGAGGGACCAGACTTTGAGGACCACTAGTAGAGAGCATAGGGGATACAATAATGAGGAGGACAAACAGGGTCCCTTCCATATCAAATCTTCACTGCTGTATACAAGATAAGATAATGTGACATATGAGAAGTACACAGAGAGAATAGAGCATAAGAGAAAGCTCACATCTACAGTAAAAGCCAGACAGTGAGGAGATGAGTTGAAATAGCATGAGTCTGGGTGAAAAGAGTTTTCAAAGCTGAAAGAAGAGAATGCACAAAGGTTGAGAAGAAAGAATGTGGCATATCTCAGACATTGAAGTAAATTCAGAATGCCTGAAGCACAGAGCTTGACATAAAGACAGCTCAGACGAGGCCAATACAGTATGACCTTGAAGGCCATGCTCAGGAGTCAAGAGTTCATTCAGGGGACATGGAGAATCTGAATAATTTTAAACAGGAATAGAACAAGATTATATATGGATTTTCAAAAATGCAGACTGTACTTTAAAGAATGGACTAGCCATGGGCACGACTGGAGTTGGGAGATTATTAGAAGTGTTTACAGCACTGGTCATTTGTGATGGACTGAACTGAGGTGGAAGCAGTGAAAGCTAATATATGTAGACATATATGAGATATACTAAAGAGGTAGAATCAAAAGAAATTAATCATAGAATTTAGGAAACGGGGCCAGAGGTGAATGAAAAATTAAGAATGACACCTTAGATTTTTCCTTGGAAATTGGGGAAATGATGGTCCATTCATTTACAGGAAACACAATGGAAGGGAGAAAAGTTTCAGGGTATGAGAAGAAACAATGAGTTTAACTTCAGATCTATTGAGTCTCAGATGCCTGTGGCACATTCCAGTGAAGATATCTAATAAGTAGCTTTACATAAAAGTCAAGAGCATGGTGCTAGAGATACATATATTTGGGATCTGTCAGCAAATAGTCAATCACTTTTTAGCCCTTTAGAAAGAAGGAAGAATAAAAGCTATGATCCCTCTATCCAGAAGAATATACAAAGACACATTTTTTTTGGTATGCATAAGATTTTTAAACTTTTAACGGCCTCTTGGGCTTATTCCTTTGACTTCTGAGGGTATGATGGAACTTAGGTTAAGATCTGATATATAAAGCAATTGCACAAAATTATTTAGCCATAACTCTTTTCTTTTGATATTTCCTAAGTCACCTCCAAAATTATTTTTAAAGCTCAAAACAGCAGGTTGTTATTTTCTAATTTTAAAATTAACCCTTTCCCCACAACGCATTACCTTTTATATTTCATCACACTTTATATACTGAGTGTGATGGTTAGTTTCTAAGACATAATAGCTTAACAATATATCTGGCAACTTATTTAACTCTAGGCTACTTACTGTAGGACTAGGAACACCAGTATCATATATTGCAAACCAAAACATGTTCTAGTGCTCTAGGGGAGACCCACTAACTGCAGAATGGCCCCAGGGATCTGCTGAAATAGATTTATTTTAGGATCCATTTTGGTGCCCTAAATCCTCTCTCATCGGGCTAAATTTCCATCTTAAGAGTTATTCCTTCAAGTTAAGATGATATAGACTTAAAGACTAATAAGATGGAAATGTGTTATCTGACTAGAGCAAAACATTAAGCCATTAACACTCCAATAACATTGCCAGAAATTAGTTTTTTAGCTAGTGGAACATAGTATGGTGAAGTGATATTTAAAGACTTAACTTTCTATAATGCTTTTGCACCTATTAAAACTCTAGGATTGGCCGGGCGCGGTGGCTCATGCCTGTAATTCCAGCACTTTGGGAGGCCGAGGCGGGTGGATCACAAGGTCAGGAGATCGAGACCATCCTGGCTAATGCGGTGAAACCCCCGTCTCTACTAAAAATACAAAGAATTAGCCGGGTGAGGTGGCGGGCGCCTGTAGTCCCAGCTACGCAGGAGGCTGAGGCACGAGAATGGCATGAACCCTGGGGCCTGCAGTGAGCCGAGATCACACCACTGCACTCCAGCCTGGGTGAAAGAGCGAGACTCCTTCTCAAAAAAAAAAAAAAAAAAAACAAAACTCTAGGATTTGGCGTCATCCTTTATTGTGGTTAAAAAAAAAAAAACCCACACAAGATTAAATTTACCGGCTGGGTACGGTGGCTCATGCCTGTAATCCCAGCACTGTGGGAGGCCGAGGCAGACGGATCACGAGGTCAAGAGATCGAGACCATCCTGGCCAACATGGTGAGACCCAGTCTCTACGAAAAATACAAAACTTAGCTGGGTGTGGTGGCGTGTGCCTATAGTCCTAGCTACTTGGGCGGCTGAGGCAGGAGACCTACTTGAACCTGGGAGGCGGAGGTTGCAGTGAGCTGAGATCGTGCCACTGTACTCCAGCCTGCTGACAGAGCTAGGCTCCATCTCAAAAAAAAAAAAAAAATAGATTAAATTTACCATCTATTTTTAAGTATATATTTTGTTGTTGTTGTTTTTTTTTTTTGAGACAGAGTCTTGCTCTGTTGCCCAGGTTGGAGTGCAGTGGCGCAATCTCCGCTCACTGCAAGCTCCGCCTCCCGGTTTCATGCCATTCTCCTGCCTCAGCCTCCCAAGTAGCTGGGACTACAGGTGCCTGCCACCATGCTTGGTTAATTTTTTGTATTTTTAGTAGAGACGGGGTTTTACCATGTTAGCCAGGATGGTCTTGATCTCCTGACCTCGTGATCTGCCCGCTTTGGCCTCCCAAAGTGCTGGGATTACAGGCGTGAGCCACCATGCCCGGCCATTAAGTATATATTTTAGTAGTGTTAAGCATATTTACACTGTTGTGCAACAATCTCTGGAACTTTTTCACCTTGCAAAACTAAAACTCTAAACTTATTAAACACTAATTCTTCCCTCTACCCTCTCTGCCCAGTCCTTGGCAATCACCTTTCTACTTTTTGTTTCTATGATTTTGACTACTTTAGATACTTCATATGAGTGGAATCACATAGTATTTGTCCTTTTGTAATTGGCTTATTTCACTTAGCATAATGTCTTCCAGGTTCATCCATATTGTAGCATGTGACAAGACTGCCTTTTACTTAAGCCTGCATGATATTCATTGTATGTATATTCCACAGTTTTTTTTATCCATTCATCTGCCAATGAACATTTGGGCTGCTTCCAGCTTTTGGCTATTGTGAATAACACTGCTATGAACATAGGTGTGCAAATATCTCTTTGAGTTCCTGCTGTGAATTATTTTGGATATATATACTCAGAAGTGGAGTTGCTGGACCATATGGTAATTCTATTTTTAATTTTTTAAGAAACCTTTATACTGCTTTCCATTGTAAAGTGTACAATTTTACATTCTCACCAACAACACACAAGGGTTCCAATTTCTCTGCATCCTCGCCAACAGTTGTTACGTCCTGTTCTTTTGATAGTAGCCATCGTAACGGATGTGACATAGTATCTCTACAAGCCCAACATTTAACATTTTCAATTTAATTATATGATTACATATTGGACTGTGTCACTAGACAATCCTAGAGTTTCTTCTTCAGTGGCACGGGGTCCTGGCATATAACAAACATTTGTCAAATTTATGAATGAATGAAAATGGGACAGAGAATGGATTAACAAGATTTAACACAAAGTATTACGGTATAGTGTGATTAAGGGCATTTCGTTGTTTTTTGGTCAAGTTCGGTTGAGGCTTCTGCTAAGCTTGGATAAGTAGATTTACTGTTATTGTCCTTCTAAAGATGATCCTTGATTTTCAAAAAGCACAGAGAGCAATAATTCTTGATATTTAGACTACAAATTAGTGGCAATAAACAAGATTAATTTATCAGAGACATAGTAGAAATCTCTGGTGCACATCAATATTTTTGAACAGAAAGCACAACAGGAACTTGATTCAAATTCCATCCCATCAAACCGATTTCAAAGGAATTGTCAAATAAGTACACCTTCTGCCAAGCAAGCAGGAAGTAGAAAATTATCCAATAAAAGAGAAAAAAGCCAGAGGATAAAAGCTTAGTGTAGCCTGTATAAACCTGTCTACTCATTTAAAGGGATGTTATCCTGAAAAGTAAAGTTTTAAGGTAAATAAATGAAAATGCCTGTTTACATAGTTGATAGTAAGGGAGTTTTTTCATACAAACATGTGTACAGTTTCCAAAAGACTTTTAAGTGTAAGTCCCTCTGAATGAGGTGAACATTGTCATGTATCAAGAGTGCTAGGCACTGAGCATTATAAAAAATTTATATGTCATCAACAGCAAGCATTTATTGAGTGCTAGTTAATAGCATACTCTTAACTCATGAAAGTCATTAAGTGCAGCTACTTTCCTCATTTTCAAAATACCCTTGCCATTTTAAAACCAGAATACTGTGCTAGAATATATGGCTACTCTTCTGACCTTTGCTTCATGTTATGAATAGGATCAAGAAACTTGATTTTCTTTGTATTTAGAATTACACTTAAGATTTTGAGGCATGAGGTTAGCTAGAAGTTCCAATTAGACGGACTAAGAAATCAACTTTAACATGATAATGGCAACAACCCCACACCCATTTCATCCCCAACATTGCTTCTAAACACTTGGCAAAATAATCGAGTGGCTTTAGTCATTTTCCCAAACATGTGGTCTAACAGTTATTCCTAAACATAGGGTTAACTTGTTTGGGGATCTAGACATCACAAGGCAAATTGGGAAACCTCTCAGAAAATCAGAAAAGCACTTGTGCATCCCAAATTTCTACTAAGCACTTTTTAAATTTTATTGTGGATTTTAAATGCTTACAGAAAGAATCCATAATATCTATGCACACATACCATACCTATTTCCAATGTTTTAATCCCTCTTTTAAAGTATTATTAAATGAATCATACAGTGTACAGAATGACTGTATCCTGTTTAAATAATAAAAATGAATAACTATATATATATACTATCCAGCTTAATAAAACATTACCGGTACACTTGAATACCTTCATGACACATAACAATGACCAAGACCATATCTACTCTGTAACATACAAAAAGTTCTTTTCAAATACTTCATCTTATGTAATGGGAAATTTTTTAGTCTAATGCCTTAAGCATTACCCCTACCTCATAGCTATTATCTCCTTTCAATGGTTGCTTGTACCTCTCAAAATTCTTAAGTAGCTCATGGAATATCAAAGGTAGATAAACTTAAATCTGAATTCACTCTACCAATTCTTGTCAGTCTTTTTTCAGATACATAATTGATGGTTCAAATCAAGATGCCTTCCTTTAGCTTAGTCATCACACACACACTCATACACATTCAATCTCTGAAAAGAAAAATATGATTGTCAGTTGAAAGAAATTAGAAGAATTCCTTTAGATGGCAATTAGACAATGTATATTGAAGTTTAACATGTACATATTTTTGATTTAACAATTTTGCTATTAGGAAATTACTAGGTTAATTTTTACACTTATGTGGAATGATATATGGGAAAGAATGTTCATAGCCAATTCTGAATTATCTGGAGTACCCCACAGCGCTAAATTACCCACAACCTGCTATATAACACAATTACCCAATGTCTGTTATAAAACACAATATATATGCCTAAATTTTTTTATAACTTTGACAATAAAATTAGGTCTTATTCTGAAGTCAGTTATATCACTATAGTCATACTGAATACTTCTATTATAAACCTTCACTTCTTCATTATGCCATCAAATAAATCATTATGCCATTTTCAGTTCTTTTCCATAGAGTATTAAAACTCCCCGGCTAGGCACGGCGGCTCACACTTGTAATCCAAGCACTTTGGGAGGCCGAGGCAGGCGGATCACTTGAGGTCAGGAGTTCAAGACCAGCCTAGCCAACATGGTGAAACCCCATCTCTACTAAAAATACAAAAATTAGGCGTGCTGGTATGTGCCCGTAATCCCAGCTACTTGGGAGTCTGAGGCAGGAGAATTGCTTGAACACAGGAGGCGGAGGTTGCAGCGAGCTGAGATTATGCCACTGCACTCTGGCCTGGGCAAAGAAATGAGACTCCGTCTCAAAACAAAACAAAACAAAACAAAACAAAACAAAACAACTCCCCAATTAGAGACTCACAAAATTTTCCTTCTCCCATAGTTATCTACTTTTGTCAAATTTAACCTCCAAAATCACAAATTACATCAGTCATGCTCCTAAAAATATGATAGATCCCCACTGCCTAAGAAGAAAGCCTCAAGTTCTGGCATTCAAAAATCGTCCTCCTTCTGACCTGGAGCCTTTCTTCCTTCCTTTAACCACATCCCTCTAGGTAGTAATATTCTAGCCTAGCCAGTCTAACCAACCATTCTCCAATCACAGTGGACAATTTCTTACCTCTTGTCATTACCCACACCAATTACCCTGAGTAGAATGCCCTTTCTATTTATGTTTATTTATCTGAAGTCTATTCATTCTTCATAGCCTAACACAAATGCTACCCCTTCTCTGTGATATCATTCTACACTAAAAATTAATTGCTCATCTTGTACATTCTCAAAATACTGTCACTCTCCATAGCATTTATTTCATCCTGCCATATATTAGAGAACAGGGGTCCCCAACCCCCACCTCCAGCCCCATACCAGTCCCATGGCCTATTAGGAAGCAGGTGGCACAGAAGGAGGTGAGTGGTAGGCAAGTGAACGTTACCACCTGAGCTCTGCCTCCTGTCAGATCAATGTTGGCATTAGATTCTCATAGGAATGAGAACCCTATTATGAACTGCACATGTGAGGGATTGAGGCTGCATGCTTCTTATGAGAATCTAATGCCTGATGATCTAAGTGGAACAGTTTCTTGCTAAAACCATCCCCCCACCACCCCATCCTTGGAAAAACTGTCTTCCATGAAACCAGTCCCTGGTGCCAAAAAGGATGAGGATTGCTGTTACAGATTGTTCTGTACATGTTAATCAGAGTCAACTTTCCAGTTACTTCTATATCTTCCTCGGGCATGGTGTTTTATACATAGCAGGTATTTAATAAGTATTTGTAAACATGTACTTCTAATGGCTAACTTTTTTCATATATTTCTCAGATCTATAAATCTTTATAAAACTATTTTGGATTCTTAAATAAAATAAATGAACTTCTTGGAATACATGATCATTTAAAACTCAATAGATTTTTCAGAGGGTTGAAACAGGGTAGTCCATTGTCTTTATTTGACCTATCCCCACCCAAATAAAAAAACAAACAAAAAAATTTAACAGTTACCTTTTCAACATCTGAGAGAGAAGTTAGTGACTGATTTTGAAGAACCTCTGGTGCAGTGAATGCTCGAAGATCCTGATTGGAAATATTTTCATCTGTAAATGACACACTACCAGATGGCAGCAACAGCAGAGACCATGGAGAAATGATGAAGCCAAGGGCAGCAGGATCAGCTAGGCTTACTGGTTTGTAATTGGACCAAAATAAAAAAATAAAAAGAGAAGAAAATTGCTTAAAATTATAATCACAGGAAACAGCAATCACTTCAATGGATAATCCTGCCTATTTGTATAGATGTTAATAAGTAGTTAACATATACCAAATCAACATGCTACAAAAAGATTGGGTTTCATATAAATACAACAGGTAGCATTATTAACAACAATGCCTTGATTTGGCTTAATCTTTCAAAATCTGGATGGTAGATCCTAGAAACTAGAAATAGAGCCCTTTCATTGTTGTTCTTAAAAATTAAACTTGGTTCAAATGTTTTATCACCGTGATATATACATATGGATAAGGATTAGTAGCTCTTTAATGTTTTTTGAATTATGCATTCCTTTAAGAAACTGGTGAAAGGTGTGGTTTCTCTCTCAAGGACATTGCCCATAAATATAAAGCTCTGTATAAATTCTGAAGTTTTATGGATCTACTTATAACCCATTTATAGATCCCAAGTTAAGATTCCAATTTAGACTATAGTGTTCTGAAATGGATAGAAATCAATTCCTTTGAAAATTCCTATTAGGCATTCACAAGGTTTCTAACTACAATGAAATGTCTTAAGTCAAAGTATATATTTTGCTTGAATTTAGATTTTATCTTATTTACATTTGTTCATTATTTCACTAGCATTTCAGGCAGCTTGTTTTGCACTACCAAATGTGATCAACGAGGTCCCTTAACTTTTTGTTTTAATGCTTGGCTGTATAGATGCCTAAGAGCTCATACCTAAGAGTATTAACACAAATACATTCCCTAGACACCAGTAGGCCTCCACCTAAAAGTAAAGCTGTACATTAGGCTCAACAAAACAGACTGATTAGAATAAACTTTATTTTGTCCTTCATATCAAAAGTAAGTTAATACAGGTTTTAAGAAAACTGCTAGGTGAACTTGATTATAGACTCAAGATAATAGCTATAGAAAAATCACAAAAGGCCTATGACTGAAATTCCATTATTCAATCTGAATAAGTTACACTGATATCACTCTGTCAAATGATAAGACATTGACAGAAGTTCATGGAAAAGTTTATCATACAGTATCTATACTTTCTTGAAAACAATCAGAACTGAATTTTTTTTTTTTATCAGGACTGAATCATTCTGACTTTTTAACTTCTACCTATCATCTACATGATCAGAATACGACTTATGATTAACAAGTAAACTACTAAAAGTCATTCCTCCTTTGAAGGTTACAAATGTGCATTTTTATGAATCTGAGATATGTCTTTAATAATGGTGTCAAAGAAGAAAAATGTGTTTGAATGCATTTTTTAATCAGTCAGCACATCTTAGGTTGCACTGAAGTGGTATTATAGACCAATGGTCCTCAAAGCCTTAACCAATCATACATCAGACTTCTGAAACTTGGCTCACAATTGTTATTGCCGAATACATTTCAATGAATCATCACAGCTCATAATCTTAGGTATATGTTGTCGTATTTTACAGTCACTATACAAGTTTTCTGTTAAAAGCCGCCTCTTAGTTATTTCATACACAGACAACACACGATCTAGCTGGAAAAGAACTGACAAAGCAAAACAATATTTCCCTTGCAAAAAGATACCATTCAAAACCATGAGATTTCATGTCACAGATACTATAAAACAATCTAAAATCAATTTCTGTCAAATTATCAACTAAGGGGAACAAACACTAGGAGACCAATTAGGAAGACAATGCACTAATAATCTGGTGTGAGATGATGATGGCCAATAAGCACAGTGGTGGCAATAGAGGTGGTGAGAACCTGCTGGTAACTGAAGATATTTTAGAGGCAGTGACAACAGAATTTCCTGACAGATTGGATGTGGAGTGACAGAAAAAGAGGACTCTGGATGACATCGAAGTTTTGATCTGAGTAATTGAAAGGACAGAGTGCCATCAACAGAGATTGTTTAAAATAGTGCAGGCTGCTGAGGTGGGGGTTAGGAGGTGGTGGCAGGAATTAGAACTTTGGGACCTATTACATTTAAGATATCTGTTATATGTTCAAATGGGGACGTCAATTAGGCAATTTGATCTGAAATGTGGGATAAAGATCACAATTGCAGATATATTTTGGGAGTTGCTGGCCTACTAGATGGTATTTAAAGCCATGTGACTTGATGAGGTCACCAAAAAAAAAAAAAAAAAAGAATTAAGATAGAAAAGAAATGAAGACCAAGGACTGAGCCCTGGAGTACTCAAACACGAAGACTGCGCCTTCTCGGGTTTTTTTTTTTTTTTTTCCCAGATTCTTCCTCTTCTCTTGGGGACTGATGCATGTATGGTGCTGTAACATCCCTCTAACACTTCTTTCACTCACTACTGCCAATCTCCATCCCACAATTTTAATTAATTCTACTTACTAGACTTTCTGTCCAGTTCTCCAGTACCTAAGTCCCGAATCTAAGTTAGGAAGCTGGGATTCTAACTGTCATGGCTAATTCCAGATTGTTTTTCTTTTGGAGGCAAAATTATGATTTTGGGTGTAACTGTTACCATTTCAAATTTATAAATGATTGCGGATCACAGCTAACACAGAGGCCTGAATGCCACCTAGAAGCCTAAATGCTATGCCCTGTCCCTGTCCTGTCACTGTGGATTCTGGTATCCACCCAGACCAGAAAAGGCTTGCTACATTCTTCTTCTTCATCCCTGGCTACAGACTGACCCTCTCCCCTCCTTAGCATGGTAGCACCAATCAGAACTGCTGAAGGTGAAAGCAATTCATAATTCCTTATCACTCTAAAATGTAGAGATTTATTCACTTACCAGCACAACCAAGGTCAGTAAACTGATTATTTCTCTGTTAAGAACTATATATCTCTCTCCTTTTTTATTAAGTTGTATTTTGTTTTTAACGGACATATAATCATACTTATTTATAGGGTACAGTGTAATGTTTTGGTACATATGTACAATGTGTAATGATGAAACTATATATTTCAACTTTTATACAATATGTTGTTTGCTTTTATTGAACATTTAAAGTATATCTTTATTTTAGGCACTATATATATATATATATATATATATATATATATATATTAACATCTTCTTCCCAACATTACAGGTCATTTGCTAATAGAGTCTAAAGTATTATTGGGGAGATAATACGTACATAAATACAAGATAGAAAGTATTAGGTATCTAAGAAAGAAAAAGAGTTTGGAGGATAGCAAAATTACTTCAACTACAATAAAGAATTAATTTCTTTTTTTATATGTGGCCCTTTAATAGGTAAGACTTGACCATGGCTAAGGTTAGGATTCTAAAAAGAAGAAACAGCCAAAGCAAAGGCATGTGGGTCAGGAAGTCACTAAGTTTGTACAAGGAACAGCAAGAATTTTGGGCAGAGAAATGGTGAAGAGCAGTGAGAAGCAGAATTACCAAGGAAGATCATACTTTTGCTTGTTAAAAAAATACACACAGGCTGGGCGCAGTGGCTCATGCCTATAATCCCAGCACTTTGGGAGGCTGAGGTGGGCGGATCACCTGAGGTCAGGGGTTCAAGACCAGGCTGGCCAACATAGAGAAAACCTGTCTCTACTAAAAAAAAAAAAAAAAATTAGCTGGGCATGGTGGTACTCCAGGTACTCGGGAGGCTGAGGCAGGAGAATCACTTGAACCTGGGAGGCAGAGGTTGCAGTGAGCCGAGATCACACCACTGCACTCCAGCCTGGATGACAGAGTGAGACTCTGTCTCAAGAAAAAAAAAAAGAAAGAAAACAAAAATGAGAAATTACACAAATATTTTCAAATGTGATTTTTTAAATGGCTTGTAATAAAGTTAAAGTAACAGTGACAACAAACTACATTGCTGTCAAATTCCCTAAACACACACATGACATTTAAGTACTGGATTCTTGAGAAAACATAGTCAAACCACAGAAAATATTTTTAAATAATTTTAAAGGGTTATGCAAACCTGCAAGTGAGGGAATTTAGAGTTGTGGCTAGAATCAGTCTTTAATTCACTCATCTTGTCTAACTAAAAGGAAGAAATTTAAAGCAAATATATTTAAAATCTTTCAAAAAATGCTAACAAAAGAATATTTAAAAATGAGATTCTAGAAGCTTATAATTCCATGTACTGTGTTTTAATTGTGTGTTGACTGCATTCAAGAATGCTTTTATGAAAGAGTAAATCTGATATGAATTGATTCCAGTAGTCTAATGATTATATTTATAGATTTTACCAACATTCCACAGAAAAGTTGCTTAAACAGAATTTCAAGCAGCTAGAGGCAAGGTTAAGGATAAGCAGAAATCTGATATGCAAAGAAACACCTTAGAGCTTCTTTCCAATGTTCTTTTAAACTAAGATCATTTTATGTTCATCCATTTTCTTCCCTGAGGGTTCTTGCCATTTCCTCTAGATCGTCCCCTATTTTTCATCATCCACATATACTATTAAAAATTAGGGAAATAATCTTAACTAGGCAACAAACATAGTAAGGAAACACTAATCAAAAGTATCAGGAAACCATTTTGAGACTTAGAACAACAATGACATGATTTTGATCTGAAAAATCCCTTTGCCTATTCAGGCACAAGAAATTGTAGTCTTCCTATTTTATACGTTCTATTAGGGTGTCTGGCAAAAATGTATGCAGAGGCCACTGTTCCAAACTCTGAAGGATTTGACAAAGTCCCTCTATAATATGGAATTCTCTCAAAAATTCAGTTCATATGTTTATAATAATATATACATTGTTAAATCAATAATCTGGTATAACAATGCACAAACAGAAAATAAATGGTTTAGAATAGTTCCCCTACATTTTAACATTTTCTTGATAGTTTTGTGATAAATTAAAGTTCACTGGAAATTGTAGTATATGCTAGAAGTTGATTACAAAATAAAGCTGTATTAATTCCTCAAAAGTTTTGTTACCACTTTAAAAAAAAAACTTGTTTCTCTAATACCATATAGGATAGAACAGCAATCCCTTATTGAAAATAAAATTGTATAAATGATTGAAATTGATATCTACAATAATGTAAATTGATAATCACAGTCTCTTTAAAGACATTTTACATGTAAGTTTCCTTGGTATAGATAATCATGCAACATCATTTACTAAACTCCTATGAGCCTCTGGTTCTTGAGAATTTATATTCTGGTGGTAGTTGGTCAGACCTTGCTAATCACCCAAATCCCTAAACTCACCTAGAAGATTTGGAAAGATACTGATATAGGAGTTAAAAAGGAATTATTTAGGCAGATAGTGAGAGTAAGGAAGTCCTCGGTAAGGTTTTCCTTTAATGAAAAACAGTACCCAAATCATTTTCTTTTCTAACATAGAGCAGCCTGTACAACTGAGCTGCAGACAGACAAGCAAGCTGGAAGCTTGCACAGGTGAATACTGGCAGCTGTGCCAATAGGAAAAGGTTACCTGGGACTAGGCATGTTCAAAATGGCGGCTCCATCTTCCCTTCTCTTTGCCAGCCACCTGTACGGCAAGTAGCAGACAACATGGTGCCGGCCAAGTGGAAAGTCCATTTGCATAATAAGATTAGGGCGGGGTGGCCAGCCTTCACCACGTACTATGTAAACATCACACCTGGTCCAGCCAATCTGTGGGCCCTATGTAAATCAGATATCGCCTCCTCAAGCCTGCCTACAAAATTTGGTACACTCCCATTCTGGGCTTAAATTCCAATTTGGGAGTCTCTTTTCCTTCTCTCTCTCTAGAAAAAAAAAAAAGTTTTTGTAACCCTGTTTTCACATATTTCTCCTAGAATAAAAGTGGTTTAAGGATACAAATTATAATTTCCCTAAAGATCAGGTACAATGCCATTATAATTAATTGAAATATTTGCAAAAATTAATTCGTTTCCCATTTTAAATCTATACTACAGGTCCGCAACCTTTTTAAGTTGCTCTCCTGAAGAGAGAGAGAGAGAAGAGAGAGCTGTTCTTTCTCTTTCCTTTACCTATTAAAACCTCTGCTCCTAAATTCACTCCTTATGTGTGTCCCCATCCTTAATCTTGGTGCGAGTCTACGAACCTCGGGTATTTACCCCAGACAATGACGCTGCTTCAATATCAGAGAAACTGTCAGCTTCATTTCATTCTTTTTATAGTAGCTGACTTCAGTAATTTAGTATGTAGTCTCATTTTACTGAGAGACAGTATAGTGTAAGCCAGAATCCCTCGGTTCAAATCCCAAGTTTGATATTTACGGTTTATACAGTGATCTTCAGTGAGTTATTTAGCCCCTCTGTGCCTGCATTTCCTTATTTATAAAAATCATTGTTACATCATAGATAAGGCTGCTGTGAGGATTAATGAAAAAAACCAAAACCAAAACCAAAGACTTCGAACGGTTCCCGGCATACAGCAGTAAGTGCCATATAAAAGTGGTGACTATCATTATCTAATAAACCTTTTCTCAGAGATACCAGATGTAGACTATACATCTAAGAAAAGTCACTCCTTGAATTTGTCCTCAATCACCTACTTAGCATTTTCCCCCCACAGAAGACAAAGAGCATATCATCCATGACAAGTACTGTAGTTCCAGAATAAAAGATCTAATTCTCAAACTGTTCTATTCTAGATCTTTGGGAAATTTTTTGGCATCCTTTACGTAGAAAAAAATGTTAGAAATACAAATGATTTAAGGTACAGAGTATCCCAAAATATCAATTTTTTTAAATTAATTTCTTGGGGAATATCCTTTTTGTAAGTAGTCTATTTATTACATATTACATGATATTCCTAGTTAGCATAGATCCTCAACTTAGAACAATTGCTTTAAGATTTGACGATCAAACCCAATTACTTATTTACTTATTCATTGGTTACTCAATTACTTATTGAGTAACTACATTTGTCAAACTGGTGTTTTACTATACATAGTCATTAACTTTAGGTAAAACATGACTTATTAAATGAAGACATTTATTTGAATCCACATGATCAGTACAGTATCAGCATACAGTTTTAGAAATTTTTATTTGTAATACAAGTTGCAATAGTCTAATAACATGAAATCATGCAAATATGTTACTCCAAACTGGTCTGTTTTATGAATAGGAGATAAAAGATATTTTTATTTCTTAATGATGACATTAGCCACACAAACACACACATTTTCTCTCTTTTTAAAATGACTAAACACATGCAAGCTGCTTGCCCAAACCACAACCACTGGAATGCTGGTATGGCTACTGATTAATTAGGCTTCCAGTAGTTGTGTTTTGTTATGTACTTCCAGAACTATGCTACTTGGCAACAAAACACTAATGAAACAAGTGATATACAGACAATCTATATTAGTAAAACCAAATTGGTTATTATTAAAAGTAACAAGGCTTAAGTGATTGGACAATGTGGATAGAGGGAAGCAGGTCTCTTGCTTTCTTCTTTAGCAAGCGTGCTTGGCCACCTGATTCAAGCAGCATGAAAGAAATAGTGGCAGTTCCTTTCATTCCTCCTTCCTTATCATATGCTGAGGAGTTGCTCACTTTATTCCTTTGAAATACTACATTCTTCCTCTTTGATTTGCCTTTCACTTCCACCTTTTCCACCAACTGCTTTATGCTTACCATCAATAAAAACTATATCTCCCAAAATTACATGCCAAAATACTGAAAAAAGTTTTTGTAACTCTGTTTTCATATATTTCTTCTACAATAAAAGTGGTTTAAGGATACAAATTATAATTTCTCTAAAGATCAGGTACAATGCCATTATAATTATCTAATTGAAATATTTGCAAGAAAAAGAATTTGTTTCCCATATAAAATCTATACTACAGGTCTACAACCTTTTAAAGTTGCCTTTCTGCCCTGCTTGAGAATAACTTACTAATTTAGACTTTGCTGACCACACACACACAAAAATTTTGGAGTTCCACTATTAAGAAAAGCAAAGTTTTCTTTCAACTTTCAGATACCAGAAACTCTATATTCACCCAGAGAATACTCTTGATCTTTATTCTCCAGTCTCTTTTAGTTACATTTTCAAGTATGATTTAAGTTAAGAGTCAGCTTGGCTTATTTGAATACTGAAACAAACTTATTTACAATGTCTGACTTTGGGAGTTTAAGGTAATTAAGAAACTACGCAGGCTTTCCGTTTCCTGATCCACTGAGGACTTTGGTGTGAATTCTGGAGACAGAGTACAGGAATCTACACAGTATTTTTAAAAAGTTTCCTGGAGATTCCAATATGTGTACCAACCTACCCTACACACAAATAAAAACCACTGCTCTCATTAGGGACATTAAAATGGTATCACTAATTAAGTTGCTTCTTGACCTTGTACTTGCTCCAATTATATGTCAATTAACTGGTATTAAGTATATATGATGAAGTATATATGACTTTATATCCTTTCCTGATGCTTTTTGTTTGTTTGTTTTGCAGCTTACAAAGCTGTAAGTAAGGCATTTTACAGGCGATACAGCAAGCCTAAAAGTGTTACAAGTAACTATTTTATCCAAATTATAATTACATCATTTTATTAGAAAGGCAGAATAACTATCAGTAATTTCCAACTACAAATGAGACCTAAATAGCTCTTTTCTATTTATAATATGGAAGCTGATTAAAGAGCACCAATTTGAGACTGCCACTGAGATTTAGAAATAAATTGCCTTATCCACCGATGGGGTTCAGAACATGCTGCCCCAAATTATGGCACCTTGGTATTTGAGAAAACCACGGAAGCAGGAAGGTCACTCTCTGACCTTCTCCCACCCTTTTCCTCTGAAATAGGTCATAAGACCTTCATTCAAGAGGTGCCCTTTGTATAGCTGGAGGAAAGAAACATCCTCATCTCTGAAGACACAGGGACGAAAAGAAGAATCTGATCAAAAAGGCCTTGCTAAGTTTCCCCCAGTTTATTACCATTAGATCACACTTTGTTATCCAATTATACTCTCAACCTCATCCACTTCTCCATCAAACAGCGCAAAACCCCCCATGGGTTTAATTGTTCCTTTGGGTTTTCAATTCCAAAGGCTCTTGTGTTACATAAAACTTATATACCATAAATTTGTATGCTTTTCTCTTGTTAATCTGTCTTTTATTATAGGGGCCTCAGCCATGAACCTAGCAATGGGTAAGAAAGAGATATTTCTTTTCCCCTACACCACTTAATTAAACATTAACTTCATTTGGCTTTTTCTATCTCATTCCCAAAATAAAGCGAACTATGAATGAATTTCCTAAGCATTTTGTTTCTTCTGTAACATTTTCTATATTTATTTATTTATTTTTAAGAGTTGGGGTCTCACTGTTACCCAGGCTGGAGAGCAGTGGTGCAATCATAGCTGGCTGCATCCTCAAACTTCTGGGCTCAAGCAATTCTCCTGCTTCTGCTTCCAAGTATCTGTAGTAAGTGCCTGTAATCCAACACTTTCTATAAACCAAAATCCATAATGTATGAGGTGAGCACCTTTAATCTGTCACCCTGTCTGATATACAAATGCATTATTAGGCATACAACCAGTACCTCAAGGTCATGGAATTAATATCAATTTTTTATTTCCCTGAAGAGTATCCAAACTTTGAGAGCAAAACTACTCTATGTATGTGTAATATTTTGGCTGCAGACTTCTAAAAGACAGTTTGCTTAAAAGTGGTTTCTTTTTAAAAATATAACAGCCAGGCACGGTGGCTCACACCTGTAATCCCAGCACTTTGAGAGGCCGAGGCAGGTGGATCACGAGGTCAAGAGATGGAGACCATCCTGGCCAGCGTGGCAAAATCCCATCTTTACTAAAATTACAAAAATTAGCTGGGCGTGGTGGTGCGTGCTTACAGTCCCAGCTACTTAGGAGGCTGAGGCAGGAGAATCTCTTGAACTCGGGAGGCGGAGGTTACAGTGAGCCAAGATTGCACCACCACACGCCAGCCTGGTGACAGAGTGAGACTCTGTCTCAAATAAATAAATAAGAAATAAATAAGAAATAAAAATATAACAATCATATCTTATTTGACCATCCTATTAAAGCAGCTATAAAAATGTTAACCATGAATGGTAAATTCTATTTAAAAACTTGATCTTATTGTTAGCTTAACAATTTTGTCAAAGCAATTTTGGAATGATGCGCTAAGCCTTTTAAAATGCTAGCATTTCTGTTGCCACCTAGCAATTTCATTAAGCCTCTGTAGATTTTACAGCTGCCACATTACATTTTGCCAGGCAAAATAAACTACAACGAGATAATTAACAGTAAAAAAAGTTTTACAGTAAAGGACTTTTATAAAGCAGCAGGTTTTTAATTTTTTTTTTTATTTTTGCAAGTGCAGACAAAATTTCAAGTTAAAAGAGATCTTTTTTCTTCCACCTCTGCAATCTGCATAAATCTTGGGGTCAGGGGTGTAAGAAGAGCAGATACAAAATTTTAAGAATAAACTCAGTGATTTCATTTTACTTTCAAGGGCCTGAAATTTACACAAAGACAGAAACATCAATAATATCAAAGGTGGCTGGCATTGATTTCATTTTTGGAGAATTGGATGAAAAGGTCAATGAAGAATAGTGTATATTTTTAGTTTCCAGAGGAAAATACATATATCTTTCCAGAGAGGAACTGGCTTTGTCTTGTGATGACGTGGTTCCATGTAAACATGATCTGTAGGTACTCATGAAAAATATTTTTCTGATCACTAATGCCATTCTCTGCTGCTATTGACATAACTCCCTCACCCCTCTCTGCCTTGCCACTTACCTTGTAAAGACATTTTCCTTCTCAAAAAGAGAAGGAGGAAGGAAGATTATTTGAATGGTAAACTATTCGATTTTTTAAAAATAGTATACATTTCTTATAAAAATGGTAACTATGACTGATACACATCACCCCAAGAAAGTAAAATTTTAATTTGTCACTAAATGATACAAGGTGTAAAGCTCTCTTTTAATTTCTATATTGGAGAAAAGATATTGAGAAATACTTGTAAAATGTTTTCTGTAAAAGCCTTAGTCACAAAATCTGAGTGCCTCATAGAATGCTGAGTAAAAGAAGTCAGACACCCAAGAGTTCACATTGTATGATTCTATTTTTATGATGTTCAAAAACAGGCAAATATTATCTGTGTGATATGTCATAGTAGTGATTACCCTTGGTAAACAAGAATTGACTAGGAGGGAACATGAGGGAGGCTTCTAGGTGCTGAAATGCTGTGTATCTGAATCTGGGTGGTGATTGTATGAGTGCATATATTCATAAAATTAATCAGGCTGTACAATTAAGAATAATGCTGTTTGCAATATATGTTATACCTCAACAATAATAAAGTCTCTGTTAAGTATAAAAATTTAAACAATAAATATAGTGAGTAAAAGTAACATTTATCACCAAGGATAGAACTAGAGAAGATGAACTGTAGCAACTCTCCTATCTAACTGTATGGCTATTTAAATGTATAAAACTGGCTGTTTAGAACATCTGAAGTCAAAATAATTTTAAATTAAAACACAGTGTATTGACTGTGTTTGTGGGGAAGGAGGAGTTTGCTACAGGCGTGTCATATACTTATCAAATAACCTACATTATTCATATTAAGCATGTTAGATATTAAATTTAATTTTGTATTTTATAGTTTGTTTCCAGGGAACAAATGGGTAATTTCACAAAGTTCAAACACATTTAACTTAAGGACCTGTTAATTCTGGAGTTACGAATGCAGGGCAAGATGTAGCATGTCAAAGACAACTGATACACCCTCTTAATCAACAAAATTATGGCTATAGATAATAAGGAATATAATATTAAGGCACTAGTTAGAATTCAATCTTTTAAAAGCTACATACCCTGTATAAAGATTTACTTTAAAACTTTCAATCCATAAAAACTTTCTGTATTTCCTATAAAGTCTTCTTTAAAAAACAACCTCAGGAATTCAATTTGAAGTTCATGCTTTGGCTCTCTTCTTATGCATTAATTGTGTTACTTATTCTCCTCTGTTTCTACCAGATTGGAAGTTTTACACTTTCTTTTTTATTTTGTGATTATTGCTAAAAACTTTAAGGATATTTGAACTATGCAAACTCTAAGGCCAATTATTGCTATTATTCTCATAAACAGATCAACCCTTAGACTGCTTTAACTCCTATCACCGACATCAGTCTCATATACTACTGTTTTACTTATAATTTTAAATTTGAGATGATTGCTGTTGATGTTTTATACAGCTATTGATTGCTTAGATTGATATCAAGTTGACTGATTCTTTTGCTTACTGTTCCTTCTTGAACCTTTTACTTCCTTCTGGGTTATATTTCCTTCCTCCTGAAATACATAAGTACTCACAGTTTTCATATGAAAATATTTTGTTTTGACCTTAATCTTGAACCAAAGGTTAGAAAGACATCAAATTCTATCTGTACATTCCAATGCAGTGGCTATCAGGCACGTGTGGCTTTTAAGTTGTTGTTTTTTTTTCTGTTGTTGTTGTTGTTGCATTTTGAGACTTTGAGTCTTACTCTGTCACCCAGGCTGGAGTGCGGTGTCACCATCTCGGCTCACTGCAACCTCCGCCTCCCAGGTTCAAGTAATTCTCCTGCTTCAGCCTCCTGAGTAGCTGGGACTACAGGCATGCACCACCATGCCCAGCTAATTTTTGTATTTTTAGTAGAGACGGGGTTTCACCATGTTGGCCAGGCTGGTCTTGAACTCCTGACATCGGGTGATCCGTCCACCTTGGCCTCCCAAAGTGCTGGGATTACAGGTGTGAGCCACTATGCCTGGTCACTTTCAAAAATTTGAAATGTGGCTTCAGAAACTGAGGAATTGAGTTTTTAACTTATTTAAAATTTAATTTTCAGATGAAAAATCAGATATTGGAAAACTTCTAAGTATGCTTGTAACAACTTAGGTATGTAAATTACTTTTTCATCTGTATATTTTATGAAATATAAATATTTTTGATAAAATTTAGAGTCTGAATTGGCATATGCTATGAGTGTTAGATTTTGGTGACTTAGTACAAATAAAGTGTACAACATTTTATTAATATTTTTTCATACTGGTTACATATGAAAATGATATTTTTAATACATTGGATTAAATAAAATATAGAAATCAATTTCATCTATCTCTTTTCATCCTTCTAATGCAGGTCATAGAGAACATTTAATTATATATGATGTTTATGATACTTCTATTAGACAATGTTATTCTAGGTTGTTATAGTGATAATATTTTCTCTTTTTTCTTAAAATAATTATGATGTATCCTCACAGTCTTAAGATTTTATTTCTTAGTGAAATTAAGTAGTTTTAAGGATTTATTTAATTCTACCAAATTCTGACCTTATTTTTATTGTTCAATCTGCTCTTAGCTAATTCTTTTTTCTTTGTAGATAATTCAGCTTTCTTTTTCTCTCTGTTTTAAAAACCTTCTTCTCATTTATGGTGTCCTGTATTTCCAATCCCATTAATCTACGTGTAGAATTTTTTTAAAAATTTTGACGGTGTCTTAAGCGTCTAGAATTTGAAGATCTAATATTTTATCAGCTCTCAAAAATTATCAACCATTATATCTTCATTAATTGTTCTGTTTCCTATCCTCTTGGTTTTCCTTCTGGAACTCAGAGGTATGTTGGACCTTCTCATTCAATGCTTCATAAACCTGAACTCTCTCATATTTTTAGTATTAGGGTGATCTCTTCAGCACTAGTTTCTAGTTTACTAATTTTCTCTTTGAAAAGACAATAGAAGTTTTTAAAAATAACCAGGAAGAAGGAGACAGAGCAAGATGGCCAGATAGAACCCTGAGCAATAATCCCCCACCAGGAACACTAAATTGAACAACCATCCATGCAAGAAAGCATCTTCATAAGAACAAAAAGATCAGGTGAGTGATAAAAGTACCTATGTTCAAACCAGGTACTTTTTGTCGAGGAAAGAGGCATTCAAGAATGTAGGAGAGACAGTCTTGCATTGACTACACCAATCCCGGCGGTGCATTGAGGAGACAGAGTCTATGTGCATGGAGGAGAGAGTGAAGTTAGTGGGGGACTTTACAATGGAGCTCAGTGCTGCTCTGTCACAGCAGAACACAACACAGGTAGGAATTCTGTCAATGCCTATGGAGGGGGCATTCAGACCACCAGTGGGCTACAGGAGAATCCGCAACTCCAGCGAGAAGAACCCAGTTTCAGGCCAGTGGGGCTTCCCCACCAGCTGACTAAAGTGGCCTGGATCCCAGAATAAACTTGAGTGGCAGTCAGGCCACAAGGACTGCAGTCCTCAGGCGAACCCTGGTGCTGTACTAGTGTCAGAGGCAATGGACTTGGAATGCAACCCAGTGCAAAACCAACTGTGGCAGCTAAGGGAGTGCCTGTATCACCCCTCCCCAACTCCAGGCAGTGCAGCTCTTGGGGAGACACCTTCCATGTGGAGGATGGAATGGGAAGAGCACAGAGGACTTTGTCTTGCAACTTGGGCACCAGCTTAGCAGATTCCTGAAGCCCCCAGTTCCAAGTCTTTGCTCCAAGATGGTGTTTCTAGACCCATTCTGGGCCAGAAGAAAATGCGCCGTCCTGATGGAACAGATTCAGTCCCAGCAGGATTCACCACCTGTTGACTAAAGTGGTCATGGTCCTTGAATAAACAGCAGCAGGAGCTAGGCCGTAGTGGCTACCAGTATCGGTGAACCCCAGTACTGTGCTGGTCTGCAAGCCTTCAGGTGAGACTCTGTAGTGTCAGCTGTGGTGATCACAGGAAAGTCTGTGTCACCTCTCCCTCAACTCCAGGCAGCCTAGTACAGACAGGTTCCTTCTGACTGGGGAAAAGAGAGAAAAGAGAGCAAGTGGCTTTGCCTGCTACCCTAGGGAATCTTCCTTATGTTATCCAAGTTCACCAAGGCAGTGTATTTAGGGGTCTGCAAGGGCTGCAGTGAGGGCGGTTCCAAGACGGCTGAATAGGAACAGCTCCAGTCTGTAGCTCCCAGCGTGAGTGACGCAGAAGATGGGTGATTTCTGCATTTCCAACTGAGGTACCGGGATCATCTCACTGGGGCTTGTCAGACACTGGATGCAGGACAGTGGGTGCAGCCCACCGAGCGTAAGCCGAAGCAGGGCAAGGCATTGCCTTACCCAGGGAAGTGCAAGTGGTTGGGGAATTCCCCTTCCTAGCCAAGGGAAGCTGTGACAGACGGCACCTGGAAAATTGGGTCACTCCCACCCTAATACTGCACTTTTCCAACGGTCTTAGCAAACGGCACACCAAGAGATTATATCCTGCGACTGGCCTGGAGGGTCCCATGCCCACAGAGCCTCGCTCACTGCTAGCACAGCAGTCTGCAAGGCAGCAGCGAGGCTCGGGGAGGGGCGCCTGCCACTGCTGAGGCTTGAGTAGGTAGACAAAGCAGTCGGGAAGGTCGAACTGGGTGGAGCCCACCGCAGCTCAAGGAGGTCTGCCTGCCTCTGTAGACTCCACCTCTAGGAGCAGAGCATAGCCAAACAAAAGGCAGCAGAAACCTCTGCAGACTTAAATGTCCCTGTCTGACAGCTTTGAAGAGAATAGTGGTTCTCCCAGCATGGAGTTTGAGATCTGAGAATGGACAGACTGCCTCCTCAAGTGGGTCCCTGACCCCTGAGTAGCCTAACTGGGAGGTACCCTCCAGTAGGGGTAGACTGACACCTCACACGGCCAGGTACTCCTCTGAGACAAAGCTTCCAGAGGAACAATCAGGCAGCAACATCTGCTGTTCAGCAATATTTGCTGTTCTGCAGCCTCTGCTGCTGATACCCTGGCAAACAGGGTCTGGAGTGGACCTCCAGCAAATGCCAACAGACCTACAGCTGAGGGTCCTGACTGTTAGAAGGAAAGCTAACAAACAGAAAGGACATCCACACCAAAATCCCATCTGTACATCACCATCATCAAATACCAAAGATAGATAAAACCACAAAGATGGGGATAAAACAGAGCAGAAAAGCTGAAAATTTTAAAAACCAGAGTGCCTCTCCTCCTCCAAAGGAATGCAGCTCCTTGCCAGCGACGGAACAAAGCTGGATGGAGAATGACTTTGATGAGTTGAGAGAAGAAGGCTTCAGATGATCAAACTTCTCTGAGCTAAAGGAGGAAGTTGGAACTCATCGCAAAGAAGCTAAAAACCTTGAAAAAAGATTAGACGAATGGCTAACTAGAATAACCAGGGTAGAGAAGTCCTTAAATGACCTGATGGAGCTGAAAACCATGGCACGAGAACTACGTGATGCATGCACAAGCTTCAGTAGCCGATTAGATCAACTGGAAGAAAAGGTATCAGTGACTGAAGACCAAGTAAATGAAAAGAAGTGAGAAGAGAAGTTTAGAGAAAAAAGAGTAAAAAGAAATGAACAAAGCCTCCAAGAAATATGGGACTATGTGAAAATACCAAATGTACATTTGATTGGTATACCTGAAAGTGACAGGGAGAATGGAACCAAGTTGGAAAACATTCTGCAGGATATTATCCAGGAGAACTTCCCCAACCTAGCAAGGCAGGCCAAAATTCAAATTCAGGAAATACAGAGAACGCCATAAAGATACTCCTCGAGAAGAACAACTCCAAGACACATAATTGTCAGATTCACCAAAGTTGAAATGAAGGAAAAAATGTTAAGGGCAGCCAGAGAGAAAGGTTGGGTTACCCACAAAGGGAAGCCCATCAGACTAACAGCTGATCTCTCGGCAGAAACTCTACAAGCCAGAAGAGAGTGGGGGCCGATATTCAACATGCTTAAAGAAAAGAATTTTCAACCCAGAATTTAATATCCAGCCACACTAAGCTTCATAAGTGAAGGAGAAATAAAATCCTTTACAGACAAGCAAATGCTGAGAGATTTTTGCCACCACCAGACCTGCCCTACAAGAGCTCCTGAAGGAAGCACCAAACATGGAAAAGAACAACCGGTACTAGCCACTGCAAAAACATGCCAAACTGTAAAGACTATTGAGGCTAGGAAGAAACTGCATCAACTAATGAGCAAAATAACTAGCTAACATCATAATGACAGGACCAAATTCACACATAACAATATTAACCTTAAATGTAAATGGACTAAATGCTCCAATTAAAAGACACAGACTGGCAAATTGGATAAAGAGTCAAGACCCATCAGTGTGCTGTATCCAGGAGACCCACCTCACGTGCAGAGACACACATAGGCTCAAAATAAAGGGATGGAGGAAGATCTACCAAGCAAATGGAGAACAAAAAAAGGCAGGGGTTGCAATCCTAGTCTCTGATAAAACAGACTTTAAATCAACAAAGATCAAAAGAGACAAAGAAGGCCATTACATAATGGTAAAGGGATCAATTCAACAAGAAGAGCTAACTATCCTAAATATATATGCACCCAATACAGGAGCACCCAGATTCATAAAGCAAGTCCTTAGAGACCTACAAAGAGACTTAGACTCCCACACGATAATAATGGGAGACTTTACCACCCCACTGTCAACATTAGACAGATCAATGAGACAGAAAGTTAACAAGGATACCCAGGAATTGAACTCAGCTCTGCACCAAGTGGACCTAATAGACATCTACAGAACTCTCCACCCCAAATCAACAGAATATACATTCTTCTCAGCACCACGTCACACTTATTCCAAAATTGACCACATAGTTGGAAGTAAAGCTCTCCTCAGCAAATGTAAAAGAACAGAAATTGTAACAAACTGTTTCTCAGACCACAGTGCAATCAAACTAGAACTCAGGATTAAGAAACTCACTGAAAACCGCTCAACTACATGGAAACTGAACAACCTGCTCCTGAATGACTACTGGGTACATAACAAAATGAAGGCAGAAATAAAGATGTTCTTTGAAACCAATGAGAACAAAGACACAACATACCAGAATCTCTGGGACACATTTAAAGCAGTGTGTAGAGGGAAATTTATAGTACTCTCTGATGGTAGTTTGTATTTCTGTGGGATGGGTGGTGATATCCCTTTTATCATTTTTTATTGCATCTATTTGATTCTTCTCTCTTTTCTTCTTTATTAGTCTTGCTAGCAGTCTATCAATTTTGTTGATCTTTTCAAAAAACCAGCTCCTGGATTCACTGATTTTTTTGAAGGGTTTTTTGTGTGTCTATCTCCTTCAGTTCTGCTCTGGTCTTAGTTATTTCTTGCCTTCTGCTAGCTTTTGAATGTGTTTGCTCTTGCTTCTCTAGTTCTTTTAATTGTGATGTTAGGGTGTCAATTTTAGATCTTTCCTGCTTTCTCTTGTGGGCATTTAGTGCTATAAGTTTCCCTCTACACACTGCTTTAAATGTGGTAAGAGCTATCTTATAGTTTTAAGATGATCCAAAGCTAAAAATCCTGCAGTTTTGATATGTTAAACTTTACATTTTATGCATTGAAGTTTAGGTACACATCACAGCTTTAAGTTAAATATTCATATCTGCACCACAGATGTTTCTTAATAAAGCTCTGCTTTTCAATGTCTTTAGTTACTTTTCAATTTTCTAGAAATATTTATTCTGGAAAAGATTTTCTGAAGTTGTATTTCTTCTTAGTTTTTTAAAAAATAATACAAATAAAGGTTTCTCTTTTTAAATATATAAACACTGTGATCACTTCTTTTTAAGCAAATGGCCAGTTGTTGCACGCAATGTTGAATTTATGTTTGGAGTATTTTATATTATGGACTTCCGAAAACAATGGTTTGAAATTTCTGCTTTTTGAATCATGAGTTGTGAGTTGGACTTTCAAGTTGAATATTAGGTGCATGTTTTTCTGTGATTGGTTAATAAAAAACAATAAACACAACAGCAAAAAAAAAAAAAAAAAAAAAAAAAAAAAAGAGTTGCAGTGCTCTGGGGCTTAGGGCGCCCCCTAGGGCTGAAATGGCTGCAGTAATTGCAGGCTTAGATCACAATACTCAATCCCCTTTGAATTCATGGAAAGCCTTGTCAAGAAAGTTGGGTATAAAGAAGACTAGACTGCAAAGATTGGAATAAATACCTAACTCTTCAATGCCCAGACATCAATGAACATCTGAAAGCATCAGGGACACACAAGGAAACACGACTTCACCAAATGGACTAAATAAGGCACTAGTGACCAATCTTGGAGTGATGAAGGTATTCCTTTCAGATAGGAAATTCAAAATAGCTGTCTGGAGGAAACTCAATGAACATCAAGAAAACAAAAGAAGGAATTCAGAATTCTATCAGAGAAATTTAACTAAGAGATTAAAGTTTTAAAAATCAAGCAGAAATTCTGGAACTGAAAAATTCAAATGACAAACTGAAAAATGCATCAGAGAATCTCAACAGCAGACCTGATCAAGCAGAAGGAAAAATGATGACCTCAACAACAGGCTATATGGAAATACACAGTCAGGGGAAAAATAAGAAAGAATAAAAAAGAATAAAGCATGGCTACAAGATCTGGAAAATAACCTCAAAAGGGCAAATCTAAGAATTATTGGCCTTAAAGACGATGTAAAGAGAGAGAGTGCAATAGAAAGTTTAATAACAGAGAACTTTTCAAACCTACAGTATGAATATCCAAGTACGAAAAGATCACAGAACACCAAGAAGATTTAACCCAAATAAAACTACCTCAAGGTATATAATAATCAAACTCAAAGGAGAAGGATAAAGAAAGGATCCTAAAAGCAACAAAAGAAAATATACAAATAACATATAAAGGAGCTCTGACATTTCTGACAGCAGAATTCCTACTGGACACCTCACAGGCCAGGAGGAAATGGAATGACCCATTCAAAATGCTGAAGGAAAAAACTGTTCCAACCTAGAATATTATATCCAGCAAAATTATCCTTCAAACATGAAGGAGAGATAAAGACTTTCCCAGACAAACAAAAGCTGATGGATTTTGTAGCACTACATGTGTCTTACAAAAAATGCTAAACAGAGGTCTTCAATCTGGAAGAATGTTTATGAGCAACAAGAAATCATCTGACAGAATAAAATTCACTAGTAATAATAAGTACACAAAAAATACAGAATAACACTGTAATTGTTGTATATAAATCATGCATATTTTAGTAGACTAAAAGAAAAACCCATCAAAAATAATAACTAAAATAACTTTTAAAGAGAAAGCAATAATAAACCAAACCCAAAATTAGTAGAAGAAAAGAAAGATCAGAGCAAAAAGAATTAAAAATTAAAAAAATACAAAAGATCAACCAAACAAAAAAACTGGATTTTTTTGTTTTTTGTTTTTAACAGATGGTCCATCACTATGTTGCCCAGGCTAGAATACAGTGGCTATTCACAGGTGTGATCATAGTGCACTGAAGCCTCAAACTCGTAGTCTCAGCTGATCCAATTATCCTGCCTCAGCCTCCTGTGTAGCTTGGACTACAGATGTGTGCCACTGCATCTGGCTAACTGGTTTTCTGAAAAGATAAACAAAATTGACAAACTTTTAGCCAAGGTAAGAAAAAAAAAAGAGACAAGACCCAATTAAATAAAAGCAGAGATGAAAAAGGGGACAGTACAACTGATATCACAGAAATTCAAAGGATCATTAGAGACTATTAGGAGAAACAATATCCCAATAAATTGGAAAACCTAGAAGAAATGGATCAATTCCTAGAAACATACACCCAACCAAGACCGAACCATGAAGAAATCCAAATAACAACAGACCAATAACAAGTAATGAGATAATAGCTGTAATAAAAAGTCTCCCATCAAAGAAAAGCCCAGGACCTGATGGCTTCACTGCTGAATTCTACTAAACATTTAAAAAAGTAATACCAACTCTACTCAAATGATTCCAATAAATCAAGGAGATGGGAATACTTCCAAACTCATTTTCTGAAGCCAGTATTACCCTGATATTAAAACCAGACAAAAATACATCAGGAAGGAAGGAAGGAAGGAAGGAAGGAAGGAAGGAAGGAAGGAAGGAAGGAAGGGAGGGAGGGAGAGAGGGAGGGAGGGAAGGAAAGTAACTCACTACAGGCCAATATTACTGATAAACAGAAATGCAAAAATCCTCAACAAAATACTAGCAATCTGAATTAAACAATACAGTAAAAAGATCATTCATTATTTTCAAGTGGGATTCATCCCAGGAATGGAAGGATAGTTCAACATGGGCAAATCAATAAATGGGAGATATCATATCAACAGAATAAAAGACAAAAACCATATGATCATTTCAATACATGCTGTAAAAGCATTCAATAAAATTCAACATCTATTCATGATAAAAACTCTCGACAAACAGTATAGAAGGAACATACCTCAACATGGTCAAGGCCATATATGACAAACCTACAGCTAGTATTATACTGAATGGGGAAAAACTGAAAGCTTTTCCTCTAAGATCTGTAACAAGATAAGGATGCCTACTTCCACTTTTATTCAAAATAAAACTAGAAGTTCTAGCCAGAGCAATTAGATGAGAGAAATAATAAAGGACATCCAAATTGGAAAAGAAGAAGTCAAATTATTCTTATTAGCAAATGATATGATCTTGTATTTAGAAAAACCTAAACACTCTACCAGAAAACTTTTGGAACTGATAAATTCAGTAAAGTTAAGGGATACAAAAATCAACATACAAAAATCAGTAGAATTTCTATACCAATAGCAAACAATATGACAAAGAAATCAAGAAAGTAATTCCATTTACAAGCGCTACAAATAAAATAAAATACCTAGGAATAAACTTAACCAAGGAAGTAGAAGATCTCTACAATTAAAACTATAAAACAGGCCGGGTGCAATGACTTATGCCTATAATTCCAGCCCTTTAGGAGGCTGAGGCAGGTGGATAGTCTGAGGCAGGTGGATAGCCTGGGCAACATGGTGAAACCCCTTCTCTGCAAACAAATATAAAAATTAGCCAAGCATGACACATGTCTGTAATCCCAGCTCTTTGGGAGGCTGAGGTGGGAGGATCACTTGAGCCTAGGAGGCAGAGGCTGCAGTGAGCCATGATCATGCCACTGCACTCCAACCTGGGTGACAGAGTGAGACCTCATCTTGAAACGAAAAAACAAAAACACAACCCTATAAAACAGTGATGAAGGCCAGACATGGTGGCTCATGCCTGTAATCCCAGCACTTTGGGGGGATGAGGCAGGCAGATCACCTGAGGTCAGGAGTTTGAGACCAGCCTGGCCAATATGGCAGAAGCCCATCTCTACTAAAAACATAAAAATTATCCAGGTGTGGTGGTGGGCACCTGTAATCCCAGCTACTTGGAAGGCTGAGGCAGGGAGAATAACTTGAACCTGGGAGACAGAGGCTGCAGTAAGCCAAGATTATGCTGCTGGACTCCAGCCTGGGTGGGAGAGCAAGACTCCACCACAAAACAAAACAAAACAAAAGAAAACACTGATGAAAATAGGTTGAAGAGGACACACAAAAATGGAAAGATATTCCATGTTCATGGATTGGACTAATCAATATTGCTTAAATGTTTAAATAAAAATTATCCAAGCATGACCCATGTCTGTAATTGACATGCATTTAGATATGACACATGTTTAGACATGATCCATGTCTAAAGCAATCTACAGATTCAATACAATCACTATTAGAATATCAACGGAATTCTTCACAGAAATAGAACAAAATCTTAAAATTTACATGGAGTCACAAAAGACCCAGAATAGCCAGAGCAATCTTGAGCAAGAGGAACAAAGCTGGAAGCATCACATTACCTGACTTCAAATTATAATACAAAGCTATAGATACCAAAACAGCATGGTACTAGCATAGAAACAGACATATAGACAGAGGAAAAAGAATAGAGAACCCAGAAATAAATTTGTACATTCACAGTAAACTCACTTTTGACTAAGGTGCCAGGAACATATATTGGAGAAAGGACAGTCTCTTCAATAAATGATGCTGGGAAAACTTAATATCCATATGTCGAAGATGAAGATAGACCCCTATCTCTTGCCTTATACAAAAATCAAATCAAAATAGATTAAAGACTTAAATCTAAGACCTGGAACAATGAAACTACTAGGAAAAAACATTGGGGAAAAACCCTAGGTCACTGGTGTGCACAAAGATTTCTTGCGTAAGATCTCAGAAGTACAGGCAACCAAACCATTATTGTTCACAGCAAAATTGAACAAATAGGATCACATCAAGCTAAAAAGCTTCTGCATAGGAAAGGCAACAACAAAAAGACGACCCACAGAATGGGAGAAATATTTGTAAACTATCCATCTGATGGATTAATAACCAGAATATATAAGGAACACAAACAACTTAAGAGGAAAAAAACAAATAATCCCATTAAAAAGCGGGCAAAGGATCTGAATAGACATTTCTCAAAGGAAGACATACAAACGGCCAAGAAGTATATAAAAAATGCTCAAAATCACTAATCGTCAGATAAATTTAAAGCTACAATGAAATATCATCTCACCCTAGTTAAAATGACTTGTATAAAAAAGAAAGGCAATAATAAATGTTGGTGAGGATAAGAAGAAAGGGGAACCCTTGTATACTGTTGGTGGGAATGTAAATTACTACAGCCACTATGGAGAATAGTATGGAGGTTCCTCAAAAAAAAAAAAAAAAAAAAATGGAACTACCATATGATTCAGCAATCCCACTGCTAGGTATCTATCCAAAACAAAGGAAATCAGTGTATCAAAGAGATATCTTCACTCCTATGTTTATGGCAGCACTATTCACCATAGCCAAGTTATGGAATCATCTCAAATATCTACCAACAGATGAATGGGTAAAGAAAATGTGGCATATATACACAACAGATATTATTCAGCCATATTAAAAGAATAAAATCCTTTCATTTGCAACAACATGGATGGAACTGGAGGACATTATGTTAAGTGAAACAAGTCAGGTACAGAAAGACAAATTTCACATGTTCTCACTCATAGGCAGGAGCTTCAAAAATAAAATTGAACTCATGGAATAGAGAGTAGAATGATGGTTACCAGAAGCTGGGAAAGATAGTAGGGAGGAAGGATAAAGAGAGGATGGTTAATGGGTATAAAAATACAGTTAGGTAGAAAAAATAAGATGTAATGTTCAGTAGCACAATAGGGCAACTACAATTAACAATTTATTGCATATTTCAGAATAACTAAAAGAGTAGAATTTGAATGTTCTTAACACAAAGAAATGATAAATGCTTGAGGTGATGAACACCCCAGCTACCCTGACTTGACCATTACACACAGTATGCTTTTTTCAAAATATCACATGTACCTCAAAAATAACTAGTATGTAGGCATAATAATTAAAAATAAAAATGATATTGTTTAATCTGTTGAAGATCTCCATTGAGATTTTTAATTTAGTCACCATATATTTTATTTCGAGATGTTTTATTAATTTTTTTTCATTCTTCCTGTATTCATTTTTGGGGGCTGCTATAACAAAGTACCACAGAATGGATGGCTTAAGTTAGAGAAATTTATTTTCTCACAATTCTATACTTTTGTAAAAGTGCAAAATCAAGGTGCTGGCAGGATTGGTTTCTTCTGAGTACTCTCTTCTTGGCTTATAGATGGCCATTTTCTCTCTATGTCTTCTCATAGTTTTCCTTCTGTATGTGTTTACGTCCTAATTTCCTCTTCTTATAAGGACACTAGTCATATTGGATTAGGCCCCACCTTAATAACTGTATTTTAACATTATAAGCTCTTTGAAAACCCTATCTTTGATACAGTCCTATTTGGAGGTATTAGGAGTTAGGACTTCATGAATTTTTGAGGAACACAATCCCATAACATTGCCTACTTTTAACGTTTTCAGTATTCTGAATTTTTCTCGTTTTAAAAAATGTTTTTAGTCATTTTAAAAACTAAATTCAATAAACTAATTTAAATATACTTATTAGAAAATTATATTATCATATATTATTTTTTAAAGGTGGGTAGTCTACTGATGATCTACAAAGAGAAAAATGAACATTTGGCTCAAAAAAGTCAGGTACAGCATTTGACTGAAAAACATTTTTCTTTTAAAAACACAGCTTAAAATTAGTAAGAAAAAATATCAAGCTCTAAATTTAAACAGTTTTTGAAAAAATGTTTGATATTCCTTTTCGTTAAGCAGATTTGTTAGGGAATAACTGACATACAATAATTGCACATACTAAAAGAGTACAATTTGATGTTCTGACATATGAATATGCCTGTGAAACTATTATGGCAATCAAATCAAGATAATTAATATATCCATCACCTCTAAAAGTTTCCTCGTGCTCTTTTATAATTCCCTGCTTCATCCCCATCATCATCTCTCATCCCTAAACAACCACTGATCTGCTTTGTCACTCACTACAGCTTAGTTTGTATGCTTTAGAATTTTAGATTAGAATCATATAGAATGTACTATTTTTTGTCTGACTTTCTTCACTTCACATAATTATTTTGAGATTAATCGTTGTTGTTGCACGTATCAATAGTTCACTCCTTTTTACCGATGTGTAGCATTTCATTATATGAATATATCACAATTTGTTTATCTATTCACTTGTTGATAGACATTTGTATTTTTTCCAGCTTTTGGTTACTACAAAGAAATGTGCTGTGAACATTCATGTACAAGTCTTTGTATGGACATACAGTTTCATCTTTTTTAAGTAAGTAACTAGGAGTGTATATGGCAGGTATATTTAACTTTTAAAGAAACTGTCAGTTTCCCAAATGTAAAGCTGTATCATTTTACATTTTCACTAGCAGTCTATGAAACTTTCAGTTGCTGGCTGGGCACAGTGGCTCATGCCTGTAATCCCAGCACTTTGGGAGGCTGCGGCGGGCCGATGATTTGAGGCCAGGAGATCCAGACCAGCCTGGCCAAGATGGCAAAATCCTGTCTTTACTAAAATATGAGAAAATAGCCCGGTATGGTGGCACACTCCTGTGATCCCAGCTACTTGAGAGGCTGAGGTGGGAGGATCCATTGAACCTGGGATGCAGAGGTTGCAGTGAGCTGAGATCTCACCACTGTTCCCCAGCCTGGGCAACAGAGGGAGATTCTGTCTTAAAAAAAAAAAAAAATTGCAAATATTTTCTCCCAGTGTAGGTCTTTTCCTTTCATTCTCTTAATAATACGTTTAGAAGAGTGGATGTTTTTAATTCTGATGAAGTCCACTGTGTCTTTTTTTTTCTTTTATGGATCATACATTTGTCTTATTTAAGATATCTCTGCCTAACTCAGGGACACAACTACTGTCTCATTTTTTTTAAGAACTTTAATTTTTGGTATATGGATATCCAATTATTACAGCACCATTCATTGAAAAGGGCATCTTTCTTTCTTGAAAATCAATCGACCATATAGGTGTGGATTTATTTCTGGATGCTATTATGTTCAATTGATCTAGTTGTTTATTTTGATTACTGTAGCTTTATAATAAATCTTGAGATCAGGTAGTGAGAGTCCTCAAACATTGTTCTTTTTTCAAAGTTGTTTTGGCTACTCTAAGTCCACTGAATTTCCACATGAATTTTTACAATCCACTTGTCATTTTCTACAAAAAAAAAATAGCCTGTTGGAATTTCACTGAATCTAGAGATCAATTTAGAGAAAACTGACATCTGAACAATACTGAGTCTTTTGATACAGGAACACACCATAGCTATCTACTTAGGTGTTCTTTAATTTCTCTCAGCGCTGTGTTTTACTTTTTGTTTTATAGGCCTTCATATCTTTTGTCAGGTTTATTCCTAATTTTTTCATATTGTTAAATTTTGTATTCCGTATTTTACTTTTTTTATCATTTCTAAATGGTAAAAGAGTTGTTTTTTGCATATTGATCTTGTATCTTTCAACTTGTTAAACATCTACGAGTTCAAGTGGCTTTTCTGGATTCTATCAGATTTTCTATATAGAACATATCATATTCAAATACATACAGTTTTACTTTTTTCTAATCTGGATACCTTTTATTTGTCTTATTTTATTTGCGCTAGTTAGAACTTAGAATACAATGTTCAACGTAAGTAATGACAGCAGATATCCTTGACCTATTCCTGATCTTAAGGGAAGAGTCAATGTTTTACCAGTAAGTATGATGTGTAGATACCTGTTATTAGGTTGAGGTAGTTCCTTTCTATTCCTAGATGAGAGTTTGTTTGTTTGTTTGTTTGTTTGTTTTTGGAGACAGGGCCTCACTCTGTTGCCCAGGGTGGAGTGCAGTGGTGCTATCTTGGCTCACTGCAACCTCCTGGGCTCAAGCCATCCTCGTGAATAGCTGGGACTACAGGTATATGTCACCACGCCTGACTAATTTTTGTATTTTTTGTAGAGACGAGGTTTCACCATGTTTCGCAGGCTGGTCACGAACTCCTGAACTCAAGCAGTCCCTCCTGCCTTGGCCTCCCAAAGTGCTGGGATTACAGGTGTGAGCTGCCAAGCCCGGCGCTGAGTTGAGAGCTTTTTAAGATTGAAATGGATATTAGATGTTACCAAATGTTTTTTCTTCATCTATTAAAAAGATAATACAGTTTTCTTTTTTTAGTCGTTACTATGGTCAATTATATTGATTGATTTGTGAATGTTCAACCAATCTTGCATTCCTAGGATCCATTTGATCATAATGTGCTATCATTTTTATATATTGTTGGATTCAATTAATTAAAGTTTTCTTAAGAATTTCTGCATCTATGTTCATAAGACATATTGGTTTGTAGTTTTTCTCTAATGTATTTGTCCGACTTTGAAATCATAGTAATGCTGCCCTCATAGAATGAATGAGTTGGGAAATACACCCTTCTCTTCAATGTTCTATTAGTGTTTGCATAGAAGTGCTATTATTTCTTCCTTTTATTTTTAGTAGAATTCCCTAGTGAAACAACATGGGCCTGGAATTTTCTTTGTGGGGTATTTTAAACTATAAATTAAACCATCTTGGCCAGGTGTGGTGGCTCACGCCTGTAATCCTAACACTTTGCGAGGCTGACGCAAGCAGGTCACTTGATGGCAGGAGTTCAACACCAGCCTGGCCAACATGGCGAAATTCCGTCTCTACTAAAAATACAAAAAAAAATTTAGCCGAGCGTGGTGGCACACACCTGTAGTCCCAGCTACTTGGGAGGCTGAGGCAGGAGAATAGCTTGAACCTGGGAAGCAGAGGTTACAGTGAGCCAAGATCACGCCACTGCACTGCAGCCTGAGTGGCAGAGTGAGACTCTGTCTCCAAAAAGAAAAAAAAAATCAATCATCTTAATAGATATAGGACAATTCAGGTTGTCTATTTTTTTCTTGTGTGAGCTTTGGTAGTTTGTGTCTTTTAAGATGTCCATTTCATGTAAGTTGTTGACAACTTTGTTCATCATTTTCCCTTATTATTTTTTTAAATAACTATAGAATCTGAAATAATGTCACCTGATACTGTTTTTGTAAACCTCCTGTTGCTGTATTGATAAGAGTGCTATCAATTTTTAAACTTTATTGTTACGTACACATGAAGTGATTTTATAGCTCTAAATAGGTGTAAATTAATAATGATTTGCTTTAAAATAGTTACATTATTTCTGCTCTGCCAATATTAACTCCTATAAGTCATTTAAACTGGGCTGTTTCCTTATCTCTAAAATGATTAGACCGAACAGATTAAAATATTTTCAGCTCTAAGAGTTTGATTCCATAAATAAATGTGTGTGATTCTGAGTATATGTAGGTATTTCTTATACACACTTTTTTCTTTTAGTAGCAAGAGAATTTTCCTGAAAGTATTTATGCAATAAAAGTAAGTGTATAAAAAATAGAACATAATATTCACTAAATTTTGCTGATATTATTTAACAGATTTATTCCCTAATAAGACTTTTTAAAGTCATCTATAAACTCTAATTTTAAGCACTTTTTTAGGAGTGAAATTTGATATTTGTCTTAGCTTTCTATGGTAATTTGTCATTTTCATTTATAACAAGACTATAAAAATGCAATACAGTCAAATAATTATATATGCCCTGTTCTCTACAATCTGATCCAAATTTGTCTTTCAAAGAATATAAGAAACACAACGTGGTCTTTCAATTTTCGCAGGACACTTGTTGGTATCTCTTGGAACTTTTTAATGTAGACAATGAACCTGGCTTGTTTTTAATATTTCTCTTTATCAAATGCTTTATTCTATTATCTTTTTAACTGTTTATTGAAATTCCTCATTTCATTAATTATTCTTTTATTTATTAAACAGGGAACCAGAAGTGACTACTTATAAACGGATTTATATCCTTGCCTAAGTGAGGGAAATTGAGTCTCTTCCTCTGACTAATCAATCAGTCTAACACCCTAAAACCTCAAGATTCAAAAGAGCTGTTTTCTGCAGAGAGCAACAGTTCCATAACAAAAAAATTTACTGTTTTGGACAACTACTACAGTTGTAAGCTAAGTTTTCCAAGGTAGCAATAACCTCACTTCTAAAGATTATTCATAAAGAGCAGGAGAATAGCATTTTTTTTATTATGTAGGAACACTGAGCTCCTACATGAATTCATCCAGGATATAAAAGCTAAAATCTTAAATGTATATGTTTTTCTGACATAAGCTAGGATTACCAATCAGTTAAAAAGATGAAGTGGGCCAGGCACGGTGGCTCATGCTTGTAATTCCAGCACTTTGAGAGACGGAGGTGGGTGGATCACCTGAGGTCAGGAGTTCAAGACCAGCCTGGCCAACATGGTGAAATCCCATCTCTACAAAAAATACAAAAAAATTAGCCAGGTGTGGTGGCACACGCCTGTAATCCCAGCTACTCAGGAGGCTGAAACACGAAAATTGCTTGAGCCCGGGAGGTGGAGGTTGCAGTGAGCTGAGATTGCACCACTGCACTCCAGCCTGAGTGACAGAGTGAAACTCCATCTCAAAAAAAAAAAAAAAAAAAAAAGAAGAAAAGAAAAGATGAACTGAAAGGCATACAACTGGGAAATCGTAACACAGGAAGATTCTTAGTAAAATTTCCCCAGAACTTTTATTTCAATAACTACAATTAACTTCCTAAGTAAAGAACAGCAACTCCTCAGCTAGGTAAAAATAAAAATCTAGCTATCTACCATTCACAAAAAGTACCTAAATTACAGCATAAAGGATGTGAAAATAAAGGAAGGAGGAAAGCTATACTAGAGATAGGAAAGGTAGGTTAAGTGTCAACAAAAATGAAGCACAGGTGGCAATATTAAGAGCAGATAACAGAATTTATTGCAATGACTTGTAGAAAAAAACTTACTTTATATTAATAAAATATCTTGTCCATTTATATTAGTCATTAGACATCACATGTATCACACAAAATTGTGAAAACATCTAACTACAGAAGAAGCCAGACAAAAACACAATCATAGTGGGAAGTTTTGACTATCCCTAGGAATTTGACAGATGAAGAATAGACTAATAAAGTTTAAAAAAATTGTAAGCACAAACATTCATGAGCTTAAGCTATAGCCTAGGAATAGACAGTACAATTCTTTTCAAACGACTACAGAATATTTACAAAGATAGATCATGTGTAAGATCACAAGAAAGTCTCAAAAAATACTATCTTATGATTTCTCAGGGTAGTCATACAGATTGTACGTTTTAGTAACCACGAGGCAACAAAACTAAGAAACTTACACCAAAAGGGGAACCACCTTTCATCATCACCTTCATCTGCATGTTAGAATTGCATGATTATTAAAAGTTTTACATTTTCCCTCCTCTGAAGAGAAGTTCATTTGAACATGGTGTCTTTCAACAAGGCCATGCTTAGGTATCATTATCCTATGAATAATAACCATAGCAATTTTGCTTTTAAAAATGGAAAGCGTTCGATTGCTGGGAGGCTCAAAAATATGAAGAAACAGATAATTTTCTTGGCTTTTGCTCAATAATACCCCAGTAGAAATGCTTATTTCCAGCCCCCTCTTATAGGAATATCAATAGCATGCTTGCACTCATATTCTGAAAAAGAAACAGGAACAACGTACAAGTTCAAGATGATAAGGGGGAAAAGCCATTGACAAGAAAGCATTTAAAAAAAACACATAAACTTCTTGGACACCATTATACTTTACCTGCTATTTTCCCCCCACCACTCCCAGTGTTATGCATAAGGAGTCTATGAGAGAACTAAGACAACCACCATTCATCCATAAAATAAAAAAACTAATAATTATTTTATTTCAATTCGTTACAAGAGTCAGGAGAACTTGTGACAAAAAGATATTGTGTGATCAAATATACAAAAAAGATACTGTGTTATCAAATCAAAGAATGAGAAATCATAAATTTCTGATAAATTAAATCAAATAAGCATTTGTTTCCTCCAAATAAACAGAAATTTCCAATTAGCAATCATAACAATTGGTAATCTTCAAACTGCCAAAGAAACTGAATTCAATCTCTCTGTATTACTGGTAATACTCTGTGAATTAGACTGGAGGCCTTATGCTAACCAGCTCCTATTGGACAGTATTTAAGACACAGCTACCTCACAATTAATTTTATAATACATCTGGTAAGTCTTTTAATTATAATATGCCAATATGTTATGCAATAATTGCCTCTCAATGACAACACCTTTATATTAATTTGATCTCTATTAACATTATGAAATGTGAAACAAGGAAAAACCCTTAGGTACTTACAGTATGCAAGATGCTTTATATTCTATGAGTCATGGCCTGGGCAGTAATCCTGCCATTAGTATAATAAAAAGAGGTATTCTCTCTCCCTTCTCTGAAAATCTGTAGTACTTATTGTCTATGTCACTCATTTGGCACTTTGTTTTGAAGTGGTAAATTTGCAGTTGTGTATTTTATCTGAATAAATCCCTTAAGGGCAAAAGTGACACCTACTTATTTGGATCTTCCACACAATACCTCACAAGTAGAAGGTATTTCTTAAATGTTAATTGACAATTATTAATTGACTGAATAATGCCATCAACATATCTTTCCTTCAATAACACCTTTGGAGTATAGCTACATCCTGTATACTCTGGAGTGTCTATACTTTCCAATTTTCTGAAAATTTTCTGAAAAATAAAGTGAAGCAAACAAAGAAATAATGTTTATTTAAAATACCCAGATTTTTGGTTAAGTGATATTAGATCAAATGAACAAATTTTCTTTAAATTAATCCTAACTCTAATTAAAGATCATCAAACATAAAGGTTATAGCACTGATGCATGGGCCCTAACACTGTTTTTTCACAATCCTGTCTCTGAATTAAAAAACAACAAAGCTTTACCATCTGTCCCCAAACACTCTTCCCCTGTCTCTAGACCTTCCTGTACTCAATCAGTAGTTATCCCCACATCTTTCCAGAAGGTTCCCATGGCTCCTGGTCTTTAGCAACTCTAACCTATAAATGGTTCTCAAACTTTAGCATGCATCAGAATGTCCTTGAGGGCTTGTTAAAACACAAATTGCTGGGCTGCACCCCCAGAGTTCCTTATTTAGTAGGTCTCTAATATGTGTTTTACTGTTGCATTTCTAACAAGTTTTCAAAAGATGCTAATATTGCTGGTACCACACTTTCAGAACTATCACTACCCTCAATCCTTACTTATTTCTGTCAGGCTTTTTTCTGCCTGATGTATGCATTCAAATCAATTTTTGAGACTGATTCTTTAGATGACGCTTGGTTTTTTTCACCTACTATTCTAAGTAAGTTTTGGTCAGGTGCTATGAATGGCAAACAACATCTTCATGTGCAACTTCTGGCATGATATCAAATGTTTTTGGACAACCAAAGGATGATTCTAACTTTTCTAACTCCACAATGCCACACAACCATTTGGACCAAGTGACCTCCTCTATAGGGAAACACCAAAATACTTGTTGACCCTATATCATTCCGATTTAGAGTATGAGGGATGCATATATTATTCTGCCAGATTTTTTCCCCCTCCCTCTCACCTGGTTAACTTTTCTTTTGGGTCTTAGCTTGTGTAGGAGAGCCTTCCTTTTCTGCGCCATGACCAAGTCAAATTCTCCTATTATGAGTTCTCAGAGAGTCACTGAATCCCTCCTTTTAGCCCTTGTTATGGCTGCATTTTTTACATTTGTTTATACAGTACAAATGTGTGTGTGTGTGTGTGTGTATTTATTTATTTTTTGAGACGGAGTCTTACTCTGTCACCCAGGCTGGAGTGCAGTGGCATAATCTTGGCTCACTGCAACCTCCGCCTCCTGGATTCAAGTGATTCTCCTGCCTCAGCCTCCTGAGTAGCTGGGATTACAGGTGCCCACCACTACACTGGCCAAATTTTGTATTTTTAGTAGAGATGGGGTTTCATCATGCTGGCCAGGCTGGTCTCAACCTCCTGACCTCAAGTGAACCCCCAACCTCAGCCTCCCAAAGTGCTGGGACCAGAGGTGTGAGCCACCGTGCCTGGCCCAAATATTTTATTAATAGCTATTTTCTATATTGAACTGTGAGCTCTAAACTGAGAGGAACTGTTTTGGTTTCAATCACTGTTACACTTTTGCTGCCTGGTGCAATATTGGGCACACAGAAGATATTCAAATGAATGTAGATAATAGCTGAGGTTTTTCAGCCCTAAAAGAGATAAGGAAAGTATTCCTTTCATCCCCTGCCAAAGGCACAGGAATAATGAAACAAAAATCTAATATCTGACCCTGTATCTGTTTTTTAGCTACCCGACACTAAAACAACAACAACAGCAGCAGCAGCAGCAGCAGCTTACCTTTTCTGAATAATTCTTGGAGACTTTCAGCACTTTGATTTAATACAGCCCATATTTCTTCCTCCTGAAGTGGTCCACCCCGAACCTCCAGGGCCTCAGCTAGTGACACGTGCATATTACCTGGGAAACAAAGGTAACAGATGGTCTATGCATGAGCAACTTAATTAACTGTACTTGCAGTAGTAAAAGCTCCACATCAGTGATGACAGACTATAAGCTCCCCGTCTACCTAATTTCTCAATATGGCTACCAATCTAAATGTTATCTTAAACTCATAGAAGGTAAAGGAATTGGAGGGAAAAACCCTCAAAACAACCACTTGCTCTAGCCCAACACAGTCAACTTCAGAGACAGAACTGGAGAATGGGGGTGGTGACTGCTTTATGGAAAAAGGAAGAGACCCCAGGGTACTAGAAGGCACCAAAATACAGATCATAAACCAAAGCAGTCAGACTGAACTGAAGGCTTTTCAGATTTCTGTTCCAGGTTTCATCCTATCCAACCCAGATATCAAAGTAGAGAGAAATTGAGAGGAGAACCTACAGCCATGGTAGGGGAAGTTGGGAATAAGATGGAACACATTTCTTCCATTCTTTAGTTGATTTCTATTATCTCCAATATATATACTGTAACTGTATATTTTGCACTAAATGCAATTAAGTATTTCCAGACCCAGCTTTGTTGGCAACTCACCATTTTCCCTGGGAATGTCACGTTTCCTTTAAACCTCTGTTTCCCTATTGTAACACAAGAATGATAATAACAACAAAAATGTCATTTTGGGTGGCTATGACAAGGGAAGTGGCTATGCTTGTGAACGTGCTTTGATATATGATTCTACAGAAGGTGAATTAATAAAAGATCAGAAAAGTGTCTGTGCTGAAATTTTTGTCAGGTCAATTTTTCCAATGGTGTTCAATTAAGTGATGATACACTGATAAAACTTAAGATTTTCTATGGGGCTTAATAAGCCTATTTTCATGTTAAAAGAGGAAAATGTAACTAGTTAAAATCCTTCTATATAAATTTTCCTAAATTGACACAGCTTGAAAATTGTTCTTTAGAGTGATTCGTAAGATTTCTACCCAGACAAAACCAATTTAAGCATAACATATATAGTATATTTCTACTGCAAGGGAGAAGCAGATTTGGAAAAGAAGCCAAATAAGAAGTTTAAAAGTTAACCTATAAAAACATTTGTTTTAGATAAAAGTTGACTTTGTTTACTCAACTAACAGGACAAGCTACTATTTTCTTTTAATTTACATTTATGATACTTAATCCTGACTGAAAAAAGCAATTCCAACTATAAATAAGGCCAGTCTTGTCCTTTCACTTTCCTTTTTAAATGTTTACTAAAACATTTTATGCTTAAAGTCTGCCTCCAGGGTGTCTACTTATATACACAATGTGATAGTTAAAAGGAAACTATAAGACACTGCTTTAAAAAAGCCAAAAGCGTTTTTACTTAGGTTGTACAAGAAGTGCGATTATTTATTTAGATCCCCTGCCTGCATCAAAGTCTCTAGGTTCTCCTTGACTTTATTATATAATAGCATATTTATTCAAGAAAAAAAGTAGAAGCTTCATTCCTTTCTAAAGATATGTGAGTTATCTTCTACATGAAAAATATTAATAAATTGGAAGGTTCAACAGAGGGATCAGATACTATTAGCAATCAGATACCAACATGACTTGTGTGAAGGACTACCCTGTAGCAAATTTCCAAAGTAATATGTCTGAGAACTGGTTAGATAGCTCTAATGCCTATACTCAGGGTATGAAGAGTAGAGCAAAGACTGCACAAGAATTTCTTTGAAGAGAGTTGTGTGCTGATTTTCATGTCTCCTCCAAAGTGGGAGGGATGTGGAAAGGTGCCTTCCTTTCACCTCAAGCCAGTGAAAGAAGCTTCAATGGGACCCCTGGGAGTCCTTGATATATGTTCTCTGGAGTTAGTGGAGGGCACAGCAGGCAGTGCCTAATATACACTTTAGGAATCTAAAGGTGTTGACTATCGCTCTGAGGCAGCAACATGAGGTAGACAGGAGAGGGCACACAAGAGTGAGGAGACATACTGTATCAGGAGCCAGCTATACTTCCACTGCTCAGGGTAAGAGAGGGGCAAGGAAGCACAGCCACACAGAGGGCCAGTCTGGACCTATATGAAATCCTGCCCAGAGGATTAAAATGTCCTAAAATTTAGATAGTGGCAATGGTTGCACAAAAATTCTAAAAATAACTAAAGATACACTTTATAAGGGTGAAGGCTGAGCATAGTGGCTTAAGCCTGTAATCCCAGCAATTTGGGAGGCTAAGGCAGGAGGATTGCTTCAGGCCAGAAATTCAAAACCAGCCTGGACAACACGGGGAGACCCTCATCTCTACAAAAAATAAAATTAGCTGGGCATGGTGGTGCCTACTGTAGTCCTAGCTATTGAGGAGGGTGAAAAGGGAGGCTCGCTTCAGCCCAGGAGTCTGAGGTTACAGTGAGCTATGATCATGCTTCTGTACTCCAGCCTGGTTGACAGTGAGACTGTTTCTAAAAAACTAAAAAGAATTTTTTTAAAGGATAAGTTTTATTGTATGTGAAGTATATCTCGAAAAGCTGTTTAAAAAATTCTACCCAGAGTTCCACCTGAAGTACCCAGACCACCACCAAGAAAAAGGAAGGAGGGAGGAGGAGCAGGGGGAGGAGGGGAAAAAGAGAGAAGGGAAAGAAGAAGAGAAAGAGAAAGAAGAAGGATTCAAATTAGAATTATTTCTACTGTGGAATGGCCTGAAAGAAAACTAGGCTGAGTAGGGCCGGGCGCGGTGCCTCACGCTTGTAATCCCAGCACTTCGGGAGGCCGAAGCAGGCAGATCACGAGGTCAAGAGATCGAGACCACGGTGAAACCCCATCTCTACTAAAAATACAAAAAATTAGCCGGGCATGGTGGCGGGCGCCTGTAGTCCCAGCTACTGGGAGAGGCTGAGGCAGGAGAATGGCGTGAACCCGGGAGGCGGAGCTTGCAGTGAGCCAAGATTGCGCCACTGCACTCCAGCCTGGGTGACAGAGCGAGACTCCGTCTCAAAAAAAAAAAAAAAAAAAAAAAAAAGAAAACTAGGCTGAGGGCTAAAGGGGTTAGGGGTTAGGGGTTACTGGCTAGTTGGAGGGAAAAATTCTGGAGTGTCATGTGTAGTATAGTTCCAGTGAAGGATTGTGAAGAACCCACAAAAGCACACCCAAGAAAAAGGGCCAGCCTTAAACACATGTCAAGTTCAAAAACAGTAAAGCAATTTCACAACAGGAGTGTGGTAAAAACAACAAAAACTGTTTGCCTTGCTTTCTCTCTTCCTTCCCCTGGTTTAGATCCTGATGGGGTCAGATATAGCAACTTGCTAGTGGGTGAGGAGATAAGCAACAAAAAGAGAAGCTAGTCACACTGTCTTCCATCTATAGATAATCTTAACCAGGGAAGGGAAAGGTTTTAGCTCTGAATGGACATTGAAATGTTGATTAATATACTGACTAGGTACTTTTAATTATGGAGTTTAAGTGACTGTAGTCATTAGTATTACCAAAGGGCAAGGAGGGAATTATGAATCTGGGTTTTTATATAGAGGCAGAACTTCCTCTGGTGAAATAACAAAGGAAGGAAGGAAGGAAAAAAGGAAGGAGAACAAAATAACTTGCTTATGATGGTATATTATGTATCCCATTGTAAAACCACGATGTTGGCTTTATATATACATACACACATATATTTACGTGTATATATAGAGAGCACAAGAGACAGACTAGGTTTTAAATCTTCAGATACTGTTTTTACTTACTTTTTAAAAATAAATTGGGTTTTAAAATATAATTATTCCCTATAAATAAAAAAATGAAAAGGTTAAAAGTAACTTCTCACACAACAGAATTTTTTCAGCAATTAATTTTTCTAGCTACAAAGATTACTAATTATACCTCAGTTGCTTGATTGAATTGGGTATAAATTATATCAATACCGTGTTAATTTTTATTTAAACTTTTTTTGTGTATTCAATATGGGATCTTTATGAACATTTCTGGTTAGAACTTCTTAGAACTCCAAAACATAGAAAGGAACATTTGTTTTTCAAAGTTATCATCAAGCTATCAGAATAGATTTAATATTTTTAATTTACAGCTTTGCTGGGCAAGAACTTAAAGATTTTTTTAAAACTGCCTCATTCTAATTACCCAGTGTCAGAATTTAATGTAGTATTACAGCAGCTTTCTAGAAAACAAACTACAAAGCCATGAGCTTATAAATTGCCTACTAGCACCATCTTTCTCTCTTGCATGTTTATTTACTGTTATTATAACACTTCAGATCATTAGCTCCAAAGATAACAAGGGAATGAAGGAAATGCAGAAGCTGAAGAGGAATGCAAAAAAGAAAAAAGAAAATGGAGGGAAAAAAGCTTGAAGTCAACCAACAGATGAGGACAGAATTAGTTACAACAATTTTAACAATTTTTTAAAGCCTATTGCTTCAATTGTTTCCTTTAGACACAGTACTAGATAACTTGGGAGTACAGATATATGACAGGCATTATCACATTAACCTATCACGAAGGTTAAATTTTACAATAAACATAGCCATATTATTTACTTTTATTCTCTTGAAAGTTATATGCTGCATGATAACTAGAAAGTTTTTGGAAAAAAATTTCAAATAAGAAAAATTAATTCTATCACATAACCAGGATCATTATTACGTTTTTGGTTAACACAGGTATTACTGACATGACCTTAAAACTGCTCACAGAGACAAAGCCACAAGGAGATTCTAACAGATGTCATTTTAATCCTGAAGGATTGTGGCACTCACAGCAAGTACATACGAGTGATTGCGAACAGAATGAACAGTAAACAGATTAACTAAATCCGATCAAGTGATAAAATAACCTGTCTGGAGACAGATTAATTAGGAATGTTTAACTTGAATCTAAAGAAATAGGGCTAATAGAAACACGCTGTTTCAAGAACAAAGCAGCTATAAAATAGAGCTCTGTGTATGCCACTAGTTTTGAGCAAGGATTCACTCAGCATCCAGGCTAAGGACATCTTTGGTCATTAAAAAACCACAGTGAGTTGAGAAGGCAACCCCAAAATTGTAAGCATCTTTTCATCCAGGAAGATTCAGAATTAAGTATAGAAAAGTTTGAGACACAAGCCCATATATTAGTATTTTTTAAAATTGAAGAATCTGTACATATATAGTACAGGAGAAATAGGTGAGTTAGAATAACAGATTAGCATGGTGATTCCAATTTAAATGGTGTAATGAGAAAATGGTTGAGGCTTGTATTTTAAAACATACAAAATGCCACTGGAACATACAAGAGACCCTTAAAGGCTTGCTATACATAAGTCTTACTATATAAGTTTTCATTCATTAGAAGACTTATTTGGGTACTTGGGAAGTTTTTTTCTGTCAGTCAGATACAAGAAATATTTTAAAAATTGGCTTTTAATTGTATGAATGCAGTTTAAAGTGTTTATGGGATGTTAATTGACTAGATTTGAAAATGGGATTATACACTCAAACAAAGGGTCCCTTGAAATTTTCTGCATGTATAAATAGAAAAAATAATTAAATTGACCTTAAAAGCTTAAGAACTATGGCCAGGTGCAGTGACTTATGCCTGTAATCCCAGCACTTTGGGAGGCCAAGGTGGGAGGATCATTTGAGTCCAGGGGCTCAAGACCGCCTGGGCAATACAGTGATACCTTGTCTCCATAAATAATACTTTTTAAAAAAATTAGCTGAATATGGTGGTGCATGCCTGTAGTCTCAGCTAGTTGAGAGGTTGAGACGGGAGGATCGCTTGAGCTTGGGAGGTGGAGACTGCAATGAGCTATAATTGCACCACTCCACTCCAGCCTGGGCAACACAGCAAGACCCCATTAAAAAAAAAACCGTAAGACCTACGTTTTAGGATTTTTAATGTAATAAGAATGTTCACTTAAAAATAATTTTCAATAAGCTTTTCTGTGCACAATAAGGTCTTGAAGGCCACTAAAAAGTTAGGAGAAAATCATTGTGACTTCAGTTAGCCAATGTTTTTGTAGATATGAAAACAAATGCATGATCCAGAATAGAAAAACAAAATTGATAAACTGGAATTCATCAAAATTAAACATCTTTGCTATTTGAAAAGAAAGAACTGGTAAAAAATGAACCACAAACTAAGGAAAAATACTGCAAATCATATAACTGATAAAGAAAGGACTTATATCCAGAATATATAATTAAAAAACCAAACAATCCAGTTTTTTTAGACTTGAATGGACATCAGAGAAGATATACAGCTGGCAAATGAGCACATGAAACAATTCTCAACATCATTAGTCAATAGGAAAATAAAAATAAAACAATGAGGTATGACTACATAGCTAAGAGGATATCTAAAATTAAAAAGATTAACAACAATGTGTTGACAAAGCATACTAAGTGTTGACGAAGATGTAGAGAAACTGGAATTTTCATACATTGCTAGTGGGAATGTAAAATGGTACAGTTTGGAAAACTGTTAATAGAGTTTCTTAAAAAGTTAAATATACACTTAATATATGACCTAGCCATTCCATGCCAAGCTGCTTACCCAATAGAAATTAAAGCATATGTCCATACAAAGACCTGTACACAAATGTTCATAGCAGTTTTAATTGTAACAGCTAAAAACTGGAAACAAGCAAATATCTATCAACAGGTGAATGGATTAAAAAAAAATCTTAGCATATCCTCACAACGGAATACTAATCAGCAATAAAAATTATTACTGATACATGTGACAACATGGATAAATCTGAAATAATTATGCTAAATGAAGAAAGCAAGACAGAAACAAGTGTACATGTTGTATGATTACATTTACACAAAATTATACAAAATGCAAACTAATTTACAGTTACAGAAAGCAGATCAGTGGTTGCCTGAAGATGGTATTGCGCTATGGAGAGGCATGTGGGAAAGATTAAAAAGGGGCATGAGGAAACATGGAAACATTTGGAGGTGATAAATATGTCCATTATTCTGATTGTGGTGATGATCTCATAGGTACATACATATGTCAAAACTTAACAAATTATACACTTTAAATATGTACAGTTTATTATATATCAAACATGCCTCAATAAAGCTGTTAAAAAGAAAAAAAAAACAAAAAAAAAACTAAACCCAACCAAAGGTGAAACAGCAATCCTTTTCTTTGTTCCATGAAGCTGCCTGGATGTTTTTAGTGTTAGAAGAAACTAAGCACAACTTCAAGTAACACTTGCTTTTTAAGAAATAATAATAAATGGTAAATTTGTTTTCTAAAAGTTAACTTTTCTCATTTTTTTATTGTGGTAAAAATATATAATGTTAAATTTACTATTTTAACCCATTTTTAAGTGTATAGTTCAGTAGTGTTAAATATATTCACATCATTATTGAACAGAACTCTGGAACTTTACCTTGTAAAACTGAAATGCTCTTGGTAACCAACTTTGTACTTTCTATGATTTTGACTATTTTAGATATTTCATATGAGTGGAATCATTTAGTACTTGTCCTAAATGACTAGCTTATTTTGCTTCACATAATGTCCTCAAGGTTCATCCATGTTATAGCATGTGACAGGATTTCCTTCTTTTTTAAGGCTGCAAAATATTTTACCAAATATGTATATACCACATTTTCTGTATCCATTCACCTGTTTAGAACATTTGGGGTTGTTTCCAGTTCTTGGCTATTACACATAATGCCGTGATGAACATGGGTATACAAATATCTCTTTGAGATCCTGCTTTGAATTATTTTTGATATACAGCTGACCCTTGAATAACGCAGGGGTTAGGGGAACCAACCCTCTGTGCAGTTGAAAATCCACCTATAACTTTTGATTCCCCCAAAACTTATGGTTCAACTGTATACCCAAAAGTGGAATTGCTAAATCATATGGTAATTCTATTTTTAATTTATTCAGGATTACTGTTTTTCATAGTAGCTGTACCATTTTACATCCCCACCAACAATGCAAAGGGTTCCAGTATCTTTGCACTCTCACTAATAAAAGCACTATTAGAGGTGTAGAAGATTAAGGGTTCATCTCCCTAACACAAAATACATTAATATTTCTTTCCATTAGGAGTAGTTATAGATCAGGTAGTAGAGAAAAAATATTATTGCCTAATATAGTCAGAAAAAACTAAGAAAGAATTGGAATTTTAAGGAGAAAAAGGGATAAAGCTCAGTGAAGTTTTAATTGGATGTTGCCACAAGGTAGAAACAGCATGTATCTAAATATTTTTGTTGCAGTTGGAGCAATGTTTAGTATTTGTCAACTTTTCCATTATGCTTTCCCCGTGAAAGAAGATAAACTAAAATAAACACAAGTCTAAATTGCCTTTCTGGGCCTCTGGTTCATGTCAACTACTTATCTAAATAGAAATCATGTATGCCTATTCCCTGCTTTCAAAGGACAGCTTCAAAGAATAAGAAGAAAAACTCTGGAATTCTTCAGTCCCTCTCTGCATCATTTAAACTTAGGAGAAAAGTAAAACCAGGAGGGAAATCTCTAATTTCACATTTGTTCTTTCTCTTCACCAACTGGAAGGTACCAACAGAAAACAATGCAATGGTAGAATTTTGATGTTGAGTATTGTCTTTCTACATCACCTTTCCTCCCTACCCACAGACTTATGTTAAGATCATTGCTTTAGGATACTGCTGATCTTCCTAAATTACATAGACTTAAAACGTCTAGTGGACAGCAACCAAAGGAAACAAATATGGATAAAACACAAAAGATCAAGTAAAAATTCACATTTGCCCTTTACATTGTAAAAAATAGTGTGCTAAAGCAGCATTCTGAGATTGCCCTCAAGATTCCTTTCATGTTGTAAACTGCCTATGTAGTGGGGCATATCGCAAGGACCTAAGGGTGGCCTCTAGGAGCCAAAAGTGTATCCCAGCCAACGACCAGGAAGAAAAGGTCCTACAATCACAAGGACTGAATTCTACCAACAACCCTTTAGACTTCAGGACCATGAGTCTCGGACTAAAAGTTGAATAGGTGTGGTGTGGTACCAGACATTAAACACACACACATACACACAAACAAACAAACAAAAACAAACTAAAAACATCTAGCAGGTGAGAGGATAAATCAATGATTACAATATATATTGTGTTAAATGTCATAATGGTTGAAAGTGCCATGGGATTCCAAAAAGGGTATTTAATTAGACCAGAAAGAAAGATTTTAGAAATGATTCCAAGGTTGGGATGAGGGAGGAGGGTATAAGTAGGAAGAAGGTAGATAAAGAAGATATAAGGGGGGTTACAGTTAAGGCCTTCCAGGTAGAGGAAATAACTAGTATTAACAGAGAGACAAGAAACAGTAGGAGGTATTCAAATTCTGTAGACTATCCAGAGAAGGGGAAGAGAAGACAAGAGATGAAGCTAAGTGGTAAATACCAGTCAGATCATGAAAGTTTCAAGATACAGAAGGAGGTGGGTAAGCAATAGGTAAAGTCACAAAGATTAGAGAGTGATTACCTTTCCAATGATACTTCATCTGGTCTGCTGAAGTCAAAGGGAAAGAAGCATGTTAAGAGATGGAAATAAGTTAGGTGGAGGACTTCTTGTCTAATGGCCTCATTCATTGGCTTAGTGAGGTAGTCCTCATGACCTATTTCAAATGCTTCATATACCTGCCCATGTGCTTACATTCACCCTCAAAGAATGGCTTTCACTGTGTATTCAGGAATCTGTAGCTCCCCAGGTAGGTCCCATACACAATAATGTTAAAGAACCATTGCATCTTTGGATAAAGCCTTTTTGTTGCTTTTTAGAGTCAGGTTCTCACTATGTTAACCAGATTGGAGTACAGTGGCTATTCACAGGCATGATCATGGCACATTGCATCCTCAAACTCTTGGCCTTAAGCAATCCCGCCTCAGCCTCCCAAGTAGCTGCAACTATAGGCATGCCACTGCACCCAGCTTTTGGATAAAGCTTTAACCCTCAATTCCAATAACTTCTATGATGTTAATCAATTCTAAGAGGAGCAGTCAATGCCAGACTTTCCTAATTACTCAGAGGTCAGCTAGTTGAATACTTCCTTAGCATGCTCATCCTTGATTTTAGCAACTGAACTAACTACTCAACGAAGGGCTATTTTGAGTGGTGCCCTTTTAAGTCTACAAAACTAGAAAACTAAACAAAGCAAAGGGACTATTAGAGCTGCAGAGCTCATGTACTATAGAATCATATGTCATCTTATAATGAGAGCACTGGTCCCTGGGTATTCTCTTTTTGGCTGTCCCTTGAGCCAGAGATCAGATCCTCAGCTTTTTCTTGGTTGCATTTAGCAACCAACAAATAAGTATAGAGAAGTCAAAGATTTGCTTGGAGGATACTGCAGAAAGAGAGTTGAGAGTTGTGGCAGGAGTTATTGTGGGGAATGATTACAGGGTCTATGCAGTATAAAAAAGAAAATAAAGCTACCAGAGAGTCAAATAAATTGGAAAAGAATGGAATGATCCACCAACTAGATTATTAATTCCTTCATTTATTTAAATATTTATTACAACTATTACGTGCTATGTATTGATAGGTGCTAGGTTTTTATTCAATCAATTAACAAATATTTATTATTTACTATGAGCCAGGCACTGTTTTAAGTACTGAGGAGATAAGAGTGAATAAACCAGATAAAAATAACTGGTCCTATGGAGAAGACAGACAATAAATAAGTATAATAACTAGAATATCATATGGTAATAAATGTGATGGAGGAAAATAACTAAGAAGGAGGCCTAGGGAATAGCAGGAAAGTCAGAAAGTAGAGATTTAAAATAAAACAATCAAGGAAGGCCTCACTGAGAGTTTGTCATTTGAGCAAAGATCTAAAGGAGGTGAGAGAGTGAGATGTGCATATACATAGGAAAGAACATTCTGGGCAGAAAGTAAAGAATTTGGATCATAATTCCAAAAGACAGAATCCTGAAAGTCATAATCCCAAATGTTGAAATCTCAAAAGATCAAAATCCCTAAAGTCTAAAATTCTGAAAATCACAATCACAGGATAGTTGCATCATGTTAGGTGAAACTATTACCTTGTTATTGTCCTTATTTGGAAATGAATTATGGTTTGAGGAGATGCATATGAGTGCCAAGTTGACAAGGAGTAGACTTGTGGATTTAATTTTAGGTGTCAGCTTAACTGGATTAAGGAATATCTAGAAACCTAGTAAAGCATTATTTTGGGTGTGTCTGTGAGGGGGTTTCCAGAGATTAGTATGTGAGTCTGAGTGGAGTGGGTAGAGAAAATCTTCCCTCAATATTGGCAGGCACCGTCCAATTAGTCAGGGGCCTGGATGGGACACACACAGAAGGTGAACTGGTCTCTCTCTGAGAACTGGAACAAACTTTTCTTCCACTGCCTTGGACATCAGAACTGCATACCTGCCTGTCTTTAGACTCCATGACTTATACCAGCAGACCCCCGGGAGGTTTTCAGCCTCTGAATGAGTTACACCATCAGCTTCCCTAGTTCTCAACATAAAAACATTGAGACATTGAGCTCCCAAACTGGTAGCTGTGGGACAGGTGGGAAGTGATCAGATTCTGGAAATATCTTGAAGGAAGGGCCAAAAGTTTTTGTTGATATTGATACTCTTTGCCCTAAGAAATTGGCTGGAGGGAGTTATGATTAACTAAGACAGGAAGACTGTGAAAGGAGTTGGTTTGGAGGGAAAGTTTCAGAGTTTGATTTTGTATGTTATGTTTGCAATGCTGATTAGACATTCAAGTGAAGATGCTAAGTAGATAACTGAATATATGCAGTGGGCATAAACATTTAGAATAGTCAACATATAGATTGTATTTTAGAGCCCTGAAATTTCATGAGACTCTAAAGTAGTCCATGCAGATAGAAGAGACATCCAAGGACAGAGAGATGAAGACTAACAAGAAAAGGAGACTAAGTGGCTTTGCCCCAAAACCACCTCTTCTAGAGAGCCCTGATTATCTCAGAATAGGTTTGGCTTTTAAATAGCATTTGTTGAAATGAGGATCCAAACAAGGTCTATACACTGTATACCTCTTTTAACCTAAAACAGTAAACCCTTCGTTATTGGTTGTATTTTTAAAGTTCAATTTTTTTCCTTTCATTTTAAGACCTAGAGTCCCATCATTAGAAACAAATGAAGTAAATTCATAGCAAATAGGTAAAGTTTAACTACCCTTCGTTAACCTACATTAAAAGGGGCTTTATGTACTTAGTTATTACCAAAGACTCTCCATAAGTTCGTATTCTGTAATTATCTCTTAAAACTACAGTATGTTTTTTAAGAATTAGCCTTTATTAAATTAGCAGAAAAATCTAAGATACAGTAAATGATAAAGAGTAAAACTTATAATTTATGTTCACACTGATTCACAGAGCACAAAATAAGGGCAATGGTCTTATTCTCCATATTCTATCAGTCTGGAGATAAATGTAACAGAATTTTACTAATTTGTGTGGTAATTACTCAGTGTGCAATTCAGAAGGAAGAAAATACAGGGAGTTGTAATGATAACTCAAATGACCTTTTGGAGAAACAAAGCAGAGAAGTTTTTAGGAAAGAATAATGTTTATTTAAGGTTCTGTCTGTTATGGATTCTATTATAAACAATGAACTATAGATCTTATTAAGGTCATTTAAAATGTATAAAGGACAGAACTCGACACATTTGATATTGCTTATTGGGTTATTGCTACTGACTTTTATTAGGAGGGAAGATGAGCAGGAGAGAGGGAGGAAAAGGAAGAGACAAAGAAGAATATGACTGACAAAAAAGGAAAAGAATAAGAAAAAAAAGAAAAATATCTAGCCTCACTTTATCTCTTATGCATATTCTTATTTACACACAGGGTTCCCAACTACTTATGACAAACTCTGGACCAGCTATGTTATGTTTAAAAAAGTAATGCAGTGCTTTACTCTATATTCTGAAACATCCCCAGCAAAGGTCTGGGGCAACACCCAGTAATCTAACACATCAACATTTCTGCAGTAAACCGATGAATATTTACGCTAAGTGGGATAAATAAAAACTGTAAATAGCTTCATGTCAGTTCAGTCAGGTTTTGCCACCAAAAAAGCTCAAGTACAGTTTTGCATTCAAATGAGTTATAAAAGACACTGTTGCTTTTTCAGACATTTTTGGATTTTGAATTGCAGATAAGAGATTGTGGATACATATTTCACTAAGAAGGCTGGTCAACTTTATAAGAAAGTTGGCTATCTCTGAAAGCATTTTGCCATAATTCTAGGGACTTGAGAGTGGAACTGAACTTAATTAGAATTTACACGGTAAAGTCTAAATACATGAGGGCTACATTTTTAAATGGAGATAAAAAATTTTTAAATATGCAATTGCTTATTGTGAATACAAGAGATTTTGATCCACTAATTGTTAGTGATCACACCCACAACAAAGGATTTTTGTCTACATTCACAGCCTGCAGTGTGATCCCCACATGTATACCCCAGCCCAGGCTTTGTGTGCCTTCTAAGTGCATAGAATTCATTAAACAAGTGAGAAACTGGAAGCACAAGATCCAAATAGAGGTAACAGGTATCCTATATGAAAGAGAATTAAGTCATAAATATGTGTTTTAGGGAGAAACGGGGTGCTTCAAGAAAAAAATAGCAGAGTGAGTCTTCTTGTGACAACAGATACCTAAACAAAAAGATAAAAATCTTTAGCTATGTCTATTAGTTGTAAACACTTGGCTAATTAGAGGGAAATAGAGCAGGAATAATCATTATTTGACATTTATTTCTAAAATCACTTCTATAATTCCCAGAGGTAAAGCTAGCTAGCCCAAAATTAGACCTGCTAGAAAGAGATAGTAATGCACTGATTTAGGGAAGAGCACTTGGTAGAAATATTTCATTTGTTAAATTAGAAAATATAAACTATACATAAATAAGTAAATTTTGTGATACAATTTGAAAATTAAATTTAATTGCAGTGTAGTATTTAAGTTTCATTATATCAGTAATGTTGGCTATTTAGACATGATGTTCTAGTACAGTTCTAGGTCATGAAACTTGGAGAAAGAGGTCCTAGAATGTTTTTGCTCTATTCCCCTTTACAAATAACCCATATGTGTACTGCATTAATGAATCATCTTGCTAAGTCACCTATTTTTTCTTAAGAATAAAATTTCTGCGGGTACAGTGCTCATACCTATAATCCCAGCACTTTGGGGAGGCCAGGGTGGACAGGCTGCTTGAGCTCAGGAGTCCAGCCTGGACAACATGGTGAAACCCCATCTCTAAAAAAAATACAAAAATTAGCTGGCTATTGTGGTGTGTGCCTGTGGTCCCAGCTACTTGGGAGGCTGTGGTGGGAGGATTGCTTGAGCTGGGGAAGTCAAGGCTGCAGTGAACCAGGCCTGCGCCACTGCACTCCAGCCTGGGCAACAGAGCAAGACCTTGTCTCAAAAATAATAATACTTAACAAAAAATAAAATTTAGTTAAGATTTATTTCCTCCCCTTATAATCTTACCATACCCAAATGCCCTTACTTAATATTTTTTAAATGTCTCATTTTTACATTTGCATTTATTTAAAAAGCAAATCTTTGATCAATATTATGTTCTTAAATGGAAAACCAGTAAAATGTTCCATAAATAGAAGATAAGTACAAAAGTCACTATCAATATGATACATGAGAACACAATAATGTTATTGAATATGAGCCACAAGAGTGTGGCCTGCCTGTGCAGCAACACTCCAAGCTTGGGACATGTCTCTATTTGTTAAAAAGGAAGATTAGCAAGTCAAACAAACTAGCACCAGACTGGGACTCTCTCCATGACCTCATCATGGAGACAAGTATTGGGGGGAAAAAAAAAAAAGAAAAAAAAGAAAAAGAAAGGAACTTGCTTATTGCAGGATTTGATTTTCTGAAATTTAGCTGCAGAAATGACCTCTCTTACCATATTACTACTCTTAGAAAAGCTCTACCTTAAGCCAAATGTAATAATCAGAGACGTTAGAGAAAACATTTAAAAAAATAGAAATGTGGTATGGTGACAGGAGTTGAAATCTGGACTCTTTCCTCCCTCCACCGCCTTTTCCACTTCTCCTAAGAAATGAAAGGCCTCAAGATTTGGAAAGATTCAGGATAAAATCTCATGTCACTGCTTAGATATAAAAATTAAATTTTTAAAAAACTGAAATGTGTAAAATATTTCAAAATGGAAACTGGTAATATCAAAATCATTTTTAGAATGGAGCAATTTGAGTAGAATTTTTGACAATTTCCAAATATTAAGTTGAAATTGTTGTAATTACTGGAATATACATAGATTTATAATGTTTCATCTGTGATTTGAGGAAGTTATTTGGGCTTACTCTTCCATTTATTTTCTCTAGAATCAAACTTGTTTCTACTCCTGATTAATATACCTAACCTTCTGAACACCATAGCTTAGCCTGGCCTAATGTGCTCAGAACACTTACATTAGCTTACGTAGGGCAAAATTATCAAACACAAAGCTTATTTTATAATAAAGTGTTAAATATCTCAGGTAATTTGTTGAATACAGTACACCATAGGCTACCGTGTCAGTTGTTTACCCTTGTGATTGCGTGGCTGACTGGGAGCTGTAGCTCTCTGCCACTGATTGGCATTGTGAGAGAGTATCCAACTGCATATGAAACCCAAAGCCAATATCATACTGAATGGGCAAAAACTGGAAGCATTCCCTTTGAAAACTGGCACAAGACAGGGATGCCCTCTCTCACCACTCCTATTCAACATAGTGTTGGAAGTTCTAGCCAGGGCAATCAGGCAGGAGAAGGAAATAAAGGGCATTCAATTAGGAAAAGAGGAAGTCAAATTGTCCCTGTTTGCAGATGACATGATTGTATACCTAGAAAACCCCACTGTCTCCGCCCCAAATCTCCTTAAGCTGATAGGCAACTTCAGCAAAGTCTCAGGATACAAAATCAATGTGCAAAAATCACAAGCATTCTTACACATCAACAACAGACAAACAGAGAGCCAAATCATGAGTGAACTCCCATTCACAATTGCTTCAAAGAGAATAAAATACCTAAGAATCCAACTTACAAGGGACGTGAAGGACCTCTTCAAGGAGAACTACAAACCACTGCTCAACGAAATAAAAGACGATAAAAACAAATGGAAGAACATTCCATGCTTATGGGTAGGAAGAATCAATAATGTGAAAATGGCCATACTGCCCAAGGTAATTTACAGATTCAATGCCATCCCCCATCAAGCTACCAATGACTTTCTTCACAGAATTGGAAAAAACTACTTTAAAGTTCATATGGAACCAAAAAAGAGCCCGCATTGCCAAGTCAATCCTAAGCCAAAAGAACAAAGCTGGAGGCATCACGCTACCTGACTTCAAACTGTACTACAAGGCTACAGTAACCAAAACAGCATGGTACTGGTACCAAAACAGAGATATAGAACAATGGAACAGAACAGAGCCCTCAGAAATAATGCTGCATATCTACAACCATCTGATCTTTGACAAACCTGAAAAAAACAAGAAATGGGGAAGCGATTCCCTGTTTAATAAATGGTGCTGGGAAAACTGGCTAGCCATATGTAGAAAGCTGAAACTGGATCCCTTCCTTACACCTTATACAAAAATTAATTCAAAAGGGATTAAAGACTTAAATGTTAGACCTAAAACCATAAAAACCCTAGAAGAAAGCCTAAGCAATACCATTCAGGACATAGGCCTGGGCAAAGACTTCATGACTAAAACACCAAAAGCAATGGCAACAAAAGCCAAAATTGACAAATGGGATCTAATTAAACTGAAGAGCCTCTGCACAGCAAAAGAAACTGTCATCAGAGTGAACAGGCAACCTACAGAATGGAAGAAAATTTTTGCAATCTACTGATCTGACAAAGGGCTAATATCCAGAATCTACAAAGAACTCAAACAAATTTACAAGAAAAAAAAAACCCCATCAAAAAGTGGGCGAAGGATATGAACAGTTCTCAAAAGAAGACATTTATGCAGCCAAAAGACACATGAAAAAATGCTCATCATCACTGGCCATCAGAGAAATGCAAATCAAAACCACAATGAGATACCATCTCACATCAGTTAGAAAGGCGATCATTAAAAAGTCAGGAAACAACAGGTGCTGGAGAGGATGTGGAGAAATAGGAACACTTTTACACTGTTGGTGGGACTGTAAACTAGTTCAACCATTGTGGAAGTCAGTGTGGCGATTCCTCAGGGATCTAGAACTAGAAATACCATTTGACCCAGCCATCCCATTACTGGGTATATACCCAAAGGATTATAAAACATGCTGCTATAAAGACACATGCACACGTATGTTTATTGTGGCACTATTCACAATAGCAAAGACTTGGAACCAACCCAAATGTCCAACAACGATAGACTGGATTAAGAAAATGTGGCACATATACACCATGGAATACTATGCAGCCATAAAAAATGATGAGTTCATGTCCTTTGTAGGGACATGGATGAAGCTGGAAACCATCATTCTCAGCAAACTATCGCAAGGACAAAAAACCAAACACCGCACGTTCTCACTCATAGGTGGGAATTGAACAATGAGAACACATGGACACAGGAAGGGGAACATCACACACTGGGGCCTGTTGTGGGGTGGGGTGAGGGGGGAGAGATAGCCTTAGGAGATATACCTAATGCTAAATGACGAGTTAATGGGTGCAGCACATCAACATGGCATATGTATACATATGTAACAAACCTGCATATTGTGCACATGTACCCTAAAACTTAAAATATAATAAAAAATGTAAAAAAAAAATTCAAAATTCCAAGTACTGTTTCAATTCAATGCCTACTGTGTTTGCACCATCATAAAGTAAAAAAACCATTAAGTTGAACCCTCGTAAGTCGAGGACTGTCTGTAGACATATAACTTGAAATCTGGTCTGTGCAACAGAAGAACTGAATTTTTAATTTTTATTTAATTTTAATTAATGTAAATTTAAATGGCCACAGGACACTTGTGGCTACCACACTAGATAGTAAAGCCCTAGAAAATTATGACAATAGGATTATAACAGGTTGCTTTGCTTCCTCTCTTGTCCCTCAGTAGTCTATTCTCACTAGTGACTCTTCAATGTAGGTCTAATCATGTAATTCCAATGCTTCATGGCTTCCCATCACACTTAGAATAAAAATTTAAATTCCTACTCAAGCTCACAGCTCCCTACAACATTTTTTCCTCAAACTATCTCATCTCAACTATTCACTCTCTCCCTTTCAGTCCTGACACTCAACTCCAGTATTGATGACTCTTAATTAAGCCCTTGCATTTGTCTAGAACACTCCCATATTAGGCTGTTCTTGCATTGCTATAAAGAAATAATCTGAGGCTGGGTAATTCATAAAGAAAAGAGGTTTAATTGGCTCATGGTTCTGTAGGCTTTATAGAAAGCATGGCGTTGGGAGGCTTCTGGGGAGATCTCAGGAAGCTTAGAAGGGGAAGGGGGAGTAGGCACATCACATGGTGAAAGCAGGAGCAGGGGAGAGAAAGAGTGGGTGGGGACGTGTCATATACTTTTAAACGACCTGATCTCATATGAACCCAGAGCGTGAGCTCACTTATCACCAAGGGGATGACCCAAGCCATTCTTGAGAAATCTGCCCACCCACCCCCCATGGCCCCACGATCTAAATACCTCCCAACCAGGCCCCACCTCTAACATTGGGTATTACATGTCAGGATGAGATTTGGGCAGGGACAAATATCTAAACTATATCAACTCCTGTCTGAAATATCCACATGTCTGAGCTGCCTCACTTCATTCAGTTCATTGATCAATTCTTACCTCATCTCTATGAGGTAACGTCTCTATGAGGCCTTCCTTGACCACCTCAATCTAAAATACCACCATCACCCACTCCCTCACTCTCTCATACCATTATCCAACTACATAACACTTCATGACATTTACAACTCTTGATATTATAGAATTAATCTTTATTGAATGTATTTGACAACAAAATGTAAAACTAATGAGGACAGAGATTTTGTCTCTTTTGTAAACTGGTGTATCCCCAAATGTCTAGGACAACTGCCAGTACACAACAGATTCTCAATAAATATTTACTGAATGACAATAAACTCAAATCTCATTTACCCTCTCTCAGTCTTACAGTCACATAACAAATATTTATTCAGTGCTCACTATTTACAAGGCACTGCATCAGACAATGTAGGGAATTCAAATTGAAAGTAGCTTAGACCCTGTAAATCAGATTACTGCTGGAATACTCCTTAAAGTTCTTTAAATCCTAAGTTTTGAGCCTATGACTTGGAAATAGCTGGAACTGTTTCTGTTGGGGAAGAAAGTAGGAGATATGATGTCTATCTTTTAATGTTAAAGCATTTGCCATCTGGAAGAAGTAGTCTTTTTATGGTATTCCTAACAGAATGCAGAACTGAGGCCAGTGAGTTAAAATTGGGTAGTTTTCAGTATTGTATATGTACGTTCTAATAATATAGAAAAACTCTTGAGATAATGTCCTTAAGTGGTTAAGCAGAGGGAAATAACCATCTGGAGAGGATGTCATAGGGATTTTCCTATATTAGGTGACTGGGGTGGCCTCAGAGGACCTCTAACATGTTTTCCAAGTCTAACACTATATTGTCTGTAAAATGCTATAATGAACACAAATTAATATATGTTATTTTCTAACAAGTTGCTTCCTGCTTGTTACAAGTAATAACTTTCAGGGTTGATAGACAGTAGGGAGTGAAAATGAGGATCAAAACAGAATTAACACACAAATATTCTACTGAATAATTAAGAACACTGTACCTGTGCTTGCAGAAATACACTCATGTAAATATCAAATTGAACCATATGAAACTAATAATATTTGACCATCTTTATGGTTCAACTTAAAAATGACTTGTCAGGTTTCATTAGCATAGTCACTATGTAATTTCTGTATCTGCATTATTAGAAAGTCATTCTTAAAAGTATTCGGCTAACAGAAAACAAAATCAATTCAATAGCATATGCCATCTTCTAAAATTTCACTTGGACTAACAAAACACGATAAATCCTTAGTTCCAATCAATAGACCGTGAGAGATTTACTCTTAAAACCTACAACTAATAGGTCCATTAATTCCTAGGAACTTGAAAACTCTGCTAAAAACAAATTGTGTACTATAATATATGCTAGGACTAGACATGTAGTTCAGTAGCAGATTCAAACTTGTTAGTTAATAATCAGAATCTAGATGACAACCCCCTACTTCAATTAGTAATTACATCTTAGGTAATCAGTACAATTATAATACAATCAGGTTTTTTTCTTAATTCAAAAACCAAGTATAATTTTTAGGTCTGAGGTTTACGAAGGGCATTTCAGCTTTCTTAAACCTAAAATCTACATCTTAGCAGTCTAATGTTAGAGGTTATTTCCAAAATCAACAATACTTTACTGGAATTGGTAGCATTCCTTTAGTACTGAGATTTTCAAGTAAGCAAGCTTTACATTTTCCATTACAGGACTGTTTTGTTTTAGTCCATGGCAAGACAATACAACCTTATTATCAGGAAATATATCTTGATGGTTTTTGTTTCACTGTAAATACCCACTTACATTTACCTGAAAATTCCAACTAGTTTTTGGCATGAATTGGCTATTTGTTTAATTGACCACGTCAAAAGTATTCTGTCAGAAGTAAAGGAAATCTTTAAAGTCAAACCAAGACATAATAGCTTTACTAAGAAATGACTAAATTTCTTATAGTAAAAAAAAAAAAGATTATCCTTTTTGAAGAATAGTATCTTATCAATTTGTAAAATCAACCATACAATAGTGTTGACAAAAACTTTTGTGTGCAAATAAAATTGCAATATTACAGTTTTAGTAAAAACAATTCATTTAAACTAATAAATCAAACAGAGTAATTTAGAGTGGGGTTATTTTGTTCTGTTTATAAATGGGGGTAATTTTGGGTTGTTTTTCTGTTCAGTTTACTGACACAGATTTTTTCTTCAACATTTTGTCTACAAATCTGTCTTGCATATTACAACAAAAGCTACTCTATACACTGAAAAATTTGCTAATAAATTCAATTGTATTTTATATAAAAAGTAAATGCCATGGTGCTTATTTTTCCTAGCCATGTATCTCTGAGCCCCTTACCCTTAAAAACAATAGGATTGACAATTATGAGTTAGAAAAATACACAACTCCTAACAGATATTCTTCTTCCATTTCCACTGCCCTTACTCCTTGTTGGCAGAATCTGTCTTCCAATACAGGGGTCAGAAATTCTAGGTATTTAACTTCCCAATCTCACTGCAGTGAGGATATAAGCAACCCATCCTAGCTAATGGTACTGAGACAGAATGTAGTGAGAGAGAAACCAAGAAAGATTTTCCTTCCTGACAAAAAGAAACATGAGGGGAAATGTCTTTATTCTTTGTCTAGCGATGCAAAAAAAGAATTAACATAGCAGGCCTGCTCGCAAGGTTAACCTTTGGCTGGCATCTGAGAACTCTGATTTCAGGAGGGTTCTCACTACTCCCTAAACTCTTTTTTTTTTTTTTTTTTTTTTTTTTTGAGACGGAGTCTCACCTTGTCGCCCAGGCTGGAGTACAGTGGCACAATCTCGGCTCACTGCAAGCGCTGCCTCCCAGGTTCATGCCATTCCCCTGCCTCAGCCTCTCTAGTAGCTGGGATTACAGGCGCCCGTCACCATGCCTGGCTAATTTTTCATATTTTTAGTAGACACGGGTTTCACTGTGTTAGCCAGGATGATCTCGATCTCCTGACCTCGTGATCCGCCCGCCTCGGCCTTCCAAAGTGTTGGGATTACAGGCGTGAGCCACCGCACCAGGCCACTACTCCCCAAACTCTTAAAAGTGGCACACTGTGTGTCTAAATTATTTGTGCAAACAATGTGGTTTATGCTGAACACCTGCTTTCCTTATGGGAATCTGGAATTTTGGTAAGTGCTTGGCAGAGGATACCCACATGATCAGCCCTGATGGTAATATTCCTTGCCCACAGTAAGTAGTCAAAATGTTAGCCATTATTATTTCATTACCACACTTTAAGAGTCTTATAAAGTGGGCCAATTTACTTTTCTCAGCCTATTATTAAGTTCAATAATTAGAAAAGTATCAGATACATTTATCAATGTAGTTAGCATTTCCAGTGTTCTTCATTTTGTTGTGTAAATCCATTTGGTATCATTGCCCTACTGCCTGAACAACTGTCTTTAACATTTCTGGTAATGCAGATCTGCTGGTTATCAATTCTTTCAGCTACTGTATATCCATCCGGGGGGAAAAAAAAAACCACTTTATTTCGCCTTTGTTTTTGAAAGATATTTTCCTTGGGTAGAAATTTTAGGCTGACAGTTTCAGCACTTTAAAGATGTCAGTGTGCCTTCTTGTTTGCACTGTTTTTGACAAGTAATATACTGTAATCCTCATCTTTGTTCCTCTGTACCTAACCCAATTTCCTCTCTCTGTCCCACATGCTCGCTTGCCTTTTTCTTCGGCTTTTATTTTCTATGACTACTTCTAAGATTTTCTCTTTATCAGAGGTGTTGAACAGTTTGAATATAATGTGCCTTGGTGTAATTTTCTTCATGTTTCCTATGCTTTGTGTTCACAGAGATTCTGAAGGTGCGGATTTATAGTTTTCATCAAATCCAGAAAAATCTCAGCCATTATTTCTTCCAATATTTTTTCTATCATGCTTTCTCTCTCCTCTACTTCAGGGACTCAAATTTCATATATTGAGCTACTTAAAGGTCCCACAGTTCAGATATTCTGTTCATTTTTGAGTCTTTAGAGGTTTAATATATTCCTACTTAACTTTTGAACACATGAAATATAGTTATATAAAACTTTTAATGTATTTATCTGCTAATTCTAACCTCTGTGTCAGTTTTGAGACAGTTATGATTATCTTCTCATTATAGATCATATTTTCCTGCTTTTTTGTGTGCCTGAAAATTACCGGATGCTATATATCATAAATTTTATCTAGTTGGGTGTAAAATATTTGTAAATATTTTTGAGTTTTGCTCAGGCTTGAAGTTAAATTATTTGGAAACTTCAAAGTTTGATCTTTTCAGGTCTTATTTTAAAGATTTGTTGGACTTGTCCAGAGCAGTACTCAGTCTAGGGCTAATTACTCCTCACTACTGCGCAAGATTCTTCTGTGTGCTCTACCCAGTGCTTCATAAATCTTGAGCATCTGCAGCCCAGTTTGTGGGAAAACGCACTATTCCTAGCCCTGTGTGAGCACAAGTACAGTTTCTTTGAATCCTTTTGTGTGGTTCCTTGTCAGGCCTCTGGTCCTTTCCTGACATACATGTAATGTTGAATACTCAGCTGAATACTCAAAGGAGACCATTTGTAGATCTCCAGGGTTTTTTCTCTGCAGTTCTCACTTCTCTAGTACTCTGTCCCATTAACTCTAACCGCCTTGGTCTCCTCAGACTTTCAGCTCCATCTCCTGAACTCAGGGAGTCTACCATTCTCCATCTGGTTTCTCCCACCATATGCCACAGCCTGGAAACTCTCTCAAGGTAGTAAGTAGAGGTAGTGATAAGGCTTATCTTGCTACCATCTGTCATGGATCACTGTCCTTTATTACCTGATGTACAGTGTCCTGAAAAATATTGTTTCACATATTTCATCCTTATTTTAGTTTTTTGCAGGCAGGTGGGTAAATCTTATCCCTGTTATTCCATCTTGGCTACAAGTTTCACTAACTTATGCTTATTTCTCTGTATTGAACCACTGTAAATGGCATCTCAGTTCAATCATCCCTGATAGAGTGGGGTCAAATCTTACATGGTTATGAGATCACCCCTCTAGATTGTTTCTGTGGGCCTTTTCACTAACTGCCTTAAAGGCAGTCCATTCTTCTGCTTAAAAAGCAATTTTAAAAGAAGTAATATTAAGACTAAGTAAGGAATTGCAATGCTACGGGGAAGAATGGAAATTTGTGCAGCTAAATAAATCACAAAGTGATTGACTTTCTATAGAGTTTCTACAAGAGGATTTTTCTTTTATAACTCTTGCAAATGAAAATAATAATCGTGGGAGAAGCAGGGAGATACTGAATGTGAAAGTAGGAAAAAGGAAGAATAGCAGAACTTGAGAATGAAAGGGGCTCAGAATAAAATTTTTCTAAGAAAAATAATGGAAATCAAGTCATATATTTACAAATAAGACATCATCTTCTATACATTTTAGGAACTAGTCTTTTGCTCTCTCTCCCTACATAAAAAATCCAATTATTTACTTCATTAATATGCTAAGGTAAAATATTAATCAAAACAGACAACTGGAATCATTATTAACACCATTATCCCTTAATAAGTGTCAAAACAAAATAGGCAAGTTCATGCAAGTGTAAGGCTGTTAAGATAATCTAGGGCATAAACTTCATACTGGCAGCCCATGAGCTTTATTTGGCCTGCTGACATGTTTTGTTTGGCCTATAGGACAACAGCCTACACCACATTTGCAAAAGTGTAAATTTGCAGCCCAACATTTACAAATTAGAAGACTTCACAAATTAGAGAGATTTCACATAAAAATTGGAGGGAAAAATAGGAGATGTGGCAGCACTCAAGGTGGATAGTAGCTTCCCACTTTATCTAGTCTGAGCTCTTTAGTTCACTACAGTTTTCATCACTCACTATTGTCTTCCGCCTCACTTAACTGCCCTGGCCCCTTTTTCGCCCCTGCAGACATTTAGGCTAGTGACACTTGATTTAGGCTATGTACAATAATGTTCTAACAAACTAACATTTTTTGACTTTGAGAATAACTGCATAAAAGCACGACCAAAATTTCTAATTTCTCTAAAGGGGAGATAGATTTCTAGAAAGATACTTTGAAAGAGTTCTTATTTTCTACCAATAGTAGGAAAGCTGTCTTTGGGGCACATTTTTAAACTACAGATTACTGGGGCCCCAGGAAGTATTCCAAAATTTTGTTTTATTTTATTTTATTTATTTTATTTTATTTTTATTTTTGAGATGGAGTCTCGCTCTGTCGCCTGGCTGAAGTGCAGTGGTGTGATCTTGGCTCACCGCAACCTCTGCCTCCTGGGTTCAAGCGATTCTCCTGCCTCAGCCTCCCGAGTAGCTGGGAGGGACTACAGGCGTGTGCCACCACACCCGGCCAATTTTTGTATTTTTAGTAGAGACAGGGTTTCACCATGTTGAATCTAAACTTTAGGTACATAATAAGACTAACTCCATATTTAGTCTTAGTATTCATACTTAAGCCAATGAACGAAAACTAGGAAAACAAACACGTTTCCAAAAATTTCTATGTATCTAGCTTCTTTGCACCCCAATGCTCTATAAGATAACTGAAATAGATCTAAGTCCCCTGAAGTACAACTTCGGTTGTACCCAATATTTGTCAACCTCAATTAAAGGAAAATTTTCAACTTAAACAAAACCGTAAAATTAGTACTGCTAAGGCATTCACGTTTGCTTTTACAACTAACTGATATTTAAGTGCTAACAAAAGAAAGGGATTAGCAGGTCAAAAGTGTGAAACATGTTTGACTAATGAGGTAATCTGAGAAAAAAAAGAAAAGCAGGAAAAATAAGTTATGCTATTTAATATATAAAAGCTGAATACTTTATTTGTATAAATTCTTTTCAAAAGCCAAGAGCTTTTTAGCATACTACGAGGGTACATACAAAGTTTCACACTGAGGAAGACTAAAACACCAGTTTAGCACAACGTTAATGTCTCCTCCTGGCTTTGGTGACATTACTGAAAATGAAGGATACAGAAAAGCACCCCAGGAAGGGGACTTGGAGGCAAAAGAAAGATGACTTACTTTTCAATCTTTGTACATCTTCAACCTTATATAAATACAAGTTTTACCTATTCTATAAAATAAGATAATAATAAACTTTATCTGCTATAACTAAAGTCTGCACAACTCATCCTCTTCAGAGGGTAACAAAACTGTTTACTTAATAAAAGAACTACATGATCATCTAAACTATTTGCATAGGGATAATAGTACATAACTCTTAAAAAAAAAATAGATGTGAAGACAGCCAGTTGAGGGAAAGGATTAATAGTGATTTCAATTTTATGTCTCAAAGAACTCCAAGCTACAAAGTCCAGTTCTCCAACTAAGAGCAAATGGCAACCAATTGTGAATGAATTCTAAAACCATGTGATAAACTAAAATTTAGAAACTTTTGTAGTTCTCCTCAGACACTTTTTACATCACCACATACAAATCATCCAGCCCTACTGAAAGAGTCAATTCAAAGGAGAAGAAAAGAAACTTTGTTAGCAGTCACCAACAGTTTGGGGCTCTGTAAATAACTGCCATCAACCAAACCAAAGGATGATTTTTAAACGTACTAAGTATGTAATGAAGACTTGGTCATAAACTATTCTCAATGGCCATACCTTAATAAGATAATTATTTCCAACTCTGAACTAAAAGTTGTAAGTGATTTTCACTATTAAAATATCTAGTGTGCAGTGTTTAGGCACACAGGCTTCGGAACCAGATTGCCTAGATGCAAAATGCTGGCTCTCCCACTTACCATCTATATTTGGGCGGATCAATTAATCTAAGTGCATCTCAGTTTCCATTATCTATAAAAACGAAGGTAACAGTAGTATTTACCATAAGGTTGTTTTGAGGAATTAAATTTTTATTAAACAGTATATTTTATAAGCATGTACTATCATTATTACCTAATCATCTTTGTAAAGCAGCAACCCAGCCTAATTTTATAAGCATGTACTATCATTATTATTATCTAGTCATCTTTCTAAAGCAGCAACCGAGTCTCAAGTAAATCTTCCAAGATTTGGCTAGAATAACATAATGCATTAGAATCGGTAAGCTTCCTCCATATTTAGAAGAAAAAAATCTTCAGGCAAAATATCATAATTTGTTTCTCAACTTAAATCAGATTCTATACATAATGAATTCTTCACAATCTAATCTCTCTACTCCTAAAATAGGTTGGTTCTCCCTATAAAAATCTATAATGTCCCTCATTGTTTTTTTCTGGCCTTTTTAAAATGAAAGTTTTTATTAAAAAATAAGGCAATACACAAACAATAGTTATGATCATGCTTTATTTGCCAGGTTTTACCTTTTATCTATTTAACATTATATTTCCATGTTACGAAAAGCTCCTTATCAATCTAATATTTGATGACCACAAAATTCTATTGTAAGGATTTGGAATAAATCATTCCTCTTCTCTATTTGTTTCCAATTTTATATTACTACAAATAATGCTGTGATGAGCATCTAAACATTGTTAAAAGATTTTCAAAAGGGCACTTCATTATCTTTACTTTACTCAACAGTTTAATAGGGACTCAGCGCTGTGAAGACCAAAAGTGACAAGTTAGTAGAGGAAGACCTTGAAAAAAGAAAAGCTAAAAGGAAAATATATCATCGCAAGAACTGTTTTAAAAGCTCATTAAAAATCTCATGAATTTAGATGCCAAATTAGACTGCCAAGGTCTCTTTCATCTTTTCTAGGGAAAGTGAGGCGATTTTTTGCCCCACCTTAATATTGCTCATGTCAAAAGACCCTATTGATCTGAGAAGTTATAGTTACGATAACTGACTGGAGTGGGACAGGCTTGGATTCAAGTGTGTACTCCACTACCACTCATTAAAGCCTCTCTAAGCCTCAGTTTTCTCATCTGTAAAATAAGAATAATAGCATTTACTTCACAGGATTGCGTGTACCTCAACAGGACTGTAAGGATAAATAATATACTATGTCTCAATTTCTTAAAAGAGTGCCTAGCACACAATAATATCCAAATAGTACCTTATCATTGGAATCATTTTCAGTGTTCATTTAGATGATGTGAAAGACAATATAAGCATATACATATAAATTATTGGCTTAATCTACAGATTATAATGACATAGAATCCTATTTACAGACATCATAGATACCTTTTAAAATATTTTCATGTAGTATAAAAAGGTTGTAAAATGTAGATGGATATATAAAAATCTTTATAATATCCCTCATTAGGGTAGTAAGGGTATTTAAAGACTTTTTTTAAAAAAAAGATTAATAGTTTTAAAGGAATCATAAACATGAATTTTGCTGTTTATAGCACATACAATTATAATTTTTATCTTGAGACAGAATCAAATTTTTAAGTCTTATTTTATATGATTAAGAGGTTTAATGAATTTAAAAGAATGCTAAGTGCTCCAGGATTAATTTATCAGCTGGAATGACATTATTTCCTCTTGAGTTATTTTTCTTAGAAATATGTGGTAATACAAAAAGCAGCAGAAAATGTACTGGCCACCATTATGGACAGTTATTAATAAAGGCAATGACAATCCTTCCGATAGTATGGCTAGCTAAAATAGTACTTTTAGAGGTCTATACTGAATTTTGCTGTTATTTAACAAGCAACTAGGTGACTTTATGCAATCAACTAGGTATTTGTAGAGTCAAGGAGTTTCATAATGTTATTTCAAGAATTAAGAAAAAAATCTAGTCTTGAGTGGGTAAAATACTAAACCTATTTATTGAATTGCATTGCACTTGATGGTACACGAGATAAAACATTTATCTGATTTTCAGATGGAAAGATGCGATTCATTTAGAAACATTTTAGGAATAGATATCTGCCAAGTATAATGCTAATTTGTAAGAGGAGAATAGAGTTATTTTCATTATTTCATTCATTCATTTCTATTTCTTTAGAAAGTAGTCAAAGCAATTTGTGGAAAGCACTTCCAATTAATTTTAAATTATGAATCCTAGTGATTACCACAATAAATAAGCATAAAGACTAATAGTAAAGTCAAACTAGGGGCAAATATAAAACCAACTACTATAACAGAATATTAAAAAACGAGTAAGATTTTGATTTAAACAGTTTTTCTAAGTGTATAGTGTAGGTGGCTCATTTTAAATACAGCCCCAATCCCACGTTAAGTGAACCAAGCAGTAACTAATCCACACAGCATATTCAACTAAACAAACATCACATACTTGTTTTAGCATCAAGATCCTTTGTTGGCCCTTGTTCTAAAAAAGTGGCAGATAGAGGAAAATGATAAATATCTTTAATTCAATCAATAGTTGCCTTATTGAGCAAATTTAGAAACTGCTAAAAAAAAATCACTTTCCATTTCACCCAGTCCTCCCAGCCTCAGTGGGATTTCCTCATTACTACAAGCCCCATCTTTTACTTGACCATTATAGACTGCAATAATTTCTTTCACTTTACTCTTCATTTTCTGCAAATGTAGACTGAGGCCATCACTGTTCAAATTATTCAACTTCAAACTCACAAAGCCTCTATAAATCCTTTATCAACCTCTCATTACTTTCCCAACAGTAATGATTCCCAACTTTACCTATATCTCTTTATTTTCGCCACTACCCAAATAATGCCTGGAGATAATTTTGCCTCCTATGACAGCACTTTGTGAAGATACTATCATTAAGTGTAAATTATCTATAAAATCTTATTTTTATTTCTATTCATCAATAGGCCCACATCTATCTTTGTAGTCTTCCCTTCAATCTTACAGGAAAAAGTTGTTTCCCCCTGACTAAAATGAATATCTCTACCTAGGACTCATTCTTTACCATCCAGACAAATCCTCATAAAAGGAGATGATTCTTTCTCACTCTGCCATTTTAAATCTCTTAATCTCATAGAATCAATCTGTTCTTTCACCACCTTTAATCTTAAAAAGGAAAAATGTTCTGACCCTATGAAACCTCATAGATCAGATCATCCAACTTTCATCTATTTTGAAACCAAATATCATTCCCCATTTCAATTTCCTTTCTATCCCTGCAATATTCAACTGATCACAGTTTAGCCTTCTAAGACTTCTTTCTTTAGCCTTCTCTCTTTGGCTCCCTGTGGCATCTGGAACTATTGGTCCTTTACTCTCCACTCTCCTAAGGCACTTTCTTTAACATAACATTTTCCTAGTTTCTTAGGCACTCCCTTTTCTGCCCTCATCCTTTTCTCACTTTGACAGGTCATCTTCAGCATTTCTTTGTAAACACTTCCCTCATGAATTCACTTACTCTTATCTTTTGTTTTACTCCATGACATACCATTCCCATCTACAGACATTTAATGTCTTCAAGACTCAGCTCACACTCTACTCCCCAAGCGAATCCTGATTAAATCAGACCATACTTTCTTCCTTAAAGCTTTCATTGCAGTTAATCATTATTTTACAATATATAATGGTTTCCTGTCTTTTCTCTGCGTGTTTTAAGCAAGATTTTAAGTTTTTTGGTAGCAACTACTTTTATTTTTCAATATTTCTCAAAATATGGAAAGTAATTCTGAACATAGAGTGGTCAAATATGTTACAGTAGTATAATTAGTTTACACAAGAAACAAAGGATATTCAAAAAAATAAATGTATTTATAAAACATTTCTAACTGTTGCTATTTTTTAAATGGTCAAATAATGCTGTGGTATTTTTTTCTATCAATTTCTGTATTTTTCACATATTCAAGGGGACATGGCAGATTTACCTATTTTGTTTCCTTTAAAATGTCAACCATTTTAGTCTTAAAGTAGCTTATATGTAGCTACTGTGCCTAAAAAGATCTTACATATAAAACAATCTGATAACCAAAGCAATAGCAGTGGCCTAATCAAACCAATGTAAACTAAAGAGGCTAAAATCTGAGTGATAAAGAGATGCTTTTATCTCAGCATTATTAATCAGATTTATTAGGCTACTATTTCTCTCAGTAACACAATTGAAGAGGGAAGTAAAGGTAAACAATTCCTGTAAACAGAATCAGTAGGCTATGCCCAATCATTTTATATGTGTATAATTCAGGAATAAAGCTTACAAAACCTTTTGAGATATATATTATTATTTGCATTTTACAGATCAGAAATAGATTAAATTTATCCAAAGTTGTTCTAATTACTAAAAGAGCTAAAACTCAAACCGAGGACTACCCAAATTCAGCGTGTTTGCTCTTTCTATTATACTGTGCTTCCTAATTTAGGTCTGAACATGAATAAACAAGTCATAACACTACCTGAATTCAGTTTTCACAAAAGCCAAACACTTAAGAATGAATATAAGTAGACATTAATTTTGTCTTGTTAAAAGGTTAACAATAACTCAATTTAGTATTTCAATAGCAGGTCAAATACTGATTTTTTAATTATATAAATTAATCATATTATTACAAATAATTAAATGTCAAACAATGCAAAGCACAAAAGTACCAAATGATCTTAATGGCCATGAACTAGTCTCCCTGAAGAGTAAATCCAGTTTCTTAAATATCCACTAGGTCAAGGTACTTTATTAGCATCATCTGAGTAATGCTAATTATCTGAGTTCATGCTGAATAAATCAATTTATTGGCAGGATATATTGCAGAGAATAGCTGTGAAGACAAAATGACATGTAAAACATATATGTAATGACTCATTTTATATAGTTAAAAGGGGAACTGGGTATAAGAGATGCTAAGAGATGTGTTATGAGTTCTGTAGTTAATAAATGAAAAATTATACATATCATATCATCTTCAGAATTCATAACATACATTAGAGCATATTTAAAGTTCTGTGAGAAATACCAAATAATTTTTAACAGAAAAACTACTAAAAGCATGCACAATATCAGCTAGGAAATGTGACCACAAACACTTTCTAAAGAATTTTAGGTTATATTACACAGTACTTAGCCTTAGAAGCATTGCAACATAAGATTCAGAAATATTAAGTAATAATTCTGTGAGACTGTGAACGTGTACATTTTAACAAACTATAATTTATATATCTGACAGTGTTGCCTTTCTAAATCGACACTTAAGAAAGGTAAAGTACACTTGTCCTCAAAGACAGTGTTATCGAAAATATTTTTGGAATCTTCTAATTATGTTAAGATATTTTTAAAATATTCATTTTATCTTATACTCCATTTTTCATTTTAATTCAAATTATACTTATCACTCACCTTTCTAAAACATGAAAAAATATATTATTTAATTAAATCAAACCTACTCTCAAAGAAGAGATATACCACCAAAAAGGATGTTTAAAACAATATGCCATATGTCCTAAAAGTGATTCCTAAACAGGAAATACAGTGTTCTAAACATCAATAGTTTGAGGCCTGGCATGGTAGCTCATCCTGTAATCCCAACACCTTGAGAGGCCGAAGCAGGAGGCTCGCTTGAGTCTAGTAGTTTGAGACCAGCCTGGGCAACATAAGGAGACCCCATTTCTACAAATAAATACAAATAAAATTAGCCGGGTGTGTGTGGCAGCAGGTGCCTGTATTCCAAGTGCTTTGTGGGGCTGAAGTAGGAGGATCAGTTGAGCATGGGAGGCTGAAGTGCTGCAGTGACCTGTGATTGAGCCACTACACTCCAGCCTGAATGACAGAGACCTCGTCTCAAAAAAAAAAAAAAATCAGAAAAATAATTATAGTAGTTTGAAAAGGATGACATTCATTTCACAAGTTCTAGTAAGTGTGTAAAAATCAGGCACACATCACATGTATCAACAAGCCCAAGCGATGACTGGAAGGAACATGTGGCCCAAGGAACAAAGTAGGCCTATAAACTTTGAAACAAGAAACCATATTTAAGTTCATTTATTACCTGTACCCAGTGTTAAAAAAAAACTGTTATAAATCAAATGTAAGTATACTAAAAATAATAATAGTTAATATTTATTAAAAACATAGTATGTATTCAGCACTATTCTGAGTGCTTTTCATGTATTAACTCATTTGGTTCTCACAACAATCCCATTAAGTAGGCTTGGTTATCATCCTCATTTTGAAGATGAGGAAAATAAAGTACAGCAAGGTTAAGTAACTTGGGCAAGGTCACAGAGCTTGTAAACCATAGAGTCAGATCAAAACCCAGGCATTCTGGCTCCTAGTCTATGCTTTAAATACCATACTATACTGTTTCTCTAAATCAAACAGGAGTGGTCAACACCATGCACAGCAACATCTAAAAACAAATCACCTGTATGTATATTCAGATAGGTACCCACATGTTTGTAAAGTTTTACAAGGCAATTTACATGTTATTTAATATTATCTTCACAGCTACTCTGTACAATACATCCTGCCACTAGATTGATTTATTCAGCATGAACTCAGATGATTAAAGCTGTGTGGCCTCAGACTATTCCCCTAAGTTGCCTGTCTTGGAAATGTGTCTTCTCTATGCACCACTAGTGCCTAGTAGAGTGTCTGGCAAAGAATAGGAATTAATGAATAAGGAACAATTAAAAAGGGAACTAGGTATACAAATGTTGGATAAGCCCAGATTTATCATTACAGATTCATCTAGAAAAATCCTCAAACATTGTGGCTCACAGACAGTGATTCTTAAGTATCCTCGCAGGTGGAAGAACAGTAGTATTCATTTTTTCAATTGAATCTTAGTATCTCCATACAATCTTAAAATCCCTTTGAAGTTAGAAAGTTTGATGTACTAACATAAACCTGAAAAAGATTCAGGTGAAATCTTACCTTAAAAACAGAGCTTAATTTGGTCTTCACACAACAAGTGTGATATGTTATGTAACCATATTAAAATATTTTCTTTTGTTCAAAAATTGAAGGAAATTTATATTAAATATTAAGTTTTAATATTAGAGAATAATATATTCTAAATTTTTCTCTATAACTCTAAGAATTATATGCCACAAACTATGAACATAGAGGAATATGTTACCTTAAATTATAACTGAGGTTACAGTATCTCTGGGTACTATGTAATAACACATATCCTGTTTTTCATTTCTATACTCCTTAAGGCAGTGCCAGAATTTAAGCTCCAATGGAACTCAAGTAAATGGTATAGCTACAATAGTTTTATCTGGTGTAGATTTGATAACCGAACATTCCCGAACTAAAGTTTCTATTATTGTAGTGATTTTTTATTTAATTTTTAGGTTTTTGTTTGTTTTAAAATACCTTTCCCAGCTTTCATGAAGTACAGCTACAAAAATACATTTCAGTCTTGGTAAATTTTCATACAGTACTAGAAAATTGATATATATTACACATTGCTTTAAGCTCATTCCTTGAACCAGGCAGAGAAACCAGTATCAAAATAAAATTAGAACAGATTGTGTAAAGAATGAATTTAATCAATATGGTGTTCAAATAATTTCATGAAATTACATCTCAGCTAAAGTCAGAAATATAAAAGACACTGACAAGGGAATTTATCATTAAAAACTGAAACTCCTGTTCCAAAATACTAATTATTTTTGCTTCAAAAACTGAATTACATTATATGTTCCAGAAGAAATATTTAACTACACTAAGACCTAAAATAATCATCCCCTAAGTAATTTAAATGTTTATTTTTAAAATTACACTTTTTTAGAAGAAGCAAAAATACTTAAATAGTGCTAAAAGAATTTTTTAAAATTCCCAGGCTATATCTTTCCTCAAAAAACAAAACAACACAACTTTGAATATCTTTAACACAATCTCAGGTTATATGATCATTCTAACCTTAAGTTCAACAAGAATGTTTCATTTTTGTTCCACAGACTCTATTACAACTAAGTGGGGAAGCATTAAAACATGAAAATGGTATCATACACAAAACATTCCATCAAGCATTCTTTCAACAATATAACTCCCAATGTTCTATATGCAAATCTACCTGATCAGAGTAGGTAAAAAAAAACATGTGGTTATGTAAAAAAAAAAAAAAATACCATCTACCAAGAAGGAATATTTTTAATTGAAATTAATTATTGTTCCTACTCTACGCAGAGCATACTAAACCAATAAAACTTTGATTAGGAAACATCTTTTCTAGGTGTGTAAGGAGGGGTATAGGATGAACCATACAGCAGTTTCTTCAAAGCTGTGCATCAGTAGTTACCAAGTGGCAAATACCATTAAGTTTGATGACACAGTCTTAGCTTCCAAACATTGGGAATTCTTTAGGAATCTCATTTTTTTCAAGGAAATGCCTTCTCCTGTAAGAAAAAAATTTTCTCTCACACCTTTATGCTCATGTTAAAACTAATAAAACAGTTTTCTGTTGAAAGCTCAATCACATCATTTGATAACTCAGAATTTCTGTATGCAAAAGAAAAAAGATCTTTATCAAAAAGGAAAACTTTTAATCAAATCCTAACATTTGTGTTGAAATGATGACTATTTTCAGTATTTTGGGACATCACATTTCCCAACCGGAAACTTTTGCAGTACACAAGGGCAATTAAGCCATGTTAGGTTTAGAGCATACTGATATAAGTAATAAAAACAAGGACACTAAATTTCCTCTTCTCAGTTAACTTTGAAAAGAAAAACCTTTAACTAGGTACAAAAGACTGAGGAAAGAGGAAATGTATAAAAAATGTGGTATTTTTCCTGACTTAAAAAAAAAGTAACTTTAAAAAATAACACGATATATTTTTAAATTACAAATCTGAAGGAAATAACAGGAATTATATATATGCCATTTCAGATGATAAGAAACATATACAAATTTCAAAACCTCTAAGCAGTAGAGGACTTTCTGTGATGAGGAAATGTTCTATATCTGAGCTGTTTGCTACAGTAGCTAGTAGCTGCAAGTGGCTCCTGAGCACTTAAAATATGGCTAGTTGTAATAAGCAGAATTTTAAATTGTATCTAATTTTAATTAATTAAAATATAAATTTGCATACCATATATGGCCAGGGAAACTACATTTGACAGTACAGCTCTAGGGAAATATTTGTACCTTAAATTCTCATCCAAATAGTAAAAAGTCCTGTAGATAGGCATATACATAGATGCTTCTGAGACATTTTTTGTGTTTTAAATTCTTAAGGTTTATATAGAAAAAATACGTAAATATAAAATATAATCCAACACAAAAAATGTTGCTGTATTTGTGGGAACCAAATTTTCTACACTCTATTCTAGTAGAGTCTAGAACATTGGTTCCAAAGTTGACTATAGTTTCTTCAGGAGTTTCTAAAAATACGGATGCCAGGGTCTCATCCACAATGATTCTGGTTTAATTAGTCTTGAGTTGAGGCCGGGGCATGGAGATTATTAAAAGCTATCCAGACCAGGTGCAGTGGCTCACATCTGTAATCCCCGTGCTTTGGGAAGCCAAGGAGGGAGAACTGCTTGAGGCCAGGGATTTAAGACCAGGCTGGGTAACACAGGAAGACCATTATCTCTATAAAAAATAAAAAATTAGCTGGATAGCACACACCTGTAGTATCAGTTATTCAGGATGCTGAAGCGGAGGAATCACTTGAGCCCAGCAATTGAAAGTTGCAGTGAGCTATGATCACACCACTGTATTCCAGCCTGGGTGACAGAGTGAGATCCTGTCTCTTAAAAAAAATTTAAAAAGCTTAAAAAAAGCTATCCAGGTGATTCTAAGGTACAGGCAGAGTTGAATACTACTAAACTAGGAAAAAAAAAAAAAAAAGAAACTGTTTATTAAGCATAGATGAAGTATGCAACCAAAGACATTTATTGGCTAGTAGGTAAAGAGGGCCTTTTGACCAGCCAGATTCAAGTTACACGTTCAAGAATGATTTGAGTAGTCATAGGTTTTTGTGATTATTTAATTTTTTAAAGAAAATTGGCAAGGAAGTAAACTAAATATAGAGTGTCAGCTTTCACTTAAACCACATTTGCATATATTAATTTCATCCTCAAAATACCTTGAGAGGGACCAGGCATGGTGGCTCACGTCTGTAATCCCAGCACTTTGGGAGGCTGAGGCAGGCTGATCACTTGAGGTCAGGAGTTCAAGACCAGCCTGGCCAACAGGGCAAAACCTCATCTCTACTAAAAATACAGAAATTACCCGGGTGTGGTAGCACATGCCTGTAATCCCAGCTTACTAAGGAGGCTGAGGCAGAAGAATTGCTTGAACCCAGGATGGGGGGCAGAGGTTGCAGTGAGACGAGATTGCACCACTGTATTCCAGCCTGGGTGACAGAGTGAGACTCCATCTAAAAAAAAAAAAAAAAAAAAAAAAAAAAAGCACAAAAAAGCCTTGAGAGGTATATATTATTAAATTATTAAAAATAAACTTAGTCTCTAGGATTTGGATACATATTTGTCAGACAGCAGAGTCCTCCACACTCTGTATACTATGCAGAAGGATTTTCTTTGAGACAGTTTGTTTCAGAGAATTTTCATACTTTTCCAGTGTGAAAACAAAGCAAAACAAAACAAAAACTAAAAAAGCAGGATTCAATGGCAGAGCACAGGATAAGGCAAACACATCTAAACAAGCACTTGAACCAGACCCTGTTCCTGTATTTCCCATGCATTTGATAGCAAACTCTGGGAAAAACATGTGAAGTTTATGGTTTAAATCTACACCAGCCTCTATACAAGATTATTTAGGAATTGTTATCTTTTTATCCTAAGAAATTAACCAATGGCCCACCTACTGCCTTACTATTAGTGACAGTCACACATTCTTGGGAACAGGGTTGGGCAGGATAGAGCAGGGTGCTTATTCACAGTGCCTGACACTAAACAAGAATAAGGGTCTTAAAGGTGTTTTCATTTTCTCCCCAAACTCAAAGGATTATTAGAACTCCACCTCCCAAAGCAGTTTACAGATGGAGTTTTGATGGGACATTTACAGCTAGTATGAAACTTTCAACTTTAACTTAAGCCATTAAAAGTCCTACATTAATGTACTCATTAAAAGCTATCTTTTAGCCTTGGTCAATACAGCAAGACCTTGTCTCTATTTAAAAAAATAAAATAAAATAAACAAAATTAGCTGGGTCTGGTGTGGTACCTGTGGTACCTGCTACTTTGGGGGCTGAGTTGGGAGGATTGCTTGAGCCTGGGAAGTTGAGGCAGCAGTGAGCCATGATCGAGCCACTGCATTCCAAACTGGGCAACAGAGAGAGACCCTATCTTAAAAGCTATCTTTAAAACATTTAGTTCCTAAGTTATTTGACCCATTTTAATTTCCAAATTAAAAGAGAGTTTTTCAGGAAAAAAAAAAAAGGAAGTCCAGCCCAAAAGATTCTCACCATTCCCATCAGCACTGATTCTTCTATCCTAAGACCCATTATCTTTTCTCCTTTCTCAGGCCCCTACCTTGTAAAGTGATATTAACTCAAATGAGTCATACTTGGTTGCATCACAGGCCAAGAGAATACTTTGAACCACACAGAGTTCTCCCAAAGCATATTCCAAAACAAGAATACGTTGACAGGAGTAACTACTAAATGCACTGGCTTGGAGTATGGTTGTGTTTCTTTTCCATTTCAAATGGTGTTAATTATAATTTAATTATACATAAAAATGTTTTTGAGTTTATTTAAAAATTACACCCTCTGTCAAAAGAAGAGGGTGAAGAGGAAAAAAAAGAAGTAATAGTTTATCCCTTATAGTCCTTCTCTCCAGTACATTTGGGCTGGGCACTAAGATGAGCTGGAAAAATACACACTCCATTGATATAGGAGAAGCTAACAACACTTCCCCATCCAATCCTTAACACATTAAAGACAGAACAAATCAACACCCGTTTTTCTCAATAACAAAGAATACATAAATTTCATTCATTTAAAGATGAACACCTATCTTTTATATTATCTACTCCAAAACTAATTCCCACATTCACATACCGTATTTAGGAGGCAGCCCTCAAAAACAACAACAAAAAGATGATGTAAGTTTTATAACGTGACCCCTATCATAGCATTAAAATCTGACTTTTAAATTGACACTGGTTTTAATGGTGTGTGTGTACGTTACTTGCGACATGAAAAGCCATTTATATTTTTGGATGCTGGTAATCACCCTCCAAAATATAAGTAGGCTTTACATGCAAGTAAAAATGGTGGGACAAATACAAATTCAAAGATAAACCTACATAATGGTAAAGCAAGCTATCATTCTCTAATTGTAAAAGTGAAAAACACTATGAAATCAGTCCTTTTCTTAACAACTAACCTCAAATATTTTTCTATTTTTAGTTCTAATTTCCATCCCATCCTCTCCCCACACATACTCCCACAAAGCCTCTAGAACATCAAGTAGAACACAATGTTATGAACAAAGTATAATAAACAAGATTGGACGTCAGTCAATGCGCCTCTGTATAAATTTACTAAATCAATATATGTATGAATTTACTAAAAAATGCTCCTAGTGATATTAAAACGAGAAATAATTTGTATCTTGGCACCACCACAAGCAGCCAATGAGCATGAAGCAAGTTTTCACCTGGACCCTGCCAACACAGTCATCAAGACTTTGGGAAAATACCAAAGCTTGTTTCATAACACATGCACTTTTACTTTTTCCCCTCATCCTTTAGTAAACTTTCTAGATATAAATTTTAAAATCTTAAAATTTATAATTAGTTACCAGCGCCCTTCATCCCACAGATCAGGTGTCCTACATTTTGTTCAGGTCCTGCCTTGAAAACAAACCCGATTGCCCCATTTTCTGAGAGGGAGCTCAGCTCCAGGCAGCTCCCTATTAAGTCACCGCGTTTGTTGTTTCAAAGATGCAATTAAATGAAAATGACACAAGGCTGTCGAACAGATTAGTTGGAAGTGTGCGGTGGTGTCGATCATACACGTGTATGGCCAGTGAAAACTGTATTGCTGTAAATCTCTTAGTGGTATTTCTCCCCATCCTTCTCTCTCCATTATATTCACAACAGAAGGAAATTAAACTTTGTAAGACTTTTCTTGACTTTGGTTTAACTTTAGCTTCCCAGCTGTCTGCTCTTACAGTATCACGTAATGAGCAAAGCGGTGGGGCTAGGGGGCCGGAGGGTAGAGTGTTAACTTTAGCAAGCAGAAGAAAAGCAATAAAACAGCTTGCATCAGACAGTGTCTCTCTCTCTGCCCCCTCTTCCTCTGCTTCCCCGCCATCCCACCGCCTTCTCGAGCCCTTACACATACACATTCTTCTGGGCGGCCTCTAACCACACCATCTCCACAATCATTTGCAGAAATTAGAAACAGACTCCGGGAGACCTTTCCTTAAGCACGCACAGAGCAGAGCTGTGCAAGCACGACGGGGCAATGTCACTCCCTATTACCCCACAATCTCTTACTCCCCCTGTGGGTTTCATTCCCGAGAATCCGGCTTTCTTCCGCAGAGGAGATGGATCTACCTAATTCACAATGGAGTTTCATCTCATTCTTCCCCACTCCAGTCACCCCACCCCCACTCTAACGTACAAAAACACCCACCACCAAAACCAAAGAAAAGTTCCTTCTACCAGGGCAACCGAGGAGTTGGGGTTAGGGACTGGAGCGAAAGCTCAGCGAGGAGGAAGAGAGCGAGCGCAATGTACTTTGTTTTGCACTTCTGCACATGCAGCGCAGAGCCCAGGGCGGCTCTCGTCCTTACCGGCTGGTCCCGAGACCGGGTCCTGCTACTGGAGCGCCGGGCGAGGGCTGCAGGGACGCGGCGTCGGGGCGGGCCGCCCGCAGCCGCCGCGGGCGCCGAGAGCCACCACCTCTTCTCCCACCAGCGGCTGCGGGCGTGGGCTGAAGGAACTGAAGAAGGAGCCTGGGGAGGGGTAGAAGAGGAGCAGCATCTCCTCCTCCTCCTCCTCGCCTCGGAAACGCCCCTCCGGCGGCGATCCCAGCCGACTGCCTGACCCCCGAGCGCTCAACGCACCCCCGCCGCCGCCCTACTGTGCTCGACGCCTCTCCAAAAGCTTCGCCAAAACCCTCTGGCGCGGGCGGCTCAACTCCTGTAGGCGACTCTGACCGCTGCCCAGGCGGACCGGGGAGCTACGGAGCGCGGCTCGCCAGCACGACGGTCTCCAGGGGCCGTGAGCATGGTGTGTCACCCTCGCCTCAGCTCGGCCGCGCTACTGGGGCTCCACCTCAGGCAGCTGCGCCGGCTCCGCCCCCCCGGTCCTGTCACTCAACCATTCCCCGGCACTGGGAGGACCGCAGATCTCCGACCCCGAGCTCCCCTCGACCTCATTGGCCCGCCTGGCATCCAGCTCCGCCTCCTCCCTAGGGACGAGGTCGCCAGGGAGACCAGCGCCCCGGTGGCCATGACAACCAGTGCCTTGGGCCTGGCTTTTCGCGTTCTTCGGACTAGCCAGAGGCTCAGGTTGGTGACCGAGCGGCAAAGTTCCTAGCGCCTGCAGTGTGAACTCCAACTTTTAGGCCAAGTTGAAAATGCAGCCGACGACTCCCACACTTCTAACTTAAGAATCAAAACTATGACCCTAGGGAGTGAGGAGGAGAGTGAAAAATGCGTAAGTGCTGGCTCCTCCCTTACTCTTCGCTGCCTCGCAGCCTTGTTTCTATATTCTCACGGGGCGCTTTGGTCTTTGAAAGGAAGAGGAGAATGGGGGAGAGGAAGAGCACGGCTTTGCCAGCTCCTTGCAGCAATATAGCAACTTAGAAATGGCGGGATCAACGAAAAAAGCCCGGTGAGTTTTCCCACGGTTGTGAAGCTATCTTCAAAGGTGTGGTGACAGCACAACGCCAAATGCCCTAGGGAAAACTCAAATTCTCATATTTTTGAAAAAAGTTTGTAAATACTTGCCTTGTTATTTTATCTATGAGACTAAAATAATCCCGAAGTTTGAAAATTTAAGGAAAAGGTTTAACATAGTCGATAACCTCCCACTTTTCTATATACACTGAAACTTGGCCAAGGTATATCCAGACAGCTATAGCCCTCCTTGCTGCAAGCCGAAATATTTGAGTTTCAGTAGTTAAACAAGAGAGTCTTGCTGAATTCATGAACAAATAATATCCTGTGATTTGAGTTTTGAAAGTTTTGGGTTATTCTCAGAGGTATAAGGTAAACTGGTCCACTCTGGAAAGGGTACCTGAAGATAAATTTAGTCTGAGACCCTTAATGTTGAGCCCTAGGTAAATCTGAATTTCATGGCTGGCTCCAAAGTGGAGAGATCTGAGGCTTATTTGGCTTCCCCAAGAAAGTCAAAGCAGCAATCCTAGGTTCCCTAGCCCCTGAGGCTGCCATACATGTATGATGAATGAGGGAATTAATAGTAATGATTTATCATTGGCGAGCACTTGAGTTTTCATTATATCATTTACTAAGTGAATAACTATGATAGATATTTTCAGTCAAATATGCCTTGCAAGTATGCATTGAATGTGATTACTCATAGGGCTAAACACAACGGAAAATGCACAGCAGGATTTTAAGATAAGTCCCCGCTCCCAAGGAGCTAACCTGGAGCCTAAGAAAGAAAACTAGCACTCTTGAAACAATTTGAGAACAATGATAGCTAAAATGTGCAGCCAAACTTTAAGTAGGTAGCAGATAAGAGAAAGTTTGCTACGTAAAATGGGCTGGATTCCTTAGTTTATGGAAGAGGGGAATTTACACTGGGCTTTGATGAATGCAGCAAAGATGAGGAAAGTCAGCTGAGGGAAACAACAAAAACTAAAAAGCAGCAGCAGGGATGAGTGGTGAAAGTAAGTAACAGGCCAGGCTCCTTGGACTGGAGACACAAGTGAATGATTGGAGCCCTTTTCTCAGTTCTTCCCCCGTTTTTAAATGTTCTGGATCATCTATCAGGGAGGTGGGAAAGGCAGGTTGGGAAGAACAGAAACTTTCATGAAACATCTGCCTCTGTTTGCCTCTGAAAGAAAGTTCATGTATTTATTGGAAAGAAAAGCAATATCCTTAATTAATGGCTGCAATAGCTTGTGGATTCACATCAGAAAGAAGGTATAGCAAGTATAGTGTTGTAAATTTCCACAAAAGTAGACAAACCACAGTGTTGTCAGCTTTTTTCCTTTTCTTTTTCTTCTTCATCTTTTTTTTTTTTTTTTTCATTAAGGCCATTTCAGGTGGTTGCCCTCAAGGCATTTTCACCAGTAATCCCTCTGTTTTGGATGAGCTGAAAGACTGGTTTTAAAATACAATCTGATAAAAAGTACACACAAGGGAAATCTACAGGTTAAATTCCTTTTGGATATAATGTAAAAGTCAATACTAACAAATGGAACCCAGCACTACGTTACAAATGATATACCAAAATTAAGAGAAATTATTTCATGTATATAGTATGGCAATAGTTCAATAATAGAAAATTTTCTCATGTGCTTGATTATATTAATAAGTCAAAGGAGGAAAACATTATGAGGATCTCAGTTGATGCTGAAAAGGATTTTGTAAAGTCCAGCATCATTCCCAATAAAAATTAGAATTTGTAATAATTTAAATATATATGTTATACTAAAGCCAGCAACTTCCTTTATAACATAACACTGTAATTATTCCTATTGACGTCAAGTACAAGGCAAGAATGTTCACCATCACATTGTAACAATAGAAACCATAGCCAATGCAATTAGATATAAAATAGAAATAAGAAATTAAGTACTGTAAATAAGTCAAGGTTGTCATTTGTTTACAAATAATATGAAAACTCCAAAGCATCAGCTGAAAAGCTTTTAGAGGCAATAAAAGATAAATTAAGATAACTAGTTATAAAATTAACATACGGGGGGTGGGGCACAGTGGCTTATGCCTGTAATGCCAACACTCTGGTAGGCCGAAGTGGACAGCTCATTTGAGCCCAGGAGTTCAATACCAGTCTGGGCAACATGGTGAAACCCTTTCTCTATAAACAATAAAAAAATTAGCAAAGCATGGTGGGATGCACCTGTAGTCCCAGGTACTCTGGAGGCTGAGGTGGGAGGATTGCTTGAGGCCAGGACGTCGAGGCTGAAGTGAGCCATGATCCCACCACTGCACTACAGCCTGGGCAACAGAGTGAGATCCTGTCTCAAAATTAACAACAACAACAATAATAATAACAATAATAATAAAAACATACAAAAATCAAGAGCTTTCTTATGTATTATCATAACCAATTTGAAAATACAATATAAAAAGAATCCATCCCACTTACAGTAGCCACAAAAATTTAAGTAGCTAAAAATAAACACTAAAATAAATTTATAAAACTGGCTGGGCATGGTGGCTCACGCCTGTAATCCTAGCACTTTAGAAGGCCAAGGCAGGAGGGTTGTTTGAGCCCAGGAATTAAGACTAGCCTGGGCAACATAGCAAGACCCCATCTTTATTTAAAAAAATAAATAAATATATAATGTAAAATATAAACAAAAGTTATAAGACGTACTTTAAAAATGATATAATTTGTAGTGGACTATGATTGTGCCTATGAATAGCCACTGCATGCTAGCTTGGGCAACACAGCAAGATCCCTTCTCTAAAAAAAATTTTAGAATCATGACAGACTTATGTGGAATAACAATGTTTGAAATAAAAAAGAGATATACTTTTAAATTAAATACCAAGGTTAAAACAATGTATAATTATCTTTTAAAAGTAAGTTATATATCCAGTTTTTGGTTTTTTTGTTGTTGGTGTCTTTTGAGACAGGGTCTTGCTCTGTTATCCAGGCTGGAGTGTAGTAGTGTGGTCACAGCTCACTGCAGCCTCGACCTCCTATGCTCAAGCTGTCCTGCTGCCTCAGCCTCCCAAGAAGCTGGGACTACAGGTGCACACCACCATGCCCAGCTAATTTTTTAAAAATGTTTTGTAGAGAGGGGTCTTGCTATGTTGCCCAGATTAGTCTCAAACTCCTGGGCTCAAGCAATCCTCCCTCCTTGGCCTCCCAAATTGCTGGGATTATAGGCATGAGCCACCACACCCAGCCTATCCAGTATAATTCTAATCAAATGTCCAACAGAATACTTTTAGGAATTTGATAAAATAATTTAAAAATTCATTTGGAAGAGTGCCATTCAAAAATAAGAAGAGTCTTAAAAAGAAAATAAATGAGTGGGAGTTACATAAAAAATATTAAAATAAAGTATAAATTAGAATGATTAGCAGCAGACTCAAGCAGTCAACTAGGTACAGGTAAAGGGTGGGATGATGTGTATCATTCGGGTTACAGTGTTGAGAAACCTAGTTATTTCTTGTGTATCTTTTCAGACACACACACCTAAATATCCTTTTCCAAAGGATATTACTCATCTAATATATTGATTTTTTGACTTCATAATATCTATTTTATTTCTATTATCGGAGGCTTTAGATGAGCCTAGTTCTTTTGAAAGGCTGTGTAGTATTCTCTTGCTTAGATGTAGCATAATTTATTTAACTCCTCACTTTTCAATGAGCATATACGTTATTTCCAAGCCTTTGCTATTCCTTTTTTTTTTTTTTTTTTTTTTTTAATGAGATGGAGTCTTGCTGTGTCATCCAGGCTGGAGTGCAGTGGCGCGATCTTGGCTCACTGCAAGCTTGGCCTCTGAGTTCATGCCATTCTGCTGTCTCAGCCTCCCGAGTAGCTGGGACTACAGGCGCCCACCACCACGCCCAGCTATTTTTTTGTATTGTTAGTAGAGACGGGGTTTCAAGTTGAAATATACCTCTTTGTATCTGATTCTGGCTTACATGTAGTGTACATCTGTAGGTTTAGTTTCTAGAAGTAAAATTGCCAGATTAAAGAACATTTTACTTTTCTTATTTTTTTTTTTTTTTTTTTTTTTTGAGATGGAGTTTTGCTCTTGTCACACAGGCTGGAGTGCAATGGTGCAATCTCGGGTCACTACAACCTCCGCCTCCTGGGTTCAAGCGATTCTCCCACCTCAGCCTCCCGAGTAGCTGGAATTACAGGCACAAGCCACCATGCCCGGCTAATTTTTGTATTTTTAGTAGAGATGGGGTTTCACCATGTTGGCCAGGCTGGTCTCCAACTCCCGACCTCAGGTGATCCACCCACCTCGGCCACCCAGAGTGCTGGGATTACAGGCGTTGGGCCATCGTGCCCGTCCACATTTTACATTTTGATAGACAAAACCAGGCTGCCTTCCAGATAACTGGTAGAAGTTCCAGTCATCCTAAGAAAGATGGAAAGTTTGATAGCATACTGTGTTTCCCCACATCTTCACTGATACAGCGTTATCAAACTGTTTTTATCTTTCCCAGTCTAATAGATATAAAATGATATCTCATTACAGGTATAATTTTATATTTTATTTGAGGATAGCTTTTTATGCTTACAAGCCATTTTTTTTCTGTTACGAAAAATATTCTCCGATATTTTCTTTTAAAAATTTTATGGCTTTGTTTTTGACATTTTATTCTTTCATCCATATGGAATTTATTTTGGTGGTAGCAGCAGCGACCCAGTTGTCCCCACATCTTTACCTAATAATTCAGCTTTCCCCCCACAGAAACGAAATCCCCTTTGTATCATTTACAAATTCCTGTACGTTCTAGGGTCTACTTCTAAGCTCTTTTCTGTTTAATGACATTTAGGTTTCCATATAAAAATCTGAGTCATAGCATACTAGAAGGAGGTATGAGTGAATTCTTTTAGAGCATTTGAGTCTTGTTTTTACACGTGATAAAAACCAAAAACTTAAAAGAATTTGCACATTTTACTACATAAAATATAATAAAAAGTTTCTCTACGTAATAGAAAGATCATAGGTTAGTTTATTCCATTTGGAAGTACAATTTCAATGTCTTTCACAATTTATGTTCATATCCTTTAATTTATTCTACTTCAGAAATGTATCCTATATATATTTATATACATGACCAGGTATATGATCAAGGATATTCATTGCCTTATTGTTGATAGTTATGAAATCAAAAACAAAATAAATGTCCATACTAACAGAATGATTAAACTCTGGTAAACCAATATATATGATCTAGCAACAGAATCAAGTTGCCATATAGTATGATCTGATTTCTGTTTAAAAATACCTACATCTATAAATATATATGGAGATATTTTTCTGTTAACAATGTTTGAGGATTATAATTATGGAAAACATTGCATTTCTGAAATTAAAAAAAATCTTTACAACCATATGTTACTTTTGTTATAAAAAATCCACATCAATTATTGCTACTACTACTAAGGAAATTAGAAAGCTGGCCATAACAAATATTGGGCTTTAAGTGGCATATGGGTTGTTCATCACTTAGGGACCGTACTCATGACACACTCTAAATCAAGAATATTTTATGTTGGACCCATGAACAACCACATAATGGAGCCCCCAGACTGTATTCCAGGTATGTGTGATTGTGCTTTTTTCTAGGGAAAATGTCCGTACTTTTTTTCTCCTTTTAAAAGATGGGTCTTGCTCTCTTGCTCAGGCTGGAGTGCAGTGGCTATTCACAGGCACAGTCATACTACACGGTGGCCTCAAACTCCTGGGCTCAAGTGAATCTACAGCCTCAGCCTACCAAGTAGCTGGGCCTAGAGGCATGCATCGCCACATCCAGTTTCATCTGTAATTTTTTGACAAATTCACAAGGGGTCTATATGTCTCCAAAGTGTTAAGAGTGTGTGTTTTAAATGCCAGTGATTTTTAAATGCCACCTTTTACCTCAAAGGCTGAAATGAATTCTGGGCTAATCTAAATCTGTAAATAGCAATGTTTTCCCAGCTGGCTTCTTGTGTTCATCTCAATGTGAAATATTTGCATTCTGGCTTGTACCAACTATGTTAGTGTTTTTCCCTACTTTAAGCCCAGAAGCATATTATCCTTTCTTGCTTACAGAGTAAGAGCTGTGATGGGAACGTTGCCCAGGTGAGAAGCAGAAGCAAGATAAGTAATCCACCAAAATATGAGCAGATAATTGAAGCACAAACTCTGACAATACTTAAGGAAGACTTTGTGAGGCAATACTAACACTTCCAAGTGAACCAAGAATTAGCTAGGGAAAAAAATGCAGTGATAGAAACCAGATAGGACTAGAATTACCTTCAGGTCTATTGAATACACAAGTTATTTTCTTTTGGTAGTAGCTGAACCCTCTGTAAAATTTGAGAATTCCCCTAGGATGCAGAGTCACATGACAGAAATGACAGAGATAACTAAACACTGGGACAAAGTGCATTGAAAACAACACAGCGTTTGCACTCAGAAAACCTAAGTACAAATCTTGGCAAGCCACTTAACTTCTTTGAGTATCTTCCTCATTTATAAAGTGAAGGAAATAAGAATAGCGAATGTGTTCCACACGATAGCCTATAATGTTTTTTCAATATTCAGCAGGAGCAAATACAATATATGCATGAAAACTGTAAGCTTTAGGCCACTATTTTTCAAAGCCAAACAACAAAAAGCTTTATAGGTTTTTGGAATTGCTGAATATTTTAGGCTTGAGATAATTTTTGGACATAATTTTTTCATTCTGAAAAGAAACGTTGGAAAATATTTACAGGCACCAGGACTCGCTAGATCTATGAAATATGAAGACAGAAAAATTTAATTGTGGTGCTCCTGTAACTTCCACTTTTCTTTGCAAACGAACATCTTTTGTATATTTAGTTCATTTCTCGTTTTCCCCTACAGGCCCCAAACTGACCAGGGCTGGTTAGTTACATTTATTAGAGCTGGCTACGCCATAAAAGCAACCACCTATTCTTACTTGATTTTCCAGGTGCTTCAAGGCTCTACCTGAACCAAAACATTTCCCTCACCTAAATTTTTTGGCTAGAAATTCTCACTTTTAGTCATTAATGAGTTAAACTGCAAAGGTGTTATCTTTAGAAAGTCATAGTTAAAATTCACTTTATCTTCTAGCCTTCTCTCTTCACACCTTAATGTGGATTGGTTTATCAGATTAGTTAGTTGTCATTTTAAACCCTAAGGGAGAGAGATACTGGAGCTGCAAATTCTAATTAATGAAGGGGAAGTAGGAAAGAGGGGAAGCCAGTTTCGATGAGTGGAAGAAAGAGAGAGGAATTTGGTGGAGGAGAGGTATGTGGTATGAGGGTGGCCCTCGGGGCTGATGATACCAAGGGAGGGGATCAAGGAAGTATATGTAGTAGTATACTAAAGGGGTGTGGCACTGCAGTCAAACTGCCTAATTCACAATTTTTACTAGGGTTGGTCCTGTCTCTGACTCATTTCTACTACTTGTCCTGGCAAGTTATGTAACTGCCTGTTCAGTTTGGTTGAAGGCAATACAGCAAATAAGCATAACCCTTCTGTATTTTTGAAACTTAGCCATGTTAGAACATATTCTAAGTAATTTAATGTGAATATGCTCTAATCCTGACCAATTGGGACTTGCCTTAGAGTTCATGGCTGCTAATCTTGATTTGTAAAAGTGTTCCCAGAAATGAAGACCAGGACAGAAGTTAAGCTTTCTAGTTTATCTTCTGTCTTAAAGAGTGTGATTTCATATTGTCTGATGGGAGTGAGCTGCTGTGCAAGAAAATTGATAATTAAAGCCTTTGTTAGGTGGAATTAGAGCATTTAATTTAAACAGGCATCACTTGAAAATAATTTTTTTAAGTTGATTGTCTTGATTTTTACATCTCCCCCTATAATGTCTAGTAGAAAACTTAGGAGGAAAATGGTCATATCTATAGAGACTAGTTATTAGTTTAGAGCCAAACCCAGACTTACGATATTCATATTAAAAGGGGAAGCTACCACATTCAACAACATGAAGAGGGGAAATTTGTCTCAGAGAGCTGAAACGATTAGGATGAGTAGTTGGTTCTTCAGCTATTCTAAAAAGTTAAAGTAGAGAACTATAAAATATTATATATATGATGTAAGCATTATATTTTCACTAAAAACCTACAATTATGCATTAATTAGCCAATCTTTTGATGCTGGGCCAAGGCCTTTTGACCATGGATCTACCTTTGGGAGTTCTAGATTGTCTTATTTACGTAAACACTTTCCATAATGCAAAACCTACAGTTTTTTTAGTTTTTGTTAAAGGAAACATATAGCTTGAGGACACTTGTGAAACAATATGAGTTTAGAATGCTTCCATTAAATATATTTTTGTAATATATTCCAATTTTCTTGCCCATAGTAATTTGTGGCAATGATTTGTCTTTCCATAGCATTCAATTTCATTTTTAAAAAATGAAGAGAGATTAATACTGCGTACAGAGTCTTGGAGTGTGGAGGGGGAAATAAGACTTTTTTACCCTTCTAATGATATGGTTATTACAGTATACCATTAATATGAACCTAAAGAAATATAAACTCTCCTGCCTTTAATCAAAGAATATACTCCAGTTACTCGGCTTTCCATAAGCATTCTCTTGCTTTCTTGTTTGAATAATCTTCCTTTCTCTGGTCCAGTTTTCTTAATGGGAAAGTCTTCTCAATAGCAGCTTGAATTGGATTGAAAGTTGGATAAAAGTTTTAGATAAAAGTCCTAGATTGGATATTGTTGAGCTACCTGTCTTGGACTTTTAATCCAAGACTTTTGTTGGATAAAAGTCTTCTCAATAGGAGCTTCAAGCTTCTCTTCACCAATAGCAGCTTGAATTGTATGAAGAGTTAAAGTATCTGTTAACCAAAAATCACCTTCTTCATAACCCCATCAGTTTGTCTACAAACTAGATTCCAGTTACATTAATTAAATTTAGTTAAATTTGCAAATTTAGGCCAGGCAAGGTGGATCACACTTGTAAACCCAGCACTTTGGGAGGCTAAGTGGGAGGATCACTTGGGCCCAGGAGTTTGAGATCAGCCTGGGCAACAGCCTGTAGACCCCATCTCTACAAAAAATTTTAAAAATTAGCCAGGTGTAGTGGTGTGCACCTATAGTCCCAGCAACTTGGGAGGCTGAGATGGGAGGATTGCTTGAGCCTGAAAGGTGGAGGCTGCTGTGATCTGTGATGGTGCCACTGCACTCCAGCCTGGGTGACAGAGTGAGACCCTCTCGTAGGAACTCCAGACTCACCAAAATTTCTTACCACTCCTAATATTTCCAGGATTTTTCAAGAGATATTAATATATGCTCTGTAAACTTTATCTTTGTTTTTCCACTTAGACCTCCTAAAAGTTTAATACCTGAATGTCACTTAATGTAGAGTTTCCTGACACGTCTACTGCTGCTGATACCCTCTGTGACAGAATTAATGTTGATGTTGTAGGGATTGTCTCTCAGTGATTCCCAAACTGCCTACCAAAGAGCTAGAGCTGGGCTGGGCTTAACTGCAGAAGTGAGGCCACCACTGTGCCATACTTTGTCACTTGGTTCTTGAAGCAGCACCAATTGTGTTCACTATATCACAAAGTCTCTGATGAAATTAACTATTTTATATGGATTATCACCCTACACACACCGAGGCATGCACACACACAGACACACACACACTCACACACATTCATACATTCATTACCTGTCTTTTAACCAAAAGTAAAACACATCTATGCATAAACTCATTCAGCAGCCCTTTCTTTGAGAAATCACCAATCCTTTCTTTCAGCAAATAGCTAGACTCTGATAATCAGAATATCACAAGGGGGTGGAAGGTGGGTACCTTAATTTAGATAAGATAAAAGATATCTTTTATTTAAAGCACCGTTACCTACTTTGGGCATGTGATCATATTTTTCTCAGAATATGAACTCTTTTAGGGCGGTGCATCAGAAAGACTATTGGACCCAAGTAATAGAGTATCTGATAAACAGTGGCTTAAACAGAAAGGGTTATTTTCTCACATTAGAAACCAGGTAGTAGGCAACTGCTTCTGACAGTGCAGTAGCTCAACAATATCCAATCCAGGATCACTGCAATTATCTTTACCTTCCTCTTAAAGTCATAACAGGACTGCAGCAATTCCAGGCATTTGATCCTCTTTCAAGACCAAAAGAATGATGGAAAACTGTGTGTTTTTTTAATGTAGAAAAACTAAGACTTTCCCCCAAAAGACTTCTCTCTAGTATTCTTTCACCTACATATTGAGGGCCAGAATTATGTCATATGACCACTTGATTGCAAGGAAAGCAAGGAAGCAAGTACATAGCTTTTCTAGCCTCTAGAAAATGTGGGCACGAGACAAAGGGATTAAAAATATATGGGGGCCAGGTGCGGTGACTCACGCCTGTAATCCCAGCACTTTGGGAGGCTGAGGCAGGCAGATCACGAGGCCAGGCGATCGAGACCATCTTGGCTAATACGGTGAAACCCCGTCTCTGCTAAAAATACAAAAAAAAAAGAAAAGAAAAGAAAAGAAAAGATAGGTTAGTTTACTTAGGTAACTGTACTACCTAAGTAAACTACTTAGGTACTTTAGGTACTGTAGTACATCGGGGTACTACAGGCAGAGTTAATGTTCACTGGGTAGTGATGGTAGGGTGAACAGGTTATTTGGATGTAGTAACAATAAGTTTTTCCATCAATCACTAATTAAATAAACAAGAAAGATCTTTGTGAGCTGTTTCAATTTAATAATTTTAAATGATTATTTGGTCTTTGAATAATACAATAATATTTTCATAAAATGATATGTTAATTTTATTTATATCACCTAATTATATTAATAACACATTCAACTATAACCACAGTAATAAGATAAAAATATAAATGTTATCAACTAAAATGCAAAAATCTTATAAAAGATTAAATTTTATGTAAAGTATCATTGTTTTCTCAGCTACTATAGAAAGTTTCCTATAAAATTACCAGTCTTTCAGGGCTCCTTGCTTTATTTCCCAATTCCTGTTTGACAGTCATCAGTGCCAGGCCACTGCCTCTCTCTTTTCCCACAGTGTCGTTCGTGTAAGTGATTTTTTTAGATAACATAGATGATTATTTCACTCTTGCTCTAGTTATAGATTAAGCCAAGTAAATGGAATAGCTTTAAGGAAAAGGAGGCTTGTTTTGGGAGGGCAAAGAGCCAAAGTAGTTATCTGATATGATCATGAATAAAGATAAGGTTCGTATAATTTTGGTAAAATCAAGGTTCTAAGTTTATATTTGCAAGATATGTGCAAAAACCCTTGCTTGATTTTGTCTGTTTCAAACTACTATAGTAATCACTTTCTAAATAGCATGTATTTATATTAGTAATATGGTATCTAGTACTTGGAAATTATGCTAATTTTATACTGAACTTATAACAAAGTAAACAAAAATATATTAGCAAATTTGCCTTGTACTTACAAATTTCTTCTTCTCAAAAGGGATTTTTAATTTTGAAAGAGTTAGAGATTACATTTGGCTTACTTTTTCTATGTTTTCCTAAATGCATTTTATATTTGCTATTACTTTCATTTTTATAGATTACAAACAAGAAACGATTTCTTGTACTTTTGAAGACAAAGAAAAAAGCCTATAGATTCAGTATGAAGCTCTTGAGAATCCCTATTACACTTGGCACCTGATAAATAATATTTTAACAAAAAATAAGTTTCTGTTTGGACATCAATTATGCAAACCACTTGATTCACATGCCTCTGCAGTATTAGAATATATATACATATATATTCTAATAGTATTAGAATATATATTCTATATAGTATTAGAATATATATACATATATGTATTCTATATAGTATTAGAATTCTAATACTATATAGAATATAGTATTAGTATATAGTATATAGTATATACTATTCTATAGTATTAGTATAGAATATAGTATTAGTATAGAATTCTATAGTATTAGTATAGAATATAGTATTAGTATATAGTATATAGTATATACTATTCTATATAGTATTAGAATACTAATACTATATAGAATATATAGTATTAGTATTCTAATACTATATAGAATATATATGTATATATATTCTATATAGTATTAGTATTCTAATACTAAATAGTATTAGTATTCTAATACTATATAGAATATATATGTATATATATTCTAATAGTATTAGAATATATATACATATATTCTATAGAGTATTAGAATATATATACATATATATTCTAATAGTATTAGAATATATATACATATATATTCTATAGAGTATTAGAATATATATACATATATATACATATATATGTAGCTTACAGTGTTTTACTAATTTCCAGAAACTTTTCAGTGCCAGCAAATAACACATAAGAACATACAGCTCAGTTGGTGTGTCCAATTAATAATGTTTTTAAAAATTGATAGTCTACTCAAAGATACATAGAGGTTGTATAAAGAATTTAGAGTTCTTATACTTCATCTTCACCAAAATAACACACCCACACACACACACACACACACACACACAATAACTGAAAAAAAAAGATAGCTTAGTTATACAAAACAACCAGAATAAACATAACAAATTTCTTCAAATAGAACACCTGCTGGGGAAATGTGGCATGATTGAAATATCATCGATTGCATTTTGACAACATGCTTAGCATTTTTCTTTGTTATTTTTGTGCTTGTGAACATGTATAATTTTGAAGAATCCCGACTTAATTTTATTAGAGCACTAATATAATCTGTATTTGACATTTTTATTATATCTCTAGTAACACATTACTAATTTCAACCTTTAGAAGGTTGCGTTGCTTTGCCTATGGTAGTTATTCAATAGATATTGAATTTCCTTTTATTATTTTATATGTGTTGAAATTATTTCTCTTCCTGTTTTAGGGAATAGAGCTGATCTTTCCATTTTTTTCTGTAGTTTTTTTTTTTTAATTTCAGACAAGAGTATGTCCATATGCCATAAGAAAGTCAAATAGACATGGTGCAAAACCCTCTGATTGTCTGCTAGTATAATTCTAGCAGTTCTGGGAATAAGTTGAATCCATAAAATGCAAAGTAATTTTTCATTTGAAATAGAAGAGGGGCAACTAATTTAATATGTACCCAAAAGATAATATTAATTTAAAATTGAAGCAAAACACCATTTGTTCAAAGACAACTGACTATAAAATAGGATTCTCCTGTGACATTAGAGTAGGCTTTGCACTCTGGGAGAATCTTGGAACGGCCACAGAGAAACTCTCATCTTCCTTTGATTTCACAACTCCAGGTCAAATCAGGCTGTTTATCCTCAGGAAGTAGGGATATTTTGGGGTTAACTGGGTGTGCAGTTGTCATGTGTTACATTTTTCTTTCTCTCCTCTACCAACTCCACATTCTGAGCTCCATTCAAAGAAATGTGTGTCCACCTGAATTGTCTGTGTTGCATGGAGTAGAGGGGAGGGTTTAATTATTTATACAGTCTCAAGCCCGTTAGCTCCCATTAAAATCTTGCTAGAAAAAAAATAGATTTCAATGCGATTATTTAGGTTTTTAGCATTTGAAAAATGATCTTTGACTATCTCAGGGTTTTTTTAAATAGAGAAATTAAAATATTTGATAATGTTGCATATTTAAAATTTTAGTAATTACAATTTAGAAGTACAGAAAATGATGCAAAATTAAGGCAAAGTAAGAACATTAAGACCACTGATTTACTTTTTTTTTTGAGGTGGAGTCTCGCTCTGTCGCGCAGGCTGGAATGCAGTGGCCCAATCTCAGCTAACTGCAACCTCTGCCTCCTGGCTTCAAGCAATTCTCCTGCCTCAGCCTCCCGAGTAGCTGGGACTACAGACGTGCGCCACCACGCCCAGCTAATTTTTGTATGTTTAGTAGAAGTGGGGTTTTGCCATGTTGACCAGGCTGGTCTCAAACTCCTGACCTCAAGTGATCCGCTCACCTTGGCCTCCCAAAGTGCTGGGATTACAGGTGTGAGCCACAGCGTCCGGCCAACTTTTATACAAAGGGTATTTAGTCTAATTATGAATTTGTTTCCAACCATACTGCTTGCTAAAGTACACATTTTCTTTAAGTTGGCTTAACTAGTAACTCATAAAAACAGGCCACGGATGGGGTCTCACACTGGTAATCCCAGCACTTTGGGAGGCAGGAGGATCACTTGAAATCCAGAGTTCAAGAGCAACCTGGGCAACTCAGCAAGACCTCTGTCTACAAAAAATAAAAATAATTAGTCCGGGTGATGGCAGGCATTTGTAGTCCCAACTACTTGGGAGGCTGAGGCGGGAGGATCACTTGAGCCTAGGAGTTTGAGGTTACAGTGAGCTATGATCGTGCCAATGCACTCCAGCATGGGTGACAGAGCAAGACCCTGTCTCTTAAAAAGAAAAACCTAAAACATAGAAAATATACATCTGATTTTAAAAATATTTTTCTTTTAGTGTATCTGAGAACTGAAAAACTTAAAAATTGTCAAGTAATTATTATGGTGGTTAATATTTTTAATGGAAATACAATCTCTGGAATAAATTTTCTCATTTGTTAAATGACAAATGTCTTCAAGGTGGCCAGACTTTGCTATATTAAATTGTTTCCCAAAACATTGTTATGTGAAATAAACCAAGACATAGAAGAGTGCATATGGGAAATATAGGAAAAATGTGTGTGTGTGTGTGTGTGTGTACACATATCCATATTTGCTTGTATTTATATAAAGAATTACTGAGAGGATTCAGGCTATAAAAATGGTTATTTGTAGAGAACTGGGAAGAATGAGGTAAATGTGCATGGCAGCAGGTTCAAGACTTCTTACTGTATGCTGATATCTTTTGCATTTTGAAACGTGAAATTACCTAGTCAGAAAAAAACAGAACAAAACAAAACAAAAAGCACCTTAAACAGGAAGAGAAACACCTGAGAAAGGAAAATGGAGATGTGGGTAAGGAAATAGAGTTGGGAAAGTTTCTTGTGGATGGCTTCTGTTTTCTCTGAGGCTAAGGAGTGGGATAATCTGCTGATCCAATGTACTGCTGTAGTAGTAACATAAATTTTGTATCTTTCTTCCTATTCGTTGCCATATATCCTGTTGAATTAAAGATACATTCTTACTGGTAGAAAATATTGGGTGAATTTCCAAGTTAGATTTGTATTTTCCATATGGCTTTTTAGATTATATCACATTTATTAACTTAAAAATAATTATTAAGAATAAAAGTGTCATCCTTATTTCACTCACTTCCAGTGTTTTTTTGAACAACTTCACTGTTCCTCTAATGTTGATGTTTTAGTATATGTAATGATAGAGTTGGTAATCTGTCTTCCAGATTTTTAAACAGAAAATCTTCAAGATTTTCTGTTTAAAATGTTTCATTATGTCACAAGTTGGAACTTGAGATGCAAGATGTCAATCAAAAGAAAAGTTCTCTTATTCTGTCCTCCATGAAACTTTTTCCCTCTTTTCATTCATTACAAATATTTACTGCTAGAAAACTTTTATAAACTGCATTTTAATAAATACTCTCAAATATGGAAAACAATTAAGCTGAAAATTATCTATGATTTGAATGTTCACAAATATTTTAACCTTTGAAAATAAGCATATTACAATTCAAATAGTGCTTCAGGTCTTTTAAGAGAACAATGAAAAACAACACACAAAAACACAATAATAGTTTCTGGCCTTTATTCTCCATCTCAGGTTATCTCTTTGTAGAAGCAACCACTTTAATTCTTCCAGCTCTTTCTTCTTATTTTATCTTCATGTTTCTAAACAACATCATTAGACTGCTATTGAAAGGCAGAGTAGTAAAGTGGTCAAGAGCTGCTGGGATTTAAATCCCGGCTCCCCCACTGCCATTCCTTTTCATTCTGGATATTATTTCTTAACCAAAGCACAATTGATATTTTGTGCCAGATAATGATTTGCCGTAGGGAACTGTACTGTGCATTATAGGATGCTTAGCAGCATCCGTGGCCTCTACCCACTAGATGCCAGCAGCACTGCCACCCCAGCTGTAACAACTAAAAATGTCTCTAGGTATTGCCAAATGTCCCCTGGGGTGGCGAGCAACATCACCCCCAGTTGAAAACCACTGATCTTAGGGAAATTAACTGAATTTTCTGTGCTTTTGCTCACTCATCAGCAAACTTGGAATTAGTAATATCAACCTTATTGATTACTACCTTATTAATATAGGTATTAATAATACCAACCTTAATTCCAGTTGACTCGGAATTAATACTAACCTTAATCCTAATATCAGGATTACATGGATAGTATTTGTGAAGCACTTGCTGCCTAGACCACAATAAATATTCTATAAATATTTACTCAATAAAATGGTATTTAAAATTTTTCGTCTCTGTTTTATCCATTAGACTTTCATGCTCCTGTTTTTCTAATTCAGTGATCTCAATTTCAATTTTGTCAATATTCAGCCTTTATAACGATTGCAACCTTGTAATTACTCAAAACTGAGTTACATAGTGTATTTGGATTATATTAATTTTCTTGTGCTATTTTGTTTTTCTTCTAGAGTAAATAATTGTCCTTTTTTGTTTGCTTGCTTGGTTTTCTGTGTACCTAAATGTCCCTAAACTATCAGAAACATAAATCTCCTTTCAACAAGGTTGGCAAACAAACACGTTTTTTCATTTCAGGGACTTTCTTATTAGAGCTTTGCATTCTCCTACTCCAGTATGTACTTGTTCTTTAGGTCTGCTGCATAGATGTCATTCTGGAATTTCTTTGTACCATTGTTCTGGGGATTCTCTTTATCTTTATTGTGTGTTTGATTCTTTATTTCTGAGTCTTATGTCCTTTTCCTTCTAGCTTGCTCTTTTGATTTAATGGCATACGTCTTTCTTTTTAATTAATTTTTTTTTGAGACGGGGTCTTTCTCTGTCACCCAAGCTAGAGTGCAGTGTCACGATCACAGCTCACTGCAGTCTCAACCTCCTGGGCTCAAGCAATCCTCCTACCTCAGCCTCCCAAGCAGCTGGTATTACAAGTGTGCACCATCACATCCAGCCAATTATTTTTTGTAGAGGTGGGTGGTTGGGAGGGTTCTCACTACATTGCTCAGCTTGTCTCAAATTCTGGGTTCAAACACAACCCTCCCACCTTGGCATCCCAAAGAGCTGGGATTACATGTGTAAGCCACTATACTGGGCCTAAAACTGCATTTATACTAAATATAATGTTGGAAATTCTTTTCCATCAAAATATTAAAAGCAGCACCCTATTGTCTCTGGACTTTCAGAATTGCAGCTAAAAAGTCTGTCATTCTAGTTCCTGAGTTTTTTAATGTAAATTGTTTTCCCTCAGTGGAAGGTTTGGGATCTTTATCCTAAAACCTTTGTCTAGTGCTCAGACATTTCACAATAATTAACCTACTATAGGTTTTGTTTGTTTGTTTTTTGACACCGAGTCTCGCACTGTCGCCTGGGCTGGAGTGCAGTGGCGCGATCTTGGTTCACTGCAAGCTCCGCCTCCTGGGTTCATGCCATTCTCCTGCCTCAGCCTCCCCAGTAGCTGGGACTACAGGCGCCCACCACCACACCCAGCTAATTTTTTGTATTTTTAGTAGAGATGGGGTTTCACTGTGTTAGTCAGGATGGTCTTGATCTCCTGACCTCGTGATCTGCCCGCCTTGGCCTCCTAAAGTGCTGGGATTACAGGCGTGAGCCACCACGCCCGGCCTACTGTAGGCCTTTTAAAATCATGCTGGGCACTGGAAATTCAGGTCTTTCAGTTTAAGAAATGTTCTTGCATTATAACTCCATTAACTACTCTACCTGCCCCACCCCCACCCCAGTTTAGAATCTCTGTTCTTTCTTTGTAGAGCTACCATTAATCAGATGCTAAACCTCTACTTTTCTTATGCTGCTTCTTGCTAATTTTATTCTTACTGTCTTCCCCCCCATTTTCTGAGAAATATCTTAGATGTCATCTTTTTCCACTGAATTTTTATGTCCTATTTTTAATTTACAGGAGCTCTTTCTGGATCTTTGAATGATTCTTTTAAAAACATACAGTATTACCTGGGCATGATGGCTTGTGCCTTTAATCACAGCTACTCAGGAGGCTGAGGTGAGAAGATCACTTGAGCCCAGGAGTTTGAGGTAGCAGTGAGCTGTGAGCATCACTGCACTCCAGCCTGGGCAATATATAATACAACACACACACACACACACACACACAGACACACACACACGCATACACATACAATATTACATTATGTAGCATACAATATCTTCTCTCATCTCTTTGAAGGTGACAGTGATACTTTATTTACTCCAAATGCTATTTTTCTCTGTTTATTGTTATCTTCTCTCTCATGTTAGAGGTTTCCCTCAAATGACTTGTGATCTTTGTCTACCCTTTTGTGTTTAAGAATGAGTTACTACAACATAACCCCATCATACACCATGGAGTGTTTTTGGTTATGATGTAGTAACTCATTCTTAAACACAAATGCAAGGTTGCTTTACCATTTAAAAAGTAAATGTAACTCAGCATATCAACAGACTAGAAACAAAACAAAAACAACATATGATCTATTGTGTCATCCCCTCCCAAAACATTTGAAATAAATGTAATAACCATTCAAGATTCAAAAAAAGAAAAATAAAACTCAGCAAATTAGGAGTAGAAGATAATGTCCTCAACCTGATAAAGGATATCTACAAAAAAAACTAGAGCTAGCATACTTAATAATGAAAGATGTTTATTTTCTTTTAAAAATCAGGACCAAAGAAAATACATTTGTTCTAACTACTTCTGTGTATTAGTCAGAGTTCTCCAGAGAAACAGAACCAATAGGATATATCTCTCTCCCATCTGATTCCATAATCCATATTATGATATCAAATATCCATAATATCCGAGATATTAGAGGAATTGGCTGACATGATTATGGAGGCTGAAAAGACCCACAACCTCCCATCTGCAAGTTGGAGACCCACGAAAGAAAGTCGTATAATTTCAGTCTGAGTCCGAAGGCCTGAGAATCAGGGGAGAGTCAGTGCAAATGTTAGTCCAAGGGCAAGAGAAGGCCAATGTCCCAGCTCAAACAGGCAGACAAGAAGAAAAGGAGGGACTTTCTCTTTCCTCTGTCATTTTGTTCTATTCAGGCCCTCAACAGATTGGATGATGCCCACCCACACTGGGGAGAGCAATCTATTTTACTGAATCCACTGATTCAAGTGCTCATCTCATTCAAATACATCCTCATAGACACACGCAGAAATAATGGTTAATTTGTGCACACTTTGGCACAATCAAGTTGACACGTTAACCATCATATTTTGGTAAATCATATATTAACTGCCCTGTTCAGAGCAATGAGGCAAGAAGAAGAAATAAGAGGTGTACAGATTATAAAGGAAGAAATAAAACTATCAGCATTCTCAGATGGTATAATTTTCCCACCATCTGCTCCCAAAGATTATTTAAAATTCTACTAAAATTAATAAGTGAGTTTAGCCAGGTCACAGAACAGAAGATTAACCTACAAAAGTAAGTTGTATTTCTGAGCCATAGGTCTGACTTTAAAAAAAATTGCATTTCTCTATATACTTGTAATTAAACAATTAGAAATTGACATTTAAAAAATATAACAATAGCATCAAAAAGGATGAATAATAAGGGATAAATAAGAAAATGTGGAAAATTTCTATATTGAAAACTATAAAACATTGGTGAGAGAAATGAAAGAAGACTTAATAAGTGGAGAGACATAACACGTTTATGGATTCAAAGACTCTTTTTAATGGGTAAATTTGTCTCACATTTATCTATAGAATCTGTGCAATTTCAATCAAGATCTAAGCAGCTTTTTGAGTAGAAATTGATAGGCATATTCTAAACTCTGTTTGGAAATGCAAAGGACCTGGTATAAGCAAAATGATTTTAAAACAAAAACAAGAAAGACCTCACACTGTCTGATTTCAGTACTTATTCAGCTGCAGTATTCAAGACAGTGTAGTACTGGGAGTAAGGATAGATATATAGATGAAGATAGTACAGAAAGATGCCCACATATATACAATTAAATGATCCCAACAAAGATGACAGAGTAATTTCATGAGGTAAAACATTGTTAGTAAAAGGTGCTGGAACATCTATATGCAGAAAACTGAAGCTAAAACCTATCTCCACCACATAAAGAAATTAACTTGAAATTGTACATAGACCAAAATGTGAAACCTAAAGCTATATAAATTTCTAGGGGAAATTCTTTGTGACCTTTGATAGTAAAGCTTTCTTAGATAGGACATAAAAAGCATCACCTATTTAAAAAATTGGAAAATTAGAGTTTATAAAAATTAAGACCTTGTGCTCTTCAAAAGATTGCTGCAAAAGTGAAAAAATAAATAAATAAAACAAGCCATAGATTGGGACAAAATATTTGTGAAGAATATATCTGATTAAGAAGTTATATCCAGAATCTATGAAGAACTTTCAAAACTAAAGAAAACAATTTAATTTTAATTGGGCAAAAGATTTAAACAAATATTTTACTAAAGAAGATATCCAGGTAGCAAATAAACACATGATATTCATCAAAATTATTAATTAGGAAAATGCAAATTAAGATGAATATCACTATATATCTACTAGAATGGCTATATTTTAAAAGTTTGACACTGCCAATTACTGGTAAAGATGCAAATCAGCGAGAACTTTCAAATGTTCCTGGTGGGAATGCAATATGGCACAGCCATTGGCATTTTCTTATTAACTCAGACCCAGATTCATGAGCATGAGACCTGTGCAATTGAACAGGGCCTCATGCTCAAAAGAGTCCCATACTCAGCTTAATATTCCACTGTTAGTATCTTGAAATTCTAATAATTTTATCTCAAAACCTGTATTTTATAAGTAAGGCCTGTTGGAACACTGGAATGTGAAATACCTCTGCCAGTACTTGCTACCCTGTTTGCATATAGTGTTGGAGATACTCCATGAACACAGAATTCCAAGGGACCCAGTGGTGCCTACAAGTTTAATGAGACTCACAGCTAGCACAAGGTAAGCATATTACAGCTAAGTCTGAGTAAATATAAATACTGATAACCTCTTGAGGCTATGTTTTTTATTTGAACGAGAGTTGTTTCTAATGCAAAAGGAAGACAATGGCATTCTAAGAAACACAAATTAGCAAGGAATCCTATGATATCCTTTCTTATTCCCATTGTTTCCTGGTATTGCACAGCTGGTTTTGCTGAAAGTAATGATGCCATAAGTCAAAGGTAGAGAGTGTTGGTAGAATGTGTTTGTAGACTTGAAATAAAAAATTGAGTTAATTTTGTGTAGTGTTTCCACTGTTCTGGTAAGAACAAAATATATGTGCATGTATGAACTACAAAATAAGAATTGTGTGATTTTGGTGATCCTACATAGGAGTTAAATGTACATATATGCATTTAAAGCTAGCATTATGCAATATAAAGATGAATGACAAAATTCAGCCTAATAATTTAAAATTTTTCCTTCCTTAGAAAAAATTTTAACTAGCAAATAAAAAATAAAAAAACCATGACAAGCTGTAAAAAAGACCAAGGAAGAGAGGAAAAAGCTTTGTATTTTATATTTTTAATGACTTTTTTTTCTGCTTTTTGAACAAGGGGCTCATTACATAATGTAGCTGACCCCGTATAAATTAAACATACATTTACCATAGACAAGTAAATCCAATTATTGGGCTTCAGTGTAAGGTTGTCAGGAGATAGCCAACCTTTGGCAGCCCACCAATTTTTAGTGTGAGGTCTTTTCTCTCCTTGATTTCTCTAGGAAGGAAACCTCCATTCATTCCTTTTCAGGAATGAATTAGTTTGCTTCTTGACTTTCCCAGCTACAGGTACTTAACTTTTAACTTCCTCTGTTCAGCTAAGAAGTCAGTTATTACTTGATCAAATGCTTTCCAGTTTTTAACCTATTTTTGACAGTTCTCACTGTTGTTATTTTACCTGTAGCTCTCCTTTTATTTAAGGTTCTAAATTTTTAAAAATTTATTTCCTGCCATCATTTTTGTGATGTTTGGAAAGGAGAATTGATAAGCTCATATAGGTGTTCTATTCACTCTTGTACTGGAGATACACACACACACACAAACACACACATATCCAGTAAATATATATATATACATGTATCTATCCAGTAAAAAAAATATATATATCTATATTTAAATTTTGGATGTCATTGCAAAGATTTTTTAAATTAATTTTATTTTCTACAGATTCCTATCACTAAAAAAAAAAACCCTAAGTATTCTATTAAGTATCTTTTATATAAAACAATACAACTTTAAAAAATAAACAGGACAGGCCCACAGAGATAATAGAACCTGAAAGAAGGATCCATGTCTATAGGAAGAGTAGAGATTATGGCATCTTCTCAGCAGGAAATTCTGCACACCCCACCTCCCTTAGCTGTTTAGAAATGCTGTCAGGTAGCTGGTTATAACTGGAACTGAGTCTGTGGTAGAGATATAAAGTTAGGAGTTATTAACAACTGAAACTAATCAGATTCAATTCCACCCTGGCATCTGCTTATCTCAAGACTCAAACTGGCCATGGGTGACTGAAGACCCTCTTCCAACCTCTTGGTGACTCCTCTGCCCATCCCCCTTGTTTTGTTAACTCCTATTTAGTTTTTCAGACTAAATGTCACCTACTCCAGGAAGTCTTTCCTGAAACCATTCTACTAAGCTAATTTAGGTGTTCTTCTTACCTCAAGTTATTATTTTCATAATAACTTCAGTTCTCAGGTTATAGGTATATTCTTTATCACTGTATTTACCAAATTATAATTATTTGTAAATATTTCAGGGATCAGCAAACTTTTTTCTGTGAGGTTTACAATAAGTAAATATTTTAGAACTTGTAGGCCAAGAGGCAAAATCAAGGATATTCTGTGGGTACTTATATAACAAAAGAGAAAACAATTTCCCACGATATTTTTTTTTGGCAAAAGTAAAAATATAATACTGAGTATTATTTTTATAATACCAAGTATACTAATCAGAAGAATGGAATTATTTTGGTGGGGGATAACATTTTTCTTAATTGGGGTTCAAAGTTAGTGTTCATTGTCATCAGATTTATCTGTAATGTTTACCTGTATATATTTATCTGTAAAAATAAATTTACCTGTACCTATTTATCTGTAAAAATCATTCTTAGGTCAGAAGTCTTACAAAAACATGCAGTGTAGTTTGCTGAGCCTGGATCTATTTAACTATTTGTCTCTACCATATTTTGAGTTATGGGATTTCTTTTGGGTCTTATTCATCTTTGAATTCCCAGGCAACACCCTACCTGGCACATTATAGGTGCTAAGTAACTTTAAACAAGTCTTCTTTTGTTTTAAGCAATGAAGAGATTTGAGTCTTGGTTATCTCAGACTTTTATCTTGATGGATAGTACTTTCACTTTTTTTCTCAGCTGAAATAAACAGTTTTCTCCTTTTATTTTTGAAATTAAATACTTTATTTTTGTGGACTTAGGAGTACAAGTACAGTTGTGTTACATGGATATGTTGTGTAGTGGGGAAATCTGGGCTTTTAGTGTACCCATCATCTGAATAGTGTGCATTGTACTGAACAGGTGGTATTTCATTCCTCGCCCCGTCTCTCACCCACCTACCTTTTGGAATCCGCAGTGTCTATTACTCCATTCTGAATGTCCACGTGTACCCACTGTTTAGCTCTCACATATAAGTGAGAACATGTGGTTTTTGATTATCTGTTTCTGAGTCATTTCACTGAGGATAATGGTCTTCAGTTCCATCTATGTTGTTGCAAAAGACATGGTTTTATTCCTTTTTATAGCTGAGCATATTTCATGGTATATATAATACCACATTTTTAAAAATCCCACAAGTAGGTAGGTTGATTCCATGACTTTGCTATTGTGAATAGTGCTGTGATAAGCATACAAATGCAGCTGTCTTTTTTTTAAAATACAATTTAATTTTCTTTGGGTAGATACCCAGTACTGGAATTACTGGATCAAATGGTAGTTCTGTTTTTAGTTCTTTGAGAATTTTCTGTACTGTTTTTCGTAGGAGCTGACTTAATTTACATTCCCACCAACAGTGTATAAGTGTTCCCTTTTCTCTGCATCCTCGTCAACACCTGTTGTTTTTTGACTTTTTAATAATAGTCATTCTGACTGGTATAAGGTGATACCTCATTGTGGTTTCAATTTGCATTTCTTTGACGATTGGTGATGTTGAGCATATTTTCATATGTTTATTGGCCGCTTGTATGTCTTTTTTTGATAAGTGTCTGTTCATGTCCTCTGCCTACTTTTTAGTGGAGTTATTTGTTTTTTTCTCGTTGAATTGTTTGTATTCCTTGTAGATTCTGGATGTTAGCCCTTTGTCAAATGCATTGTTTGTGAATATTTTCTCTAATTCTGTAGGTTGTCTGTTTACTCTGTTGATTGTTTTGCTGTGCAGAAGCTTTTCAGTTTAATGAATTCCCATTTGTCTATTTTGTTGTTGTTGTTGTTGTTGTTGCAGCATTTTCTTTTGAAGGCTTAGTCATAAATTCTTAGCCTAGACCAATGTCCTGAAGAGCTATTCCTAGGTTTTCTTTTGGATTTTTATAGTTTCAGGTGTAACATTTAAGTCTTTAATTCATCTTGAGTTAATTTTTGTATATGGTGAGACAGCAGTCCAATTTCATTCTTCTGCATATTGCTCTTTAATTATCCCAGCACCATATATTGAATAGAGTATCCATGCCCCAGTGTATATTTTTGTCAACTTTGTTGAAGACCTGTTGGTTGTAGGTGTGTGACTTTATTTCTGGGTTCTCTATTCTGTCTCATTGATCTGTGTGTCTATTTTTATACTAGTACCACACTGTTTCAGTTATTATAGCCTTGGTTATAGTATAATTTGAAATCAGGTGATGTGATACCTCCAGCTTTACTGTTTTTGCTTAGGATTGCTTTGGCTACTTGGGCTGTTTTTTTTTTTTGGTTCCATATGAATTTTAGTATTATCTTTTCTAATTCTGTGAAGAATGACATTGGGAGTTTAAAAGGAATTGTGTTGAATCTGTAGATTGCTTTGGGCAGTATTAACCATTTGATTCCTCTAATCCATGACCGTGTGATGTTTTTCCATTTGTTGGTGTTATCTGTGATTTCTTTCAGCACTGTTATGTAGTTTTTCTTGTAGAGATTTTTCACGTCATTGGTTAAATGTATTCCTGGGTATTTGGTCTATTTGTAGCTATTGTAAATGGAATTGAGTTCTGACTTGGTTCTCAGCTTGATCATTATTGGTATATAGAAATGCTACTGATTTTTATATGTTGATTTTGTATCCTGTACCTTTACTGAAGTCATTTGTTAAATCTAGGAGTCTTTTGGAGGAATCTTCAGGGTTCTCTATGTATAAGATTATATCATCAGTGAACAGAGATATTTGACTGTCTCTTTTTCAGTTTGGATGCCTTTTATTTCTCCCTCTTGCCTGATCACTCTAGCTAGAACTTCCTGTCTTCTCATTTTTATTGCAAAGGTTTACTTTCTGTTACAATAATAATACTTTACATATATTTTAGGAGATGTTGACTATTTTTTCCTTTATGCTATCTTCTTGAGCATCTAAGCTTCCCTAAGAAAAAATAAATCACTTTGACATAAACTTCTTTACTAATCTAATTTCATTCTATAATACATTTCTCTTTTAAATTTCTCCATATGTCAGTAAATCTACTAAGTATCAAATAAAATTCAAGATTTTAATAAATAAATATTTATTTGTATAAATTTAAGGGGTACAAGTGCAGTTTTTTACATAGATATATTACATAGAGGTGAAGCCTGGGCTTTCAGTCGTACCATTACCCAAATAGTGTGGATTAAGTACTACTTTGACATTATGCACTACTTTTCCTTTAAGAATTTTCGGCCAGGTGTGGTGGCTTACACTGTAATCCCAGCACTTAGGGAGGCCAAGGCGGGTGGATCACCTGAGGTTAGGAGTTCGAGACCAGCCTGACCAACATGGTGAAACCCTGTCTCTACTAAAAATGCAAAATTAGCAAAGCGTGGTGGTGCAGGCCTGTAATTTCAGCTACTTGGGAGGCTGAGGCAGGAGAATTGCTTGAACCTGGGAGGCAGAGGTTGCAGTGAGCTGAAATTGTGCCGTTGTACTCCAGCCTGGGCAACAAGCACGAAACTCCATCTCAAAAAAAAAAAAAAAAAAATTTAGAACTAATATTTCATACTGAGTTTTCAAGTATGAAAAATTATACTTTTGAATAAGATTTTTATGTACAGTATACAATCTAGGTAATTTTAAAATGCAGTCTTGAAAGATGTACACCAAACTGAATATGATTACCATGGTTTTTTGTTTTTTGTTTTTGTTTTGAGACAGTCTCATTCTGCCACCCAGGCTGGAGCGATCACAGCTCACTGCAGCCTCAACTTCCCAGGCTAAGATGATCCTCCCGCCTCAGCTGTCTGGGTAGCTAAGACTACTAAGGCATGCACCACCATGCCAGGCTAATTTTTGTATTTCTAGTAGAGACAGGTTTTCGCCGTGTTGCCTAGGCCGATCTTGAACTTCCGAGCTCAAGTGATTCTCCCGCCTTGACCTCCCAAAGTGCTGGGATTATAGGTGACAGCCACTGCATCCAGCCTGATTACCATGTTTAAATGAAAAACTAAGGACATTGGTGATGTTTAGTTACTATATAGACTACTTTTTTTTTTAAATGGATTCTCACTCTGTCACTCAGTTTGGAGTGCAGTGGCACTGTGTCGGCTCACTGCAACCTCTGTCGCCTGGGTTCAAGCAATTCTACTGCCCTAGCCTCCCGAGTAGCTGGGAATACAGATGCCCATCACCATGCCTGGCTAATTTTTGTATTTTTTAGTAGAGACAGGGTTTCACCATGTTGGCCAGGCTGGTCTAGAATTCCTGACCTCAGGTGAACCACCTGCCTCGGCCTCCCAAAGTGCTGGGATTATAGGTGTGAGCCACCACGCCCAGTCTAGACTACTTTTATATCTGGTGAATATAGGAAGGAAACAGGATGCTTCTCTGAAATGAACTCATATTTTTTTGTGCCCAGTAATTTCCTAAGAGATTCCATCCTAGTGTTTGTTTTCCATAGATCCACTATCATCACATCAACATTATTATCAGGGGTAGTATTGGAGTACTTTTTGGTTCTAATTTCTAGGGATAAAAATAGTAGACATGATCCTTGACCTTGGGAAGAGGGAATTAATATATCCCATATACCAAGTGAATGGATGGAGGAACAAAGTCAATATCAAATGATAGTACAGACAATACTTGCCAAAAGAGTGCAGGGAAGAGGATGTTCCATAAGGATGTTAATATGTGCAAATCTTTTGGTAGGGAGATGGTTGGAAAAGACTTCCTGAAGAGGTGGAAGTTAAACTACAACTTCAAGAAAGGATACTGTCTAGGCTATGGAGAAGTTGTAAGACACTTGGGGGGAAGGAATTGAGCAAAACCATGAAGGTAGAAAGAATGTGAGTATGTGTTCAGGAAACAATGAATAGGCCAGTCTGTGGTGAGCAGGAGTTTTATTTAAGGAAGTAGTCGAAGATACATTTTCAGTGTTAGGAAGGAATGTGTTGAGGAAGGACAAGTATAGGAGTTTGATAGTTTACTGCAAAAAAATGATAACTGTCAGAGAAATTTAAATAGGAAGATGGAGTTGAGATAAGCACAAAATATTGTATGCAAGCTAAATCTAATCTATTCTTGGGCTGAAGCATTGAATACTGTTAATTATCTTTGCTATATAAATGTGTGCTGCATCTGCTACATCTGCATACTTTTTCATTGTGCTCTGTTTCCCTTAGCATTATCAAAAAGCTAAATACAGTTTCATCACTGATGTTTTAGAGGGACCTTGAAGACCTTTCTGTGACTCAACTATTTGTCCTTTTGTTGGATCAATTATTATATTTTGGATGAATGGAAATGCTAGCTTTTAGAGAAAAATTTTTTGTTTGAGAGTAATTTATAGACTACATTGGTGTAAGAAGATATTTTATTAATATTCTATAAATTTAAGATTTGTTCCTGTCTACTCTTAAATTACAAAGTAATATAATGGTGGAATTGGAAACTTTTAGTTCATTTTCACATGGCTTTATTTATTTATTTTTTTTTTTTGAGTCAGAGTCTGGCTCTGTCGCCCAGGCTGGAGTGCAGTGGCACCATCTCGGCTCACTGCAAGCTCTGTCTCCCGGGTTCACGCCATTCTCCTGCCTCAGCCTCCCGAGTAGCTGGGACTACAGGTGCCCGCCACCACGCCCTGCTAATTTTTTTGTATTTTTAGTAGAGACAGGGTTTCACTATGTTGGCCAGGATGGTCTCGAACTCCTGACCTTGTGATCCGCCCACCTCGGCCTCCCAAAGTGCTAGGCTTACAGGCTTAAGCCACCGCGCCCGGCCATGGCTTTATTTTTTTGAGCAAAGTAGGAAATGAGGATACGTATGATGTGAGAATATACTCAGTATTTCACCAATAAAAATATATTGTTCTGAGCTGTTTTTAAAAGTGAATTCATATATAGATGTTTGATTTGCTTAATGTGTTGTTAATGTACAGTAGGAGGCAGACTCATCTTTCCTCACATTCTGAGTGAACCCACACCCAGCACCTCACATTCTGAGTGAACATGGGAGCCATCTGGCTGCCACATTTGCATCCAGCTGCACTCTCAACAGGAGTGGTATATGTAAGAAGTCTCACAGAAGCCCATTTGTAAGGTTAGACTTCCTCCTGCTAGTCTAGATAAGTTCTCGAGATGCCAAATCATTAAGCACAGTTTCCAGTGTGGGAGGCCCTTGAACTTCCCCCACCGTCTCAGGCTTGAATAAATGCAGATTGTTCCACAAGCCTAAGCAAATACTCTATTGCGTTACTCTCCAGAGTAGCTTGAGATTGTACACTTGAAGAATTCCTCCCCAAGACTATCTTGCTATACTGAAAATACACCCTTTTCAGAGCTTTGAGGTCTAAATCCAGCCTAAAGAATATTTGCCAGTTTCACCTCCTTAAAAAGGTGGTAGAAAAGGAGGAAGGGGTATCTCCCCATGGCTGTATACGTGCATGGGATCACACAGATTTTTCTCCATTGCAGAGTGGAGAGAGCAAGAATTGGATTTATTTTGTGGTGTCTGCGCATTTCTTCATTCATAGCCAAATAAATGTTTTACACAACTGTTCCTTATCTTCTTTGTTTGGTTGGCTTGCATTCCTTTTCAGTTGTATACTGTATCTTAAGAGAGGGGAGAGGGAAAGATGTCAATGAGGAAGCAAGCAAGAGGGTCTAAAACAAGCTGCTTTTGGAGAGGCAACTTCTGTACTACTAACGGTTTTGGTCCTTTTCCTCTTCGTTTGCATTTCTTTTTCAAAACACCATACCTCCAACACCTTTCCATGGCCAGGAGACTGTTCATCTCAAAAGCTGTACAAACCTAGGCAAAGCTATGCAAAAAAGAAGTAGTTTGGATGTACAGTAGCCCCTCTTATCAATAGTTTTGCTTTCCACGGTTTTAATTACCCATGGTCAACTGTGGTTCTAAAATAGTAAATGGAAAATTCCAGAAATAAGCAATTCATAAGTTTTGGGCCAGGCGTGATGGCTTATGCCTGTAATCCCAGAACTTTGGGAGGCCGAGGGAGACTGATCACCTGAGGTCAGGAGTTCGAGACCAGCCTGGAGAAAATGGTAAAGCCCTGTCTCTACTAAAAATACAAAAATTAGCCAGGTGTGGTGGCATGCACCTATAATCCTAGCTACTCGGGAGGAGAATCGTGTGAACCTGGGAGGTGGAGGTTGCAGTGAGCTGAGATCACGCCACTGTACTCCAGCCTGGGTGACAGAATGAGACTCCATCTCAAAAAAATAATAATTTAAGTTTTAAACTGTGCATTCTTAGTAGCATGATGAAATCGCACACTGTCCAGCTCCATCAGGCCTGGGATGTGAATGTCTCCTTGTCCAGTGTATCCACACTGTATATACTACCCTCCCATTAGTCACTTAGTAGGTCTTTTGATTATCAGAGAAGAAAACAGAAAACATACTATATATATGGTTCAGTACTATCTGTGGTTTCAGGCATCTACTGGAGGTCTTGGAACGTATCTCCCAAGGACAAATGGGGAGGACTACTATATTAGGTAATCAGAAAAATTACTCCAGTCCTAAATGGGCCTAGATACCACAAACGTAAAAGATGAAAAGTAAATAGATACTTCAACCCATAAATCTGGTAATTTAATTATCTGGGTATAAATAATGCTGCTACTTTGAACAAATTCTTTTTCAAATATTCTGATTTCTTTTCTCTCCCAGAATTTTCACAATGATTTCACCTGCTAACCTCAACACCATTTTTTTTTTACCTCCCTCATGTTTTGTAAATGAATTGTTATGTTGGCAATCAAAAGTTTGCTGTAAGTAAACTATAAATCAAGATACTATTATGAATAAAATTCCTTTCTTCCATATTAAATTTAAGCCCCACTTCTTTCAGTTTACAAAGGTTTGCATGACTTTTATCTCCACCTACATATTTGCTCTCTTCTCATGCACAATTGCTTGTTCCTCTCATTGTAATTATTCAACATCGCACAAATATTTACTAAGTGCTCAGTATATATAAGACACATACCAAGGGTTATGTAGGAGTTTTTATGTGCTTGTAAAGAGGAAACAAATAAACATAACAGTGCAAGGTAGTATTTGACTGGTACCTTAAGAGTTATACAAAGAAGGAGCTTAAAGCATTTAGATGACAGAGAGCAGTTTCAGCTGGAGGAATTCTGGTTAGGCTTTATGGAAGAAGTGGCAATATGAATATTACCTTAGATGGGTAGGATTTCAGCAGGGAACATTCTAAACACAGGCAGCAGTGTAATCCACTGTAGAAATATGGGAAAGTGTGTAGATTATATTAGGCAATAATTTGCAACATAGTTTAACTTACAGTATATGTGGGGATAGTGCAGCAGGTAAAGTTTTTTTTTTTTTAATTTTTATTTTTTTGAGACAGGGTCTTGTCCTGTCACCTAGGCTGGAGTACAGTGGCTGGATCACAGCTCACTGCAGCCTCGACTTCCCAGACTCAAGCAATCTTCCCACCTCAGCCTCTCAAGTAGCTGGGACTACGAGCATCGGCTACCATTCCTGGCTAAATTAATTAATTAATTTATTTATTTATTGAGACAAGCTCTCCTTATGTTGCCCAGGCTGGTCTCGACCTCCTGGGTTCAAACAGTCTTTCTGCCTTGGCCTACCAAAGTGCTGGGATTATAGGTGTGAGCCACTGTACCCAGCCTAGCAGCATGTAAAATTGATGAGTAGATTGGCATCTGATGTCAGGAGCATTGATGCTGAGGCTAGATTGACAATTAAAACTTTATTCTGAAAGTATTAACCCTTGAACTATTTTATTTATTAATTTTTTTGATAGGCTCTTGCTCTGTCACCCAGGCTGGAGTGCAGTGGCATGATCACAGCTCACTGTAGCCTCCACCTCCTGGGCTGAAACAATCTTCATGGGGTTTCCCTATGTTGCCAAGTCTGGTCTTGAATGCTGGGGCCCAAGGGATCCTCCCGCCTTGGCCTCCCGAAGTACTAGAATTACAGACATGAGCCACCATGCCTGGCCCAACTCTTGAACTTTTTGAACAGGATAGTTATGCAACGAAAGTGGAAGTTAGAAGGAAGAGTCAATTTAGAAAGGATCGAGTGGGGATATTTACCAGAGATGGGAAAGCCTTTCAGGGGAGAACAGTAGTGATCCAAGAAGGAAGTGGTAAATGTCCAAATTAAGATGATACAAATTAGAATAGGGAAAAATGAATGATCCAACAAGAATTGCAAAAGAAGAAACAGTTTATATTTCTTCCAACTAGATTGTCTGTTTTCTGGGAGCAAGTCCTATGTCTGCTTCTTGTCTCCCCAATACACTGTACATTGCTTGACATCGAAAAGTGTTTTATAATAAATAAACAACCTCCTTAATTATCTGTTTCATCTACTTTCATATTGTCTGCTTTTAAGAAATTAAGTCTTGACAATTAGACTATTAATCACCTTCTCTTCTCATTTCTCCCTCATATATATATATAGAGAGAGAGCCAGCACAGCTAATTTTTCATAAGAAACAGATCTCAATAACACCAGAATAGTTCTTCATTCACTGTAAATCAACAAGGGAAGTAAGAATGAAGAGTTGATTGTAGATAAGAGGAAGGAGGTTTTGGAGAATTGCTCTCAGTAAGAAATGAAAGAGCTTTTGAAACTAGGTTCAAATATGTCGAAAACACATGAGAGTCTGGACTATTAACACATTATAGAATAATTTTTTGAAATACTACCACTACTTCTAATAAGCATTATATTACTCACACTTTAGCATAAGAACTCATAATACACAGCAACTGACAGAGTCTTACAGGACAGGGATCCCCAACCCCCAGGCCATGGATCATTATGGGTCCATGGCCTGTTAAGAACTGGGCTGTAGAGCAGGAGGTGAGCTGTAGGCGAGTGAGCATTACCACCTGAGCTCTGCCTCCTGTCACATCAGCAGTGGCATTAGATTCTCATAGGAGCATGAACCCTACTGTGAACTGTGCATGTGAGGAATCTAGGTTGTACACTCCTTATGAGAATCTAATGCCTGATGGTCTGACATGGAATAGTTTCATTCCCCCTACTCCCGCATTCATGGAGAAATTGTTTTCCACAAAACCGGTCCCTGGTGCCAAAAAGGTTGTGAACTGCTGACCTAGGAGATTGAACAGGGATTGTACTACATGTGAGCAGGATTTCCTATGCTTTGCTCTATTTCTGACATGGACTCTGTAGTGGCAAACATGCTTCATTCTTTGCACAGCTCATTAAATATATTTCATCATGTCCTAGGACTGCACAGGAAAGAATCCATTAACTGTATGAAAATGATTTTAAGTCTTTTTATTTTGAACTGAGAATAATGCCCCAAGATTCCTATCCTGAGGTCAATAAGGATTATTGCACAGTTTTTTCCTCTGTTTTGCAATGCTGTTTATAGCTTACTGCATCACTTAAAAAAGGGAATTGCCAATGTATTACTACTTAACTACTTTAGATTAGCTGTTAGAGAGATAAGGGTGATGAATGGTGCTTAGCCCCAGTGGCGAAATTGACCTAGTTTCTCGCTTTCAGATAGAACCAGCAGGTTTATCAACTACTCCCTAAAATAAATATTTGGGAGTATGTGACAAAGGAGTGTGACTAATTCTATACAAACCTTTAAACAGGAATTCCATTATAAGTTGCAATAAATATTGAAAGAAGATGGATCTCTTATTTGAAAACTGTCTTTTAAGGCAAATACAGCATATTTCCATTTTAAAAGGAAAAGATTATTTTGTAACATCCAACCTATAGGGGCACACACTGGTAGACTATGGAAAATACTGAAAATATCCACCAATTGAGATTTGCTAACAATAAGTCTCACTCTGACTCTGAATCTTGGAGTAAATTATTTTTCTATATTGAAAAGTCTTGTCATTTTTGTTAAAGTGTGTTTGTGTGTTTACATATAAAGTAATGTGTGTAAAATTTAACAACTTTAAGTTTACCATGATTTAATTTAGCAGAATTTTGAAGCAAAATGGTTACTGCTGAAATTGAATGATTAGTAATATTCTATTTTTATTTTATTTTTTGTCTTTATAATACAACATGATATTCAGTGATTAGTAATATCCTAAATTTAAAAAAAAATTGACTGGTTTTATAAGGAAGGTGAGTGGCTATTTTCTTTTTTTCTTTTTCTTTTTTTTGAGACAAAGTCTTGCTCCGTTGCCAGGCTGGAGTGCAGTGTTGCAATCTCAGCTCACTGCAATCTCTGCCTCCCAGGTTAAAGCGATTCTCCTGCCTCAGCCTCCCGAGTAGCTGGGATTACAGACAGGTGCCACCACACCCAGCTAATTTTTGTATTTTTAGTAGAGATGGGGTTTCACCATGTTGGGCAGGATGGTCTCGATCTCCTGACCTCGTGATCCTCCTGCCTTGGCCTCCCAAAGTGCTGGGATTACAGGCGTGAGCCACCACGCCTGGCTGGTGAGTGACTATTAAGACTGAATCAAAATATTTGAGTAGTATAGTTTGAAAACTAAAGGTACATTTTTGCCTTTCCTCTCTTCACCCTTTCCTGAAATGTAATCTTTGCATTGCATTTTATACAAATTATCCAAAATAGAGCAGGGGAAACAAGAAAGTTCATTGTGGAGAAAGAGAGACTATTTGCTGGTATTATGATTGAGTACAATTTAATAGAGTAAGTTATCATAAGAAAACCAAACAGCATAAGGAATCCAAGCTTGGAATAAATCTTAAAACAGAGATATCTCTCAATAGCATTTTCACGTAGACAAGGCAAATTAAACATAATTTTTTATATTATGGGATTTTTAGTTTTTTTTTTGGAAAGATAGCTGTATCTCCTCCAAAAAAGTTGCTAGTCATATAGGGGATAGAACAGCAAAACCGTTGGATTTGGCTAAACCTAAACATAAATTTTTGGGGATGTCTCAACAAGAAAAGGAAAAACAATGTATCTTATTTTTCATTTTGCTTCAGTAGCAGACATTTGCCATTGAACTCCAATAGAAAAAAATATGCAAGTTTACTTTAGCCATTAATATGAGGTATAATGCAATAGCAGAGAAACTAGTTGTAACTGGGTTTATAGCAGATCTTCAGTTCACAAAGAACACAAGCCTGAACAAGCCATCATGAGTCACTTAATGAGGTGGTATCATAATAATATTACCATCAAGATTTCTAGGTGAATGGCTTCCGTGGACCCTAAAATGTCCCCATAAATGATCTGATACAGCATGCTACACATTTCTGGAAAGTTTTTTTTTTTCTGAAAGTTTTATATCTAATTGCAAGTAATGCATACTCTAATTTCTTCAGGGTACCAACCTGTACATTTAGTTGCAACATGTCAAAATTATGTCAAAAATTCATTTTGTAGCAAAGAAGAAAGCAATAAAATAAATTCTCAAAGAGGCAATATAAACTTCTCAGAGTGAAAAAGTAATTCAACTTAGCAATGTTGCTAAACAAGAAACATTTTCTATTGAGAATGTTGAAACATTGATACTGATAGGAAAGAGAAATGAAGATGCCAACAACATGTTTATCTGTGAGCCGTTTTGAAGCTCACACTAAATGTGTCTCTGATTTATTCTACGTCATTGGGCAAATCTCATACTAATCTCTTTTTGTCTCCATTTCCTCAACTATAAAGAGGGAATAATAATACCAACCTGCCTCAGAGGGGTGTGGTGAGAATTAATTAAGGCCCATAAAGAGTTTCGAAGGCCAAAGATGAAAGACAGCATACTAAGTACAAAGCCTCATCTTTAGCACTGAATTTGATGGAATATAAAAACTTGTCTATTGATGGAAAATTTCTCAAACATCAAATAAGAATATACTTTCTTGAATTTATGCAACTTAAATTTATGAATTTGTTCATAAATGTGTTTTATTTAGGTACCCTATATTTAATTTTTCAGCCAGGGCTAATGGAAGAGAACACTAATTTGAAAACTAAAATTATGGCCAGTTAAAATTGAAAATATGTATTTTTAATTTACTTTTTGTTTCACCTCTGTATGTATTAGTAAACTAATCAGGTGTTTGTTTCAGAAGAATGACTGAGACTAGAATTGCTTCTTGGGGGTACATAAAAGAATAAAACCATTTAATTTGTTGCAACCATTTAGCATCAATATACCAATTATTCAGTTTAGAATAAAGATATTATTAACTTCTACCTAAGTCAGGGCACTAAATGTGGGAAAGTATGTTTCTCTAAACTACCTGAATTTAGGAGCCAACAGAAGGAGTGTATATAAAAACAGAAATTTCATTTTCAGAAATATGACTCCTGTTGCACTCCCAATGGCATACTGAGTTTCTTGAGTGCTAACTGACTAATACGAAAACAGAAAATATTATGATGAGTCAATCACCTCTACACTCTATATTAGGAAAAAATATTAGTTGCCTACTTTTGGCTGAAACTAAACAGTATTTTGGTGTCATTAAATACAACATCTAGTGTTGAGGAAATGAACAATTTACCCTTCAAAATATTATTAAATTTATCAGTAATTTGTAAATGATTACAACTAGAGCCAATAAGAGTCTTGATATATTATTTCCTAATTGATTGCTCAGTTGGACAAAATCTTGGATGACATAAATTAACAATGAAACTGTCATGCCTTAGAGTTCTACTTTTCTTAGATTTTAAAAAAATACACTAGTTTTTAGTGACAGTCAGTAGTCTTTCCTTATGTCAGTACATGGGAACAATTCATTACTGATGTTTATTTTGCCTTGGGTTGGGCTGTAAAAGTACTCTATAATAACATAACTTGGGAGTTTGTTATTTTATTATATCTTATACTAGTTGTGGTCAAGAAAAAGACAGACTGGAAAACAGGAAGTAATATATCTTTACAACATTTACTATTGCCATTTAACAAAAGATTTAGTTTCACTTCAGTTAGAATTTCACTAATGGTCCACTTCATATTTCTTTTTTACTCGTTTTTCTTTTATCCCAAATTTTGAATGTAAATATTAAATGTCAAGATTGATAGCCATGGAATTAACCAGCTTAATTTTGGTTAGAATATGAATGATTCACTTCTTTCTTGTCTGAAGAGTAGGAGGAGCATTGTATTTAAAATGGCTCTGTCCCAGAGGGCAAATCTTATGGGTTTCACTGCCCAGCCCACTCAGAAAAATAAAACTTGCAGAAGTTACAACAGAATATAAACTGAGCATGGAATTGTAAGGACAGCTTAGAACCTGTTTTCTTGCCAGTGCTATAAAAATGGTTCTCATTTTTCACATTATTAAATTTAAAATTTTAAACATTTTAAGATTCTAGGAGATATTTTCCAAGTTATTTGGTTTAGTTACCCTTTTTCATCTAAGACTCAAAAGGGCTCCATGAATAAACATATTTTTGCTTTGCTCAGCATTTAATTCTTTTTGCAATCACAGCTCTGTATTGTGTTAAACAAAAATATTTCTCTTTTCTCTGGTATTTTTTTTACGTATTATTTCTTTTAGTTGACAGAAATAAACTGTTTTCTCCCCAGTGAGTGAATCAGCAATTAGTTTGCAGGTTCCTCTGCCTCAAGATGATCTAAAAACATTTCTCTATTTGTGCTAAATATTACATAAAGGTAATTTTTAAAATTCTTTTAGGTGCACATGTGTTACATTTTCTTATGTCAAACAATAAATGAGTAAGGCTTATTACGATATCTAGAATTTTGTAAAAAAAAAAAAGCATTTCATTTAATAAAATTCAACAAAGATGTATTCAGAATGTTTTACCTGTGAAGGAGGAGAGATGAATAAAAGTTCTTTGTCCTCAGGGAACTTGATTTACTAGGGTACCTGATATAGATAACTCATATTTTCTCAAATTTCATCAACCCATGGATACAGAACATGTTCCATTAAATTAAAAACATGTATTACATTGCTAGCATGAATTGTTCCCATCCTTCTTCAGGAATTGTTTATTGCCCCTCATTTCCCACCTATTTCTGAAACGGCACAGGAGGTGTTTGATCAGTTTGATTAAATGACCAGATAAAATGCACTGGACTGTAAAATGTTATGGCCCAAACCACTGAAATTCATACTCTAAATAGATTATAATCTTACTAACTAAAAGTCATTCCTGAGGATCTTCAAATTAAACCACTTTATTAATGAGCTTCTTGATATTATAAGGAATGGTGTGGATGGTAATATATTTATATCTAGTCAAATAGTCACATTCTTTATTTTCCTGACTCTGAGGGATGCAAGATCAAATCATAGGTGCTCCTCAAACTTAATTTAGCTAATTGTTTCAATATTCGCCTTTACCCAACTGCTTACACTTTTAATAAGGAGCAAACTTAAAGTTATTTTCTTTCCTATGCTGTAGTTCGTTATATTTATTTAAATAACCAAAATAAAGGTAGTCAAGGAAAGATTCAAATAATAAAATGTGTATACTATACAATATACAAAACATGCAGAATACCAGCATTTGGTTGCTCAAGAATTTATTTCAAGCTAAAGCATCCAATGAATCTTGACTTGATATAAGAAAGTAAGTTATTCAGCCAATAAGCATCTATTCAACCATATTCAAGACATTCTGCTAGGCACCCCAAATAAAAAAAAACCTATGATCCATACTTTTCTTTTTTTTGAGATGAAGTCTTACTCTGTCACCCAGGCTAGAGTGCGGTAGTGCGATCTTGGCTCACTGCAACCTCTGCCTCCTGGGTTCAAGTGATTCTCCTGCCTCAGCCTCCAGAGTAGCTGGGACTACAGGCGCCCGCCACCGCACCCAGCTAATTTTTGCATTTTTAGTAGAGACAGGGTTTCACCATATTGGTCAGGCTGGTCTTCAACTCCTGACCTCAGGTAATCCACTCACCTTGGCCTCCCAAAGTGCTGGGATTACAGGCATGAGCCGCCATGCCCGGCAGATCCCTACTTTTAAGGAACTTAGTTTAATGGAAAAGGCAAACACATGAATAAACAAATTGAACATACAGAAATAAGTGCTATTGTCCAGTCTAGGAAAATTAGGGATGGCTTGACAGAGAAGATGAACTTTGGATAGTCTAGAAGACAGAATGAGAATTTGTTATATACAGAAGAGGAAGAAAGGGCATCTGAAGAAAAGAAGACAAAATTTGCAAAGGCATAGAGTTTTGCAAAGATATGTGAGAAGTTCATTGTGGTTTGGAGCTTAGGGCTGTGGTGGGGAGTGGAAGGAAATGAAATTGGAACACTAAATTGGGGTTACATCATGAAGGGCATTGTACCCATACAAAAGAGCTTGGCTTTTATAGGGCAGCTAGTGGAAAATAAGGGGAAATTGTTAAATAAAGGGGAGGGTGTAATCATATTTGTTTGGTAAGAAAATAATGATGTTAGGAATGTAAAAGATGGATTATAGGAGAGATCGATGGGGGGATGGACCAGATAGGACAATGTGGCAATAATCTAGGACAGAAATCGTAAGAGCCTGAATTGAATTAGTGGCTGAGGAAATATGGAAGAATGGTCAGATTTTTTATACATTTCTGAAATAAAATTGACACAATTTGGGTGTGGGTGGTAAGAGGGACACTCCAGATGAATTGTTTACTTGGGAAACTTGAGGACCTTGATTCCATTAACCTTGATGGGAAAGTTGGGAATATTTAGGAGTATAATTACTTTAGTCTTCTTTTTTAAAAAATGGATTAGGTTCAAGTGCCCTTGTGATAGCCAAATTAACTAGCATTTGAAAAAGCTGGTCTGGAACTTGAAGATAGGTTAGAATTGGAGATACAGTCTTGGGAACTATAAGCAATAGCTTCTAGAATATGAATGAAATAATATATCTAAAAATGTAAAACGAACATACCACCAAGGATGAAACCCTGGAAGAATCAGCATTTAAGAGAGTGTCCCTTATTTATTTTCAACCCATGCCTCATTTTGAAAATATAAAAATCTCAGCCCACCTATAATCATGTCAGTTCAAATCTTTCCCTTTAAAGGCCCATAACTACCCCCTCTTCCTGCCTTCTCCTCCCCTTTCTTTCTTTTAAGAATTTCTGTCACTGGACATGGTGGAATGTGCCTGTAATCCTAGGTACTTGGGAGGCTGAGGTACCGAGAATCTCTCGAGCCTAGGAGTTTGAAGCCAGCCTGGGCAACATAATAAGACTCTGTCTCTTAATAAAAAAAAAAATTCTAATTTAAGAAGTGGTCTGAAGAAAAGGAACCATTAAAGAAAACTGAGGGGCACTTAGAGAAGTAGAAGGAAAATAAGGGGTGGATGACGTCCTGGAAAACAAGGTCATATTAACATCACATCACTACTACAAACCCTGACCAAGTCCTACAAATTGAATGTAGTAGGCACTTCCCCTCCTCACAGAACTGGGTAGAATGGGTGACTTGGATGTCTGTACTCAACAGAGCATCCAAGTTTGAGTCCTTAACCTCCCTTAAGTTCCCCCAGCATACCTGAAAGTGGACACGTAGCTTTTGTTTCCCATTGGGGACAGGGAGACCCTGACCCCACCTTCCTCTTTTAAGCAGCTGGGATAAGGATAAAAGCAATGGTGGGAGGAATTTGGGGCTGTGTAAGGAGAGAGTGGCTTCACGTCAGTAAGCAAAGCATATTTTCTTTCCAGTTTGAGTGACCCAGAGGCTGTTCATGGTACAACCAAAACTAATTTTCAAAGTTTTCAGATTATCCAAGGCCTCTCTCAGCTTTGTGGGCTCTTTGATCTTTTCTCCTCCCTTCCAGAGGAGAGTGAACAACAACTAAAACACCACTTAGATTATTTATTTCAATCTCATCTCTTGCTGCTCAGACTCTAGACATTCATGAACAGGTAGAACAGTGGGAGACCCTCACTCTTCCTAACTGCCCTTGCCTACCACTACTAGGTATTTACTACTGGGTGAATACTTCCTGGGGAGTCTTCTCATAAATTCTAACTCAGTCCTTAGGATCCCTCATTCTTTCTCTTTCAAAAAGCCATGTCTGTCAGCATCCTATTTTTGTTGCCAAAAGCTTTCAAGTAAGCTGCCACAGTTTTATGGATGCCGGCAGAAGACATGAAGACTCCTGGGTCTGAGTAAAAGGACTTAATTACTCATAGGACAATAGGCAGCATGAACTTCATGTTCATACCATTCATGCCCCCACAAGTCTCATGGATGTGATGTGTGGAAGCCCGGGTGAAAGCTGCACATGCAGTGGGTTAGTATCACTGCTGAGGGACCCTGAGCATAGGAAACCTTAATAAATTATTGGGGAGCTGCAAGCAAACCTATCTAAACTTTGCCTTGGAGGGAAACATTATCTTAATTATACTGGGCAGCAAACAAACCTGCCCTCTGCTCTAAAAAGAGACACTCTGTTTCCAAAATTGTTCTCTATAAAAATATTCTTGAAAAAATAATCCAGAAAAAAAGCTAGTACTTCTCACACAATGTGCACAAATGCAAAAGACCCATAGAGGATTATCTCCCCACAAGTAGGTTCTGCATATTGTTTCCTTTTTATTTTCCTTCCTTCCTTCCTTCCTCCTTCCCTTCCTCCTCCCTTCCTTCCTTCCTTCCTTCCTTCCTTCCTTCCTCCCTCCCTCCTCCTCCTCCCTCCTTCCTTCCTTCCTTCCTTCCTTCCTCTTTCTCTTTTGAGACAGGCTCTCACTCTGTTGCCTGGGCTGGACTACAGTGGTGCAATCTTGGCTCACTGCAGCCTGCACCTCCTGGGCTCAAGCAGTCCTCCCACCTTAGCCTCCTGAGTAGCTCAGACTACAGGGATGCACGTCCACGCCTGGCTAATTTTGTTTATTTTTTGTAAAGACGAGGTCTTTCTATGTTGCCCAGGCTGTTCTTGAATTCCTGAGCTCAAGAGATCCTCCCGCCTCGGCCTCCCAAAGTGCTGGGATTACAGGCATGAGTTACCATGCCTGACCTCTTTCTCCCTCTCTTAACTGGCCCCCCTTTTATATTTTTTATTTTCTCATCTTTGTTTCTTTTTAAAATATAATTTAATCCATTCAAATTATTTTTAATAATAGGCATTCTCTAATGAAAAAAATCAGCAGAAATAAATATCTACCTTTAATCCTATGAAAATAAAATTCAGGTTCAAACTGTTATGGCAACAAATAGTTGCAAGAAAATATTTAGGAAAAAGAAAACTCATGGTTGGGTGCGGTGGCTTATGCCTGTAATCCCAGCACTTTGGGAGGCTGAGGCAGGTGGATCACTTGAGGTCAGGTATTTGAGACCAGCCTGGCCAACATGAGGAAACCTTGTCTCTACTAAAAATACAAAAATTAGCCGGGTGTGGTGGTGCACTCCTGTGATCCCAGCTACTGGAGAGGCTGAGGCAGGAGAATCACTTGAACCTGGGAGGTGGAGGTTGCATGAGCCAAGATCGCAGCACTGCACTCCAGCCTGGGCGATAGAGCGAGGCTCCATCTCAAAAAGAAAGAAAGAAAGAGACAGAGAGAGAGAGGGAGGGAGGGAGGGAAGAAGGAAGGAAGGAGGGAGGGAGGGAAGGAAGGAAGGAAGGAAGGAAGGAAGGAAGGAAGGAAGGAAGGAAGGAAGGACGGAAGGAAGGAAGGAAGAAAACAAGGAAGGAAGTAAACTCATGTTATTCTTTGAAGAGTATACTTTATCAGCTTTAATGAAAATTGTAAATCAGGAATGATCTTGAGAAAATTTTATTCACTGGTTATGATTAGTTAAAATTATGCATTGAGTAAAGGCAGTTCCTAAAATCACAGCCAAAATTCTTTCATCTCATTTTGCCTAGTTTCATAGGCAAAAAGCAAAACAAAATTTTAAAACTCGACATTACTGTATTTAGCATATATGATGTGATCATTAAATAGTAGAAAACACATTTCTTTAAAGTAATGTAAATGAAGTAGTTTCATTTGAGGGTCTAACACATATACATATGCAGTTTGGTTAACTACCCATCCTTTTTACTATAAATATTAGAAGAATGAGGTCAGACTATACAAATTGCCACAAATCTGGATGTCTGTAATGCACCATGGGTGGCATTATTGTGTTCACAGAGTTCTTCTCTATTTTCAGGCAAACAAGATGATTTTACTTATCTGTCTCCTTGAAGTTAGACTAGCTTTAGCTCATGAAATGTGTGCCCAAGTGATGTACATCACTTTCAGAAGAATGCATTTATTACCAATGTTTAATTGCCCAGCCTATTCTTCTCCTGCCAGGGTACTTGTTGAAGCATGTGCTGATGAGGAGGTGCCATAATGCCAAAGTAGCCTAGAAGGTGGACCAACACACGGAGGAATATGAGCCTCAAGGGACTTTATGTGAACAAGAATTAAATTTTGGTTAAGTCCATGACATTTGGAGGTTTTTGTGTGTGTGTATTTTGTATTTACTTATTTATTTGTTTTGAGACAGAGTCTTGCTGTGTTGCCCAGGCTGGGATGCAATGGCATGATCTTGGCTCACTGCAACCTCTGCCTCCCAGGTTCAAGTGATTCTCCTGCCTCAGCCTCCCTCCTGAGTAGCTGGGATTTCAGGCATGCACCACCACACCTGGCTAATTTTTGTATTTTTAGTAGAGACGGCGTTTCAACATGTTGCCCAGGCTGGTCTTGAACTCTTAACCTCAAGTGATCTGCCCTCCTCAGCCTCCCAAAGTGCTGGGATTACAGGTGTGAGCCACTGTGCCTGGCCTGGAGTTTTTTCTTTCTTTTTTTTTTTTTTAAACTGAAGCTCTGCTTAGCCCTTCTGATTAATATAATGATGCTGCTGCAGCTTTTTAATTCTGTTGCAAACTGAATGCCAAATTAGCCCTGTGGATCTAGCACACCAAAAATATACAACTGTTCCTTGTCATACTTTAAGGGCGTTGAATCTCCCTGTGAGATCCAGATTCCTCAGGGACTATGGCTAGTAGTTCTATATGTATGTGCTTCCATGTCCTGAATGAAGTAGTCCACTCTTGGGTATAAACCCTGAAGGTTTGAGAGAAAGATGTCTCTTAGTATAAATTTGCATGGAGAAGTTTCTTGTCTTTGAAGCAGATGGTAAATCTATACACCTGGAAGTCATGGTTACTTGAAAGCTATCCTTGAAAGGTATTGATACATAACAACTTATAGATCACTTGTAAGATTTATTTTCTGCCCTGAAAAATTCCTAGAAACCTGACTTTTAAGGTATAATGTGACTTATGTTGTCTTCTCTCCTCTCCTCTCCTCTCCTCTCCTCTCCTCTCCTCTCCTCTCCTCTCCTCTCTTCTCCTCTCCTTTTCTTTCTTCCCTTATTTATTTACTTTTATTTATTCTTAGAAACAGGGCCTTGTGCTGTCACCCAGGCTGGAGTACAATGGCACAATCATAGCTCACTATAACCTCAAACTCCTGGACTCAAGTCATCCTCACACTTTGGCCTCCTAAAGTGTTGGGATTAAAGGTGTGAGCCACCATGCCTGGGCTAACATGCTCTTCATTAATAGGAAAGTATGTTTAGGGAAATTATTTTGTTTCAATAAACAGCCTGTTTATAAAGTCTACAGTAGTGTACAGTAATGCCCTAGGCCTTCACATTTACTCACCACTTACTCACTGACTCACTCAGAGCAACTTCCAGTCCTGTAAGCTCCATTCATGGTAAGTGCCCAATACAGGTATACCCTTTCTTATCTTTTTATATGGTGTTTTTACTGTATCTTTTCTATGTTTAGATACACAAATACCATTGTGTTACAATTCCCTACCATATTCAGTACAATAACATACTGTACAGGTTTGTAGTGTAGGAGCAATGGACTATACCATACAGCCTAGGTGTATAGTGGGTTATACCATTTAGATTTGTGTAAGTACTCTCTATGATGTTCAGACAAGGACAAAATTGTTAACAATGCATTTGGAAAGATATATCCCTGTCCTTAAGTGATGCCAGACTGTATTTTGAATACTTTATTTTTAATAATTGAAACTTTGGATAATTTCTATCACAATGATAAGATATGGTTAAAATTACAGTTTTTGTTTTTACTTGATGTTTAATAATATATTTATAAGCTTTTATGTTTTACATACATTAAATATTTTTACTGGCTTTTTAAAATTAAAATAAAATACTGCATGAATATTGGCATTTTAGTATTCCATGAAATAAACAGTGAATTATCAGTAATATTTTCATTTTGCTCTAGAATGGAAATCACTAAATCAAAACAGTGAAAACATATGTTTAGTCGGGCCTCACAGTGTTACAAAAATATAAAGTCATTTTAAAGGAACCAAAATCTATTCAGAATGTGTTTTTTAGCCTTTCCATATCAGAGAGCTATATGAGATGTCCTTCTAAGCTGTCTCATTGTTCATAGTGTGCAAGTTGTGGTCTAGTGGAATCTCAAAATCACTAGGGTCAGAGTGGCACTGTGAATACCTGTATTAGTCTGTTCTCACACTGCTATGAAGAGGCACCTGAGCCAAGGTAATTTATAAAGAAAAGAGGTTTAATTGGCTCATGGTTCCATGGGCTATACAGGAAGCATGATGGCTTCTAGGGAGGCCTCAGGAAACTTTCAATCATGGTGGAAGACAAAGGGGAAGCAAGCATGTCTTACATAGCTGGAGCAGTAGGAAGAGAGAGAGAGAGGGAGGATGTGCTACACACTTTTAAACAATCAGATCTTGTGAGAACTCTATCATAAGAACAGCACTAGGAGGATGGTGATAAACCATTAGAAACCACCCCAATGATCCAGTCTCCTCCCACCAGATCCCAACTCCAGCCCTGGAGATTACAATTCAACATGAAATTTAGTGGGGACAGAGATCCAAACTATATCAGTATCTACTATCACTCATAGAAAAGCAGAGGATAACTAGTCTTCCGACTTCAATAATCAGCCTCTCCCTTTAGCACTTTTTTTTGTTTTAGACAGAGTCTCGCTCTGTCGCCCAGGCTGGAGTGCAGTGGGGCAATCTCGGCTGCAAGCTCTGCCCCCGGGTTCACGCCATTCTCCTGCCTCAGCCTCCCAAGTAGCTGGGACTACAGGTGCCCGCCACCATGCCCAGCTAATTTTTTGTATTTTTAGTAGAGATGGGGTTTCACGGTGTTAGCCAGGATGGTCTCGATCTCCTGACCTTGTGATCTGCCCGCCTCGGCCTCCCAAAGTGCTGGGATTACAGGTGTGAGCCGCCACGCTTGGCCCCTTTTGAACTTTTACAGTGAGAGTTTACATCTGGGATTTTCCCCTCCAAACACTGCGTGGAACCCATTCAAATCTGGTCTTAATTTTGGAGTAGGGCTGGCTTCACGGGCATATGACTTGTGGAGTCACATAGGACCTATACTCAGAAGGGCCCCTTGCTTGGTTTAATGCCATTTTTGCCACCTTGAAATTCTTTCTTCTTTTTTTTTTTTTTTTTAGAAGGAGTTTTGCTCTTGTCCCCCAGGCTGGAGTGCAGTGGCGCGATCTCGGCTCACTGCAACCTCCACTTCCTGGGTTCAAGCAATTCTCCTGCCTCAGCCTCCTGAGTAGTTGGGATTACAGGCTCACGCCACCATGCCCGTCTAATTTTTTTTTTTTTTTTTTTTTTTTTAGTAGAGACAGGGTTTCGCCATGTTGGCCAGGCTTGTCTCGAACTCCTAACCTCAGGTAATCTGCCCATCTCAGCCTCCCAAAGTGCTGGGATTACAGGTGTGAGCCACCGCGCCCAGCTGCCACCTTGAAATTCTTAGTAATTTCTTATTTTTTATTTTTGGAGACAGAGTCTCACTCTGTTGCCCAGGCTGGAGTGCAATGGCGCCATCTCGGCTTATTGCAGCCTCCGCCTCCCAGGTTCAAACGATTCTCCTGCCTCAGCCTCCCGAGTAGCTGGGACTATAGGCGCCCAACACCACACCCGGCTAAATTTTTTGTTGCCCAGGCTGGTCTTGAACTCCTGAGCTCAGGCAATCCGCCCACCTCAGCCTCCCAAAGTGCTGGGATTACAGGCGTCAGCCGCCGCACCCGGCCCTTAGTAATTTTTGAACAAGGAGCCCTGCATTTTTATTTTGGACTGAGCCCTCAAAATTCTGTAGCCAGTGTTGTTGCAGTGGTTTGCTTTAACAATATCAGGAAGAATGATATGTATGTCTAATGGATGGCTAATTTTTTAAAATGTGAGATTCGTGCTTATTCTACTTGATATATTTAGGCACTAAGACAAAATGTCCCTGGTCAGAGTTGAAGCTACGCCAGTATTTGAAGTGCTAAAATGTATTCCTTCTTCCCATTAACACCTCTCTTCTCCTTCCTGTCCATTAAGATCTTCATGCTGCTTCCTGCACTTCTCTCAGTCCCTCTCCCCGATGTCCCACCATTTGCCCACCATGAAAAATACAGTACACATGTATATTGTTCATTTACAGACAATGCTATCAATACATGCCCCTTTTCTTTTCCATTTCCTGCATTGTGCCATTGGAAAACAACCTCAGAAGCTATTTTGGTAATTCTTCTGAGGTCTTTTCGTCACGGTCTTCACCACCATGGAAACGGTGTGGGTTTTTGAGAAAGTTCTCAGAAGAGAGCACGCCTGCCTCAGGCTTCCCCCATCCTCACTAAAATGCCCTCTTTATTCTGTCTTACCAAAGATCCTCTCCCCGCCACGGATGAGAGGAAAGAAAGGAATGACAAAAAAGAGAAAGTATTACATTTTTTCATGCACTCATTCTTCAGACTCAACCCTTTAACCTGATACATTGATTCTACCTTTGAACATTTTCATGTAAACAAGTCCTTGCACTCATTTCAAAACCCTGACTCCTTGGCCATCCATGCCTTGTCATGTGTTCTTAGCCTTATGTTGATACACACATGAGCCTTGTTGATACACACGTGAGCCATGTGACACTATTTGGCTCCTTTATTATCCAATATCTTAATATTTTGTAGTAGAAAAAAACAACACAGAAACATGGCCATGCCATTGCTTTCTTCCTTCCTCTCTTCTTTCCTTCTTGCCTTCCCTCCCTTCCTCTCTTTCTCCCTTCCATTTCAAACTTCTCCTTTGGAAGCAAGTCTGAAGATTTTGTTTCCTGTTGAAACAGTGAAGAAAAAAAGAAAAAAAACACTTTCAGTTTGAAAGACATATTACGGGCTGTGTGTGCAACTATGAAGCTGCTATGTCAGCAAAAGCCCTTTGTTCATCACAGGAAGCAATCTGATCATAACAACTGCCTTTCAATATTCAATACTACTATTGTCCCTGAAGCTTATCAGATAGACAAACTAACAGAAATCCGCACTGGCAACAAAATATAAATGATATTTTCTGTAATTACTAAACTGTACTTCTCTCAAAGTGACTCTATTTAGTTTATTTTCTCTGTTTATTAAATTAGCGTGTATTGCTCACGCTATACAATATATAATTTTGGTGAAAGATTTGAAAGTGGAGATTGTAAACAGGTGACACTTTGATTTGTTGAATTGAAACTGCATTTGTGACTTGAAGCAACTGACAAGAAAGAGAGAGAAATGACTATTTAGATGTTTGTGGCTTCCTACACTGCTGCATTTCCAGTAAGAATAGTATGTAGGCAGTAACTATAATATATCTGTGATGTCAGCTTCATCTGCAGAGTCAGCATTGTTTTATTCCCCCAAAAAAGTTTTTTTGAAACCACAAATCATGTCGATGCCTTTTTGTTTTTAATTTGAGGGACTTTTATCCTTTCTATGTCATCTCCTGCTCCCCTACTTCACATTAGACAATTATTTTCTGCTTAGGGATTATACTAAAGCACCAGAAAGACAATCCATCACCTCTTGGGTTAAGAATAATGACTTAATCTCTTGTGGAAAAAAACCTGTCTCCGGCATTCTTTGTGGGTAATAACCTTCTTATTGGAATTCCTCAACCCTTCCCACATTCCCCATTCTCTCCCTCCACATGAGCAACACTATATTGGACAAAGAGACAAACCACTGTTTCTCCTTCTTTACTTTTCTTCAGTCTTAGTTTAAATGACATTTCTACTGAAGGGATACAGAATATACCCAGTATGCAGAGTCATTAAACTTCCTCACTGCTAGTTACAGTAAGGTTTTGTTGTTGGTATTTTTGTTTGTTTGTTTGTTTTTAGTGGAATGACTTTTTCTTCCAGTGTTTTCTGTTCTTTCCCTTCTTCACTTAGTGACTCACTGTGTCTCTTCAGATCCCATCTTGAAACATTCCCGTTCCTGTTTTCTTTGGACCCAGCTTGACTCCCACAGTCTAATTCCCTTTACACTCCCCTTCATGTACTTGCCAAGGTTGCAAATGTGCTTAATTGTATCTTTTCTGCATTCAAATTTTAGTTCTTCTCTTTTTTGTGTTTAAAACATTCAAGTTTTTCTTAGAATAGATTACCCAGTCTGTTCCATTCTACTTTTTCTCTTAGGTTAGAAATAAAGATAAACAGAATAAAGGACAGTAGATTTTTATGACACAGAGCTAAATGGTTTAGGGCTTACATTTTCCTTAGAGTCCTGTGAGTTAGGTGTCTCTTCAGCCATCGTGTAGAGTCTCAGGGCATGTGTCACTCTGGTGTATGGGAAGTTTGTTCCCAACAAGCCAGCGAGGATTTTTAGACATCATATACTACAGGGAGAGGAAGAAGATTCCCAGAGGAAGCTGCAAGACATGGATACAAGAATGGAAGAAGAAAACAACTAGCTGAGAAATTAGTTTGATGAGGTCATAGTTTTGAACAGATGTAAAATTGCTAGTTTGGTCTCTGTTATTCCTATAGCTCAATTCCTGGTGTACTCTTCTCAATGCACCTACTTCTTTGGGAATCCATCTAGGTCCCCCCACCTGGACAGATCAAGTATCTAGTGTGAAATATTGCACTACATCCCTTTAACTTCCTTGGCTTTGCGATTTCACAGATTGAAGCACCAGTAATAAATTTGCCTTTCACTGGTTCCCTCTATACGTGAACGCTTCTTTGCCCTCTGAGGCTCTGATGACCAGCTGCATGATGAGGCAGTGTGCTCAAGGTGCCCCCCAGCATGATGGTATTTGGGTTCTTAGGCTGGATCTGGGGCTGATGCCAGCGATACGCACTAGCTGCCCTTTCATGCTGGTGACAGGCAATGCTAGGTTGTGAAGTGTCCCTTAAGACAGAGATTGCATGAAAACAAGATGGAAAACACCAGCGATATTGCTATGTTTCAGTCTCAAAAGCAAAGCAAGCAGTGTCTGTAGTGTTCCCTTGAAAGTTTTCTCTAAGACTTTGGCTAGCATACTGGGAATTTTGTTTTGTCATACATGCATCTGAGAAATGTTGTGAGCTGGAACCTGAGCTAGGGTATGGTTGACAGGTCAGTGAACTCTGTAATATCATAGGGAGTTTCTTTTTTTTTAGAGAGAGTCTCACGTTGCCCAGGCTAGAGTGCAGTGGCTATTCACAGGTGCGATCATGGATCACTTGAGGCCAAGAGTTCAAGGCTGTAGTGTGCACAGCCTTGAATCCTTGGCCTCAAGTGATCCCCGTCCCAGCCTCCTGAGTAGCTGAGACTACAGGTACACACCACTGTGTCCAGCTAGGGAGTTGAAACCTTCATGTTACAGGTAAAGAAACTTGGGGCTAAAGGAGGTTGAAAGACTTATTAAACATTACACAACTTGTTAGAGGCAGAGCCAGAGCTAAAACTCTGGTCTAGACTCGTGGCCTAGTATTCTTTGCATTATAACACACACTGCCCTACAGTGCTTGTGCTTGCATCTGCTGGCTGGCCCAGGGTGCCAACAGACAAAGGCCTATGACGTGACAGGCCTTTTTAATGTAATTGGGCTTCGTAATGTTATTTTTCTGGGCATTATGGATAACACTTCTATCTCTCAATATTCTCAATAACAATACAATGCATACTCATTATGGAGAATAGAACATTTGGAAACATAGAAGAAAATAACAATATTTTATAACTTGATTATCCAGATAGGATCACTATCAATATTTTATTTCTTCCTACTTTTCCCCCACCTGTGTGTGTGTGTGTGTGTGTGTGTGTGTGTGTGTGTGTGCCGGTGTATTCATATGCATTTACAAAATTGGGATTATGTATTTTGTATCAGCTGGGCTTCTTTCTTTAGTGCAAATAGCAGAAACTGACCCAGTTACAAACTTAAGGAAGGAAAGGAATTTCTTGGCGGTCCACAGAATAAAAAAACATCCAGGCTTTGGAAGAATAGGACCCAGGAAGCTTCAGGGAGCTGTGTAGCAGAAACTCAGAGCTGTTTTTTCTCAGAATAGAGAATAATTACTGGGTAGGCCAAAATAGCACTGTAGATAGATGTCCCAGCTTTGAAATTCACAATCATATCTTGGATGAGTATAGAGTTTCTTTAAATTTCTCTGTAACTGAATTTATTTTGTCACTAGTTCAGTGCAACTCTGTCTGTCTCTTCGAGGTTATTATCACATTTGAAGTTCAGCCTCCCTCTCGGGGCTGTTTTTCCTTCTCAAGATTTTTCCTTTCCACCCCTTCTTCTCCCCTCCCTGGCTTTAGTGTGGGGCCTCCCAATTCTCTGCTATGTCCCCACCGCCCCTCGCTCCCCGCTTTCCCTGTAAGCCAACTGTCTCATTGTTCCCAGATCTCTCCCATGCCCTTTTCAAGAATTCAAGAATCCACCATGGGGATTGTAGGGGCTGATAGGGTAGGAGCCTCTCTCAGCCCCCACCCCACCCCAGTCCTGACTTGGTGCCATTCATACTCTTTGCAGCCACACTGCGTTTTCAGTGGGCATTCTGAAAGTGACTCCTCCCTGATTTCATGTAGGAAATCTAACAAAAGTACCTCTGCTTTTGTTGTTCAAGATAGGGTCTTGCCAGGTTGCCCAGGCTGGTCTCAAACTTCTGGGCTCAAGTGATCCTCCCACCTCGGCCTCCCAAAGTGCTAGGATTTCAGGAGTGAGCCACCACGCCCACCCCAAAGTACCTTCTTTTCTCATGTCAAGAAACCTATTTGGAAAGAGGCCAGTCCCCTCAGGGACTTTTCCTACATCTGACTTCCTTCTCTTTTTTCCCTCTTTCTCCATGCTCTTCCCTGCCGCCCAGGAAGGGAATTATTCTTCTTCCTTGCTATCAGGCAGGAATATATTAAGTACTGCATTATTTTTATTCTGCGATTAACTTTTGTAATCTCTGTGCTCTAGTCTTCTAGATTCTGCATCAGTTTTCCAATCATGTTGGTTTTTATTAATTCAAAAGAAAATCCTTCTCTTTCAATGGCCCAGTTTTTTTGTTTGTTTGTTTGTTTGAGACAGGGTCTCACTCTGTTGTCTAGGCTGGAATGCGGTGATGTGATCCTGGCTACTGCAACCTCCGCCTCCTGGGCTCAAGCGATCCTCCCACCTCAGCCACCTGAGTAGTTGGGACCATAGGTGTGCGACACCATGCCCGGCTAATTTGTTGTATTTTTCGTACAGACAGGGTTTCGCTATGTTGCCCAGGCTGGTCTCACACCTGAGCTCAAGGGATCTGCCCAGCTTGGCCTTCCAAAGTGCTAGGATTATAGGTGTGAGCTAACACACTATGCATGGCCCAGTTCTTACATATCAAAGGTGCTTTGCTTCAGGGTGATAAGCCTGCTATGAGTTAAAACACATTTAAGCATGCAATGGATTTCTTCTCTCCTGAAGACAATGGCTCTGATTGACCCAATGGATGGATTCAGTATTAATCTAATTGTTACAGGGCAACAGAAATAATTTGTGGAAAGGAAAAAACCCTTTAGTTAAAATTTTCCAATGACAGCTCCACATTCAATTTGATACCCTGTGTTTTCTACTATCAAGAGAATTTTTTAATCCAGGGCTGCATCAGATTTGCTTGGTCATTCTACAACTCATTTAACCTTCCTCCTATGATTGAATATTTAGAACATTTTGAGATTTTGTTATTATAATTAAGATTGTAGCTAACATCCTTGGACACAAATTTCTATATGCCTCTTATTCTATTTGACAAGCATTTTAGTGGGACAATTATTGGATCAGAAAGTTAAAATTTGAAAATATTCTTCATATATGTTGCAAAATGGTTCCCAAAAAGCTTGTTCTCACATGTGCCCCAACCAACAGTATAGGAGGGCTTGAGACTTGTTACATCCTTGCTGACATTGAATAATGATTTAATCTTAGCCTCTTGCAGCCCTCATTAGTTTATAGGAACAGAAAGGGCATATATTAAAAACTACTAACTTCAATATTGCCCTTTTCCCCTCTTGCTAGCTGATGTAAGACCTCTAATGCTTTTGAAAATTCTCACTAATCCCTGCGACCAAGGGTTTCTGAAAGCACCAGGGCTTTCATGCTTGTGCTTACACTCCAACCTCCCTCTGATTGGCTTTGCCTCATCTAGTAGCTGAGGTTTGGAGCTTCAGAGGGTTTTGTGCAAAGTGTAGGACGATGTCTTTTCCCCCAGTGTGTCACTCTAATAGACCCAAAGCTGTGCTAGTATGTTCCAGTGCTTTAAAGATGTTGATGAAATTGCTCTTTCAGATTTTTTTCTTTATCTTTTTTTTCTGGATGCCCTCTCTTCCTTCCTCTGTAGGAGTTCAGTGAGGGAACTGGGCTAGAATACAAATCTGAATGACAGATCCTGTTTTCCTGGGCTAAGCTCATTATTTCTAATTTCTTCCTTAGAATATGTTCTTTTCCAAGAGGCTCTTCAGTTTGCATACAAATGCAAGCCCACCTCATAACCACAACACTGATGGGGATTGATTTTCACTTAGACTCAAGCTGATGTGCCTATTACAGCATTTTTTTAAAAAGATTTTTAATTTCATAAGTGAAAATAATATCTTGTAGGTTTTTAAATTTGCATTCCTTTACTATTAAGGAGGCCAGGCATTTTTCTGTATATTTATTTCTAATTTCTGTTTCTTTCTTATGAATTGTCTGGTTAAGCCCTTTCTCATTATCTCAAGATGTTTTAGTATGAGATTTAAGAATATTAAATATATAAGCCCTTGAGCTATCATATTAGTTAGAAGTAGTTCCCCTTTTTTGGTCTTTTCATTTTTATTACTATATGTAAAAGTTTAACATCCTATGGAGTACCTTGTTCATGGATAGGAACCGTGAATATTTTAAAGACAGCTCTACTCTCCAACTGGTTTATAGATGCAATGCAATTCTAATCGAAGTCTAAAAAGGTTCTATGTAAAATCTTACAAGTTTACTCTAAAATTTATATGGAAGAGGAAAAGGCTAAAAGCATCCAAAATACACTTAACGAAAAAGAGCAAAACAGGGAGATTTGTCTCCCAGAAATTAAGATTTATTGGGCCGGGCACAGTGGCTCAGGGCCAGGTGCGGTGGCTTATACCTGTAATCCCAGCACTTTGGGAGGCCAAGGTGGGCGGATCACCTGAGGTCAGGAGTTCAAGACCAGCCTGACCAACATGGAGAAACTCCATCTCTACTAAAAACACAAAATTAGCTAGGCATGGTGGTGCATGCCTGTAATCCCAGCTACTCAAGAGGCTGAGGCAGGAGAATCACTCGAACCTGAGAGGCAGAGTTTGCGGTGAGCCGAGATTGTGACACTGCACTCCAACCTGGGCAACAAGAGTGAAACTCTGTCTAAAAAAAAAAAAAAAGATTTATTATAAGACTATAGTAATTAACACAATGTGGGATTTGTGTTGGGATAAAATACTCAGGTGGGAAAGGAGTGACTATTCAGTAAATGGTGCTGGGTTAATTGATTACCCATATGCAAAAAAAGAGGAATTATCTTACTACACCAATCCATACATGAACATAGATTCTGTGTGAATTAAAGACTAAACTATGAAAGATAAAACTTTGGAACTTTTAGAACACAGGACACTATCTTTATGAATGAGGGGTGGGAAAAGATTTATAAAGCAAGGCTCAGAAAGCACAAACCATAAAAAAAAATTAATAAATTCAACCATATTAAAATTAATAATGGCCATTTATCAAAAGATATTATAAAATCGTGCCCAGATAAGCCACAAAGTAGGAGATGACATTTTTCACACATGCAACCTAGAAAGGATTGGTTGGCAAAATAGGTAATCTCAAAAAGCAATATGATACAAACACAAACAACCTGACAGAATAATAGGCAAGAGATAGAACCATAAATATTTCTCAGGGAGGTACCTTGAGACTTGAATCCCTATAAACTGGCTTCTCTGTCCTTTTGACATGCCACAATCAGATTTATCATGCTCATTTTGCAAACTTTCTGCCCCAGCTCTTGAATCAGCCATTTCTCCAAGGAACCCTGGTTCCTTTGGGGAAGAATGGTATTTAGAAACCATGATTTGCATGCTGGGTGTAATTATTACTATTGGGATATCACCGTTCTTTCTCTGTGAATAGAGCTAGGGGATATTTGCATACATACACTTACATCTATGTTTATTTCCCTTTATATAAATAACACTGAAAATCACTGCATTTGCACTGATGCCTATGGTTGCAATCTATCACCCTGAAGTTCAGTCTCATCTTATTCCTGGGTCTCATTATCGTTAGTACTTTTACTTATTTGATCAGTTCTCTCATATACACCACTCTGCCTTTGCCACCATCATCACCTCTCACAACAAAGACTTCTTTATCTCACTTGGGCTCCAACATCCCCTGCAGGGCTACTATTGCTGGACGCCATTGTGTGGATTCCCTCTTCATCCTACTGAGGCTCTGACAACCTGAGTCAGTACACTCCTGCCTGCATACCCTCCTCACCCTGCCCAGCTTCCAACATCTATGCTAGGCCTTCTCCTATGCAGATGCTCATCTCACCCTCATCTTACCACCATGGCTTTCCCTATCCTGCTGCAAATGCCTATCCTACTTGCCTCTGCTGAAAGGCTTTATAACCAAGTTCTTGTGGAAAAGAAGGAAACAGAAAGAAGAAAGGCAAGAGCTACCTCTAGATCTTTATGGCTTCATTTTTACTATTATCTTTTTAATCTATGGGGATGTGGTATGATTTAAAGATAATTTTACTTATATCAAATCATCATTTACTAAATCTTTATATTTCCATGTAAATAGCTTTTTGATTAGTATAATGCACAATGTTGAAAAAATGACTATTTTTATTTTTGAAGATAGTAGTAGAAAGACAACTTGAGGAAAAAGAAAGCAAATTGTTTGAGACTATATATCTACAACTAAAGGAAGAAAAATAAAGCAGAATTTTCCAAAGACCAAATTTTTCTTGTAAGAAGACAGCAATATAATGTCCCATTTGGAAAGTTTTAAAATTAAATAGTGAAAGCTATTCATTAAAATGTGAAGCCTCAGGATGAATAAATGTAATCGTGTCTGGGTTCTGTGACTGAATACATTAGTTGCATGTGGAGGATTGTTCTCTTATACACATCTGTTTTCATCTAGAAAAATAAACAAAAAAGCCCTTTCTTACCCTTGGCTCCACTTCTTTGAATTATGTCAAGTAAAATTAAACATTGAAAAGCAAAAGTGTCCAAAGAAAGCATGAATTTATATGAGCATATTTACTGTTACAAGTATTATGTAAGAAACTGCCTGCTGAGTGTTCAAGAGGTTTTTTGGTGTAGACTATGCTTTTCTATGCAACACAAAATTATTTATTAGATAGTTGTTGCCTTGAGCCAGGCTATCTCCCCATTTTTCCTACATCAGTTGAGTAGAAAACCTCATAGTTGTCAATCTCTGGGGACAAGGGGAAATAAAATGTCTATTACATTTCTTCCTTATTGCATTACTATAGACTCACTATGAACTTCTTCTGGGTTACATCTTATGATTCTCTTGAGTCTACTTTATTCCCTAAGAGCACAGTGGCCATAGAATTGATAGGAATCTTCTGGGATTATCTATCATATTTGATAAAATGTTTTGACGTGTCTTGTACCAGATTATAATAGACAAGCAAAACATTTTGAAATTTCAGCCCTGGGAATTTGGTAGATCAAATTCTTTTGGCTCAGCTTGTTTTTCATTTTTCCCCTCGAGGATTGTTTTACTAACAGAGTAAATTAAAGAGTATTTGGAGACATAGATATCTCATAGCATAAAAAGTACACTGGGCTGTGAGTCTATATATAAAGGAAGAAAAAACAAAACAAAAAAAAGTACACTCATTTAAATGTAGTCTTGGGCAGGGTGTGGTGTTTATGCCTGTAATCCCAGCACTTGGGGAGGATGGGGCAGCATAGCAAGACACTGTTTCTAAAAAAAAAAAAAAATTAGCAAGATGATTACTTGAGCCCAAGAGTTCAGGGCTGCAGTGAGCTACAATAGCGACACCGCACTCCAGCTGGGATGACAGATATTTTTTGTCTCAAAAAATATATGTATTCTTGGAATAATTAAGTATATTGTTAATGTGATATAAGACAGTTAACGTAGGCTGTATCTGCATGTGATGCTTGGGTTGCCCATTTTGAATGAATTATTAAAACTGTTCAGGCACTAATTAGCTTGTATTATTTTCTGTGAATTTTCTAATTTTGTAAACTCTTTCTGGAACTTTCTGGCTTTGGTAGGAAAGTCTCAGGTGATCACTTCTCAGAAACAAATTTCAAGGGGCCATTTCCATTCTCTTACCAACAAAACTCAAAATGGAAACAAGGACCTGAAAATCAGGATACGAAAACAGTATTAAGCCATGTATATAGATGGACATGAATCTGTGGCATTGGTTTTGTAAGTCCCAGGGTAGAAAAGTGACCTCTTCCATGAGCAGGGTCAGACATTTTATCCTTTGCTTCTAAAGATGACTGGAGAAGGTATGAACTGATCTTTTAAAAATCAGCTTTTTATTTATTTATTTTCTTCTTGTTGTTTTTGTTTTTGTTTTTGAGACAGAGTCTCGCTTTGCCACCCAGGCTGGAGTGCATTGGCACAATCTCGGCTCACTGCAACCTCTGCCTCCTGGGTTCAAGCAATTCTCCTGTCTCAGCCTCCTGAGTAGCTGGGATTACAGGTATGTGCCACTATGTTCGGCTAATTTTTGTATTTTTAGTAGAGATGGGTTTTCACCATGTTGGCCAGGCTGGTCTGGAACTCCTGACCTCAGGTAATAGGCCTGCCTCAGTCTCCCAAGGTGCTGGGATTACAGGTATGAGTAGTGACTCATGGCCTGATTTTTGAATAATTTTAGATTTACAGAAAGGTAGTAATGATAGGACATAGTTTCCGTATACCACTCACTCCACTTTTCTTAATGATAATATCTCACAATACCATTGTGCATTTGTTAAAACTAAAAGGCAACATTGGTACATCACTATTAATTAAACTTCAGACTTCTTTCAGACTTCACTCATTTTTCTCTAATGTTTCTTTTCTCTTCCAAAATCCAACCTGTGATAACACATTCCATCTAGTTGTTACGTAACAGCTTGCGTGAAATGTTGGGAACTTAGGCAAACAGAAGAAAAATATTAAAAAATAAATTTATACTTAAAGAAATTCTGTGGTTAATTTTATAACTAAGTCTTTTCCGTATTGGTGTTATGATGATTCCTGAAAATGTCTAAGTGACATACTAGTTATATTTCAAAAAATGTGGCATGCATAGTCAAAGACACTGCAAAGAGTATAAAGACATATAAGACAGGGCCTCTGCCTTTTAGAGAGGTAAATAATATAACGAAACATTATGTGGTGGGGAAGACAAGTATTAATGAAGAGCCTTGAGGGCTGTGAGGGAAATAAATTTAGTGGTTATGGCAACAGGATCCCTGGGGAGGTAGAAGAGGGCTGTGTCTTTAGAGGCACCAAGGGCTCATGATTCTAGGAGAGTAATGGTGCTTCTGTGAGATAAGCAGGAAAATGGGGACATTGGAGGGGATTGGTTCCTCTCTTGTGAGAGAAACATGCTCACAGTTCAGGAAGCAAATAAGGTTGAGTCCATGGGGCATGAAGTCCACGGAGGTGGGAAGTCCAACAGTGGGATAGTGAGTAGGAAGCAATTTTTTTTTTTTTTTTTTTTTTTTTTTGAAACGGAGTCTCGCTCTGTCACCCAGGCTGGAGTGCAGTGGCGCAGTCTCGGCTCACTGTAAGCTCCGCCTCCCAGGTTCACGCCATTCTCCTGCCTCAGCCTCTCCGAGTAGCTGGGACTACAGGCGCCCGCCACTGTGCCCGGCTAATTTTTTGTATTTTTAGTAGAGACGGGGTTTCACCGTGGTCTCGATCTCCTGACCTCGTGATCCGCCCGTCCTCGGCCTCCCAAAGTGCTGGGATTACAAGCGTGAGCCACCGTGCCCGGCCAGCAAGCAATATTTTAATGAAATATGTTTGTTCAGTAACTGTTGGCTCCAAACCACTAATACACTTGATTTTAAGGTAATACCATTCAGTGTCAGGCCACAAAGTGGTACACACCTGTGGTCCCAGATACTTGGAAGACTAAGGTTAGAGGATCACTTGATCCTGGGAGGTCAAGACTAGTGAGAAAGACCAAAGGTACTTACAGAGCAAATATTGTCTTAGGATATCATAGTAGGGGAGATATTTAGCCCACTAGTTAGGAATCTCAAAAGGATGGGTGCTGATGGAGATCTCCATTTTGGTTTTTTACTGAACCCTCAGTACTGTACTTTTTTGAACAATTCATTTAAAATTTTTATTTCTTTATTTTATTATGGTATATACATAACAAAATTTACCATTTTAATCTTTTTAAGTGCACAATTCATTGGCACTTAGTACATTCACATTGTTGTGTAATTATCACTGCTATCCATCTCCAGAACTTTTTCTTCATCCCATACTGAAACTCTGTACCCATTAAACAATAACTCCTCATTTCTCCCCTCTTTTACCCCTAGTAACCAGTGTTTTACTTTCTCTCTCTATGTATCTGGTTACTCTAGGCACATTGTGTAAATGAAATCATACCGTATCTTTCCTTTTGTGTATGACCTATTTCACTTAGCATAATGTCTTTAACGTTCATCTATATTGTGATGCACTATTTATATTCCTTAAAGTAGTCACAGTCAAATTATGCTGAATTTTTTTTTTCCTGAGGCAGTTCATAGGCTAGGACAAATAGCAGGACACACAAAACACAAATTGGAGGGGAAGAGTATGCAAAGTCATTAGTAGAGGTAGGATACTGAGGTAGCCAACACAAAGGCCCCAATCCCTTAGCTGTTAGAGGTAGAGCTGGAGATTGTGGACCAGGCAAGGAAGGACCAAGCCACAAGGCAGAGGCCACTGGTGTGAGGCTGGGATACTGGACTGGGATGGAGATGTCAGGCAGGAAGAACCTGGTAAACCTGTGGGCCCAACAGTAGTAGTGCTTATGGAGGTTATTGCAGATTCAGAAAAATGGAGGGAAAGACTCTCCAGTGAGTGACTCAGATACCTAGGAGGGAGAGGCCACTTGGCTCAGGTGCCAAGGAGGGAAAAGATAAGAGTTCGGTGGATCCAAGAAAGTTTTGGAGGAAAAGGTGGTATATAAATGAGTAGCATTTGGATAGGAAGAGAGGACTGGAACAATGATTTACTCCAGAGGAGGTGGCATTAGGACCGATAGCTGGAAACCACAACATGCTTTTGGACCTAAGTAGACCAGTTTGGTTGGGGCTTTATGGAATGCAGAAGGAGATAGGGGTAGGAGCCAGTTATTGACAAATAAGTTATTCAGATTATTTGGAAAGCAACAGACATCAGTAGAAAATGTTTATCTTTTCCTTTGCCTCAACTGTCATTAAGCTTGATTAGAATAGTTAGCACTTCTTGCCTTATAGTAGCTTGGGAAATGTCTCCATCTCCTAGGAGAATATAAACTACTTGAAGGTAGCACCGTTTTAAAGGTAGTGTCCCTTGTAGTGTGAAGCACAAGGTCTTAAGTTCTTTATTCCTCATTAAATATTCTTTGAATTGAATGGTAATTAGATTAAGAGATTTTGATGGGAGCTTCTTTGCCCTGGAGCTTTTCAAATTTTTTATATATATATGTAATTAAAAAAATTTAGAGACAGAGGTCTCACTATGTTGTCCAGGCTGTCTTTGAACTCCTGGTCTCAAGCAGTCCTTCTACCTCAGCTCCCTGAGTAGCTGGGATTACAGGTGCAAACCACTGTGCCCAGTGCCTGCCCTGGAGCTTCTTGTCTAAGACAGTGGGACCCAGTTTGGAGATGAGTGGCTCCTCTCACCATTTCCTACTGGTAAGTGGGCTCTTTGGCTGAGGCTCCCTGGCCTAATGTCTAGCCTTCTTCTCTTGCCATGCAGCTCTACCCTCCCCCAATCCTGGATGCTTTGTGTCAGGAGAAACCATGGCTTGCCATCTGTGATGACTCCAAATCCTGTCCCCATTTCACATTGGAGATGCTTCCCCTGGTGGTAACTTCCACCATCCCTTTCTACACTACGTCTGCCAGAGGATTAGATTAATCCCCTCCAATCTACCTCAAGTTTAAAAGCTGTTTAGTTACTGCCCTCTTGGTGAGGGAATCAGGGAGTTCACCCTTCAGAAGCCAGTGCTTCCTCTTTCCTGCAGTGGGGCGAGGAAGAGATTCTTTATTCTTCATTGACAAGTTTATAGCAATAATAGTAGTATCAACAACAATAGCAAAATAACCCATAACAATGACCACCACCACCTCAAAACAACTCCAAGGCATCACCTTTTTCCTCACTAATTCATCTGACTGTAGACCATGTACCCTCATTGAGGGGATGTGAATGTATCCTCAGCGTGAGGGACCTTAAACATGATTGTAATGTAATAGGCTCAGATAGAATCAATTACTTTATGACTTGCTTAGGCAAAGACTGATTAACCTTAGGGTTTGATAAACAGAGTGGAATCTGGAGGAAAAGTAGCCAGCGAAGGAGAATTTTTTGGTAAATCCCCAGTGCTCTTCAATTTAAATGGTCTGGTCATGTTGACAGGTATTGTTATGATGAAAAGGGATGTGCCAAGTGATAATTAGCTTGGTGGCCATGGAGATCATCCAGCTCCCCACTTTTGTTGTGATTTCTTCTGTGCTGGTCAGTTCCAGATTCTGCATGGTCCAGATCTCATCATGGTGGCTAGGCAGCCCTGAGAGGTCCTACTGAAGTGGCCAGTCAGCCTCTCTAAGTAGTCTTCTCGTCTCATTTACACCCAAGTTCAAAAAAGACATTTCTGTTTATATGAAGATGACCACAGGAAAAAGATGCATTTTCTTTTGGTAGATGCTTTGATCTGAATGTTTGTATCTCCCCCAAATTCATTATTTGAAACCCAGTCACCAATGTAGTGGAGTTGGGAGGTTGGGAGTTTAAGAGGTGATTAGTTCATAAGGGCAGAGCCTTCAGGAATGGGATTAGTGTCCTTATAAACAGAGGCCCCAGAGAGCTTTCACCATGTGAGGATGTAGCAAGAAGGTATTTTTCGTGAATCAAGAAATGGGCCCTCACGAGACACCAAATCTGCCAGTGCCTTGATCTTGGACTCTCCAGCCTCCAGATCTGTGAGAAATAAATTTGTTGTTTTTAAGCCACCCAGTTTATGGTAAATTGTTATAGCAGCCTGAACAGACTAGGACAGTAGACTCTTGTTTTCCCACTGTGTGCTGTGGTACATATTGGTGACGTGGGTAATTGCTTTACCTATGAAATGGAAATGTTTCACTCATCCATTCATTCATGCAATAGATATTTATTGAAAGTCTGCTATGTGCTAGGCACTATTCTAAGTGTTGGAACTACAAAAATGAATCAGATAGGCATGGTTTCTGTCCATGGGCTTATATATTAACCCAAATCAGAAAATCCTGACCTTTCATTTAAATCTTTCTCTTTTATTGAGTTCTCACCTAAGGTTCTTAAATGTCAGGCTGCTTGTATTTGAATCTATTGTAGATTGCCTGGACATAGCCCTGAAGATTCTGATCAAGTGGATCTCGGATAGAGCCAGGAAGTCTGTACTTAAAAAAAAAAAAGGAAAAACAAAACCAAAAGCCTCTTGAGTAGACTAATATGCAGCTAGGTTTGAGAGCCAATATTAAAAAAAAAATTCTAATTATTTAAAACTAAACTTGTGGATGTGTCTGGATCATATATGGATGATGGGAATTAAGCACATAAACAAACATTATAGGTTGTCAAGTAGGAATTTTCATTATGCCATGTAACTACTGCTAAGACCCAAACTGAGGACAAAAGATACAATGTGTTCCATATTCTAAATTTATAGAGTCATCAGAAATTAGAATCAGCCATCCTTCTGCAGGGCTTTCTGAGATGCCCCCAGTTAGGGAACTGGCCCAACCACCCATCGCTGTTCCCGTCTCCCAGGGGAAGTTGGGAGACAGAAAGCCAACCTCTTGGGGAGTATGTGTACAGACTCTATTCATTCTCTCAAGTCAAGTATATGAGAGAGGGGAGCTCGAGCAAATAACTTGAAAAGAAGCAAATAACTTGAAAAGAAAAATAAACAGACATTTTGTTCCCTGGCTGTATGACCTTCTGAAGTAGTAGACTTGCTGATGTGCTTTATTTGCTACTGAAATGTAAGAAAACAGAATGCAGTGGAGATGGCATGAGTGGGGCCTTTCTAGGTGGAGGTGGGGGCCAGTGACGATGGCCTCCTCCTTCAGAATAGGGGTAAAGTCCTCACATGCCTGCAGACTTGAGAGTTGGTGCAGAGAATATGAGATTGGAAACCACAAATGTCCCAGGACTGATGCAGTGTGGGGGGCAATGAGGGGCTCACCTGTGGAGAATGCCACCAAGCCTGCATCTGCCAAAGAAGGCAAACAGATCTTTCATCTAAGGGAAACCTTAGAGCCACCTCTGGTCCTCATCGAGCCCAGAGACAATAGGCTAAACTAGTGGTTACCATCAACTGCGGAGAGCATAGCAACAGTTGTATGCAGAGATGCTCATGCTTCCTTTTTGTTTTCTCCTTTCTCCCTTCCCCAATCCCAAAGGAGCTCACACCCAGAAGAAGGAAGAGGTTGGTGATGGTGACAGAGAGTTAGAACTCTTCCCTTCACCCAACCCCACTTCCCCCACCCCACCAAATTCCTCAGAACTTTCAGTCTAAAACTGAAGGTCTAACCTCTTCTGGTAATGGGACATGTGGAGTTATGATTGAATATAAAATCGAAGTGTTTAAATGAATAGGACTGAGTCTGAAATATCTGAATGAGAGTGTTCTAATAACCAAATTTGACTGAAAAGCACAAAATTAGGCAAGATATATTTGGGGGGTTACTATTCACCAGGAAACTTTGGAGCATTTACTGGAAAAATAAAACCACTGTGTGTCTAAGTTGGGTGTGGTGGTGCATGCCTCTAGGCCCAGCTACTTGGGAGGCTGAAGCACAAGGATCACCTGAGGCCAGGAGTTTGAGGTTTCAGTGTGCTATGATCACTCCTGTTGAATAGCTGTAACACTTGAGCCTGGGCAACATAGTGAGACCAATAAACAAACAAAGAACCCCCTCAAAGTATTGTATGTTCATAATGAGTTGAGATGCCTTAGTAGACTTAAAATATTTTATTTAAAGGTTTAAAAATAATTATATGTGCCATATCACAGAATTAAAAATATATAGAAGGATAAAAGTAAGGCCGGGCGCGGTGGCTCATGCTTGTAATCCCAGCACTTTGGGAGGCTGAGGCGGGCGAATCATGAGGTCAGGAGATTGAGACCACAGTGTAAACCCCGTCTCTACTAAAAATACAAAAAATTAGCCGGGTGTGGTGGCGGGCGCCTGTAGTCCCAGCTACTCGGAGAGATTGAGGCAGGAGAATGGCGTGAACCCGGGAGGCAGAGCTTGCAGTGAGCCGAGATTGCGCCACTGCACTCCAGCCTGGGCGACAGCGGGACTCCATCTCAAAAAAAAAAAAAAAAAAAAAAGTAAAAGATAAGTTTTCTTTTCCGGTCCTCTCCTTCAACCATGCAATTTTTATTTTTATTTTTTTTCTGAAAATATCACAGAATTGCTTTATATTAAAGCTTCCAGTAGTCATCTAGTTCTATATTGGTTCCATAGCATTGATGAACATATGCAAGAAATATATGGGTTAGATATATTTCCACATTCTATGGTTATATTTCTTTTCCAAAGTTTCCTTTTCTCTCTGTGTGTTTTTTAAATAGTATCAACTTTTATTTTATTATAGATTCAGAGGGCACATGCACAGTTTTGTTACATGAGCATATTGTGTGGCTCTAAGGTTTGGGATACGAATGATCCCATCACCGAGGTAGTGAGCATAATACCTAATAGGTAGTATTTCAGTCCTTGTCCTCTCCCTCACTCCCCCTTCTAATAGACCCCAGAGTCTATTGTTTCCATCTTTATGTCCTTGTGTACCAGAGGTTTAGCACCCATGTATAAGTGAAAACATATGGTATTTGATTTCCTGTTCCTGTGTTAATTCACTTAGGATAATGGCCTCCAGCTGCATCCATGTTGCTACAAAGGACATGATTTCATTCTTTTTTATGCTGCATAGTATTTCATGGTGTATGTGTATATTTTCTTTATCCAGTCCACCGTTGATGGTCACCTAGGTTAATTCCATGTCTTTGTTATTGTGAATAGTGCTGTGATGAACACACAAGTGCATGTGTCTTTTTGGTAGAATGATTTATTTTCTTTTGGCTATATACCCAGTAATGGGATTGCCAGGTCAAATAGTAGTTCTGTTTTAAGTTCCTTGAGAAATCTCCAAACTGCTTTCCACAGTGGATGAACTAATTTGCATTCCCACCAACAGTGTATAAGCATTCCCTTTTCTCCACAGCCTCACCATCTGTTGTTTTTTTACTTTTTAATAATTGGCATGCTGACTGGTGTGCGATGGTATCTCATTGTAGTTTTGATTTGCATTTCTCTGATGATTAATGGTGTGGAGCATTTTTTTCATGTTTCTTGGTCGTTTATATGTCTTCTTTCGAAAAGTATCTGTTCATGTCCTTTGCCTACCTTTTTTTTTCTTTTTTTTTTTTTTTGTGACAGGGTCTCACTCTGTTGCTCAGGCTGGAGTACAGTGGGACGATCACAGCTCACTGCAGCCTTGACCTCCCAGGCTCAAGTGATCCTCCCATCTCAGCCTCTTGAGTAGCTGAGACCACAGGTGTGCCACAATGCCTGGCTAACTTTTTTATTTTTAACTTTTAGTAGTGAGAAGGTCTTACTAGGTTGCCCAGACTGGTCTCAAATGCCTGAGCTCAAGCTATCCTCTTGCCTCGGCCTCCAAAAATGCTGGGACTATAGGCATGAGCTACTGGGCCCAGCCACTTTTGCCTGCTTTTTAATGGGGAACACACTCCAAAATTGACCACATGCTTGGCCATAAAGCAAGTCTTAATAAATTCAAAAAGTTGAAATCATACTAACCATCTCTTGGCCCAGAGTGGAATAAAAATATAATTCAATACCAAAAATATTTTTCAAAAGCACACAATTGTATGGAAATTAAACAATTTGCTTCTGAATGACTTTTGGGTAAACAAAGAAATCAAGGCAGAAATAAAAAAATTCTTTGAAAATACAGATACAACATACTAAAATCTCTGGGATGCAGCAAAAGCAGCATTAAGAGGAAAGTTTATCACACTAAATGTCTACATTAAGAAGTTAGAAAGATCTCAAATTAATGATCTAACATCACATGTAAAGGAAGTAGAAAAAAACTAACCTCAAAGCTAGCAGAAGAAAGGAAATAACTAAAATTGGAGCCAAAGTCCAGGAAATTGGGAATCTAAAATCTATATAAAGTATCACCAAAACCAAAAGTTGCCTCTTTGAAAGGATGAACAAGATCAATAGACCACTAACTAGATTAACAAAGAAAAGAGAAGGTTCAAATAAGCATGATCAGAAATGACAAATGTGACATCATAACTGATCCCACAGAAGTACAAAAGATCATCAGAGACTATTATGAACACCTCTAGGCACACAAACTAGAAAATCTAGAGGAAATGAATACACTCCTGGAAACGAAACATATGACCTCTCCGGATTGAATCAGGAAGAAATTGAACCCTGAAGAGACCAATATCAAGTTCCAAAATTAGTAATAAAAAAACTACCATCCCCCCAAAATCCCTGGATAAGATGGATTCACAGCCGAAATCTACCAGATATACAAAGAATAGCTGGTACCAATTCTATTGAAACTATTCCAAAAACATTGAGAAGGAGGGACTCTTCCTATCTTATTCTGTGAAGCCAGCATCACCCTGATACCAAAATCTGGGAAAGACACATGAAAAAAGAAAGCTGCAGGTCAATATCTATAATGAACAGAGATGCAAAAATCCTCAACAAAATACCAGGGTTATCTTTTGAAAGCTATTGCCAGACAGTATCATTTGGACCTCGTTATTTCTCTGTGACCCAGTAAATCTCATTTTAGTGTTTGAAATTCCCCAGAAGCAGATGTTCAGAAAAATCTTCAGATTTTTGCTTTGTAATTTTGAAACTTTGAAACAGCTATTCCTGTATTGTCTTATGTTTTGCTTATTCCCTATATTTTGTTTATTCACATAAAATTGGTTTATTCATTGAAGATTAGGTGCTTGTTCGGAGACTAACTTACTTCAGAAAGAATACTCATAAGTGTTGAGCTCCATTCCTGGCTCCTCTAGTGATTTAAGATTCTGTGTATGTTGTACAACCTTTATACTCACTTTTCTCCGTTATGAAACTGAATAAAGACAACTTGCTGTCTTCTACTTTGTACAGTGAGGGAAAAGCTTTGTTAGCCAGGAATAACTTTGTTCCAGGTCAAGGGTAGAGGTGGAGAAGTTCACTTGTTTTAGTGACTGGTTTTTAAGACTAGGGTGTGGATAGGGTTAAAAAAAGTTTTCACTGGCCTTAGGCTAAATTAAAATCTAGGTAACATGAATACAAACCTGGGAACCTCCTCACTCTCATCCCTCTAGTCTAAATTGAATTTTAGCACTCTATATTTGCTGGCGTTTCTTTTTCTTTTTCTTATTTTATTTTTTAATTGAGATGGGGTCTCACTCTGTCACCCAAGCTGGAGTCAGTGGCATGATCTTGGCTCACTGCAGCCTCTGCCTCCAGGGCTCTAGCCACCCTCCCACCTCAGCCTCCCAAGTAGTTGGGACAACAGGAACGCACCACCACTCCTGGCTAATTTTTTGTATTTTTGGTGGAGACGGGGTTTCGCCATGTTGCCCAGCCTGGTCTCGAACTCCTGAGCTCAAGCAATCTGCCTGTGTCAGCCTCCCAAAGTGCTGGGTTTACAGGTGTGAGCCATCATGCCTGGCCTGCTTGTGTTTCTTTATATCAGGCTTGCTAACGCCTGAAGAATAGAGACTATAAATTATTTTTGCATACTCCACAACACAAACCTGAGTGTTTCATATATGGCAGGTACCAGATATTAGGTTGGTGCAAAAGTAATTGTGGGTTTTTTTTTTTTTGCACCAACTTAATTTAAATATTTGTTGAGTGATAGGCTAATGTAGGGTTAATTATCTAATGGATAGGAAACTAAAACAACAGCAGCAGAAGCAACAACAACAACTTAAAAAAAATCTAATTCAGTAATAGAAAGGGGAGAGAGTGTAAATGGCAGTGTTACATGACCAGAAACATGTTTAGGAAGATGAATATATGCAAAGCTTCTAGATTTAACAAACAAATATACAGGAAGCCCTGTATCTTACCTGGCAACCCTAGTATGGTGTTAATATAGACTCTTTAGAAGACTTGAGGAGGAAGACAATGGAGATAACTAGGAGACTACTGAAATTATTGTGGGAGAAGAGACTTTCTGACAAATACATGTGCAAGAACTGAATTGAGGGCACACTGTGGATGTAGAATGTACAGGACTTGCTGACTGGATGTGGGAGGTGAGGTAGAAGTGAAATCAAGTGATTCCTTCAATATTTTTAATTTAGATTACTAAGTAGGTGATTGCATAAAAATGATGTCCAGAAAGCTAGGAGGAGAGTTAGAGAGTAAAGGGATTATCTTGGTCAATTTTGTGTAACCATAACAGAATATCTGACACTGGGTAATTTATAGAGAAAAAGGTTTATTGTTCTTATGATTCTGATGGCTGTAAAGTTCAAGATTGGGCATCTGCATCTGATGAGATCCTCAGTCTCCTTCTACTTCATGGTGGAAGGTGAAGGGGAGCTTGTATGTGCAATGATCACATGGCAAAAGAGGAAGCAAGAGAAAGGGTGGGAAAAGTGGCAGGCTCTTTTCAACAACCAGCTCTCTTGGGAACTAATGGAATGAGAACTCACTCACCCTTGAAGGAGGATATTAATCTGTTCATGTAGGATCCACCCCCATGACCCAAACACCTCCCATTAGGCCCCACCTCCAACACTGGTGATCAGATTCCAACATGAGGTTTGGAGGGGACAAACATCTAAGCCAAGCATAGATAGAGAAAGAAAATGAGTTCAATGTAAACATTTTTGAATTTGCCAGATGAAATAACCATCAGATATTTAGAGATATAGATTTAGAGCCTTTGAGAGATGTGGTAAATACAGACATATGATAGCCTTTAAAGGACTCTGAGAAGTAGGGGTAGATTTTGCTGGAATGCCAGGTGGTTGATCCAGGGTGAAGACATGTATCTCCTGAAGCTGAATTTGGATTAAGAAACAGAAGAGCCAAATGTATATAAATGTTCCCTTGAACAGTGGTGTATACATCATTAGTGTAATTTCACAATGGTGATGTAAATCTGAGTATAACAAAGAAGTGATGAAGCAAGAAAGTTTCCCCTTAACTCTTGCAGAACTTTACCAGAGTGGAACCTTACCAGAATCTCTCATGGCTTTGCCTTTTGTATAGGGAATAAAAGGCAAGAGACAAATTTGAATAGGCAGTGCTGCTGCTCCTGCTTAAAGCACTCCTGGAAGCTCTTAGCCAGGTATTTGTAGCCAGATATATTCTTGGATACATCTATTAAAGACTTATAGTAGGAGGGTATGTGTGTGGCAGGGATTGGGGATGGGGGCCAGTGTGTTCCACCAATCCATAACCCTCCTGTAAGGCTACTGTGCTGCTCAATAAATATTTATTGAAAAAAAAGTGAATGAATGAGTGAATATTGAATAAATAGCTAGAGATATATCTATTAGTAAACATAAAGGTAATAATAATATAAAGGTATTAATAATGTCAATATAAGTGTAGTAGAATGAATGATATGAAAAATTAGAAATTAATTATTTCCCATGAGTCTTTAGATGTCTCAAGGAAGAATTTTGTAGATAAGGAACTTATGTTGCAAAAGCAGACAAACTGGAGAACAGTCCAAAAAATATATTTCTAGCCCTGTCACATGCTTTTTCCTGCATATAGCAACAAATTCTGTGTGTGGTAGTGCTGGCATTTTTCCTCCCATGAGGATGCATAGAATGTCAGCACCTGTTTACAGTTGCTGTAACAACTGTAAGTCACAATGGCTTTTCCATTGTGAAGAGGGAGGAACAAAGTGGGGAGAGTTGGATAAAAATATATATGAACTGGTGCATGAATCAAATAAGTTCCCAGAGGTAGAAAAGTGAGGATCTATGGGTAGCTTCTCACACAGATCACTCCTCCTATCTGTAGTCAGCAACTGGATTTTGATAACCTGAGAACAAAATGAGAATGGAAGGATTTAGATGGGGAACAAAAAGAACCAGAACTGAAGAAATAAGAGCACAGCCTCTACCAAGAATACAACAAAACAGGAGAATTTTTTTTTTTTAAGTTTAAATGTTTGGAGCTCCATCTTCTGGTCATGAAGCAGGATAGAATTGAAATGTGATATTAATCTTAAAAGCTAAAATGTATCAATAGGAACTGTGTTAAACGTATTATCTCATTTAATTTATCTGCCCTGCCAAATAAACTACCAACTCTTGAACTTGAAAATTAAGGTAGTTCATATTCTCGCTCCAACCTCTTCTTTCATCATCATTCATTTAACAAGCATATACTAGAGCCTAATAGGCAAACAGTATTATGTTTTACATGGCTGGGCTTTCTGGGAAGTACAAACCCATCATTCTTGGCACCTACTTTCAAGGAGTGACTCTTTAATTGCCATCAAAACACACAATGAGAAAAATACCACAAGACAGCCAAAAAACTGAGTTTCCAAAGTGTGAGAGAGGGATAAGTCAGCCTCTGAACACACACCCCACTGGGGAACCTGAAAATCTAGATTGTGGGAAAAGGATTTAACCTTACCTAGAGCTGAAATGGATTTAGGGACCCAGGTGAAATATAAAAGTAGAAGAAGCAGTGTGAAGAGACCCGTAGGCACTCCTGGTCCCCAGCTCAAACCCAGGGAAGCCATTCCTGGCCTAATCTCACAGAGGTCCTTGGGGAAGGGAAGGCAGCCAGCAGAACTGGGGAGGGACCACAGGGTGAAGGAAGCTCCCAGCTGAACTTTGTAATAATTTCGACTGAGCACAAATTTTCCTGAGCACAATTGGTGGTGGTAGGGGGATGGTGAATGGGAAGTGCAGATACAAGTATACAAGCCACAGCTGATGGCGTGGGCAGGCAGGGAGTGGCAAGGCCTGAGAGCCCTGTGTGCTTTCTCAGTGGGGAGGATTGTAGCCTGGGGCAAGATCTCAGCCCTGCCCACCAGCTGTCTATATATAAACTCAGTGTGGTTGGGGGGCACAGTGGGAGTGAGACTGGCCTTAGTGGCTGCATAGGAGCTGGGTGATGTCTGTCACTGCTAGCTTTCCCCTGCCTCCCTGGTGGCCTGTATGATGAAGCAGAGGCAGCCATAATCCCCGTGGGAACATAACCCCATTGGCCTGAGAACCACCCCCATCCCCTACAGTGGCCACAGCAAGCCTCACCCAAAAAGAATCTGAGCTCAGACCCGCCTAACCCTGCCCTGAACTGATGGTTTTTCTCTACCTGCCCTGGTAGCTGAAGGCAAAAGACATAAACTCTTGGGAGCTCTATGCTCTATGGCCCTACCCATTGCCTGAGAAACCCAAGTACTCATTCTGGCCAACATAGGGCAAGATTATATCCCCCTTCTACTACTGCAGCTGATGCTGTCTTGAAAGCACCATCTCCTGGCTGGAGGCCAACCAACTCAATACATTACAGCAAGTCAGAACAACCCTGCCCCAAAGAAAGAGAAAACAACACCTAATTCCACTGCCTGCAACAACCTGGCTAACCAGAGGTCCTGAGCCTGTCCACATGAAAGCTTCACTGCTAGCATAACCAGCATTTGAGAAAACCAGTATACTAAACAAAATTACAACAAAGGACTTTCACAGAGTCCACTTCATTCCCTTGCTACCTCCACCAGACCAGGTGCTGGTATGTATGGCTGGGAGAGCTGAAGATGGATCACATCACAGGACTCTTTGCAGACATTTTCCAGCATGAGCCAGGAATCCAGTAGCCCCATTGGGTGACTAGACCCAGAAGGGCAATAACAATCACTGCAGTCTGGCTGTCAGGAAACCCCATCCCTAGGGGAAGGGGAGAGCACCACATCAAGGGATCACCATATGGGATGAAAGAATCTGAACAGCAGCCCTTGAATTCCAGAATCTTCCACTGAAACAGTCTATCCAAATAAGAAGGAGCCAAAAGGTAACTGTTCATATGACAGAATGAGATTCTATCACACCCCCAAAAGATCACATTAACTCTCCAGCTATGGCTTCAAACCAGGAAGAAATCTCTGAATTGCCAGATAAAAAGTTCAGAAGATTGATTATTAAGCTACTCAAGGAGGCACTAGAGAGAGGTGAAAACCAACTTAAAGAAATTCAAAAAAACAATACAGGATATGGATGAAAAAGCCTCCAGTGAAACAGATATCATGAAGAAAAGACAATCACAACTTCTGGAAATGAAAGACACCCTTAGAGAAATGCAAAATACACTGGAAAGTTTCAACAATAGAATCAAACTAGTAGAAGAAAGAACTTCAGAGCTTGAAGACAAGGCTTTCAAGTTAACTCAATTCAACAAAGACAAAGAAAAAGCAATAAAAAATTGAACAGAGCCTCCAAAAAATTTGGGATTATGTTAAACAACCAAACATAAGAACAACTGGTGTTCCACGGAAGGAGATAAATCTAAAAGTTTGGAAAACTTATTTGAGGGAATAATCGAGGGAAACTTCCCTGGTTTTGCTAGAGATCTAGACATCCAAATATAAGAAGCTTAAAGAACACCCGGGAAATTCATTGCAAAAAGATTATAACCTAGGCACATAGTCGTCAGGTTATCTAAAGTCAGAACAAAGAAAAGAATCTTAAGAGCTGTGAGGCAAAAGCATCAGGTAACCTATAAAGGAAAACCTGTCAGATTAGCAGCAGAGTTCTCATCAGAAACCCTGCAAACTAGAAGAGATTGGGGTCCTATCTTTAGCCTCCTTAAACAAAATAATTATTAGCCAGGAATTTTGTATCCAGCTAAACTAAGCTTCATAAATGAAGGAAAGATATAGTCTTTTTCAGACAAACAAATCCTGAGAGAATTTGCCTCTATCAAGCCAGTACTACAAGAAGTGCTAAAAGGAGTTCTAAATCTTGAAATAAAACCTCAAAATACCCCCAAATGGAACTTCCTTAAAGCATAAATCTCACAGGACATAGAAAACAATAACACAATAAAAAAAAATGAGGTGTTCAGGCAACAACTAGCATGATGAGTAGAACATTACCTCACATTTCAATACTAACAATGGCCTAAATGCTCCACTTAAAAGATGCAGAATGGCAGAATGGATAAGAATTCACCAACCAAATATCTGCTGTCTTCAAGAGACTCACCTAACATAAGGACTCACATAAACTTAAGGTAAAGGGGTGGAAAAAGGCATTCCATGCAAATAGAAACCACAAGCCATAAGGAGTAGCTATTATTAGACAAAACAGACTTCAAGTCTGTTAAAAGCAACAACAGTTTAAAAAGACACAGAGGGACATTATATAATGATAAAAGGATTAATCCAACAGGAAAATATCACAACCCTTAATATATATGCACATAACACCAGAGCTTCCAAATTTATAAAACAATTACTACTAGACGTAAGAAATAAGATAGATGCCAACACAATAATAGTGGAGGACTTCGATACTCCACTGACAGCACTAGACAAATAATCAAGATAGAAAGTCAACAAAGAAACAGTGGACTTAAACTATACCCTAGAATAAATGGACTTAACAGATATTTATAGAGCATTCTACCCAACAACTGCAGAATATACGTTCTTTTCTTCAGCACATGGAACATTCTCCAAGAGAGGCCATACGATAGGCTGCAAAACGAGTCTCAGTAAATTAAGAAAATCGAAATTATATCAAGTACACTCTCAGACCACAGTGGAATAAAATTGGAAACTAACTCCAAAAGGAACCCCCAAAACTATACAAATACATGGAAATGAAATAATGTGCTCCTGAATGATCTTTGGGTCAACAATGAAATCAAGATGTAAATTAAAAAATTATTTGAACTGAACAATAATAGTGACACAGCCTATCAAAACCTCTGAGATACAGAAAAAGTGATGCTAAGAGGAAAGTTTATAGCATTAAATGCCTACATCAAAAAGCCTAAAAGAGCACAAATAGACAATCTAAGCTCACATCTCAAAGAACTAGAGAAACAAGAACAAACTAAACCCAAGCCCAGCAGAAGAAAAAAAATAACAAAGATCAGAGCAGAACTAAATGAAATTGAAACCAAAAAAATACAAAAGATAAATGAAACAAAAAGCTTGTTTTTAAAAAGATATACAAAATCAATAGACCATTAGTGAGATTAACCAAGAAAAGAAGAGAGAAGATCCAAATAAATTGGATTAGAAATGAAATAGGAGATGTTACAACCGATACCACAGAATTACAAAAGGTCATTCAAGGCTACTATGAACACGTTTATGTGCACAAATTGGAAAACCTAGAGGAGATGGATAAATTCCTGGAAATATACAAGCCTCCTAGATTAAACCAGAAAGAGACCAGATGTGGTGGCTCATGCCTGTAATCTCAGCACTTTGAGAGGCCAAGGCGGGCAGATCATTTGAGGCCAGGATTTCGAGGCAAGCCTGGCCAACATGGCAAAACCCTGTCTCTCCTAAAAATACAAAGGTTAGCCGGGTATAGTGGTGCATGCCTGTAATTTCGGCTGCTCGGGTGGCTGAGGCAGGAGAATTGCTTTTACCTGGGAGGTGAAGGTTGCAGTGAGCCAAGACTGCACCACTGTACGCCAGTCTGGGTGGCAGAGCAAGACTCTGTCCAAAAAACAAAACAAAACAAAATAAAACCCCAAACCAAAAAACAGGAATAAATAGGAACTCTGAACAGAGCAATAACAAGTAACAAGATTGAAACAGTAATAAAAAAAGCCAACAAAAAAAAGTTCAGGACCAGATGGATTCACAGCTGAATTCTGTTAGACATTCAAAGAAGAACTGGTACCAATCCTACTGAAACTATTCCAAAAGATAAAGTTCTAAATCTTGAAATAAAACCTCAAAATACACCAAAATGGAACTTCCTTAAAGCATAAATGGATACAGATAGAGGCGATCCTCCCCAAATCATTCTATGAACCCAATATTACCCTAATATTAAAACTAGGAAAGGACCTAAGTAAATAAGAAAACTACAGACCAATATCCTTGATGGATAGAGATGCAAAAATCCTCAACAAAATACTAGCTAACCGAATCCAACAGCATATCAGAAAGATAATAGGCCGAGTGCAGTGGCTCACGCCTGTAATCCCAGCATTTTGGGAGGCCAAGGTGGGCAGATCATGAGGTCAGGAGATCGAGACCATCCTGGCTAACATGGTGAAACTCTGTCTCTACTAAAAATACAAAAAATCAGCCGGGCCTGGTGGCGGGCGCCTGAGTCCCAGCTACTCGCGAGACTGAGGCAGGAGAATGGCATGAACCCGGGAGGTGGAGCTTGCAGTGAGCTGAGATTGCGCCACTGCACTCCAGCCTGGGTGACAGAGCGAGACTCCGTCTCAAAAAAAAAAAAAAAAAAGATAATACACCATGTTCAAGTGGGTTTCATACCAGGTATTCAGGGTTGGTTTAACATCCACAAGTCAATAAATATGATACACCACATAAATAGAAGTAAAAACAAAAATCATATGATTATCTTAATAGATGCAGAAAAAGCATTTGACAAAATCCGGCATCTCTTTATGATTAAAACTCTCAGCAAAATCAGCAAAGAAGGGACATACCTTAAGGTAATAAAAGCCATCTATGACATACTCACAGACGACTTTATACCGAATGGGGAAAAGTTGACAGTATTTCCCCTGAGAACTGGAACAAAACATGGATGCTCACTTTCACCACTTCTGTTTAGCATAGTACTGGAAGTCCTAGCCAGAGCAATCAGACAAAAGAAAGAAATAAAGGCATCCTAATTGGTAAAGAGAAAGTCAAACTGTCAGTGTTTGCCATGGATATGATTGCATACCTAGAAAACCCTAAAGACTCATCCAAAAAGCTCCTAGATCTGGTAAATGAATTCAGTAAAATTTCAGGATAAAAAAATAATGCACACAAATCAGTAGTACTGCTATACACCAACAGTGACCAATCTGAAAAATCAAGAATGCAACCCCTTTTACAATAGCTGCAAACAAACAAAAAAATAAACAACAACAACAACAACAAAAAACTCTTAGGAATATACCTAACCAAGAGGTGAAAGATCTTTACAAAGAAAACTATAAAATACTGCTGAAAGAATTCACAGATGACACAAACAAATGGAAACACATTCCATGCTCATTGATGGGTAGAATCAATATTGTGAAAATGACCATACTGCCAAAAGCAACCGATAAATTCAATGCAATTGCCATCAAATACCATCATCATTCTTTAAAGAACCAGAAAAAAAATCCTAAAATTCATATGGAACCAAAAAAGAGCCCACATATCCAAAGCAAGACCAAATAAAAAGAACAAATCTGGAGACATTATATTACCTGACTTCAAACTATGCTACAAGTTTATAGTCACCAAAATAGCATGGTACTGTTATAAAAACAGGCGTGTAGACCAATGGAACAGAATAGAGAACCCAGAAATAAAGCCAAATACTTACAGCCAACTGATCTTTGGCAAAGTAAACAAAAACATAAGATGGGCAGAGGACACCTTATTCAACAAATAGTGCTGGGATAATTGGCAAGCCACATGTAGAAGAATGAAACTGGATCCTCATCTCTCACCTTATACAAAAATAAACTTAAGATGGATCAAAGACTTAAATCTAAGACCTGAAACCATAATACTTCTAGAAGATAACATCGGAAAAATTCTTCTAGACATTGGCTTAGGCAGAGTTCATGACCAAGAACCCAAAAGCAAATGCAAAAAACAAAACAAAACAAAAAAAAAACCCAAAGATAAATAGATGTGTCTTAATTAAACTAAAAACCTTCTGCACAACAAAAGAAATAATCAGCAGAGTAAACAGACAACCCATAGAGTAGGAGAAAATATTTGCAAGCTATGCATCTAACAAAGGACTAATACCTGGAATCTACAAGGAACTCAAACAAATCAGCAAGGAAAAAAACAAATAATCCCATCAAAAAGTGGGCAAAGAACATGAATAGATGATTCTCAAAAGAAGATATACAAATGGCCAACAAACATATGAAAAAATGCTCAATATCACTAATAATCAGGGAAATGCAAATCAAAACCACAGTGTGATATCACTTTATTCCCACAAGAATGGCCATAATTAAAAAATCAAAAAATAATAGATGTTGTCATGGATATGGTGAAAAGGGAACAGTTTTACACTGGTGGTGGGAATGCAAACTAGTACAACTGCTGTAAAAAGCAGTGTGGAGATTACTTAAGAAACTAAAAGTAGAACTACCATCTGATCCAGCAATCTCACTACTGGGTATCTAACCAGAGGAAAACAAGTCACTATATGAAAAAGTCACTTGCACATGCATGTTTATAACAGCACAATTCGCAGTGCAAAAATATGGAAGCAGCCTAAATGCCTATCAACCAAACAGTGGATACAGAATATGTGGAATACTACTCAGCTATTTTAAAAAGGAATGAAATAATGGTATTTGCAGCAACCTGATTGGAATTGGAGACCATTATTAGAAGTGAAGTAACTCAGGAATGGAAACCCAAACAACGAATGTTCTCACTTATAAGTGGGAGATAAGCTATGAGGACGCAATGGCATAAGTATGATATAATGAACTCTGGGGGCCCTGGGAAAAGTGTGTGAGGTGGGGGTGAGGAATAAAAGACTACACATTGGACACAGTGTACACTGCTCAGGTGATGGGTGCACCAAAATCTCAGAAATTACACCTAAAGAATTTATCCAAGTAATCAAGCACTACCTGTTCCTCCAAAACTATTGAAATAATAATCACTTTCAAAAATAGAAGTAAACCCCACACACATTGATTATTTTACACTTAGTACGAACTACACAAATAATACATGAACAATGCTTCTTTCCCCAGATTGAAACTTCACAGAAATGATGAAACTTTTCTTTGACTAGCACAACAGTCATAACCTCTTCCTTCCTCCTAGCAGTAATCATAGTTGTGGGTTTGTGGATGCTTCTGAATATTACTTAAGCTGTAATATACATGTAAATGTACACATAGAAAATTGATTGTTACTTCTTGTAAACTTGAGTAGAGGTGTATTATGTATGAGAGTGTTTTAAGTACACTATTGTCTACTTAAAAAACAAATAGAAGGGACTCTGTAAAAGAAAACATTTACTTAGGAATGGGGCTTTGCAATGGAAATATACATACCATAGTAAACTACGTTCATATTCAGAGAGGTAAAGGAAGACAAAGATTTTTAAAGGAAAAATAATAATTGTATAATTGTTTTGTGATAATTAGTTTTGGCTACAAGGATCAATACCAAGGGTGGTGCCAGTCTGAGGTTGGAAGGGCAGTTGCTGGGCAGATGTCCTTACAGAAGTATTTTTTGTGTGTAAGCTTGTGATAACCTTTCTGCAAATTCGTAGTTTTTTTTTTTTTCAGAGCCTTTTGTGATAGTTCTTGTTATGAGGGCTTAGTGCGTGAGAACTCTGTCTTCATGGCTTTCCCCAAGTCTATTTTTTTAGTTTTTAACACAAGTGACTCCATTTTGATTCTGACAACTTTCACATTTCCCTCTTTGGATCAAGATCTTTCTCCAAAGCATCACTGATGAATCATCCTGTAGTTAGGGTTTGATTGTCCTTCAGTCCTGGGATAGACCAGTCCTGGTTTGGTCTGGTCTTCCCATGTTTGAGGGAAGTGGTTGGCAAGTAGGAATCAGTATCAGAACATTTTTAGCCACATTTGAGCAACAAGGGAGCTTAGGAGGGAGTGGCTTTCAGGCTAAGGCTACCTGGAATCCATTGTTAAGTTAATTTTGTCAGTTCCAAAGGTCTTTGTTATCATCTCAAAGTGCCTGGCCAGTATTATTCTATCAGGAGTCATACTTCTCTGAAAACTTAACAAGCAACAGGTATAAGGTTTTAAAAAGGGAAAATACAAAGTAAATTAATAATCTTATTTGTATAAAAGTTTTGAGTCATGAACTAGGCTTAAAGGCTACTACTTGAATAAATCAAATAACTGTGGGAAATTAAGTAAGACTTGTAACCATGTGGCCTGTTTTCTCATTTTGTGTTTATGGATCTCAGCTTTCCCAGAGGAATATACCCAGGTACAGCATGTAGTATTAGCAATAGCTACAGACATCTCCTTATTAGCCAATAGGTAATATTGAGCAATTTTGTCATCTAATATCTTATGACTGGATTGAATGAAAGCAGAGAGTGATCAAGCATTGTACTGGGGATGATGCCAAAGTCACCTACTAGGTGGACTAAAGGATCTCCTTGCCTGGGTGTGGTGGTTCATGCCTATATTCCTAACTCTTTGGGGTCCCAAGGCAGGAGGTCAGGAGTTCAAGACCAGCCTGGGCAATATAGTGAGATCCTGTCTCTACAAAAAGTAAAAAAATAAATTGAGCATAGTGGTATGTGCCTGTAGTCCTAGCTACTTGGGAGGCTAAGATGGGAGGACTGCTTGAGCCCAGGAATTTGAGGCTGAAGGGAACTATGATTGCATCACAGATTAGGACCCATCTCTAAAAAAAAAAAAAAAAAAGAAAAGGAAAAAAAGGATGTTCTAGGATAGGTTCTGTCAAGTTACCAGCAGAAGGTTCTGACTGTTAACTTTTAATGTCACCATTATCTTGCCATGTGAAAAAGGTGGGCATTAAGAGAGGTTAAGAGTCTCATTATGATATGGAGGGTTGTTCTGAGGTCTTGGGAAAAGCTGTCTGAGGAATGAAGACATCAACTTCTTATCCTGGTTTGCTGTTTGAATGTCTCTGGCTATGGCATCAGGTGGTTTGTTGAACTTTCTGTGTGACACATCCATCAGTCATGAAAATTCATCTTATCCCTTAAAATTCATCTAGTTTTAGTTTTTAGGGCTTCAGAACAAAAGAGTTCTCATTTTTAGTAATTCCATGGGAGAAAGTTGAATTGGAGGACTCTAGAAGAATTCAGGATATAGTCTAGTCTGTAGGTAGGTAGCAAGGACTCAAAAACAATGCACAAGGCTACAGTCTAATAACACATATATTACAGCTTTTCTTTAGAAACATAAGTTTTTACCTCTATATTGATCACATGAAAATCTCAGATTTAAAACCTTTTGAGGCTAGGAAGTCAAACCAAGGTAGATTTTAGGTTTTACCTACCATCTTAAGGTTTTTGGGGCATGCCAGGAAGTGACAATGTTTACTCACTCACTATTCGCTGGAAACCCTTGAAACCAGGCATTCTATGCATGTTCTCAAACATGATATTCCAGTCAATGCCTTGGTACTATAGCCAGTGCTTCCAATTGTATTCTGTTATAAAGAGAAAGTCGATTTTTACTGAACTTATCCAAATAACCATACAGACATAAGAATACTCATGAAGAGTTTCCAAATTTTGGAGGGATCAAGTAAGAAGAAAAAGTAAATGTTTCCACCTTTGTTCTCAAAAGTATGCTTTACCATATTGCTTTAAACTGTAGATAGCTTAAGAAAAAAGTTACCTTAAATTTGGAAAACAAAACACTTAAGAGTCAAAAAGGTTTCAAATTAAAGTCATAAAAACATTATCTTCAGCAGTTACTTAATGTCATGTAAGTAATTTTTGTTCTGCTTGATCTTGATGAGTAGTTTCATGAATTCAGCAGTTTCTTCATTAGAATTCTAAAAAAATTTAATTAGTTCATCAATCTTAGCTATTAAAATCTGTATTTTAATTCTTCTTCTTTTTCTTCCTCCTCATTCTTCTCCTTCCTTCCTTCTTTCCTTTCTTGTTCCCTCCCTCCCTTCTTTCATTCCTCCTTCTTCCTTCCTTCTTTCCTTCCTTCCTTCCTTCCTTCCTTCCTTCCTTCCTTCCTTCCTTTTCTTCTTCTCCTTCTCCTTCTTCCTCTTCCTCTCCCTCTCCCCCTCCCCCTCCTCCTTCTCCTTCTCCTTCTCCTCCTCCTTCTCCTTCTTATTCCTCTTCTTCTTCCTTCTCCTCCTTCTCTATTCTTCTTCCTTCTTCTTTTCTCCTTGTTTTTTTTTTTTCTTTTTTGGAGACAAGGTTTGGTTCTATCGCCCAGGCTGGAGTGCAGAGTGACACGATCATGGCTCACTGCAACCTCGCCTCCTGTGCTCAAGCTATCCTCCCACCTCTGCCTCCTGAGTAGCTGGGATTACAGGAATGTGCCACCACACCCAGCTGATTTTTATTTTATTTTATTTTTAGTAGAGACAAGGTCTCCCTACATTGCCCAGGCCAGTCTCGAACTCCTGAGCTCATGCAATCCACTCACCTTGGCCTCCCAAAATGTTGGGATTACAGGCATGAGCCACCACACCCAGCCGAAACCTGTATTTAAAATAAAAAAAATTGATATATAATAGTTGTCACATTTTTGGGGTACATCTGGTATTTCGATACCTGTATACAATGTGTAATGATCAAATCAGGGTACCTGGGATATCCATCACCTCAAACATTCATCTTTTGTTTGTGTTGGAAATAGTACAAATTTTCTTTTCTAGCTATTTTGAAATACAGAATAAATTATTGTTAACTATAATTTCCCTTCTGTACTACTGAATACTAGAACTTATTCCTTCTATCTAACTGTATTTTGTACCCTTAACCAACCTCTCTTCATGCCTCCCTTCCCACTTTTCTTCCTAGCCTCTGGTAACCATTTTACTCTCTACCTCCATGAGAGCCACTTTTTTTTGCTTTCATATATGAATGAGAACGTGCTATATTTGTTTTCCTGTACCTGGCTTATTTCCCTTAGCATAATGACCTGCAGTTCCACCCATGTTGCTGCAAATGACAGGATTTTACTCTTTATTAATGGCTGAATAATATTCCGTTGAGTATATCTATATACATGATATTTTCATTCATGTATATCTATATACATGATATTTTCATTCATGTATATCTATATACATGTATATAGATATATTCATGTATATATACATGACATTTTCATTCATCTATTGATGGACAATTCAAAAAAATTTCTATTTTAATTTTATCAACAAATTCAAGGCCAGTTTATTGGGCCAGGGGTGGTGGCTCATCCTTATAATTTCAGCATTTTGGGAGGCTGAGGTGGGATAATCGCTTGAGGCCAGGAGTTTGAGACCAGCCTGAGCAACATGGTAAAACTCTGCCTCTACAAAAAATACAAAAATTAGCCAGTCATGGGGGCATATACCTGTAGTCCCAGCTACTTGGGAGGCTGAGGTGGGAGGATTGGTTGAGCACAGGTGTTTGAGGCTGCAATGAGCGCCACTGCACTCCAGCCTAGGAACAGAACAAGACCCCACCTCAAAACAAACCACCCCCCACCAATAAAACACCAACAGCTTATTTATCAAAGATTTACTTAAGTCGTATGAACTAAAAGGCATTTGGATTAATTACTATATATTTTATGATTGCTTATTTATCTAAGCTAATCCGAATAGGATTTCTTAAGGAATTTCTAGCCAAGTACACCAGATTTTACTGTTTAGACGCAGCATACAACACATGTCAACACGCATAAACACATATACATGCACACAATAAAGATCTTATAGCTTTAATTTTAGAATTTTAGTCACTAGATAGTAAAGCATAGTAATACAAACTCACAAGTTTATAAAAAAAATAGTTGGATCCAAATTGTATTTTTGACAAAATGGGACCTGTTCACGTGGATAAGTGTTATTTTCCCTAATAGATAATCTAAGAAAAGCTGTGGACCAAAATCTTTAGGTAAAGCATCTTGGTTTTAAATAAATCTCGTATCTTTTTGTCCAGTTTTAGATGAGTTTAGGGTTAAATTTTCAATTGTTTACATTTTAGCTGGGACTGGCTGAATTCTGTAAGAAAATCAAAATCTCCAAGTTGCCTTAAATTTTTTAGTAACAAATCTTTCTTTTGTTTGCTGATCTGGTTTGCTTGACTAGTCAATGCAGACAGGGAAGTATTTTGCCAGTTTTTTTTTTTTTTTTTTTTTTGGTCAGCTTTTCTGGCCCCCGTGTAACAGACAAAGCAATTTTTATGCCAGAGATACCTTGTGTTATTGCGCTAAGTTCAAGATTTTGACCTATTTGATCTGAGACCCTAACTTGTATAAACACATATCTCTTTATGTCCTTTTAGAATATCAATCCTTCAATTAACTGTTTCATCACCCTAAGCAATTAATAGTTAGGGAAACCTCAATTTACATTTCCAAAAGGTGTCTAGGTTGTTGACTGCCATGAAGCGGTTGTAATTTGTAAAGCCATTAATTTGAAAGCCCTTTAAGATTTTTATCCTTATCCTGGTTAAAATGCTCTAAAAAAAGGTCTAAGCAGCTTTTGAAATTAGCAAGTGTGTTATCTTAACACAAATGAAAAAGTTAACAGATTTAGAGTAGCCAGAAAAAAAAAAATAGAGAACTAAAAAGACTCCACATGTTAACTCTATAGTTGGTTGCGGTTTCTAATTGAATTCTAAGAAAAAAACAAGGTTGGGGACTTCAAATGATATTCATGATGGCCATTAATTTAAAAACATGCACGAGGAAAAGCCATGTAGCCAGCTGGAGTCCCAGAAAGCTTGACATGCCTGAATGTTTGAGAATCCCATTCTGTTTCTGACTAATTTCTCCAGAGCAAAGAAAATTCTATAAATCCTGTCAGGAAGTTTACATTGGTGGTTTAGATCATGGTGAGCATCCCAGTGGCTTTTAATTGGCCATATCATGCCTACTATTTAGAATGTTTATTTTTGCTCTTGGAAGATGTTCAGAAACAAGCAAGGGAAAAAGAGCCAAATCATTTACAGACACACATAACCTAACCAAAATGAAACCAAAATCAGAGTGCTCACAAAATTTTTAACCCAGCCATGCAGACCAAACAAAATATTAAGCTGGATGCACCAAATCAAAAGTGAATTCACCAGAAAAGAATGCCTCACAGACAGAATGTAAACTCTGCAGAAACCAGATAACTCAAACCAGAAGGACACTTGTCTTTTACCAGAAAGGGCTTGCCAGAAATAACTTTTTTTTTTTTTTTTTTTTTTTTTTTTGAGACGGAGTCTCGCTCTGTCGCCCAGGCTGGAGTGCAGTGGCGCAATCTCGGCTCACTGCAAGCTCCGCCTCCCGGGTTCACGCCATTCTCCTGCCTCAGCCTCTCCGAGTAGCTGGGACTACAGGCGCCCGCCACTGCGCCCGGCTAATTTTTTGTATTTTTAGTAGAGACGGGGTTTCACCGTGGTCTTGATCTCCTGACCTCGTGATCCACCCGCCTCGGCCTCCCAAAGTGCTGAGATTACAAGCGTGAGCCACCGCGCCCGGCCCAGAAATAACTTTTATAGTCCCAGGAGGGATGCAAGGTCCTTTATTTAAGGTAGCCTTATAAACAAATCAGATCCCAAATAAAGTAAAAAAGAACTCACCAAAGGGAGGGAGTCCAAGAGTCCTAGAGAAGATTCACTATGGGAGAAAAGGCAACACTGAAGTCAGTACTGCACTCAATTCCACAGGCCACGGATTCATCAAAGGTGAGCTAACTTTGGCCTCACTGCTGACACCATTAATGTGAAACTAAATAACAGATAGGAAGATTCTCTAAAAGAAAATGATATTTATTTGCGAATAGGAATTACAATGGTAATACACATGCCATAGTAAACTATGTGTGTGTTCAGGAGGGTAAAAGAAGACAAAGTTTTCTTTTTAAATGAGAAGAATTACATAATTGGTTTGAGATAATTATTTTTGGTTACAGAGATCAATACCAAGGGTGATGACAGTCCAAGGCTGACAGACAATTGCTGGGTAGATGTCTACAGGAGTATTTTTTTTTTTCTTTTTGGTATACAGTTGCAATGGCCTTTGTGCAAGTTTGTAGTTTTTTCAGAGTCTTTGGTGATAGTTCTTGTTATCAGGCACTGGTGCACGAGAACCCTCTCTTCATGGCCTTCTGAGGCTCTGTCTTTTAGGATTTTTAACACAAGTGGCTCCATTTTGATTCTGACAACTTTCACAGTATAATTCTATACCACTTTATGCCATTACTCTTTACCCTTAGCAATACGTCTTGGGAATTAACCCATGATAATATATATTATATATATATTATATATATAATTATATATATGAATAATAATAAATAATAAATAAACTGGAGATATAATAAATAATAATAAATAATAATAATAAATAAACTGGAGATATATATATATATCTCCAGTTATTCTTTTTAATAGTAACATGGTATTACATAATATTTAGTCTGTCTCCTCTGTAGGCTTGTTTGCAGAATTGTAGGCAATGCTTCAGTAACCATTATTGTGCACATGGGTATTTCTCTAGGCGAGATACTGAGAAGTGGAATCACTGGGCCAAAAGGTAAGCTTAGTTTTGTTTTTGGTGGATAATGATTATTGCCCTTCAAAGTGGCAGTCGCAATGAAAGGGGTTTTTTCTCCGCACTACTCTGTCTACACATCTGCTGACACTTGATATAGCCAAATTTTATTTGGTCAATCTAATAGCTTAGAACTGGTATTTTATTATTGTTTTTACTTTTATTTCCCTGGTTGTTTATTCTTTTATGTTTAATGACCATTTCATCTACTGTTCTGGGGCTTGCCTCTTATTCTTTACATTTTCATATCTTTTAATCTATTTTTGTTGGGTTGTTCTTATGTTTGATATGTAGTAATTCTTTTTTATATTCAGTATGATAATTTGTTATACATGTATAAAATTTTTTTCTGGATTATTGCATCTTTTAAAAACTTTGCCTAGGGTATTGTTTATCATATATAAGTTTTATTTTTAACTAATACATCAATTAGATAAATTTCTGATACAGATTCCTTATAGCCTCACGCATATATATACTCATATTTTTATGTATATTGTATTAGTGTGGGCAGAGCCTCACCCAAATCCCCTTGAGGCTTACCACTTAGCACAGCTGCCTTAACTGTGAGTATCTGTGTGTCTTTCCCTGATAGCTTTCTCCTCTGCTGCAGAAGAGGAATTTCTGCTCCTCAGTCTGGGAGCAATTCTGACCTGGATTGTTGTGGTTGGTCTTTAATTCTCTGCTCCTCTTGACCTTTGAGTCGACACTGGCTCCTGGAGTTTCCAGCTAGATTAGGCTCCAGTAGTGGTAATTTACTTAATAATACACGCTTTGTGTGCTGCCTTCCCTTCCTTGACTCACTTCCTCCCCTTCCTACCAGTGATTCCTGTGGCCCCATTTCAAATAAACTATTTGTAGTTGGATCTTTGAGTCATGGTCTTTTTCTGGGGGAACACAAACTAAGTGCAATCTATTAGTCAGCACTTACTCTGCCAGGCAGCGGCTAAGAGTCTGTTTTTGTGCAATGTGTAATTATATTATCTCCATTTTGTAAATTAAGAAACCAAAGTTTAAGTTAAATAAGCTACTTGGGGATGTTCATCAAGTAAATGACAAAAATATAACTTGAGCCAAGACCCTCTGACTTTCAAAACCCATGTTTTTGACCATTAGATTCAGAAACAACTGCCACTGCCTTTCTAGCATATCATTCACTCATTTTCTCATGAAAATTCTGCTCCTTAATGGTCCTATTCAAAGGACAGTTCCTCAATAAAAGAATCATTGGTATTATGTTCAGAATTAATTTTTCCCTTCCTGGATTTTCTTTTTTTTTTTTTTTTTTTTTTGAGACAGAGTCTCGCTGTCACTGTGTTAGCCAGGATGGTCTTGATCTCCTGACCTCGTGATCCGCCCGCCTCGGCCTCCCAAAGTGCTGGGATTACAGGCGTGAGCCACCGCGCCTGGCCCTGGATTTTCATATGACTGACTGCCTTTCTTTTGGAATGCAATACGTTGTCTTTTGTTTATAGGTGTGAATATCTCATTTTCTGTGCTGTATAGAATAGTTCTTGGGTGCCTAACACACACCAGGTGCTTTAAAAATTTTTTTAAAGGAATTATTATAAATTCCTTTAGGGCAAGGAGTATGTCTGTATATTGCCTAGCTCATGTTTTACACTAAGGAGTTCAATGAGAGCTCACTGGATTGAAGTTCAGGAACAAGATCATCTGCTAGAGGACATGGCATATACACTTTAGAAGGGACAGAATTGGGGAAGTAATTTATAGATATTGATGTAATAAGTAGGCTAGTTCATGACCTAAAGAAATTTGAAAATGAGTACAATTTAAATTGGCCTATAGGTTTGTGAATCCAGCTAAAGGCTAATTCAGTATCTTCATAGGATATCTTTATCTCTTCTGTTCCTAGTCTAGTACTAGGCATTATTGTATAATGGAAAGATACCTATAAAAGAAAAGAAATATCTGAGGCTCTCATGTCTTCGCAGGAGTTCACATTTAAGAGAGTAAATGAAAAAAGGAAACTTTTTTTTTTTTTAAAAACAAGGTCTCACTCTGTTGCCCAGGCTGAAGTGTGGTGGTGTGATCATAGCTCATTACAGCCTTGAACTAGGCTCAAACACCACCTCAGCCTCCTGATAAACTGGGATTACAGATGCATGCTACCACAAATTTTTAGTAGAGATGAGGTCTCTCTATGTTGCCCAGGTTGGTCTTGAGCTCCTCGGCTCAAGCAGTCCTCCTGCCTTGGCCTCCCAAAATGTTGGGATTATAGGTGTGAGCCACCTTGCCTGGCCAATTTTTAAAAAATAATTTAAACTTTTATTTTAGATTCAGGGGGTACATGGGCAGGTTATATGGGCATATTGCATGATGCTGAAAGGAAACTTAAAAATAAATTATCAAAGAGTAGAAAATTTGTTTGAAAAAATGTGTATTAAATTGCTGAAGCACTATAGAGGAATGATAAGAATGTGCTGTTGGCTAGCCAGGGAAAACTTCCAGAAATAGGTGAAGGTTGAACCAAAACAATTATATGATGGTTGCTATTTGGTAGAAAGCAGTGAGCAGAGCACTTTGGCTAGTATGAAAAAATAGTTCAGGGTCTAGAATTAGTGTTTTGTATTTATGGGGGATGCAGAGTGGATGGGCTTTGCTGGTGGAAGGACTTTGCTGGATGTGCGTAATACCCCCAAAAGGGGGACTGTAGGCAAACTGGGAGGCAGGTGAAATTGGACTTGAGAGTTCTAGCACATGAATCTTTCAGCACTTCTTTTCCTCTTCTGGCTCTTCCTTTCCATCCCTCACCCCAGCCAGTCATCATGTGTCTTATTGCCAGCTCTTAGGCACATGCTCACTCAGGTGAGGATAATGATGATTTAGAATTTGAAACAGTAAATCAATTGGAGGGTGGGGTGGAAAGAGGAGGGCAGGAAAAAGTTTTGCTAGTTAAGACACACATATTAGCAAAGGAACAGTTGTGAATGTTTATAGACAACTTGATGAAAAGGCAGTGGTTTTGTTTGGCTAGAGCGGTGAGCTTCCTAATGATTTTGAGTAAGAGCACCCCTTGTTAATAGGAAAAAATTGGTAGGCTCCTACATAATAGTAAACTGTACTACTAGTATCCTTTGGAAAAATACAGCTTGGTAAGATTACTTTAAATTAATACATTTTAAAGTAATAGTATAATATGGTAGTTAATTTAGTTTACAGACAACGATCGGAAGGATGTGGATTCACAGACCCCTTTACGTTACTTTACTACTTCCCAGATCTTTGGCCCACAGGTTGGATTTCACTGGGCTAGCATAGGATTTCTGTAGGGAGCTTCATTCTGTGAGACTCATTTATTCATTCACTCAAGAAATATTTATTGAACTAAGTGCAGTATGCTCTTTTAGGCTCTGGGAAAATAGTTGTAAAAGAAACTAAGACCCTCCCTCAGGGTGCTTATATTTTAGTGAGAAGAGACAGACAATAAAAAAATTACACAAATAACTATGATATTTCTAATGATGTTAAGTGTTACAGATAATAGGGATTATCTGGGTAGGCTGGGGGGAATGTTACTTCGATAGATTGGAGAGAGAACTCTCTACTATAGTGACATTTGAATAGACATTTGACTGAATTAGGGAGGGCCCTGTCGGTCTCAGGAAGAAGAGTGGAATGCGTACAAAGCCCAAGAGGTGGGAGCATGTTTGCTGTTCTTGGGTAAGAGCAAAAAGACTGGTGTGGCTAGAGTAGGATTAGGGAGATGAATAATTAATTGTGGTAGATGATGGAGTCTGGTAGTGCGAGGCAGCCTTATTATATAGGATCTTGCAGGCCATTGTAAGCACTTTGAATTTTACCCCAAATGAGATTTTTAAAAAAGCCATTGGAGGATTTAAATCAGAATAGTGACATAATCTGAAATGTTTAAAAATAATTACCATGGCTGTTTGTGAAATAGATTATTAAGTAAGCGTTGAAGCAAGAGACCAACTGTAGAAATCCTGGCTACAGATTAATTCTCAAATGCTTCTTACTGGTTGAATAAGATGAGGATGGAGAACTGACCCTTGGAATTGCAATGGAGAGGTTACTAAAGAGTGTGTACTCAATTTGGTAGGTAATAATGAGCCTTTGAAGGTTTTATAGGAAAAGTGATACCATCAGTGTGGTACTTTATGAAAATTTATCAGTTGGTACCCATAGATGGGAAGAATTCGATTAGATGAAAAAGTCTGAGGATAGAGAGATATTTTAGGTACCCATTTCAACAATCTAATTGGAAAAGTGTGGGGGCTGGAAGTAAACTATCAAAGGTGAGAATGGAAATGACATTTCAGAGTCTGAACTGGATGAACTAGGCAACTGAAGGAATATAGAGCCAGAGACAAAAGAGTCTAAGTTAAAATTTTGAAATTGCGTGATAAGAAAAATTGTGGTTCCATTAACAGAATTCAGAACATCAGGAACAGAATGAGTTTGTTTGGGAAAGATGATACCCTTAACTTTGGATGACATGGCTTTGAAATTCTAGACATCTAGGTTTTCTCATAGCTCACCTTTAAATTATTATTCTTCCATCCTCTTTCAGCAGTCCCTCTTTTGAGATTCCAGAGGCATTGGAAACTATAATCTCCTTCTGAACTGAAGGATCCCACCCTTCTTCCTAGAATAAACCTTTGTTACTTGACTCTGTAGTCTGTATTGATGATCCACACAGAACAAGCCTCACAAAAAAGTCTGTTATTTTTGTTTATGTGCTAGGTTTGAGGTGTTGGTGGTAAATTTTGGCAAAAATGTCTTTTAGAATGGAAATGTAAGTCCAGAATAAAGAAGAGAGATAAACGTTGACTGAAATGTGGGAGTCATTTTCTATCAAACTAAATAAGAACTCTAAAGGAAAGAATGTACCAAAGAGAATATTAATTATAGGTGCCAGAAGAATTCTCTGTAGTGGGAAAGTTAATTTGACATGTGGAGGAGAGGCAATGTACATTTAAAAGCTATCAAGAATATGCCTCGAAAACTTTTTGTTTGGTCAATCACCTTGATGGGCCATATTACAGTGGAAAATAAAACTCAGAGCATGCTGAGGTATAGGAGTGATATAAAGAGAAACAAGAAGTTTTGTGAGTTTCAAAGGAATGGTCAAGAGAAATGTACTTCATATTATTAAGTCAATGCAAAGTAAAGCTAAGGAAATATGCACTGGAGAATTCAGTAGAAGCAAGAAATCCAAGGAAGAAATGACTCAGAATAATGTTAAGCGTCTTTAGAATTCATGAAGATACTTCAGGAGCGAGTTGGGGGATGCTGTTTTCCATTTTATTCTGAATGAGTATTCTTCCCATTTTAATTTATAACATAAAAATATATGGCAATGGAATGGGGGTGGTTACTATTTTGGGGACATCCAAGTTGTAAATATATGAGTCACAACACATTTAGAGGAGGAAAAAAAATGGAGATCAAAAAGTAGCCATTAAAGAGGCAGAAGAAAATGGTTTCAGAATATTTCTAAAACTTGGATGACTTTATACTTGAACTGGTTAAAATGACATGAAATCCATTTACCTTTAAAAGACCCTGCAGTGCTGCCATGCAATGCCCTGCCATTTTGTTGTGGTTGTTGTTGAGGGATTAATTAATTTCCGTAATAGTCTTTAATTTCAACTCAGGAGAATGTTAACTTTGTGCTTTTTTGGGACAATTATGGATGTGAGTCTCCTTAATCTTCCATGTAACCTACTAAACCACAAGTTCTCAAATTGACCAAATTGGAAGTTGGAGGAAAAATTCAACTATGCATTTTTTGAGTGAAGGATAGTCATCACTTCATTCTCTGACACAATGTAATGGTGAACCCAGTTGGTATGTCTTTCAAAACTGACATGGAGGCCGGGCGCGGTGGCTCACGCTTGTAATCCCAGCACTTTGGGAGGCCGAGGCGGGCGGATCACGAGGTCAGGAGATCGAAACCACGGTGAAACCCCGTCTCTACTAAAAATACAAAAAATTAGCCGGGCGTGGTGGTGGGCGCCTGTAGTCCCAGCTACTCGGAGAGGCTGAGACAGGAGAATGGCGTGAACCCGGGAGGCAGAGCTTGCAGTGAGCCGAGATTGCGCCACTGCACTCCAGCCTGGGCGACAGAGCGAGACTCCGTCTCAAAAAAAAAAAAAAAAAAAAAAAAAACTGACATGGAGTCTGTTCTTTGACTGCACAGTAATGTGTGTGTGTGTGCGTGCATGCACGCACACACACACGTGCACACAAATGCATGTTTTCTCTTTTAAGACTATTATGTCTCTTTGAAACAGAATACCCTGGGTAAGTTATAGATGGATATTATGGATTTAACCCAACTAATTATAAAAAATCGAACCCTTCTTACCAGCAGGCCTCTTCTAGTTCCTAATTCTCATTCTGCTACACAGCAAGGAAACACTAGGATACAGAGCTGTTTGAACTTGAAAAAGAGCTCCATGTCACACAATAAAATGATATTTTAGTTTTACGTTGTAGACTAGAATGTATAGTGTAAATGATTCCTTGGTTCAGAAAAAATATACAATATTAATATATGCTTATTAAATAAATATGGTTGTATACCACTTAGTTGAAAGCTGTTGAAGACTATCTATAAAATAGCATGCACCTGAACATAGGGCACAGAGAAACTCAAGAACTATTACCTGAACTAACTTTCAAGGTTTTCAATTTATTGTTTTTATTTCCTGTGGAATTCAGGTCATTATTGCTAATTTCAATTGAAAAAAAAAAGAATCAACTAAAATTTTTGTTTTTTTTTTCAGATCGTAGAGTTTCACATCACTGCAAATGAAATCTTCATTCACATAAGAAAGTGTAAAGAGTTTCATATGTTTACCAAAGTATCATGTTTTTACCATTACCCCAACCTTCTAATCTGTTTATACATATATTTTTTTTTTTTTTTTTTTTTTTTTTTTGAGACGGAGTCTTGCTCTGTCGCCCAGGCTGGAGTGCAGTGGCACAATCTCGGCTCATTGCAAGCTCCGCCTCCTGGGTTCACGCCATTCTCCTGCCTCAGCCTCTCCGAGTAGCTGGGACTACGGGCGCCCGCCACCACGCCTGGCTAATTTTTTGTATTTTTTTTTTTTTTAGTAGAGACGGGGTTTCACCGTGGTCTCAATCTCCTGACCTCGTTATCCGCCCGCCTCGGCCTCCCAAAGTGCTGGGATTACAAGCGTGAGCCACAGCTCCCGGCCTAATCTGTTTATATTTTTAAATGTTAACAGATTTCAAATACTTATCAGAGAAAAAAAAGTCCTATTAAGGAGCTTCAGGTGTTTGCTTTGTAGATGTGGTATATATATATAGATTTAAATTGTGCTGGAATTTATATTTTTTACCTAATGTGTATCCATAACTATTTTGGCTGTAGCAACATGGCTTTCATTTTGCGTAGCTAATATAAGTAGCTGATGAGTCAGTCTAATGATATTGCTTTATGCTTCTTTAGAATCTTTCATCTGCAGCTCACTAAATGCTTTGTAAACATTAATTAAACATCACAACACACACTAGAGGAAAGGTTAGTATTATTATCCTTTTATGGGGAAACATATATAGAGGGCTTAGGTAAGGCAAATATTAAATATATAGAACTGAGTTCTATAGGATACAGGTGCCAATAATGCTTCTTCCTGGGCACAGAGAAAGGAGCATAGGTGTAATTACAACAAAACCCCAAAAGTTTATGGGGAACCTGAGTTTCAGGAAACTCAGAACACTTTGTGAAGTAAATTTCAGAGATTATATATTAAACTGAAGTTTCTAGTTAGAAGAGTGTGTACCACACAGTACGCAAACTTATCTTTTTCCTGATGAAGTGGAAAATCAGGTCAGGATTACTGCAACGTGCTTGAACTTAATAACTGAAAATAGAATCATATGATCTGGGTGTTCTAGCACAGCCCGATTTCAAATAAGCTGATCTGCTTCTCTCATAAGTGGATTCAAACTATTATTGTATGACCTAATTTTTAGTTTTGAGGATCAAATCACCATAGCTATTATGGCCAGTTTTGAAGCTTTATTTCTATATCCTAAAATGAAGTGGGTATTGACCAATTATCAGACAATTTGGGTAATTCAGATGGCTGGCAAATCAGTAGTTCAATTGCTAGTAACACAGATAGGAATTCAGCAAGATGGAATTTTATATTTCTTTCATAAAAGGAAGGCTTAAGAGAGGCTTATATGGTAGCTCTAAAGTGCTATCAGTGACTCAGGCGCTTTTAGTTTTCTTCGCCATCCATAGCATGTGATTTCCATCCCCAAGGTTTTCACATGGTCCAAGATGGTTCCTGGGTTGCCAGACAGACATCACGTATGTCTTCTAATCAGGGAGGAGGCAGAAAGACAAAAAGATATACTTCAGCTGTTTGTCTTAAGGAACTTTCTCTAAAGGCCCACTTACTGTTTACCAATCATCCCTATCTGCAGGAGAGATTGGCAAATGCAGTCATTTAGCTGGATACATCACTACTTGGAATAAAATTAAAGTTTTTAAAGTTCTATCATTAAGGAAAAAGAAGAGAATAGATGTTGTGTAGGTGACTAGTTGTCTTAGCTATAGCAAGCAAGCAAAATCAACGATTAAAGCAAAAAACAAATCCTCTTTGGATAATGCATTATATGGTTTGGGTTTTTGTCTAATTGATATTGACTCTACAATATACACATTTCCAGTGTGTTTCGTGACCTGGAGGCACTGCCTATGGGTGTGTATGCGTGGCCCTGGCAAGAAAATAACCGAACCAACAAGTGCATCAGCAGAATTGCCTGGAAATGTTCTTGCTGTTTTACTCCCCACCCTGTTTTTGGTCATGCACTGAAGTCAAGGTTCCTGGTGTGCTTGCAACTTAGCTGCTGGTAGTTAAAGTTAGGCAGGTCCAGGGCGGTGTAAATTTCCTCTGAACTGTTTGATTGTGATAATCTGGAATATAAAGCTACTTTTCCTTTTGTACAACTTTTTATCCTGTGCTCTATATGAGTGTGTTTCTCTGTGTGTGTTATCCTGAGGTTTGCCTACTCCTTACTCCCCAGACACTGATTTTGGGAGGAGTTTGAAAGCATAGTAATGGCTTACTTGCTTGAAAGAAGTATTTCATTTAACACAATTGTAATCGCAAAAGGATGTGAATATTGACTTATGATTCTCTATAATAGGATGTGGCTTTTAAAAAGCAAATGATCCATTCCACATTTGAATTAAACCTATGGTCAGGTGAGCTTTAAGAAGAGAGGTTAATTTGGAGACACAGTCTGAAACAGTACATGTTTTAGTACTTCACAAATATTAAGAACTTTGTTATTTTACTTTCTTTGAATGCCGCTTTGGTGTTCCACAACTACATCTATACATATAAACAGATAAGGGTCTGAAGGAAAGGAAAAGGGCTGTTGTTAGCTATAAATGATGTTTGGCGATTAGGGTCCCTCTAGTGGTAGCTAGCTTAAATACGCTTAGGCAACAACAAATAGAGTGGCGTACCCTACATATTTGTGGTGGTGACCCACGGTTTATAAAGCCACCTCAATTTAATTCTAAATTCTTATTATAGCAGTGCTGTTATGAGTCAACTCTCACTAAACATTTTTAGTATTTTGTTTTCTTAATGTGGATTTGGGAGCTTGTGGATAATTGTCTTAATGATCCTAGTCTCCTTTGTTTCTGTGTGTGGACTTCCACTTTCTTCTTATCTAAAAGCCACAACCAGTCACTTTTCAGGGCACTCAGTTTGATGAAGTTTTAAGAGTCTCCAAAATGATGCCTCTGTTGTTACTCCTTGTGTTTGGCATATAACTAGAGTTAGATAAAATAATCAAACCGATGAAGATCAAAATGTCAGGTTTATTATCAATAAAAGTGATATTGAAGAATGTGGCTCAGTTGTGTGGTAACAGTAGGTTTCCTAGGACTGCACCAGAAATAGCCATTTTTCTGGTTGCCTGCCAGGCCTTGCTCTGCAGGGTTAGTCCCTTTTACATAAAGTGACACATAATTTGTTGTGCAAACCAAGACACTTTTGAGAGTTGAAGGGGGCACTGATAGGATGAAATGCCAGGACTGTCCTGAAAACTGTGGCATAAGGCCACTGACTTTTATCTCATGACAGCGGCCAAAACAGAAAGCACATTGTCTTCAGGCAGACAGATCCCTGAGAGAAAGGGGAGAAAGGAGCTTAGCTCAGCATGCTCAGTTGCTTCTCCCTAACACGCCAATTAGATAAATCAGTTCTTTACCCTTGAAGAGAAGTTAGGGATGGTCCAAGAAGCCAGTTGTGCTCATGGAAAATCCATCCATAGATTCCATAAGGGTGTGGAATGGAGGTTTTTCTAATCAGCCCTGCTCCTAATATTTGCACAGCCAGAGTGGGGTGCTCTAGGCATAGGGACTGAGGAGTGGAGTGCAAGTGCTGATTGTTAGCATAGCTTCTCAACTTTATATTTAATAAAGTTGATACATTTGAAATTGTTTGGTACATTTGAAATTGGCCATGGTGGGAGTTTTGGCAAACTACAAATGAGGGCTTTCTTTCCCCCTTTCCAGAAGAGCTGGTTGTTAAAAAATCATCAGCACACCACTTAGCCTTGGACTAGAATTTTATTTCTGCTGGGTTTTATGGCTTAGGCTTTCCACTGCCCCCACCAGCTGGGAAAGATGTCTGTGATCAGTGATCACAGGTACATTTGTTATTGCCATGAAAAACTCCAGCCTCTGCACCTTCTATATGCCTCATAGGGCTCCACTCCATTGGTCCTGCTTCCCATGGCCTCAGCAGCCACAGTGTAGTGTGTGCTCTGAGTCTTCTGACTTGGCAGAGCCAAGAAGCCTGAGGATAGGTTTTTCCATTTGGCACTGAGACTGGCCATTCAGTGCATGCCCGCATAGTTCCTTGCCAAGTCTACGGAAGTGGAAAGCATAAGTGTGACTTTGATGCTTTTAGAATCTTCCAGGCATTGACAATGAGAAACGGGATTGTTCATAGGGGAAGTGAAATTCCTGACAACAGCCTTATCAGTAGAACCATAAAGTACCTGAGTTTTAAAGTTAGAGGCTCTGAATTTGAGTCCTGTTTAAGTGAATATAACTAAACTTCGTAAACACATTTTTACTGCTTGGAGTGTTGGTTTCTTCTAAAGCGAGAACAATATTCTCCCATAAAAATAAAGTTTTGAGGATAAAATGAAACAGCATGTGAAAATGAGTTATAAATCTTAAAGAGCTAGGTTAATGTAAAGCATAAGCATTATAAGGAATGTGCGTATTTTTGTGGCAAAAGAGATTAGTTAGTGCTGACATTTTAGCTAATTATTTGCAGGATGGGAGGCAGAACTGGATTATCTGGATTATCTATAAGGCTGACTAAGCGTGTGCTTAGCCCTCCAGCAAAGGAGTATTGAGTAATGTTTTTTTGTTGGGGGGGAATTAAATATTTCTCCTCTAACTCCCCAGAACAAATTAATTATCATTGGAAAATAGAAATTTGTTGGATTTCTTTATGCTTATTTTATAGTTTATTGCTTTAAAATTGTAATTTGTAAGGGAGTTGGGGTATTGCATTCTTAAAAATCACTTAGAATCTCTAAAAATACTTAACCTAGTCACCATGACATAGTCCACTTGTATTCTTGTATCTTTCAATGCCTTGAAAAGATCTGGGGTGAAGGAAGACTTCAGGGGTACATGTTGTATCATGTACTTTGTATAGGCCACACAAGGGCTGTATTTTTCCTTCACATTATAGGCAGATTCCAAATATAAAATTAATTTAGTATGAAGTTTCCTAATAAAACACAAAATAAGTAAAATGTAATATTGAATAAGAACTATGTTTGATATTTTAAAAAGAACTTAAAAATGGAAATCTTCCAGGTTCAGGCCAGTTTTTTGTTTGGGTTTTTCAAATGCATATTGACCTCCCTCTAGTGGTAGCTGAGGCAAACTGAACCAAAACCTGGGACACAAAGCTTGTCTCTGAATCAAAAATAGAGTTTTCAACGTCTAAGTATCTATTTTAATGGCTGGAAAGCATGTAGCTAATCTCAGGCTTTGCATTATTTAGATCCTCGGGTTGATTTGAAGTTGTTGTCCCTATAGTGTTTGGGCTTTTTTGAACTTTTCTTGTATTTATTTTTGGTTAATGGAGTGTGTATGTATGTTCTTTTCCACAAAAATGTAGCCCCTTTGTTCACTTTTAAATTTCAAATTTTTGATGCTTTATGTAATATCTTCTGGCATGAATTATAGAAAAATGTGTTAATAAGTTTTTGATAGAACTTAAGATTATTCTTATAGCTTTTTTTGGTAAAAATTAGTATATGCAAAAAAATTCAACCTGGATCTGATGATGACTCTAGATCTAACTAGCAATTTTCAGAAAACCCAAAGGATGGACAAACATGTTAAGATACCAAGGAGATGTAATCAGTCAGTCAAACTCAGACTGAGAAAGTTCATAGGAGAAAAAAGAATATTTTTTCAACAAATACATTGCAAGAGGGGGAAAAAGGGAGAGGAAAATGGAACATGAAAATTAAAAGATATTTAAAATACAACAATAATTTACCATATCTCATCTTTGTTTGGATGCTGATTAAACAAACACCATGAAAAACCCCTATGTGTAAGATTTATGAGACCATTAAAATGTCGACACTACATGTTTGATATTATTAAGGAATTATTTTTAGATATGATAATGATATTTTAGTTATGTTAGTTTTGTTATAAAGACAAGCTATTGCATTTTAGAGATTCATCCTGAAATATTTACAAGTGAAATTATATGATATCTGGGATTTCCTTCAAAATAGACTCAAGGGAAGGGATAGATGGAGGTGTGGATAGGGCAGATTGGCCATGGGCTTGGTACTGGATGGTTATCTGGGAATTCATGATACTATTTTATCTACTTTTTAGTATGTTTAAAATTCTCCATAATAAAACATTAAAAAAACCAATAAATTGGTTATGGTACCTTTAATAACAGCTATGTAAATAAATGCCTCCCATCTTACCATATCATTAAACATCATTGTTTTATGGACTACGTCTTCAACCCAAGCCAAACTCGCTTTAGGCCTCATGTTGGAGGTATACCGTAAACTTGTTGGAGCAGCCCGGAGAAGTCTGGCTCTATCTTAAAGTGATTTGTCGGACCTCTAAGAAATTGTGTTAGTTTTTTCTGGACCTTAATTCTAATATAAACCAAAAGGCCAAGGTTTCTTAGGGAAGACACCATGAAATAAGCTCGGGTTATCCAACTCCTTAAGATTGAATCAAGATCAACTTAAGGAAAAGTGAGCAGATATTTAGTTATTGATGCATAAAATATGTGAAGATTTTTTTTTTTTTTTTTTTTTTTGAGACAGAGTCTCACTCTGTCACCCAGGGTGGAGTGCAGTGGCACGATCTTGGCTCACTGCAACCTCCGCCTCCCAGGTTCACGCCATTCTCTTGCCTCAGCCTCCCGAGTAGCTGGGACTACAGGTGCCCGCCACCACGGCCAGCTAGTTTTTTGTATTTTTAGTAGAGATGGGGTTCTATGTTGGCCAGGATGGTCTCAATCTCTTCACCCTGTGATCCGCCCACCTCAGCCTCTCAAAGTGCCGGGATTACAGGCGTGAGCCACTGTGCCCGGCTGTGAAGCATTTTGAAGTTAGAGTAATGGTGACAAAGAACATGCCAGTCATGGATCCCAGTATTCACACTCCCTTAGCTCCAGGTTTTATGTCTTCTCATACAGATATCCCCTCCAGCTCTTTTCCCTTCTCCACCCACCTGACCATAGCCTTCTGCCTTATCTCAGCCCATGTGGAAGGCCAGTCCCCTACCTGTTCCAAGGAGGCTGAGTACTGCATTCTTTACCTAGAGTTTCCCTGGATTCTTGCTCTGAACATACTGTCCATGTGGACCCAGAGTACTGCTGTCCTGCCAGACTTCCACTGCCCCTTTCTGGTGTAATACTCCTTCTCCCTACTCACAAACACGGAAGATTGGACTTCGCTGCATCCTCTTGTTGATCTGAAACAAGGATTTTAAATCTAGTGAATAGCTAGTATAGGCTACAGGTCCATTACTAAGCTGCGTGGAGAACGAAGCCAGAGAACTTGGAAAGAGAAATTTCAAGTTCCATCTACTGACAGATAATATCTCAATGCCTAAACTTTTAAGGTCTACTTTCATCTTACATAGAAGCTGAAGGTATAGGAGCATAGGGAAAACCTCCCTGCCCTGAAATTTCTCTCCTTCCTAGATATTACAGTGCCTTTAATATTCCCAGTGGAAATCATGTGGGGTAGGAGATAGCTGGGCTCTCTCAGGAAAGGTGGGCTTAAGACTTTACCTTCTCTTGGGTATTGGAAAAAGAAACTACAAACACATATACATGCTCTTTTTTTAAAAAAATTAACAATTTAAAAACCTCCAGGCAGGCAGGGAAGCTGATAAAACTATCTGTGTCTTCATCAACCATAGCAACCATTCACAGGGAGATTCTTAGAACTAAAGAGAAAAGCATGAGGAAGTGGGGTTTCCTAACCATAGGGCTTCCTTCCAGGCAGGGTAGGAGTGAAGGGGGAGAGTGAGCTAAATGTGCTAAGGCCCAAAATGACAGAAAGGCCGTCCTGAAGGTTATCACATCTGAAGCAGCCAGAAGCCAATTTCAAAGTGGAGTAGATTCTAGAATCCAGGACAAAGTAAAGACAGCCCAAATTAAATCTAAAAACAAATGGAGAAAGGGAAATGCAATAAAGAAAAGGATCTAGAACAGCTAGCTACCTAGAATATACGAGAGACCTTTTAAAATTTGCTTTTTTGTGAGCAGATAAATTAATCTAGCACAAGGAGTTAAGATCAATTGAACAAATAATAACTTACTAGGACACTCCTGATAAAAGAAAAACTTCAGCCAAATTAAATTTAAAGGAGTTTAATTGAGCAATGAATGATTCGCAAATCAGGCAGCCCTCAGAATCACAGCAGATTCACAGAGACTCCAGGGGTGACTTCTGGTCAGAACAAATTTATAGACAAAAAAAAGTGACGTACAGGAATCGGAAGTGAGGTACAGAAACAGTGAGATTGGTTACAACTCAGCGTTTGCCTTATTTGAATGCAGTTTAAACATTTATCAGTCTATGAATGGTTGAAGTATGGACACTGGGATTGGCTAACACTCAGCTCTTGTCACAGGTGCATACTACTAAGTTAGGTTTTCAATTTTGTCTGACTATTAAGCTAGGTTACAGTTCATCCACAAGGACTCAAATATAAAAGTACGGAGTCCTTCTCAGGCCATATTTAGTTTGCTTTAACACCCCTCATACATAACATTCATTTTTAAATTACAGTTTTTGGGTGCCTTCATTTCCAGAAGTAACAGGTATTGTTAGCATATTTCCCAAACCTAAAAGCAAAACATACAGTCCTACAGTGGGTCCAAATTTTTTAAAAATCAAGGTCACCTTGGGAAATTTCATCCACCATAGTAATTTTAGATCAGGAGAACATATACCGTTATTGAGCACCTGCTATGCTCCCAGAACTTTGTTAAATATTTTACATTAATTGTCTCATTTAATCTCCACCCTGGGAAATAAGCAAAAATTATTCTCACTTTACAAATATGAAAACTAAGGCCTACTGAAATCAAGTGACTTGCCAAGGTCATATAGCTCACATGTATGATGGTGCAAGAATTTGAACTCACGGAGTCTAGCTTCAAAGCCTAGACACTGAAACCATTTTGCTGCAGAACTAACAAGGATAGAGGAATATTTTTATTTGGCAAGAAGAATAGGGAATGTGTATTCTATTCATACAGGATGCCCAAGCATCAGATGTTTACTTAGGGAAGGGAAAAGGAGAACGGAAAGAATTGTCCACAGCTCCTGAGTTAAATGCTTCATAAAACCCTGCTTTTCCTGTACTGAACTGCCTGCTGGTGTTACAGGATCCTAACTCTTATCATTCCTTCTCAAGACCTACCTTCTGGGTAACTATTTTAGCAATTGCACCTTGAATCTGAAGACAGTATTCTTACTTCTCTTACCCTTAGAAAAAAACTCACATACTCCAATTTTGAGAACAGATTTAGTCATTTCATATCCAAATGTCTAAATCAAACTTCTCTACTGTTACTAGGAAAAAGCAGAGGTGCTAGTTATTTACAAGCTGCTGTCTGCAGAAAAATTGAATGAAGTAACCTGTTCATTGGGACTATATTATTTTTTTCTTTTTGTTGTTAAGAATACTTGCTGGAAAGGAAGAGACCTGAGTTAGAAACTGGAGAGGAAATTCATACCTAGGCACAGTCTCTAGCCTTTATGTAAGCTAAAAAAAAAAAAAAAAATCACACACACACACCAGTTTTCTTTTGCTATTAGGAAAAATAAAAATACTTGTATATGCTTGAAAAACTATAGAATAAAATAATAAGAAATCAGCATAAACAACCACCAACAAACACTTGTTTTAAAGTTTAGGCATTAAAGTGACACATTTTCCTACTGAGAAATAAAAATGGATTATTAACTGATATCGCAAATGGACCTATATGCTTCAATTTAGAGTCTTTCTTACCAGGTGATGAGGCCTAAGGGGAAAATAATCCCTATATCAAAGCGCTGGAGCCAGACTGCTGGGAGATAATATCCTGCGAAACCAGATATTTTGATTCACCCAGCCTTGCAGTAAAGAAGAGCGTCTGGAGTTTTTAACTCTGGTGAGCATGTAGGTTCATAGTCACAATCTTCAGAACTGGGGTTGGGGTCATGAGGATATAACAAAGCTCCACTGCAATGGCAAAGGGAGCTGCCCGAGGATAATGGCAGGATCTAATCCTGAGCAGGTACTCTGGTACCATCAACCATGTGATGCCTTGTTGGACAGGTGTGCTTGCCCCTTACTCTAGGAGTGCCACTGTCCTTCCTGCCCTGTGGAGCTGTCTGTGTGCAAAGTCAATTTTGTTGCACCTACATTTGAGGAACTTGTATCCTTTGCCTGTGTCTGTGGGATGCTTTCATCCATCACAGCACTGTTACTCTGACTGCCATACTTTGCTCCGGCCTCTGATCCACACAACTCATGTCTCCCATGCATGGGATAGCCAAGAATCCAGACTTTTGCAGGCAGTAGATTACATCTTTATACAAAAACAAACAAGCTAACTAGCTGGTTTTGAGGACTGAGGGAATTTAGCTAGACAGCACATTTTTAAAGTGAGTGACTCTGTATTACGCATCCTTTTTCCCCCAGTACCTAACACAGTATCTGGTACATAGTAGTATGTAAGGTTTAGGAGCTAAATAAATCATCCTTGCTTTCCTTCTTAAGTTGGAACTGACTGGTATATAGACACGGGAATCAGATACCTGGCAATCAATAGGCTGCTGTTAGCACATAAGTTACCTTTGTTTAGATTAGAAAAGCCACCACCTTTCTTTTCCTTTGAGCATGTGAATTAGAAGAAAACACCCACTCCTGGAAGATGATTGTAAAGAACTGTCTCTGTGTGGGTGAATTAGAAGGAAGGTACCAGGGAACTGCCTTGGTGTGCAGAAGCTGGGCTGGACTTTAGTCCCTACTTGTCTCTCAGGCCAGTGCCTTTTTGTGGGGTGACTCGAGATCAAAGTAGAAGGCAGTTTTTGTTTTTATTTCTTTAAATTTTGTAAAAGTTGAATTAGAGTATATTTCATGGATGGGCCATCTGATCTTGCATTAATTGAATTTACTTTTCAAAGTAGTAGGATTCTCCTTATAGGGCTAGAACTTGGCCCGTACGCTTACCACATAGTACAGAGTCAACCAGGATGCCCTCCCTGGACCAACAGTTGTGAAGAAGTGAGGCCCAGAAAAGCCTCTGTCAAGCTTGCTCAGTTCTTTCTCCTCAAGTCTACAATAATAGACTTAATTTCTTTCCCTATGGAGGAATGAAGGAGTGTGGGGAGGGAGACCAAAGATATTACTGTTGCAGTAGTTCTTACTCTTGGAATCATAGGAATAGGAGAAAGGAGCTTCTCAGTGGCGTTAAGTACTCAATGTTTCCTGAATGAGTGGATCAATTTAAGAACAAGCAGATACACTATTTATTGTATAAATTTAAATAGGAAAAAACAACGATAGAATAGCCAGGAGGAAGGTTTTGTGGGCAAAATGAATATTTTGTGTTTTGCTAATGTATTGGGAGTACGTGAACAATACTTGGCTGTTATTTGGAGGGCTTGGTTAGACCATGATGCTGGAGATAGGGGGACTGACTACTGAGAGTGGAACAGAAGAAAGGGCCCTTTGAAGAGCTTAAGTGTTCAGAGAATGAGTTGGAAGAGACTCAGGATATGCGGATTTTGGTGGAGAAAGATTAATTTTGATGGAGAAAGATTAATCAACTTGTTCAGAAACCATTCAGAATTGACTAGAGGAGAGGAGAAGAGATGGAGTTAGAGCAGTGACTTCTTAGCCTGGGTACATTTGAGAAGACTCTAGCTCTAGGGGATATGACGGGTGCTTTTGTTCCTTGAGAGGAGAAAAAAAAGGGACAAACCCATGAATTCTCAAAATGCTACTTTAGGAGAAATCTTTTTCCTTTTTGGTATTGGTTAGGATGCTGCACAAGTGAAAGAATAAGGAGGTGAGGAGGCTTATTTTGGGGCCTGTTTTTGGAGACTGAGTGTGCTATCTTATTTATTACACTTCAATTACATCACTAACTCATATTAGTTTATCAGTTTAGTCAAGGATTTTGAGGTCCCAAAACATATGAAACAAATGAGTTTTGATGACAGAGAAAAGATCAGCCTTTGAGTGGGGAGTGGGTGACATTGGGATAAAGAAGGACAGCCAGGATGTAGGAGGAGAGCAGCACCTACTTTGAGGTACTTGAGTCTATAATTAGTTATCTATTACTGCATAAATAATTATCCCAAGACTTACTGGCTTAAAATGGCAGTCATTATTTAGCTCACAATTAAGGTATGGGATCAGTGTGGTGGTTATCCTGGCTTAGCTGGGTTTACTCATGAGTCTGTAGTCATCTGCCGCTTCCAGATAAGTTACTGGGTCAGCTAGGGGTTGGCTGGTCCTGCATGGCTTCCCTCAGATGTCAGGTGGCTGTTGGCTAGAGTATCTTGGTTCTCCTCCAGTGGCCTCCGCATAACACTGGACTGAAAAGTGCTGGTTTCAAGTTTCCAGGTGCAGCAAGAGAACAAGCCCGAATGCACAAACACTTTTGAAGCCTCTGCTTCATATTTGCTAATGTCACATTTGGCAGGTCCTGTGGCCAAACCCAGATTCAAAAGGTATCTCTTGATGGGAGGAGCTACACTGCCACAGGGAAGGAAAGAATCTGAGGTTATTTTTAACCCTTACTCTAGAATTCTAGGCTGAGGTGAGGACTGCAGTTTGAAGATGATGGAAGAGAGAGGTGCAGAAATGGGGAAGGATGGGCAGTACCGATCATCTTTGTCTACCTCACAGCCTTTCTGGGGCTGTCCTAACATGGTCTCCGTGCCATTGTGTAGTGCAAAGAACTCTGGAGGTATCCACAGGCAGATTCAGAAACCACAGTTAGCATCAAAAATCACTGGGAAAGGGAAAAACTAATAGAAGAAAGGAGTGTGGGTGATTAGAGGATACATATCATAAGACAATTTTAAAATGTTGCCCAAGACAGCCTTAAATATTATTTCAACTCAATCCAGTAATCTAGTTCTGATATTACCCTCCCGATATCTGGATGGGAAAATTGGGTAAGGGGATATTATCCAACTCATAAAACTTTGCACAAGGGCCTTGAGGAAACCAGGAACAATGCTTATTGAAGCTAGAGCTATACACTGATGAAAAGGTATCATTTCCCTTCCTGTTGTGAAAAACCAGGGACATCTTACGATAGGTTCTTTTTCATCAGCTGTGTCGAGAGAATAAAAGGATAATGTCTGTGGCCAATATTACTGAATTGTGCTTGCTAGAGCCTTAATGAGATGATTAATGATCTGAGCAGAGCATCATTTCAGATATGGGAGGAGGTGGGGGAATGGTGTGAGGGAGCTGCTTTTCCTTCAGTGAGCTCATCTGTCAAGGGATTGAATTAAGACAGCAAGTGGAGCTGAGGGAAAAGCTTGCCTCATTCTCTCCCCATCTGGGCCTCCTCTCCTCTCTTCTCCTCTGCTGTCATCTAGGTAGCATCAGACCTTGAGGCCTCTGAGTCCCAATTTCTCCTCAGTAAAATGAGGACATAATCTCTCTCTCTCAGACTATTGTGCAATCTACCTTAACATCAAGGCCTAAACTTTACACCACTCAGAACTCCTTCACCTCTCATCTCTTTTATTTGTTCTTTTGATTTTATTTTAAGTTGTATTTTGAAATAATTTTGAACTTATAGAAAGGTTGAAAGATAGAGACTCCCATATACTCTTTATTCAGATTTAACAATTTTTTTTTTTTTGAGACAGAGTCTTGCTCTGTTGCCCAGGCTGGAGTGCAGTGGCACTATCTCAGCTCACTTTAAGCTCTGCCTCCCAGGTTCACACCATTCTCCTGCCTCAGCCTCCCGAGTAGCTGGGACTACAGGTGCCCGCCACCACGCCCGGCTAATTTTTTTTTGTATTTTTAGTAGAGACAGGGTTTCACTGTGTTAGCCAGGATGGTCTCGATCTCCTGACCTCGTGATCCACTCACCTCGGCCTCCCAAAGTGCTGGGATTACAGTTGTGAGCCACCGCGCCTGGCCCAGATTTAACAATTTTTGACACTTTGTCACCTTTGCTTTATTATACTCCTTTCTCTCTCTACACACTCACACTCTTTTATGAACTATTTTAGATATCTTGCAATCATTCCCTCTTACCTCTTAGTCCTTTATTGTGTATTTCCTAAGAAAAAAAGGTATCCTCTTACATTACCATAGTACAGTTGTCAAATTTATAAAATTTAACATTGAAACAATACTTTTTCCACTCCATACTCCATAATCTAATTTGCAAATTATCCTAATCATGTCTGTTATGGCATTTTCCCCTTCCAGTACAGAATCCAGCACAGGATCCTACATTGCAATTGACTGTCTCATGTCTTCAGTACCCAAACCTGGAAGATTTCCTTAGCTTTTCATTATCTTTCATGACATTGATATTTTCAAATACAAGACAGCTATGTGATAGAATGTTCATCACTTTGGGTTTGTCTGATGTTTCTTGATGATTAGGCTCAGATCGTGCCTTTCTCACTCCATAAGACATCAGTGATTTGTCCTTCTCAGAGAACTGTGTTTCGGGCACATAGTGTCTGTCTGCCCCTCACTGGTGATGTTAATTCAATCACCTCATCAAGGTGTTGTTTGGTTTCTCCACCATATAGTTACTACTTCCCTCTTTCAACCACTAAACAATCTGTGGGGAGATACTTTGGGACTGTGTACATCTCCTGCTCCTCATCTAACTTTTCCCCCTGGACTTTGCATCCACAGATAATTCTTTTCTGAATGAATCTTTATTATGATAGTTGCAGAGTTTTCTTTGCCTAACCTCATGCCATATTTTTACCTTTCTTTTTCCACAGTTAGTTAGAACCTGGCACCCAAGAACATAATCACATTATTCATTTTCTCAATATTATGATACCCAAAAAGTAGTTTCACAATTTCTGTACCCATATCTCAATGAAAAATAAACTTACTAGAAAAAGTTCAAGATTTGTTTGCAGTTCTTTTGTTCCCTAGATTGTGGGTATATTATCAAAATCATGTGATCAAAATTACTTGCATTGCTTTTCTTTTTCTCCTTCTTCTGTGTGGTAGTTATCCTTCTCTACTCCCCAGTATGGGTATGTATGTGTGTATGTATGTATGTATGTATGTGTTTTAGAGATTGGTCTTGCTGTGTTGCCCTGGCTGGAGTGCAGTGGCTATTCACAAGTATGATAATCGCCCAGTACAGTCCAAACTTCTCGCCTCAAGTGATCCTCCTGCCTCAGCCTCCCAAGTAGCTGGGACTACAGGTGGGTACCACCACACCCAGCTTTCCATGTGATTATTTAATAAAATACAGTTAATTTGTGACTGTGTCTATTCAGTTTTAGGGTTTTCCCCTCCTCCACATCATCTCCCCAAATCTAAAATTTATGGCCTACCATATTAGTTGGCCTGGGCTGCCACGACAGAATACCACAGATTGGGGGACTTAAATAACAAAATTTTATTTTTCACTTCTCAGGTGGCTGGAAGTTCACAATAAAAGTGCCAGGAGGGTTGGTTTCAAATGGTTAGGCCTCTTTTCCTGGCTTGCAAATGGCTGCCTTTCACTATGTCCTCACATGGCCTTTTCTCTATGCGTGAACTCTGTTGTCTTTTTCTCAGCTTATAAGGACAATAGTCCTATTGAATTAAGGCCCTACCCTTGAGGCCCATGTAACTGTAATTACCTCTTTACAGACCTTATCTCTAAGTACAGTCAACGGAGTTGAGGGGTTCAACAAATGAATTTTGCAATGGCACAGTTCAGTCCATACCATCTACTGTCTTTCCAGCTTTCTCATTCTTTCTCCGATGAAGCTCTTGGAACTTCTTTTGAAACTCATATTGAGACTCCTGATTCCTTTTGGTTTATTTCCTTCCTTGTTTAACTATTTGCATATTCATTCTTTCCCAATTCATCTGATCATTCATTAATTTATTTATCCAAATATTATTTATTAAACACCTATTAAGGATAATGTACTTTGCTAGACATAAGAGATACAGTGGTGAGGAGGAAAACTGAAAAGGGATATGTTCCTAGGGCTTAGAGTCAACTGAGGGAGTCTGACATTAATCAAAAAGTTAAAAATTATATTTAAAATTGGCTGGGCGTGGTGGCTCACACCTGTAATCCCAGCACTTTGGGAGGCCGAGGCGGGTGGATTACCTGAGGTCAGCAGTTCGAGACCAGCCTGGCCAACATGGTGAAATCCCGTCTCTACTAAAAATACAAAAATTAGCCTGGTGTGGTGGCACACGCCTGTAATCCCAGCTACTCGGGAGGCTGAGGCAGGAGAATTGCTTGAGCCCGGGAGACAGAGGTTGCAGTGAGCGGAGATTGTGCCACTGCACTCCAGCCTGGCCGATAGAGCAAGACTCTGTCTCAAAAAAAAAAAAAAATTATATTTAAAAAATTTTAAACATGTAAAATTACACTATAATTGCGCTCCCAAGAATATACATATAAGAAAGTGTAAGAGGAGAGAACTGATCAATTTAGTGTGGTTGGGGAAGGCATCTCCAGTAAGATGATCTTCATGCTGGGATCTAATGGAAGGCTAAGGGTTAAGTAGGGGAAGAAGAAAAAAGTAAAAGGGAGGTGGGGGTAATAGGGAAATTATGGTGACCCAAACCAAAAACCAGAAAGTCCTCCTGAGCTCTCTTCCTTGCTTCCAGCATCTAATCTGCCACCTAGTCCTATTCATCCAACCTTGTAAATATCTCTTATCTGACATATCTTACTACACATAACCAATTATTTAATTCAGACTCCTGACTGCCCTCTCTTAGATTTTTATAGAAGCCTCTTAAATATACTCTCCCCTGCTTTCTGTCTTACTGCCTTTAAATGTATTCTCTGTAGTACACAAGAGACTGGTGCACTATATTCTGTGTTATAAGAAACAGTGTGGGCTTTGGAGCAGAAGCAGCTCTGTCACTTAGTTATATGTCTTTCTGCAAGTAACTTAATTTTTCTAAGTTTCAGCTTTTTTAAATCTGTAAAATAAACATAATAACACCCACATTTTGTCTGGTTCACATAAAGATTAGGTAGATGTCAAAAATGTGCTCAAGCATAATGCCTGGTCTAGCATCATAATGGGTAGCATTAAATTATGTGCTGGGTGTTGTGCTAACTGCTTAATGTGTACTACCTCATTTATCTTTGGATAGATTTTATTATCCCCATTTTCCAGATGGTAAAATTATGTAAGTTGGTCTGGTGTCTGAAATGAGACTGGGGCCTAATAAAAAGGAGCGTCTATACAGGAGCTCAAATGGGCTGTACCTTGTAGCATTCTGAGGACAGGTCTGACTTCTGCGAAGGGAAAGTGGTAAAAGTATTGTCCAGTCCTTTTTAAGTTGGTGGCTGAACTTGGTGAGGTGTGTTTTTAAAAGACCTTTAGTCCGTTCTACTTTTCCTGAAGACGGAGGACTGTAAGGGCTATAAAGGTTTCACTGAATACTAAGAGCCTGAAAAACTGCTTGGCTGATTTGACTAATAAAGGCTGGTCTGTTATCAGACTGTATAGAGGTGGGAAGGCTAAACTGAGGAATTGTGTCTGACAGAAGGGAAGAAATGACTGCAGTGGCCTTCTCAGACCCTGTAGGAAAGGCCTCTACCTATCCAGTGAAAGTGTCTACCTAGACTAAGAGGTATTTTAGTTATCTGACTCGGGGCATGTTGAGTAAAGCTAATTTTCCAGTCCTGGGTGGGGGCAAATCCTCCAGCTTGATGTGTAGGGAAGGGAGGGGGCCTGAATAATCCCTGAGGAGTAGTAGAATAGCAGATGGAACACTGAGAAGTTATTTCCTTGAGGATAGATTTCCACGATGGAAAGGAAATGAGAGGTTTTAAGAGGCGGGCTAGTGGCTTGTACTATAGCATAGCCTGCCTTTGCTGGTGTGTGGCGATTAGGCCTGGTGGAACCACCATCAATAAATCAAGCGTGGTCAGGGTGAGGAACAGGAAAGAAGGAAATATGGGGAAATGGGGTGAATGTCAGGTGGATCAGAGGGATACAGTCATGGGGGTCAGGTGTGGTATCAGGAATAATGTGGGAGGCCAGATTGAAGCCCAGGCCAGGAACAATGGTAATTGTGGGACTTAACAAAGAGTGAGTACAGCTGAAGGATCTGGGGAGCAGAAAGTACATGCATCAGGTATGAGGAAGAAAATAGATTTTGGAAGTTATGAGAAATGTAGAGAGTAAGTTGAGCATAGTTTGTGATTTTGAGGGCCTCTAAAAGTATTAGGGCGGCAGCAGCTGCTGCATGGAGACATGATGGCTAGGCTAAAACAGTAAGGTCAAGTTGTTTGCACAGAAAGGCTACAGGGTGCGGTCCTGGCTCTTGTGTAAGAATTCTGACCGCACTAACCATGCCTAGGAAGGAAAGGAGTTGTTGTTTTGTAAGGGATTGAGGTTTGGGAGATTAATTGGACGTGATCAGCAGGGAAAGCACGTGTGTTTTTAGGAGAATTATGCCGAGGTAGGTAACAGATGAGGATGAAATTTGGGCTTGACTGAAGTAATGGGGGCTGTCTGTGAAGCCTTGCGGCAGTACAGCCCAGGTAATTTGCTGAGCCTAATGGGTGTCAGGGTCAGTCCAAGTTAAAGCAAAGAGAGGCTGGGATGATGGGTGCAAAGGAATAGTAAAGAAAGCATGTTTGATATCTAGAACAGAATAATGGATTGTGGAGGGAGGTATTGAGGATAGGAGAGTATATGGGTTTGGCACCACGGGGTGGATAGGCAAAACAATTTGGTTGATAAGGCATAGATCCTGAACTAACTTGTAAGGCTTGTCTGGTTTTAGGACAGGTAAAATGGGGGAATTGTTAGGAGAGTTTATAGGCTTTAAAAGGCCATGCTGTAGCAGGCGAGTGATAGCAGGCTTTAATCCTTTCAAAGCATGCTGTGGGATGGGATATTGGCATTGAGTGGGGTAAGGGTGATTAGGTTTTAATAAGATGGTAAGGGGTGCACGATCAGTCACCAAGGAGGGAGTAGAGGTATCTTATACTTGTGGGTTAAGGTGGGGGAATACAAGAGGAGGACGCAAAGGAGGCTTTGGATTGGGAAGAAGGGCAGCAACGAGATGTAGCTGTAATCCAGGAATAGTTAGGGAAGCAGATAATTTAGTTAAAGTGTCTCGGCCTAATAAGGGAACTGGGCAGGTGGGGATAACTAAAAGGAGTGCTTAAAAGGGTGTTATCTAAGTTGGCACCAGATTTGGGGAGTTTTAAGAGGTTTAGAAGCCCGGCTGTCAATACCCACAACAGTTAAGAAGGCAAGGGAAACAGGCCTTTGAAAAGAAGGTAATGCGGAGTGGGTAGCCTCCATATTGATTAAGAAGGGGACGGACTTACCCTCCACTGTGAGAGTTACCTAAAGCTCGGCATCCGTGATGGTCTACGGGGCTTCCGAGGCGATCGGGCAGTGTCAGTCTTCAGCTACTAAGCTGAGGAGTCAGTCAGAGAGCCTTGGGCCAGAGTTCCAGGGGCTCTGGGAGTGGCTGCCAGGTGAGTTGAACAGTCGGATTTCCAGTGGGGTCCGCACAGATGGGACATGGCTTAGGAGGAATCCTGGGCTGCAGGCATTCCTTGGCCTGGTGGTCAGATTTCTGGCACTTGTAGCAAGCTCATGGGGGAGGAGGTTCTGGAGGAATGCCTGGCCACTGTGGTTCAGGCATTTGGAAGTTCTTGTGCGCTGGAGATGTGGCTGGGGTTTGTCTCACAGTGGAGGCAAGGAATTGCAACTTTTTTCTATTATTGTACACCTTGAAGGCAAGGTTAATTAAATCCTGTTGTGGGGTTTGAGGGCTGGAATTTAATTTTTGGAGTTTTATTTAATGTCAGGAGCAGATTGGGTAATAAAATGTATATTGAGAATAAGACGGCCTTTTGACCTTTTAGGGTCTAGGGCTGTAAAGCGTCTCAGGGTTGCTGCAGAACGAGTCATGAACTGGGCTGGATTTTTATATTTGATGAAAAAGAGCCTAAACGCTATCTGATTTGGGATAAAGAAAAAGGAGCATTAACCTTGACTATGCCTTTAGCTCCAGCCACCTTTTTAAGAGTAAATTGCTGGGCAGGTGGGAGAGGGCTAGTCATGGAATGAAACTGTAAGCCAGACTGGGTGTGAGGAGGGGAGGTGATAAAAGGATTATAGGGTGGAGGAGCAGAGGCTGAGAAAGAATTGGGACCTAGCTCCGCCTGACGAGGAGCAGCCTGGGGAGGAGGGGAGAGGTCAGATGGGTCTGTAGAAAAGGAAGATTAGAAAGATTCAGCGATGCTTGGGGTTGGGACTGAGGGGACAGGTGGGAGGGAAAGAAGGAAGATTTGGGATGAGTTACATTGGGAACAGAGACTAGAGAGGGACCGATGTGTAAAAGAATGCCTGGATGTCAGGCACCTCAAACCATTTGCCCATTTTACGACAAGAATTATTTAGATCTTGTAGGATGGAAAAATTGAAAGTACCATTTTCCAGCTATTTGGAACAACTGTTGAGTTTGTACTGGGGTCAAGCAGCATTGCAGAAGAAAATAAGACGCTTAGATTTTAGGTCAGGTGAGATTTGAAGAGGTTTTAAGTTCTTAAGAACACAGGCTAAGGGAGAAGGAGGAGGAATGGAGGGTGGAAGGTTGCCCATAGTGAAGGAGGCATGCCCAGAGAAAAGAGAGAGTAGAGACACGGAGAGAAGGGGTTCGGGGGTTCTTACCCTCCAGAAAAGTGGGAAAGGGGTCTGTGCACAGAGATATGAGGTCAGAGCATGGAAATAATGGATTGGGGTGCAGAGATATAAGAGATTGGGGTGTGGAAATAAGGGATCGGGGCGCAGAGATATAAGAGGTTGGGGCACAGAAATAAGGGATGGGGCACAGAGATACGAGGTTGGGGTACTTGCCCTTCCTCTAGAAAAGTGGGACTTGCCACTCAGGGTGAAGGAGAAGGGGTTGGGGGTTTCTTGCCCCCCAGAAAGGCAGAGAAGGGGTAGAGACACAGAGAGAAGGGGTTGGGGTACTTGCCCCTTCCCCAGAAAAGCGGGACTTGCTGCTAAGGGTGAAGGACCAAGGCAGGCGTCCCTGCATGGTCTGACACCTCTGAAACCTGGGTGAATAATCAGAGAGGTGTCCCCGCAATGATTAAACACCAAGGGAAGGCTGCCTTCCCTAGTCTGTGACCAGCGCCGGAGTTTTGGGTCCACGGATAAAATGTGTCTCCTTTGTCTCTACCAGAAAATGAAAGGAATTGAAATTAAGAGAAGGGAGAGATTGAAGAGTGAAAAGGAGAAAGTGGCTGAGGGACAGTGAGAGAGGTTGGAGTAGAGAGTAAGAAGAGGCTGCTTACCTGATTTAAAATTGGTGAGATGTTTCTTGGGCTGGTCGGTCTGAGGACCTGAGGTCATAGGTGGATCTTTCTCATGGAGCAAAGAACAGGAGGACAGGGGATTGATCTCCCAAGGGAGGTCTCCTGATCCAAGTCACGGCAGCAAATTTCACGCGCGTCCGTGTGAAGAGACCACCAAACAGGCTTTGTGTGAGCAACATGGCTGTTTATTTCACCTGAGTGCAGGCGGACTGAGTCTGAAAAGAGAGTCAGCAAAGGGAGATAGGGGTGGGGCCGTTTTATAGGATTTGGATAGATAAATGAAAAAGGGGGGTTGTTCTCTGGCAGGCAGGAGTGGGGGTCACAAGGTGCTCAGTAGGGGAGCTTTTGAGCCAAGATGAGCCAGGAGAAGGAATTTCACAAGACAATTGTCATCAGTTAAGGCAGGAACAGGCCATTTTCACTTCTTTTGTGGTGGAATGTCATCAGTTAAGGCAGGAACCAGCCATCTGGATGTGTACATGCAGGTCACTGGGGATATGATGGCTTAGCTTGGGCTCAGAGGCCTGACACCTCATTTATCTTTGGATAGATTTTATTGTCCCCATTTTCCAGATGATAAAATGATGTACAACTTGCCCAGAGTCACAAAGCAAGTAAAGTATCAAGGAGTTCAAGCCTAGTCAGTTGGCTTCCATAACACCTGCTGTTAACCACACAACCACAACTACTAGGAGAGACAGGATGAGAAAGTGAGAACATTATGAAAGCTTGCCTCCATTCTGAGTTGCTAGATGAACTTGGACAAGTTATTTAAAGTTTTAAGCACCAGTTATCTGCAAAATGAGGACAATAATACTTGCTTGTAATGTGATAATGGGAGTTAAATAAGAATGAATTATATAGTGAATGGCACCCATTAGCACTCAATAAAGGATGTTTATTCTGTTATTTCTAGGTTAAAAAGATAATCCTTTAGCCACTCCGATTAAACATCCTGTTAAATTCCCTCGGCTTCAAGGATAAAGCCCACACTCCTTATCATGGAATACCAAGCCTCCATTACTTGCTTCCTCCCCTCATCTTCCAGCTTGGGCTTTAATAATACAACCGCTGTGGTTCCCCCAAAGCGCATTGCTCTCTCATAAATCTCTGCCTTTGCAAGCCTGCTCTCTTGGCCTGGAAAACTGTCCTTCCTTCTCTTGCTCCTATTCCAACATTTGTCTTCTGGCTAACTCTCATTCTTTAATCTTTGGATCTTCCCCTCCCCTCTTCTTTTATAAAGCCCTCAATCATAGAAAGGATGTCCTTTCTCAGATGCTATTGTAAGTGTGGATACATCCATCTAATCTCATTTTACGATTGTTTACTCATATTTTTTCCCTGCTAGACTGTGAGCTGTTAGAGGGTAGAGACTTTAATTTTGATATTCCAAGACTTAGCAGGGTAGGCAGCCAATGAATGCTTGATGTGTGAGGACTAAACACAATAATTAGAGGTATAGAATCTGGTTCTTAGCAGGTGTTCAATAAATATTGTCCAATGTTTTAAAAATTTTTGTATAAATATTTATTATATATTCTATTTTAATAATATTTTTTATTAATTATATTCGCGTGATGTTTGCGGCTTAGCGCTCTTTCCGCCCTTTGTTTCCTTGAACATATTTCAGAATTTGCACGTTTCATGAAATCTCTCTAGTTTGTTCTATGTTCTTACTTATCAGTAGAAGTAATTATAAAGTGATTCTGCATTCTGCTTGCTTTCGTTATTATCCTAAGTGAAAGTTTCCAGTTTTTGGGTTTTTTTTTAAGCACATTCATAATTAAATGCAGTGTCTTTTGTTAAGTTGTTAACTGACCTAAAATATGGGCATTTCAACTAATTCAAGCTGAGAAGAATCGGTGAGGACTCTGCAGAAAAGATATAAAGAAATAAACATGACAATCAGCACAAAGAAAGTTGGAAATCCTTTTAGAGGGGTATGGTTTGCCAATGTGACAACATCTTCTCTTTTGACAAAGATTCAGTGCTGGCAGCCCCTGCTGGGGAGAGGGTAGAAGAGGAAGAGAGGAACTACAGGGACACAATTTAAATGTTTTGACAGCTTAGTCAAAGAAGTGAATTGCTACAAGCATTTGCACATTTAACCCCTGCTGTGACAGCTGCAATTCTTTCTCTCTGTCTAAATCCTACAATCAGCTCTTTGGAAAGCTAAATGTTGTATGCCTAACACAAAAAATAAATGAAAAAAAAGTGAAAAAAATTAAGTGAGCCAGAATGGAATATACTCAAATTTCTGTTAGGTGGCAGTGAATTATCTTAATCTTCTTACTTTCATTTTTCATTAACCATAACCTAGAGTGCTAGAATTCTGTGCCTGATTCTCTTGGGCCTCATGTGTAAAATTTCAACAACACATTCTGGCAGGATGAACAGTTTTAATGGTGAGGAAAATGATTATGATGTGCTTCAATTCTTCAATTTAGTTCCAAACTTTACTGAGCTAGTCCTTCATAACTCATAGATGCTTCTGCTCATTTTTGTCAAAACAGTGCTTATGGGACGAGGCAAGTCAATCAACAATAAATTTCTCATTGTTGGAACAAGGCATTTTTTTTTAGAGCGGCAGGAGCTCTCTGTCTTTGTCCCTGTTTCTATGTCCCTTTCTTCCTCCCTCTGCATCCCCCTACCATCCTTCAAATCATGGCACATAACTAGGAAAAGAGCAAGATGAATAAAGGAAAAGAGGAGTGTGGTATTTGGGGCATTGACAATACAGCATTTCATTCTACAAGCAAGATTTATGTTGGTGGACTGACTATTTGAAATGAAGTCCAGTAGCACTAAGTTTTTGGCAACATTAAAAAAATCTCACCTCACAATTCATAATCACCTGCTGCTCTATTAGGTGCAGGGACGAATTTAAGAGATATAAAACAATGTCAACATGCCCTGTTCCCCTACAAATGAGCTAGGCAGGAGTGTAGAATCAGGAATTAAAATGCCTTTTTAAAATTTATGAAGCTTGTAAGAGTTTTCATGGATAAACAAGGCCAACATGAAATCACTTAAAATGTATCCTCTTTTTGAAATGTTGTACTTCATTGTATTATAAAATCAATTATAAATTTCTTGAAAAGTTTGATTTCTAATAAACTGCACTGTTTTCCCTGGTCTTGTATTACTGTTATTCTTTCCAGTGGCTTTTCCTTTAGAATTACTAAAATCCCATGATTTACTCCTACTTGACTTTAAAACAGTTAAGAAAAGTAACTCAAAGTGCCGAGAATTTAGAGAAATCAAGCAGTCCAGAGTTAAATAGAAGGTATGCATTATTTTGCTTGTCAGATTGGCAGTTTCCATTAGATGATTTCATGGGGTTAATTTGAATTTCTTGCCTTCTTAAAACTGTAAGACAACCACATCCTTAGGCACCTGTTTCTAGCAGGACATACTTGCCTTTAAATCTCTTTTCATTGTAATGGACTAAGTGGTTGCTCAGCCTAGAGAACAAGTAAATCTCTGTAAGCACTTACTACTGGGGAAACATTTCTGAACAGTTCATTATGTGTTACATCTAGGGTCAACACTCAAATAATGGATGAGAACAATACCAAATATTTTTAGTGGAGACTAATTAAGAGGTAAGCAAGAGGAATTGCATGGCTACATGGTGTAGAAATAGAATTTTAGAGGATGGGAATAATAGTGGCAATGAGTTTGTTTTTTTTTTCCTCCACTTTCACAACTTTCAGTTAAAAATCTGTGGCCATGTTGGGGCTCAAAAAACAATACCCCAAAGTAAGGTGCTTTGGTATGCTGATTGGGGCTTTAAACTCAAGGAGATTAGAAGGCCTCTGAAGCAAGCTCTCTCTGATTTTCTCCTGCCCTCCTGTCTCTCACTTCGCTTTCTCCCCCAAGCAAGTCATAGAAGCTAGAATTCCTCTTCCCCAAGGTAAGCCAAAGAAACTAGAACTTTTTCCTCCAAAAACAGCTATAAAACCTAGAAATATTATTCTAACCTTCCACTGATTCCCTGGTTAGGAAGGAGTTTGCAATATAGAAATTCTCTGACTTGCTTTGTCTGATTGTAGGTCATAAGATCCTCATTCTAGAGAGGTCTTGTCCTATACCTGGGTTGAAGGAATGCTACACAGAAAGCCCAAGAAGAATCTGAATGGACAGCCTTGTTGGTTTTCCTGCCTCATTCTGTTACTGTTAGATCATTCCCTTTTTGTCTAATCATATTTCTACATGACTGGCCATTCTTCATCAAATCTAAGCATAACAATGGACAGTTTTCCCTGGGTCTTTCGGTCTTCATTTCTGAAGTCTCCTGTGTCATATAACACTTTGATTAAATAAATTTGTTATGCTTTTCTCTTAACCTGTCTTTTGTTGCAAGAATGACAGCTGTAACCCTTATAATGGATGAGGAAAGGTGTCACCTTTTCCACTCCTACAACCTCAAAACTGTCTCTAATATATTGAACTCCAGCAGGGGTTACGGAAATTGAATGTTAAAGTCCTTGGCTACAAATTTTATCATCTTTAATTCCAAATGTTCTTTTCTTCATTTTGTGCCAGGGTGGGAGGGAGTATTTACAAAGATTCCTGAAGAACTGTCAAAAGATGTTCATTTCACTTGCATCCCTGTGAAGAGACCACCAAAAAGGCTTTGTGTGAGCAATAAAGCTTTTTAATCACCTGGGTGCAGGCAAGCTGAATCTGAAAGGAGAGTGAAGGGAGATAAGGGTGGGGTCGTTTTATAAGACTTGGGTAGATAAAGGAAAATTACAGTCAAAGGGGGTTGTTCTCTGGTGGGCAGGAGTGGGGGGTCACAAGGTGCTCAGTGGCGGACCTTTTTGAGCCAGGATGAGCCAGGAGAAGGAATTTCACAAGGTAATGTCATCAGTTAAGGCAAGGACTGGCCATTTTCACTTCTTTTGTGGTGGAATGTCATCAGTTAAGGCAGGAACAGGCCATTTAAATATCACTTCTTTTGTGATTCTTCAGTTACTTCAGGCCATCTGGGTGTATATGTGCAGGTCACAGGGGATATGATGGCTTAGCTTGGGCTCGGAGGCCTGACATTCCTGTCTTGTTATATTAATAAGAAAAATAAAACATAATAGTGTTGAAGTGTTGGGGCGGTGAAAATTTTTGGGGGTGGTATGGAGAGATAATGGGCTATGTTTCTCAGGGCTGCTTTGAGTGGGATTAGGGGTGGCGTGGGAACCTAGAGTGGGAGAGATTAAGCTGAAGTAAGATTTTGTGGTAAGGGGTGATATTGTGGGGTTGTTAGAAGAAACATTTGTCTTATAGAATTATTGGTGATGGCCCGGATGCAATTTTGTATGAATTGAAAAAAGAACGGAATAAGACAAGGAGAAAAACAGGTATTAAAAGACTAAGAATTGGGAGGACGTAGGACATCTAAATAGAGGATGCCTAAGGAGGTTCAGCATAGCCCTGCCAGCAAAGATTATTTATTTACTTTAAGAGGGAGTTAAGAGTGGCAGTTTGGGGATAGCATCAGGAGATATCAGCTGTGGTGGCTTGGAGAAACAGTGTAAACCGACAGTGTGAACAAGAGCAGGGCATTTATGAGTAGTTGAGAACAGTGAATAGGAGTATGACTAGATAGAAGATAGTAGGGATGACAAGTTTTTTTTGGGGGGGGACGGTGGTGCAGTGCAAGTTGGTTTGGTGTCTGGAATGAGACTGGGGCCTAATAAAAAGGAGCGTCTATACAGGAGCTCAAATGGGCTGTACCCTGTAGCATTCCAAGGACAGGCCCGAATTCTGAGAAGGGCAAGTGGCAAAAGTATTGTCCAGTCCTTTTTAAGTTGGTGGGTGAGCTTGGTGAGGTGTGTTTTTAAAAGACCATTAGTTCACTGAATACTAAGAGCCTGAGAAACTACTTGGGTGATTTGACTAATAAAGGCAGGTCCGTCACAGGACTGTATAGAGGTGGGAAGGCCAAACTGAGGAATTGTGTCTGACAGAAGGGAAGAAATGACCGTGGTGGCCTTCTCAGATCCTGTGGGAAAGGCCTCTACCTATCCAGTGAAAGTGTCTACCCAGACCAAGAGGTATTTTAGTTTCCTGACTCAGGGCATGTTGAGTAAAGCCAATTTGCCAGTCCTGGTCAGGGGCAAATCCCCGAGCTTGATGTGTAGGGAAGGGAGGGGGCCTGAATAATCCCTGAGGAGTAGTAGAATAGCAGATGGAACACTGAGAAATTATTTCTTCGAGAATAGATTTCCAGAATGGAAAGGAAATCAGAGGTTCTAAGAGGCAGGCTAGTGGCTTGTACTATAGCATAGCCTGCCTTTGCTGGTGTGTGTGATTAGGCCTGGTGGAACTGCCATCAATAAACCAAGTGTGATCAGGGTGAGGAACAGGAAAGAAGGAAATATGGGGAAATGGGGTGAATGTCAGGTGGATCAGAGAGATACAGTCATGGGGGTCAGGTGTGGTATCAGGAATAATGTGGAAGGCCAGATTGAAGCCTGGGCCAGGAACAATGGTAATTGTGGGAGACTCAACAAAGAGAGTACAGCTGAAGGATCTGGGGAGCAGAAAGTATATGTGTCAGGTGTGAGGAAGAAAACAGATTTTGGAAGTTATGAGAAGTGTAGAGAGTGAGTTGAGCATAGTTTGTGATTTTAAGGGCCTCTAAAAAGTATTAGGGCGGTGGCGGCCACCACACACAGATTTGAGGGCTAGGAAAAACAGTAAGGTCAAGTTGTTTGAATAAAAAGGCTACAGGTTGTGGTCCCGGTTCTTGTGTAAGAATTCTGACTGCACAGCCCTGCACTTTGGCTGTGGGTAATGAAAAGGGTTGGGATGAGTCAGGGAGAGCTAGAGTAGGGGCAGTCTCTAAAGCTGTCTTCAAGGAATGGAAAGAGGAGTGGGGAAAGGATTTAGGATCTATGGGGTCAGCTAGGTTTCCTTTTGTGAGTTTATATAATGGTTTTGTTAGGATGGAGAAACCAGGTATCCAAAGTCGAAAGTATCCAACCATGCCTAGGAAGGAAAGGAGTTGTTGTTTTGTAGAAGGTGTTGGGGTTTGAGAGATCAGTTGGACACGATCGGCGGGGAGAGCACGTGTACTTTCATGAGAATTATGGCGAGATAGGTAATGAATGAGGAAGAAACTTGGGCTTGACTGAAGTAATGGGGGCTGTCCGTGAAGCCTTGCAGCAGTACAGCCCAGGTAATTTGCTGAGCCTGATGGGTGTCAGGGTCAGTCCAAGTGAAAGCGAAGAGAGGCTGGGATGAAGGGTGCAAAGCAATAGTAAAGAAAGCATGTTTGAGATCCAGAACAGAATAATGGGTTGTGGAGGGAGGTATTGAGGATAGGAGAGTATATGGGTTGGGCACCATGGGGTGGATAGGCAAAACAATTTGGTTGGTAAGGTGCAGATCCTGAACTAACCTGTAAGGCTTGTCTGGTTTTTGGACAGGTAAAATGGGGGAATTGTAAGGAGAGTTTGTAGGCTTTAAAAGGCCATGCTGTAACAGGCAAGTGATAACAGGCTTTAATCCTTTTAAAGCGTGCTGTGGGATGGGGTATTGGCATTGAGCAGGGTAATGGTGATTAGGTTTTAATGAGATGGTAATGGGCGCATGATCGGTTGCCAAGGAGAGAGTAGAGGTATCTTATACTTGTGGATTAAGGTGGGGAGATACAAGGGGAGGATGTGAAGGAGGCTTTGAACTGGGGGAAAAGGCAGGAATGAGGTGTGGCTGTAGCCCAGGAATAGTCAGGGAAGCAGATAATTTAGTTAAAGTGTCTCAGGCTGATAAGAGAACTGGGCAGGTGGGGATAACTAAAAAGGAGTGCTTAAAAGAGTATTGTCTAAGTTGGCACCAGATTTGGGGAGTTTTAAGAGGTTTAGAAGCCTGGCCGTCAATACCCACAACAGTTATGGAGGCAAGGGAAACAGGCCCTTGAAAATAAGGTAATGTGGAGTGAGTAGCTTCTGTATTGATTAAGAAGGGGACGGACTTACCCTCCACTGTGAGAGTTATCTAGAGCATCTGTGATGGTCCTGTAGGCTTCTGAGGCAATCGGGCAGTGTCAGTCTTCAGCTGCTAAGCTGAGAAGATCTGGGAAGGAGTCAGTCAGAGAGCCTTGGGCCAGAGTTCCAGAGGCTCTGGGAGTGGCTGCCAGGTAAGTTGAACAGTCCGATTTTCAGTGGGGTCCCACACAGATGAGACATGGCTTAGGAGGAATCCTGGGTTGTGGGCATTCCTTGGCCCAGTGGCCAGATTTCTGGCACTTGTAGCAAGCTCCTGGGGGAGGAGGTTCTGGAGGAACCCCTGGCAGCTGTGGTTCAGGCATTTGGAGTTCTTGTGTGCTGGAGATGTGGCTGACGTTTGTCTCACAGTGGAGGCAAGGAATTGCAACTCAGAAATACATTGCTACTTGGCTGCCTCTACTGTATTATTGTACACCTTGAAGGCAAGGTTAATTAAGTCTTGTTGTGGGATTTGAGGGCCAGAATTTAATTTTTGGAGCTTTATTTCATGTCAGGAGCAGATTGGGTAATAAAATAAAATGCATATTGAGAATAAGACGGCCTTCTGACCTTTCAGGGTCTAGGGCTGTAAAGCATCTCAGGGTTGCTGCCAAACGAGCCATGAACTGGGCTGGGTTTTTCATATTTCATGAAAAAGAGCCTAAACTAACTGATTTTGGGAGAGGTCGGATAAAGAAAAAGGAGCATTAATCTTGACTGTGCCTTTAGCTCCAGCCACCTTTTTAAGAGGAAATTGCTGGGCAGGTGGGGGAAGGCTAGTCACGGAATGAAACTGTAAGCTGGACTGGGTGTGAGGAGGGGAGGTGATAAAAGGATTATAGGGTGGGGGAGCAGAGGCTGAGGAAGAATTGGGACCTGGCTTGGCCTGGTGAGGAGGGGAGAGGTCAGATGGGTCTGTAGAAAAGGAAGATTAGAAAGACCCAGCGATGCTTGGGGTTGGGACTGAGGGGACAGGCAGGAGGGAAAGAAGGAGGATCTGGGACGAGTCGCATTGGAAACAGAGACTAGGGATGGAACAATGTGTAAAAGAATGCCTGGACGTCAGGCACCTCAGACTGTTTGCCCATTTTATGATAAGAATTATCTAGATCTTGTAGGATGGAAAAATCAAAAGTGCCGTTTTCTGGCTATTTGGAACCACTGTTGAGTTTGTATTGGGGTCAAGGGGCATTGTAGAAGAAAATAAGGCATTTAGGTTTAGGTCAGGTGTGAGTTGAAGAGGTTTTAAGTTCTTGAGAACACAGGCTAAGGGAGAAGAAGCAGGAATGGAGGGGGGAAGTCTGCCCATAGTGAAGGAGGCAAGCCCAGAGAAAAGAGAGAGTAGAGACACGGAGAGAAGGGGTGGGGTGTTCTTGCCCCCTAGGAAAGTGGTACTTGCTGCTAAGGCTGAAGGAGAAGGGGTTGGGGGGTTCTTGCCCCCCAGAAAATCGGAGAAGGGATAGATACATGGAGAGAAGGGGTCGGGGGGTTCTTGCCCCCCAGAAAAGCAGTACTTGCCATTAAGGACAAAGGCAGGCATCCCTGCATGGTCAGACACCTCTGAAATGTGGGTGAATCATCAGGCAGGCATCCCCGTGTGATTAAACACCAAGGGAAGACTGTCTTCCTGAGTCCGTGACCCACGCCGGAGTTTTGGGTCCACAGATAAAACGTGTCTCCTGTCTCTACTAGAAAAGGAAAGGAACTGAAATTAAGAGAAGGGAGAGATTGAAGTGTGGCACCAAGATTGAAAGGAGAAAGAGGTTGAGGGATAGTGAGAAAGGTTGGAAAAGAGAGTAAAAAGAGGCCACTTACCAGATTTAAAATTGGTGTGATGTTCCTTGGGCTGGTTGGTCTGAGGACCCGAGGTCATAGGTGGATCTTTCTTATGGAGCAAAGAGCAGGAGGACAGGGGATTGATCTCCCAAGGGAGGTCCCCTGATCCGAGTCATGGCACCAAAATTTCACTCACGTCTGTGTGAAGAGACCACCAAACAGGCTTTGTGTGAGCAATAAAGCTTTTTAATCACCTGTGTGCAGGCAGGCTGAGCAAAAAGAGAGTCAGTGAAGGGAGATAGGGGTGGGGCCGTTTTATAAGACTTGGGTAGGTAAAGGAAAATTACAGTCAAAGGGGGTTGTTCTCTGGCGGGCAGGAGTGGGGGTCACAAGGTGCTCAGTGGGGGAGCTTTTCGAGCCAGGATGAGCCAGGAGAAGGAATTTCACAAGGTAATGTCATCAGTTAAGGCAAGGATTGGCCATTTTCACTTCTTTTGTGGTGGAATGTCATCAGTTAAGGCAGGAACAGGCCATTTAAATATCACTTCTTTTGTGATTCTTGTTAATTCAGGCCATCTGGGTGTATATGTGCAGGTCACAGGGGCTATGATGGCTTAGCTTGGGCTCAGAGGCCTGACAGTTCACTCATTTATTAATTCCTTCATTTATATGGCCAGTCGAGCTTCTCTGGAATGCTCACTTTATATTAGCTGCTAGTCAGTACTTTGCCTTCAGCTCACTTTCTAGCTTTGTAAACTAAACTGGGCTGCAGTGGGGTGAAGTGGTTAAGTATGGTGATGAAGAAAAAACATTTTCAGAGACTGGTAGAATAATGTTCGCTGTGTGAAAATGTTCTCAGTCTATTTTGCCAAAGACAATTTATAATTGAAAGTGCTGAATAACTTTCGGACCTCTCTATGCTTTTGGAGGACAATAGATAAGTCTGTGTTAATAGTAACTCCAATTTAAATATTTCATTTGAGTTTCATTTTATGATACAAATATAGGTAATTTGTTTTGTTCTTTTAAAGCCATGTATTAATTTCAACACTATGGATTCAACCTTGGAATGTCTCAATTATTGTATATACAAGCTATATTAATACTGATTCATCTCTGGAGATTGCTCCCCATAACTTTTAGAACTTTCCATATTAACCATAAAAATAATCAAATGTAAGTTTATAGCTACTTTATTCATTTCTAACAAATAAAAATTGTGCACCAATGATATGCCAAAGTTATCCAAAGATGAATAAAACTGAAGCCCTGTTGGAAATATATACATGACACACTGTAAAGTTTTTTTTAAAAAGCAAGTTGCTAAGATACATGTGGTACATGATCCCATTTGTGAATAACAAAGTACATATATATGCGTGGAAATGTATGTGGGACGAAGTTGTTAATAATTCTCTTTTTTTGGTAGAGACAAAGTCTCACTATGTTGCCAGGGCTGGTCTTGAACTCCTGGCCTTAAGCTATCCTTCTATCTCAGCCTTCCAAAGTGCTGAGATTACAGGCATGAGCCACAGCGTCCAGTTAGATTCTCATGCTTGGAGGATATCGCATTGCTGGCTGCTGGAATCACCTCACTTCTCTGGGAACTTTCCTTTCTAAAAGAAGAAAGATTTTCTGTAGTCACAGACATATTACAAATTTCTACCTCTCCCTGACCTCAGCTAGTGGACTAGTGGACATTAGAACCAACTTAGCCAAAGTGTTGTCTAGGTTGAACCAGTTTAGATTTTCTCTAATGGAGTTTTAAAATTGGGACACAGAAATGCACATGAGTTGGTAAATTTGCTGCAGTAGGGAGGCACAGTGTTTGGGCCTCTATGTGAAGAGCAGAGAAAATTAGGCTGGGGCTGGAGGAAGAGAGAGACTATTTCCTAATCTCTTTCCAATTCTTGGACTCAGCTATGTAAATCTTACTGTACTTTCTGCCTTTAGTTCCTAGAATTTTTTTCTTTTTAAATAAAAAACCTTTCTATACTCAGTGTATTTTGAGTGAAATTTTTAGTAATTCAGAGAACCTTCACAGTAGGTCATTCATTTCCTCTTTTTGAAAATTCAATCCTGTTCCTCTAAAGTAAGTTTCCCTAAGGTCGATATGTGGTATCTGTTCAAATAAACCCCGCTTTGACCTCCAAACAGAAATACAATATTTGTGGTTTCAACATATTTTAAGACCACAGTTTCTAAGCAAAAATTTTTAGAAAAATTTCACATTTTACAGGTCCTAGACAGAATTAAAGAAACAATATTTTTATTTTCAAATATAAGTGAATCAGAAATGACATTATTTCATCTGAAAAATAACAGGTAATATTTTCTCCCCCTGTTAACAGTGGAGAGTGTCCAGGTTCTTGGAGTCTTGAACAAAGTATTGGACAAAATGCACGAACAAAACAAGGAAGGAATGAAGGGTTCTATTGAAAATGAAAGTACACTCCACAGTGTGGGAGCAGGTCTCAGCATAGGGGCTCAAAGGGCCATTACAGAGTTTTTGTGAGTTTAAATACCCTCTCCCTGGGGTACTCCCTGTGTAAATGAAGAGGATGAAGTAAAGTTACAAAGTCATTTACAGTATACACCCTGTGGAGAGAATATTTCCTGTTACAGCTGCAGTGTGAATTGACCTTATGTTCCCCTGCCTCCAGACCCTATTTTCCTGCCTCACCCCTATACAGTTTATTGTATAATGAGTTTACACATTTCAGAATCTTACCCTGTCTTTCTACTCTGCAACTTTTTTTTTTGGAGACAGGATCTCGCTTCTCACCCTGTTGCGCAGGCTGAAGTGCAGCTGTGTGATCACAGCTCACTGCAGGCTCAACCTGCCTGGCTCAAGTGATCCTCCCACCACCCTCCCAAGCAGTAGGACTACAGGTGTGCACCATCATGCTCTGCTAATTTTGTCGTATATCTTGTAGAGATGGGGTTTTGCCATGTTGCCCAGGCTGGTCACAGCTTTGTCTTTTTTCTGTAGTCTGTAATTTTTTTTTAAACCTTATTGTGTGAATCAAATGTCAAACTACTTTTCTTAGATGTTCACAAATAGATAATTATTCACATCGGTATTTGAAGATCTCTTAACAAGATCCATAAATACCACTTAGAATTGCTCTTACTAGTTTAAAAACTTTGTAGGAAAGTAAAATTGTAGAATACATAATATCAGTCTACCGAATAAAAGCACTTAAATGAACTAAAATAAAATTTTATTATCAAATGTTTGTGTGCTTCTCAATGTTTTATTTCTCAAAAACAGAAAACTCTTTAACTTGAAATGTTCATCAATTTAAAGATTAAATCAGCTGAAATAATATTAGAATTTGATATATGATGCGTTTCAGTCTCCTGAACTATAACTCAATTTGGTACATGTAATCAGTTTATTATGGCAATTGGTTTATTCCTGATGAATGTTGGTATGAAATTTTTTCAATAACTACAACAAAACCCCTAAACTCTTAAAAAGCAAATGACTGTAATTTTATTAAAAGATAACATTTTTGGGTTACTCTGAGTTTCACTATTTTACTTATACATTCAGTTTCTACAGTCATCGTCTCTGATTTCATATTAAAGAGGTACACAGAAATAACCTGGATTCATCTTCATTGGAAAAAAAAAGGAAAACATAGCAGATGCATTATAATAATTAAGTAACAATTTTTGCTGCAGGCAAAAAATATCTTTCAGGCATTTTAATTAAGCCAACTATGTTGCAGCATGCTTGCAAATGTACTTCATTTGATCTTCACAAAATCTGAAGTATGGTATACATAATAACAGTGATAACATGGTAAATGTTTTATATTTTCAGGAAACAGCCATTTTTATATAATTACTTTAAACTGTAAAATGTATTTCTGTTTTTCAAATATAAATCCAGGCAATTGTATTTAATTTAAGGAAAACATGAGAGGCCAATTATTTTGAGAAATGATGGCTTTGTGTTCAACATCCATTAGATTCAGTTTTCATCTCTTATTTTGTAAGAATACATCCATTTAACACTTATGAAATAAGACTTTTTTCCCTAATGATAATTTCTCCATATGATCACATTTTTATTGCAATTGTACTATATGTACTAGTTTAATTTATTTTTTTATTTTGCGGGGGTCACAGAGTCTTGCTATGTCACTCAGGCTGGAGTGCATTGGCGTGATCTCAGCTCACTGCAACCTCCACCTCCCGGGTTCAGCAATTCTCCTGCCTCAGCCTCCTGAGTAGTTGGGATTACAGGCATGCGCCACCACACCCAGCTAATTTTTGTATTTTTAGTAGAGATGGGGTTTCACCATGTTGGTCAGGCTGGTCTCAAACTCCTGACCTTGTGATCCACCCACGTCACCCTCCCAAAGTGCTGGGATTACAGGTGTGAGCCACCATGCCCAGCCTAATTCTTCGTTAGCAATAAAATGCCAGTAAATATTTAAATAAGAATAAAACTTATAACTGGATTTGTTTTGGTAAGTAGTTTTGGCTACTAATCTTAATTTCTTGATTTTGAGTCACCTGACTTTTGGTTTGGTTTATTTTGGAATTCCTTTATTATTTTTCACATCACCTTTTAACAATCTTGTATAATAAATTTTAAAAAGAAATATAGGAAAGTCTTGTCTTCTACATGCAAAGCAATAGTTTCACCTAACATTCAATTCTTTCCCTTGGTATTAAACAGTTATGAATCCCTTTGGCTGCAAAGGGAGAATAAAGAAGTAGCAAGATATAGAATGAAAAAACAAAAAGGAGGAAAAGAATAGGGGAGATGAGATGGGAACAAGGCAAAGAAATTATATTTAACAAGAAGAGGTATAGGTTAAACAATTAATTTTGGAGAAAAGTAATGAATTAAGGTAAGGAAATAGGTAAATATTAAAATAAGACAATACAGGAAAGCAAATATTTATTTTAGTTAAATCAAACATGATTTTATGAATTAAAAGAGGTTTAACTCTCCTAGAAGACATAAATGTTAAAATACATATTCAGACTTGTCCCAATTTAAATAAAAACAATCTTGAATCATAAAAATATTCTGATACCGTTATTTTCTCTATAACCATAATTCTCTGGGACAGGAAACTCCAAATGACATCAACTTCATGTTTCAGTTACAAACTAAATTAAAATTATTTTAGAATAAAAATGGGATGAATCTTCATTTAGAAGCCAGATGTCTTATTAAATATAATTTCCTCTGTTGGCTGCTTTATATTAAGGGCGGATTTAAAACAAGAACAGCTTCTGTGAAATATAATTATACCCCCTTTTGTGACTTTCACGGTCATAGAGGCTGGAATAAGAAAGTAGCTAACAAATAAAGCTGCAAAGCAGTGCTTACTTTTGGTCTAAAGGATTTGCGGAAATCTTGAATCAGCTATCATATTCTTTTGCTATTCCAGAACCTTGTATTGTCTAGATTATGTTGGACTGATTGATATATCCAGAGTTTTCTTCTATGGCTTTTAGAAAAAGCCTCATTGCCCTATGCAATGCTCAGCCATCAAATACTTCTTCGGTGAATTTTCATCTTTTACAATTGTCTTTGCCTCTTAGTCTTAAAAAAGCTCTCAAATGGATGCAGCCCCATCAAAGACAGAAGAATAAGCTACATCTGGTATTTGGGAATTACAAATTCTTTTTGTTTCTTTGGGCACATCCTGTGAAAGAAAGTCTTCTTTATCTTATTGATGGTTTCGATTTTGCTTTTGCCCCCTTTAAAAAATTATTAAAGCATACATATATTTGTTTGCATATATAAATAACCATAGTAGGAGGTATTTACTATCCTGTTTCTGCTACTTATGCTTGATGAAACTGGAAAGTATTGGCAATCAGGAAATCTTGGCAGTGAGTGATTGCCTGGTTCTTAAAGTTCATTCAAGTATTCTCTGCATTATCTACTAGAAAGAACCATAGAATCCGGGAGCTGTCTGGTTTCCTGGTCCAACAACCTGCCCAACACTCTTGTTCTTAGTGTGCATACAGATAATGTCTGGGCACTGGTACTGGGAAGGAACTCCAGACTTGCAAGGTAGCCCATTCCACCTTTGGACAACTTAGTTAGATATTCTTCATTAGATTCTGCTGAAGCCTTCTGAAGCTTCCATTTATTGATCACAATTCTTTTTATTCCGTTTTGTTTTGTTTTGTTTTGTTTTTTGAGAGAGGGTCTTGCCTTGTCACCCAGGCATAGGGCTCAAGGCTCAAGGGGACAACCACCTCAGCTTCCCAAGTAGCTAGAATTGATCACAATTCTAATGGCAACATGTGGAAACCTTCTATGCCATTTCCCACATAACAAGCCTTCATATATCTGAAGGCAGCTTCTCTGCCCCTCTGAGTCTTTGCTTTACCAGATTTAACATTCTCACTTTCTTCATTTGTATTTTTTATGAATCCCCTGACCAGCCTGGTCGATTGAGAATTCTAATCCTACCTCTACTACACAGTTGCTATGAGTTGAGTTTTGTTGCTTTGTTATTTTCCTTCTTTTTCTTTTTCTTTTTTTTTTTGAGATGGAGTCTCACTCTGTCACCCAGGCTGGAGTGCAGTGGCATGATTTTGGCTCACTGCAACCTCTGCCTCCTGGGTTCAAGCAATTCTCCTGCCTCAGCCTCCAGAGGAGCTGGGACTACAAGTACATGCCACCACGCCTGGCTAATTTTTGTATTTTTAGTAGAGACAGGGTCTCACCATTTTGGCCAGGCTGATCCCAAATTCCTGACCTCAAGTGATCTGCACGCCTGGGCCTTCCAAAGTGCTGGGATTACAGGTGTGAGCCACCATGCCCAACTGCTTTGTTATTTTCACATTTATATCATCAGGACATTTTGAAAAAACTATTCTGTTTCACCTTTTAGAAATGACTTTTTCTATTTAATAAGCTCTTCAAAATCTGGTTCGTATTATAAAATAACTCAAAACGCAAAAAAGTATGCATATACCCCTATTGTAAAATAAAAGGCAAACCCAGACTTAGTAAGGAGAGCCATTATTTGAAAGGATTATTGCAAAGTGGTGAAAGGGACTATTGCAATAGGGGGAGAGGGACTCTTGCTATAGGGAGAATGTTTTGACCATAATATATGCAAGCATCTCAAGAGGTAAGCAAAAAAAGGATTTTCTTTTTTAGAGAGGAGTAGCAAGGCTAGCAACAACCAGGTATGGGGAAGCAGGATGAAAGCGTAGCAAAATCAGATAGTAGGTTAGAGAATGTTTTACCTTGGGGCCAGTCTATTCTCAGGAGGGTCTGTTAAGGAGGAGTTGTAGGCTGACCAAAATTCAGGGACCTGGGAAAAGGAGAGAAGCTAAAGCAAAGTTTCCAGTTAGCAGGCATTTTGTTCTGGCTGATCAGCGGGGCAAGCAGTTCAGCTAATCATTTATGAGGCAAAGAATGAGAATTTAGAATGTCTGTATCTGGCCTTGTTGCAAGGTAAGCAAGGGGCACATCTATGAGTCTTCTCTAATTTATATGGGGACTCTTGGTTTTTTTCAGTAAGCCAGTTTCTGGAACACAGAAGGGTTGGTATTGGGGGCTTCTTTAAACAATGCTAGGCTGGGTGCGGTGGCTCATGCCTGCCATCCCAGCACTTTGGCAGGCCGAGGTGCGTGGATCATGAGGTCAAGAGATCGAGACCATCCTGGCCAATATGGTGAAACCCTGTCTCTATTAAAAATACAAAAATTAGCCGGGCATGGTGGCGCATGCCTGTAATCCCAGCTACTCAGGAGGCTGAGGCAGGAGAATCGCTTGAACCCGGGAAGCGGAGATTGCAGTGAGCCAAGATTGCGCCACTGCACTCCAGCCTGGTGACAGAGTGAAACTCCATCTCAAAAACAAACAAACAAACAAAAATGCTGTTTTCCAGGATAACAGGGTTCAGGTAAATTCAACATTGTCTCTATACATCACCTGATTTAAGAAATGTCAAGATTTGCTTTGGCCATTTTTGCTTCAAAAACATTTTTAAAAGAAATATACACTATAGACACAGTGAAACCCCTCAATCTATTTTATTTCCTTATCTTTCTCTGCAAAGTGAACCACTTTTAATTGGCTGCTGTGCATCTCTTGTTTTTAATGAAAACTGGACCATTTAAGAATTCAATTTGATTATGCAACACTTGGCACAAATGACTCCATTCTGATTTGGTTTGGTCTGTTGGGGCCTACTGTGAGGGCCCCTTCAATACAGTGGCCTTCTATAATTTTTGGTTAACAATTTGAATGTAGCCAGCATCTCAGTCAACTTAAGCTGAATCATGCCAGGGTCACAAAACTCCCAAATTTCAGAGTTTACTGCAACTGACGTATTTTCTTGTTCACATTCACATGGGTTGACAGGCTCTGTTCCACATCCTCTTCACTCCAGGGACTGCAGCTGAAGATGCAGCACATGTCTTGGACATGGTGGTCTTGTGACAGAAAAGAGAGACAACAGACCCACAGGAGGGCTTTTAAAGCTTCTGTTTCAATATCACTTTATAGTCACATTTTGTTGCTGAAGCAAGTGACCTGGGGTGAGGGCATATAATCTCCAACAGGTTAGCCTGGGAGGGAGGGGCAGCAAGTATTTTCACAGGGGTACAATCTATCACACTAGATGTCCCAAACTCTCTTTTGTTCTGTGTGCTTTTCATGAGGTGCTTAAGAAATAATTCCCTAACCAAATGCCATAAAAAAACATTCTCCTACATGTTCTGTGAAAAACTTGATTTTTACATTTGTATTTTTGACCTATCTGGAATCTATATTTGGGTATGGTATGAGATAGAGATCTAAGTTTATTATTTTTTTAATCAATTACACTGCCAAGACAAGCTCGGTCGTGGAGACCCTAACCCAACGGTGCTAGAGAAATTAAAGACACACACACACAAATATAGCATGTGGCCTACAATGGGCCATATCATTTGAGGTTATGGTGTCACTATACTGCTATGTTTCCAGATAATAGGAACTCTTGCCGTACTTCCTACCATTTCTACCATCTGACCATTTTGTTCAGACCAGCTGAACATAGTGTGGCCATGGCACGCAGACTGAGAGGTGCTATTTAAGCTAAACATCCCCTTAGGGGACCAATCAATAATGATTCCATAGGAATCATTGCACAGCACCTCTGCCTGTTCTGCAATGCAATCTTCCCAAACAAGTATGTTCATTATTTCTAACTGGGTCCAATCCTGTTTACAAATAGGTTTTTGAGGGCGATATGCCTCAATTATAGGAGCAGATTTATTATGGTAAATACTGAGACCAGAAAGCATGTATAACTGTCATAAAGTGATTACATCCAGGCATTACTGCCAGCCAAGATTGATAAATATGCCCAATAAGTATAATTGTTCTCTGTGTCAACCCTTGTTGAAGGAATACTCATGGGAATGGTGATCACCGCTATCATAGCTACCATTAAGCTACTCATTGTGACTGGTTGTCCCGCTTTTCTTGGGTTTTCTTCCGCCATCTGTGACAGCTTCTCGATCTGCCCCCAGGTAGGTGGCTGTGTTTGACAGGTGTTGCTCGTGACAGCTGGGGTCCTTCTCAGTGTCAGTCTTGACATGGCTGTAACCGGGGGGTCCTCAGGATCCTCCTGGAATCTCTTCCTCGGCATCTGGCTCATGATAAGGTTTCAGGTTTCTTGATGGTACCCAAATTGGCTGTTGATTCCGTCCTGGAAAAAAACACAACATAATCTCTACCCCAAGTTATTATTTTACCTATTTCCCAACTTTTTGTTATCAGATCTCTCTACCAAATGAGTTGTTCTGCCTCTGTCTTTGCAGCTGGTTTCTGAAGATGCTGTTCAGCTGCTGATAGCATCTCGCCTTTAGGCAGGCTCAAAAAATTTAAAGTTAATAACGCTAGATTCAGTTGCATTTGGGGTGTCCTGTAGTCACTGTTTCTCCCCCTTTTTTGTTTTTGTAACTGCTGTTTCAGGGAGAGATTCATTCTTTCCACTATGGCTTGTCCTTGAGAATTATATGTGATACCAGTAATGTGTTTAATATTCTATACAGAGAAAAATGTAGCTAGAGCTTGGCTAGTATAGCCTGGGGCATTATCTGTTTTAATAGAAGCTGGAATGCCCATCACCGTAAAACACTGCAAAAGGTGACGTTTAGCACAGGTAGAAGACTCTCCTGATTGGCATGTAGTCCAAACAAAGTGAGAAAAGGTGTCCACACGAGGAAACATGTGTGCCATCCATTTGCCAAAGACAGTTAGGTTCTAATCCTCGAGGATTAACTCCTTCTGTAAAAGATGAGGAGTGTACCATTTCTCAAGTTGGGCATCACTGGATAATAGCTTTAGCTTCTTTCCAGATAATGCTGTATCTGTGTTTGAGACCAGAGGCATTAACATGGGTTAAATGGTGAAAGTGTCTAGCATTAGATATTGCATTAGGAACTAGGTGATTAGCCATTTGATTCCCTGCAGTCAAAAGTCCTGGAAGAGGCGTATGACCACTAATTTGAGTGATGTAAAAAGGGTGCATTCTTTTTTTTTTTTTTTTTTTTTTGAGATGGAGTCTCGCCCTGTTGCCCAGCCCGGAGTGCAGTGGTGCGATCTCGGCTCACTGCAAGTGCCACCTCCTGGGTTCACACCACTCTCCTGCCTCAGCCTCCTGAGGAGCTGGGACTACAGGAGCCCGCCACCATGCCTGGCTAATTTTTTGTGCTTTTAGTAGAGATGGGGTTTCACCGTGTTAGCCAAGATGGTCTTGATCTCCTGACCTTGTGATCTGCCCGCCTCAGCCTCCCAAAGTGCTGGGATTATAGGCGTGAGCCACTGCACCTGGCAAAAAGGGTGCATTTTACTCCTAACTGCTGTTTGCAATTGGGTAAAGAAAGTCATCAGTTGTTAATCTGTATGAAATCATAACTGAGCATTTTCAATTAATTGTGTGGAATGAACCACGTATGAAGAATCAGAAATCACATTAATAGGCTTATCAAAAGCAGTGAATACCTCAATTACAGCTAAGCTGAAGTATAAGGCATCTGGAAAACTTTACCTTTTGATCCAGAATAAGAAGCTTTACCATTACTAGACCCATCTGTAAAAACATTCTCAGCACCTTCAATTGGTTTAAATTTAGTTATTTTAGGGAAAATCCAATTAGTTAATTTCAAAAATGGAAACAGTTTTGTTTTAAGAAAATGGTTATCGAGAATACCCACAAAGTCAGCTAAATGGGTTTACTGGGTAAGACTATTTATAAAAGTATTTGTGCCTTCATCAGAGGGACAATAATTTTTCCAGGATCATATCCACATAATTTAACAATCTGAGTTCTCCCATTTCCTATCATAGTAGCGGTTTGATCCAAATAAAGAGTTAGAGTCCATGAATTAGTATGTGGAAGAGAAAGCCACTCTACAAGATCTTGCTCTTGAACAATAATACTAGTAGGTGAATGCTGAGTTGAAAAAATTAGCAAATCTAGAGTCTTCTCTGGATCTATTCAATGTATTTGAGCTTTATGGACTTGCTTTTTGATAGCTGCAGCTCTGCCTGAGCTTCTTTTGTTAATTGCCAAGGCTAGTGAGACTAGGATCTCCTCTAAGGATAGAAAATAGATTACTCATGGCATAGGTAGGAATGCCTAGAGCAGGTCATATCCAATTAATGTCCCCTAGTAATTTTTGAAAGTCATTTAATGTTTTCAATTGATCCCTACATATGGCTACTTTGTGTGGCACAATGGTAATATCATTTACTAAGGTCCCCAAGTAGGAGTAAGGAGTAGCAGTCTGAATTTTGTCAGGAGCTATAATTAAACCAGCACGAGAAATTGAATTTTGCAAGTGATCATAACATTGGAGTAATATTTCTTGAGTGGGGCAGCACAAAGTATATCATCCATATAATGAATAATGTAACACTGTGAAAATTTTTTACAAGTAGGTTCAATTGCTTGCCCTACATAAGTCTGGCAAATTGTTGGACTGTTTAATATGCCCTATGGCAACACTTTCCAATGATAACACTTAGCAGGCTGCAGGTTGTTTACTGCAGGAATTGTAAATGCAAACCGTTCACAGTCTTGCTCAGCTAAGTGGATAGTAAAGAAACAGTCTTTTAAATCCAAGACCTTTAAAGGCCAATTTTTTGGAATCATAGAAGGAGAAGGCAACTCTGGCTGTAATGTCCCCATAGGTTGTATAACTGAATTAATGGCTCATAAATCAGTTAACGTTCTCCATTTACCTGATTTTTTCTTAATTACAAAAACTGGAGAATTCCAAGGGGAAAATATTGGAGCTATGTGTCCTTTTTCTAATTGTTCATTAACTAATTCCTCTAAAGCCTCCAGTTTCTCTTTACTTAGCAGCCATTGTTCTATCCAAATTGACTTATCTGTTAACCATTTTAAAAGTATAGATTCTGGAGGCTTAACAATGGCCATCATCAAAAATGATATCCTAAACCTTGGCGGGAACTTTGTCTTTCTACTTGGAGCAGTTCCTTCAAACCTTGCCAATTTTTTCCTAATCCCATACCAGGGACATACTCCATTTCATGCATCATATGTTGACTTTGAGGGCTATATAATTGTTCTGGAATTAGAACTTGTGCTCCCCATTGTTGTAATAAATCTCTTCTCCATAAATTTATAGGTACAGAAGTTATAATTGGTTGAATATTCCCAGGTTGTCCATCAGGCCCTTCACAATGCAAAATATAACTACTTTGATATACTTCAAGGGCTTTACCAACTCCAAATATGTTAAATTGAGCAGGTTGAATTGGCCATGTGGACGGCCAGTGCTGTAGAGAAATGATTGAAATGTCTACTTCTGTATCTACCAAACCTTTAAATTTCTTTCCCTGAATAGTTATTTCACAGGTAGGACGTTTATCAGTAATTTGATTCACCCAATAAGCGGCTTTGCCTTGTTTATTTGTGCTTCCAAATCCTCCTGTTCATTTAATTTCACTTTTCCCCATTTCCACATACAGCACAATCAGGAGCTGTGCTATATGCTCTCCTGGCTCTGTTTTCCAGGGAACGGAAGTAGATATAACAATTTGAATATCTCCATTGTAATGTGAATCAATGACTCCTGTTTGTACTTCTACCCCTTTTAAATTTAAACTAGATCTTCCTAGAAGTAATCCTATCATCCCCGCTGGCAAGGGTCCACAGACCTCTGTTGGGACCTTTTGTGGGGGTTCCCTAGGCAGAAGACTCATAGCTTTTGTGCAGCATAAATCTACTGCAGTACTACTGGCTGTGGCGGGGCACAGACATTGTACAGGGGTGAGGGAGTGGCCTGAGCTGGAAATGCCCCGGTTTGGAATGCAGCCCAGGATGGGCCCTGCATGGCATTTCCCGAATTTAAAAGGAAAAGGCTCAAATGTAGCTATACTATTTCCCTGTTCATCTGGCGGGTGTATGCTAACAGGGAACTGCCAAGCCTCTAAATCATCCTCTCATCTAGCTTGCTGAATTCCTGCCTGAATAGAACTGAGAGTGGTCGCTCAAGGTGCTGCTTGAACAGTCACTGGGGCAACTACTTTTTGCCCAGTGTCCTCCAGAAAAGAAAGATCTGGAGGGTCGGGCCACTCTTTTTCTTCAAAATAATGAGGGGGTGCAGAAGGGTAGGGATGAACCTCTTCCTCTTTTGCCACTTTGGCTTTAGCTGGCAAACAAGTCTGCTCTGTTACTTCTTCTGTTACTTTATTATACTCTCCTTCCTCCTCATCATCAGTGTGAAAAGGTTCCAAGATGGAACCAACCAGAGCCCACACTTGTCTCATTGTTACCCTGATGCTTCCGAGCCCCGTTTCTTACTCACCATGGGGATTGCTTAAGAGTACTCAGGTGTCCTCCAGCTTAGTTCCACATTCTCCAACCGTCGCTCTGGTGACTCTTTGACCTGGGTTCGAGCCCCACATATGGGCATCACTTGCGGAGACCAGCTCAGTCATGGAGACCCTAACCCAGCGGTGCTAGAGGAATTAAAGACACACACACAGAAATATAGCATGTAAAGAGGGAAATCAGGGGTCTCACAGCCTTCAGAGCTGAGAGCCCTGAACAGAGATTTACCCATATATTTATTGACAGTAAGCCAGTGATGAGCATTGTTTCTATAGATTATAGATTAACTAAAAGTATTCCTTACAGGAAACAAAAGGATGGGCCAAAATAAAAGGATGGGCTCTGGCTAGTTATCTGCAGCAGGGACATGTCCTTAAGGCACAGATCACTCATGCTATCGTTTGTGGTTTAAGAATGTCTTAAGTGGTTTTCCGCCTTGGGTGGGCCAGGTGTTCCTTGCCCTCATTCCACTAAACTGACAACCTTCCAGCGTGGGCATCATGGCCATCATGAGCATGTCACAGTGCTGCAGAGATTTTATTTATGGCCAGTTTGGGGGCCAGTTTATGGCCAGATTTGGGGGCCTGTTCCCAACATTACACTATTGGCATTCATTGGTTATTCCATCCCTTTTCTTCTGATTTTTACATGTGACAGGTGATCTCTGCCACATTTCCAGTTCCCATGTATATGGGAACCATTCTACCCTTCCCTCTGGGTCTCCTGTAAAGGAGAAAGTGTGTTCCTGGACTTGGTTTTCTGTGCCTTCTCTCCTGGCCCTGCCTTCCAGAATCAAGGCGTTGGCTTCTTCAGGCACATCTCTGGCTTTGAGTCCCTCTTTCATTTCTGGCACTTAAGATGTACCTTTCTAATATTTTATCAATACCCAACTATGTAGTTAAGCTTATTTAGGGGTTATATTTTAGCTATCACTTCTATGTGTTGCTAATTGAGGGGAGTCTGAACACCTCAGTCTGCCAAGTTGCTGAAACCCATAGAAGACTCTTTAAAAGTTTAAAATCTGCTATATTCAAATGAACAAAGATTTAATGATAGATTTAGTGGTAACCTGATTGACAAAAATATATATTTTATGGAACACAAACTTTCCCAGGGAATCTCAAATTCTGTTTTGAAGTTGAAACAACTAGCTTTTTTTTTAAGATTTTTTCTTAGAAGTTTATTTATTTATTTATTGTTTATTTTTTATTATTTTTTTTTCTTGAGACAGAGTCTCGGTCTGTCACCCAGGCTGGAGTGCAGTGGCACGATCTCAGCTTACTGCAAGCTCCGCCTCCCGGGCTCACGCCATTCTCCTGTCTCAGCCTCTCCGAGTAGCTGGGACTACAGGTGCCCGCCACCAAGCCTGGCTAATTTTTTTTTTTTTTTGTATTTTAAGTAGAGACAGGGTTTTACCGTGGTCTCGATCTTCTGACCTCGTGATCCGCCTGCCTCGGCCTCCCAAAGTGCTGGGATTACAAGCGTGAGCCACCGCACCCGGCCAGAAGTTTATTTTTTAATTAAAGTTTTTATTTCCACAAGTTATTGTGGAACAAGTGGTGTTTGGTTACATGAGTAAGTTCTCTGGTGATGATTTGTGAGATTTTGGGGCACCCATCACATGAGCAGTATACACTCCATCCAGTTTGTGATCTTTTATCCCGCACCCCCTTCCCACCCTTTCCCCCTGAGTCCCCAGAGTCCATTGTGTCATTCTTATGCCTTTGCATCCTCAAAGCTTAGCTCCCACATATGAGTGAGAACATATGATGTTTGGTTTTCCATTCCTGAGTTACTTCATTTAGATTAATAGTATCCAATCTCATCCAGGTCACTGCGAATGCCATTAATTCATTCCTTTTTATAGCTTAGTATTCCATCATCTATCTATCTATCTATATATGTCTCACAGTTTCTTTATCCATTCTTTGATTGATGGGCATTTGGGTTGGTTCCACATTTTTGCAATTGCAAATTGTGCTGCTATAAACATGCGTGTGCAAGTATCTTTTTTGAGAGATACCATAGTGGATTGCTGATCAAATGTATTCTACTTTAGTTTTTAGGAATCTCCACTTTTTTATAGTGGTTACTAGTTATATTCCCCAGCAGCATAGGTGTTCCTGCGTGCATCCAAATCTATTATTTTTGATTATAGCCTTCTTCAAGAGTGGTATTGCATTCGTTTTTGATTTCCTATCACTATGTGTGAGCTTTTTTATTTTTTTTTTTTTTTTTTTTTTTTTCTTTTTTTTTTTTTTTTTTTTTTTTTTTTTAGTTCATTGTAGATCTGGTACATCCTTTTCAGATGTTTTTACTATTTGTGGGTTGTCTGTTCACTCTGCTGACTGTTCCTTCTGCTGTGCAAAATCTCTTTAGTTTAATTAAGTCCCAGCTATTTATCTTTGTTTTTATTGCATTTACTTCTGGGTTCGTGGTCATGAAATCCTTGCCTGAGCCAATGTCTAGAAGGATTTTTCCCATGCCATCTGCTAGAATTTCTAGTTTCAGGTCTTGGATTTAAGTCCTTGATCCATCTTGAGTTGATTTTTGTATAAGGTGAGAGATGAGGATCCAGTTTCATTCTCTTACATGTGGCTTGTCAATTATCCCAGTACCATTTGTTGAATAGGGTGTCCTTTCCCTTCTTCATGTTTTTGTTTGCTTTATCGAAGATCAGTTGGCTGTAAGTATTTGGGTTTATTTCTGGATTTTCTATTCTATTACACTGGTCTATGTGCCTATCTTTATACCAGCACCATGCTGTTTTGATGACTATGGCCTTATAGTACAGTTTGAAGTCAGGTCATGTGATGCCTCCAGAGTTGTTCTTTTTTTTTGAGCGGATTCACTCTGTTGCCAGGCTGGAGTGCAATGCATGATTCAGTCATCAACCGCTCCTGGTTCAGCGATTTCTGCTCAGTCTGAGTGGATACAGGCAAGTGCCACACTGGCTAGTTTTTTGACAGAGTCTTGCTCTGTCCTAGGCTGGAGTGCATTGTCTTGCTCACTGCAACCTCCAGGTTCAAGCAATTCCTGCTTCGCTCCTAAGTGCTGGATTACAGCATTCCCTCCTGCTAATTTGTTTTTTTAGTAGAGACGGAGTTTCACCATGTTGGCCAGGCTGGTCCTGAACTCCTGACCTCAGGTGATCCACCTGCCTTGGCCTCCCAAAGTGCTAGAATTACAGGCATGAGCCACCGTGCCTGGCCTAATTTTGTATTTTTTAGTAGAGACCAGGTTTCTCCATGTTGGTCAGGCTGGTCTCAAACTCCTGACCTCAGGTGATCCTCCCATCTCAGCCTCCCAAAGTGCTGGGGTTACAGGTGTGAGCCACCGCACCCAGCCCAGATTTGTTCTTTTTGCTTAGTCTTGCTTTGGCTATGTGGGCTCTTTTTTGGTTCCATATGGATTTTAGGATTTTTTTTTCTAATTCTGTGAAGAATGATGGTGGTATTTTGATGGGAATTGCATTGTGTTTGTAGATTACTTTTGGCAGTATAGTCATTTTCACAATATTGATTCTGCCTATCCATGAGCATGGGATGTGTTTCCATTTGTTTGTGTCATCTGTGATTTCTTTCAGCAATGTTTTGTAGTTTTCCTTGTAGAGGTCTTTTACCTCGTTGGTTAGGTATATTCGTAATTATTTTATTTTGTTTTGTGGCTATTGTAAAAGGGTTGAATTCTTGATTTGATTCTCAGCTTGGTTGCTATTGGTGTATAGAAGAGCTATTGATCTGTGTACGTTGATTTTTGTATCTGGAAATTTTGCAGAATTCTTTTATGAGTTCTAGGAGCTTTCTGGAGGAGTCTTTAGGGTTTTCTAGGTAAACAATCACATCATCAGCAAACAGTGACAGTTTGACTTCCTTTTTACCAATTTGGATGGCTTTTATTTCTTTCTCTTGTCTGGTTGCTCTGACTAGGACTTCCAGTACTATGTTGAAGAGGAGTGGTGAGAGCAGGCATCCTTCTCTAGCTCCAGTTCTCAGATGGAATGCTTTCAACTTTTCCCCATTCAGTATTCTGTTGGCTGTGAGTTTGTCATAGATTGCTTTTATTACATTGAAATATGTTCTTTGTGTGCCAATTTTGCTGAGGTTTTAATCATAAAGGGATGCTGGATTTTGTCAAATGCTTTTGCCGCATCTATTGAGATGATTGTGTGATTTTTGTTTTTGATTCCGTTTATGTGGTGTATCACATTTATTGACTTATGTATGTTAAACCATCCCTGCATCCCTGGTATGAAACCCACTTGATCATGGTAGATTATCTTTTGGATATGTTGTTGGATTCAGTTAGCTAGTATTTTGTTAAGGATTTTAGCATCTATGTTCATCAGGGATATTGGTCTGTAGTTTTCTTTTTTGGTTATGTCCTTTCCTGGTTTTGGTATTAGAGTGATACTGGCTTCATAGAATGATTTAGGGAGGATTCCCTTTTTCTCTATCTTGTGGAATAGTGTCAATCGAATTGGTATCAATTCTTCTTTGAATGTCTGGTAGAATTCTGCTGTGAATCCATCTGGTTCTGGACTTTTTTTACTGGTATTTTTTTTATTACCATTTCAATATTGCTATTTGTTATTGGTCTGTTCAGAGTACCTGATTCTTCCTGATTTAAACTAGGAGGGTTGTTTTTTTCTAGGAATTTATCCATCTGTTTTAGGTTTTCTAGTTTATGTGCATAAAGATGTTCATAGTAGCCTTGAATGATCTTTTGTATTTCTGTGGTGTCAGTTGTAGTATCTCCCATTTCATTCTAATTGAACTTATCTGGATTTTCTGTCTTCTTTTCTTGGTTAATCTTGCTAATGGTCTATCAATCTTATTTATCTTTTGAAATAACCAGGTTTTTGTTTTATCTTTTTGTTGTTGTTGTTTCAATTTCATTTTGTTCTGCTCTGAATCTTGGTTATTTCCTTTTTTTCTGCTGGGTTTCAGTTTGGTTTGTTCTTGTTTCTCTAGTTCCTTGAGGTGTGACCTTAGATTGTCTGTCTGTGCTTTTTCAGACTTTTTTATGTAGGCATTTAGGGCTATGAACTTTCCTCTTAGCGTTGCCTTTGCTGTATCCCAGAGGTTTTGATAGGTTGTGTCACTAGTGTCATTCAGTTTGAAGAATTTTTAAATTTCCATCTTGATTTCAGTTTTGACCCAATGATCATACAGTAGCATGTGATTTAATTTCCATGTACTTGCATGGTTTTGAAGGTTCCTTTTGGAGTTGATTTCCAGTTTTATTCCACTGTGGTCTGAGAGAGTGCTTGATACAATTTCAATTTTCTTGACTTTATTGAGGCTCATTTTGTGGCCTATCATATAGTCTATCTTGGAGAAAGTTCTATGTGCTGTTGAATAGAATGTATATTCTGCATTTATTGGGTAGAATGTCCTGTAAATATCTGTTAAGTCTATTTGTTCCAGTGCATAGTTTAAATCCATTGTTTCTTTGTTGGCTTTCTGTCTTGATGACCTGTCTAGTGCTGTCAATGGAGTATTGAAGTCCCCCACTATTATTGTGTTGCTGTCTATCTCATTTCTTAGGTCTATTAGTAATTGTCTTACAAATTTGGGAGCTCTAGTGTTAGGTGCATATATATTTAGGGTTGTGATATTTTCCCTTTGGACAAGGCCTTTTATCATTATATAATGACCCTCTTTGTTTTTTGAAACTGCTGTTGCTTTAAAGTTTGTTTTGTCTGATATAAGAATAGCTACCCCTGCTCACTTTTGGTGTCCATTTGCATGGAATGTCTTTTTCCATCCCTTTACCTTAAATTTATGTGAGTCCTTGTGTGTTAGGTGTGTCTCTTGAAGTTTGTGTCTCTTGAAGGTGTGTCTCTAGCTGGCTGGTGAATTCTTATCCATTCTGCAATTCCGTGTCTTTTAAGTGGTGCATTTAGGCTATTTACATTCAATGTTAGTATTGAGTTGTGAGGTACTGTTCCATTCATTGTGCTATTTGTTGCCTTGTATACCTTATTTGTTGTTGTTGTATTTTTGTTGTAGGTCCTGTGAGATGTATGCATTAAAGAGGTTCTATTTTGATGTGTTTCTAGGATATGTTTCAAGATTTAGAGCTCCTTTTAGCAATTCTTGTAGTGCTGGTTTGGTAGTGGCGAATTCCCTCAGCATTTGTTTGTATGAAAAATACTGTATTTTTCCTTCACTTATGAAGCTTAGTTTCACTGGGTACAAAAATTCTTGGCTGATAATTGTTTTGTTTGAGGAGGCTGAAGATAGGGTCCCAATCCCTTCTAGCCTGTAGGGTTTCTGTTGAGAAATCTGCTGTTAATTTGATAGGTTTTCCTTTATAGGTTACCTGGTATTTTTGCCTTTCAGCTCTTAAGAATTTTTTTCTTTGTCTTGACTTCAGATAACCTGATGACAATGTGCCCTGGTGATAACCTTTTTGCAATGAATTTCCCAGGTGTTCTTTGAGCTTCTTGTATTTGGATGTCTAGTTCTCTAGCAAGGCCAGAGAAATTTTTCTTGATTATTCCCCCAAATATAGTTGCCAGATGTTTAGATTTATTTTCTTCCTTAGGAACACCATTATTCTTAGGTTTGGCCATTCAACATAATTCCAGACTTCTTCGAGGCTTTGTTCATATTTTCTTACTCTTTTTTGTCTTTGTTGGATTGGGTTAATTTGAAAACCTTGTCTTCTGAGCTTCAGAAGCTTCTGCTTGTTTGAGTCTCTGAAGCTCTTCTGCTTGTTTGAGTCTATTGCTGAGACTTCCCAGAGCATTTTGCATTTCTATAAGCGTGTCCATTGTTTCCCAAAGTTTTGATTGTTTTTTATTTATGCTGTCTACTTCACTGAATACTTCTCCCTTCACTTTTTGTATTATATTTTTGATTTCCTTACATTGGGCTTTGCCTTTCTCTGGTGCCTCCCTGATTAGCTTAATAACTATCTTTCTGAATTCTTTTTCAGGTAGATCAGGGGTTTCTTCCTGGTTTGGATCCATTGCTGGAGAGCTAGTGTGATTTTGGGGGGATGTTAAAGGACCTTGTTTTGTCATATTACCAGAGTTGGTTTTCTGGTGCCTTCTCATTTGGGTAGGCTCTGTCAGAGGGAAGGTCTAGAGCTGAAGGCTGTTGTTCAGTTCCTTTTGTTCAGAAGGGTGTTTCCTTGATGTAGTACTGTCCCTCTTTTCCTAGGGATGTGGCTTCCCGAGAGCTGAGCTGTAGTGATTGTTATCTCTCTTCTGAATCTAGCCACCCAGCAAGTCTAACAGGCTCTGGGCTGGTACTGGGTATTGTCTGCACAGAGTCTTGTGATGTGAACCATCTGTGGGTCTCTTAGCTGTGGATACCAGTACCTGCTCCAGTGGAGGTGGCAGGCAGGTGAAAAGGACTCTGTGAGTGTCCTTAGCTTTGATTGATTAATGTACTATTTTTGTGCTGGTTGGCCTCCTGCTGGGAGGTGGCGCTTTCAAGAGAGCATCGGCTGTGGTAGTATGGGGAGGAACAGGCAGTGGGTGGGGCCTTGGAACTCCCAAGGGTATATGCCGTTTGTCTTCAGTTACCAGGATGGGTTGTCTTCAGTTACCAGGACCCATTAGGTGGGGGCAGGGCTAGGCATGTCTGAGCTCAGACTCTGCTTGGGTGGCTCTTGCTGTGGCTGCTGTGGGGTGGGGTGGGGAGGTGGGCAGAGGTTCCCGGGTCAATAGAGTTATGTTCCTAGGAGGATTATGTCTGCCTTTGCTGTGTTATGCAGCGTGACCGGGAAGTAGGGGGGAAACCTGGCAGTCACAGGCCTCACCCAGTTCCCACACAATCCGAACGGCTGGTCTCACTCCCATTGTGCCCCCAGCAACAGCACCAAGGCTGTCTCCAGGCAGTGGGCAAGCAGGACCGAGTACTTTCCCCAGGCTACCCACCTCCCAGCTGTGAAAATAAACGGGCTCTCCTTCTTCCCCACTCTGTTTAGTCTGCACACTGGATTCCTGCCCTCCCTCTGAGTTCTGGCCAAGAGACTTCTCCATCAGTTGAAATTGTTACAAAGTTCAGCTGGAGTTTTCCTTCTCCCTGCGGCCTTTCCCAGTGCCTCCAGCAGCCCTCTTTAAGGACCCCTGTGAGGCCAGGCAGAAATGGCTTGGCAGGGGACCCAGCGAGCCCTGAGGGATTTTGCCGCTGCTTCCTCTACCCCTGTATTTCGTTCAGCTCTCTAAACTGACTCAGGTCCAGGTAAGGTCAGAATCTTCTCTGGTAATCTAGACCTTCAGGTTCCCCAGTGGTCGTGTGTGTTTGGGGGCAGACGACCTCCCTTTCCCACTTCCACAGTTTGGGTGCTGATAGTATTTGGGGTGTCTCCTGGGTCCTGCAGGACCCTTCAGAGGGTCCGTGGATTCTCGCCGCATGCCTAATGTATTCCTGCAGTCCTTCTGGAGCAAAAGTTCATGATGCGAGCCTCCACACGCTGCTCTGTCTGTCTAAGCGGGAGCTGCAGTCCAGTCCTGCCTCCCGTCCGCCATGATCTCTCCTTTGCAACTAGCTTTTAAAATTAATTAAAAAGCTATCTGTTATCCAAGCTATTTTTATAGGCAAGCTTAGCTTACAGGAAAATCTGACTTGGTCCCTTGCTATGGGGTGTTGAGTTTGATGTCTCTGCCAATTTTCCTAATTATTTTAAATAAATTATCAGAAACAAACTGAAAGAAGCTTTCAGACTTTATGTGTGTGTGTGTGTGCGCGTGTTGTATGTTTGTGTGTGTGGAAGAGAAGGAAGTAGGAATTAGGGAAAGAAAAGGAAGAGGGAGAGAAAATTTTGTTTTGTTCTTTCCCTTTTTCTACAGCTGCTTCCACGCCTACAATAATTTCTCTCTCTCGCATGCTTAGAGTGAAAGTGAATATTATGTGTAACCCAAATGTCTACTACCTGGATTGGCACTAACCACTTAATAGATCTAATTATACATTCTCTCCTACCAAGGGTCACTTTAGTATATTTGGGCTGCATCTTAAATCGTTCCTGGCTCTAGCCTGTTCTCTGTTGTTTGGTTTCTAACCATGGCTTTAGTTCTTCCTTGGGTCTCTGCATGCTCTGCTCTAGAGCTTGATTTAATAATATGGTGGAGGAATGTGCAGACTCTGGAGCCATATAGTCTGGTTTCAAATCCTGACTCTGACACTTATCAGCTATGGGATCTTGGGCATCTCATTTAATCTTTCTGCATTTTCGTCTCCTCACTTGTAAAATGGACATAAAACAAATAGTTACCATATAGGGTTGTTGTGAGTGTTATGTAATAGATGTCCTCTTCATATCTTGTTCAATTTCTCTTCCATCTTTGTGCACACAGGCCCCAGATGAGCTGTCATCCCCCAAGCTGGTATCTGGTGCCTTTTTTTGTCAACTCCTCTCTCAGATCCTGCTTTGAACTTGAGATCTAAAAGTACCTGGGAATTCATGTGCCGTCCCCTGTTTCCCCAGCCTTAATGAATGACTGCCACTTTAGGAATATAAATACTCCACCTCCCTTGCTCTACAGGCATCAGGCACATGGATAGGACCTAACTCAGGCTTGTTTTACACTGGGGCTCCTGTGGGATTGAGTTATCATCCCTCTGAAGTGGTTCATACCTTTGCTTGGCCTCCTTCACTTTCTGGTCCCACTGTACCACCCCCACTCCTCCTGGAAACACTTTTTCTTAAATCACTTTCACACAAATCCTTGCCTCAGGGTCTGGTTCTGGGGAAGTCAACTTAAAGTAGTTTATTTGAGTTAGTATCCATATAAAATGCTTTACATATAGTATGTCATATAAATGTTGGCCGTTATTCTCCATGTTATTACCATGCTAGTCTAAAACAAGGTAGTTTGGTGACGGTCTCCTTTTCCTCTCTACCTCATCACCAGAATATATATTTTACTCTAATAATTCATCACAGAACTGCTAATATAAGGCTCTTGTATACTGGGTTTCTGGAAGGTTTGGGGATAACAGTGTAGGACATGCAAACTTAAAAACCGAATGATGAATATAATTTATTTGAAGAGTCAAGACAACCCTATTTATTTGCAGAGGACTCTACAAATAGAATCTGGCCTTGCTTCCATTATTAGCAGTCTGTGCTTCTGAGATCCTCAGTGGGGGAAGTTCCTTTAAGCCTTTGTTACCTTGTAAATCTCCATCCTCTTCAGAAAACCCTTGCGTACACCCCACAAAATCTCTCTAAAACTTAACTTTGAATATGTTCCCTTGCTTTGCGTAATTGAGGATTTGGATTTACATCCAAATGGCATGTCAGACACGAATTTTATAGCTTTTTACAATATATCAGAGAAGAAAAAGAAAATAACTTTTAATGGAAAGAATACTTTTGAATTCTAGGACTGCACGCATTAAAAAAGTTTGGTTAGCCAGTATTTTATTTTGTAAGCCAACATCTTAATGTTCTTTTTGAAAGTGTTGGAACAGTTTGCTTTAAGACTGAGACATTAAATGCCAAGTGTGAACCCATATGCTGGGTTGTAAGTGTTCAAATAGCTGTATTTTGTGAAATTCTAGAAAACTAGGTTTGTCATGGAAATGTTGTTAAAGTTACAGCTATGGGTAGGTTACTGTGGTTACATCTCTGACCATAAAAAAAGAAAAGCACTAAAATTCATACCCTAGGGGTAACTGATGAGGCAGAGGCAGAGATAATTGAAGGATTTCAATTATTTAAAAATAAATCTTTTTCCCCCATTTTTCAGTTATAAATTAATATAATACTTTCTGTTTTCAAATAGACTGTTACATATATAAAAGATTTCAGTTTAGTCAAATTCTGAATGCTGATGAGTAATATTTAGCTCAGGTTTTGAAGTACGTGGTATGAAAAAGTTGTGCCGAAATATTAAGCTTTGGAGTGTCTGGGGTTATTCTGGAATTTCCTACTCACAGCACTGTAAATTTAGGGAGATAATTAAACTATATAATGCTGATATTTCACTCTGACTAAACTCCACCATAAATTTACTAAATGGTAACAGATATTTACTGTTTGTAGTTGTAATGTTCAGGCACAAAATTTGACTTAGTTTATTAGTTTTCTATTGCTGCTATAACAAATTATCACAACTTATTGGCTTAAAACAACACACATTTATTATCTCATCGTTTCTGTGGATTGGGAGTTCAGGCACAATTTAGCTAGTTCCTCTGCTTAGAGTTTCCCAAGATTACAATCAAAGGATCAGCTGGGCTGCATTTCCTTCTGGAGCTCAAGGTCCTCTTTCAAGCTCCTGTGATTGTTGGCAAAATACAGGCTCCTGAGGTTATAGAACTGAAGTCCTCATTTTCTTGCTGGCAGTTAGCCAGGGTAACTGTCATCTTCCAGAGGCTGCCCTTTGTGCTCCTACAACATGGCAGCTTACTTCTCAAGACCAGCAGGAGAATGTTTTCCTTCAGTCTTCTGGGATGAAGTCTCATATAGTATAACAACCACGGAAGTGACTATGCTATCGCCTTTGCCATGTAATGTAACCTAATCAAGAGAGTGACTATCCTGCTATCTTTGCCATATTCTGTTGGCTAAAAAGCAAGTCACAGTTTCCTCCACATTGAAGGAGACTTTGCAAAAGCATGCATGACTTATTGGGGGTCATGTTAGGATGGGTACACCATACTTAGTATACCCAAAACCATATAATCTGTTTATATATCACACTAAAGTTGACTAGGGTCAGGTTTTTTCATTTCATGTCATGGTACTACGGTAAATTGAGATATAAGTAAAGAAATATATTATTGAAACATATGAGTCACTGAAACCATTGGTGGTCTTAAATAAAGCACGCTTTAACTTGAATTTATGTTATAAGTCTCATAAATGCGGGGTAAATATTACCTTCATGACCATAAAGACATCTGTAGTGTTTTTTGGTTGGTACCTGCTGGTGAACTCAAAGCTTCAGGTGATTTTGATGGATTATGGGAGCAAGACATTTTCACAGAGGATTAGATCTGGAGATTTAAAAATGACACTTGGAAAACAAGGAGCAAACCACAGTTAGAACACGGGTCCCCAACCCCTGGGGCCACAGACTGCTGGTACAGGAACTGGGCTGCACAGCAGGAGGTGAGCGGGGTCACGAGGCGGGGGTGGCGCGGTGGGGGTGGCAAGCCAGCGATCCTCCTCTGTATTTACAGCTGCTTGCATTACCGTCTGAGCTCTGCTTCCTGTCAGATCAGCAGCGGCATTAGATTCTCATAGGAGCAGGAACCCTATTGTGAACTGTGCATGCAAGGCATCTTGGTTGCACGCTACCTATAAGAATCTAATGCCTGATGATCTGTCACTGTCTCCTATCACCCCCAGATGGGACTGACTAGTTGCAGGAAAACAAGCTCAGGGCTTCCACTGATATTACATTATGGTGAGTTGTGTAATTCTTTCATTATATATTACAATGTAATAATAATAGAAATAATGTGCACAGTTAAATGTAATGCACTTGAATCATCCTGAAGCCACCTCCCTGCTCTGCCCTTGGTCAGTGGAAAAATTGTCTTCCATGAAACCGGTCCCTGGTGCCAAAAAAGTTGGTGAGTGCTGAGTTAGAAGATGTAATGGAAGAAAATGCCCATTTATAATCGTAATAAAAGATGAAATACCTAGGAATAAAGTTAACAAGAAATTTACAAGATCTACATTTAAAAATTTAAACTATTACTAAAGAACACAAAGAATACTTGGACAAATGGTAAGGCATATTATGATCTTGGATAGAAAGTCTTACTATTACAAAACTGACATTTCTCTAGTTAATCCATCAATTTAAGCTAAAACAAAACCCAGAGTTTTTTTTAGTTAGACTGGTTGACTCTAAGATTCATATGGAAAAATCATCAAGGAACAATAGACTAGAAAACTCTAACAAAAAAATAGAGAGAAAATTTAGGGAGTATTTGCTAGGCACATATTAATATGTGTATGCTACATAAAGCTATATTAATTAAAAGTGTGGTACTAGTATATTAATGGAAAGAAAAGAAGCTATGAAATAGACTCTAATACAGGTTGGTTAAATAAAAATTGGTTTGTGAGAATAAGAAGAGCTAACGTTTTTGTGTTTATGTGCTAAGTATTTACTAGGCTCTTTACATATTAACATAATCTAACTCCCACAACAACTATTTGAGATAGGAACCATTATTATTTTCATTTACAAAAGGGGAAACTGAGACATAGAGAGCACAACTAACTTGTTTCTAATAAATAGGGGAGCTGGGACTGAAATTCATTTAATCGTGCTCCAGAGTTGACATATTCTCTCACTAGGCTACACATTCCCCCATGCTTGTGGAATTCTAGGTAGGTATAAAAAAGAAAGAATTCACTCTATATGTATTATACTGATAATCTAGATAATCTAGAAATACACGCATATGTGTATTTTTAAGATATACATTTTAGGAGAAAACTTCAAGGAATATAATAGCGTAGTATATTACCATTGTTGTAGAAAAACAAAATATATAAATGCTTACAATACATGGTTTATCTTCATTGATTCAAAAAAGAATTAAAAAAGCACCACTGTTTCTATCATGGGAGAGGAACTGAGTTTCTTGGAAGGAGGAAGGAGGAAGATTTACTGTTTATGTTTATCATTTTGTGTATTTTGAATTTTGTGCCATTTACATATACTCTATTAAAGAAAATAAGTTAAATAACAGTAACAAAACCAGTAAACTCAGGGAAGAGTATTTTCAAGAATCTGGTTTATACGGTATGTGTATTAGTCCATTTTCACACTGCTATAAAGAAATACCCAAGACTGGGTAATTTATAAAGGAAAGAGGTTTAATTGACTCACAGTTCTACATGGCTGGAGAGGCCTCAGGAAATTTACAATCATGGCGGAAGATGAAGGGGAGGCAAGAACCTTCTTCACAAGGCAGCAAGAGAGAGAAGAAAGCAAAGCGAAGGGGGGAGAGCCCCTTAAAAAACCATCAGATCTCTTGAGAACTCCCTCACGATCACAAGAACAGCATGGGGAAAACTGCCCCCATGATCCAATCACCTCCCACCAGGTCCCTCTCTCAACACCTGGGGATTACAATTTGAGATAAGATTTGGGTGGTGATACAAAGTCAAACCATATCAGTATATATTTACAAGTAATTTGCTTCTGCTTATAAGGACAGTTTATGTTATAAACGTTTAACATGCAACATAAATAAGTGAAAAGATGAGTTCCAAAGACTGAGAGAAGGTATTCATAACACAAAGAACCAACAAATAATTATTGTTTAGAATATATGAAGGACTCTTAAATGTCAGTAAAAAAACAAACACATGGGAAAAATAAAGATATGAACAGGTAATTCAAAGAAGAAGTTTAGGATAAGCATATGAAAAGATGATCAACCTTATTAGTAATTAGGGGGAGGCAAATTAAATGAGACATAGCATTTCACACCCCTAAATTTAAAAGTTTGACAGTAAGAAGTATCAATAAGGATGGAGAGTAATAGCAAATATATCAAGAACTGCTGGTGGGAGTGCAAATTGGCGCAACCGCTTTGGGGAATAAATATAATGCCTAGCAGAGAGAGAGATGCCTTTGAAGACCTGTGATTAAACAATTCCATCCACATGTGCTCAGGGAGACAAGCACATGAACGTTTATAGTGGCATTTTTTAAAAATAAAAATATTTACTGGGGCTATGTGTGTCAGCTAATGCCTGTAATGCTAGAGCTTTGGGAGGCCGAGGCAGGAGGATTGCTTAAGGCCAGGAGTTTTCGACCAGCCAGAGCAACATAGTGAGACTCTGTCTCTCAATAAATAAATAAATAAATAATTGAATGTGTTAGGTAATGTAATTCTCAACTATTTTATCTTAGAATTTCTAATGCTTGGCAACTGATACCTATGGCATCTATGAAATGGACATTGCTACTACGATTTTACTTTATTTAGTAGTTACTCTAGAGTATGCAATGTCCATTTACAGCTAATCCGAGTCCACTTTCAAATACATTTAAAAGTGAACTATACTGCTTCACAGGTAATGCAAGTACCTTATAACAATAATTGAGTATTTCTAATTCTTCCCTTCTGCCCTTTGTATTATGCCCTCCAGTCCCTTACTGTCATTCATTTCACTTCTATATAAGCTATAATCAATCATCAAATACATAATTTCTATTATTATTTTGAACAAACTGTTATCTGTGAGATCAATTAAGAATAAGAAAAATTAAGATTTTTTTCTTTACCTTTACCTATTCCTTCTCTAATCTCTTTCCTTTCTTTATGTAAATTTGGGTTTTTGACCTATATTATTTTTCTTCTCTCTGAAGACATTCTTTCAATATTTGTTGCAAGGCAGGTCTACTGGCAACAAATTCCCTCAATTTTTGTTTGAGAAAGCCTCTTACACTTTTGAAGGATTTCACAGGATCTGTTAGTAGTTTTATTTTCCCCTTCTACATACATACTTTAAATATTTTACCCTCGTCTTTTCTTACTTGCATGGCTTCTGAGAAGTCAGATGTAATTCTTATTTTTGCTCTTTTATAGGTAAAGTGTTTCTTCCCTCTGGCTTCTTTCTGTTTCTGTTTGTTTGTTTTTCAGTGTAGATTTTAATTTTAATTTTTATCCTTATTTTAAGTTCCAGGGCACATGTGTAGGATGTGCAGTTTTTTACATAGGTAAATGTGTGCCATGGTGGTTTGCTGCACCTATCAATCCATCATCTAGGTATGAAGCCCAGCATGCATTAGCTATTTTTCCTGCTACTCTCCCTCCCCGTGACAGGCCCCAGTATATGTTGTTCCCCTCCCTGTGTCCATGTGTTCTCATTATTTAGCTCACACTTGTAAGTGAGAACATGTGGTGTTTCATTTTCTCTTCCTGCATTAGTTTGCTGAGGATAATGGCTTCCAGCTCCATTCATGTCCCTGTGAAGGAAATGATCTTGCTTGTTTTTATGGCTGCCTAGTATTCCGTGGTGTATATGTACCACATTTCCTTTATCCAGTCTATCACTGATGGGCATTTGGGTTGATTCCATGTCTTTGCTATTGTGAATAGTGCTGCAATGAACATACGTGTGCATGTATCTTTGTAACTGAATGATTTATATTCCTTTGGGTATATACCCAGAAATCAGATTGCTAGGTCAAATGATATTTCTTGTTCTAGATCTTTCAGGAATTGCCACCCTGTCTTCCACAATGGTTGAACTAATTTACATTCCCACCAACAGTGTAAAAGCATTCCTATTTCTCCACAGCCTTGCCAGCATGTGTTGTTTCTTGACCTCTTAATAGTAGCCATTCTGACTGGCATGAGATGGTATCTCATTGTGGTTTTGATTTGCATTTCTCTAATGATCAATGATGTTGAGCTCTTTTTTTATATACTTGTTGGTCGCATGAATGTCTTCTTTTGAGAAGTGTCTGTTCATGTCCTTTGCCCACTTTTTGATGGGGTTGTTTTTTTTTTCTTGTAAATTTGTTTAAGTCGCCTGTAGATTCTGGATAGACCTTTGAGAGATGGATAGATTGCAAAATTTTCTCCCACTCTGTATGTTGCCTGTTTGATATGATAGTTTCTTTTGCTGTGCAGAAGCTCTTTAGTTTAATTAGAACCCATTTATCAATTTTTGCTTTTGTTACAATTGCTTTTGGTGATTTCGTTGTGAAATCTTTGCTCTTGTTTATGTCCTGAAAGATATTGCGTACATTTTCTTCTATGGTTTTTCTAGCTTTGGGTTTTACATTTAAGTCTTTAATCCATCTTGAGTTAATTTTTGTAAAATGTGTAAGGAAGGGGTCCAGTTTCAATTTTCTGAATATGTTTATCCAGTTCTGCCAGCACTATTTATTAAATCCCTGGGGCTTCTTTCAAAATTTTTCTTTATCTTTGATTTTCTGCCATTTGAATATGATTTTTGTAGTTTTGGGGCATTTATTCTGCCTGGTATTTTCTGAGCTTCCTGGATCTGTGGTTTGGTGTCTGACATTAATTTGGGGAAATCTTCAGGCATTATTGTTCCAGATATTCCTTCAGTTACTTTCTTGCTTTCTTATTCTGGTATTCTCATTATGCATATGTTGCACCTTTTGTAGTTGCTGCACAGTTCTCGGATGTTCTGGTTTTTTTTTTCAGTCTTTTTTTCTTTTTACTTTTCAGTTTCTATTGACATATCCTCAAACTCAGATTCTTTCCTCAAAAATACTCTTCATTTCTAGTTCAGTGTTTTTGATCTCTAGCACTTTCTTTGGATTCTTTCTTATCATTTCCTTCCCTCTGCTTATTATTACCCATCTGTTCTTGCATGTTGTCTACTTTTTCCGTTTGTGCCCTTAGCAAGTTAGTCATAGTTGTTTTAAATTCATGGTCTGGCAATTCTAACATTCATGCCGTGAGTCTTGTTCTGATGCTTGTTCGGTCTCTTCCAACTGTGCTTTCTGCCTTTTAGTGTGCCTTGGACTGTTTGTTGAAAGGTGGACATGATGTACTGTGTAGAAGGAAGTGGTGAAAATAAGCCTTTACTGATGTGGTGCTAAGATGTGTTTTGTGTGTGTGTGTGTGTGTGTGTGTGTGTGTGATGGAAAAGGGCTCAGTAGTCCTGTGATTAGGTTTCAGTCTTTCAGTGAGGCTGTGCCCTTGGTCTGTGAACTTCACAAGTGCTTCTCGGTTCTCCTTGCACCCATCTTAGGTGGGACAGGATAGCTAGAGGGGGCTGGAGTTGGCTATTTTCTTTTCTCCACATGGAAAAGTAAAGGGGACGGGAGTTGAATATTTTGGCTCCTGCAGGATGGTTAGGCTCTGATAAAACTCTAGTAAGTTAGGGGCTGGTAAAATAGTTTCTCCTGAGGACAGGCCTTGTTAAGTAGAGCAGAATGCTTTGATGTATTTCAAAATGGTTACTTTCACCTATCCCAGCTGGAAACACAAGGGAATTTTTTTTTTTCCATTTTCACTGTGAGAAGCTGATAGAGCTCCTGGAGGTAAAAATTGCAAAAGTGCGGGCATCCCGTCTAAGACTGAGTCTCCTTGGAGTTTTTAACACACAAACTTATTTATTCAGAGCTGCCAGCAATTCCTCAATTCTAATTTAGGTTTTCCTGCTGGGGCACTGGTTCCCTCAGAGGTTTCTGCTCAGGGAAGTTGTGGTTCTGAGTGTCCCTGTCTGTCTCTTCAGGGCAGTGCTTTGCTCTGTGACCTCCCTTCTCTGATGGATCAGAAAAGTGTTTGATGTTCAGCTTGTTCAGCTTTGCCTTGTTGTTAGAATGGTGTTTTTGACTTCTAAGCTCCTTACATGCTGGATGGATAATGGAGTTTGGCTCAGTGGCATTATTTTTATTAAAATATTGAAAAATCTGAAACATCCCAAATATGATTCGGGGAAAGAATAATCAAATTATGGTATATTCATATCATGGAATACTGTAACACAGGTCAATGAATGTACTGGATTTAAATAATTTAAGATTGTTCTATCACAGAAACAGAGTGGGAAAAAAGAGATACAGAATGATACACAACAATACTATATGTTGTTTATGGATACACATGTGTGTAAGTACAAAAATCTAGCAGAAAGGTACATACCATTTTAGGATAGTGATTTCTTCTTCTGTGGATGTAGGGAGGAATAAATAAGTGAGGAATAAAACAGAGACGCCCACTATGTGAGTAATATTTTATTTCTAAAAAGAAGCAAATATTTAAAGCAAATACAACAAAGTACTAATGCCTGGTAAGTATGTGTGACCTTAGGAAAGCTAATTAACCTCCAAGTGCTTATAGTTTTCTTTGCTTTGACATGGGGACAATAATATTTATCTCATAGTTGCCATTAGGATAAAATTAACTAATATATTTTTGAAAATTTTGTAATAAGAATGTAAATAAAATTACTATGAAAAAAGATTGAAATATTGAAATAATTTGAATGACTTTGAAAAATAACATTATATGGATTATTATTGTCACAAGTTCTACCATATTCAACTCAAAGTAGACCACATAAATCTATTTGCATTCTTTACTCTAGCCATCATTTTATTTGAAAAAATGCCATGAATACATCTGCTTTTGGTGATCAGATGATCAAGGGAAAATGGAAAAATGAAGCATTAGTTGTATGTGTTCTGGAGGAGTTAGAAGCTAATTTAGTGTCCATCAGGATTTCCCAGGGAATATACCAATTTTTGCTCAGCCTTTTTGATGTTTGTCTACATGCTTTAATAACTCACAAAAAGAACCCCCAGGCCCTTTTGTGCCCCTGGATTGAAATAAACATCTTTTCAAAATGCTAGTGGAATTTACTACTGTTTCTATTCATTAACAAAATACCAGGAAGCAGCAGGAGAGCCATCCATGGGGACAATAGGGGGAGCCTGGATGCCCCTGGAGTAGACAGATGCTTATCCATCGAGTTTCTCCTCTGTCTCTAGTGTGGGTGGGGTTTCTGCTCTGATTGACAGCCTAGTCCATGTTTTTTAAATCACTAGAGTCTTCATGGCATGTCAGGTTGCTGAGACCTTGCTTGAAATTGCTTTGAAAAGCACAGTGCTTTTGAATGACTTGGAAAATACGTTCTGTTTAGGAAAATGCTTGTTCTGTATTCTGATTATCAGTGAGGCTGAGACTATTAAAAAATATAAAGTACTCTGGACATAGTCTTTCTAGCTTTAAGCAAAAATAATTCTACACAGTCATATGAACTATTTTAAAGCCATAGTTTGAAGCCTGAAACTTCTATTGTGAAATAGCATGTCCCTGGAACATGTGCTTTATGGCTAAAAGGTTCATATGGTTTCTGTAACTATGTAATGCAAAAGTAGGTCTCTTTGAACCTAAACTGAGAGAAACTGTTGAAGCGTGAGTTACTCTGTGAACTCAATGCTTGCAGCAGAATATGAATAAGGATATTTTAGCAATTTTGGGGCAGGCTTTGGGATGAATCAGAGCATTGCCCTCTAGGTAGAAAATTCTCTATGACTAAGTGAAAATGCCTAGCTAGTACCAGGTTTACTTTGTAGAAACAAGACAGTCACGCACACATTATATACATGCAAACATGCACACACAAATACATCCCATTTCCTATATCTGGCAATGCTGAGGAATGAGGTTTTCTCTATACAAATGAAACCTAATCAATTAAATATAATAGTTTAATATTTTATATGAATTTGAAATCTTTAATCTACACCAAACACATTTTAAATTTTTCCTGATGATTCATCCATCACTGTTAATAATTAATTATGAGGCTTTTATTTCTCTGTAATGCTTTGCTTGTATTCCTCCTCCTTCCCCATTACTAAAGCAATACTTGTTTCAGAAAATCAGAAAATACAGAGAGAAAAACATCAATTATCATATTTGTTACTCTGTGTAAATATTTCCAAACACCCACTCATATACACACAAGTAGTTAAAGAAGAACATGTAATACCTTTTGTGGTCTGTCTTTTTCTCTTAATGATTTATCATGAATACTTCTTTAAATATCAGTGGACCCATACCTGAAACATCATTTTAAATGACATATGCCACTGTATGGACATATTCTATTATATTTTATTTCAATAATTTCATATTATTGGACAGTTACATTCCTTTTTTTTTGAGACAGGATCTCGCTCTGTCACCCAGGCTTGAGTGCAGTGGTATGATCAGCTCAGTATGGCCTCAACCTTCTGGGCTCAAGCAATCTTCCACTTCAGCCTCCTAAGTAGCTGAGACTACAGGCATGTGCCACCATGCCTGCTAATTTTTTTATTTTTTATAGAGACAGGATCTCACTAGCCCAGGCTGATCTTGAACTCCTAGGTTCAAAAGATATTCCTGCCTCATCCTCCCAAAGGGTTGGGATTACAGGCATGAGGGCACCTGGCCATGTTCAGCATTCTTATATCACAAACAACACTAAATGTACTTGTGTGTGTTGGCATGTATATGTGTATAAATATATATAGCTCTATGTTCCTTAATTAGTTCCTTATAATACATTATTAAATATGGAATTTGTAGTTCAAAGAACAAGCCCATTTTTGAGAATTTTGACATATTTTGCCAGCCAGGGCAAATATTCAGCTAGTATATCCTAGACACACATTTAGTCTATATCTTGTGTCCACTCTGGTTGTTTAGTTCCTGTGCTGTTTTGGTGATAAATATCTTGAAATATTTACTTTTGCAAAACTACTTCAGAAGAAAAATTTGTATTCCCACTCAGATTTACATTTTTGAGGAGAGATGAGAGGATTTCCCTTAAATGTTTTTACATTTCTTCTCATATAAAAACGATCACCTAAAACTCATGAAATGTTTGAACAGAAATTTTGGGGCTAGAAGGCTGATTTTTTTTCTTGGATTAAAATATATAATACTTAGATATATTTGGACAGATACTTTACCAAAGAAGAAATGAGTTAGTACTAGACACCTATTGGATTGACTAAAACAAAAAACAAGAAACAAACCTGACTATACCAAGTAATAATAAGAATATGTAACAACTAGAACTCTCACATATTGCTGGTAGGAATCAAAAATAGTACAGACACTTTCAGAAACCGTTTGACAGTTTCTTTAACATTAAACATACACTTACAATATGACCCAGAAATTCTATCTACTTTAGGTATTTATCCAAGAGAAAGGAAAACGTCTGTCTACATAAGAACATATATGCAAATATTTGTAGTGGCTTTTTCACAATTGCCCCAAATTGGAAACAACCCAAATGTTCTCATCTGATGAATGGATAAAAAAGTGGTGGTACATCCATAAAGTGGAAGTCTACTCAGCAATAAAAAGGAATGAACTTATTGATGCACATAGGAATATGAATGAATAATGCATTAATACTGAACAGGCTACATAATGTATGAGTTAATTTATATTTTAGAAAAGGGAAAATTATAGGAATAGAAAAGAGATTAATGTTTGCCAGAGGCTGGAGATGGGGTGAGAGGCTGACTTTAATGGTGCACTGTGAGGAAACTTTTAAGGTGAGAGAACTGATAAATATCTTAATTGTGGTTGCAGCATTTTTCAAAACTCATAGACCTGTACATCAAAAAGTGCTAATTTTACCATAGGTAAATTAAAATGCAAATAAAAATTTTTAAAAATGAAAATAAAAATAATCTATTTTAACAGGAAAAAGAAAATACCATGCTGAAACCTCTTGGCCACCATAAGAATGCATATTGCAGACCTCAAACCACAGTTAGCATGATTGACCAAAGGGCCCAGCTGCTGTGCTTGAAATCCTTTGCTGCATTTGCTAGTGACTAGTTGGGATACTAAAGTAGGCCCATTCCTGGGAGTCACGGGGCTCCCCAGTGGCCTCGTTGAAACTTCTTTAGACTGCACCATAATGTGGTATGCTTCCACCCCTCCCTCCTTTCTTCCTTTGCTCAAGTCAGACTTGCATGGTGGTCTGATGGTTCCCTCAGTCTTACTGACCCCTCAATTTCTTTCACACAGGCATTTCCCAAAAAATCCTTGCATGGTTTTTGTTTTTTGTTTGTTTGTTTTTTTTGTTTTGTTTTTGTTTTTTTGAGATGGAGTTTTGCTCTTGTCACCCAGGCTGCTGTGCAGACGCGATCTCAGCTCACTGCAATCTCCACCTCCTGGGTTCAAGTGATTCTCCTGCCTCAGCCTCCTGAATATCTGGGATCACAGGCGCCTGCCACCACATCCAGCTAATTTTTGTATTTTTAGTAGAGACAAGGTTTCACCCTGTTGGCCAGGCTGGTCTAGAACTCCTGACCTGAGATGATCCACCCGCCTTGGCCTCCCAAAGTGCTGGGATTACAGGCATGAGCCACCATGCCCGGCCCTTGCAGGTTAAATCATGTCTTGGCAGATGCTTCTTGCAAGACCTGAACTAACACAACCTCCAATTTTACACTTTATAATATGATCATCATAAAGATAAAATGCATGCACATTTTTAATTACTTTTACCCAATGATCTCTTTTATAAGCATATTTATTTAAGTATAACATACAATAAAGACATACTAAATGTAAGCACATGGCTCTATAAATTTTTAGTAAGTGAAATTGCCACCCAGATCAAGAATTAGAATATTACTAGTAATTCAGAATCCCTCCTCCCCCATTTATGCCCTCTATCAGTGACTAATTCCCTCTTGAAGGTAACCAATGCCCTGAATTCCTAGCATTATAGATCTGTTTTGCTTACTTCTGAACTTTATATAAGTGGCATTGTTCAGCATATACTTTCATTTTTGTTTGACTTTTGATCAACATGTTTATGAAATTAATTCATGATGGTATTTCTTCCTTTTTTATTGTTATAGAATATTCCATTGAGTGAGTATAGTACAGTTTATGCATTCTACTTTTGAGGGGCAATTATGTTTTTTCTCCCAGTTTTGTGCTGTACAGATAATGCTGTTATGAGCATATTTGAACATGTCTTCTGGTACATGTATGTATTTATTCCTATTTGGTATATCACTAGGAGTAGAATTGTGAGATTATAGGTTATGCATATGATCAGCATAAAAAGATAGTATAATAACTTTTCAAAGTGGTTATACTTTCAGCAGCTGTGTATAAGAATTCAATTTCCTCTACAACCTCATCATTCGTACTTGATATAAAATTGACAAAGACATAACAGTAAAGGAAAATTATAGGCTAATCTTTCTCATAGACAAAGATGCATAAAATCTTAAGTTATTAGCAAATAGAATCTAGCAGCCTATAAAAGATAGTATATCATAACCTATGATGTAGGTTTCCTTGAACGCAAAGTGGGCTTAGCATTTGAAATATCAATTTATGTAATTCTGCACAAATAACAGAATACAAGAGAAAAATCATTTACTTATCTAAATAGAAGAAAAAAGCATTTGATAAACTATAATATCCCATCATGATGTAAAATACCTCTCAGCAAACTGAAGAGAAGGGAGCTTCCTTAATTTAATGAAGAATATCCATAAAACATCTGGGGCAAACATCATTTTTTTTTTTTTTTTGAGACGGAGTCTCGCTCTGTCGCCCAGGCTGGAGTGCAGTGGCACCATCTTGGCTCACTGCAAGCTCTGCCTCCTGGGTTCACGCCATTCTCCTGCCTCAGCCTCCCAAGTAGCTGGGAATACAGGCGCCCAGCTAATTTTTTTTGCATTTTTAGTAGAGACGGGGTTTCACCATGTTAGCCAGGATGGTCTCGATCTCCTGACCTTGTGATCTGCCTGCCTCAGCCTCCCAAAGTAGTGGGATTACAGGCGTGAGCCACCTCGCCCAGCCAAACATCATTTTTAATAGTGAAATATTGAAAACTTTTTTCTCTTTTGTAAGCAAAGAGACAAGGAGATGCCCTTTATCATCACTTCTATTTATTTATTTTTTTTATGTGAGGTCCCCACCAGGGAAATAAGGCAAGAAAAATATGGTATAGGTATTGGGAAGGAAGATATAAAATAATCATTTTTCTATCTTCATATATATTGACATATTAACTATACAACAGTCAATATTATATCTTTATATCACAGGTGACATGACTGGATACATATGAAATCCAAGAGCTCCCACAACTAAATTTTGGAATTAAGTACATTTAGCTAGGTTGTTGAGTACGTACAAAGTCAGTATATAAAAGTAAATTTTATTTCTACACATCAGCAACAAAACCATTAGAATATGAAAATTTAAAAAACAACTAAAAATACATCAAAAAAAGGCTACATTGGTGCCTATACTGAATGACCATCGATTGCCATGTGTTTGCTGTCTTGTCAAAGTTTTGATAGTTTTCCTATCTCTTAACTCACTGGGTTGTTAGCTACGATTTCTATTGCTATCATTATGCTTCCTCCTAACTGTAACTTCTTTTAGTAATTTTCTGCCTCAAATGTGCTACAATTGGAAAATCAATAAAAACATAAAATGACTAAAAATTATTGTAATAAAGCTAAAAGGATTTTAGTGCTCAGACTTTGTGACTTTCATTTTGGCCACTCAGGAGTTACTCAGAGCCCTTTACACTTATATTCAGGGTCTAGTTTTGCTCAAAGTGACTGAGGTTGCCAGAAGTATAAACTCCAGGGAAGAGGGGTTATGAACTCTCCAAGTTCCCTGCTTGAATAGGACTTTCCTCAAAGTTTTCTCTGAGGTTATTTCATCTTGAAAGGTAAAGAAAAAGAGAAACTGATTTCAGCTTCTGTATAGGAATTTTTAACAAAATATGATTACCTTTTTTTGGACAAACGTTTGGTATAAATTAATCAATAAGTTTGTGGTTAGATATTGACTTTGATATGATTTAATATACAAAATGAATTTTAGACAAAGCAGCACTGGCTATTGTTAGTCCTGGAAGGTTTTGTTTCTAATATTAGTTGAATTTGGCTCAGCTCAATAAGTAAGATTACAGCCAAACAAATACTATTAACTAAGTAAGCCTATAATTATCAGAACTGCACTCCAGAAATTGGGTTTTAGAGGATTAATTCAGTGAGCATTGAGTCTATAGCTAACGTAACAGCCAGACCAAAAGTGACTAATCAATAGGTAGCCTTTCCTGGTTGACAGGAGCTAATGGGGCTGCATTATTAAATATTTGAGCTCTAGTCATGGCCTGTGGGTGCTCTGATGGCATCATATATTTTCTTTTCTTTTTTTAAAAATTAATCTTTTTTATTAAGGTAAAGTATACATATAAAATTTACCATCTTTGCCCTTTTTTTTTGAGGTGGTTTCGCTCTTGTTGCCCAGGCTGGAGTGCAATGGCGTGATCTCGGCTCACTGCAACCTCTGCCTCCTGGGTTTAAGCAATTATCCTGTCTCAGCCTCCTGAGTAGCTGGGATTACAGGTGCCTGCCACCATGCCCAGTTAATTTTTGTATTTTTAGTAGAGACTGGGTTTCAACATATTGGTCAGGCTGGTCTCGAACTCCTGACCTCAGGTAATCCACCCGCCTCAGCCTCCGAAAGTGCTGGGATTACAGGCGTGAGCCACTGTGCCTGGCCTCATCTTTGCCATTTTTAAGTCGACAGTTCAGCAGTCATAACTACCTTTATATTCTTTTTTTCCCTTTCATCCTCTGGCCCCTTCCTGGCCTCTGGTAAGCACCAATCTACTCTCTATCTTCATGAGAATTCACTTTTTTAGATCCCGCATATGAATGTGATATTTATCTTTCTGTGGTTGGCTTATTTCACTTAATGTAATGACCTCCAGTTTCATCCATGTTGCTGCAAATGACCAGATATCATTCTTTTTCATGTCTGAGCAATATTCCACTGTGTATATAGATCAGATTTTATTTATCCACTCATCCATTGACGGACACAGGTTGATCGCATATTTGGCTATTGTGAATAGTGCTGCAATAATCATAGGAGTACAGATGTCTCTTCAATACACTGATTGCTTTTCTTTTGGCTACATACCCAGCAATGGGACCGCTGCATCATATGGTAGTTCTATTTTTTGTTTTTTGAGGAACCTTCCTACTGTCTTCCGTAGTGGCTGTACTAATTTATATTCTCATCAACAGTGTACGAGGTTTCCCCTTTCTCCACATCCTTGCCAGTAACTATTATTGCCTGTCCTTTTGATACAAGCCTTTTAACTGGTGTGAGATGACATTTCATTGTGGTTTTGATTTGTATTTCTCTGATAGTTACTTACATTGAGCAGGTTTTTTAAATACCTGTTGGCCATTTGTATACCTGCTTTTGAGAAATGTCTGTTCAGATCTTTGGCACATGTTTAAATTGTTTATTTGTTTTTATGCTACAGAGTTGTTTGAGTTCTGTGTATATTCTTGTTATTAATCCCTTGTCAGATGGATAGTTTGCAAATGTTTTCTCCCATTCTGTGAGTTGTTTGCTGTGCAGAAGCTTTTTAGCTTAATGTGATTCCATTTGTCCATTTTCACTTTGGTTGCTCATGCTTTCTAGGTCTTATATAACAACTCTTTGCCCAGACCAATGGTGCATGATAAGGGGTCTAGTTTCATTTTTCTGCATATTGTTCTCCAGTTTTCCCAGCATTGTCTACTAAAAAGACTGTCCTTTCCCCACTGCATGTTCTTGGTACCTTTGTCACCATTTCTTTTCTGTTTAGATTCGTGGTGTTAAAGTTTATTGACTACAGCTCAATGTCAAATATGTATTTTACATCATGACTCAGTATATTCTGAGTCACATAAATACACATCAACTTGCATATAGATAGTGGAAATAAAGTTTCAATGGAAAAAAACGCTTTTCTCCATGTGATACATGTGGAGAGTTTCTATTCTATTGTAATTTGTTACATTTTGTTTAAGATATGGGGGTGGTAGCTCCCTAAATTGATTTCATGGCTCATTAATGTGTCATGAGGTTCAGCTGAAAAACACTAATTTAGATGACTTGAAGGGTCAATCTTCCTCCTTCAATGCTCCCTTGAACTAGAGCCTTGGACTGGGCACAGCTCAGCCCAGTCATGGTCCAGCAGTTATTAAACAAAGCCTAGGCTGGGTGTGATAGTTCATGCCTGTATTCCCAGCAGCTTGGGAGGCTGAGGTGGGAGGATCACTTGAGCCCAGGAGTTCGAGACCAGTCTGGGCAACATGGTGAGACTCCATTACTATAAGAAAAAAAAAAAAAAAAAAAAAAAGAAGGCCCAGACTGTGATAATATTTTGATCCTGGACCACAGACAGGAGAGAGGAAAAAAGTTAAGCAAGAATGTGATCTCAGTTGAAATCTAGTTTCAGGATAATTCCACAGGGAGTTCTAGAGTATTAATTGCACCAAAAATTTGATCATGCCTTCAGGAAAGGAGTCCAACCTTTTGTGTTTTGGTATTAGCTGCAGATTGGCTCCAGCTGGGGGTCCTGGAGGGCCTAAAACCTCAGAGGGGGGCCTGCAGCATGGGGGTTGGGGAGGCAGCTCCTGTTGTCCAAGGGCAATTACCAAAAGAAAGGGGGCAAAGCATCAATGGAGTAAAGGGATGTAGGTAGGGGGCATCAACAGTGCCTGATGCAGTTTGCTCCTTGCACTGCTGAAATCCACTTGCTTCTCATATTACCCTCACTCTGTACAAGTGTGGTTTCTCCAGAATTCTGGCTGTTTACAATTTCTGGAAAAATCTACAAGAGGAAGGTTAGTGGGACAAACTACAGCCCCTGTTGTTACAGTTGATCCTGAGATCATAATTGGTACTCATTATTTTCAGCTTTTACCCTTTGTTCTACTTCCTCCCTCTCACAGGTATGCGCTGGCTAGATGGCCTTTGGTTATGCAAATTAAGGATTATTCTTGTTGGCTGCCTATTTCTCTTTCCCAGAAGAACTTTATGCTTTGTTTGCCACCTCCATTGATCCCTGTGAGTCAGGCCATCTGCCCTTGTTGCCCATTATGGTAACTGTGCCTATCTTGCCACTGAGGATTGAGTGCCACCACCTGGCTTTGTTGTTTTGGGCTCCTTTCATTCCCACTACAAGTAATGAGTGCAGTTCTGTAACACGTCATATCATTGGATCCAGCCCTTAGGCCACTCCCTAATGAAGTTCCTGCATGCAAATCTCCATCTCAGAGTCTGTTTTCTGAAGACTCAAATTGTGAGAAACAAAAATGAAATCCTGGCTGGGCATGGTAGCTCATGCCTGTAATCCCAGGACTTTGGGAGGCCGAGGCAGGCAGATCACCTGAGGTCTGGTGTTTGAGACCAACCTAGCCAACATGGTGAAACCTAGTCTCTACCAAAAATACAAAAATACAATTAGCCGGGCATCCTGGCGTGCACCTGTAGTCTCAGCTACTGGGAATGCTGAGGCACCAGAATCACTTGAACCCGGGAGATGGAGGTTGCAGTGAGTGGAGATCACACCACTGCACTCCAGCCTCAGTGATAGGGCAAGATTCCATCTCCAAAAAACAAATAATAAAAAAAAACAATTCCTATGCCCCCAACTGACTGAATGGACCTCCTCTTGGCCCAGGGGATCCCAGAGAAACCTTGAAAACTGAAAACTGAGTTCCCAGTCAAAATGGAATGGGAGGTTGGACCCATCTCATTATACCTGCCTGGCTAGCTAACCCCCATTAGGCTTTCTTCTCTAGGGGCTAAACAGAAATCAGCCTTTTAAAAAGACTCTGCCATTGACATCATCCCACTGCCTGATGCTGCCTCTCCTTTTGGATTTCAACAAAACATCTGACCAGCATTCCTTCCTAATAAAAGACCGCTGTCCATGAAGTGGTTCTGGGCAGTTTAAGGAGGATACACAGAGACAATTTTCATGTCCTCTGCTTCACCTTTTAACATCATAGGGCTGAAAACTCCACCCTTGGATCATGCTAATATTGCCATTTTTTTAAACACGGGTCCCATGGAGAGGCATACAGCTCAATGTGAATGCACATGTTTATCTTTTCATAACATGACTCTTCCTATAGCTTAGTAAATATGTATATTTGGTCATCCTGCTCAGCATAAATTCCTGTTCCCTTTACTCCTCCCTTGAAGTGCTTGTTTCTAACTTCTGACCAAAGGCTATGCTGACTAGCCTGTCAGAATGGCCACTCTGCAGGCTGCAAACTTTAATGAGCAGTAAAGCTCCTCTTTCTAATTTAGTTGATACCTGCAATACTGGGTTAAGCCAAATTAAATACTATTTCTATATTTAGGATTTTGTATGTCTTTTATGGGAGAATACAATGTGAATTTCCATGAATATAATGTAAAATATTTTGTAGAAACTCTGTTTTGTCAGATGACACTTGTCTAAACTGCCAGACTGGCATTCACTTGGGCCCTCAATGTTGTCAATATTTTAAGTGAAAAATATCAGTCATTATAATGTTTAATTCTCTTGTCATGAATATCTTTTCATGTTTATGACGTTTATATATCCTTTTTATTCAACTGTTTATTTTTTCCCATTTTCAAAATTGAGTTGTTAGTCTTTTTCTTATTGATGTGTAGAAGTTCTTTATACATTATTGGAATTAGCTTTTTCCCTGGTATGAGTGTAAAATATTTTTTCTTAATTGTCATTTGACTTGAAACTGTTAAAAGGTTATCTTCCTTTTCTTTTTTCTTTTCTTTCTCTTTTCTTCCTCCTTTCCTCTCTTCCTCATTCTCTCCTTCTCTTTCTTGCTCCTTTCCTTCTTTTCTACCATCTTTTCTAGCCTAAGCCATTGCAATAGCCTTCTTATAATAATAGCCTGGCTTTTATTCCTGTTTCTGTCAGTTTTTTCCCCATATAAGCAGCCAGAATAATTTTTGAAAAGCATATGAATATTTCACACAACTGCCTCAAATATTTCAATGGTTTTTCCATTGTTCTCAGGGTAAGGTCCTATATTGACTTACAGGACTTCTCTGATCTGGTCCCCCATCTACCTCTGTAGCCTCATTTGCAGCCACTTCCTGTATCATGACCGTTTTTCCCTTTTCCTCTAATGTGCCAGTCCCCTTTCCTCTCAGGGCCTTCACATATACTGCCACACCTCTTCATTCACCTATAACTTTGACTGGATAATTTTTTGTTCTTTAGGTCTTAGCTTAAATGGCGCTGTTGTAGGGACAATTTTTGTACTCCTTAGATTATATGCCTTTCTTGCAATCCTGTAATAGCCTTCATAGCTCCTGACCCAACTCTATGGTATATAACTACTTGTTTATTTAAATATCTGTATCTCCTGCCGGTGTCTAAACTTTGTGCTGTCAGGAATTCTCTCTCTCTCCTTTTGTATTTCTAGCACCTACCAAAGGGCCAAACACATAATGGATACTTGGTAAATAATTGTTTAAAATATATTGGTTGAAGGAAAGAATAAGACTTGAGAGTTCGGTGGTAGATAAAGACTTTAGTGCCATGCCAATGAATTCATACTTTATGCTGTAGCAAATGAAAATCATTGATATATTTAATAACATGGACCAGTTTTATGTTTGTTTTATTCTTCCTTCTCTTCATATAGAATGTTGGATTTTCAATCAGTAATTACTTCTTGAGTATTCTTTCATATGACGAGGAATCTACATGGGTACATAGTAGGGCATCTTTAAATCCTTAATTAAAATGGAGTGCATTCTTTCATCATTGGTCATGGGACTTGATTTTAAAGGTATATCTATATATACCTGACTTTTTAACTTAAAGTAAATAATTCTTAAAAGAGACTTGCCATTTCTTATCGATACTCTCCCAACCAAAAATAACTTCAATGGTCTGAGCCATAACACAATATTTTATGAAATAAGTTAATATTACAGTATTGGGGAATCACAGATTTTAATGGTAATGGTGTACTCAATGATATTTTTGTAAAGAAAAGAAAACACATATGTGAATATCAGGTACTGAAAAAAAAAGTTATGTGTTTTACCTTTTTTTTTTTTTAAACAGAGATAGGATCTAGTTCTGTCACCCAGGCTGGATGGAGTGCAGTGGCATTATCATAGCTCTCTGCAGCCAGAAACTCCTGTGCTCGAGTGATGCTCCTGCCTCAGCCTTCCCAATAGCTGGGACTACAAGTATGCACCACCATGCCTAGGTAATTTTTTTATTTTTTGTAGAGATGGGGTTTCTTTATGTTGCTCAGGCTGGTTTTGAACTCCTGGCCTCAAGCAATCCTCCTACCTTGGCCTCCCAAATGTTGGGATTACAGGCATGAGCCATTGCGTCCTGCCTGTTTTATATTTTGTAATCTAAAAAATTATTAGATAATGAGCTAATAATATATATGATAATAACAGAATAATAGAAAAGATATCTCTGCTTCTCTGCTCAGTAATTTCTTTTTTAATAATATTAGGACTTGCCTTCATTTATGTAATGTTTTTCATGTTCAAATTGCTTAACTAAAATTAAGTAATTAATCCTTATATAAAATCCTGCAAGGCAGATAAGAATTATCTTCATTTTACAGATTAAGTCAGATGTACCATATTCCAAATGATTAAGGCTTCGAAATCTCCAATACCAAATGGTCTATGTTCCCCTGGAAGCATGTGGAAACCTAAATTTACATAGTAATTATGTGTTCAATTGTGCTGAGGAAGCAACTGGCAGGCCCAGATAATCTTCCAAAAAAGAAAGAAAGAAAGAAAGAAAAATATTGATAATATATAAAAAATGAGTAATGTGGTTTTTAAAATCCTTGTTCAATGATAATATTATTATTCACATATAGTGATTCTTCAGAAGTCCTCCTATGCTAAAAGCAAAAACAGAAAACCCCACAAGAACCTTGGTAAATGCTAATGTTTTATGCAGAGAATAAATCCAATGGGATGATGAAATTTGCATCTTGAAAGATGAAAAAAAATCCTCAGTCTATTCGGAGATAACAATGATGTACAGCTATTTCCTTACCAGTTAGTACATACATTCAAGTATTGGGCTGTATTCTGCTTACTGTGAATATGCCTTGTGGGTGAAGAGAATTTGTGTTAAAAAAAGAAATTGTAAAATGTTAATAAGAATGTAATTCCTTAGCCTTACATTGTGGAAGGACTCCGATAAATATACCATTTCTATTTTTGAAAAAACATAGCACTTTTCTCAAGGCAGAGGGACAAGTCGTAATTGTCGGTCAAAAAATGAGAAGAGTTGTCTATCTATCATCTCTCTATCTATCTATCTCTCTATCTATCTATCTATCTATCTATCTATCTATCTATCTATCTATCTGTCTATCATCTATCCATCCATCTTAGTTTTCCCAAAACAGAAGATTCTAGTCAACCTGAGTCAGCATAACAGGAAAGTCCCCTCTGTTTTAACCCTATATAAAGAAAGTAACTTTGACAGCCAGGTATGATGGCTCATGTATGTAATCCCAGCAGTTTGGGAGGCCAAAGTGGGAGGATTGTTTGAGCACAGGGGTTCAAAACCAGTCTGGGCAACATGGTGAAACCTTGTCTCCACAAAAAATACGAAAACAAAAAATACAAAAATTAGCCAGCCATGGTGGCATGCATCTGTGGTCCCAGCTACTGGAGAGGCTTAGGTGGGAGGATCATTTTAGCCTGAGAGGTTGAGGCTGTAGCGAGCCGTTATTGTACCATTTTGCTGCTCCAGCCTGGGCGACAGAGCAAAAAGACCTTGTCTCAAAAAAAAAAAAAAAAAAAGTAACTTTGAAAACACCAATCTGCTTTTTGTTCTCTGCTTCTGCTTTCTTCAGCCCTTTTTCTGCCTATAAAGTCAGCCTCCTCTGCTGAGCTCAATGGAGCATTCATTCTGCTTTACAGAATAAGGTGTTGCTGATTCTGCAAGTCAAAATAAAAGCCAGTTAGATTTTTGTAGTAATTTTGTCTTTTGACAGAGTTAAAAAAAGATCCAGGTAAGTTAAAATACCAGAAAACAGTAGTTTTCAAGATGAGAAGGTGTGGCCTGAATTAAAGTATTTGAAGTCTTTATAATAATTGAGAGGAGGGAAAAATTATATCTTCTGATATTAAGATAGCTATACATTTTGTATTTTAGGTCACTCACTAAAGAACAGAAATAAAGTATAAAAGTTTTAACATATTTGAAGAAGAGAGATGAAATGAGAGATTTATTTATAGAAGTTAGTCCAACTCTTCTAACCTGTCAATATAAGTTAGAGAATGCTGTGTAATCTGTCATGTGTTGAAATGAAACATTTTAATCCTCTTCCTCTTCCATCTTTTCCTTTTCTTTTTCCTTTCTGCTTTCCTTAAACATTCACTGGGCACCTGATATGGGATCAAACTTAGGTGCTATGGATTCAGAGATAAATGAGACAAAGAAGGAAGGAAGAATCTGATGAAGACAAGAAATGGATCCTTTTGATTGAGGGAGATATGAGTGGGGTTTCAATGGGGAAACTATGGTAGTCAGAGGAGAGTAGGAGGCCACTAGACTCATCTTTGGTTAGCTACCAAAGATGAACTTTGCATTGTTGAAAGAGTGACATAAATAATTTTCATTGACTTGGAAACCATATTTGATCAATTAATGCAGCTTTAATTTTTTTTTTTTTTTTGAGATGGAGTCTTGCTCTGTTGCCCAGGCTGGAGTGCAGTGGCATGATCTCGGTTCACTGCAAGCTCCGCCTCCTGGGTTCACGCCATTCTCCTGCCTCAGCCTCCTGAGTAGCTGGAACTACAGGCACCCGCCACCATGCCTGGCTAATTTTTTTGTATTTTTAGTAGAGACGGGTTTCACTGCGTTAGCCAGGATGGTCTCGATCTCCTGACCTCATGATCTGCCCGCCTCAGCCTCCCAAAGTGCTGGGATTACAGGCGTGAGCCACTGCGCCCGGCCATAGCTTTAATTTTTTTTTTTGAAAAAAGCGATAGAGTCGAAAAGTTAAAAAATTAGGCACTGACTTTCTGCAGATGATTTTTCCTTCCCTAGCATTTATAGAATACTTTTTATGTGCTAAATACTTTACATTCATTAAACCATTTTATCCTTTCAAATGAAATATGAGGTAGGTACTAGTATTATTTCTATTTTAAAGATGGGCAAATTCAGGCTAAACTAGGCAAAATGACTTGCACAAGAGCTATCCGATTCCAGGACATAGAAACAGAAAGGGATCCATGCTCGAATAAGTTTGGGATATACAGGATTAAAGATATTTAGCATGCAACTTTTCTGATGTGTTTTTCAGGTACTTTATGAGTCCCCTAAAAGGGTGCTGCAGTATGTAACATTTTCCCAACTTGTGGAACTGGTGGGTTGAATCAGCACAACTTTTAGGACGGAATCTAAATGCAAATTTATTTTGTCTCCCACCATTCCTCTAAAATTTTTTCAGAGGAGATGTACTTCTCTAGCCCCTGGCTGAAAACTTGAAAAGGCCAGATTTTCTGATCACCCAATAATAAAATGTTTCATTTACTTCAAGTTGGAAACAGCATCTTAGTTGGGAATTTGCATGTTAGGGTAAAGTTCACAATCTGCTTGCATTTTTATTCTGAAAAGGATTTAAGCATCCAATCCATAGTGGCAGACCAATTATCTCGAACATAAGCATCTTAAAGATTATAATAAAAAATGACACTTAAAGAAAAGGAAAATTCTAGCGTTGTATTCAGTAAACATTACATTCACATACTTCACAGTAATATAGCATACTGTAAAGTGAAATAATGTAAGCAAAATAAATATCCATAACTAATTTGTTTCTTCAGATAAAACAGTGAGAGGCCAAAATACTAAAAACGAAATGAATACAGAGACTTTTCGAAACAAACATTTGAATGAGAGAATCCTTAGCATGGCTTAGTGTAGACTGAATCACAGAAAAGGATCTTTTCTTTTTGAGACAGAGTCTCTGTCTGTCACGCAGGCTGGAGTACAGTGGCGCAATCTCGGCTCACTGCGACCTCGCCCTCCCAGGTTCGAACGATTCTCCTGCCTCAGCCTCCTGAGTAGCTGGGATTACAGGCATGTGCCACCATGCCCAGCTAATTTTTGTATTTTTAGTAGAAACGGGGTCACCTTGTTGCCCAGGCTGCCCTCGAACTCCTGGCCTCATGTGATCCGCCTGCCTTGGCCTCCCAAAGTGTTGGGATTACAGGCGTGAATCACTGCGCCGATCCTTAAATAAATTAAGGATCTTAAAACTGCTTAAGTCATAAAATTGGATGGTTTAAAGAAGGTCTTAGAAAAACCAAAATCTCCAAACAAACAAACAAAACAAAACAAAACAGGTGTGTTTGTAGTAGTCTGTGAAAATATTAAAGCCTAAATTTTTTTTTAATACAGAAAAAGAGAAAATTACCTGGCGTCATTTTATATAATATATACATGTCATATCTTTTATATGTTTTCAAACTTTGTAAAATGGCTAAACAAATACATGCAGCTTCTAGTAGAGACACATTTTATGATTAGAAATAATGTTGGTACTACTATTCCTTTTGCTTTAAGACTACCACTGTAATATATACTGTTAAACCAACAAGAACTGTTTTGGGAAATTAAACTCCGTTAGGAGAAAAACAGATTTTGTCAGTCCTTATTCTTCCAATGCCTTCCCTGTTGTCAGTCCCTCCACATGTTGATTCTTTCTTTGCTTGACTTTCAAGACTCTAAAAGCCTTTCTGCCTCTGTCACTCCTCTATCTCCTTGCTGGTTATACTTCTTCCTCTTGACCCTGAACACGGAATTTGGTCCTTGACATTCCGCTGTTTCTTCACAACGGTCTTTCCTTAGGCGGTTCATTGAGATGCTCCTTAAATCTACCCTGGCTATGGCATTTTCCTCTGAGATTTATTTCCCTATCTCTATCTGCCAGCTGGACATATTTCTTATGGTCAATTATGCTTGAATTATTGGAGTCAGCTTTAGCTTTTCTCTCTTTGTCTTCATATCAAATTAGTCACAATTCTTCTTTTCTGATTCATCTTTTCAGATTAGCAGGAGTCCAAAGCCCTGGACCTATGCTACCCTCATGATTTCCCTCGTGATTATGCTACCCTCATGATCATGCTACACCTCATGATTTCCTAGACATGAGGGTAGGGTGGGCTTGTGAAGGAGGCCATGCATGATTCAAGAGGGAGATTCCTAGGGTGAAGCCCAAATTGAGAGCAGGCAGCCAGCCTATGACTCCTTCACAAACAGACTAGGCAGAGTGTGAGAACCTAAGTTGAGTCAAATCGGTGGAAACAGGGACATAAGACTTGAAGAAGCTGGCCAGGCACGGTGGCTCATGCCTGTAATCCCAACACTTTGGCAGGCTGAGGTGAGCGGATCACTTGAGGTCAGGAGTTCAAGACCAGCCTGGCCAATGTGGTGAAACCCTGTCTCTACTAAAAATACAAAAATTATCTGAGCATGGTGGCTGGTGCCTGTAATCCCAGCTACTTTGGAAGCTGAGGCAGGAGAATCGCTTGAACCTGGGAGGTGGAGGTTGCAGTGTTCGAGATCGTGCCACTGGGCAACAGAGCGAGACTCTGTCTCAAAATAAATAAATAAATTAAATAAAAATTAAAAAAAGATTTGAAAAAAAAGACTTGAAGAAGTCGGTCTGAAGTGGAGTGCAGGAAGTAAAGTTGGTGGAATTCCATGAGCTGTCAGAACATCACCATACATATTGTTTAATAGCCCACAGACTAAAACACCTTAGATATTTTTATAATGCATCTTCAGCCTTATAAATGGAATGATCTCTTACAGGCACTTCTTCTACATATGAATATTATAATAATCTCCTAATTGGTTTTTGGATCTCAAATCTTTATATCTTTTAGTAACTTTTAGGTTACTTTCCTTAAAACAATTTCTTTAACCATGCCTATTCCCTGTTCAAAATTACATTGACTCTCTTTTACCCATGAGATAAAAATCGTTTGCCTGGCAATGGAAGCCTCCTAAACATATATATATATATAACCCACTAATTACTTATATGCAGCCCTCATTCCAGGGAAACCAGGCTACTTAGTACTCATAACTCACAATAGGTGAAGTCTCACACCATTCTCATGCTATTCCTATATTAATGCCCCTTCACAAAAAATAACCCCCTCAATTTTCTTTGCAAGTATAAGGCCTCCAGATTTCATAGGCCACATTAAAATCTGTCTGCACTTTCTTCTGTAACTTACCAGATAACTGTCATAGCCATTAAGGACAACCACAGAATTTGTAACAGCCACTGCCACCATTTGTTTAGTTTTATTAAATGCTGAGTACTTTACATACATTAGCTGGTTTAATGTCTTATTTATTCCTTATTTGTTATTACTAAATTCTTTGTGTCCTCAGAGCCTAAACATGGTATTATGCATATAACAGACAGTCATAATTTACTGCTGTTTGTATTGATGCTCCAGCATTTTAAGAATGGGAAGGCCATTGGAATTTGGCTATTTAAATTATTTTCTTCTACCCAGTTTCACCTGAATATTTTTCATAAAAATGTTTATATGATAATAGTGAGGAAAATTCTTAGAATGCTGCTATCTCAGAATGCCTTTTGTCTTCATAATTGCTTCTCCAGGTAATATATGTTGTACCCTAAGGTATTTTGACTGCATTGTGATGCTAATGTATATGTGGATATCATAAAGGGAATATAACTACCATGCTCATTTTAGTTGCATGAAGTGAGGGTTCAGGAAAGGAGAGAATTAATGTCTGCCAGTGGAAAATAATAAAGCTAATGAGAAAATAAACTTTACCTTTCAACCATCATAAAGTCCATTAGCAAATAACAACAAAGACTGGAGAAAGAATTAAAATTCATTAAAAAAAATCTTATGCTCTCCTTAATGTGTTTTGCTTCCTAATATAATTCCTGTTCGCTAGGATTTTCCACTTTTCGTTATCTTAACAGGCTGTTCTCATTTCGATAGCACTCCCAGTTGGGTTCCACATACCCTCCTGTGTGTCGTATACCCTTAATACTTTTCACCTTTTTGTTTGTATGCCTGCCGGTCTGTTTTGAAACTTACTTTGGAGAGTGTGTTAAATATCCTACCTTATAGTACACTAAAGATAATTATGTCCTTGTTGGCTTACCAGGCGTGCCAATGATGTTAATCTATGTAAGGATTAAAATTGTGGGTTATTCACAAACAATAAAGAAGCCATTCTGATTTCCTATATTATTCTCATAGGCACAGCAGGAAGCGGGTACAGTATGTTGTCATTTATTCTTGTTCTGTTGGCATGATGGAATGAAGGTGCAAGAAAGGTACTGCCACCCCAAAGCACATCCCTCTTTGTCACCTGTGCCTGCTAATTTAACCTTAATGAGTCATTCCCACATGTTAGGCATTGCCTTCTCTTTTTATCTTCCTTAAAAATGCAAGTACTCTTAAGGTATAATACATTAAGTGTGGTCCCTAACACTTCATTCATTCATTCAGTTAAAACGCCTGTATATTGTAGATTACTTGTCGATAGGGGCCACATAGCTGTAAACTTGACAGGTGAGGCCTTGCCCTTAAGTGCTGACATTCTAATGTCAGAGACAGATGACCAATAAACACTCAAATAATGTAAAAAAAAAATGGTTAACTGATGGGAGGAAGTTATGAGGGAAATAGACAGGTAATGCCATAGATAATACAGTGGGGCTAACGAGTGAGAAGGACCACTTTAGGCAGAAAGGTACCTCTCTGAGGAATCGGTATTTGGGAAATCACGTGAAAGGCCTTGAGACTGGCCGCAAAGGAGTGAGGCTGGAGTACAGTGGGCATGGAGTGGTGGTGGTGGTGACAGTGGTGGCACCTGATGGGAACAAAAACCAGATTTGTTAGGGCCTTGTAAATCATGGTAAGGAATTCAGGCTTTATTTTAAGAGCAATGGGAAGCCACCCATGGAATTTCATCAGAGGAGTGGCATGATCCTACTTATGCTTTTAAAAACTCACTCTGGCTGTGGTGTAGAACATATTTGCAGCTAGTTGGTGGTAGGCTGAGATCTGCCCACAGGCATTCTGCTCCAGCACCCAGGTTCTTCCGTACTGCACTGCACTCTATTTCCTTGCCTTTGTGCTTTGTATTCCCTGTGCCTGGAGCAGCCTCCTTCTTCCCTGAGCCACCCATTCTCCAGCTGGCAAATTCCTACTTTCTTTTTTAGGTACAAGCTCAGATGCTACCTCCTCTATAAAGAGGATGACTCTATAGTTTATCATCCTCACTAAGACACTTGTGAGTATGCAAGGGGGCGCTACTAAAAACTCTGCTAAATATGTGTAAAATCAACTGTCCCAACAAACAGGGATGTATGGCTACCTTTGCTTCCAAGTGGCTTTTACTTATTTCCTTATTTTGTAGAGAATTTATAATTTATTGTTATTAGGCATAAGAAATTAAATGTGAATAGCTGCACAGTGCCCACTAATCCAAAGCAATATAATCAAGTGGTAGGTATTGTTGTCAGTCAGTGTACCAAGAAACAAACAAGCAAAAAGAACAATAGAACTTGGGGAAATGACCCACAAGATTGAGACTCCTATTGTTCATTTTAACTAAACACATGCACACACACACGACTATTTCATTCAAAAGTAGACTTTGTATATGTAAATTTTTTTTTTTCTTTCTGAGATGGAGTCTCACTATGTCACCCAGGTTGGAGTGCAGTGGCATGCTGTTGGCTCACTGCAACCTCTGCCTCCCAGGTTCAAGCGATTCTCCTGCCTCAGCCTCCCAAGTAGTTGGGATTACAGGTACCTGCCACCATGCCCAGCTAATTTTTGTATTTTTAGTAGAGATGAGGTTTCCCCATGTTGGCCAGTCCGGTCTCGTACTCCCGACCTCAAATGATCCACCCACCTTGCCTCCCAAAGTGTTGGGATTACAGGCGTGAGCCACTGTACCTAGCCCTTAACTTTTCTTAACAGGGTCACCCAGACTGGAATGCAGTGGCATGATCTCGGCTCACTGCAGCCTTGACCTTCCAGGCTCAAGAGATCCTCCCACCTCAGCCCCCTGAGTAGCTGGGACTGCAGGTGTATGCTACCATGCCTGGGTAATATTTTGTATTTTTTGTAGAGTTGGTGTCTTGCCACACTGCCCAGGCTTGTCTCAAACTCTTGAGCTCAAGTTATATGCTCGCCTCAGCCTCCCAAAATGCTGGGATTACATGTGTGAGCCTCCATGTCCAGCCAAAAATTGAATTTTTAAAGGCAATTATCTGAATTTAGTTTTTCATTAGTCCTTTGGGTCACCATTATTCCCTGGACTTGTGAGATACTGACAGGGCCCTCAATAGAAGTACCTATGGCTAATAAAAAGTTCTAACAACAGGAACTTGTTCCTCAATAATACAAAATAAATATTTAGATCATTTCTGAGTAAGATATATTGTGGTAAGCATTGTATTCTAATACTTAGGAAAATAGACTAGGGTTTAAGAAGTGGGCTTACATGTGAGTAATGCAGGTGACCACAACTGTCAACTTGTTCCTCAAATCTACCTAACTCACTGCCTCTCAAGTAAAATGCAGCTCCTTGACAAACATTTATCACATATTTATTAGAATCGCCTTTTATGACCTGTATCCTTTGGTAGCCTCTCAGGTCTTTAGGAGAAATAATCAGGTCTTATTTTTCATTTATCTCAGTGGGTGGTGTAGCACTTGGCACATATTCACTGACATTTGGGATTTTAGCAATTGAACAAATGAGTGAATGTATCTATTTTGAGAACAAAATGTTAGGAGATACAGGAGCTACAGTGATGACTAAGATACAGTTGCAAGTTCTTCCTTGGGTTCTTACTTCTTTTATTTTCAACATTTTCTTTAAAAATTCAAATGCCACTTGGAGAATTATACTCTAATTTATTGTCATGGATATTAGCTGGTGCCACTGAACAAGAAAGATTCCTAGGAAGGAATATAAGAGAAAATAGACCAGAAAATGGCACACTGAGAGGTGATTTGAAACTTTATGGATTTTTCTCTAATGTCAATGAACATTCTCTTATAAAACATTATTTCATTTTCATTAAAAAAATCATTCATCGATATTGGTGAATTTGAAATTCAAGTCAAGTACATACAAAAACTAAATACCAAGTGATAAAGCAACTCAATTTTACTGCTTATGAGTACATTAAATTTTATTGAAATGAGCTGATTTTAAGTATAAGTCCCTCAGTATAGTCCATTTGATTTGAGTCCTACAGTGTAATTAGGTAAGATAATGCTGCATAAGTTGTTATGTATGTAATTTTTGTGTACATAAATGTATATACACATCATGCCATAGAGATAAATTGTTAGATATGTATGCAGGGTAATATTTTATATATGGCATTTAATTTACAAAATGAATGCTTTAATTATTTTACTACCCTCAAAAGAAGAAGGAAAGCAAAACCAATAAAATTGATAAAAACATATAGAGATATGATAAGGAAATATATTTTCATTTAGAAAATGACACATTTTTATAGCTACAGCTGTTCTTTAAAGCCAGTAAAGAAGAGTTTTTTAAAAACATTTATTTTATTTCAATAGTTTTTGGAGGACAGATGGTTTTCGGTTACATGAATAAGTTCTTTAACGGTGATTTCTGAGATTTTGTTGCACCCGAGCAGTGTACATTGTAGCCAATGTGTAGTCTTTTATCCCTCATCCCTTCCCATCCTTCCCCTTCAAGTTCCCAAAGTTCATTATACCATTCTTATCTCTTTGCATCCTCATAGCTTAGCTCCCATATGATATTTGGGTTTCCATTCCTGAGTTACTTCACTTAGAATAGTGGTCTCCAACAGCATCCAGGTTGTTGTAAATGCCATTATTTTATTCCTTTTTGTGGCTGAGTAGTATTACATGGTGTATGTATACTACATTTTCTTTATCCACTTGTTGGCTGATGGGCATTTAGGCTGGTCCCATATTTTTGCAATTGTGAACTGTGCTGCTATAAACATGCATGTGCAAGTGTCTTTTTCACATAATGAAGGAGAGAGATTTTCATATTTGTGAAGACTTCTTGAATAGGTCTTGCAAATATTCTGTTGTTACAGTTTTGTGATTAAGTAAGTTGATTGATCAAGTCTTTAGGGAGGACTGTTAAAAACAAAAAGAGGAGGAACATTTTATAGTAACATGGTTTGAGTAGTTTGCAGTTGCTAATTTTAGCTTATAATTAATTTATTAGATCTTCTTGATGAATCTGAAGTTATTGCTTTGGTGCATTTTGTAACAAATGATTTTGCCATAAATCTTTAATGAACTTTTAATTTTAATCTCTCTAGTTGATGCATAAAAATGAAACACTTCCTGTGACACTGGAAAAAAAGTACACAAGTTTAGAAAACATGAGTTTAAAGAGGAAACAACATTTTTGATGGTGATTTAGAAATAGCAAACACACACATAGAGGAAATAACTCTCCAGGTTAAAAAAAAACCTCATTTGTTTTTTCTTAGGTACATGCTCTCAATATGCTGTTAAATCAAGTTATTCAACAAATGTTTATTGACTACTGTGTGCCTTTAATGTTCATACTATTAATCTCCAGTGACATTTACCAAGTGTGTACTGGGTGTAGATTACTGTACTAGAGGGAGTTAGTGGTTTGTTTATTTGTAGCATATGCAGGTGCTGCTGTGTTTTTTGGGGCCTGGTGGTTTACTGACATAGGCTGTAGTCTCTTCAGAGAAAAGGGTTAGTTCAGGTGCTAAGAAGGCCATCTGAAACAAAGGGATAGCTTTGTAACAGAAAAATTTCTACATTTCCGGCCAAATTTTGGAAAAGCTATTTCATGTATTTTTTTCTAAAATTCTCCTGTCTACTTTTTGAAGAGCTACAATATAGCTATTAAAGGAGAGAGTCTTCAAAGGAGAGAAGAGGAATTTGGGAAAGGTCAGTAAGACCCTCTAGGTGGGGCAGCAGGAACTGCCTTGAGCGTGCTAGAAATCCAGTGGGATCTTATAAAGTGTGAATAGGTTCTCAGAGGATCTCTAGATTTGTTTAAATATGAGTAAGTTCTCAGAGGATCTCTAGATTTGTTTAAATAATCTCAGAAATCATCTGTATGTGGATATTAAACATAACTCCTCAAACCTGTCTTGTTCAACTCCATTAGAATGCAGTTTCTGTGGTTAAATGAATTCTGCTGAATTAACTAGACCTTGGACTATAGCTTTTAACATGTTCAATAATTATTTTGAATTATAGGCAGGAAAACTAAGAAAGTAATACATTTGGAAAATGGTCTATATTTGTGGCAGTGAAAAAATCTAAGTTTTAAAAATTACATCCACACACAGAAACTGCCAAGGAGAATCAAAGCAACTTAAAAAACAATTAAATGTAAATAAACAATATCAATAACAAAAACTGAGCCATACTTAGTTATTCAAATAATTGATATTGGGCTTTATTTTTAAGGGGAATATGAATTTTTAATAGAAATCTCTAGAACTTTTAAATTCCACTTTTAAAATAACTTAAAAATTATGCAAATAGCACACTTTCATTGTACAAAATTAACAAATATGAATGTACAAAAGAGAAAATTGAAAAAAGAAGCTTTACTAATTCTATGAGTACCAGGTAACCATTGTTTAAATTTTGATGTATTTATGTACTTGTTTATATGTGTACATGTAGACAGAAGCAGATAATGCAGGTGTTCTCTTGGAGTATTGAAGAGGAGGGGAGTGGGTGGGCAGTGTAGGTAGCACAGTGCATCCCACATATAACCCACCTATGTGACAATTCCAGCAGCAGGTTTTTAAGAGGGAGGCTCTTGAGATGGTTGGGGGAAAGCAATGATTCCACACATGGTCCCAGTGTTCCATGTATCTTCCTTTTGGTTCCAGGGCTGGATATTTCTAGCAGTCGGGAATTTATTTCTTAAGAAGAATGTGTCTGGTGGTGAATTTATTTTGGAGCTCCCTCTGGAGCAAGATTTTGCTGCTTCTGGGCTCTTACATCTGTGGCATATGTAGGAAAGCCAAGGATGCAATTTGAATGAGGAAGGTGCACACTGAGCTAGCTTCATGTACCAGGTCTTACTCCTCTTAAAATATGCCCCAACTCAGTCTTTGTCATCAGTAGCAGGAGATTAATCCTCCCTGGCTAATCCCCTAAAAGGAATTTTGGGACAGATGATGAGAGATATAGGAAATATCCTTCCATCCTTTTCCACAAGATCCGTATTTATGAACTAATAACAATAACAGGAACACAATCATTGAGCATTTACCTCATCCCAGGCCCTAGACTCATTAATGCGTTCAGTTTTCACAACACCTCATGAGGGTTCTTGTATCAGTCTGCTCAGGCTGCCATAGCAAAATACCAGAGAGTCAGGGAGCTTATACAACAGAAATGTATTTCTCACAGTTCTGGAGGCTGGAAATCCAAGGGTTAGTGTCCGGTGAGTCCTCTCTCCTTGGCTTGCAGATGCCTGCCTTCTTGCTGTGTCCTCACATGGTGTTTTCCTTGTGCATGTAAATACTTGGTATCTCCTCTTATTATAAGGACATCAGTCCTATTAAATTAAGGTCCTGCCTTTATGACCTTATTTAACATTAATTACCTCTGTAGAGGCCCCACCTCCTAAAGCAGTCATACTGGGACTTTAGGGCTTCAACATATGCATTTTGGGAAGACACAATTCAGTTTATAACAGTGGTACTGTTATTATTGACATTTTACAGAAGAGAAACAGATTTTTATTTTACCAAGATCATCCAGCTAGATGATTTTTATTTTACCAAGATCATCCAGCTAGATAAAATTTAAATCTAACTTTGTCTAATCTGGAAGGCATATTCTGGACCACCATACTATACTGCCATGAGATGAAATTTAGGTACATAGTTCGCTCTCGAGTTCCATTCTACTCTCTAACTATTGTAAGTTCCTGTAAGATTCTGACATTAGATTGTCCTCCAGTTTTAGTTTTCAAGATTATTTTGAATTTTTAGCACTCTTCTTGGTCTCCTGAATATTTTTGTGAGAATATGAGAGAAAATATATGGTCACCTTTAAATGATTTTGAGCCATTTGGGCTAGCTAATTCCAGATATCAACTGTATTTTGTAGGGGGAAAAAGAACTGACTCTGTAATGGTATCAAATCTGTAGCTTTTCTTACCAGATTATAGCAGGAATACTTTACCCCAAGTAAAATGCCTGCTTGCTACCTATTTCCTATTGATTGTAGTAGTTCTTTATTGAAGAGAACAAAGCATCAGAGATTCACAATACCCGTTTTTCCTCAGTTATCAAAAGCTCTATTGTGTAATAATGCTGCCTTACAGTTTTTCGTAGGAGAACTCTATTTGCCCTTAAAAGAATTATAATTCTGAAGTCACGAGGCAAAAAACATTGAAAGTTAAGCTGATGTTTCTATGCCTCTTTAGTTTTCTGGTATCACTGACAATATGGATCGGCAATGGGCTGTTGCTAGCAAAGTTTCCATTCCTGAATTGGCATGATCACAGAGCACAGGATCTTTTCAAGCACCACATGATGAGTATACAAGGCATTTGCCAGATAAAATGCCTTAATGGAAGATTTTTTTTTTTTTTTGACAGGATCTTGGTCTGTTGCCTGGTCTGGAGTGCAGTGGTGCGATCATAGCTCACTGCAGCCTCAACCTCCAGAGTCAAGCGATCCTTTCACCTCGGCCTCCCCTGAGTAGCTGGGGGTACAGGAATATGCCACAACACCTGGCTAATTTTTTTATTTGTTGTAGAGACAGTGTATCCCTATGTTGTCATCACCAACAAGCCCTTAATAGTGCTCAGAGGGTGGAATGCAATGACTGGCTTAGCTAGGTTATGCACCCCATTCCTGGAGCTGGGGGTAAACCCAGCTGTTCTAGAACCACATGGATATTATATCATGGATGAAGGGTAGAATGGTTGTTAGGATGATTGCCAAAATATCCAACTGTATTCATAAATATCCTTTTTAGGGGACCTGAACCAAAACTTAAAAGCAAAAGGTATCTGGGGTCTATTTAAGTTCCACTAGATCAGTTAGACAGTATTAGCTTGCATCAAAGGAAGAAACTAGCACAGACTGGCCAAAATAATAGGAACAGGAAATTTATTTACAAAACTGAGAAGTTCAGTAGCAATGTGGACTTCAGGCATAATTTGATCAATATATGAAGTCATCCCACAATTATTTTGGCTATACACTACTCCGTGTGTCTACTTCGTCTACCGCTGACACTCTTTATGGTAATAAAGTGGCAACAATTCTAGCTATCACACACTTTTGAAAAGTAGAGATTGGTGTGCCAGGAATTTCTAGTGTAAGGCCTGAGATTTTCTGTTTGACTAGACTAGATCACACGTGCCCCAATGAGCCATGAATAGTGCTCAAAGGGCGAAATGCAATGATTGGCTTAGCTGAGGTTATGTACTCCATTCCTGGAGCTGGGGGTAAAGCCAGCTGTTCTAGAACCACATGGATGTTATATCATGGATGAGGGGCAGAATGTTTATTAGGATATCATCGACGAGGGGTAGAATGGTTGTTAGGATATTATGGATGAGGGGTAGAATGGTTGTTAGGATGATTACCAAAATATTCAATTGTACTCATAAATACTGTTTTTAGGGGACCTGAACCAAAATAAAAGCAAAAGGGATTATTTGAAAATAAATTATGTGGGGTCATTTAGAAGGTGGTCAAATAGGAACAGCTCCGGTCTGCAGCTTCCAGCGAGATCGACACAGAAGATGAGTGATTTCTGCATTTCCAACTGGGGTACCTGGTTCATCTCACTGGGACTGGTTGGACAGTGGGTGCTGCCCACAGAGGGTGAGCTGAAGCAGGGCAGGGCATTGCCTTACCCAGGAAGTACAAGGGGTTGGGGGATTTCCCTTTTCTAGCCAAGGGAAGCCATGACAGACTGTAACTGGAGAAATGGTACACTCCTGAACAAACACTGTGCTTTTCCCACAGTCTTAGTGACTGGCGGACCAGGAGATACAGTCCCATGCCTGGCTTGGTGGGTCCCATGCACGTGGAGGCTTGCTCACTGCTAGCGCGGCAGTCTGAGGTCAACCTGCGATGCTGCAGCTTGACAGGGGGAGGGGCGTCTGCCATTGCTGAGGCTTGAATAGCTCACAGTGTAAACAAAGCAGCTGGGAAGCTTGAACTGGGCAGAGCCCACCGCAGCTCAGCAAGGACTACTGTCTCTCTAGATTCCACCTCTGGGGGCAGGGCATAGCAGAACGAAAGGCAGCAGAAACTTCTGCAGACTTAAATGTCCCTGTCTGACAGCTCTGAAGACAGCGATGGTTCTCCCAGCATGGCGTTCAAGCACTGAGATTGAACAGACTGCCTCCTCAAGCGGGTCCCTGGCCCCTGTGTAGCCTGACTAAGAGAAACCTCCCAGTAGGGGCTGACAGACACATCAAACAGGTGGGTGCCCCTCTGGGATGAAGATTGCAGAGGAAAGATCAGGCAGCAATATTTGTTGTTCTGCAGCCTCTGCTGCTGATATTCAGGCAAACAGGGTCTGGAGTGGACCTCCAGCAAACTCCAACAGACCTGCGGCTGAGGGGCCTGACTGTTAAAAGGAAAACTCACAAACAGAAAGGAATAGCATCAGCATCAACAAAAAGGACATCTACACCAAAACCCCATCTGTAGGTCACCAACATCAAAGACCAAAAGCAGATAAAACCACAAACATGGGGAGAAACTAGAGCAGAAAAGCTGAAAATGCCAAAAACCAGAGCGCCTCTTCTCCTCCAAAGGATTGCAGCTCCTTGCCAGCAAGGGAACAAAACTTGACAGAGAATAACTTTGATGAGTTTACAGAAGTAGACTTCAGAAGGTTGTTAATAACAAACTTCTCCAAGCTAAAGGAGCATGTTCTAACCCATCGCAAGGAAGCTAAAAACCTTGAAAAAAGGTTAGATGAATGGCTAACTAGAATAAACAGTGTAGAGAAGAACTTAAATGACCTGATGGAGCTGAAAACCACAGAACAAGAACTTCGTGATGCAAGCACAAGCTTCAATAGCCAATTTGATCAAGTGGAAGAAAGGTTATCAGTGATTTAAGATCAAATAAATGAAATAAAGCGGGAAGACAAGATTAGAGAAAAAAGAGTGAAAAGAAATGAACAAAGTCTCCAAGAAATATGGGACTATGTGAAAAGACTAAATCTACGTTTGATTGGTGTACCAGAAAGTGACGGGGAGAATGGAACCAAGTTAGAAAACACTCTTCAGGATATTATCCAGGAGAACTTCACCAACCTAGCAAGGCAGGCCAACATTCAAATTCAGGAAATACAGAGAACACCACAAAGATACTCCTTGAGAAGAGCAACCCCAAGACACATAATCAGCAGATTCACCAAGGTTGAAATGAAGGAAAAAATGTTAAGGGCAGCCAGAGAAAAAAGTCGGGTTACCCACAAAGGGAAGTCCATCAGACTAACAGCAGATCTCTCAGCAGAAACCCTACAAGCCAGAAGAGAGTGGGGGCCAATATTCAACATTCTTAAAGAAAATAATTTTCAACCCAGAATCTCATATCCAGCCAAACTAAGCTTCATAAGTGAAGGAGAAATAAAATCCTTTACAGACAAGCAAATGCTGAGAGATTTTGTCACCACCAGGCCTGCCTTACAAGAGCTCCTGAAGGAAGTACTAAACATGGAAAGGGACAACCAGTACCAGCCACTGCAAAAACATGCCAAATTGCAAAGACCATCGATGCTATGAAGCAACTGCATCAATTAATGGGCAAAATAACCGGCTAACATCATAATGACAGGATCAAATTCAAATATAACGATATTAACCTTAAATGTAAATGGGCTAAATGTAAATGGGCTAAAGTAACAGACTGGCAAACTGGATAAAGAGTCAAGACCCATTAGTGTGCTGTGTTCAGGAGAGCCATCTCACAGGTGACGATGCACATAGGCTCAAAATAAAGGGATGGAGGAAAATCTACCAAGGGAATGGAAAGCAAAAAAAAGTAGGGGTTGCAATCCTAGTCTCTGATAAAACAGACTTTAAACCAACAAAGATCAAAAGAGACAAAGAAAGCCATCACATAATGGTAAAGGAATCAATTCAACAAGAAGAGCTAACTATCCTAAATATATATGCACCAATACAGGAGCCCAGATTCATAAAGCAGGTCCTTAGAGACCTACAAAGAGACTTAGACTCCCACACAATAATAATGGGAGACTTTAATACCCCACTGTCAATATTAGAGAGACCAACAAGACAGAATGTTAACAAGGATATCCAGGACTTGAACTCAGCTCTGGACCAAGCTGACTTAATAGACATCTACAGAACTCTCCACCCCAAATCAATAGAATATACATTCTTCTCAGCATCACATTGCACTTATTCTGAAATTGACCACATAATTGGAAGTAAAGCACTCCTCAGCAAATGTAAAAGAACAGAAATCACAACAAACAAGTCTCTCACACCACAGTACAACCAAATTAGAACTCAGGATTAAGAAACTCACTCAGAACCACACAACTACATGGAAACTGAACAACCTGCTCCTGATTCGCTACTGAGGAATAACAAAATTAAGGCAGAAATAAAGATGTTCTTTGAAACTAATGAGAATAAAGACTCAATGTGCCAGAATCTCTGGGACATATTTAAAGCAGTGTGTAGAGAGAAATTTATAGCACTAAATGCCCACAAGAGAAAGCAGGAAAGATCTAAAATTGACACCCTAACATCACAATGAAAAGAACTAGAGAAGCAAGAGCAAACACATTCAAAAGCTAGCAGAAGGCAAGAAATAACTAAGATCAGAGCAGAGCTGAAGGATATAGAGACACAAAAAAACCCTTCCAAAAAATCAATGAATCCAGGAGCTGGATTTTGAAAAGATCAACAAAATAGATAGACTGCTAGCAAGACTAATAAAGAAGAAAAGAGAAGAATCAAAATAGATGCAATAAAAAATGATAAAGGGGATATCACCACTGATCCCACAGAAGTACAAACTACCATCACAGAATACTATAAATACCTCTACACAGATAAACTAGAAAATCTAGAAGAAATGGATAAATTCCTGGACATATACACCCTCCCAAGACTAAACCAGGAAGAAGTTGAATCTCTGAATAGACTAATAACAGGTACTGAAACTGATGCAATAATTAATAGCCTACCAAACAAAAAGAGTCCAGGAGCAGATGGATTCACAGCTGAATTCTGCCAGAGGTACAAAGAGGAGCTGGTACCATTCTTTCTGAAACTATTCCAATCAATAGAAAAAGAGGGAATCCTCCCTAATTCATTTTATGAGGCCAGCATCATCCTGATACCAAAGCCTGGCAGAGACACAACAAAAAAAAGAGAATTTTAGGCCAATATCCCTGATGAACATTGATGTGAAAATCCTCAATAAAATACTGGCAAACTGAATCCAGCAGCACATCAAAAAGCTTATCCACAATGATCAAGTCGGCTTCATCCCTGGAATGCAAGGCTGGTTCAACAAATGCAAATCACTAACCATAATCCATCACATAAACAGAACCAATGACAAAAACCACCTGATTATCTCAATAGATGCAGAAAAGGCCTTTGAGAAAATTCAACAGCCTTTCATGCTAAAAACTCTCAATAAACTAGGTATTGATGGAATTATCTCAAAATAATAAGAGCTATTTATGACAGACCCACAGCCAATACCATACTGAATCGGCAAAAACTGGAAGTATTCCCTTTGAAAACTGGCACAAGACAAGGATGCCTTCCCTCACCACTGCTATTCAACATAGTGCTGGAAGTTCTGGCTAGGGCAATCAGGCAAGAGAAAGAAATTAAGGGTATTCAATTAGGAAAAGAGAAAGTCAAATTGTCTCTGTTTGCAGATGACATAATTGTATATTTAGAAAACCCCATTGTCTGAGCCCAAAATCTCCTTAAGCTGATAAGCAACTTCAGCAAAGTCTCAGGATACAAAATCAATGTGCAAAAATCACAAGCATTCCTATACACCAATAATAGACAAACAGAGAGCCAAATCATGAGTGAACTCCCATTCACAATTACTACAAAGAGAATAAAATACCTAGGAATCCAAATTACAAGGGATGCAAAGGACCTCTTCAAGGAGAACTACAAACTATTGTTCAATGAAATAAAAGAGGACACAAACAAGTGGAAGAACATTCCATGCTCATGGATAGGAAGAATCAATATCATGAAAATGGCCATACTGCTCAAGGTAATTTATAGATTCAATGCTATCCCCATCAAGCTACCACTGACTTTCTTCACAGAATTAGAAAAAACTACTTTAAAGTTCATTTGGAACCAAAAACAAGAGCCTGCATAGCCAAGACAATCCTAAGCAGAAAGAACAAAGCAGGAGGCATCACGCTACCTGACTTCAAACTATACTTCAAGGTTACAGTAACCAAAACAGCATGGTACTTGTACCAAAACAGATACATAGACTAATGGAACAGAACAGGCCTCAGAAATAACACCACATGTCTACAATCATCTGATCTTTGACAAATCTGACAAAAACAAGCCATGGGGAAAGGATTCCCTATTTAATAAATGGTGGTGAGAAAAATAGCTAGCCATATGTAGAAAGCTGAAACTGGATCCCTTCCTTACACCTTATACAAAAATTAACTCAAGATGGATTAAAGACTTAAATGTAAGACCTAACACCATAAAAACCCTAGAAGAAAACCTAGGCAATACCATTCAGGACATAGGCATGGGCAAAGACTTCATGACTAGAACACCAAAAGCAGTGGCAACAAAAGCCAAAATTGACAAATGGGATCTAATTAAACTAAAGAGCTTCTGCACAGCAAAAGAAACTGTCATCAGAGTGAACAGGCAACCTACAGAATGGGAGAAAATTTTTGCAATCTACCCATCTGACAAAGGACTAATATCCAGAATCTACAAAGAACTCAAACAAATTTACAAGAAAAAAACAAACAACCCCATCAAAAAGTGGGCAAACGATATGAGCAGACACTTTCAAAAGAAGACATTTATGCAGCCAACAGACACATGAAAAAATGCTCATTATCACTGGTCATCAGAGAAATGGAAATCAAAACCACAATGAGATACCATCTCATGCCACTTATAATGGCAATCACTAAAAAGTCAAGAAACAACAGATGCTGGAGATGATGTGGAGAAATAGGAACGCTTTTACACTGTTGGTGGAAGTGTAAATTAGTTCAACCATTGTGGAAGATAGTGTGGCAATTCTTCAAGGATCTAGAACTAGAAATACCATTTGACCCAGTGATCCCATGACTGGGTATATACCCAAAGGATTTTTAATCATGCTACTATAAAGACATATGCACATGTATGTTTATTGTAGCACTATTCACAATAGCAAAGACTTGGAACCAACCCAAATGTCCATCAATGATAGACTGGATTAAGAAAATGTGGCACATATACCCCATGGAATACTATGCAGCCATAAAAAAGGATGGGTTCATGTCCTTTGCGGGGACATGGATGAAGCTGGAAACCACCATTCTAAGCAAACTATCACAAAGACAGAAAATCAAACACTGCATGTTCTCACTCATAGGTGGGAATTGAACAATGACAACACATGGACACAGGGTGGGAAACATCACACGGGGGCTTGTCGGAGGGTGGGGGGCTGTTGGAGGGATAGCATTGGAGAAATACCTAATGTAAATGATGAGTTGATGGCTGCAGCAAACAAACATGGCAGATATATACCTATGTAACAAACCTGAACATTGTGCACATGTACCCTAGAACTTAAAGTATAATAGTAATAAAAAAAAGAAAATAAATTTTGCTCACCCGGCCTGAAATTATGGCCAGAGTTTTACAAAATTACAATGAAACATATACAATTAATTGATATTCTTCACCACATTAAAAAAAGCCATACAAATGAGATTCCTGTCATCATTTATTCAAAAAACTTTTTCTTTCAATTATTTTATATTTTATTACATTTATACTTTAGTATCACTTTATTATTTTTACAATTTATTTTTATCTTTTTACATTCACTAATGTCATAAACATTGAGTGCCTACTATGTGCTCAGACTGGGTTCTAGAGATTAAGGGGCTCTACCATTTAATAGGGAAGACAGACAGATGAACAGATATTTCAATATGCTAAGTGTAATTTGAAAATATAGTGAAGTAGTTGACATCATAAACTCTCCTGACAGACTGACTGGATTCAAATTCTAGCCGTGCCTTTCATTCAGTGAATGACATTGGTAGACAAAATCTGTGAACCTCCCCACTCTGCACTCATCTTTTTTTCTCCTGTAAGTATGGAGAAATGCTTCTCTTTCAATTCAAGACTGAACCCTCCATATGTTCTCTTGATTGTATTTCCTCTGCCCATCTTCTCAGGAACATTTACTTCCTGAACCTTAGCTTCTTTTCAACAAAGCTGGGAGAATAATAGTACTTTTTTTAAATAGGGATGTTCTAAATGTTAAACATAATAACACATGTCAAAGGCGTAATACAATGCCTGGCAAATAAAAAGTTCGAAAGAAATGTTATTATAGGCTATATGCAACTTTTAGCAATAACTTAAGCTTACTTTAGAATGACCTTGTATGGCAGATGCACCTGAATGTGTGTTCTGAGCTAGAGAATCCAGGAGTGGCCATACCAGAGATCCATTCCTTGACTATGAGGAACATGTAAGCCCCCATCCCATCCTATGGAACATGGGTTGTGCAGGAGATTGAGGCCCTGAGTTCTGGGTTAAATGAAGATTGCCATGTGAAGGTCATTAAGGAGAGGTTGTTAAATGAAAATGCGTTATTAACTACATGCTGTTGTAAGTGGTTGCAGTTTTCCTGCCCAGCCTGCCGCCACTGGGCTGTGCAGTTGTCTTGTCCAGCCTGCTGCCACTGGACCATTTCTGTAATTAAGGCGGTTCTCCTGTCCAGCCTGTCACCACTGGACTCTTTCTGCTGTATGTAAGCCCCTAATAAAGCCCCATGTCTCTTTTGCTGGCCCTGGCTCTCTGGCCTCTTGAACCTGGTGCCTTTCCTATAGAGGTTAATAGGATTTCGGCATAATAGTTAGCTATAACTCTTTATGGCAGAGCTGTGTTCTGTGTTCAGTGCAGAGAACTGGAATTGAATTCAATCCTTTTTTTATCTCCCATCTGATTCCCACTAATACCTGATGATTCATCTAACTCATCTCCTACACTGAGTTGGGTTAAAATGAGTCTTCACTATATTTGAGTAGCTTGGTGGGACTAGCCCTACTGTACAGAGTATTTGACATAGAGGGTTGTATCTTCTTGTTCATTTCCCTGTCTTTCTAACTATATCATAAGCTAGTGGTTCTTGGACTCTAGCTTGCAGCGGAATAACTGGTCTCAATTCCAGAGTTTCTAATTCAGTGAGTCTGCAATAGGGCCTTGAGGATTTGCATTTCCTACAAGTCCCAGGTGAAGGTAGTCAAGGGGCCATATTTGATTAGCACTGCTGTAAGCTATTGGAAGGCTTATCCAACCAAACTTGCCATAGTGAAAGCCGAGAGACTCTGCTTTTTGCTGCCAGCAAAATTATTGCCCATATATAGGTTTCTCCTTTACCTGTATTCTTCTGAAAGGTCTAGCACTCATGGGTCCTCTCAGTCCTCTTACATGATAGTCTTATATTAATCGTTTACACCTTTGTGTTATCATACCAGACAGTGCTCACATGGTTGCAGGTTTGCTTTCTTACCTATTTCTTCTATTTAGTCAGTTAAAAAGATACCTGCAAATTGTAAAGCACAACAAATATGTGAGTTACTGTAGTGTTTGGAAGAACAAGATGATGAATTCCGACATTTTCCTTCTAGACATTGAGCTAAAAGCATTAACTCACTCAATTCTCACAAGACAGCTATAAACAGAGATTCTGCTCTTTGCTTATTACAGATGAGGAAATTGAGCCGTACCTTAGGTCACAGAAGTGATCATCTAGATCTTTGCCAACTAAGGACTGTGTTGCTAGGAGTAGGTAAAAGAGACTGATTGAGACTGTGAAAAATACAATGCTCACATATTCTGTGGCTCTAAAAGTTGTATGTATATATGATATATGTTAAAAATTACCTTTAATTGCCCAAATATTTGTGTGTAGACTTTCTAGTATATTGAATATTTGAGAGCAATTTTATGTGTGTTGTGTCAACATTGAAATCTGTATTTGGTTCCTTTAAGGTTGATAAGAATTCTGGGACTTTGAGTTTTCAAAACCAAATTATACTGATACCTCTTTGGACTAACGTCAAATACTTTAGAGAATATACTGGCGATACTAATGTTCAACAGAACACAGCAAACTTTGTCTTTAACTCTTATTTGAGGTGTATAGCCAATTGTTACACATCACTCATTATTATAGCATATTATACAGCAAATTCCTTTAGTTTTAACAACACATTCTGTTGCTATATAAAATTATATAAAATATGAGAGATCATCTTACCTATCATGATTATTGAGCTCAAAATTGGTTATGTCAGACCCAGAAATCAAGAACACCAGCTAGATTAATTCAAATAAGAAAGGCCTAGAGGAGACTAATCCAATCAGAGGCATGGAACTCTGTGTTTGGAAACCATGATAGCAGGCAATAAGCAATTGAGTGTAGTTACTGCTACCTGCTAATACCTACAGAGTGCTCAGTATGTGTTGGGACTCATGCCAAACTCCTGGGATCATGGGATTTTCTCATTTAGTCTATGTAAATCATTCTGTGAAGTAGATAATATCACTATCTCATTTCCTTATTCAAGATTATGAGTTAGCAATTATATAATTATTGTGTTATATGTATTATAGCATAGGGGTTTGAATCAGACTGCCTGTCTGCAAAGCAGGAGCCTCTAACTGCTATACAACTCTTACTGTCTACTAAGATAGAATTTGAAACCAAGACTTTCAACATCTGGGGCATATGGTTGCTGTACCTTTAGGAATTTCTTCTAATGCTGTGAGACAAGATTTCTATGGATTTGCCCCTCTCTGCTTACAGACAATCTTCCTCTGAAATATTTTTGCTTTTCTTATTTTTAAAAGGGGGCTTAAAATGGTAAGATTGAATTGCCAGAACTCAACTTTAAAATTGAATTTAAAGGGACCACAATAAGGGTTATAAACAGTGATAAACCTCCACAGTACATAAAAATAAGAAAGCATCACACTTAATGGATGATCTAAAAGTGGCATGAAGCAGTAGGCATTAGTAAGTACATTAGCATAGAGAGAGTCAATGAATCATGAATGAAGAGTAATAGAAGTCTGTAGTTCAAGAAAACAGTCCTATAATCTGTGCATTAAGCCTTAGGGAGTAATTTTCACAGGAACGGTTAAATGTAAGAGGAGATTTGAAAGCGTGCACTGATATCAATTCTCTTCCTTTCCTCTCTTAAGTGTTGTACCATTCTCTCCCATGGCATTCAGATGAATATAGTTCTTATGCACCCACTGTGTGAAAAACATTTCACTAGAAAAAAAAAGAATATTGTTTAGGCTCTGAACTTTGAATCCTAAAACTTGACTAGGAATTCAAGAGAGACATAAAATAAATAGCTAATATAGGCTCTAATCTGGGGAGTTCACAATAGTCTACAACTAAGAATTACAAGTTTGGACCTGACGTCATGACAATATGATTATTACTTTGGTTTTTGGTATTGAATATGTCATAATGGTAAGTTTAACCTTGGGGGGGGTAAACAAACATAATCAAGGAGATTGGAAGTGGGAGAAAAAGTGATTATTCACGCTTCATATTAAAAAGTTAGGCAAAAGCTCTGATATGGTTTGGCTCTATGTCCCCACACAAATCTTATCTCTGGTTGTAATGCTCATCTGTCAAGGGAAGGACCTGTAATCCCCATGTGTCAAGGGAGGGAGGTAATTGGATCATGGGGGCAGTTTTCCCCATGCTGTTCTCATGATAGTGAGTGAGTATCACAAGATCTGATGGTTTTATTAGCATCTGGCATTTCCCCTGCTTGCACTTCTCTCTCCTGCCACCATGTGAAGAAGATCCTTGCTCCGCCTTTGCCTTCTGCCATAATTGTAAGTTTCCTGAGGCTTCTTCAGCCATGTGGAACTGTGAGTCAATTAAGCCTCTTTCCTTTATAAATTACCCAATCTCAGGGTTTTTTTTTTTTTTTTTTTGTGACAGACTCTCACTCTGTTGTCCAGGCTGGAGTGCAGTGGCAAGTGGCATAATCTTAACTCACTGCAACCTCTGTCTCCCAGGTTCAAGCGATTCTCATGCCTCAGCCTCTTGAGTAGCTGGAATTACAGGCAGGTGCCACCACGCCCAGCTAATTTTTTGTATTTTTAGTAGAGATGGGATTTCACCACATTGGCTAGACTGATCTTGAACTCCTGACCTCAGGTGATCCTCCCGCCTCGACTTCTCAAAGTGCTGGGATTACAGACGTGAGCCACCACACCTGGCCAGGTATTTCTTTATAGTAGTATGAAAATGGACTAATACAGGCTCTAAGTCTTATAACCACTTTTCCCGTATCATCCAGCACCAGGAACACATATGAAGCCATCACTATCTCTTGTTTCTGAATTACCAGAAAACCAAAATTGATTTAGTTCCTTTCTTCTTCTGACTCAACATTAACCACTTGATATTATATTTACCTGCTTCCTTAGTCTTAATTGTATCTTATGTGCCATAGGATCTCACTATAGGTGTCAGCCATGACAATGTGATTGCAAACTTTCCAACTATAGAGAGTGCAAATTACCAAGGGTCCCAGATGCTGCTCTCTGAAATCCAATGTTGCATTTGAGCCCAGGCCATGCTTTCCGTGGGCTGCTTACAGCCCAGGGCTGACTGACAGAGATGCTAAGGCTGGCCTGTTTCTGGGATATCTGGACCAACTTTAGACTTGAGGCCACCAAATGGCTTTGTTGAGTCTTCCTTAGACTGCACAGCAGTCTAGGAAGTTTCCATCCAAACTTTCTTCCCTTTCTCTTTCGCTGAGGGTCAGGCTTATACCACAATCAAATGGCTAGTCTTGCCTGGTTCCCTCCCTATTTTCTCTCACATGGGTTTCTTTTAATGAAATCCTTAAATGTTTTATCCTATCTTATCAACCTCTAAGAAAACCTGGAATAACATACTGCAATTATAAGGGATTTCCTCTTTAAAATCTCAAAGTTTCTGCTCATAGGTTTAGCAGCTGATTTTTAAAAATATCCTGGCCCATGAATTCTTTTATATTTTCTGCACTGATTGGACTTATTTTAAAATAGCATTATAGGATAATCAAGTATGTTTCTGCTTCCCTGTGAATTTGCCTATGTTAAAACTGAATTAGAGAGCCTGTGGTGATAAATGATATGATGCTGTATTTGGGGATTGCAGATGGCTTCAGACATGGTTGGGTCAAGACACTCAAACTCTTATCAGAATACCGTCTCTATCCAATTCTGCTTTCCTTTGTGTTGGTTTGGTTTTATTCTAAAGCATATTCTCCCAGTGAAGTGAAAAAAAAAAAAAGTCCTCTTAGCAGCTCTAGACTTAGATTGTCTTACTGTGAACAATTATAAATGAGAGCACTAGTTTCCTTTTTGTTCCAGCAGAGTCTTAGGTATGACCTTCCTTGTTTCAGCACAGGTACTGTGCTCATATGGAAGTAATTATTATGGCTGGGGGCGTAGGATGCTTTTTCAGTGAGGCTGTAGTCATGTGTCCACCCCTGGAGCTCTGACAGTAGAACATAGGGGAGGAGGAGGGATAGTTTCTCAAAGTTTCAAGATACTCCAAAATGGCAGCGGATATCCAATACTAGGGTTATGGACCTTCAGCACCACTGAAATACATATTTCAGTGGTTTTCTCTTTGGGAAGATAATAAGCCCTAATATTTGTAAACCAATTTGAAAACACTGTTACATAAATAATTTACTTTGAGTTTTACAACATCTTGTGAATATTTTATAAATGAGAAAATGGAAACTTAGAGATTAAGAGATTTGTTTAGGGTCATATTAATTAAAACACATAAAATAGACATAGAGATTATAGAGTTGTCTGCAGTGAATTTGAGTCATATATTCAGCTTCCAGGTGGCCAAAGTAAAAAGAGAAACATGATTAGAAAGAATAAAACATATCAGCTCCCACTTTTCTGACTTTAAGATATGTAAGAAATTTATCTTGCGGCAGTTTGTTTACAGTGCTTTTAGTTATCTCAACAACATCTTTCTACCAATTGTAATTTTTAACACAATTTCCTACATTGCTTTTCAATGGAAGCGAAGAATCTAAAGTGCAAATCAGCAAAAGCTAATCCCAGTAGAGGATAGAATAATGAGGTTCAAACCATTATTGCTGATGCCTACCTGTGTACCACATCATTTGTATACATAAAGGAAATAGAAATATGTCACATCTTGTGTTTCTGTTCTAATGTAGAACAGAATATATTCTATATATAGGAGTCCAGTGATAAACTCCTTGGACACTTCAAAATTTTGTACCCATCAAATTGTGTTTTGACTAAAAATTTAGTTATTTTCCTGTAGTACATTGCTTTCAATATATTTTTAATCCTGTTAAAGGAACAGAGGCAAGTGGAAAATAAAAGTTCCACTTACAGTGCATGTAGTTAGATATACTAAGACCATTAATTTGTAATTTTTTAAGTTACAATTTATTAACTGAGAAAATTGGCCTCGTGACCCACATTTGATTTTGTCATTTATTTTTACTTTCCACGTTTATGTAAGCACACAATAAAAATCTTCTTGTATTTTTGGATTTAATAAAATTCTTTAAAAAATAAAGGAATAATGGCATACTTGTATTTCACTGAATAATTATATTTTATCAGCAGATCTCATAATTAAGCCTTTGAACTTATGCTGTTAGGATGTCATTGAATTAGAAGTAATTGACTTCCAAAAAACTGCAAGGGAGTTAAACCAACATTGAACCCTTCCTTCAGAGGGCCACGTCTGTTACATGTCAAGTAACATCTTATAGAATTATAAAGCTTGTTTTGATGTTTTGTTTTTGTGAAAGATGTAAATTGATTCAAATACATTTATTATAGAAAACAAGTTAGCTATCAACAACAACCTGGTTTGAGTGCACTAAACTGGGCTTTGGAACTAAAAGGCATTTTTTTATTCTGCTGTCATGTCTTTCTGGTAACTTACTATTCCAGATAAATTAAAACTCCCCATGACATGGAGAGAGAGAGAGAAAGAGAGAGGAAGAGAGAGAAAGAGAGAGAGGAACCAGAAAAATCATTACGATCCCATGTACATCACTATAGTAATGTCCTCAGGGTTTGAAAGTTGTTGGCTTCCTTGTAACATGACACTTTATCTTGAGAAATGTATAAACATGGGTGTGGGAAAGAAATGCATCAGTAGAAGAGCAATAACACTCAATAAGTAAGAGAAAAAATAATCAGCATATAATGTCAGAGAAGAGGTGAGCTTTTGTCAGAAACTTGTCTAACCCTAAGGCATATCATTAAAAGTTTTAATGCAGTAGCAAAATAATGATAGTTTGGCAGGAACTTTATACATGATATGACCGTAAAATGTGAAAAATATATTTGTATATCTGCATGATAAATGTGTAATTTATATTTGTATGTATTAGCAACATATGCCATGAAAGAAAGCTTCAGTGGCATCATGTTTTCAAGGTAATGGTTTCCCATACCAATTTATATCTCATGTAAGGGAATTTTTCTATAGGAAGTAGATAATTCTATGTGTATTATAGAAAACTTAAAATAAATGTATTTTTAGTCATTATCAAGTTTTCATTCTTTTCTAATATTGCTAAGCAGAATTACTAACTATTTCCTCCTCTGTGTTCTCCTTGCACTAGGTTCATACCACTAGGACAGCATTTGCCACGTTATTGTTCCACTAATGAACCAGCTCAGTGGTAAGGATATTAACGTCAGAGGTTTTCTTGCTCATCTTATATTCCCAGTGCCTATTAGAGTGCCAAATGCATATTAGGTGCTCAGTAGTGAGTTTGTTGAATGAACCAGTTGATAAAGTCACATTGGGTGCAGATTATAGCTGCAATTCTTGCCCTCAAAATAGTCATAATATAAAAGTAGACAGCTTCTGCACAGCAGAAGAAAGATCAACAGAATAAACAGACAACCTACAGAATGGGAGAAAATATTCTAATATCCAGAATCTATAAGAACTTGACAAACAAAAAACAAATAACCCTATTAAAAAGTGAGCAAAAGACATGAGCAGATAGTTTTCAAAAGAAGACATACAAGTGGCAGAGAAACATATGAAAATAAGCTCAACATCATTAGTCATCAGAGAAATGAAAATCAAAACCATAATGAAGTACCATCTCACACCAGTCAGAATAGCTTTTATTAAAGACTCGAAAACAACAGATGTTGGCGAGGCTGTGGAGGAAAGGGAATGCTTATACACTGTTGGTGGGAATGTAAATTAGTTCAGCCACTGTGGAAGGTGGTTTAGAGATTTCTCAAAGAACCGAAAACAGAACTACTATTTCACCCAGCAATCCCATTACTGAATATGTATCCAAAAGAAAAGAAATTTTTCTACCAAAAAGACATATGCATGCGTATGTTCGTTGCAGCAGTATCCAAAATAGCAAAGACAGAATCAACCCAGGTGCCCAGCATCGGTGGACTGGATAATGAAAATGTGGTACCTATGCACCATGGAATACTACATAGCCATAAAAAAGAACAAAGTCATGTCCTTTGCAGCAAAATGGATGTACTGGAGGCCATTATCCTAAGTGAATTAATGTAGGAACAGAAAACCAAATGCTGCATATTCTCACTCATAAATGGGAGCTAAATATTGGATACTTATAAAGATGGTAGCAATAGACACTGGGGACTACTGGCAGGGAGGGAGAGAGGGAGGCAAGGGTTGTAAAACTAACTGTTGGGTGCTGTGCTCACTACCTGGGTGACAGTATCAATTTTACCCTAAATTTCAGCATCACGCAACACACCCATGTAAAAAACCTGCACATGTACCACCTGAATCTAAAATAAAAGTCTAAATTATTAAGAAAAATAACAAGGTACATTAACATTGTAAGAAAAATGTGCAGTAAGTAAGAATCTTTTGACTTGAATTCATCCTTAAGAGAGGCAGGGCAGTGCATGGACTCTGCAGACATAATATTTGGGTTTGGTCTCAGCTCTGTTATTTACTAGCAGCCTGACTGCAGAAAAGGAATTTTACTTTGTGGGTTTCAGTTTCAGTCATTTTAAAGAGGGCTTTGATAATAATACTATCTAGCATAGAGTTGTTATGAATGCAAATGAGTTGGTTCCCTTAGAACCCTGAGAGTAGCATCTGACCTAAAATAAATACTTAGTCATAATTATCTACAAGATCCTTGGGCCTTTTTTCCTTTCTTTTCTTTTCTTTTTGATTTTTTGTTTGTTTGTTTGTTTTTGAGAATCTTTAGAAATACTAATTATGGGCATTTTTACCCAAAATTAAATTTTAGTGTTTCTTCAATACCTGAAGAACAAAGTTTTTGTTGTGTAGTCTGTCTGCCTGCCTGTGTGCCTGTCTCTTCTCACCCTCTATCTCCCCAGAACTGAGTTGAAGACTAGTGTTAGGAGTCGTGATAGTTGGGGATACAGATAGAGTGGAAAGTAGGTAGTTCAAAAGTTTCAGAGTATTGCATGTTACGAATTCTCTGTACCCACTTCTTAAAAAAGAATCATATTTTCTACATGGCAATTGATTGGAACAGAGAAAAAGCCACAGCTGTTTTTTTTTTTTTTTTTTTTTTTTTTTTTTTTTTTTGCCATAGCAGATTCAGAGCTTATATAATGATCTGGGAAATTCATTTGGAAAACTGAAATCACAAACTAGTTCCATCTTTCCTTATCATTGGATATCAGAATAAATTTGAATAGATTGAGCGCAAAGGCTAAGGGTCAAATAAATGATACCTGTTAACATACGGAAAAGGTAGAACGATAGGTGCAAGAACAAGGGTATTGCCCAGGGAGGAAATGGTAGGTGGAGTCAATCAGTGGGGAAAGAAGAGATCTCACACCCAGAAGCCCAGGGGGAAGTTAACAAGCACTCCTGGGAGTTCTCAATGCCTTGAGAAGGGCAAAGATGTCAACGACCATTTCTCTCTTCTTCAAAGATGTTTGGAAATCTTTAAAATGGGATATTTAACCATCTGTCTTAAAGTACTTTATATCCCTTGGCAGTACTACGTGAAATATATAGTTGTAATGTGGCCACATTTTCTTAACCAGAATCTTTTGCAATAGTCAGGCTCCATGGAGTAGAGATATCCATCTATCTGTAACACATTTGAAGGAGAAATTGATAAAGGTAACAATATAAAGGTTTCATTAAGAATGACTAAATTCACCTCATAGATTGAGAACCTGACGCAGGTTCTCAATAAGTTAGACCAACCACACAGGGTGCTTCTTAATTTATAATTTCTTCTCACTGAGGAATCAATAAATGTTTTAGGTGTGCTTAATAAAAATATTTCTTTCCTGATCCGTTTCCAGAGCATCTTCTCTTTCTACTGTGTGTTCATCTTTTTTTTTTCTACCTCATTCTGTTCATGCTCTAGGCTGGTAGCACTGTCCCATAAAAATATAATGTGGGCCACAAGGTGAACCACATATGTAATTTTAATTTCTAGTAACCACATTAAAAAGTAAATGGGCAAAATTAATTCTAGTAGTGTATACACTTAAACTGTAATAATTTTAATATGAAATCAATATAAAAATTATTAATAAGTCATATAGTTTGCTTACATCTCATGTTGAAATGTTATTCCCAGTGTTGACAGTGGGCCTAATAGGAGGTGTTTAGGTCATGAGAGTGGATCCCTCATGACTTGGTGCTGTTCTCACAATAGTGAGTTGTTTAAAAGTATGTGGCACCCCCAACCCCTTGCTCCAGCATTCGCTATGTGATATGTGATATACCTGTTCCCTTTTCGCCTTCTCTCATGAATAAAAGCTCCTTCCCAGAAGTGGAGCAGATGCTGGCCCCATGCTTTCTGTACAGCCTGCAGAACTGTGAGCCAATTAAAACTCTTTTCTTTATAAATTACTCAGTCTCAAGTATTTCCTTATAGTAATGCAAGAATGGCCTAATATAATATGCTAGTTTACATTTTTTTGGTACTAAGTTCTGAAAATACAGTATGTATTTTACACAGTTTATCTCAATTTGGTCTATCCCCATTTGAAGTGCTCAACAGCCACCTGTGGCTGGTGGCTATGGTATTGGGTGGAAGAGCTTTAGGTCTTCTCTGTTGGAAACGCTGCTTTTTTTTTTTTTTTTTGAGAAGGAGTCTTGCACTCTTGCCCAGGCTGGAGTGCAGTGGCGCGATCTTGGCTCACTGCAAGCTCAGCCTCCTGGGTTCACGCCATTCTCCTGCCTCAGCTTCCCCAGTAGCTGGAACTACAGGTGCCCGCCACCAGGCCTGGCTAATTTTTTGTATTTTTAGTAGAGATGGGGTTTCACCGTGTTAGCCAGGATGGTCTCGATCTCCTGTCCTCAGGCGATCCCCCCCTTCGGCCTTCCAAAGTGCTGGGATTACAGGCGTGAGCCACCGCGCCCGGCCGGAAACACTACTTTCTTAGGTTCACATAAAAAAGGCTCCTGCCTGCACAGATAGAATGGAGAGAATGGTGTGTTCTATATGGTACAAACCGAATACTTGTGTCTTCCTAAAATTCATATGTTGAAACATTAATCCGCAAAGTGTGCCTTAGGAGGCAGGGCCCTTGGGAGATCATTAAGTTTAGATGAGGCCATGAGGGTGGAGCCCCCATGATGGGACCAGTGCTCATACAGGATGAGGAAGAGACACCAGGGCTTCCTTTCTCTGCCCTTTGAGAACACAGTGGGAAGCAGCCCTCTGCAAGCCAGGAAGAGAACCCTCACCAATAATGAAATCTGCCAGCACCTTGATCTCTGGCTCTGCAGCTTCTAGAACTTTGAGAAATAAATATCTCTCCTTTAAGCCACCAGTCTATAATATTATGTTATAGCAGCCCAGGCTGACCAAGACATTGTGTAGGATTATCTCCACTGCCCTGGCAACCTCCCCTCACTCCAGCCACAACTCCCTCCACCCCAAAAACTATCAATACCTGGTGATTGATTATTGAACCATTTTGTTACAATGATTCAGTTACATCATGCATTCTTTCGCTCTTGGCATTTTTAATATTAATATTTCTTAATTCTTAGATGCTACATGAAAGCATGATTTTAGAAAATGTTGACACATGTTAGCTAACACATTAATCAAAATGGCTAGCTAAAAAATAGGAATTATAAGGCGAAAATGTTTATTTTATAGCTAGAGATTAATTTTGGTTAGTTGTCCAAATATAAGACAGTTGAATTTTTATATACACTAAATAGTTATCAATAAATATGAATTTTGACCTTAGCTATAATATTAATGATACCTTCCTTTTTGGTATGATTATAAAACAAAGGTAACATCCTTTGCTATTGTATGCAAGTCTGAGCTTATAGTACCCTTTGGCCCCAAATAGCTTTATGGAATATTGAAGGCTGCAATGACATACTGGGTTTTTATTGACTCAATACTGTGAATGAGTGTACATGGAGCTGTTTCCCAGAAGTAGTGGAAGATTTACATGGCTTTTTATTTTGGAGAGCAACGTTTCCCCACAGATGGTGAAAGAATGGGCACAGGTGCGTGAATATATTGATCCCCTCAGCCGCTAGAGCAGCTGAGTTTTGCCAGGGGGTGGCCCAGAACCTTTGGCTGTCACTTCAGCTAGGAGCAACCTCATCCATTATCCCCGAGCATAGTGCAAACATTGTTCCCTATATGAGCCAAGATTTGCTAACGTTTGGAAAACTCTGTCACTGTAGATCCAAATCTCACTTCACTTTTTAAAATAAATGAGATCCTACTCAAGATAGAAAGCATGCTAAAATGTCTGTCATTTATGGTATTTTCCCTAACATCCCTTTCCACGAGTCATTGTATCTTCTGAGTTTTCAGGTTTCCAAGTGAACTTTATCTTCTTCTTCTCCTTAAACCTATTAAACAAATGTTTCTCAGCTGAAAAAAATCCCATACCACTGTTAATAATTTAAAATTATTTTAAATATTATTCGTAGCAAAAAACAATTTGGAGCTAACAAAAATTAATTTTAACAAAGGGTAAATAATTATTTTTAAGATATATATGTTTTCTCAGTTTTGATATGTAGTTTGGTGATATAGCCTCTCTAAAAAATCACTGACAATAGCTTTCATTCTGAAATATTGGTAAGCCCAGTATGACATAGTTTTATTTGCTCAAGAGGAATAAGTTTGAGTATTATCAATTCTTCTTTCTTTCTTTTTTTTTTGAGACGGAGTCTTGCTGTGTTGCCCAGGCTGGAGTGCAATGGCGTGATCTGGGCTCACTGCAACCTCTGCCTCCTGGGTTCAAGCAATTCTCCTGCCTCAGCCTCCCAAGTAGCTGGGATTACAGGTGCACGCCACTAAGCCTGGCTAATTTGTGTTTTTAGTAAAGATGGGTTTCACTATGTTGGCCAGGCTGGTCTTGAACTCCTGACCTCAGGTGATCCGCCTACCTCAGCCTCCCAAAGTGCTGGGATTACAAGCGTGAGCCACCATGCCCAGCCCCTATTTCTTATTAGTCATCTGATGTTCTCTTTCTTCACCAATGTGTTTAAGTGTTATGTTCTTAATGTCGCAATAACAGAGTAGGTCTTTAATACTCTTAAAGAGGTACTTCACCTTATGTGATTTAGTGAGACATGCAGAAAGTGAGGAAGACACTCAAGATCAGGGAGAGAGTTACTGTGGAGCTTCAAGTCAGGTCTCTATTGTTGTCACTGGCGTCATGGAGAGCCCTTCAAGCTTGTTTTCATTTTTATTATTCTGCTAAGTACCCTTCACCCACAATACCTCACCAGAATTTAAATAAAGGATGCTTTGGTTAGCATCACAACATAGAATTGTCTTTTTAAAAAAAGCTAAAAATATTACTTGATTTCTTCAGAAAAAAAGCTTTGTAGTTTAGTGCAACAAAGCTATAGTGACAGTATGTAAAATATTCAGTTTGTCAATGCTTGCCTGGTAATGGTTCCATTAGAAACATTGCTTTATTTTTGATCACAAACATTGAGTTACAAGTAAGCATGAATATTTTTCTAGATTTATTAAAAAATGGAAGGACTGTCAATGTATAAATAATCAAGTTTCTTGATTCTTCAATAGACTTTTTGTTTACAAAAGTTAGTTTCCTTTAAAAAAAAAAAAGCTAGATCATTGATTTGATATAGAAGTGGAAATTGCAAGAAAAGAACTTAGATGGCCAAAAATTTGAGTTGAATTTGTTGAAATAAATATCAACAGGCTATGCTGGATATGCATCTTAACTTTCTAATCGAAGTTATGCTTGGGGGGAAAACCGTTCCTTTTATTTTTTGTCTTGAGGACAGGTCAAGATATGCCTGTTTTTATCAACACATTTAAATTTGATCTCCACATAAAGCATTTAGATGCATTTGTGTAATCCTCATTAAATCTGGCAAGTGTGCTCTGCCTCAAAGCCAGCCTCTGCAAGAAGTTACATTCAAGGTCATAAGTCTGACTCCAGAAGCCTTGAAGAACAATATATAAAATTTTAGGTTATATTTCCTTCTGTAAGGAAAACTGTATGCAGCTTATCATAGAGCAAACTTCCTAACAGTTCTCTTTATGCCTCTCTCCATCTCCCCAAGTCTTGCACTCCTAACAGCTGCTAAAAATCTCTCCTGTACTCCTACGCAGTCTCCTCACCAACACACAGTCACCAGCCACTTCCTCCTTATCCTTGTCCTTTTCCAAGCCATCTTGGCTCTTCCTGCTGCTTGCAGCATTTTTTTCAGTCATTCAGCAAGTATTTATTGAGCACCTTTTATGTATCTGACACTATCCTTAGTACTGAGGATAGAATGGAACACTATAATCTCCACTTGATCTGCTAGTCTGCTCCTTTTTTTTTCCTTTTTTGTTTGCAGGAACAGGCAGGTTAGAAAAGATACAACTCAAAATAGCTTAGTAAAAAGGAAAAAAGTATTGTGATGGCTTATGTAACTGAACAGGTGTGTCTTGGTTCAGAACTCAGAGTCCGCTATTTTTCTACTCTGAATCCTCTTTTTTTTTTTTTTTTGAGACAGTTTCACTCTGTCGCCCAGGCTAGAGTGCAGTGGTGTGATTTCGGCTCACTGCAACAACCTCCGCCTCCTGGGTTCAAGCGATTCTCCTGCTTCAGCCTCCCGAATAGCTGGGACTACAGGTGTGCGCCAGGATGACCAGCTAATTTTTATATTTTTAGTAGAGACAGGGTTTCACCACATTGGCCAGGCTGGTGTCGAACTCCTAACCTCAGGCAATCCGCCCGCCTCGGCCTCCCAAAGTGCTGGGATTACAGGTGTGAGCCACTTCGCCTGGCCATACTCTGAATCCTCTTGATAGGCTTCATTTTCTGACTCTGCCAGCTGTCCTTGCTGAGTTCCAGGCTCACAGCATGATAACACCCAATCCAGTGTAAGAGATACTCCACTTCCAGCCTGCTGCAGAGGGAATTTTAGAATTGAGCTTATTGGTTCTGATTAGCCTGTTTTATAGGTCTAATGCTCAACCCTGCAATCGCCACTGTGGCCAGGGAAGGGAATGTACTGCTAAACCTGTGGTGGGCTTCAATCCTGGATCCCTAAGGTAGAGATAATTTTACTTGAAGCAATTGGCCTGAGAATGTGAAAGGGCTGTTTGTCCTGGAAGGAAATAAGTGTGAATGCATGCTGGGTAATCAAAAGAAAATGGTTCATGTCACTGGTTTTAGTACTCTTTCTCTGCAGGATCCAACCTCCCCTCCTCATGCTAACAAGTGATATCTATCTTGTTGCATATGAATTATTAGCTTTATCTGTGTAATCTCAGAGTCAATGCAGGAATTTCATGTCCTAGATGAAGGATTCTTGCCTTCACTTGAGTGTCCCCAGAGATAGAGAGCTCACTGCCTGGAGAGGTATGCTGCCCCTTGTCTCTATATGCCATAGAATCAGGTCTCTGATTCATTTTCCACTCCACACTTGGCTTGATATGGAGTGACAAAAAATTTGTGAATGCTTAGAATTGATGATTCTATTATTCTTCAATCATGGTACAGTTAAAAACTTTGCATGTAGATAAATGTGTGATATGACAAGACTGAACTACTCTGACTCGTATGACCACAAGATAAAAATCTAAAGTATTAATGGATTTTGTTTCCATTTGCTCTAATCTTAAAGAAAAAATTTTCAAGGAGAGCTTTTTACTCTGGTTGGAGTGATAATCTATGATAATACTTATAGAGGCTTGCATTCTGGTAACATGCAAATTTGAGGACTTCAAATATAATTTTATGTACTAAACCTGTGCTTATGGAATAAGCTGTTAAATATACAACTAGGATTGAATGTAAATGATGCATCTTTAGTTTCATCTTCCTCAATTTCGTAACTGACTTTTGTGTAGCTTTCATATCTGAAAATGAGTACAAATATGGAGAAAATAAAAGGATCTTTCCTAAACAATATTCTAACATTTTTAAAAAGGTTGCACTGGTAATGCAAATAGATAAAGTAATGAAACTTCTCAGATAGCAATTATGTGGCACAGGCTCTGAGAGCTAATCTCTCAAAGAGTCAAGCCTAGTAAGATACCAGAGATAATATCTACATGGACAGAAGATTGATAGCTTCTTTGACAAGAGCAAATGTATGGCTTTGGGCTCAAAGCTCAGCACCTTCCCACAAGCCCTTAGTATTCATGATCCACTCCACACAGACCTTCACCACTGGATTCATAGTATCCTCCTAGGAAATCCTATAGGCTAAGTTGGACATAAAAGGGTGATGTGTGGGTTCTCTCTCTTGTACCCATATCTGGGCATGTATCCATTATCCTCAACAACTCTCGAAGTGCCAGTCTGTCAAAACATAGGCACCTCTATTTTGCTGGCAGTCTCTTCTAGCTCCTTTAGTTTTCTCAGACTTGAGGAAGGCACACATGTCTCCAACTGCAGGGAACGTGTTTGAAGCTTTCTAAGTGCTCTCATGGAAGCTCCTATCCTAGCTCGAAGTAGATGTAGCATGCTGCCCAAGTTGCTTGGGGGAAGGGGAGGGTATGGAACTATAGTTCTCATCAATTCTCTTCTTTCTCCACATTCTAAGGTGTCAAATGTGTTGCAAAGCTGTTTTGAAAATTCTGCCTTTTATTTTGGCATCTCATAGGATCAAGTGCAGTAGTTTTCAATCCTATCCAACCCAAGACTTTTTAATTAATAACTTTTTATCATCTTCCTTTTCAACCATTGAATGAAATTCATAGAAATGCAATCTACCTGCATATATGACTTTAAAGAATCAATATAATACCTCAACTGTGAAATAAGAGATAAATAAAATTTTACATATGTAGTAAAATGATACGCATTTCAGTATTTAAATACTCAGCGTGGCTCCACTGGAAAAGAAAAGGAAAGAGGCAGATAGTTGTCCTTACTTGGAATGAATAAATTCAGATTTAGGAAAAGGCAATATTTAGTTGATGGTCAATCCTTCTTCTCTATAATTATTATTTTAAAACAAGGGACAAATAAATGTATTTGTAGTTGGATAGATGGGGGCAGAGAGAGAGAGAGAGGTTTTTTCAACATGAATTAAACAGCTATAAATGCAGACTCATCTGTTTGAAATATTAGCAATTCAAATCCCACAAGTGATACTGCTTTTAGTAACATACTCTGAACTTCTTACTAACTCCCAGTACCCCCACAAAGAAAAGAAAGCAGCATATAATACTTCCTCTACTTATACAGTAGTCATAATCCTAGAAAATTTGATATATATGAAAACTATGACAAAATGTGAAGGTTTGTCATGTGTTGGATATTATAAAATTGCAGAGAACACAGGACAATTCTTCATTCTGTGGGGCTGTACTACACATTTCACAATATCCAGTCCCCTTGGTCCCAACCTATAGTTGGGCCCCCAATCACAGTAACGGTCAGTAAAGGCAAAAAAACAGAAAATAAACAAAAAACTCTAAAAACTGTCCCCTAGGGGAGTGTGACATGCTCCCTTTCATTGAGAATTACTAATTCATTGTCTCATGATGGCTAGGACAAAGTTAAATGTTATACAGTAGTATTATTAAGTTTATTACTAAGATCATATTGTATTAATCCATTTTTGCGCTGCTATAAGGAAATACCTGAGACTGGGTAATTTATAATGAAAATAGGTTTAGTTGACTCATGGTTCTGCAGGTTGTACAGGAAGCATGGCAGGATCTGCATCTGGCGAGGCCTTAGGAAACTCACAATCATGGTGGAAGGCAAAGGGGGAGTGAGCATATCTTACATGACCAGGGCAGGAGCAAAAGGGTCGGGGGAGCTGCTACACACTTTTAAACAACCAGATCTTCTGAGAACTCCAGCAGGAGAACAGCACCAAAGAGGGAGATTCAGCCCCATGATCCGATCACCTCCCACCAGGTCCCACCTCCAACATTGGGGATTACCATTCAACATGAGATTTGCGTGGGGACACAAATCTGAACCATATCACATATTGAATGCTATCTGCCAGTTTTTGCATTTAAAAACATTACATATATTATTTTGTTTTATTCATTTCTTAGTTCATTTGCTTATTCACTTAACAAATATTTATTATGTGCCACTTTGTGGTAGGCAGTGTTCTTTGAGCTAGAAATAAGAGATGACCTATTGTGTTGAGTACATTTCATGCGTCTATGTTTCCTTTTGAAACAAATATCGTGGATATAATTTCTATTATTTATTAATATTGATTTTTATATGTATTTATGTTTATGCTATATATTAAGGTTACATAAAGTGATTTGGATATAGTAATTTTTACATGGATTCAATCGCCAGCCATCCTTGAATTAACTTGTTATGCAATAACAGTGAAGTACAAAAGTAAGTCAGCTAAGGTTTTGTGACATCAAGCCAGTGGTCAGGATTTCTAGAAGCAGCAAGCTACAGACACTTGTTTCTTGCCCTTTTAACTCAAGTTCCCATAAGGAGCAGTAAATGAAAGTCATCTTATGTATGATTAGGCATATTACTGAATTGACACTGAGGTATCTGCTGGGTTCTTCTTGTGTTTGCTTTTATATTTACTGTACTTGGTTATTAATATTTGTCAGTTATTAATTTTAGAGTTATATGAAATAAGTTACTACTCATTTTTATATCCTTAGTCACAACTATAAAATATATGGAAGTTTACTGACAAATGATAAGTAATATATAATGCCATGTAATATCATGGAAAGTTTTATGTAAGCCACGTGTATATTTTATATATATTCTCTCTCACACACACACACACACACACAAACATTTTTTTTCCTAAACCTTTTGAAGTAAATTACAACTTACATCACAGATTGTGGTTCTTTAAGTATTCAGTGTGGATTTTCTAACACGATTACAGTACAGTTATCAACTTCTTAAATTTACATTGATAATCTCCCATTTATTTAGTACTTTTATTATTTTTTATATTTTTATTATATAGTTGATAAATATTTTAATAAATATTATTTATATATTATGTTTTCTGGATACTTTCGTATATATTTTTAAAATAGTTTTTAAAGAGACAACTTTCTAGCTACTCTAAGTAACTGTCTTAAAGCCATTAGTTATACTCAAGTAGTAATAGTATTTCATATAAATCAGCACCAGATAGATCCAGTTAAAACATAAATAACTGGATAGTAGGAGGAGGGCTAAACAACCTAGAAAAAAGACTCACTACTTGAAGAAAACGTCAGTTCAGTTTACTCTTTCCATGTCGACAGGTCCTTCATTGCTGTCTTTTTTCTTCTGCCACACAAGGAGAATGGAAAATAATAGCTTCCAAACAATCAAGGCAACCAAGGCTTTCCCTTCACTTCTTTTGAATAATGTACAGACATTGAATAGAGGTGTGGTGAGGCAGCGTCAGCTATTAAGAGTTAAGTGGTCAGGGACTTGCTCCAGTCCAAGCCTGGATGTTGAGGAAAAATAAACATCAGGAAATGTGTTTTATAACTCAAGATTCTGGGTGAATTGATAAATATTGTGCCTTGCACAACCTAAATAGTTGTTTATTATAAAAAGAAGCTCTGATTTCCTGTTTAATGTAAAAACTTGATTGTTTTGACTTTTATAGTTGGCTGTTTTTAGTGAGTACATTTTAGTAATAGTGCAGAAAATCATTGGCAAAATTAAATCAGGCAGTGATATTTCTTATTGAAGGAAAATGTGCTTCCGTTGTGCTCTTGGGCTTGAAGGACATCCTCCCTATCTGAGACAATCGTCATTGCCCACTTCTCCAAACAACCAGCCGTAACGTGACCAGCTCCCTGTGCCCCTCCAGCTCCTTCATTTCCAGCCATGAAGTGCATAATAAAATATGCTGCAGCCATTTTCAAGCCGGATCAGCGTTTTTCTCCAGAATTTTTCTTTTCCATAGACTTCTGTTCTAACTACTCATTTCCATCTCCTTGATTTTTATCCTGTTGGTGTCTTGCCCAGATTTTTTTCTTTCTGTACACTCTTTAAATTGAATAGTATTTTTAGACAGCCTACTCAGCCTCTCTACCACAGTCTTGAGGCATATGATGTTCCACATTCGACCCAGTTTCCAAAGATATCCTAGCCCAATCTTGATCTCAGAGTCCCAGATCATTCTGTTATTTTATCTGAAAAGTGGGCACTGGATGGCCAAGATGTAAGCCTCCAAGTTTCCACCTGTAGTATACTAAGGCTTTTTGTGGGCAGAGAACTTAAATTTGTACAATCAGCCTTTTGTGTTAATCTCTATAGTTGCTCAAGAAATATTTGCTAAGCATTTACAGAGAATCAGATATTGTGTTATGTGTTAGAGTTTCAAGGGGGCCAATAAATAGGACCTTTCTCCCTGCTGTGTGTGGAATCTCAATAATTTAAGAAAAAAAACTCTGAAAAGCAGATGGAAGCAAAATAGCATCTCTATCATTTATAGATCAAGATTAGAGTCATAGATTCATGAGAGACCCAAGTGAACCAATGGACCAACTCTCAGAATTAGGAAGACCTACCCATGAGGTCCCTGCAGTCCTGGACCAGGGCAGGCAGATCTTTTCTCCACAGGGATTTAGGCTCTAGAGGTGAAGGGAGATACTTCCTGCTGCGGGCAGGCAGCTCCCAAGAGGGAGAATGGTACACCTGAGCATTCCTACTACTTTTCTCAGGCTTCCACTTCTCTTCCCCAGGGAAGAGTGAGTAAATGGACAGAGAGATGCTAGAAGTATGCTTAGTGAATCGTATTTCCAATGTCAACCAGGAGCGGAGTATCACAATTCTCTTCTAACAGAATGTATTAGAGATGTAGTGTTGTGTGGACATGATTCCCCCCCATTCCCCTCCAAATGGAGTTCATAATCTGGTGGAAGAAGGCACATTTTAAACGCATAATTAGAAATGACGAAGAAGGATGCAATTCTTTCGTGCACTGTACTTTCAGGGGGCAGATCTTGGATGATAAATTGCATGTCTTTTAAATAATATTTTATGAGTCACAGAATTTTCTTTACCCGGCTAAGGCTGGATAAATACTACAATACTAGGGTTTTCTTTTTGTGTGTATGCATGTGTGCTATAGTCTAAACACCTTCTTGCTATTCATAGTCTTTATTTACATTAGACACAATACAATTAATTGATTCACTTCACTAAGTTATAGTCACTTTTCAGCCTGACATCATAGAGATTATACCCAGGTAATTTTAATGGAGTGTCGGGTGTTCCAAATTCTTTGGTTTTGCATCTACAGGGAATCTTTTGATTTACCCATCCGGGGAGCTAATCATATTCATTCTGTGTGGATTTTTACAAGTTTAAGCCTCAGATTTGTTTTCTTCATTTTAAAATTCCTGGGAAGTGATTTGTGGAACCCAAATAGATGTTCAGAAATAACCATTCTCTATCAGTTCATATTAAAGATATATGATTAATTTATAAAGGACCAATGATTACATAGTTTATATTTTAAAGAAAAAGAAATATGTATAAGAAACGTTAGCAAAGCAGTGAGATGGGAGAAAGAACACATTAAAGTCAACCACAGAGTGTTTTTGAAATTTCACTAAATGTAAAGAATTCCTTTGGAAAGGTTATGCCATTTCTGATGCCGAGTTTTGCCTCATTAAACTTTTAAATGGTAAATTGACAATGGTTGTTAAATTGCTAACAATGGCAAAAATAACCAACAATGGTTGGTAAACTAAAATCGTTGAATAACAAACAGGAATTTGCCAATTCTTTCCCCAGTAGCTAGTCAATAAATTGGCAATACTATTATTTATTAATTGTGTATTTATTTTATTTTGCATTGAAATTTATTTTATTCTCTAAAACTGAGAAAGATATGTAGTAAAGGAATGGTAAATGAAGGGCAAAATATGAAAAAAAGTTTTTTCTGTACTTTTAACATCCTCAATAAACCTACTATGCTAATGCTATGCCCAAGAGCATTATATATATAAGAAAACAATTTAGGTGTAATTAAATGTATCATATCTGTTTAGATATATCTAAATGCATCATATCTGTTTAGATATATTATATCTAAGTGTATCATATCTGTTTAGATGTACTGTATCTGTTTTTTCCTTTTTCTCTCTAGTTTAGGTGAAAGTTGTTAAAACTTTAGTTGTTTTCTTTCAATATAGCTGTGTACTACTTAATTTCTTGTTCTACTAAAATGTTGCAAACAGAGTTGTCATAATTTCTGTGAAATATCATAAATAAAACACTTTTGTCAGCTTGTACATCTAATACTACAGTTGGCAAATCTGTCATCTCCACATTCAAAGCATATTCTGAGTGCAGCCGCTTCTCTTTTTATCTGCCCCTGCTGTCCTCCTCCAACGTGATGATCATCTCTTGCCTCAGCTGATGTCCTAATTTGTGTCCTTGCCTCCACTATTTCCACCTAGACTCTAGTCTGCACATGCCTTCTGCTCCCAGAGTGGTCCTAGTGTAAATCAGGCTCGCTTTCAGCACTTCATAGCTTCCCATTACATAGAATAAAGTTCGGGGGAGTCCTTACCAAGCCTTCTGGCTACCCTATGGGCCTCACTTCCTACCATTCTCCCATCCATCGCTGGCCTTCTTGCTGTTTGTTTGAGTACACTACACTCTGTCCCATCTCAGCGTTCTTGTACTTGCTATTATCTTTGCCCTGAATACACAAACTTTTCTGTTTAAGTGCGTGTTTGTTTTGTGCCTGAAAACTTATATAGCAGGGACTTGTTCTTGCAGGTTTTCCAGTTCCTGGTGTGGCACCTGGCCCGCAGATGGCACTCTAAAGTTTGTAAATGAATAATGTCTGATGAAAACAGCAAAGCTACTTTCTAGGTTTGTGGAGATCGCCCAGATAAATGAAGTCACGGTACAGGGTAAGGAGAGATTTTATGTTTCTCCAACACTTGTAATATTTAAATGTTCTGTAGAAACTAGTGAGTACAAACTAGTCTATGAAGCTTCGGAATGTATGATGAAAGAAATGATATGTCTTCTGAGAGATCGAAGAATGACAGCAAAGATTTGAAGGATTAAAAATTAATCAAAGTTAAATCAGGCTATTAATTCTTCAGAATTAATATGCATGTGGGTCACACATTTTGCCCTTTTGCCTTTCAATTGTGTGTGAAGTCAATTCTGTCATCTCTACATATGATTACCTAAGTTTTCTTTTTGTAAATGGTATTTAATTCTTTTAGAAAGTGAACTTTCTACCTTTATCAAATATAAGCTTAAAGGATAAAATAAAATTAAAGAGGAAAATATCATTTTATTCTGTATTAGAAAACAAGCCAAGTTTCTATGTTTTGAAGACATGTCTTGGTGTTTTAATTAGAATACCTTTGGTTAATATTTCAGCTTGAAGTGATATAAAAGTACAATAACTATTTCACTGGTTCATACTTAGGTCATATTCTACATAAAATTAATAAGTGGTTTATTTTTGGCATTAATATACTCCATGGAAAAATATAAAAATAAAAACCAGGAAGGAAGTTTAGTTCATAAATTGTTTAGCTACCTGTGCATCGTATGCTAAATGGAAAAAGAAGAGCTCAAAGGGTAAATGAGTAGAACAGGTTACATTCTACCCTTGACCATGGAAAGCTCGCTTAACGGGCAGACAGATCCTGACATAAACTTGCCCAAGTCACACAGCCCAGAGGCACCATTGAAGGGCTAAAGGATTTGCTGCTTGTGGGCTGCATAGTCTAGACTAAATACTCAACACTTCTTAGGGAGAAGTTTACTGTAAAGAGCTTGGACTTTTCCAGTCTTGTAGCCACCAAAGGGGAGGGAAATACAAGAACAAGACTTCATGGGAAGGAAGCCTAATGTTTGCCTGAGATGACATTTATTTTATTTAATTTATTTTATTTAACATTTACTTACATACATTACTTATTAACATTTACTTATTTACATTTATTTTATTTAACATTTACTTATATAGTTCTTACACTACGCAGAATGAGGATCTTCTAAGTGCTTAAAAATTCTTATCTCAATTTACTATTTGTACTAATTTTATGAGATATGTAGTTTCATTATCCTTATTCTACTGATGAGGAAAATAAAGAGAGGTTAAACAGCTCACTCAAGGTCACACAGCAAGTCAAGAGTAGAAGAAGCAGTGGTGTGAACCCAAGGATTTGTCTCTGGATCCCTGCTCTTAATACTCCACTGCCTGTCACATTGAACTAAAACAGTGGCTCTCTGACACTACTGAGAAACAGAAAAACAGAGGTTCTCTAACATTAGTGAGCAGCAGAATCACCATGACAGGAATGTGAGGTGCAGGATGGGAATCAAAAGGATCATACTCTCAAAGAAATGTATGGCCATCTTTGGTTAGTAACCCGAAGACTATATACTGCCATAGTTGTTGCAGGTGAATACATTCATTCGTAATTTAGTTACACACCATGTGTTTATTGCGCTCCGACTTTATGCCAGGCACTGGGCTCGCATCTAGGTGAACAAGCAGTCACAGCCCATATCCGCAAATGGTTTTCGGTCCACAGGTGAGAGAGCTATTAAAGATAAACAGACACATAAAATAGATAATCACAAACTGTGATAAGGCCTGAGGGAAAACAATAGGGTACAATTAGAATAATAAGTAAAAGCTTAATTTAACAAGTTGTGTGGGGCTGGCCAGGCAAGGACGCTCTGAGAAGGTTCCAGGTAATCCTGAGGTCCGAAGACTGAGTGGGGGGGTCAGTGCCAGGTCAGTGTGGGGTAAGGAGTTGTGCCTCTCCAAATCCACTTTCCATCTCTCTCCATTCGTCTCTCTGCTCTGAGGCTGACCTAAATGGCCTACAGCAGGTGGTTGTATCTCAGTGGTCCGCACCTAGGGGTTATTTTGCACCCCAGGGACATTTGGCAGAATCTGGAGACATTTTTCATTGTCATAACTGGGAGGCATCTAGCTAGCAGAGGCGAGGCCAGGATGCTTCTTGCTAAACATTCTGCAGTGCTCAGGATAGCCCTGTCCCAATACAAGGAATTATTGGCCCCGAATGTCAATAGTGCCACTGTAGAGAAACCCTGAGGAGGGAGGAAAAACAATGTCGGGGGTTTTATTCCCCCGTTCCTGCCCCATAGAGTTAGCCTCAGTTGACTGCATCTCTTGCCTGAACGTGCCCCCTCCTCACAAAACGGGTGACTCTTTTGGACTCACTCCTTGTTGGGTCTAGGAGTGTTAAGCACTATCCACTGTGATTCCTCTATACCCACATGTTTGTAAACCGTCCCTGTGTAAATAAATGCACCTCGAATTATCCTTTTAAACTATGCCATCTGTTTCTTGTTGGGACCCTGAGTGATGCAAGTGTGTTCTGGCAGAAGACAGCCTGTGTGGGGACTCCACGAGCGGAGCCAGGGGAGAGAGGCTGCTCCTGCCAGAGACACCACATAAGGCAGAGAGGCAGGGACACGAATACCTTGGCTTCTTCCTTTCTCCTGCCTTCCAGTATCCTGCAGTGCCTTCCATTGGCTGAAGCCAGTTGAGAGACAGCTAACATGAGTGTCTGAAAATGCAGGTCCCAGGAGTCAGTGAAGGGCAAGGATGGATCTGAGGGTAAATAGGCCCGGGACCTGCACAAGGAGAGCAGCCCTACAGTGTGAATATTAAGAGGTTACCGCAGCAGTCCATGGAGAGCCTGATGATGGTTTGGATTAGGGTTGATGGAGCCAGAGAGAAGGCAAAAATGTGTCTCCCATTGCCTTTGGACATGTAGTTTGGGAAACACAAACTTCCATGTTACAAGGCCAGGAGGGTAGTGAAGGGGAGGCATGCATGTGTAAGGCCATTTGGAAAGGGCAAACAGCTTCTTTCAGGCCTAAAGCTGTTACTAGGTTGGAATGTGGCCCCAGTACTACCAGATCCTCAGAGATTCCAAGAGAAGACAAATCTCCAGATTCTTAAATGAAAATTTTCAGTTTTTAAACAGTGACACTAATGAAAACACATGCGCTGTGAACTGAACTGGATTTGGCTCCTGACTCTAGAGTCTAGAACAATGAGTTTGCAACCTCAACCTACTGAGGGTTGTTACAAATGAGGCGTCTGTTAGACAGTTCCCAGCTCTGCTTCGGTGTCTCGGTCTCTCTTTTTCTTTTTTAAATGCAGGATGTATGAACTAGATCCAGTGTTTTTTTTTTTTTTAATGCTTTCCAACAAAAAATCAGAAACAAGTTTTATTCTGGGAATGACAGAACCACAACTGTCACCCATAAGTCGGGATTGAAAATGTCTGGCTCATCAAAATAGCCACATTGTGCTCATTCTTCACTTTCACTATAAAAGAATGGTACAAATTTAAACATGCATAATGTATTTATCATTAATAAAACATTGCTTTACAGATTTTATACACTGGACTCTGTGAGATTGTTCTGAGGAAAAGAAAAAAAGGATTTTATTTAAAAACATTGAAAACAAGTAGACTAGATGAATGCCCTAAAGGTTGGCGATTGGAAAACTGATAGCCAGAAGGCCTGAAGCTCAGGGCTAAAATGGTCAGAAAAGCTTGTTTTTCAGTGGCAGTCCTTATCTATAATTGACCTATTCACTGTGTTAAGACTTGTGCAAAGGCAGAATTTAGGGCTTAATTACTCCAAGCAAAGTCAACAAATAATTGTGAAACTGTATCTCCAGAGGAGTGCTGATGTCAGGGAAATCAGACCTGCAACAAGGGTGGCAACTGTAAACCTGGAGACCATAGTCCAATATATGACAGAGGCTGAGAAAAACAGGTTTTTCTGGAGGGTTTTTTTTGTTTGTTTGTTTTTGTTTTTTTTTTTTTTAGACAGAGTTTCACTCTTGTCACCCAGGCTGGAATGCAATGGTGCAATCTTGGCCCACCACAACCTCTACCTCCCGGATTCAAGTGATTCTTCTGCCTCAGCCTTCTGAGTAGCTGGGATTACAGGCACCACCATGCTTGGCTAATTTTTTTAGAGGGGATTTCACCATGTTTGGTTGGGCTGGTCTCAAACTCCTGACCTCAGGTGATCTACCCTTCTCAGCCTCCCAAAGTGCTGGGATTACAGGCATGAGCCACTGCGCCCTGCTGAAAACCAGGTTTTAATAGGAAATGAAAAGTGCAAGACCAGCTCAGTCAGGGATACCCTAACCCAGCAGCGCTAGAGGAATTAAAGACACACACACAGAAATATAGAGGTGTGGAGTGGGAAATCAGGGATCTCACAGCCTTCAGAGCTGAGAGCCTCGAACAGAGATTTACCCATGTATTTATTGACAGCAAGCCAATGATAAGCATTGTTTCTATAGATTATAGATTAACTAAAAGTATTCCTTACGGGAAACAAAGGAATGGGCTGAAATAAACGGATTGGCTCTGGCTAGTTATCTGCAGCAGGAGCATGTCCTTAAGGCACAGATGGCTCATGCTATTGTTTGTGGTTTAAGAATGCCTTTAAGCGGTTTTCCTCCCTGGGTAGGCCAGGTGTTCCTTGCCCTCATTCTGGTAAACCCACAACCTTCCATTGTGGGTGTCATGGCCATCACAAACATGTCACAGTGCTGCAGAGATTTTGTTTATGGCTAGTTTTGGGGCCAGTTTATGGCCAGATTTTGGGAGCCTATTCCCAACAGAAAAGAAGTTCAGTAAAAAAAGAAAACCCCCAAAGCTCCAATTCCCAGTGAATCAAATTGTTTTCCTGTTTTTGTGTTCCCTTTTAGGCATTATTCACATGCAAAATGATTTCTACAATATAGAAATGCTGGTAGTAAAGTTGTGATGCACGCAGATGGAGATGGACGTTTCATCCCTTTCAGACCTTAAAGTAGTAATGATCCTGCTAGGCCGGGCCTTAAGGAGGTTTCGTCGGGCTGCAGAATAAAGTTCCAGATCCTTAACATGGGAAATAAACAATAATCAGTTTCTCACTTTCCCATGAAGCCTCAGCTCTCACCACACATGCACTGCTGCTCTTGGAGCCCTGTGCTTTTTGTGCTGTGACCATACTTACCTACATTTCCTCACCTCATCCCACCAGACTGTTCCATGCCCCCTTGAGCATATGCTGCCACTTCCTTATGGAAAGTTCTTTCAGGCCTACATTTCAATTCTTCCATGAAGCCTTTCCCACCCTTAGGTAGAACTGTTTCCTCCTTATTTCTCTTTACAGTTTGTATATTGCCTGTAGCAATTCATGGAACATGTTTAAAGCCTGCCCTAGTTTTCTTGAAGGCTGGGTCCATGAGGGATTTATGTGACTCTCTCCTGTGCCTATCTCAAGGCCTATCCAGTGCCAGGTACAAAAGCAGTACCAGATAACTGTTCAGTGACTGAATGATATCTTCACTTTGTAGAATTTTCAAGGATGTCAGAGCAAATTTGAAAGATTGTTGCATTCAATCATTCACCAAATTTTTACATAATGTATTCCTACTATATTTTGGGCATTTGCCCAGGTGCTGAGGATCGACCGATAAACAAAATATCATCCTCATCCTCACACATTTTAGAGGGGGAGACAGAAAATGAACACCTCAACATTTAATATATCAGAAAAGAGTAACTGCTGTAAAGAAAAACAGCCAGTGAGTAAGTGATAGAGGTGATGTGGGGTACTATTTTAGACAGGCTTGTCAAAAAGTCCTCTCTAGAGTTCAGTGAGTTCCGAATGAACTGAAGTGTGAATAATGCACACATTAAGGAAGAGAGTTGCAGACAGGAGGAAAAGCAAGTGCAAAAGCCACGAGGTGGAAGCATTCTTGACTTTTCTGAGAAACTACAAAAAGGCCAGTGAGGGAGAGAAAGGTAGGGAATGAATGAGGTCAGAGAAGGAGCTAGGAGTTGGAGCATGTGGGGCCTGGCAGGCTATGATAAGGAATTTGCATTTTATTCCCAGTGTGTTGTCAGCCATTGTGGGGTATTACATAGGGAAGAGACGTGATGTAATATAAGTTATCACATGGCTGCTGTGATGGTTAATACTGAGTGTCAACTTGATTGGATTGAAGGATACAAAGTATTGATACTGGGTGTGTCTGTGAGGGTGTTGCCAAGGAGATTAACATTTGAGTCAGTGGCTTGGGAAAGGCAGACCCACCCTTAATCTCGGTGGGCACCATCTAATCAGCTGCCAGAGCAGCTAGAATATAAGCAGGCAGAAAAATGTGAAAGGAGAGACTGGCCTAGCCTCCCAGTCTGTATCTTTCTCTCATGCTGGATGCTTCCTGCCCTCGAACATCAGACTCCAAATTCTTCAATTTTGGAATTCGGGCTATATAATATGTATATTCCATTAGTTCTGTCCCTCTAGAGAACCCTGACTAATACAGCTGCTCTGAGAATAGACTATAGAGGAGGAAGAGCACAAGCTGAGGACTTAAAAATGTTTATTCTTAATATTGTTCATACTTGACTGCTTTAGTGATTCACCGATTCATTCAGTATTCTTTGATTCAACAAAAATGCATTGAATTTTTACTATGAACTCTTCTGGGTATGGTGGATATAGACATAAATAGAAAGGTCCCTGCTCTCATGAAACTTACACTCTAATGAGGGAGATACTCCCCACTCCAAGTAAGAGTTGAGATTATCCAGCCCTCCTGGCTCTTCTCCTCCTTCAGCATGGCCTGCAGCTGGACTGGGAAACTCCTGACTGCAGAGGCACAGTACAAGTGCCATTATCATTGCCAGGTTAGCTTCTGTGCAGGACTTGGGAGAATCATGAGAATCACCTTTTCTTCTGGAAGTCCAGGTCTTCTGGTAGTTGGGCAATAGAGCTCTACTGGAAGCTGCTACAGCTGTGGCCACCTATCCTCAGAGATTCCTGCAGAAGAATTGCCTTAAACCACAGAGAACCTGGATGTCTTTTACATCAGAGTGCTAGTGTTAATCTGATGAGACAATGACAGTCTTAAGAAGTGTCAAGCCTTCATGAAAGACTTCTTTAATCTCCTTAAGATAGCGACCTCACAGGGAATGACTGGCTGCTGTAGAATTTGGATGAGCCTGAGGGCTTTACTTATGAATGACATGTTGCACACTCAGCCTTGGAAATGGCTGCCTGCTTATAAAGCCATTGTGCTTCACACTGACTCTGATGGGCTACTCTGGAGCAGAGATGCCCAACAAGGGCCAGGAGGGATCCTTGGGGAGACTTCCCCACAGAGGTTTTTCTTCTGTGATTGCAAAGTTTAGACTGGAATAAATTTCTCTTTATTGGTTTCATTTAGGAATGTAGAAATAGGTTAAATTGAATTTAAATTTTTTTCTTTAGTTTCAAAAGACATGGCAGAATGTGTTCTTCTTCAAAATATTTATTTAAGAGACTCGATTTAGCTTTGGGAAAGTGAATGGTTGTTTCTCACGTCTAATGCTAGGAAAACTTAGGCAACTATCATAGAATGGATATGATTAATTATATATGTCCTTAATAAATATGGTTTCTTCCTATTTTTCTACCAAGCACTATGTTAACTATTAGGGAGGATGGTATGCCTGAGACGTGATTTCAGCAAGCTCTCAGTCTAAGCAGAGGCCATAACCTTTATTCAACAACCAACTTAAATGTGTTATTTTGACAAAAATTTTGAACTGTCTATAATTCACAGTTTCTTTCCTGTGATGTCTTAATGTAGTGAATTGGAGTCTCCAGATTTTAGGAAACTTTTTATGGGTTTTACAGTGTTTACTTAGTGTTTGGCTTTTATTTCATAATGTGTACATTTCCATCTATTAAAAATCAGAATTACCAGCATGTTATTCACTTAGCTAAAATAAGGACTTAACTTAGGCTTGCTATGTTTTGTTTTTGATATTCTGGAATATATTCTGACAAGCTTTTGAGTGGGGAGAAGAAAAGATAAGCACTGTTTATTATTTGGTAGTACCTTACTAAACTCAAAGATAAGCCTTGAGATGCTCTAATAAGGGGAAAAACGAAATAACTTCCTTTATGTTAGAAGCAAGTGATGTTATTGAAAGATTGCTGAAGTTTGATTTGGCATATCTCAATTTTTCCTACAAACTGAGTGTGAATAATATTTAATGGTAGAATGGGATAATACCCAGAATAGGTAAATAAATGTTAAAGACTGTAGCACAATCCTTGGCACCTAGTAGACACTCAGTTATTTAGTGTTAAACTTGTGGAACTGAGAGAATTAATTTCTACTTACATATCCACTTCATTAGAATAACAATGAGTTCACAGAGTTCATTACAGAAAGTTGTATGAGGTTCACACATAAGGGAAGGAGGTACTTACTTTATTGATTGAGAGAGTGTTTTCTATTTGACTGTTATATTTATTAGAAACAGAATCTTCCTTCCATTTAATTTCTTTTTTAGAGTGGACCTTGCTCTGTCACCCTGGCTGGAGTGCAGTGGAATACTCATGGCTCACTGCAGCCTTGACCTCCTGGGCTCAAGTGATTCTCTCATCCCTACCTCCCAAGTAGCTGGGACCACAGGTGCATGCCACCATGCCCAGCTAATATTTTCTGTAGAGACGAGGTTTTGCCATGTTGTCCAGACTTGTCTTGAACTCTTGGGCTCAAGCTATCCACCTGCCTTGGCACCCCAAAGTGCTGGGATTACAGGTGTGAGCCACTGCACCTGGCCCTTCATTTAATTTTTATAAGTTTTGGTAGTTTAACTTCACTTCTAGTTTGTCTATTCCAAATTCATCACTGCAAGCTCTTTCAAGTTCTTGGTGTTACTTGTGGTAGTGAGTAACCTGGCTCATTTTTCTATTTGTATTGTAGATCTTTGGTTAACAGTCTCTTCATTACCTTTGGCTGGTTCCTTTTGTACGTTCTTGGACATTTCTCACAAAATATATTGCTGACTATGATATGTGTGTGTATGTGTGTGTGCACACATTTCTGAACACTCTGATCACCCCAGATAGAAATAATCTCTTTTTTCGAAGTATTCATTGCTTTATTCCCATGACTGTAATGATTTAGCAATTTAAAAAAACCCTCGCATTATAATCATTCATGTCTGTGTCTAAAAATCATTGAGCTCCATGAAAGAGCAGAAGCAATATCCGAACACGTTTTTGTCTTGATCACGTAGAGCAGATGAATTCAATGAATATTTGTTAACTGGAATGTGTGCTTGTTTGTGCATGTACACATGCATTCATAATATCGTTGTATTTCATTTCTATAGATGACATCTTCAATCAAAGCATACATCAGTGTTTGAAAAGACTACTACCAATATTCCTTGTACATTGTGTATGTGAATTGGGATTTCAGTTTAGGGACTGTAGCTATTTGAAGAGACTCAGAATTTGTCTCTTAAATTCAGTTGGCCTAAAGAGCCTCTGTTCAAAAAAGAGCAGTCACATTCCTTATAGCTGAACATGAGGTGTTCTATTAGCTGCTCTTTCTCAGCAGTTCACAGCCATGTGACATTTTTAAAAAGCTGTGTATGCCACATCCTTGAAGGGCTTCTTCTGCCTTTTCTTTTTGGGGATTTCTCTGCTTCAGCTTACAAGGTCACAGCTGCTCTGACTGCCAATTTTCCATAGGCTCCATGCAGGACAATAATGATTGGACAGTGATTTAGTGCTCCAGTTCTGAGTGTGCAAAGACCTTCTAATGAGGGATACATCTTTTTTTATTTTTATTTTTTATTATGCTTTAAGTTCTGGGATACATGTGCAGAACGTGCAGGTTTGTTACATAGGTATACATGTGCCATGGAGGTTTGCTGCACCCATCAACCCATCAACCCATCATCTACATTAGGTATTTCTCCCAAAGCTATCCCTCCCCTAGTCCCCCACTTCCAACAGGCCCTGGTGTGTGATATTCTCCTCCCTGTGTCCATGCATTCTCGTTGTGCAACTCCCACTTATGAGTGAGAACATGCGGTGTTTGGTTTTCTGTTCCTGTGTTAGTTTGCTGAGAATGATGGTTTCCAGCTTCATCCATGTCCCTGCAAAGGACATGAGCTCATCCTTTTTTTATGGCTGCATAGTATTCCATGGTGTATATGTGCCACATTTTCTTTATCCAATCTGTTATTGGTGGTCATTTGGGTTGGTTCCAAGTCTTTGCTATTGTGAATAGTGCTGCAGTAAACATACGTGTGCATATGTCTTTATAGTAGAGTGATTTATAATCCTTTGGGTATATATTCAATAATGGGATTGCTGGGTCAAATGGTATTTCTGGTTCTAGATCCTTGAGGAATTGCCACACTGTCTTCCACAATGGTTGCACTAATTTACACTCCCATCAACAGTGTAAAAGCGTTCCTATTTCTCCACATCCTCTCCAGCATCTGTTGTTTCCTGACTTTTTCATGATCACCATTCTAACTGGCTTAAGACAGTATCTCATTGTGGTTTTGATTTACATTTCTCTAATGACTAGTGATGATGAGCTTTTTTTCATATGTTTGTTGGCTGCATAAATGTCTTCTTTTGAGAAGTGTCTGTTCATATCCTTTGCCCACTTTTTGATGGGGTTGTTTTTTTCTTGTAAATTTGTTTAAGTTCCTTGTAGATTCAGGATATTGGTCCTTTGTCAGATGGATAGATTGCAAAAATTTTCTCCCATTCTGTAGGTTGCCTGTTCACTCTGATGATAGTTTCTTTTGCCATGCAGAAGCTCTTTAGTTTAATTAGATCCCATTTGTCAATTTTGGCTTTTGTTGCCATTGCTTTTGGTGTTCTAGTCATGAAGTCTTTGTCCATGCCTATGTCCTGAATGGTATTGCCTAGGTTTTCTTCTAAGGTTTTTATGGTTTTAGGTCTTATGTTTAAGTCTTTAATCCATCTTGAGTTAATTTTTGTGTAAGGTGTAAGGAAGGGATCCAGTTTCAGTTTTCTGCATATGACTAGCCAGTTTTCCCAACACTGTTTATTAAATAGAGAATCCTTTCCCCTTTGCTTATTTTTGTGAGGTTTGTCAAAACTAAGATGATTGCAAATGTGTGGCATTATTTCTGAGGCCTCTGTTCTGTTCCATTGGTCTATATATCTGTTTTGGTACCACTACCATGCCATTTTGGTTACTGTAGCCTTGTAGTATAGTTTGAAGTCAGGTAGCATGATGCCTCCAGCATTGTTCTTTTTGGTTAGGATTGTCTTGGCTATATGAGCTCTTTTTTGGTTCCATATGAAATTGAAAGTAGTTACTTCTTGTCTTCTGCTACCTTTTGAATTTGTTTGCCCTTGCTTCTCTACTTCTTTTAATTGTGATGTTAGGGTATTGGTTTTAGATCTTTCCCACCTTCTGATGTGGGCATTTAGTGCTATAAATTTCCCTCTAAACATTGCTTTAGCTGCATCCCAGAGATTCTGGTATGTTGTATCTTTGTTCTCATTGGTTTCGAAGAAGTTATTTATTTCTGCCTTAATTTTGTTATTTACCCAGTAGTCATTCAGGAGAAGGTAGTTCAGTTTCCATGTAGTTGTGTGGTTTTGAGTGAGTTTCGTTTCATTTCTTTTCTTTTCCTTCCTTCCTTCCTTCCTTTCCCTCCTTCCTTCCTTCCTTCTTCCTTCCTTCCTTTCTTTCTTTCTTTCTTTCTTTCTTTCTTTCTTTCTTTCTTTCTTTCTTTCTTTCTTTCTTTCTCTCTCTCTCTCTCTCTCTCTTTCTTTCTTTCTTTTTGAGATGGAGTCTTACTCTGTTCCCAGTCTGGAGTGCAGTGGCATCATCTCAGCTCACTGCAACCTCCACCTCCCGGGTTCAAGAGATTCCCCTGCCTCAGCCTCCCAAGTAGCTGGGATTACAGGCACACACCACCACACCCAGCTAATTTTTTGTATTTTAGTAAAGACAGGGTTTCACCATGTTGACTAAGATGGTCTCGATCTCCTGACCTCATGATCTGCCCGCCTCAGCCTCCCAAAGTGCTGGGATTACTGGTGTGAGCCACTGCGCCTGCCCTTGAGTGAGCTTCTTAATCCTGAGTTCTAATTTGATTGCACTGTGGTCTGAGAGACTGTTTGTTATGATTTCCATTCTTTTGCATTTGTTGAGGAGTGTTTTACTTACAATTATGTGGTCAGTTTTAGAATAAGTATCATATGGTGCTGAGAAGAATGTATATTCTCTTGATTTTGGGGTGGAGAGTTCTGTAGATGTCTATTAGGTCCACTTGGTCCAGAGCTGAGTTCAAGTCCTGAATATCCTTGTTAACCTTCTGTCTCATTGATCTGTCTAATATTGACAATGGAGTGTTAAAGTCTCCCACTATTATTGTGTGGGAATCTAAGTCTCTTTGTAGGTCTGTAGGTGGTGAAGACTGGGAAAAGCGTATTATCTGTGCTGGAATGCACCATTCCTCATGGCATGTTCTCTTGTTCTCTTATGGCTTCTCTTGGCTACGGGAAAGAGTTCCCCGACCCCTTGTGCTTCTGAGTGAGGTGATGCCCCACCCTGCTTCGGTTTGCCCTCTGTGGGCTGCACCCACTGTGTAACCAATCCCAATGAGATGAGCCAGGTACCTCAGTTGGAAATGCAGAAATCACCTGCCTTCTGTATTGATGTCGCTGGGAGCTGCAGACCAGAGCTGTTCCTATTCGGCCATCTTGCCACCTTATCATTGAGTTCACTTGCATTTTTTTCTTAACCTCTCTGAAAGTAGAAATTTCAGTTAGATATGCACAGATGTCAATACTGACTCATGGCAGTCATTTGTGATCCTGAATAAATGACTTAAACTCTCTCTAAGTCTCAGTTTTCTTGTATATAAAATAAGGACAATAACTCTACCTACCTTATGATATAGTAGTGAGGATTGTATTGTAACATGGGCCCAGGTACACTGTGGATGGTTGATAGATGTTAGAGATAATGATCAAGAAATGCTGTGTGACTAGAGCAAATGTCTGTAAATCATCAGCTAGTGATGGCACAGAGGATGCTTTCAATAGATAATAGCTAAAATAATGATGATATTGATGACATTTGTGATAATAATGATAAAAATGATAGCAGCTTTGACTTATCATAAGGTAATATTTATTAAATGACTCAAAAAGCCAGAACTGACTTTAGCAGTGAATACTATTCTCATTGCCTTATGTTTTCATTTGCAATGTAAATGTTTGGTTTGTATATTTTGTCTAGAAGACAATCTAGTTGAAGATATTCCACTGCTTTCCTACTTGTTTTAACTAGGAAAGTGATCTCTTTACTCTCATCCAAACAAGATATGTTTTCCATCACTTTTAAGCCTATTCTTATGAAATCTCTGTCTAAATTCTATACGTTGAGTCATCTGAAGACTCTCTTTTCCATTTTGTTACAGAACCATAATTATCATGTTATCTATACCTGATACATTGTAGATGAAGAAACATGTCAACAGAGCCACTATCTGCCCAGCATCTCATGGATAGTCATAGTCACAGTGGAACTGAGACTAAGCTTTCCATTTTTATTTGACTATGCTGCTTCCCAAGGTAAATATAGGATTTGAGATCCATATTTTCTACTTGCATGACTGTGTTGAGGTTTTTCCTTTTCAAACTGGAGACTTCATTTTTTTTTTTTTGTTCCACATGTAGGGATTCATTTATAGATTTTTTTTTCTTTCAAGTGGTCCAGTATAACAATAAGATCACCGACCCCTTTTTGATGGGGACCATTTCTCAGATTTCTTTTTCTAATCTCTAGCGTAGAGTTTTATACTGATATGCTACTCAGTGATTTGCTGGTTGAATTAATTTTTAATTAAATGAAAAGAATGTCACACAGCTCTAACAGTGACACTATTTTTGCTTAATTATTTTTTAAAAAAATTTGTTATCTATTTCTTGTGAAAGACTATGTCTCTGAATATTTGCTGACCAAGTGGCTGAATTTTATCTGGGAAATTTCCAGGAAGAATTGCTGATGTCCTGAATAGTGTCTCAGGTGTAGATTGGCAGATAGGCTCAAATTTCTTCAAGTTTATTATTAGTTCTATAGTGGTGCTTCAACACTGCCAAGTAGCATATGATCAACTGCATCGCTTTTTGAATATACACTTTAAGAACATTATCAAACAACAGAAAATGAATGCTTCTGGGACATTGGACAATGTTCATAGCTTACAACGTTAGGTCAGGAAATTTTATTCTAAGTGTGGGTTACATATCTCATTGCAATCAGAATGTTCAATATCTATTGAGTGACTATCATGTACTAAGGGTTGTGCTAAGCACTATCACATACATTATCTAATTTGTTTCTCATGAAAAGTCTGTGAATATTATTATCCCTATTATGACAATGCCTAAATTGGGAAATGAAGAGGCCATGTGATCTGTTCAGGTCACACAGACTGGCCTATACGTATTTCCAAAAAGCTTTGAAAGTATTTATGCATTATCTCAAAAAGGTTTTAATTATCTTGCACTCATATAAAGCATATGTTGAATTTAATTACTATAATCATTGCTCTATTTTCATGAATTTGGACAATTTGCAAGATCAGATTTTTATTTTCCTGTTTCCTTGTTGAATGTAGCATTGCAATATCGGTGAAATAGCATGTTTAGGATACTCTAAGAAAATAATTTTTGTTAATGATTTGAAAATCCAGCAGATTTTTAGACCAGACATAAGCTGCACATATAAATTTATGCTGATAAGTATTTGACTTAAAAATGCAAGACTAAATACACCAAATTCATATTATTAATTCTGATTATTACTCTTTTAAGTGTTTGTATACGATCATCATGTATTACTATTACTTATACTATCGTTTGATAAGACAGACCCAGAATTCACCAATTAGTTAGGTGATTGAAAAAGTCTTCTCATATAAATGTTTAAAAATAAGCTCTTTAATATTAGAAATTTTTAGCAAGTAGTGATGGCAGACCTGTTTATAAAAAATTACTAAACTTTTATTTTAATTTAATTACACAATTTTTGGCTCATATTTTGCTTCTTAGCCTACCTCAGTGACCGCCTTTTGAGCACCATGCTGACAAATTACAGTCAGAGGTGAGAATAGCCCCATTAAAGGTTGCAGGAATTGCCGCAGAGTGGGAAGTTGAATTTCCAGACCAAACTCAAATGTAGTCCATGGTATCTTCATGCTTTTTTCATGCTTCTAGGATAAGGGAAATTGGAATTGCTACAGATGTGTATGGATTGAAGTGTGAATAAACCTGAGGATGTCTGGCAAGAATAACTTTCTTTATCTCACACACAAGCTTCTGCTGATATCTAAGAAAAGAGCGTTTTCTATTAGCATTGTTGTTCAAAAGACACATACACTAATTAGATTTTTTAAGCTGCTGCTACCTGACGAGGCTTAATCTTCTTTGATATTATTTTACAATAGACTTTCCCTCCCCCATTATCATTTGTGAACTACATTCAGACTTTCAAAAAAAATGCTATTAGGATACTGAAAAGTTGTGTGGAACTGTTTTTATTGTGGCAGATATTTTGTATTTGGAATCAAAGTATATTTAACCACAAAGGGACATAATTTTGCTGGTTGTGGGAGGTTCCCAGTCCAAAACAAAAGCAAAAGCAAACCTGTACTTTTATAAGCTTAATAACAGTTGGTTCAAAGTACCATTGAATTCTAATAGCAGTGCTCTGTCCACTAGGAAAAACTTTCAGGAGACCAATTTATCTACTTTTGTTTGATGTGAACACAATTGTTTTCTGAATGTAAAATTGACTCCTGAGCAAGAAAAAAATTAAAAGTGATTGCAACATGATGCTATACATTTGTCAAAACCCATAGAACTGTACAACACAAAGAATGAACCCTAATGTAAACCATGGATTTTAGTTAATAATGTATCACTATTGGTTCATCAATTGTAACAAATGTACCACATGAGTGCAAGATATTAATAATAGGGGAAACTATGGGGAGGGAGTAGGGTATGTGGGAATTCTCTATACTTTTCTGCTCAATTTTTCTGTAAACTTGAAGCTGCCCTACAAATAAAGTCTATTAGTTAAAAAGAAAAGTAAGTGGAAGGTAGACCCCTTTTCTTACATGAAGTTTAAAGGTCAGAAAGTTTACTCTTATTAGGAACTGTTAGTGTTTTAAATTCGCACCATTGCCAATCATTATGACTATGGTAAGATGTGGGCTCTGTGTTTCCTATCCCAACAGCATGATAAAAGATATTAATTAAAAACTGCATTTGAGAAGTAATTTTGAGAAATTTAAATAGTTTTCTTTTCCTCAGGGCTTCTCAGCACCTTTAATTTATTAATGTAATATAGAAAACACCCTGTCACATGGCAAGAGTAATGCCATCTTGAAGCAGAACCAAGATGACTTGGTTTGGCTACTGGATAGTAGCCAATGATGACTGATGTTTGGCAACTGGATACTGTGTTCCTGCAGCAAGGTCAAGAAACAATGCCTATAGCATAGAAAAATCCGTCATAAAAATGTTTATCTAACTTCTCCAGTGGTCACAAGTTTTGCAAGACAGTCTGGCACAGGACTAGCTGCACATGTTTCACCAAAAAAAAAATAAAATAAAATTAAAAAAAGCTTGCTATATAAGAATACTTTCTCAAGTGAGGGTACGGGGATTAAATGTTTCTTTCTGAGAAACTGGATGTGTTAGCCTCTTTCTTTGGCATCTCGGCTTCCTTGGCCTTTGAGGGTAGGTTTGCATAGACCTGCTCACGTAGTACATGTAATAAAACATGGCTTTCCAAAGGGCAGCTACTGTATGCAGCATTTCTGAAACTTTTGAACTGTGGAATAGTTTTTGCAAAAAGCCAGTGTTCCCCAAGTAGAATACACTTGGGGAAATCTTATATTCCAATAGTATCATGAAAGATACATGACTTACTCTCTGAGGGAAGGCACTCTGTGAAATGATAGTGAACATGGTACTCAAAGAGTAAACGTGGACCCTCCACCGTCCCCTCATATTCTATCAATCAGCATGTTCTATTGATTTAGTTCCATAATTTTGCTTGCTTTTTATCAAACCCTTTGCATCCCTTTGCTACCATCCTAATTCATGACATAATAATCTAATTGTTGAAAGTATAGCTAGGTGACACTTCTTTAATTACATCACTCTTTTAAGGAACTCATGACTTCTTTCTTTTGCAACTCATTCTTTCACAGTTGCTATCTCTCAACTTCCATCTGAGGGTTCAAGTCTATTCTAGATTATAGGATAGGGTGGCCAGCTTCTCCAGTTTGCCTGGGATTGAGAGATTTCCTATGATGTAGGACTTTAAGTGTTAGAACATGAGAAGTGCCTGCTAGAAGCTGAGAAGTACCTGGCAAATGGAGACAAGTTGGTCACCTTACTCCGGGACCACTTTTGACAAGAGACCTTAGGGCATTAGTTGTTTCACTGCAACCCCCTTAATTCACTTGAGAATTGGATTCAGAAAGTGTTCATCAGCACCTTCATTTCCTTCTGCATCCAGCACTGAATTAGTCCCTGCAGCTGAACCCAGGAATCTCCTTACTGCCACGCTTTTCTGAAAACCTGTTTTTTAAGAGTCTGAATTCTCATCTGTTGATTGCTATGTAAACCTCCATCAATTGTCTGCCTCACCTCTGAGGGTTAGGTCTCTTAACATCCTGGTGACTCTGGCCTTTCCTATTGCTGGGGCTGCTTGGGTCTGAAAAATCAAGATTCAGGTATGGGACTAGATATTCAGGTTTAGGAACCCTAACTTATTGGCTCATTCAGCAATTTTCCTTTTTCCCAAAAGGAAATTTACTTTAACATTTTTCATGGCAGTTTAATTTATATAAAGTGAAATGCGCAGAGCTTAAGAATTACACTTTGAGGAGTTTTGACAAATGCATATACCCATGTAACTCACATCTCTATCAAGATGTAGGACCTTCTCATCACTGTGGAAATTTCCCTCTTGCTGTAAACATAGTCCTTGACTGTTTGCCTCCTCCCATCACAGGCAAACACAGCTCTGATTCCTATCTCCATAGAATAGTTTCGTCTGTTCTGAAACTTCATGTAAACATATATATATAGTATATACTCTTTTTTGTCTTATTTCTTACTCAGTATGTTTCGAGATTCATCTGTATTGTTGCATGTTTCAGTAGTTTATTCTGAAAATGTAATGTTCTAAAGTTTGTATTTATGAGGTAAGGAAGATCTCCTTGATTGGAGAGCAAGAGATATTCTTCAACATCTTTAGTCCTACCTCAGACTACACACATGCCATTACATAAATAGATTTGCATACAAAAGATACTAAATACAGTTCCATGCTTTTGAAAATAAGAACTTACATTGACTTATTTATTTAAGACTCTTCCTTCAAAAACTCTTATGATTGATAGAACTGATAAGATTCAAAATTCAAGTCAGACTTCTATATTACATGCAGTTTTATTTGAAAGCACTTTGAAAAAGAGTTTGAAGCAGTTAAAGTGTTTTTAGACCTAAATACAAAGTTCAAGTATGTGATATTGTAACAGAAGTTACCTGCTTTAATATTGTATATATCACAACATAACACTCCATAATAATATTTGAAATAAAAAGTTTTGATAACTGGAAAAAAGAATTGTAAACTGCAGAGAATTATAATTAACCATAAATGTTTACTGATCGCCTACCATGTATAAGATGATATGTTATACATGGAAAAGGAACTTTCAGGGGAGATAATGAGAAACAAAGAGGATTAAGTCACAGTCAAGTACAAGGTGATTTTTTTTTTTTTTTTTGAGACGGAGTCTCAACCCTGTTGCCCAGGCTGGAGTGCAACGGTGCAGTCTCGGTTCACTGCAACCTCCACCTCTCGGGTTCAAGCGATTCTCCTGCCTCAGCCTCCCAGGTAGCTGGGACTATAGGCAAGTGCCACCACACTTGGTTAATTTTTGTATTTTTAGTAGAGATGGGGTTTTGCCATGTTGGCCAGGCTGGTCTCAAACTCCTTACCTCAAGTGATCCGCCTGCCTGGGCCTCCCAGAGTGTTGGGATTATGTGGCCAAGGTGAGATGTTACATATTCACAAAGTTACAGTAATACAAAATACAGTATGGTAAGTGCCAAATGAAAGTAAGTAGATAGTTTTATGGGAGTTTATATGGTGAGTATGAATACATATAAACAGTGCCTGACAAACATAATAATCCCAATATGTATCTGTTCCTTTTTCTTTCTCTTTTCATTGAAAACATTTATTTGGTAGGAAGGGCTCTCAAACATATTGTGTTGGATTGAGAAATGGCAAGAGAGAAATATAGTAGAATTGTCTGAGGATTGAGGGCCTTAAACAAAGAGTGTTTTTTGTTTTTTTTTTTGAGACAGGGTCTTGATCTGTTGCCCAGGCTGGAGTGCAGTGGTGTGATCTTGGCTCATGGCAACCTCTGCCTTCCGGGTTCAAGCAATCCTTCCACCTCAGCCTCCCAATTAGCTGGGATTATAAGCATGTGCCATCACACTGGACTAATTTTTGTATTTTTAGTAGAGACAGGGTTTCACTATGTAGGCCAGCTGGTCTGGAAATCCTGACCTCAAGTGATCCACCCGCCTCAGCCTCCCAAAGTGCTGAGATTACAGGTGTGAGCCACCACACCTGACCAGAGTTTTGGTTTTATCCAACCGGGAATAGGAACTATTCAGGTACTGATTTTTTTAAACTAACTTGTATTGCATAATCAAATTTTAGAAAAGTAATTTTCCTGAAGTGTGTAGAATAGACGTAAAAGATTATTTTAATAACATAAATATAATTGAAATGAGTATGTAAGATCCACACCAAAATATATGTGGAAGGTTGGAATCTATCACTCTTTGTAACTAATACCAAGAATCAACATCTTTGGAAAATACTTCAAAAGAGCTTCAATGGACTGGAGCAGTGGCTCATGCCTGTAATCTCAGAACGCTGGGAAGTCAAGGTGGGTGGATTGCTTGAGCTCAGGAGTTCGAGACTAGCCTGGGCAACATGGTGAAACCCTGTCTCTACCAAAAATACAAAAAAATTTAGCTGGGCATGTTGATGCGCACATATGGTCCCAGGTACTCAGGAGGCTAAGGTGGGAGAATCTCTTGAGCCTGGGAGATTGAGGCTGCAGTGAGCCGAGATTGTACCACTGCACTCCAGCCTGGGTGATAGAGTGAGACCCTGTCTCAAAAAAACCCAAAACAACAACAACAACAACAATAACAACAACAGAGAGTTTCAAGCCTGGTGAGGTGGCTCATACCTGTCTGTAATCCCAGCACTTTGGGAGGCCAAGGCAAGAGGATCACATGAGTTCAGGAATTCGAGATCAGCCTAGGCAACAGACTTAGACCTCATCTCTACTAAAAATAAAAAATTAGCCAGGTGGAGTGGCAGGCACCTGTAGTCTCAGCTACTCAGCAGGCTGAGTTGGGAGGACCACTTGAGGCCAGGAGATCAAAGGTGCAGTGAGCTGTGATTGCACCACTGCACTCCCACCTGGGCAACAAAGTGAGACCCTGTCTCAAAAAAGAAAAAGAATTTTAGTTAACCAAAATTTTAGTTAACTAAAATTTTAGTAAAACAGGAAGAATAAATTTTCAGATCTGTTGTACAGCAGAGTGACTATAGTCAACGATAATGTACTGTATATCTTAGAACAACTAAGAGAGTAAATTTCAAATGTCTCACTACAAAAATGATGTGACGTCTCAGTTATGTTAATTAATTTGATTTAATTACTCCACATTGTATACATATATCAAAATATCACAATATACTCTATAAATATATACAATTATGACTGCCAATAAAAATAACATTAATAAAAATTAATATTTAAAAAGCTTAAAAAGGAAACTAACACCTAATGGATGAAAATGATTGGTATTAACCTGTTTCTGGTTGCCATTCTTTTTAATTGCTGAGTAATACTCTGTTAGGCAAATACAGTTGTCCCTCAGAACTCTCAGGGGGATTGGTTCCAGGAACAACCTCTCCATAGCAAAAGCTCAAGTCCCTTATGTAAAATGGCATAGTGTTCCATCCTCCTATTATTTTAAATCATCTATAAATTATTTATAATAACTAGTACAAAGTAAATGCTATATAAGCAGTTGTTATACTGTACTTCTATTTGTATTTATCTCTGTAGTGTTATTTTTTATTCTTTTTCCCCCAATATTTTTGATCTTCAGTTTTTGAATCTACAGATGTGGAACCCATGAACATGGAGGGCTGACTGTATATCATAATTATCTGCTCTCTTGTTGATATATTTGGAGTTGTTCCTGCTTTTGCTTATTATAAGCAAAGCTGGCATAAACATTTATGTCCAACTTTTTTTTGGTGGACGTAGGTTTCCATTGTCTTGGGTGAATCCTTATAAATAGAAGTGTTGAGCCATACTTTAGATGTAGGTTTATAATTATAAAAACTACCAAAATTTCTCAAGGTAGTTTTAACACTTTGCACTCCTACCAGTATATGTAGGGGAGTTCTGGTTTTCCATATCCTTGTCAATATGTGATGATGTTAGTCTTTTTAATTTTAGTCACTTTTGCGGGCATGAAATGGTATCTCACTTTGGTTTTAATTTGTATATTTCTGCTGACTAATGATATATAATACTTTTTCATATGCTTATTAGCCATTTATAAATTTTCCTTTGTCAAATGCCTGTCTGAGTCTTTTGCCCATTAAACAAAATTGTTTGTTCGTGTTTATTATTGAGTTGTAGGAGATGTTTTCTATAATCTAGGATTTGTGTGTATCAGAATATTTTCAGCTATCAGGAGTATTTAGATATATGTATCATCTAGACTATGGCTTGCCTATTCATTTTCTTAATGGTGACTTAGGATAAGTGGAAGCTTTTAATTTTGATGAAGTCTCTTTTTTTTTTTTTATTATGGTAAGTGCTTTCTGTATCCTAAGAAATCTTTGCCTACTGCAAGGTCAGAAAGCCATCTTTAAAAAAAGTTATATTATATTTTAATAGTGTTATATATTTTAGCTTTTATGTTGAGGTGTACAATTCATCTTGAATAAATATTTGTGTTTACAATGTAAGGTAAGAGATGGAGTTCCTTTTTTCCTCATTCATGTTACATTACTGGGCATTGACTTCCAAAAAATTGTTTTATTTTATTTATAATTGACAATAATTGTATATATTTATGGGGTACAATGTGATGTTTTGATACATGTACACATTGTAGAATGATCAAATCAGCCTCATTATCTGTCATCTCAAATATTTATCATTTCTTTGTAGTAAGAACTTTTGAAATCCTCTCTTTTAGCTATTTTGAAATAGGCAACATTAACTATAGTCACTGTGCTGTGCAATAGTACACCAGAGCTTATTTCTCCTTTCTAACTGAAACTTTGTACCTATTAACCAATGTCCCCTCTTTCCCTGTCCACCTTTCCGTCCTCCAGCCACTGGTAACCACCATTCTACTTTCTAGTTTTACAAGTTCGTCCTTTTTAAAATTTCACATATAAGTGAGATTATATAGTATTTGTCTCACTGTGCCTGGCTTATTTCACTTAGCATAATGTCCTCTAGGTTCATCTATGTTGTTGCAAATGACAGAATTTCCTGTTTTTATAAGTCTGAATAATATTCCAGCATGTGTGTGTGTGTGGGGGGGTATGCATAATATATATACACTCATCTGTTGATGGACACTTAAGTTGTTTCCATGGCTATTAGAATAGTGCTGCAATAAATATGGGAGGGCAGACATCTCTTCGACAAACTGATTTAATTTCCTTGGGATTGGGGAATTGACTTTTGATATCCAAACTTAGTATATAATACCTCAAAGGCCAGAATGCCAATTATTTTGTGTTATAAAGTTGTTTGGCTATCAATCCATATTTTTGCATGAGATAGTTATCTTGCAGGTAGGCCCATTGAGAAGACTAGAAGGTAGTCTTGATTGATTCTTGTTGAAATTGAAATTAGAGTAAAGGGACATCCAAACACTTATCCAATGAACTACAATGACATACAACTCACTCAAGCCTTTCTTTTTCTAAATTTTCTCCCCATATAAAACAACAGCAGCAACAACAAAGACAAAAAAACCTTGTGCGTTTCTTACAGCTTTATGATGCGTTTCAGTGTCTACAGTGACTGCTGAGTTTGCATCTGTTGCATGTTGTATCTTTCTGGTAATATATGGAAGAAGCTTCATATTCATGTAAGTATGCTAGTTCTGAAACATAATGTGGAATCATGTACAACTCAGCACTAGTTGGTAGCAATAAGCAGAAACCCACCTCAAAAGAGTGCAAGCATAAAAGGAATTGAATTAGATTATGTAATTTGACAAGTCCAAAGGCTGGAGTTGGTTTAAGCAAAATTTGTATTGAAAATTTTTCTTACGTAAAAAAGGTAAAACAAACTTGGTAAACCTAATTTTTTTTTATAGTGCAAGTAGTCAACTGTTGTCATTCCAAGAAACTATTATTTGTGGATAGTAAAACCGTTTGGAGACTTTAAAAATACCCTATAACCACTAAACGCAGAGCAAATTACTTAAATAAAATTGCGATATTTGCCCCAAATAGTAACAGTATAATTTGCATCAGTTCTCTAGAAAATTGTCTGCAATTAAAAAAACAAAAAGAACTCTGATGTGTTAACTCAAATTAATCAGTATTTTCTTCGTACACTCAGATTGCAACCTAAGTATTAGTCTGTTGAGTTTGGTTTAGTGGATATTTATTCAGGATTTTTACAAAAACAAGGAAACAGAGAAGAGGAATAGCGCTGTGCAGGTGACCTCGGGGTTCAGGCGACACTCAAATGCCTGCTTCTCCTCTGAGGTTATTACCATCTCTTACTTGTTTGACGTTTAGAGATACTGCAGGAGATAGTTGAAAAGCAGAGGTTGCATTTCCAGTGGTGTTTTGCTCTGCTGGTATTTGTTCCTCCGTGCTGCTGTGCAAAGGGCCAGAGCTGCATGGAATGGATCTTTTCTTCAGATTGTGCAGGCTGGCTGCCTTGATGTCGTAGTTGCTGATGTCGGATTTGCTGATGTCGGCTGTCGACGAACCTTATTCCTTTACATTTGCCTGGTCCTCATTTCACTGGAAAACACAGTAGCTGTAGCTGCACATAGACTTTTCCTCTTTCTGTTTCCCCCTCATCCCCCTCCCTAGACCTCTCTGGGCTTTGACGTCATGTGTGCTCCTTTCGGTTGCCATAGCAACCCCATTCCCCAAGCCCTCTGTCCGTCTCCTCTGGTAGGTTCCACAATGGTACAGGCAGCATCACGCTGCACAATGGTTTCCAGGCAGTGAAAGAGGGTGATTCAGCAAGCCACTCTTCTTCTTCTATTTTCTTTAACCTCCCCTTCACGTTTTATTTTTATGGGGGTGAGTGTGCTTGCTATATTCTTACCTTTTTCTTTTTTCATTTTTACAAATTTCCTTTTTTGTCCTCACCCCTCAATTCCTAGGGGCTTGAGTGAGTTTAAGATTGGGTTTTCTTGGAAATCACCTGTCCATCGTTAATTTTAAACAATCTCCCTATCTCCAAAGAATCTCTTCCATATTACAGTCTGGAATGTGGTTAATGAAAAACGAGTAGGGAGGATTTCTGGGGCAAACACTGCCGGCTCAGGATCGCAGTTCTCAGGCACGGAATGGTAGGTGGCTCTTTGCTCGTTCTGGGTTCTAACCTGTTTTTGGAGGGTGGGGTGATATCTATTGATTGCTCCTGGTGGGGCGGGAGAGGGAGTATGGAAGAGACGAGAGAGATGGGGTGGAAAGCAGGTTAATCAAGTGAACTAGCTTTGAGGCAAGAAGCCACCAGCTTTTCCCTCTGTGCAGAACATCTCTTCCCAGACTTGGGCGTGTTGAAACCTTTCCGTTTGGAGTGAGGGGTAGCAGAGGGAGGGAGGGAGCATTCTTATTGTGACCAGGGGTTTTTAGACCAATGCAGGGCTACAGAAGGGAAGAGAGAGAGAGAGAGAGAGAGAGAAACACACACACACAAGGAGAGAGAGAGAGGAAAAAAAAAAAAAAAAAAGAAAACACCAAACAGCTGTGCTTGTTAGAAGTGCTGACCTTAGTTCCATATCTGAAAAATGTGATGGGTTCCATAAAACCTTAAAAATAATGTCTTTTAGTATGTATTTATGTTTACTTTTGTGAGAAGTGTAACTTAAATATTTTAAGATATATTTTACTAAGGAACAGTATATATATATATATATATATATATATTAGGTGTAAAACTATTGGTGTTACTCTTGCAGAGCAACTCTAGGCTAAATCTGAGCTGGGGAGAGGAACACAGAACAGGGGTCAGGTTAGAGATAAGAGGAAACATTGGAACTGCAGTCAAATAGGTAAGGGGTTCCTTTAAGAAAGTGATCTTCTAGTCATAGCAGGCAGCTTTTTTTTTTTTTCATGGCAAGATTCCCAGGTATTCTGTGCTGGGATACTGTGTCCCCTACAAATGTCAGAGCCCTTTTGAAAAAATAATCAGCAATAAGTATGGCAGTATATTTCTTAGAATCTATGTATTTGTGCCTTCAACAAAGTAAATGTAATTTACTGGAAAATCTGTAAGTAAATCAGGCTATAGATATTACAAGAAAACTATCTATCCATATATTTTTTCTCACCCTCCCCTGACATTTAAATCTAGAGACTTAGTCTCTGCTTTTACCCCCTTAAACAGATAACTTCCCAGGGTACTGCAATTTAGCCACAGAAAAAGAATGGCTTATCCCACAGCAGTAGGCTCTGAAGCAATCACAAGGTTGTTTACATGGGCTGCCTTTGGTGCAGAGCCTGACAGTGTCTTTACAGCAGCCCTGCCTGCTTCTGGCCATGTTGATAACTTTTATGAACAAACTGCAAGGAAGCAGGCTAAGTCATATGGGACAGGCCACAGTTCAGATGGAAGGAAAATGAGTGTTAAGTGCACCAGGCATTGCCAGTACAACATCCAATATCTCCTTCTATCCCTCATCTGCTAGTTGTCGGACCCTGGAAGCTCTCACAGAACGCTTATCAACATATTTAAAATGGTTGCAGTAAGGACCATTTCTCTCAGAGAAGCTTCTGTGAATTTTCTACTTTAGGTGAGCATATATAACAAATAAATATATAAATATATCACAAGCCTCTGACTCCACTTCAGAACCATTAGATTTTAGGGGTTGGATGCTTTGGATGTAGCAGTTTGGCTGCCTCTGGTATGTATTTCCTTCTCTACCTTGATCACACTCTTAAAATGGACATAAAGTATTGGATTAGCTTATTTTATTATGTGGAGCAAACTGGGTTTTCTCTCCCCTACAATGGGACTAGAAAATCAGATGACAAAGGTGGTGTGACCTTAAATATTAGAGAGTCTTCATTCTTCCTCATTTGCATGTCATTCCTCTGCTGTTGCAAAGTGTCTTTAATTTGAGGGGCTCCTGTTTTTAAAAAATCCTCACAGTTTCAGTAAAAAGATTCTGGATAATGAGGCAGTAAGAAATTATATGTAGAGTGGGAAAATCAGCTGCCTCCAGCTTCCTGCCTGCTCGCCCCAGAACAGCATCTGCCGTTGAGAGGAGTGTGTTTGCCATGCTGGAAGGGGATGTTTATGAACAGATCCCAGAGGGGCTGAGTGTGTTTTTGCTGTCATTGTCTGGTATGTCTGCAGCTATTAGTATTTAATGGTTTCATAGTACATGGGCTATATATTTTAAGGTTAGAATGAACTGAGAATTTATTGTCAATGCTATAAAATGTAAATATTTTAAATTTATAGGAAAATTAATAAGATTTTCCTTGTTAGGATATCCTACAGGAATATCATAAGCAAAACAAATTTGCCCAACCTAAGTAATCTAAAAAAACCTCCCATGTTTAAAGGCATAAGTATATTTTTAAGGTTTTATTGTGGTTTCATGTAAATGAATCTGTTTCTTTGGATGTAAGCCTAGTTATAAATTCTTTTTATACTGTTACTAAAAGCTAAAGACAAATTGGGTATTTACTTGTTTGTTAAATATGGGGATAGATTTTCTCCCTTCATCCTCTAGTTCTGGCCTCAGGTCACATTTGTAGCCAAAGGACTTTCAGTGGAATTGGTGTGTTCAAATTGAATGATTGCTTGGTTGCTTATCAGAATAAAGGACTCAAAGCAAGAGAGACTTCCTTCAACTAGAATGAGAAGCAAACACATTGTTGTCTTAAATTCTTTCTTCATTGCCCTTTCTATTTCCTCTTACAGTCTCTTTTAAGCTTTTGGTTGGACATTGCAACAATCATGCAGAAAGAGGCACGGAAGTGTCCAGTAGTGACAAGAATGGAGTATAATGCTCTAGTTGCTGCAGGACTGCTGAGTGCCTTCCTCCTACCACACATGCATCTATTATTGCACCTTCTTTTGAGGACCAAGGACTTGTGGAAAAAGTTGGGCCTATAGACTAGCAGGGGAGATGCTTACTGGTAAAGAAGAACAAAGTCCATTTGCTTCTTTGGCATATTGGATATATTTATTGCATTACATAAGTCTGAGATGAGACGGTGTACTGCTGATTCAGATAAAAAGATCATGCTGCATATTGATTGTTTAAAAAATGTAACTTAGAATTGGAGCCCATCTTTTCAGAAATTCACCTACCTGTACGTGTTTGCATAGCAAAGTTGTAAGGTTTTGACTCAAGATTTTTCAGTTTGAGTAAATTTTATCCTCATGAGCCGATCAAGGCAAAGAAGGGGAAAATACAAAAAACTGTGCTTTGCGTATCTTTTGTTTTCTGTATTTAATAGGGAGAAGCTATATTTCTTATTGTGAATCTTGGTAGAAACTCTTAAGAGGAGACATCAGGTCATATTGAAAATCACTAAATAGAAACATTTTAGGTTTAAAAAGTAGACTTCACACATACACTATTTCTGGTAAAGGATTTTCTAGTTTATTTGATGTTTTGGATCCGTATCAAGCCACTATGGCTTTTCTTACAGTTCTTATCTCTGGTGACTATGAGGTATAAAACCCTTGAGGCTTATGGAAATAATGCTTGTAGGAATGGAAATTAAAGTTTTCAATGGAAAAAGAAATGAATACAGTCTCCTGAGAAGCATCCCTAACCACAGCTGCTCTAAAACCCTGCACACAGGTTTAAGGCAAAGCTTCCCTATAAGGCAATTGGGCATTTGCAGTGACCTGCACAGTAATTAACAGGATTTTCACTACCTTGTGTTTGTACACGTGTGTGTGTGTGTGTGTGAAGAAAAACAAAAACAACAGTGACTTTAAAGTTCTAGAAATTCATCTTAGTGACTTGTCTTCATAGAAATAAAACCGACTCCTGTTTGTCTGTGTTAACCTGCCTGGGTGCCCTATGTGCTTTCTGAAAATGGATTGCTTAAAGCAATTGTCCTCTTCTTACACATTGGAAATAGGATCTGAAAGCATTGATAGTGAAGGGAAGCTCTTAGATTAGGTCTGTTTATTTGGCAATGTTTATTCAGTGTTTGTAGGTGGAAGCTCCATCACAGCAGTTATATAATATAGTAATTGCCTATTCTTGTATTACCTGTATTCTCTACTAAGGTTTAATCTGCATCAGGGACTGACTTTGTCTGTTTGGCACACAATAGGGACACACCAAATATTCATTGAATGAATATCTCTCATGTACTGCATTCTCTGCTAAGTGTTTTGGTAGAAAAAATTGGGAAACTGTAACACAATTTCTGCCATTTGGAACCTATGCTCATTTGGGAAGATGAGGCTAAATAACAATAAAGATGGTATAAAATCAAGGGCCCATATTAGTGTTTTGATAATGAGTGCAATAGAAATTCAGAGGAGAAAGGAATTCACTTCCTCTGAAGTGGTGGCAGGTGACAATGGGGCCACACTGGGGTGTCGGGGTGAGGTGGTGGGATGGTGAGAGGATGGTAGTCCTAGGAGTAATTGTAAGCACCTGGGCAGGAAAGAGACTCTTACTTAGGGTAAAGAGGAGGCCGATTTTGGGTATGATGACCATATTTTCCAAACTAGAAATAAAAACTTATGGTTTGACATTGGGTAGAATATTGGAGACTGACACATATTCTGAAGAATCTTGTCTAATATAATGTTGGGAAGTAACAGGCTATAATGGTGAAAAAGTAGGTTTGTAACTAGAAGAACATAAATACAGGTCTCTTCAGACGAGCTCCAGCTTAGGTTTACTTTCTTTTGCATACTTCAGAGGTTTTCAAAATTCTCCTCCTTTACTGGTACCTATGTAACCATTGTTCCAATGAAATCTTGTATGAAAAGCAGAATATGTAAATCTATGTAACAGTGGAGCTGTTCTAGTTGAGGATGAGTGGGGTGCTTTGTATTAGAAAACCAAATTCATATCACAAGACCAATTATATCAACTGAAATAAGAATTACTAATTTAGTGTATGCTCAGATATTAAAATAGTTGTTCTGGTATTATAACATCAAAGTTCTTGTGCTTGCAATAAATTATGAATAGAGATAATTACCTTGAGATGTTCTCTTTCCTTTGCCTGCACTCACCCACCCAGTAACCAATTGTCTTATTGTCTTTGATGTCAGCTTTTTGGTTTTCTAAATACAAATTTAAATCTTAAAATCAAACTCATCTGTTTTTCGGCTTTGCTTTCAGGCTAGTGTGAGAAACACCAACGGCAGGCCCATCTCAGATCTTCACTATGGCAACTCATGCAAGAAACTGTTGAATTAGACCCGTTTCCTATAGATGAGAAACCATACAAGCTGTGGTGAGTTGCCAATTTAAAAATATTCCTTAGCATGAAAACTATGATCTATATAGCCAATTTAAATATTGCATATGGTTTTGTACATGGAGCTGGAGAAATACTGCTCCAAATAATTTTGACTACAGAAGTGAAAATCAATAGAACAGAAGTTTAATAGTTGGTGTGGTACTACTAATACCACATACAGTAATGAAAAGTCTTGAGGTGCATGGGTGCAGCATATAACACCATGATACTACCACCATGGATGATACCTGCAATTAACATTTTCATGTGGCAGAGTAACAGTTGGGTACCATTATTTTTAAGTGACTTTTAATATATGCAACGTTGTACTATATTTTACAGATTCGTCTCCTTTAGTAGAAAAATTGGTTCTGAGCTAAATTAGGGTTTTCTTTCAGGAACACACACACACACACACACACACACACACACACCATTTAGCTCTTCTGAAAGAAGAGAAATCACAGTTTTATAAAACTCAATTCATGGGCATTTTAGCCTACAAATCCTTTTGCTTACAAAGCAATATTAAAAATAGATCCAGTTGCTCTGCCTAGTTGGAATGACTTTAAAACTTATTAATTTACAAAAATATCAGCACACACAGGTAGAATGTCTTTTTAAATCAAATACTTGATGCTTCATAGTCACCAAAGTCAATAATCAATAGATTCTGGCAGAGATGAACGAGTTATAATCTGTCAAATAACATCTTTGAGAACTAGAGTATGATTGTGGTGCTTATAAGACTCCAGAAGAAGCTATTTTGAGCTAGAGATCAATATGTTTCTTTCATTTGCCTAGTTGCTTATATAACTGTAGATAGGTAGGCTGCCCTGTGAATTAATGCATAGCCTATAACTGCAGAAGACTGATGAAATTAATCCTAGAGTTATTTCATATAGTGAATTTCTAAAACAATTCATAAAAAACAATCCGTCTACCATTATATTGAGAAAGCAGATCTAATAGCATCACTATACTGTGCTTAATTAACATGTATTCAATGAGTGTTACAAATAATTTTATGCAATTGCCAAGAATAAACTATTTTTGACCTAAAATAAGGACAATTTTATATGGTTGAACCTAATATATTATGTGTTACTCCCAGTGATGTAGAAAGCATACCATGTTCTCTCCATTCTGAATATTAATTCATTAATCAAACTCTTATTGAGAATCTCTGATGTAGGTAAAATGTTTAGCTTTTGGGGCAGACAAAAGACAGTCCTTGCTTTAAAGGAGCCCTCAGTCCAAAGAGTGTGGTACTTATAATAAAATGTGCTTATTAATGGAGGTAGTTGTGTTCTAAAGAGTGTGGCACTTATAAAGTGCTATTACATGGGTAAGTCTAGAGTGCCAAAGGAAGTGCATCAGAGGAGACTCTAACACAGATGTGGTAGAGATTAGTCAAGGAAGACTTCCCAGAGGAAGGGATCTTTTGGTGGACTATTAAGCACAGTAAAAGGATAGCCAGAGGAAGGATGGATGCAGTGCACAGTGGGAACATTTTTTAACAGACCCAGAAGCCTGAGAGAGCATGATTGTGTGGGAATACTAGGTATCATTTACTATGCTGAAGCAGAAATGGTAGTGGCAGAGATAAAGTTGAAGAGGGATACAAGACATGTGCCATGAAGGATCTCTTAGACAAAATTAAGGAGTTTGGATTTTGTTTCAAAGTGAAGAGCTTTTGAAAGATTTTAAGTAGGAGATTGACATAATCAGTTTATTTTTTAATTGTGAAATATACCATGCACATAGAAGAATGTATAAAACAAATACAGGTTAAAGAATAATTATAAATCAAACATCATGTAAACAAATCAAACAACATAAAACAAATCAAACAAATAAATCAAACATGATGTAATAGACTCCCAGCAAACCCCTATGTGTCCCTTTCTGATCACATACTTTTCCTTCCCCACCATAGATAACCGCTAGCTACTATCCCATCTTTTGTTATGCACATTACCTTGCTTTTCTTTGTAGTTTTTCCATCTATCTGCATCTCTAGGCTATGAATCTTAGTTCTGCCTATGCTTCAGCTCCATGTATTTGGAATTATAGCATGCATACTCTCAATTGCCTGATTATTTTGCTAACATAGTGAGATTCTTTCGTGTTCATGCATGTAGTTGATTCATGTAAATTGTTGTATAGTATTCTACTGTGTTAATATGCCAATATTTACTTACCTAGTCTGCTGTTGTTGAACATTTGGATTAAATCTATTTTACTTAATGCTAGTATAAATATAAATATAATATCATTTTTATGTTTATATATATTAGTTCTCATATATTCTGATATTTACCCTTTTCTAGGATAAATAGCAAGGGAAGGAATTGCTGAGTTTTTGGGTATGTGCACCTTTAATTTTACTAAATAATTCCAAAATATTTTCCCCAATCAGTTGCATCAATTTACATTCCCAGCAGCAGTATATGAGAAACTCTACATCCTCACCAACACTTGATTTACAAGTTCTTAAATTTTGCTAATCAGGTAGATACATAATTGTACTCATAGAAGTATTAATTTGCATTTTGCTGATTACTAATGAAGAAGAGCATCTTTCCGTTTTTGTTTTTTGGTAATTTGATTTTCCTCTTTTGTGAAGTACCTGCTCAAATCCTTTTGAGATGTGTCTTTCAAAATGATAACTAACACTTATTGAGTTCTCACTGTGTAATAGGCACTATAGTAAGTACTTTACAAATAGGTCATCTTCCTAGTATCCCTATAATTTAGAGGTAAGGAAACCAAGGTTTAGAGAGGTTAAATCAATTGCTGACAATCACATAGTTAAGGAACAGTGGACTTAGCATTCAAGCCCAAGTCTTTCTGACTCCAGAATTCTTCAGTTTCTCAGAGAGTGTTTGGAAGGGGATTTGGTTGGAACCAGGGAGAACATCTAAGGTGCTATTGCAGGAATCCGGTTAAAAAAATAAGTGCATAAACCAAAGAATTGCCAGTAGGGCATATGTAGCAAACAACTGGACTTGGTAATGAATGTGGTGGGCAACAAAGAGGGAGGATTTTAAGTCTCAAGTTTTAATACCTGTCGGCTAGGTAGATTCAATATTTGTCACACAGTGTGTGTGTGTGTGTGTGTGTGTGTGTGTGTGTACACACACACATTGTATGACTAATGTTGTGATATATTGTCATCCTTTGTACATATATTGTACAATACATTGTCATATATATTGTGTGTGTGTGTGAGTGTGTATATATATATATATATATATATATATATATATATATATATAAAATACAGGTATTATGGTAGGTACTAACAATTCATTTTATAAAGTCCCAGTATTGTAGTAGGTACTAAGAATACATTTTATGAATCTACAATTCAATGAGATGAATTTAGTTCACAGGCTCATAAATTTTAGGGTTTAAAGCAATGACACTGTTCATTTGGGCCAAATGTCCACTCTTTTTTAAAGATATGGAAGCAACTGCTAAAGAGGGTAAGTGGCTTGTCCAAGATCACATGTTACTACTAAGTGTCAGGTTAAGAATAGATACGATGCCTGCAAAAAAATGCAAAGAAATAACAACCACCTGATTTTTAAATTAACAAGTGATGACACAATCAACCTATTCTATTTCCTAACCATTTCTCAGACCAGTCCCTTTTTTCATCTAAATCTGTTGTTACTGCCATAATTTAGGTCCTCATCATCATCTTTGGCAGGTTTGTTTAAGTAGCCTAGCATACCATCTTCTTGCCCATTATTCTACCAGTGAAGCCACCAGACTTGTTATTTGATTTGCAGTTGTTACCATATAATTGCCCTACTTAAAGAATTTTCGATATACTCTGTCATCCATGTAATAACTTCCCTTTTCCTTAAGACATACCATACTTCTGGCCAGGTGGGTGGCTCAAACCTTTGTAATCCCAGCACTTTGGGAGGTCAAGGCTGGTGGATCAGCTGAGGTCAGGAGTTTGAGACCAGCCTGGCCAACATGGTGAAACCCTGTCTCTACTAAAAATACAAAAATTGGTCGGGTGTGGTGGCTCATGCCTGTAATCCCAGCACTTTGGGAGGCCAAGGCAGGCGGATCATGAGGTCAGGAGATCAAGACCATCCTGGCTAACACAGTGAAACCCCATCTCTACTAAAAATACAAAAAATTAGCCGGGCATGGTGGCGGGTGCCTGTAGTCCCAGCTACTTGAGAGGCTGAGGCAGGAGAATCACTTGAACCTGGGAGGCAGAGGTTGCAGTGAGCCACGATCATGCCACTGCACTCCAGTCTGGGCGACAGAGCGAGACTCCGTCTCAAAAAAAAAAAAAAAATTAGCTGGGCATAGTGGCATGCACCTGTAATCCCAGCTACTCAGGAGGCTGAGGCAGGAGAATTGCTTGAACATGGGAGGCAGAGGTTGCAGTGAGCCGAGATTGCGCCACTGTACTCCAACCTGGGCGACAGAGCAAGACTGTCTCTCTCTCTCTCTCTCTCTCTCTCTCTCTCTCTCTCTCTCTCTCACACACACACACACACACACACACACCAAAAAATGATATGTCATACTCCCATCCATCCCCATTTTAGACACTCATGACCTTTTAAATTGCCTGGAAACACCAGTGTGCTTCAAGCTCATCACATATACTCAGGTGTTTCCTACCTCTGTGATTTACTTCATGCTGTTTATACTGCCTGTATTCACTCTGCACAGCCCTTACTTACTCCTTTCCATCCTTTAAGACGTTTGTGACTCTATGATGGTCTGGGGGCTAGCAGCATGGACATCTCCTGGAGCCTGATAGAAATGCAACATCTGATGTCCTACTACTCAGACAGACACATTGATTAAGAATCTGCATTTTCACAAGATTCCTAGGGGATTTAAATACATGTTAAAGTTTGAGAGTACTGCTCAGAATCACTTTAGATTTCATAAGATTCTATCTTAGGTTTCTATCTGGAAACCTCTCAGATCCCTTTCATCCAGCATTCAATCATTCTTGGTGCTCTCATAGTAACCTGTGCATTATCTACCTCACTGTATTACCATAGCATCTTATTATCTGTTTATTATCTGTTTGTGTCTGCTTTGCCTCCCACCTTAGCCAGGGGGTATTTTGAGCAAGACTCATCTTTGAATTTCTTATACCTAATACAGCACCTGACACTTGATAGGCACTGCATAAATATTTATTGAATGATTGACAAAAAAAAAAAGAAGAATGAGAAAGAGATTGATACACAGAAAGAAACAGACGCAGGACAAAGACAGACACATGAAGAAAAAAACACATAGCTAAAGAGACTTCCATAGAGATAAAAGCAGTTTACATAAAGGCATCACAAATTCAGTCTCTGGATACAATGTGGAAGGCAGCCTGGCAGAGAGTCCATAAGCTTATTTAAATAGGTTAGGTAATAGCCTATGTTGTTTGCCAATCTCTCAGAAGAAAAATTTAACTTAATTGCTCATTTAGCAGCATTGTTTTTTGATGATTGTTATTAAGTAAATTTTTCCAAAATTTGCCTTACTTTCCTAAAGAAACTGTTGTTCTGTCATTTTTACTATTCAGAACCTGTTGGGAATATTATGTGTAGCTTTTAGTGCCCTCTATTAGGAATGACTTTCATAAAATGAAGTGAGTCCTGAAGATTGTGTTGAGGATGGTGAAGATATAGAAAACATATCTTGTGGTGGACAGTCAAGAAAAATTATGGTGTTTTGACTGGAGAAGAGAAATGAAGAGGAAAGATCGAGGTAGAGGGTGGCAGCGCTAGAGAGTGAAAGAGAGTGCAACTTACCAAGCAGCTGCCTTCAATATTTAAGGGCTTTCATATGAAAGAGGCTAGAAGATGCAGGATTGTTTGTAAGTTGTACTGAAGGCAGAACTAAGAGACCAATGAGTAGATAGTAGGTACTGCACATAATTTTTTTTTATTATAAGATGTGTTTGAGCCTGTGCTTTTTGAAAAGTAGTAAAGTTTTCATCACTGAAAGTATTTAACCATCTGCATGGTTGACCAAGTATGAAGAGCTTTTTAGAGATGATACTACTTTGTGTGGGAGATTGAACTAAATGACTGTAGGATCTAAGGTCCTTATTACTTATGAATCTATAGTTGTTCAGAGAAGTACAGGAAGAATGGGGGTTATAATAAAGAACTATAATAGTGGCTAACATTTATTGAGTGCCTACTTCGTGCCAAGCACTGTTCACAGTGCTTTGCATGTCCTAGTTCACTTGAGCCTGACAGCAATACTACTGAACATTCCTATTTTACAAAAGGTGAAGACAAGGCACAGACAATTTAGTAACATGCCGCAGGTCATGCAGCTAGTGGTGCATGATTCTGACTCTGGAGCATATGCTTATTACTGTGCTGTATTCTTTGTAGTGTTAAAGATGAATATTGGACCCAAATAGAGCCTTAAAATATTGATATGGTTTGAATTCCAGGTAAGTATATGGATAAGAATTCCAAGGAATAGTAACAATAACAATCAAAGTGAAGAGAAATAGAAATTAGCAGAACAGGTTTGTGGAATCAAATACCTTACAAATGAGACGAATAAGAGAATATTCAGAAATGTTTAATTCTGTGGTGCTGTTCTGTCTTGCTTCTCAATGGCTGCAACAGTTACCAAGATGGGAAATGAAATCTTTAGGAGTATTTAACCTGGTAAAACCGATATAAGTAGCCCCAGACTGAATTTTGTGTTCCCTCCAAATTCTGAATTTTGTGTTCCCTCCAAATTCTTATGTTGAAGTCCTAACCTCAAGGAGATGGTATTAGGAGATGGGGCCTTTGAGAGGTGATTAGATCATGAGAACAGGGCTGATTGGGATTAGTGTCCTTATAAAAGAGACCCCAGAGAGCTAGCTAGTATTTTCCACCATGTAAGGATACAGCAAGAATGCACTGTCTATGACCCAGAAAGCGAAACCTCACCAGACACTGGGTCTGTTTGTATCTTGGACTTACCAGCCTCCAGAACTGAGAAATAAATTTCTGTTGTTTATAAGCTGCCAAGTTTATGGCATTTTGTTATAGTAGCCTGAATGGACTAAGACACTCTAGTATTGTATACAATTTTTACAAACTTTTTTCCTTCACTGATTGGTAGAACATGTAGCTATGTGTCTTAGGAAGATGCATTTGGGGCTGTCACTGTTTGAGAGTTCCCAAGTAATTTGATGGCAGATCAGGAGCACAAATTCAATGCTTTCTCTTAGAAATCGGGATTTTCCTGGAGTTTATTTGAAGACTGAGTAAGCATCTGCAAAAATTTTAGGTTCTTCATAAAGAATTCTCTGTGTTTTGATAACCAGTATCAGAGGAACTACTATTAAAATCAAAGTATGAGATTTTAATGAAAAATTGGTTAACATAACAAAGCTATTCAGGTTAAGACTTGAAAAATTTAGTGTATAGTTTAACAGCATTCATTTTATGTGATAATTTATTATTTGCATTGTAGATACCATAAGTTTAAAGTTTTCTTTCTATTTGTACTTTTGGAGGGCCCAGGTGGTTTGTTAGTGCTTTAAATCCTGAGACTGACTTTTAAGCTCTTTCAAATTTGACTGGACAATCTTGATAGTATTGCTTTCAGAAAGTCACTTATAAATCTTAAGAATGAATGTAATTCTACTTTGGAGTTTAGTCTATTAAGATATATATACATCTTAATAAAGATACTCTTCTATATTAAGACATATGTGTGTGTGCACACACATATGAGTACCTATATAATATTGTACTCATTCCCTGCCAAAAAGATTGAATAAAATATATATAGCAAAAACTACATGAAAAAGTGGGTAGGAAACAATTTAAGCTATACAGCTGTGTTTAAACTGTCTGCGTCCACTTACATGTGTTTTTTTTTTTTTTTTCCAAACAAACTTGGATTAAAAATACAGTATTCCCGGGATGTGAAACCTCCAGATATGGAGGGCTGACTTTTCCTACAAGGCTGATTGTTGGACTTGAGTATGTATGGATTTGGTTAGAGACCTGAGGTCCTGGATATACCAAGGAATGACTGTATTTCATCTTTTGTGAGTTTCAGACTAATATAGTTAGCCCTCTGTGTCTGCAGTTTCACATCCGCAGATTTAACCAACCATGGTTTGAAAATGTAGTTAGGCCTAAGATGGTTATGTCTGTATTGAACACATACAGACATTTTTCCCTTGTTATAAACAATACAGTATAGTAACTATTTACATAGCATTTACATTGTATTAGGTACCATAAGTAATGCAGAGTTGACAAAGTATATGGGAGGATGTGTGTAAATTATGTGCAGATACTACCATTTTATATAACGTGTTTGAATATCCTTGGATTTTGGCATCCTCTGGGGTTGTCCTGGAATCAATCCCGTGAAGATAGCTTGTGACACCTTTATATCATGTCATATGTTTGTTTGACTATCCTACTATACTGTTGTCAACCAGGGTTCAAGTTAACAAAGTGAAGCATCACAGGCAATAAGCTCTCATTCATTGCACTTATTGTAGTTTTGGTCCTTTGTATAGATGTCTGACTCTGTGTTATAATTTAAGGAACCAAAACACATTCTGTTTTCATCTATCTCTGCTTCTGAACCTGATATCATGTATAAAATTTCCACTTGTTCTTTTAGTTGAAGACTTCAACCATTCCTATTCAAACAGAAATGTTATGAGGCAAATTGATTGGCTTGCTAACCTGATAAACTAACTTGAATTAAGGTGTGAATTGGTCGTAATGGATTTTGGATCATAGGTACTAACCACATTTGAATAAATATGGTGCATTAAAATAGTAGGACACTGAAGGAATATATAGGAAAAGTTTTTATATGGAGAGGGAATCAAGAATGGTCTAGAGCAAAGTGTTTGTTCGAGTTTAAGAGATTTATTCATATAGTTCCTGGAAAAGGAAGAGCCCCTGAAGCTAGATTTTTATCCCAGCTATGTCATGAATTAATATTCCCTTGGGCAAGTCTCAATTTCTAAAGTGATTAAGACACCAATAGTTTCACCGAATATATTGGAAAATCTCAGTACAGTTTAGAAATCCTGATTTCGAAAGGTGAATTTTAAAAGATTTCTCTCATAAGTAATCAACGAACAAATATTTGTGCACACTAGTTCTTCAACAGCAAAGAATAATTTCAAGACAAGACAAAGCTGAGCTTCAACTGTATATGAGAGAGTTGTAATAGATGGTGTCTAAATTTCTTTAATTGTAAAAATTACGTGGATTAAGTTGCACACAGATTGAATTAAAGAATGAGATGATACCTAAGAGGTCTCATCCAAGTGGGGTACCTTGGTGAGGGAAACCTTGGCTAGTGAAGGACTCCATGAGGATGCAAAGCAGCTACGAGGGGATGAGAGGGCTCAGAAGGCTGTTAGAGAGGGACTTGCTAATGCACAGTTTTGCTTTAACTTCCCCCTTTTGTTGTCTTCAGCTTAATTCTGCCCATTCTTATTTACTCTGAATCAATAAATAAGATATTTTAGCCATAGGAAGTCACTTCTAATTATTAAAGATGTGCTAAACATAAGGAAGATAGATAGTTTATGCATAGCCAGCCAAACTGACTACATCAATTTTCCAAGTTTGCATCATTCTTTATCCCAAAATTATCCTTTGCTGTTGAAAGACTAGTGTGCACAAATATTTGTTTATTAATTTACTTATGAGAGAAATCTTTTAAAATTTGCCTTTAGAAATAATGATTTCTAAACTCTAATGGGATTTTCTAACATATCAGGTGAAACTGTTGGTGCCTTGGTCACTTTAGATATGATATCAATATAAACACATTTACATGAAGTTAACAGACATTTTCAATGGGCAGATTACTGTGGTAGAGTCTTGGAAGATTAAATATCACACAGTTTCTTCCTCCCTCCCCTCACTTCTTCCCTCCCTCCCTCACTTCTTCCCTCCCTCCCTCCCTTCCTTCCCTCCCTCCCTCCCACAAATATTTACTGACTGTTTACTCTGTACCAGGTGCTGCAGAAACAAAGATAAATTTCACTTAGTCTCTGTTCCTAAGCAGCTCACTATTAAACTAGGAGGCTTTGGGGGTGGGGAGAGAAAGAAGAAAATCTTGTGAATAAATCCCACACGTAGGATAGTTTCTTTGATAGAAGTTGAGAGCAGGCATAGTGGCTCACACTTGTAATCCCAGCACTTTGGGAGGCTGAGGCAGGATTGCTTGAGCCCAGGAGTTTGAGGCCAACCTGGGCAATATAGCAAGAACTGACTCTACAAAAAAATTAGCTGAGTGTGGTGACATGTGCCTATAGTCCCAGCTACTCAGGAAGCTGAGGGGGTAGAATTCCTAGAGCCCTGGAGGTTGAGGCTGCAGTGACTGTGATAAGCACTCCAGCCTGGGTGACAGAGCAAGACCCTGTCTCTAAACTCAGCTTCCACCCAGGCATTCTCAAATGAGGTTCTGCAGAGAGACATGAGCCCACTGCCCTCAGGCAGTAATTCTCAAATGTTTTTGTCTCATGATCCCTTTATATTCTTGAAAGGTAATGAGAAATCTAAAGAATTTTTGTTGTAGCCGCTGGTATTTACCATTTTATAAATTAAAATATAAAATTTTAAATATTTATGTAATTTATTTAAAAATCAACGATTGTAAACCCATTACATGTTAACATAAATAATGTTATCTTTTTATGAAAACTACTTTTAAGAAATAAAAATAATTTGGTGACAAAGTGGCATTGTTTTACACTGTTGCCAATCTGTTTAATGACTGCTTTAACAGAAGGCAGCTGAATTCTCCTATCTACCTATTGTTTCAATTTTTTGTTATATCACACATCAAGTCACCTTTGGAAGACTACCATATACCTGTGAGAGTACGAGAGTGACAATGTTGAAGCATGTCTTCATATTATTTGGAATTAGTTTTGACTAATTTGGGAGCCACATGAAAAGGTCTTGGGGACATTCAGGGGTCTGTGTACTATACTTTGAGAACCACTCCTAAAAAGTATCTGTTGTATGTAATGAATAAATGTCTCTTTTATGCATCTAGCATGGCACTATTATGTAACACCCTTGGAAAAATTGAGAAAATAGTGTTTTGCTATTTAGATAAGGTACCATAAATGAGGAAGGCTGCCAGACTATAAGCCTCACAAAAGCAGGGATGTTTCTCATTTTCACCCATTACCTGTCACAAAATCTGACATAGGACCTGACTCTGGGAATCTCAGTAACAGAACGTTCTAACAAGAGAGATGTACTTTCATAAGTCCCTGTAGTCCTAGGTAGAATGTGGTGAGTGTTACAAATAAGACTAAACATGGAGGAGCTGGAGGAAGCAGTCCTTTACAGGTGGTAGGTCGGGAGGGCTTCATGAGGAAGACAGCACTGGGGTGGAAATGCGAACATATTTTGATAGTGCTGGAGTTGGAAAGGTAATTTCTGGAAGAGGGAACAGAATGATCAAGGAGCAGAGTGGGTTTGGAGTTCAGAAGTTTAGACTTGCATGACTTATGCATAAGGGACATTGCATCAGAGACATGGCTAGGAAAATAGATTGGGGCCAGACTGAGGAAGGCCCTGAATGATCTGTGAAGGAATTTGAGGTCCGTTTCTGTAGACGATGAAGAACCTCTCCTTTTTTTCTAAACTGATTTAAGAAAATGATTCTGTCTGACAGTAATGTTGGTTTGAAGAAGAGAGATAAGAGAGGCAGGATGAGCAGTTAAAAGGAAGGAGACAGAGGGAATCCAGCTTGAACAAGAGGCAGTAAAAATCTGAGTAGGAGGGTCTCGTTGTTAAAGAAGGCCCCAATGTCTCAGATAATTTGGAGTAAGAAGCTGTAAATGAGATGGAGTTTCACTCAAGGGCAGGAAAACACTGGGTTCTTTATGATTTCATTCTAGGCTCAGCCACAATCTTGCTAAGCAATTATGCACAGGTCCTTGAGCTTTGGTTTCTCCATATGCAAAATGTAGAAATGGATTGCTTGCCTATTTGTGCCACAGGAGTCTGTGTAAGGATTAATGAGCTCTTTGACAGGAAGGCACTTTATTAATCTAAGCCATCAATAATAAAAATGAGAATGTTTGCCAGGTTCTTTTGCTCCTATGTTGAAGGCTGCTATGTAAATATGAAAAACTGCCTGGAACTATTGTCATTGTTAATAATAGTAAAGTCATTACCATGAAACACCTACACAGCAAACTTGTTCTCAGTCAATTCCAAAGAGGCAAGATGAAGCCAGGCATGGAAGTTCATTCCATTTTATTTATTCTAAGTCTTCCTTATTGTAAACTATTTTCCTGCTTAGTAAGGAAGTCATTTTAACAGTATTTGAATTTCACTGTATCTCATTGTTTCTATCACTCTATTCTGGTCACGTATTCCATCGCTATCAGGGACATCATTATTCTGACTTTTCCCCACGCAAATGGAGGTGGGACAACATTTGATATGTCTAGTTACCTGCATCAGTGTTCTTGTCAATTTTGGCTCTTTTCTTCAGTTTAACCCATGGCTGTATAGTCTGGTGGTCAAGCAGGTAAACTCCAGAGTTAAACTGCGTGGATGTAAATCCAAGTTCTATTACTTTACATGAGATCCTGGTTAAATCACATAACCTCTTATGCTTCAGTTTCCGCATCTGTAAAATGGTACTAATAATGGTGCTTTCCCATAAGGTTATTGTGAAGGTAATGAAGGCAAAGCTTATAGCATTAGGTGCTCAGTAACTGCCAGGTATTTTTTTTTTTTTGGTCAATTTTTATTACCGTTGTCATCATGTCTTCTCTTTTCCTAATTGGGGTCCTTTACCATTCCTTGTTAATTAATTATTTGTCTTCTAGTAGTTAATTTGTGATAACATAATTGATCATGACCTTTTTATTACCTAGAGTAACATTCTAAAATATCCACAAAAATCTTAAATTTTATTCATTGCTCTTTCATGTATTCCTCTTGTGCTTTTTTTCTAGCAAGTCAAGTACTTAATTCTGATATAAATATAAGGGATCTAATAAGTTTGTCCTAACCATTGACAAGTATTATTTCCTATGACACATTGCCATTCTCCCACACAATTGTCCTGTAAAGAAAATCGGCTTGCCATTTTCCTTTTTGACTCATGTATTTATTCTCTTCTCAAGATCTATATCAGTATGTTTCTGTTTTTGCTATTGATCATGTCTCTCAAGACTTCTAAAAATACCTTCCAATGTTGTCTCAGATTCATTAAGGTCTGTTTGGAACATACACCAAGCCCTTGGTTTAGAGTGCCGAAGCCACGGCCAAGTTTGTGTTATGCCCACCAAACCAAAGCTCATCTTGCTAATTTGCACAAAGACTTCAAGAGTATATTGGGCTAGTGTGTGATCCTGTTTCGCACCTTATCAATTGTTATCCATTAGTATTGTTAAGTCATGACTGTAAATTCCTGCGGGTTTTGGCTAAATGTATCATTGGCAGATTCTCCTTTGTGTCATAGTTACATAGAATGAATACTCAGCCACCATCTCTCCCTGTGTTGTCCATAACTTCCTTGGGTCTTGAACCAAATGAAATCAATGGTCTTGCTTCATGTGAAAAGTTGATCCATATTTGCTAATAGTGAATTATATTCTATTCAAATTGTATAGGACATTAAAAATGACTATTGAAAATGGCTGCTAGTAGAGGTGGAAAACGATTGAGTAGTAAGGCAAAACAGAATATATTAGCATTTAATCAGTTCTTCTTTTATGATTCTAGTATTGAGTCTTTCTCTTAGTCACACTGGCTTAGAAACTGCTTAGATGAACATATCAGAAGGGAGTTTCCTTTTTGAAAATTGTTATCCTCTATCTGGTATTAGGTCACAGAGATGAAAATTTAGCACCTCTGCTTTGTTTACTTTTTAGTATGGGGTACACTTACCTTAACCACATACTAGATGTGTGATATGGTTTGGCTCTGTGTCCTCACCCAAATCTCATGATGAATTGTAATCCCCAAGTGTCAGCGGAGGGACCTGGTGGGAGATGATTGGATCATGGGGGTGGATTTCCTCCATCCTGTTCTTATGATAGTGAGTGAGTTCTCACGAGATCTGATGGTTTAAAAGTGTGGCACTTCCCTCCTTGCCCTCTCTCTCCTGCGTTGCCGTGGTAAGGTGAACTTGCTTCCCCTTCACCTTCTGCCATGAATGGAAGTTTCCTGAGGCCTCCCAGCCATGCTTTTGTGCAGCCTGATGAACTGTGAGTCAATTAAACCTCTTTTCTTCATAAATTATCTGGTCTTTGGTAGTTCTTTATAGCAGAGTGAAAACGAACTAATACAATATGTGATCTTGGCCAAGTTTTCTAATGCTGTTCCCTCAGTTTTCTCCTCTGTGTACTGAAAAAAATAAAAGCATCCATCCCATAAGGCGGTTGTGATAATTAATTGAGGAAAGAGTGGTAAAGTTACAGAGCAAAACTTTAGTATCTTTTATCAAGTATCATTACCTACTTGAAATAATACAGTGGTTAAGAGCTTGATTCTGGAGTAGATTGGTAGGCTTGAGTTCTAACTATCATTTGTTGCCTAGGTAATTTGTGGATTCACATTTCTGAGCCTCTGTTTCATGTAAATTGGTACAGTAAGAATATCTACCTTCCAGGGTTTATATGAGAAATAAATGGGAAGCACTTAGCATAATTGCTCATTGAATATTAGCTATCATTTTTTATAATCCTTATGACACATGACATATAATAATTATAATAGCAAATACTTATGGAGAACTTATTTTGGGTCAGGCAATATCTCAAGTATGTTACATATACTATCTCATTTATTCCTCACAATATCTCCAAAGAGATAGGTGCCATTGTTATCCCTATTTTACAGATGAGTAAATTGAGGCACAGAGAGGTTAAGCAACATTTCCAAGGTCCTACAGTGAGAGAATGGTGAAACAAAATCTGTGCATTTATCCATTATGCTCTACAACAAGAAAGAAAAAAGTTGAATATAATATTTGGAAAAGAAAATTAGACTGTTAGGCTAATGACTGAGGCTCTCACTGTGTCCTGACCTTTTTCAAACCCTGAATCTATTAATATGGTCTGATAAATCTGGTTAAAATGAAGATTAGTAGGTAGCACTAAAGAAGAAAAGAAGGTAAGGCAATCTCTCAAACACCTGAAACCTCAGCGGTGTGTGTGGAAGTAAAGCCTTCAGCCGTTTTTCCCCAAGAAAAGCTCGTCTTATCTTGAGGATGAGGTGGGAGCATGGTTTACTTGAAAATTTCCAGTCTTATTTAGCTTCAGCCTCTTCTTCCTTTTCCTGCTGCCTCCCTTAGTCACTGCATGACTCTGCCTGAGGCCCCAGGAAGTTGTACATATTTGCTTTAGACCCTGAATGTCCCTGGTGATATTTGGGATAACTTCTTGTTGTACTGCAGCCCTGCCAGTACACTGTGTGTAATAGAATAGTGCCTGACTGCAGAGTGTGATTCCTAAGGGCTTCTGCTTTCAAGTCAAACAGAGCAGATTCAGATTCTCAATCTGCTTATATGGGCAAATTAGTTAGCATTTATGTCTTGTTTTTTTTTTAATCTGCAAAATGGGCACGTAGCACATACCTGAGTCTTTGAGAGAATTGAATGTAAAACATTTTAATACTGTGTCAGGTAGGGAATTTTGTCAACACTAGGCACTAAATTTTGTTGTTAACAGTAAACACTAAAAACTTTGAAAAAGATTGGTTTGCTTTGGATCATTACCAAGCACTTTCATCACTGAAATAACAAAATAAACTCAGTTGTTATCATGACAAATGCCCTGGGAGTACTTTTCAATATAATAAACTGATTTTATTTCTTCATTAACATGTGTACTCCTGGGTGAACCCTACTAGGATTGGGAAGAGCAAGCCGTGGAAAGGCTATAGGGTTTGCAAGTACAAGAAAAACATGTGTCTATAAAATAGTACTCTGCTGTTTATTTATCTATGTCAGTATGTGAATGCAGAACCTGAAGCTGGACTCACCCCCAGAGCAGGGGAGTCCCCACAAGAGCATGCCCCAAACTGTCCTGAGATGGGGCCAGTTGAGATTCCAAAGAAAGAAGCCCAAATACCAGGGTGATCAGTCCAAAACATTTATTAGGGGAACTTACAGAGGGCTGCAGCAGTCCTTGAGACAGACAAGACAAAAGGGGTGTTCTACGTAGGTTTGTCTGCAGAAGGGGGTAAGGGTAGGGAGATCATATGAGGGTTTCAGGAATTCAGCTCAGGGCTAGAGCCAGTTTCTTTCAGTGTTTTGGGCAACAACCTAGAAGCCTTTATTAGTGATTAGGAATGTTCAAAGCCCCAGTTTGGGTTCAAGCCTGCTGGGAAAAACCTGCATCTGGCCGGGTCACAAAATGGTCAAGGCACTCTGAGATTTTCAGTTAGGACACAGAAAGAAGGTGTGTGTGTGTGGGAGGGGAAGTGTGGAGACACTACCGTGAATGTGCTCTGTAGATTCTCAACTTCTCTGCAAATCTAAGATATTATTTTTATAATTTCCACAGGAAATCTGAGAAGATTAGTTTAGCCAAGGAAGGCAGAGAGGAAGATGTCTTGCCATTATATCTTAAGGAAAGTAGATGGACTAGATTGGAGGAAATTGGAATTTGAGCAATTAGCTGAAAAATGACAAATGTATATTGTAAGAGCATATCTGATAAGGAAAAAATGACCGGTCTGATAGTACTGGATATTTGACATCTATCTGGGCAAATCAATAGAGCCTTGAGTGCTAGGTAGGGAATTCTGGGTGATATTCAGTTGGCCTCAGCACATCAGTTCTTGGATTCTCCAGGGAATTAGCAAGCAACATTTTCTTTACTGCATGTGGAATGGCAGTGGCAGATTAATTGGGTCCTCTACTCCAGCTCTTGATCCAGGCACTGATACAAGGACTATTTGCCATGGTCCCTCCTCCTAGGTTGCAAGCTCGCTCTGGATTATCTGATCATGGTGGGTACAGATGTCTACCATTTTGAGGATCCATAATTCTCACCACTTTCTATTTCCCCATTCCATTTCTGGTGTGAGGCAGTTTCTCCTTTATGATTCTCCAAACAAAGAGACTTACTATATACTTTCTTCTGGACATCCACTCACATAAATGTGGATACAGAATAATTTCTGGGGAGTTAATCTGAATTGACTCATATGTGATTAGCACTTCCTTATTGATGAAGGTGACCACCAACCTTTTATCATTAGTGCAGAAAATCATTTTTAAATTTAATCTATGGCAAAACTTCTAGCTACATTAAACTGAACCATATAGAGGTAAAGGTAATCTGAAATGCACTCTCAGTTACCATATTGATTCCAAGAATAGATTTTATTTTATTCATTCAACAAATATTTATTGAGTATCTACTATGTGCCAGGTCCTGTTCTAGCTGTGGGAATACAGTAGTGAATATGATTAAAAAATCATGGGCGTGGTGGCTCATGCCTGTAATCCCAGCACTTTGGGAGGCCGAGGCAGGTGGATCACCAGGTCGGGAGATTGTGACCATCCTGGCTAACATGGTGAAACCCCATCACTACTAAAAATACAAAAAAATTAGCAGGTGCAGTGGTGGGTGCCTGTAGTCCCAGCTACTTGGGAGGCTGAGGCAGGAGAATGGTGTGAACCTGGGAGGCAGAGCTTGCAGTGAGCTGAGATCGCACCATTGCACTCCAGCCTGGGTGACAGTGCGAGACTCCGTCTCAAAAAAAAAAAAAAAAAAGTCATTCCTGATGTCCTGGAGCTTATATTTTGGTGGAAGGAGACAGAAAACAAACTGGATGAATAAATGAAATATTTTATATGTTAGATGGTAGGAATGGTTGAGGAGAATGTTGAGCAGAAATATGGAATAGGGAGTGTGGTGGAGGGTTTCAGTTTCAGATAGAGGGATGAGGGAAGACCTCCCTGGCATGTCATTGAGCAAAGACCTTGTTTGAGATGATGTCCTAGGCTTGTATTCTCCCTCTCTTGATGATTCTGTGTTTGTCCCTTCCAAAGCTGTTACTTGATACAAGTGGAAGGAATTCCTGGATAAGACTGTCTTCTGTTCAATAGTCTGTGGGTAGCCCCAATTACTTGATAGAAGCTCCAAATAAGTTCTCAAGAATCACTTACAAGAAAAAGTGGGGTTGTCAGGCTTAAGTTAAAACATGTAATTCTGCTTAAGACCAGGTCTCAAATAGCTAAGACCAAGTTCTGGAGTTAGTTATAATGGTTTATCTTACCCAAAATACCCACACCACCAATTTAAAAGAAAACAATTTAAAACATTTTGTGTTATCCCTCCTCCATAAAATTGATTCTGCCCTTAGCAATTATCTGACATTAATTTATAGAGAATTTCATGTCCTAGTTGTTTTCTCAAGATTATTGTCTGACATTTCCTTGCTTATCCATTTGCTATTTGATTTTAACACAAATTATAATTTTATTTTTATATTAAAAAATCTTTTGATTCTAGTTTGATTTCCTTGACAAATCTCCAGTCAGGGGGACATTTCTGACATTATATGAATAATGTAGTTGATACAGTTGGGCTCCGTGTCCCCACCCAAATATCATCTCAACTGGAATCTCCACGTCTGGAGGGAAGGACCTGTAATCCCCACCTGTCAAGGGAGGGAGGTGATTGGCTCATGGAGGTGGTTTCACCCGTGCTGTTCTCATGATAGTGAGTTCTCACAAAATCTGATTGTTTTATAAGCGTCTGGCATTTCCCCTGCTTGCACTTCTCTCTCTTGCCGCCATGTGAAGGTCCTTGTTTCCCCTTCACCTTCTGCCATGATTGTAAGTTTTCTGAGGCCTCCCCAGCCATGTGGAACTGTAAGTCCATTAAACCTCTTTTCTTTATCAATTACCCAGCCTCAGGTATGTCTTTATAGCAGTGTGAAAAAAAAAAAACTAATACAGTAGTATATTATTTATGACAGGGCATGGGGAGAAAGAGGGAGAAGGAAAGGAGTAAGAGAAGAAGAAGAAGGGGGTGAGAGAGGAAGAGCAAGAAGATAAAAAGCAAAAATATTTTAAAAACTATATTTTTAGTCTGCCATTTCTATTTAGCAAACTTATCTGGTTATCTTTTATTACCTGGGACTCTAAGGCAGAATCATTACAGATAGATTTTAAATTTAAAAAATTATTTTTCACATATTGTTTCTATACCAATGTCTTGTACTTGTTTCATATAATGGCATTTGCCTTTAGCTTCTACAACCTTTGTGGTCTTTTAGTTTGAATAGAGTTTGATGTCTACCGCAATGTAACATGTAAAACAAATTGTTAATATTTCTTGACCAATTCAAAACATGTATCAGGGATTATCTCAGCTATTTCATAGATTACCTTTCATTTCATTCAGGCTATGGAGATGAAATTAGAGGTGCAGGGTTGGTGTGTGGAGATGGGTATTGACAGTCAATTCTCCCAGGTAATATAACAGGTGAGTTCTGATAGGCAATGATGCTGTCTTTCTCTTTCTTTTCCATTATGTATTTTCCTGTTGGCATTAATGATATTCCTCTTCTTCTACAGATTTACATACAAATATATATAACATACATGTGAAAGACTATTATTCTAGGCATTGAGTTCAGAAAAGGTCTTGTCCTCAAGAGATTATAGTCTGGTGAGGGAAACAGACATTTTCCTTCATAGTAGGTATCACAGTTTCCAATTATTTATTTGTGTGCTAACTTTCAATATTTGAATAAATTGTAAGAAAACAGTATTTTCAAGAGACTGCAGTTAGTTTTTTTTTGTTGTTTTTTTAATGAGCATAGGGTACTGAATATACTGTGGGTGTCAGAGGAAGTCTCCTTGAGGAAACGTGTTTGGATAGGAATAGTCAGATGAAGTGGGGAGGTTTGTGAGGTGGAAAAAAGTTCCAGGCTGAGGAAACAGCATATGTGAAGGTCCAGTGGGGACAGAGATTTGAAGAGATGAAAGTTGTGTAAGAGGGAGAGGGATAATAAATGAGGCTTAAGAAGTATGCAGGGTCAAATTACATTATGAAGAGCTCTGTGGGCCATATTAGTTATGACATGGAAGACTTTTAAGTGGAGTAAGAGACACAAGCAGATTTGAGCATTTGAAGAGTGCTCTCTTTGCTATGTGGAAAATGTTTAGGGAAGGATAAGACTGACAGTGAAGGTACAAGGTGATCCAGGAGAGACATAGTGGTGACCTAGACTAGACTGACACAGTTAGAAGAGGAGGGTTTGTTCTCAAAAACAGTAAGGAGGTAGGTAGAATCTGCAGGACTTGTTTGCATTTGGAAGATGAGGGGAATGACAGGCGTGATTCTTGCTTTCTGGCTTGGATGCCTGTGTGGGAGGTGGTTGCAATTTTAGAGAAAGAGAACACTGAGGAGGAACAGGCTTGGAAGGAAGAAGATGAATTCATCTGTGGACATGTTGAATTTGAAATATCCAGCAGGCAGTTGCATATATATGTTTAAAGTTCAAGAAATAGGCATAGGCTGGAGGTTATGGTCAGTCCTCATCACTAAATAGGAGGATAATGGGGCAAAGAGAGATTCTAGGAACAAAGCTTGACAACAACCAACAAAGAAGAAGTGACCAGAGAAGGAGCATAATAATAATAATAATAATAATAATAATAATTATTATTATTATTATGGTAAAAGCTAAAACGTGTATGACACTTTCTATGTGCCAAGCACTGTATTACGTGTTTTTACATATATTAGATCAATTTAATCTTCTTGAGACGTTGGTGCTACTGTGATCTCTGATTTTACAGATGAAAAATATGTGAGTCCCAGAAAGGTTAAGTAACTTAGAGACTGTCACCAACCAATATATGGTAGAGCTGATTTAAAACCAGGCATCTTAGCTTCAGAGATTGTGGGCTTTTTCTGTATATTCTACTGGAAAGCATGGGAGTGCACTGACCAGAAACTCTGGGAAGAGAGGGAGTTATCAGCCTTGTCGCTGCTTAGAGGTCAAGGAAGATTACAGCTGAAAGTTGCCCCTTAGGTTTAGTGACATTTGCCATTTATGAGAACATGTTTGCTGTCATGAAAGCCTGAGAAGGCAGACGGCAGTAGGCTGAGGGCCTCCTGGGAGATGAGTAGTGCAGTGTAGATGATGCTGTCCAGAACTTTGGCTGGAAGATGAGGAGACAGGACTAGGAGAATTGTCAACTCCTCATGACTGGGAAAAAAAGTCATGGAAAGGATTTGATTTCGGGGCAGAGCAGAGAGGGATTCTTTATGAGAGGAATGAAATTGGTTTGATGCCTATCAGAACTCTCCTGTTATATTATCTGAGAGTATTGACTAGCCCATTTCTCTTATTCTAGAAATAATTTTCTAGAAGGAAACGGGTATGGCCTAACATATTTATAAAGTAATACTTGATTATACATTATAGAATTTGTTGGTTTTTAAAAAAATCTCTACAGCTGGGTGCAGTGGCGTGCGCCTGTAGTCTCAGCTACTTGGAAGGCAGAAGTAAAAGGATCCCTTGTGCCCAGGAGTTTGAGGGCAGGCTGCGTAAAATAGCAAGATCCTGAAGATCCTGTCTCTAAAAATAAACAAAAACAAACAAAACTCCACAGCCATACAATGATTAGTTGACTACCATTACCTATCAGTCAGCAGCCTTAAATTTGGATGCAAAATCTATGGCCAGAAACAAACAGATTTGTGACTTCTCTCTTGAGAACCTTGGGAACAAATACATTATGAATTTTAACCAGCCATAAATGGAGTGCTTTCACCCAGGACTTTTCCTTGTAATTTCAATCAGGTTTAATTTTGACCGTAGGCTTTTGTCTAGGTTGGTTGGATCACCATCTCTGTTATAACCTCCAAATTATTAAAAAGCTCTTCTGAAAGATTTTGTGGAAGGTTACAGCATGAAATGGCCTATTTCTCTGTGGGAAGGTAGGGCTCAGGAAAATGTGACAAATGTCACAGTAGAACTGTGCTGTGTCAAACCACAAGTGGTGCCTCCATACGAAGGTGGACTGAAATGTATCCTCTAAAATTAGGTGTAATTTCATGGGTGATATTCTTTCCTTTTTCTATTACTGAGAGCTGAGATTACTGAGAACACTTTTACATTGAATGTTAAAGCGTGTTGATTCTACACATTTTTTTCTTCCCAATCCTAAATCCACAGCATGTGTTTGATGAGATTTTAAAACTTTTTAGAATAATTAAAAGAATAACTTCCCAGTGAAGGAGAATGATTTATAAAATGATGCATTTAAATGTAAAGTTTCATTTAAGGTAAAGTGTTACTTCAAACAAGTTTATTTAAAGTTTTATTAAACTTATTTAAATGTAATATTCATTTAAATGTAATTTATTGTTTTAATATCTTAATTTTGTTGTACTTCTAGTTTGTGTGTGTTGAAATATTTGTAGTATATTTGCATATTATTTGAAAGAAAATGTGTACCGTAAATGGAGCTTTGCTATTCTGGCTAAATGCACATTTTTATGAAAAAGTGTGAGATTATCTGCTAATCACTCCAGAATCCCATTTAGTCATTAAAAATGTAAAGGGAATTAGTGACAGAAAGATATAGTTAATGATTAAATGAAATTTAGTTACAAACACAGCAAAGTATAAGCAAAAACAGCTAAAGCATCAATTTGGTACAGCTTTTTTTCCTTTTAAACAGGCCTTGTAGATAATTATACTTCTTGAATCATTTGTCACATTGTACATTTGTTCACATTACCTATAAAGCATATTTCATGAAGTTCATTTCATGATTGATTTGTTACTCTTAATAAAAAGTGCTTGAGTCTGCCCCTGTTAAAAGAATTCAGTGACTTTTTGCTTGAGAAAATTCATAGTGAATAGTCTTTGTTGGATGAAAAACAGGGCAGTGATGCCAACTGAGAACATTTTTCTTTTCAGTTCTGGGACTGACTTTGAGAGAGAAGGAACACCTTGTGCTCTCATGGTGCACTGCTCACATCCTAAGCTTAGTATCTTTTCTGAGAGAGATAAACAGACATGGTTTTTCCAGTTTGGGCCTATTCTGACAAGACTCTGCTGTTGAGTTTATAGGCTGATTAAAGGGTGCAGAGGGAACTCTGTAATTATACTCATACTTGAACATGGCTATATATCATGTTTGAGAAATTTCCTGTATTCAAAGAAAATAACCAAGCTGGTCTTATGTTCTGTTTTGCCTGTGTGCCACTAAGTGAGAAAATGTATGTTCCTTTCCTGCTTCAGCTGTTGTTTACTTTGTACAGAATTTTCTATTCCTTTGAAAATGACCATTTGTCTGACTCTTATGGTTTGGTGAGAGTCTGAGAAAGGCTTTGGCTTTAAGAACTTTCCTGGTGGTTTAAGTCAAGCTTGAGAGAGAAAGTCATTGTTCCCCCGTCCTCATACTTCCCTTTTCAGCTTCCTTATAAAGATGGCTAGTTATGACCTGCACTCTAGCTCAGTTTATCCCAACAGTCTTGAGCTACTTGTCAACATTTATGTTTTCCCACTGGTATTTTTTTTCAAATCATTATTCATTCAACAAATATTTATTATCTATTACATGCTAGCTATTGTGCTATAATTCTAAGATGAAGATGAAAAGGATAAAGTATTTACATACAATCTTTTTGTATCCAGAAAGAACACCAACAAGTATGTTGAACACATTTTAATTAACTTAAGAATTTAAAAATAAATTTAAAACCTGAATTCCCCATTATGACTATGTCAAATTAACCTATAGTAATGAAAACACCTTAGCAGTGGTCTCTCGTATTAATTGGTTCTCACGCTCCTATAAAGAACTGCCCAAGGCTGGATAATTTATAAAGGAAAGAGGTTTAATTGACACATAGTTCCACTTGGCTGAGAAGGCCTCAGGAAACTTAAATCGTGGCAGAAGGGGAAGAAAACACATCCTTCTTCACATGATGGTAGAAAGGGGAAGTGCTGAGCAAAGAGGGAAAAGCCCTTTATGAAACCATCAGATCTCGTGAGAACTCACTCACCATCATGAGAACAGCAGCATGGGGGTAACTGCCCCCATGATTCAATTACCTCCCACTGGGTCCCTCCCATGACATGTGGGGATTATGGGAAATACAATTTGAGATGAGATTTGAGTGGAGACACAGCCAAACCATATCATCCCTATAGTTTATCTTAGTCTGTACCAGGGCTTCCCTTAGGAGTGAGAGAGCAGAGAAGGAAACCTAATGACAAAGATAAAATTTGTGTTGAAAGCCTGATGCTTGCATCTGCTTTGATTCACTTGGTAAATCCTACTAGGTTGAGAAGTTCATAAAACTAGCAGGCTTCTGAACTATTTATGAACTTGTACTTAAACACACACAAAAAAACTGAAAATAAGCACTGTATAAATTAGTTCCAATAGAAAGACATTGATTATTCTGAACGGACACAGCACAATACACCTCTATGTGACTTCTCACACATGCAGATTCTCATTTCCAGGGATACGGACACATATGTACACACACTCACATACAGCCACACATTCCTGTGTATTCTCCTTGCTGGCCCACCAAACTGAACTTTCCTGAATTAGGGACATAAAATTCTACTAAATTAAAAGTCTGGAGAATATATGCCTCTGCCCGTCTTTATTCCAGTAAGATTTAACTATTACTGGCTTCATTGCTTGTGATATTTATAACATTAGGTATAATTTCAAATTAGCATTTGAAAATAATATAATAAGTGACATTTTTAAGATATGATGGGTTTTCCGAAAAAGTGCTATGTTGACTAATTGATTTCATTTTTGGAAGGTAGAAATGAGGTTATTGATGGAGACTAGAGGATAAGGTTATTCTGCAAGCCTAAGGAAGAAAGGCAAATTGTGACTCCGGATCTCTGCATAGGTATATGGCAGATGGCACAGTGGAGAACAAGGTGATAAGAACAGGCAGAGAAAAGTCACACTGTCATAAGCCCCAAACTGGGATGTCTCATTGCTGCTGGCTTGGACCAAGCTCAAGACCTTGCTCTCGCCCATAGTAAAAAGCTGCAGACAGTAAAGGCTGCACATATCTTACTTCTTACAATACAATGATGGCAGCATCCTTAAATAAAATTGTAATATAACTACACAATTTAGTGTCTCTAGATTAAGTGTAGTTTTAATCTCTATAATAATAAAATATAAAAAAGGGTAGAACCAAGAGTTCAGTGAATTAAAAACCAATTAATCAGCTGACTGAGATGTGCTTAAATATATTTAACACATTTGTGGAGAAGGTTACCATACCAATAGAGTTTACAACATTTCATAAACTTTAAATAAATATTGATGTTTGTCTTAGTCTATTTTGTGCTTCTATAACAGAATACCAGAGACCAGATAATTTATAAAGCACAGAAGTTTATTTTCTCACAGTTCTGGAGGTGGAGAGGTCCAAGAACAAGGTACCAGCATTTGAGGTCTGGTGAGGGCCTTTTTGCTGAGTCCTAACATAGAAGGTAGAAGGGCAAGCTAGCTGAATACTGTAGGAAGCCTCTTTTTTATTTTTATTTTTATTTTACTTTAAGTCCTGGGATACGTGTGTAGAACTTGTAGGTTTGTTATATAGGTATACATGTGCCATGGTGGTTTGCTGCACCTATTAACCCATCATCTAGGTTTGATGCCCCCTCGTGTGTTAAGTATTTGTCCTGATGCTCTCCCTCCCTTTGCTCCCCTCCCCTGACAGGCCCCGGTGTGTGATGTTCCCCTCCCTGTGTCCATGTATTCTCATTGTTCAGCTCCCACTTATGAGTGAGAACATGCAGTGTTTGGTTTTCTGTTCCTGTGTTAGTTTGCTGAGGATGATGGTTTCTTGCTTCAACCATGTCCCTGCAAAGGACATGAACTCATCCTTTGTTATGGCTGCATAGTATTCCATGGTGTGTATGTGCCACATTTTCTTTGTCCAGTCTATCATTGATGGGCATTTGGGTTTGTTTCAAGTCTTTACTATTGTAAATAGTGCTGCAGTAAACATATATGTGCATGTGTCTTTATAGTAGAATGATTTATAATCCTTTGGGTATACACCCAGTAATCAGATTGCTGGGTCATGTGGTATTTCTGGTTCTAGATCCTTGAGGAATCGCCACACTGTCTTCCACAATAGTTGAACTAATTTACATTCCCACCAACAGTGTAAAAGCGTTCCTATTTCTCCACAGCCTCGCCAGCATCTATTGTTTCCTGACTTTTTAACAATCTGCATTCTGACTGGCATGAGATGGTATTTCATTATAGTTTTGACTTGCATTTCTCTAATGATCAGTGATGTTGAGCTTTTTTTCATGTTTGTTGGCTGCATAAATGTCTTCTTTTGAGAAGTGTCTGTTCATATCCTTTGCCACTTTTTGATGGGGTTGTTTGTTTCTTGTAAATTTGTTTAAGGAAGACTGTTTTATAAGGGCTTTAATCTCATTCATGAGGAAGGAGTCCTCATGACCTACTCACTTCTTTAAGGCCCCACCTTTTAATACTATCACACTGGCAACACCTGAAGTTTGGAGAATGCATTCAAACCATAGGAAGATTTTATAAGAAATAATTTCTGTTTTATATTATTATTATTATTATTTTTGAGCAAGAGTCTCACTCTGTCGCCTAGCTGGAGTGCAGTGGTGTGATCTTGGCTCACTGCAACCTCCACCTCCTGGGTTCAAGCAATTCTTCTGCCTCTGCCTCCCAAGTAGCTGGGATTACAGGTACCCACCACCATGCCCAGCTATTTTTTTTTTTGTATTTTTAGTAGAGATGGGGTTTCGCAGGGTTGGCCAGGCTGGTCTCAAACTCCTGACCTCAGGTGATCTACCCGCCTTGGCCTCCCAAAGTGTTGAGATTACAGGGGTGAGCCACCATGCCTAGTCAGAAATAATATTTAAAATGTATAGTAGCACACTACTTAATTAAATAAGCATTAGGTAAGATATTGAAATAACTTTGTCCTTCAAAGACCTGTATTCGATACAAGAGTGAAACTTAGAAATGTTTAAACATTTGCAAGAAAAAAAAAAATAGTGCTGAAAGTAATTCAGGGGGAAGTGTCAGCTAGGACAAGACAGACATTTTACTGTGGCATGCTGGCTCGGACTGAAGAAAAAAATTCATATTTTTTTAAAAATGAGATAAAAGTAAGATAATTTTTTGGGGGGTGAGATAATCTGTGCTAAAAAAAAATTAAAGGTATCCCTGTTTGGTAAACTTCACTTGGAATATTCAAAGTCTCCAGGATTTGTAAAATTTAATGAAGTGTTTGACTTTAGGCTGGCCACAGTGGCCCATGCCTATAATCCTGGCACTTTGGGAGGGTAAGGCAGGGGGATTTCTTGAGCCCAGGAGTTTGAGACCAGCCTGGGCAACACAGTGAGTTCTGTCTCTATCAAAAAAAAAAAAAAGTTATTTGGGTGTGATGGCGCATGCCTGTAATCACAGCTACTCTGGAGGCTGATGTGGGAGGATTGCTTGAGCCTAGGAGGTCGAGGCTGCAGTGAGCCATGATCACATCACTGTACTCCGGTCTGGGCAACAGAGCGAGATGGATTACCTACTAAATGAAATAAAAAGACTTACAGTCCTTGTATATTACATGCATTCCTGCTGCACAGATATAAAGAGGTTCTTAAAGTTGATTTAAGAATGCTGAAAGTAATATAACAAGGAACAAGGTTGTTAAATACTTACAGTGTGGATTTAAAATCAAGTAATTGTGTGTATTTTCTGCACTGCTGGATGTATTTATACAATTGTTAGCATAAACTGTGTGCTCCATTTTTCATTAGCAATTTTATCTCCCTACTGAATGCTAGGCTTTTAGTTCTGTTATTTGTTATAGCTTAATTTGTTTCCCAACAGTGAAAAGAGATATGGACTTGTAGATTTTCAGCTATTTCATCTTAAAAAGCTAGTATAACCTGACTACAGATGACTCCAGGGGTATATTACTTTAAAAGGAATTTGGACTATTACTCAGCAGTCTGTAAGACACATTCTTTTTTCAGCATTTACGGGGAGTTAGGAGAAGCTATGGCAAGCCATCTCACCATTAAATCTCCTCTACACCACTGCTGCCCTGGCTCAGACCCTTACCATCTCTCAGGGAAGCCATTGCAATTCCTTCCCTATTGGGCCTCCCCACAGTGTGAGTTATCAGACACATTGAAATCAGAGTAAATTTTCTAGAATAGATTAGACCATGTCTTCTCCTTGCTTACATGCATCCGGTAGGTACTTCCATAAAGCTGACATTTTAAAGCACAGTAGTCAAGTCACATAGTCTTGCCAGCCTCATCTCCTGCCCCTGTGAACCCGAGACCCTGCTTATTCCCCAAACAAGCCATGTTCTTTCATGTATTTCCTTTTGACTAGAATGTTCTATACTTGTTAACCCCAGCCTCTGACTGGGTAAGGCACATACATTTTGCAGTGTCATTGCCTCTGTGAAGGTCTTCCCGGAGTTTCCCACACCCAACAAAAATATTGCTGTATTTTCTTGGTCCCAGTAGCTCTACAACGTACCTTTATTATAGCCCTTAACATTTATTGTAATTTTGAAATGTCTACTTCCCTTTGACTGAGAAATTCTCAAGGGTAAGGCTGTTTTCTTCTTGCTGGTCCTCTGACATGCTGCATGAACACAGTAAGTGCTCAGTATAAATTCGTTGACAAATGATTAAATTATGCTTAGAGTTTTTGCTTTATAAAAGTTTAAATATTATTTTCTTTGTGTATAATTTATCCTATTTGATACTAACAAATATGTATTACTATTCTAAGTCATTTTAGCATTGTTTAAGGAAATAATTATAGTGACATGAATTAAGGGGCAATATTGTATTCCAAATTGTTTTCACTTAAGAACTGCTTTACATTGAAACTGCAACAAAAATAAGAATGTTCTAATGTCATTTTTATTTTAAAATTCAGATACAGTCATATCTTTTTGAAATCTATTAATTCTTAGGTCTAAGCTCATGCATTTTTATAATAAACACTCATAAATAGGGCTGTATTTAGTAACATATTTGTTGATGATGTTAATTCAATAAATGAAATTTCAGAGGCAGTGTAGTATGGTGGTTAAGCAAGCTGACTCTAGAGCTAAACTGGGTTTAAATATTGCCTCCACCAATTACTGGCTGAATAACTTTTGAAAGTTACTGTGCCTCAATTTCTTTTTCTTTTGAATGGAGATAATAGTAGTGACCTTCCTTATAGGATTGTTTTGTGAATTAATTATTTCATGTAAAAGTGCCTGGGCACCCAGTAAAGTCAATAAGTACTAACTCATTATTATTGTTCCTATATTACTGTACTCATTTCTTCCTCTGTAATCTATGAAATCCTGGTTACTTAATTATTGGGGTAGTGTGCTTTATTTTTTTATGAGTATTTTCCAGTACAAATTGCAGCTTTAGTTGGAAACTCATAGGTATAGAAGAAGATTAAATTAAATTTATAATGGAGAGAGAGTTGGAAATTAGAAACTAAATTGAAATCTCTATTTCCTTTGTGTAAAAGTCCTTGTCTGAAACAGTAGGCAATTTAGAAGTCAATATGCACGAAGTGCAATGGCTCAAGTCTGAGAGCTTGTTCAGACTGTAAACTAAAAAAAATATTGAAATGGACAAGTTTTGCTATGAAGAGCGAGTTTTATAGTCTATGTGTATATGTGTCTGTGTGTGTGTATAAAGATAGTATTTTAGAAAGTACCTAGATTGCACCTAGATTGTAAGGAGAGGCAAGGAATTCATAATGAAGAATTCCTGGAAAGAGGACTAAGAAATCAGGGGGAAACAAGTTTATTAATAATGCTTGTTTATTAATTCTATCATTAATAAAATTTATGACAGAATTTTTTGATGGATTTTATGGATAATGTGAGTTTCTCAGGTTTATAGCGATAGAAGATATTCTTTTGAGCATAATAATTTATCTGATTATTATGTGAGCAAAATGACAGAAAATAATTTCTCAGAGGAAGGAGAGATAAGACTGCATGAATGATACGATTAATATTTTCCCAGCTCTAATCATACCTCTGCTTATCTGCCACCTTTTTTGTTGGACACCCCCTTCTAGTAACTATCAAAAGTAGTGTAAGGGACCTGAAAACAGATTACAGATCTTTTTTTTGTTTGTTTTTTTGAGGTGGAGTTTCCCTTGCTCTTGTTGCCCAGGTTGTAGTGCAATGGTGCGATCTTGGCTTACAGCAACCTCTGCCTCCCGGGTTCAAATGATTCTCCTGCCTCAGCCTCCTGAGTAACTGGGATTACAGGCATGCACTACCATGCCTGGCTAATTTTGTATTTTCATTTTAGTAGAGAGGAGGTTTCTCCATGTTGGTCAGGCTGGTCTCGAACTCCCGACTGCAGGTGATCTGCCTGCCATTGCCTCCCAATGTGCTGGGATTACAGACTTGAGCCAGTACGCCCGGCCTAAACTAGCTCTTATAATGTATAAAATGCCCTTCTCCTAAACTCTGATGTTGATGTTGCTTCTCTAAAACCTTTGCTGGGAACTTTCCACCTCAAAGAGAAGCTGTACAGTTTTATTATACTATTTAGATTTAGTTATTTCAGTTTTATTATACTATTTAGATTTAGTTATTTCAGTTTTATTATACTATTTAGATTTGGTTAGTACCAGAGAATTATTAGTCTAATCCTGCATTCTAATGATGGCAAAGAAATAGTCCTGTGATATCCCACTTGAATTTCTTATAAGTAGATTATTTCTCTTTAGATTAAAATATTATTTTCACACAAATTTTCTCAATGTATATTTTCTTTAGTGGTTCAACTCTTAATTCTTCTGAAATCAACTTTTGAGTTGTATGCCTAAAAAATAGTAAACTGTTGAATAAAATAGCAAAATAATTTTTGATAATGCTATTATTATATTGGATCTTCTTTCCAGGCACGAAAGCCCCAGAGACTATGACTGGGAACTTTGTATATCTTTAGTTTAATTCTTTTCTAATTACAGTCATCTCTAGAATTTCTAGATTTTGTATAGACTGCTGTAGGAGTGATTATGATTTTGAATCTGATAGACTTGGTTTAAACATTGATTCCGAAACTTGCTTTTTATATCTTGGACAGGTTAGTTCTTCAAGATGCTCAACATGATTTGGTGAGATTTAAATGTGATTACCTACATAAAACACTTAGTTCAATGCCTGGCACAGATTGGCAAACACCATTTCTAACTGATGTCAGATTTGTGCCTTGCCTTACCTGCCATGAATTAACAATAGAAATAAAATGTGACCACATTTAGAGACTTCGAGATGACACAGATCTTGCTTCAAATGGACTATAAGGAAGAGAGCAAAGAAAATGCTTACCTTTCATTACGAGCACTTCCTTTCCAGCATGTGTGATGATAAATGCTAATTTTTATTTATTTTTGAGACGGAGCCTCCCTCTGTCACCCAGGTACCCAGGCTGGAGCACAGTGGAACAACCTCGGCTCACTGTAACCTCCGCCTCCCAGGTTCAAGAGATTCTCCTGCCTCAGCCCCAGAGTAGCTGGGACTATAGGCGCATGCCACCACACCCAGTTAATTTTTGTATTTTTAATAGAGATGGGGTTTCACTATGTTGGCCAGATTGGCCTCGAACTCCTGACCTCAGGTGATCCTCATGCCTTGGCCTGCCAAAGTCCTGGGATTACAGGCGTGAAGCTCGTAATGCTAATGCTAATTTTTAAAATGGAGGATTTTCTTCCCTGAGATCTGAAAAGTAACATTTTTCTGTTTCCTGGCATAAATATTTCAAATATGGAATGACTTCTATGAGCATATAAGCCACATTTATTAGCTTTAAAAACTCCAGAAAAGAGAATGGGGTTTCCATCTTATTACTTATCAGTAATAAGATGCTGTAGTAGCATGGGAGATAATCCTTGCCTGATAAAAAACCATCTGAAACAAACAGCAAACCTCTGCTATTGCTGTCGAGTCTCAGAACTGGGCACTTAGTCATACAAACAAACGTGGAATTGAAATTAAATTTGGCCACAGGAGTGCCTCCAAGGTACTGTCGCTTCTTCCCTTTTGAGTTCTTCAAAGAGGTCAGACTTGAGCAGAAGGATGTTAGACTTTTTTATAGGCATCCTTCAGGTTGGGTTGCTTCCTCCTCGCCAATTAATTTATGTTAGATGTTCGTAACTGCACATCTCCTTTTTTTGTGCTGCCTTATTCTCTGAGTTCTATAAATAGAATCTCTGCAGAATGTATGCTAGCTGACTAGATTGTGTTCTAAAATGTTTCATGTGTAAGAGACATAGTCTCCTGTGAAGTGAGAAGCTGATGCAGAAAACAAATGCCAAGGACAAACAAATGCAAATTTTTCTGCTGTTTTTCTGATTTGTAAACAATGTTGTCAGAAGCTGTTCCTTAAATAATTTCTCATGACTCAAAACATGCTACAGTGCTGCTTAAACATGTGCACTAATTTGGGGCTATATTTTAGTTATCATGGATTAAGACATATGATTTTATGGAATTATGAATATTTGATTACAGTGGCATTTAAAATTAATCTGATTATATTTTACAGAACTCAATTTTTCTATTTAAAAAAGGAGATCTAGGATGGGTGTGGCAGCTTAGTCTTGTAACCCCAGCACTTTGGGAGGCTGAGGAGAGAAGATTGCTTGAGGCCAAGAGTGTCAGAGCAGCCTGGGAAACATAGGGACATCCTGTCTCTGTTTAAAAAAAAAAATTAAAAAATTTAAAAGGAGGTATGTTACAAATGAGAGCAGTACATATCTGTCTTGGGGTTACAAAACAGGTTTACAATTTATTTAGGATATTTAGTAGACCCACTCATATACATTCTTTATTATCCAAAGTTCTAAGTCACTGATACCATTCTTTCTGACAAAAAGTGTAGATATTCTATTTGATTTGGTTATTAGAGTATTTGAGAGCCTGGAATAGAAATAAGCCTCACTGCTGAAAATGTGAATCAAGTTCTATCACTGCAGGCTCTCATTAAGGTTTTGAACTATAATAGACTGTAGTTGCAATTGCATCCCAACAATCTAGGCGCAGTGGAACCTTATCTCTTTGGTCTCATAATTTCTGAACTATAGTTTTGGAGATATATTTTCAAATTAAAGACCATGTTGAGCATTTTTTCATGTGTTTTTTGGCTGCATGAATGTCTTCTTTTGAGAAGTGTCTGTTCATGTCCTTCACCCACTTTTTGATGGGGTTTTTTTTTCTTTTAAATTTGTTTGAGTTCATTGTAGATTCTGGATATTAGCCCTTTGTCAGATGAGTAGGTTGTGAAAATTTTCTCCCATTTTGTAGGTTGCCTGTTCACTCTGATGGTAGTTTCTTTTGCTGTGCAGAAGCTCTTTAGTTTAATTAGATCCCATTTGTCAATTTTGGCTTTTGTTTCCATTGCTTTTGATGTTTTAGACATGAAGTCCTTGCCCATGCCTATGTCCTGAATGGTATTGCCTAGGTTTTCTTCTAGGGTTTTTATGGTTTTAGGTCTAACATGTAAGTCTTTAATTCATCTTGAATTAATTTTTGTATAAGGTGTAAGGAAGGGATCCAGTTTCAGCTTTCTACATATGGCTAGCCAGTATTCCCAGCACCATTTATTAAATAGGGAATCCTTTCCCCATTGCTTGTTTTTGTCAGGTTTGTCAAAGATCAGATAGTTGTAGATATGTGGCATTATTTCTGAGGGCTCTGTTCTGTTCCATTGATTTATGTCTCTGTTTTGGTACCAGTACCATGCTGTTTTGGTTACTGTAGCCTTGTAGTATAGTTTAAAGTCAGGTAGCGTGATGCCTCCAGCTTTGTCCTTTTGGGTTAGGATTGACTTGGCAATGCGGGCTCTCTTTTGGTTCCATATGAACTTTAAAGTAGTTTTTTCCAATTCTGTGAAGAAAGTCATTGGTAGCTTGATGGGGATGGCATTGAATCTGTAAATTACCTTGGGCAGTATGGCCATGTTCATGATATTGATTCTTACATGAGCGTGGAATGTTCTTCCATTTGTTTGTATCCTCTTTTATTTCATTGAGCAGTGGTTTGTAGTTCTCCTTGAAGAGGTCCTTCACGTCCCTTGTAAGTTGGATTCCTAGATATTTTATTCTCTTTGAAGCAATTGTGAATGGGAGTTCACTCATGATTTGGCTCTCTGTTTGTCTGTTATTGGTGTACAAGAATGCTTGTGATTTTTGTACATCGATTTTGTATCCTGAGACTTTGCTGAAGTTGCTTATCAGCTTAAGGAGATTTTGGGCTGAGACAATGGGGTTTTCTAGATATACAATCATGTCGTCTGCAAACAGGGACAGTTTGACTTCCTCTTTTCCTAACTGAATCCCCTTTATTTCCTTCTCCTGCCTGATTGCCCCAGCCAGAACTTCCAACACTATGTTGAATAGGAGTGGTGAGAGAGGGCATCCCTGTCTTGTGCCAGTTTTCAAAGGGAATGCTTCCAGTTTTTGCCCATTCGGTATGATATTGGCTGTGGGTTTGGCTCATCATCACTGGCCATCAGAGAAATGCAATTCAAAACCACAATGAGATACCATCTCACACCAGTTAGAATGGCGATCATTAAAAAGTCAGTAAACAGGTGCTGGAGAGGATGTGGAGAAATAGGAACACTTTTATGCCGTTGGTGGGACTGTAAACTAGTTCAACCATTGTGGAAGTCAGTGTGGCGATTCTTCAGGGATCTAGAACTAGAAATACCATTTGACCCAGCCATCTCATTACTGGGTATATACCCAAAGTACTATAAATCATGCTGCTATAAAGACACATGCACACGTATGTTTATTGCGGCACTATTCACAATAGCAAAGACTTGGAACCAACCCAAATGTCCAACAATGATAGACTGGATTAAGAAAATGTGGCACATATACACCATGGAATACTATGCAGCCATAAGAAATGATGAGTTCATGGGGGGCGGGGGGAGGGACAGCATTAGGAGATATACCTAATGCTAAATGACGAGTTAATGGGTGCAGGAAATCAACATGGCACATGGATACATATGTAACAAACCTGCACATTGTGCACATGTACCCTAAAACCTAAAGTATAATTAAAAAAAAAAAAATAAAAATTTAAAAGGAAAAAAAAAAAGAAAAAAAAAAAAAAGAAATGATGAGTTCATGTCCTTTATAGGGACATGGATGAAACTGGAAACCATCATTCTCAGTAAACTATCACAAGGACAAAAAACCAAACACTACATGTTCTCACTCATAGGTGGGAATTGAACAATGAGAACACATGGACACAGGAAGGGGAACATCACACTGTTGTGGGGTTGGGGGGAGGGGGGAGGGACTGTTTTGGGGTGGGGGGAGGGGGGAGGGACAGCATTAGGAGTTGTACCTAATGCTAAATGACGAGTTAATGGGTGCAGCACACCAACATGGCACATGGATACATATGTAACAAACCTGCACATTGTGCACATGTACCCTAAAACTTAATGTATAATAATAATAAAAAAAGGCCATGTTAACTGGAAAAACCTAAGATATCTAGCCTGATAGCTGCATTTTTTGGATGTGAAAAACCACAGATTGGATGAGTTAGCTGACTTGTCTAAGGTCATACAGCCACTTAGTAACAGAACCAGACTCCAGTTTTCATGCCTCCCAATACCACCGTTGCTCTTGAAGTTTGACTACTTCTCATTACTTTTAAGAGCTTTCTCTAAGGAGACAACTTTTTGAAACATCTGAGTCTGCAGCAGAGACTAAGGACTTGGGTGTAAGTGGTATATTTTGGAAGTCACTTCAGAGGGACAGGAGTGAGGGAGAGAGTAGAAAATGAGATAGAGGAAGAGGTTTCTGCCTTGGGCAGTAGGGCTTGATTGATCAAGACTTCCTGAAGGCAAATTAGGTATCCCAGGGTTTTCTCTATAAGGACTTGAGGCAGAAGCACTTGGGAGCATTAGCTGCCATCCCTCATTAATTGAAGATTGCCCCTGGGGACATTAACTCTTCTAGTACTTCAGAATGGGCTTGTTCAAGGGCTGAGCAGGTTTCCTTGGAGTTGAGAAGGCCCCAGCCATAAAGAAGAAAGAGGTATGGTGCCTCCTGGATTCAGGTTGCTGCCAAAAAGAAGTCGTGTCTGAGCTTGTTTGGAACTGTCCACTGCAGCTGAGGCTGAAAAATCAGAGATGAGTGAAAGGAAGTGGCTAAGGGCACCAATAGGGGCTGACTTTCTCATGATAGCATGTGATTGCACTGCTTCAAATTTTTACCATGGAATGACTTAGAAAGTTCCATCCCTTATTCAAGAGTATTTATTCTAGTTATTTTGCATGAATTTTCTGAAATGGAGAAATGTATGTCTCCATCCTCGCTAGGTGAGGAGTGTTTACAGTCTTTGGACTCTGAAATGAATTTTCAGCAGTTTCTCTCTATAATTCCTGTTCTGTTCTTCTTCACTTCTGGCCCCGGCATAGCTTCTCCCTTTACCCTTCTCAGTTAATTTGCCTGCCTACTTCCCATATTCTCTTGTGTTCCCTAGTTCTCACCTCCCAGGTCCACCTTACTTGTCTTCCTTTATCAATAGATTTTCCATTCTCCAACCAAAGTTTTACCCACCCTGTTTCAGTGGAAGTGATGTATTGAAATGCTATTTTAGTCTTTTGAAACTTTGAACTGAAGAATCAGTGTTGGTCCCTTCTGCTATTTAACTTCTGAGATACCCTCCAACTCAGAGTTTCAATAAATGTAGATGTTCCGCCTTTCTACTTAGAGTTGGAAGGGAATTTAGAGATAGTCTAGGCTGTCCCACTTTAATTTTCAAGTGAAGAAGTGCTATGGAGAGAGGTTATGCAACCCGTTCAGGTCCCACAATTAGTAATGACAGGGCTGTGATGATTACTTAGGGATCTTTCCAATGTGTCATACTGCCAGCCTAATATAAATTATTAATTTATGTAAATGTCTATAAGTTGCAAACTTCTGGTGGCTAGAGGCTAGATCTATTTACTTGATTTATGTAAGTGCTACCATAGGCACGGTAATAGATAACATAGTAACTGTCAAACAAGATCAGAGAAACCCTTCAAATGATGCAAGGAAATGGGGGACAAGGCCTTTCTGTCATCTCTTCTTTTTCCACTGTGTGACTTTGGGCAGATTATTTCTCCTTATTATATTATTTAGCTTTCTCATGGGTCTTCCCATGGATTACTGAAGTGTTTAAATCTATACTTTAAAATGCATGGGGCAAGAGAGCCTAAAATCAGGCAATTTTTTATAATTTTGAACTTTCTCTAATTCAAAATTTGAAACTTTCTCTAGTTCAAAATAGTTTTTTTAGTTTTGTTATGAGTGGGTTTCTCCAAATACCCCAAATTATGATACTCCTTTAAAAAATGTAGGCAACGAAAGCTCACTATGTTTTTTTTAGAATATTGCTTATTCTCCAATGGTTACTGCTATTTTGAATTCTACATAAAATCAACCCTGAATAGGTTAGCTGCTATATGAAATGGAATACTGTCCCCTCAAAATTTATGTCCACCAGAAACCTATGGATGTGATTTTAATTTTATTTTGGAGAGACGGTCTTTGGAGATGTAATCAGGTTAAGATGAGGTCCTACTGGATTTGAGAGGGCCCCTAAATCCAATATAATTGGTGTCCTTATGAGAAGAGGGAAATTTGGACACAGAAACATTGGGAGAAGGCAATGGGAAGACAGAGGCAGAGACTGGAGTGATCCAGCTACAAGGCAGAGAACTCCAAGGATTGCTGGCAACCACCAGAAGCAAGAAGCAGCAAGAAACGAGGCTCCTCTAGAGCCTTCAGAGAGAGCGTGGTCCTGTCAATAGCTTGATTTCTGACTTACAGCCTCCAGGACTGTGAGAGAATAAATATTCATTGTTTCACACTAAGCTTGCAGTATTTTGTCATGGCAGCTCTCAGAAACTAATAGAGATGCTAAAATAGTATGGCAAATAATTTCCAGGATTATTTATGGCATCTGTATCTAGCCTGGAAGAGGTATGAGGTCAACCAGTCAAGACTATTTCTTGAATATTTAGCACCTGCTCACTAATATGTTAGAATTAATATGTTAGAATTAGTAAAAAGTTAGAATGTGGATGGTGTGAAAGAAGGAAAAGACAGAGTTTGAACTCTAAAGGAATTAATAGTAGATTTGGGTATATAAATACTACAAAACAGGAAGCATAATCAATAGATAATATGGCACTGTACTGATTAGAAGTGCAGTAATATTTCAAAGAAGAAGACTTCATTGTGAGCTTCAAAGAAATCTTCCTAGAAATACAGTATTTAAGTCTGGCCCTGAGAGGTGGGCAGGACTAAGGAGGGCAGAGTAATGGGCATCTTCCAGGGAGGGAGAAGAGCCTGAACAAAAGTACAAATGTGAGAAGGAACCTCAGATGCATGGGAGGCTGATCTAATTGGAGTTTTGATGATTGAGACTAGGAGAGAGACTCTAATAGAAAAGGAAAAGCATAATAGCCCAGATTCATAGTGGTGCCCCAGAGAACATGTGACAAAACGTGGTTTTGGAATACAACTTTGTCAGAGAATGCAGCAAACTGGGTGGCAGTGGTGGGCACGCTTCTTGGAAGGACAAACCTCTTTTGGATGTGCCACTGCCCTACTGTGTGATTTTGGGCAGATTATTTCTCCTTTATGGACTAGATAGAGACTGCAAACTGAATTACTTTGGGATAAATCCATGTTTAGTAAGGCTCGCACATGGTTAAAAAACTTTAAGTATTAATTAGAAGCTTTTTAAAATCCAGCATTAAAAAATCCCTCTCATGAAAAACGGTAAAATCTGAAGCATAAGGTGGGCATTTCTACTATGGCAACAACTGGCTGCAGCTAATGCTGTTAGGATGGCTCGTGTGTTGTAGGTTGCTGGAATTCAGCTCAGCCTCCTCATGCATCTACGATACCTGTGTAGTCCCTGTGGGCACTCGAATTTGCAGCCCCTGGACCAATCTCTGTCTGCCACTACTGCTTTCTTAGTCAATGACCATTTTCTTACCTGGGATGAAAATCATATCACCTTATAAATTATTGTTCATCTTAATAAAAGTAAAATGCTTTGCTTTTATGTCTTATTTTGACCAATGATAAATAATTGCAAATTCACCTGTACGTTAAATTCATAGTGTTTTTCTGTGTGCATGTGTATGCATGTGTGACAGGGAGTCAGAAACATACATTGAAGTTGTATTTTATTGAATTTACTGTGAGATATCCCTGGAAAGGATAATTTGTACATAGATACTATTAGACATGTGACCAATTCAGATTTATGTTTATGTGTCAATACTCTCTCTCTTTCTTTCCTTAAGAAAAAGTTGGTTTTAAGTTGTTTGGTCAATTTTACTTTAGAATAGAAAAAATATATATAAATGCTAGGCTTTAATGCACAGCAAAATTTTTTCAGATGTGAATATTATTTTTGGTTCATGCAGTAAGTCATGTATTGCTAAGGATTTGCTATGCTAATATACTTCCATTTGTTACCTCTTTTTCTTTGTTTTATGGTGTAGTGTTTGATATAATTTGCATCGATTCTGGAGGAATGAAAATTTCAGTGTAACATCAGCGTTAGGGAGTAGCACCAGTGTTTGTTACAGAGGCATTTCTAATGAAGATACCACTGTAGCAGTGACATCCTTTAAAAAAAATTTATAGACAAATCTCATTTAAGAATAGGTATAGAGATTTACTTGCACAGAAGATAAGAGTCTTAAGTATACAACTTTTTACTGCTTTGGGGAAGAAAGTAATACTTTATTTTGTATTTCTATATATCTCAGAAGTATTAAAGACTTTTTCAATGAGTCTACTTGAAGAAAAGTTAATATAATCTGCATTTGAAGTTGAGTGACTTCTGTATACCTAATTTTTTTGCTGGATATGTCTGTGTCAGCATTAAAAATGTATTACTTTGCCAAGGTTATATAATTTTGGTTATTTGCATTAGAAAGCAACCCTGTACATACACATAAATAAAATTCACAGGCAAAAACTATTATGGTACTATGTTCTTGGTGGTAATTTGACAATATACTACATCATAAGTACTTTAGAAAGTGTTTACATTGTTGGGTTTAGTATTTTCATTTCTGAAATGCATTTAAAGATTTTTTAATCTTTAAATTTTTTTGTAGGTACATAGTAGGTGTATATGTTTATGGGGTACATGAGATATTTTGATACAGGCATGTAATGCATAATAATCACATCATGGAAAATGGGGTATCCATCTACTCAAGCATTTATTTGTGTTATAAATGATCCAGTAACTCTTTTAGTTATTGTAAAATGTACAATTAAATTATTATTGGCTATAGTCAGCCTGCTGTGCTTTCAAACGCTAGGTCTTATGCATTTGTTCTATTTTTTTGTACCTATTACCATTAACCACCCCCTCCATGCCCCCCATCCCCCACTACCCTTCCCACCCTCTGGTAGCCATCCTTCTACTCTTATCTCCATGAGTTCAATTGTTTTGATTTTTAGATCCCCATAAATAAGTAAGAACATGTGATGTTTGTCTTTCTGTGCCTTATTTCATATAACATAATGACCTCCAGTTCCATCCTCTCAAACACATTTTATGTGTGCCATCAAATACTATATAGGGATATTCATCTATTGTAATGTATAATAGCAAAAATTATAAGAATTAGAATTTTTTAACAGTATTTTAAACATTAAAAACATTTAAAATGTTCATTAATAAGGGATAGGTTAAAAATAATTCTATGTGTTGAAATACTTTGTAGACATTAAAACAGAAAATTTTATGACACAAAGCTTTCATTTTAAGAGGAAAGAAATAGAAGATTGTGTGTGTAATATGATCTTAAGTTTGTTATGCATATCAATATATTCCCTTATCACTCTAGATGGTATTATGGTTGATTTTTATTTTTTTATGTTGTATATCTAAGTATTTTCCTTGCATATATTCTCTTTGTAATCAGAAAACAACAACTTCTATTTCTATTGAGTTATATTCAGTAAGGTCATGTATCTTAAATGTACAGTGTGATAAATTTTTGCACATGTGTATACCTATTGGGTTGGTCCATTTTCATGCTGCTGATAAAGACATACCCAAGACTGGGAGAAAAAAGAGGTTTAATTGGACTTATAGCTCCACATGGCTGGGGAGGGCTCAGAATCATGGTGGGAGGTGAAAGGCACTTCTTACATGGCAGCAGCAAGAGAAAATGAGGAAGATGCAAAAGCAGAAAGCTCCAATAAAACCATCAGATCTCGTGAGACTGGTTCACTACCATGAGAACAGTATGGGGGAAACTGCCCCATGATTCAATTATCTCCCACTGGGTCCCTCCCACAACACGTGGGAATTATTGAGATTTGGGTGGGGACACAAAGCCGAACCATATTACCTATGTATCCACCAAACAAGTCAAGATCTAGAATATTTCCAGGAGCCTGGAAGGCTCTTTTGGGCCTCCTTCCAGTCAATACCTTCCAAAGGCAATGGCTCTTCTGACTTCTGTCATTCTAAGTTAGTTTTGCCTGTTCTGAACTTGATATAAATGGCATTATATAGTTAACACTGTTTTTGTTCTGCTTTTCATTCAGCATTATGTCTGTAAAGTCCATCCATGATGTTTTTTGTGGCTGTAGTCTGATCTTTTGCATTGCTTGTAGGATTCCTTGTGTGAATATATCCAAATATATTTTATCATCTCTACTGTTGATAAACATATGTATTGCTTCTAGTTTTGGCTCTTTTGAACGTTCTTGCACTGACTTTTGGTGAACATATGTACTTGTGTATACATCTGGGGTAGAAGTGCTAGATCATTGGATCCCTGTATGTTTAGCTTTGGAAGATACTGCTATACAGTGTTCCAAAGTTATTGTGACAATTTGTGTTCCTACCAGAAATGTTTCTGAGTTCAGTTGCTGCAGTTGCTACTTGGTATTATTGTCAGTTTTAGAAATGTTAGTTAGTATTCTGGTTGTATAGATATCTTACTGTGGTTTTAGGCCGGGCATGGTGGCTCACGCCTGTAATCCCAGCACTTTGGGAGGCCAAGGTGGGTGGATCATGAGGTCAGGAGATCGAGACCATGGTGAAACCCCGTCTCTACTAAAAATACAAAAAATTGGCCAGGCGTGGGGGCAGGTGCCTGTAGTCCCAGCTACTTGGGAGGCTGAGGCAGGAGAATGGCGTGAACCCCAGAGGCGGAGCTTGCAGTGAGCCGAGATCGCGCCACTGCACTCCAGCTTGGGCAATAGAGTGAGACTCCGTCTCAAAAAAAAAAAAAAAAAAGATATCTTATTGTGGTTTTAAGCCGAATTTCCCTAATGACAAACAATGTGGAGAATATTTTAATCTGCTTTTTGGCCACTTGGATGCCTTCCTTTGTGAAGTGCTTATTCTACTATCTTCCCCACTTTAAAAAAACTGAGTTGTTTTTTCTTCCTGATATTGTAGTTCTTCATAAGTCCTCTGTTGAATAGGTAGATTTCAACATCTTTCCATGTCTGGTCTTTATACTTTCTTAACAGAGGCTTTTGACCAGCAAAAGATTTTTAATTTTAATGAGGTTCAATATATCAACCTTTTATTTTTATAGTTATTGCTTTTATGTGTGTTCTTTTGAAGAAATATTTGCCTATCTCAAGGACATAATTCCTGTTATTTATTTTCTAGATGCTTTATAAGCATTTACACTTGGGTCTGTGATCCATTAGGTGTGGTGTTAAAGGAAAGATTAGAGTTCATATTATTTTGTTTTTCAAATGCAGATTCAGTGGACGCAGAACCTTCATATTCCTCACTACATTGCAGTGGCATCTTTGCCATAAATCAATCGTAAAAAGTCTGTCTATCTGTCTGTCTGTCTATCTATCTATCTATCTATCTATCTATCTATCTATCTATCTATCATCTGTGTGTATATATATGTATTCATGTATTTATATATGCGTATGTATGTATATGCCTACATATTTGTGTGCATGTATGTATATGCCTACATATTTATCTACAAGTGCATACACATATATATACTTGCAAAAAAAATAAAGAATTTATGCTCATAAGCATAGAATACCAGCTTAAATAATATCAATGCCAAAAGTACACATAGCTTTGTGTTCCTTACACTAATGCCAGGAAATTGCTATGAAATTGAACATAGACAACCCAATACTGTTTCTCTGCTATTAAGTTTTTAAGTATAAGACTGACAAATCAATTTCCTGTCTGGTTGGACTGTCTAATGCCGGATTCTTCTGATTACAAAACACTTCTAGTGTAGTTCCCTGAATTCCAGCTAAACCATGAACCACTGTAACATGAATTTGGGAAATGATCTTTGGTAGATATCACTTAATATCCTGCAGTCCCTGTTTACATTGTTTCATCTAAATCATTAACTCTGAGAGAATTGTAGTGAGTTAGACGATGTGAAAAACCTTAAATTTATTGTGAAAGAGTTTGAATTCTAATTTTTGGACAGTATTCTAGTTACAATGTAATACTTGCTATTCACCTTTCAACCAGAAGTCCGGCAAGTTTCAGAAATATTTCCAATAAGTTGCTTTGTATGTATGGTGAATAAGGAGCACTTGGAAGGACACTATGGGCATTTTCATATGTGAAAACTAGTCACACGTAATAAAAATTAGAATATGGTATACGGGGTCCAAGAAGGCACTTACTATGATGACTAAATAGAATTACTAGTGATGTCCATGTTTGTTTAATATAGAGAGCAGTATTTAAAACCATTAGTTCTGTCCAAAAATAGAAGAAATTGTTTCATGTGGTCACAAGCTACTTGTCACTAGAAGTATTTAAACTGGATAACCAGCGTCAGGATGAAAGAAGGATGCCTCAGTTGGATTGACCAATGGTCTCAAACTTCCAATTCTATATCCATATATATATTTATTAGTACAGAATGCACATAGTACTGACTTGTGAGTTTATCAGTTTTGTCATTGTTAATTCCAGAAGAAATCATGGTCAGATAGTATAAGGATGTATACAAAATAATATTTTTTTGTGTCTGCCCCATTTTGAGATGCTTTTCCTCTATCAACTATTTTGATTCTTTTATAAAATAATAAAACAGAAGGTGTAGAAGAACAAGAGATAGAGTCTGATCAAGGGATTGATCTTTCTTTTTGTTTCTTATGAAATACAGTGATTTTAACACCCAGACAGTGTCTTCACATTTCCTGCCTTTTGCCTGGAAGTGGAATTCTTCAGTAGTCCCCAAGGGTTCTGGATCCTGGGACCAGTGTGACTCTCTTTTTAGAGAGGCATGTGACAGAGGGCTTGCCTTTGACATAACCAAATCTCTGTAACCAGAAGCAGGCAACACACCTAGGAATAAAGAGTCTCACCATTTCTACCATCATACTTGGGGTAGAAAATACTAAATATGTAGTCTATTTCTGCAAAGGGAGAGTTTGAAATTGTCATCATTTGCTGATAAAATGTAGTTAAATGTAGTTACAGTCCTTTAAAGTCTCATTTGCTCTCTACAAGATAATAAAAATTGTTTTTCTTAGTGACAATGTTGAAGGTAGAGGTCCTCAAATTCCAAACAAGAACTATCCTAAAGGTATCCTATAATGTAAGATCAGTGCCATTGAAAGAGTTATATAGTCATGATGGAAAAACTGAGAATCATAGAAGAGGTAAAGATTTACCTTGGATTATCTATAAAACTAATGAATAATAAGACGAGAGCCTAGGATTTGTGGTTTATAACTTTCTCCTTATTAGTATTTTATTTTTTAAACTTCTTTATTAATGTTGAGTCATTTTTGTTGATATTAATACATTTATGCTATTCAAGCAATATATGTTATATTTGTTTGCATATTAGCTTAGATGTTTGTTTTTCAGGACAAATATGCACAGCCCACATGGCTGACTCTGTTGGGGTGTGTGTGTGTGTGTGTGTGTGTGTGTGTGTAACTTAAAACTGTGTAATTATATAGTGCCTGGGATTTGGTGTCTTAATATTGTGTATCTGTGGGTCTGACTTTGACCTTGGACTCTTAAAGGAAACCTATATAACAGCCCATCTTAAAAGTAATGTTCTAATGTTCTGACCTATGCCACAGTAGGAGATGTGGAGTAAATAATTAAAATTGCCATCATGAAAAACATTCCACAGCAGGAAAGGAATAAAGAATCTTCCTTGAGAAGAAAAAAACCACTAAATCACACAGTGAGAAATTAGGAAAAAAATAACAGAGAGCAAGCCATCATAAATAATGTCTCAAGGAAGTGAACTATATATTAAAAATAAGACTCAAGTTTAGGAAGGTGAAAGCATTTCAATAGGTTTCAAGGCTGCCAGCAATTTTAGAATCAACTTCTTCCTTGACATTGTATACTGGTATTTTCACAATAGTAATATCATATTTATGTTGCTTATAAGAAAGTTACTTGTGGTAAAGCCAGCGTACTATGCACATTGATCAGAAACCTTCACACTTCATCAAGTCATTCGGTCGTATATTACTTGGTATAAAAATGGATGACCCATATTCAATAAATATATTCTCCATATTTTCAAATAAAAGCCAAAATAAAGGGCATTGCAAATTCACTTAGAATGATGTTACTAACATATGACTTGTGAACCCAGAAAATCAGAGATAGGTCTCAGTTAATTTAGAAAGTTTATTTTGCCAAGATTTAGGATCGGCCTGTGACACAGCCTCAGGAAATCCTGATATGTGCCCAAGGTGGTTGGGGCACGGCTTGGTTTTATACATTTTAGGGAGACATGAGACATGAATCAATACATGTAAGAAGTACTTTGGTTCCATCTGGAAAGGTGGGACATCCTGAAGCAAGGGCAGGAATTCTAGAAGAGGGGGAGGGAGCTTCCAGGTCAGAGATAAGTGAGACATAAGTGGTTGCATTCTTTTGAGTTTCTGATTAGCTTTTCCAAAGGAGGCAATCAGATAAAGCATGTATCTCAGTGAGCAGAGGGATAACTTTGAATAGAATGGGAGACAGGTTTGCCTTAAACAGTTTCCAGCTTGAGTTTTCCTTAGTGATTTTGGGGGCTTGAGATATTTTCCTTTCACGGACTCAAACAGTTCAAAGGATAGTGGTGTAGTGCTTAATCTTTAGGCCTGTATGTGGCCTGGCACATATTGTTGCAAGCTTAGGTTGCATTTATTAAGCACTTGCCACATGCCGGGCACTGCTTTAACTTCCTCCCACGTCTTCACTCTGATTCTTCTTAACAGTTCAATGGAGAATATCCCTTTATTATGTCCATTTTGTGAAACTGTCACTGAGGAAGAGAGAGGTTAGTAACTTGCCCAAGATCACACACCTTGGTAGCAGTGCTGGAATTGAACTGAGACTAATTGGCTCTGGGGGCATACTTTTAACCACCACTAATGATTTCCAGGTTATAGCCAGAAATGGAAAAAGCCCCGGTTGTTGACTTTCTGATTACTTCAGTATTGCTGGAAGCATCTCCTTAATGCAATTGCCGTGCAGACTGTTGAATATAGGCTGCAGGTGGCTGAAGGCAATGTAGCCCTTGGTCTTTAGTTCCTGAGCATATGCCTCCTTCACTTATTTATTGATGCAATGCTTGTGCACAGAGGGGTCAAGAAGATCTGCATGCTGGAGTTCATCTGTTCTGTGTATCTGACCATGGTTTGCCTGCCCCAGCGATGGAGAGTTGGAGATATTCATGCTAAGCAGCATCAGTGGGGAATGTGGGACTGCTTTACAGCCTCAATTACTTTTTATTTCAGTTATATAGTATGCAGTAGAGCTTTTAAATAAGGAGGCAAGCTACCAAATAAATAACAAAAAACCAAAATAGGGGCCAGATGTCAGTGCTAGCAAAGAATACTGTCCCATAAGACTTTGAATTTAAAATTATTTATTTTTTTTCGTTTTAATGTAAGGATTGTAGGATATAAAATGTATGTATATATATATATATATATATACACTTTTTTTCAATGTCTCAAGTTTTCAGTTATTGATGAGTGTGATAATAATGATGATGATAGCAGTATTTAAATAGCACCTGACTATGTGCCAGGAGTTATTCTAAGGATTTTTTATATGTTAACTCATTCATCACCATATTGAGAGTTTTTAGTATTATGAAATGAAATGAAGTTTACTGAATACAATTTAAATATCAGAACAGTTAGCTTTAATAACTTCAATTGAATGCCAGTTCATATTAACAAATTTAGCAGAAAAGGTAGATGGTCACTTATTTTTAAATGGTATGCTTTCTTTCAAATCCCAGGTAGCTTTGGGAATCTTTCTTCTAGGTCAGCAGAATAGATGCATCATTCCCCCAGTCTATTCTAAACTAAGCTAAAAGCCCGACGATTCATCAGGTAAGTAGTTTATGGGTATTATACTTGGATAGATGCATCTAAATGGACTATTTATAATTTAACTAAATCATGTCATGAGACACATTCTCACTTGCAAAAGGGGGGATGGCCTGCAGGAATTTATCTAAAAATAGAGGCATAGAGATATTCAATTATCATGTCCTCTTACAAGTTTATTTTTTCCCCTTTTCTTTTTCCTCTCTCTAATCTTCAAGACAGCAATTCAGCAAAGAAAAGTGGCAGCTTGTAAGAAGACTGTACTCATTTTAAGCTACAGCAGAAATATAGGATAATGCCAGATGTTTCATTCTTTGCAAGAAAATGAAATAATAAAAATCAATCTCTTTTTCAATTAGATAAGAAACTCTTTCTTATCTCCCACCCCTGTGGAAGTTTAAGGTATTAAGAGATGTATAAAGATCACAAATAGAGGAGTCTCAGCACCTACTCTCCATTTTAAAATGCTCACTTAACCTCTAGTCTGAGATTTAACGTGTTCAATAACCATTTTCTTTCTCCCAAATCAATTCTCTTTTTTTGTACTTCCCTATTAATACGAATGATATCATCATTTCCCTAATGGACTAGTGTCAGAATCTGAGTCATTTTCGACAGGCCTTTCTCTGTTAATTGTTATATTCACCTGTTGTTTCACTTTATAGTTTTGTCTGGGAAAATGTTTCTTGCCTCTATAATACTGCAGCTAGAACTATAGCTTAGGACCCATTCATTGCTTCTTGCCTTGACTTAGATAATGGCTGCGTGCTGGTGTCCTACCTCTCTTTTCTCTAAATCCATCTGATGCAAGACTCTGAGACTACTACTAAAATCTTTAATGATTCCCTCTCGCCTTAGAATTAACTACAAACTTCTCAGCCTGGAAATGAAGGACCTTGACAATATTCCACCACTCTACTATTCCCTATTAATGTCCCCTATTTGCCCAACAAATCTATGTCCCAACCAAACTAGACTCTTCACAGTTTCCTGAATGTGAGTCATATGTTTCTGTTTTCGGTCTTTGCATTCTTTTAAAGTGATTTCTTTCCCCTGGGATAACCTTGGTTCCCATTTCCACCTTTTAAAATCTTATTTGCCTGCGTATGTCTGTCTCACACCACTAACTCTTTCTCCTTTCTCCAACTTACGGCATTCTCTTTTCTTTATTCATTTCTATAGCCCTTTGCACTTCCCTTAAAGTTCCTTGTGTTATAATCAACATCACATTTTATAACACTGGTTCAACTTCCTAGTTCTCACACTCATGCATACATGTATGAGTTCCTTGTAAAACGTATTAGGCCAGTTGAATGGAATTGAGCTTTCATCACTCTAGGTACCTCTCAGGTATAAAATCAGAAAGGCTCTAAGATCTGCCTTTAGCATATTAAAACCTCACCTGAAACTGTGCAATGTGAGCCCATGGAGTCCTTCTATTACAAGGTAGACTATGTAAAGATGTATTTATTTTCTAAGTAATGGACCAGAAAGGACCTCTTCTGAAAATGTAGCTCAGAGAACTGGAATCTCAATTTATACCACTGTGAGTCAGAATAAGATTTTGAGTTTTGCTTCTTTTTTCCCCCAGTATATCACCCTAGCTATGCTTCATTTACTCATCTGGCTCTTCTTATGCTACATGGTTTACAATTTGAATGACTGCCCAGACTTAGAAAGTCACTAGACCCATGCTTGAATTATAGACTCTAAGCTTATCTCAGCCATGTAAAATACCCAGAATTCAAAGTGAGATATTTCCCTCCACAAAGACTACATATAAATGTGGGCACACAGAGAGTAATTATTACTGCAACATTAGTGCTCGTGGCCTTCATGGCAAGATTTTCATCTAATGGGTAAAGGATATGTCAGAAAAATGTTAGAGTTCAATCTGTTTTTAATTGCTGAAATTTTCCCAAGTGAACAGCAAATATATGCCACATTTTTCTTTGGTTCTCCCTCTAAGGAAATTTATTTTTCATTTTGTTATATTGAAGGAGAAAATTATAATATATTATAGTGTATATTTTGTTTTCTATAATATTTCTGGGCACACTACACTGTAATTACCATTTTAAGACTAATGTAATAATATCTTCAGAATTCTTAAACTGATTTGCTAACGGACACATTCACTCAAAGTAGTTCTGAGTGAATACATTAGTGCAGTTGTTTGCAAAGTATGATTTGGGGACCCCTGGAAGTCTCTGAGATACTTGCAAGAAATGTGCAAGGCAAAAAGTATTTTCATAATACTGCAAAAATACTATTTGCCTTTTTCATGCTCATCCTTTCAGGAATGTACAGTAAATTTTTCCAGAGGCCACATGATATGTGATATCACAATAGATTGAATGAGAATCTAGCTATCCTCTATTAAGCAAGACATTAAATAGATTTGCAAAAATATAAAACACTGCCACTCTTCTCACACATTTTAAAACATATAGTTTTTTAAAAACATATATTAATTTTGCTAACATTTAATGCGTTTATTGTGGTTACTTACATTAATATTTAAACATTTTTAGCTTAATTTCTGATACAGTAAATCTGATAGATATAATGATCATAAATAGAAGCTCTTTTGGGTCCTCAATTATTTTTAAGAGCATCTGGGTAAAAAGTTTGGTAATTCCTGTATTAGTGTATATAAAATGAAGTCCCAATAATATCAAACAAATTATCTATTTCTTTATTTGCCAGTTGTATTATTTTAAATTGTGATAATATTAAGCATGACAATTGATTCCATTTCCTTGATTAAAAAAAATGTGTATTACAATAGATTTCTGCTTGTCTTAAAAAGAAAGTGATTGTCTGTTTTGATTTTTTTTTTTTTTTTTGAGATGGAGTCTCGCTCTTGTTGCCCAGGCTGTAGTGTAGTGGTGTGATCTCGGCTCACTGACACCTCCGCCTCCCGAGTTCAAGTGATTCTCCTGCCTCAGCCTCCTGAGTAGCTGGGATTACAGGCACTGGCCACCATGCTTGGCTAATTTTTGTATTTTTAGTAGAGACAGGGTTTTGCCATGTTGGCCATGCTGGTCGTGAACTGACCTCAGGTGATTCCCCCACCTTAGCCTCCCAAAGTGCTGGGATTACAGGCATAAGCCACTGCGTCCGACTTTGATTTTGTTTTTATTAAAACTCAGGAAAATGAAGTATCTGTTCTGCCGTACCACTATATTTCAGGATTACCTTTTCTTTGATTCTTAATAGTTTTAATTCTAGTACATGACTATCATTTAGTTATTGAAAATGATTCTAAATCTTATATAATGGAAACATAAGCTTTCTCAGAGGAATAACCTTAAAACAATACAGTGAGAATTGCTTTAATTTCCCAGCAGCTGCATGACTCTTTACTAGGTTAGCATTTATGGATGGAAGTCTTTTCCTGATATGAAACTAACAGGGATATAACATAAGTTATATGTATTATATATCACATTATTATAAATAAAATGTGTTTCAACAATAGGTTAGAATTTTTAAAAATATTTGAAAAAAGGCTCAGTAAAATAAATATTAATGTCCTTCAAGTGTAATATAGGTGCATAATACTAAATAACCAAGAAGTACTGTATATTTTTTGTTTGTTTGTTTGTTTTTGGTATTACTAGTATTTTAATTTTAAACACTCTGGTGGGTATAAGCGATGACGCATTCTTTCATCTGCAGTTCCTTTACCACTGAAGTACCATATATTTTTAATTCAGACAACACTGTCCCTAAAAAATAGGTGGTCTCTCAGATATGCCCTTGAGTGCAAATTAATGCCATTGGATTTTCCTGAGTTAAGTGTGTAACTTACGTTTGAAAAAAGAATAGCAACATGTTAAGTACATCATGAGATAACTAAGAGGACTAGAGGAATTAAGGGCTTTGAATAAGTGAAAAAAATATATTAAAAATGGAGACGTTTTATAGTCTAGAAAACAAACAGCAAGAAATTTAATATTAAATTAAGAAATACTCCAAAACAAGCCACAATGGTAGAAAATGCAGATTTGAATAGATTAAGCATTAAGGGTGAGGAAATAAGAAACATCTTTTAACTTGACACTTTAAGGTTTAAAATTCTTCAGTGGCTTCCCACTGTTTTTGGACAGTCATACTTTATGCATTTGTAATTTAGGGGTAATAATGATTGTAATTATCCAGACAGAGGAATTCCGGTAATGGGATGTTTGAGTCTAAAGTGGACAGGAGGCAGCCTTACTTGGCTCATTTTGCTGTGAGTGAGGATGGGAGAAATTTAAAATAAATGTGGCTTGAAATAAAATTAAACAGTGGCATGAATCCTCACTGTGAATTTGTAAAAGTCTTTTTCTTGGGGATTAACATTACCTCTACTTCCTTACCATTTTATTTTTATTTTATTTATGTACTTTCAGGAACTAGTTTTTGGCAAAATAGGCAGTCATTAGAATGAATAGATGGACTGGCTTTTGTCAGGTATTCCGCACAATTACATTTAATTGTGTTTGGATACCTTAAGACTCAGATGTTTTTGCAAAGGTTTGGATGTTTTTTTCTGAAGCGAAGAGTGATTTCCAGTATTTACTCCCTAAATAGGTCACTTACAAATAGTAGACTTAAAAATCAGCAGTAAAATTTGAATTTATGCCCTGGCAGGTGAAAGAACTCAAACTGTTTACTAACACAGTTCACTGCTGTTTCCATGGCAACAGAGGCCAGTTTCTGTCAGTCCAGAGTTGCTTCGCCAGTTGACTTCAGCAGTGAACTCAGTGTGGTGTTGCCAAATGTCTGGCTTCTGTGTTTCCTGTTCCAAGCAATTGTTTCTTATCCTGAATACTAATGACTAGTCTACAAAGGCTGTGGTTCAGAACCACTGAAGATGGGACTGTGAATCATATGTGGAAAACTAGTGAGCGTTTTGCCTGTAGTGAATTTAAAACTATATGTGATTGGATTGTACATTCTCTAACTAGCTATGCCAGTAATTTATTAATAATATTACTTTGCTATTATTAGGCAGCTGGGCCTAAATAAGAAATGACAGCACAGCTGTCATCATTGAATCAACTGCTTTTTCAGAGAGGCTTGCTGACTTCGACTGGTTATCATCATCGTGTAAATTCAAAAGATTGTGCACATGTATGCCAGCAGAAAAATAAAATTGCAACTGGATTTTTTTTTTGCTTTTAGAAATGTTCATGTATTGATTGCTCTGAGATGGATAAAAAGCAGCTGCCTGAGATGCCAGTGAAATGGCTGAGAAATTTAAAATGAGAGAAAAAAATTAAAGCATTCAAATAGAGAAAAAAGCTAAGCAGTTTTTGCTATTTAAAAAAGAGGAGTACTATGATTTTTTTAAAGTTCTGGTTGTGTAGTGGTTATCAGTGTGGAGAACTGGGACACTCTCTGCCTGGATCATACCCTATATCAGACATTTGAGGACCAGACTTGTTATAATTCTGTTTCTCTCTGGAGCATAAGTTCCTTGAGGGTAGACTGTTTTCACCAGTGTATTTCTGACAGCTAGCACAGAGCCTGGCACATATTGAGTGCTCAATAAATATTTAATGAATTAAATGAAACTCAGTGAATCCCCGGCAAGGAGTTTTTGGTATTTAAGCCCATCAAATTTCCTGGAAGAAGTCTATTAGACTCTTCCCTTCATTAAAGAGGATAATAGATCACTGCTAAGTATATTATTTGGAGCTTCAGTTGACAGTTATATATGGCTGTGGCGGCTCCAAGTCTTTGTTTTCAGCAGACACCGCTCAAAGGTGGCTCTTCTCATCATTTTTTTTTTCTAGCTAGTGGATCCATTAATAATAGCTTTTGGTGGCATCTTTTGCCATTTCTAACTCTTGGCTTGGCCATCCCCTGCAGAACTTTCACTGTGAATAAGGTTGTCTTCTTCAGAGTGAAAGTTCCCATTAGTAGTTCTAGGAAAACATTTCCAATGTTCCTTTCCTTGTGCCAAATACCAGCCCTGGTTCTCAACTGGGGAAAATTTTGTCTGCCCCGTCCCTGCCCAACTCCTCCCACTGGGCATTTGGCAATATCTGGAGTCATTTTTGGTTGGCAGAGAGTGCTACCAGCCTCTAGTGGGTAGAGGCCAGGAATACTGTGAACCATCCTACTATGCATGGGAGAGCCCCCACAACAAAGACTGTTTCAGCACAAAATGTCCATGGTTAAGAAATTAAGCTCTTTTATGAAACTTGCTCAAAACCTTTCAGAATTGCACCCTATGTCTTCCTTATCTCCTTTTGGAACTGTTCCCTCTCTCCCCACTTAGGCTTAGCTTGTTGTTTTTTTTTTTTTTTTTAATACTTTAACAATTTGATCTCTCTTCCTCAGAATGTCAAGATGTTGTCATGAAGACAGACAGAGAGAGAGAGAGAGAGAGAGAGAGAAACTCTCAGTCTTTGCTACCAGTGTGTGAACTTATACGTACATAGTTATCTTGCCGGTAGCCCCACAGTCCAGGTGTTGGAAAAGCAAATAGGCGAATCAAGTTCCAGGAATAATCAATCTTGATGATCCCATTGCTTTTAAGAGAGACATGCAAGGAATGCTCTACAAATATAGCACATGGAATATGGAAGCTGCTCTATAAATAATAAATATTTTGTATTGTTCTAAAACTTTTTCATAAATCAGGAATTTTAGGCTGGGTATTTGTGTATTACATGAAATTCTATAAAGCAAATGTGACTTGACAGTCTTAATAATATTATTCTAAGGAATGGCATTTTTTTTCTTTGAAAACTCCAAATTGATCTAGATGATAGTATAGGTATTTTAAAACAAGAAGTGAGCATTTTAATGCATGAATATGGGGCTCAAATTTTGAATTCTAACATGAAAAAGATAATTGCACAGCATTGGATAGTCAGGCTTTTCTAAGACATTAAGAAGGGAATACTGATCGTCATTTGTTAATGATTTCAGTGACACTTAAAGAAGGGAGGGAAGCATTTTACTTTTAAAACTCTTTATGAACATAAACTAATGAATCCTCAGAACCTCTTGTAAGAAATGTATTAGGCCAGGTGAGGTGGTTCATGCCTGTAATCTCAGCACTTTGGGAGGCTGAGGTGGCCAGATCACTTGAGGTCAGGAGTTCAAGACCAGCCTGGACAACATGGTGAAACCCTGTCTCTACTAAAAATACAAAAATTAGCCAGGTGTGGTGGTGTGCACCTGCAAACCCAGCTACTCAGGAGGCTGAGGCAGGACAATCTCTAGAACCTAGGAGGCGGAGGTTGCAGTGAGCAGAGATTGCACCATTGGACTCCAGCCTGGGAGACAGAGCAAGACTCTATCTCAAAAAAACAAAAAAAGAAAAAAATAAGAAATGTATTATTGTCTCTCTTAAAATATGTAAATACGGCTTACAATATAATATTCTAGTAGAGCAAATTCATGAACAGTGATTATGGAAAGTGTTTCTGCTCTCAAATACTATAATTAAATCCTTTTCCTGGATGCTTTCTTTGTAAATAGCATAACATAGTAATTTCTAGTATTTGCCTTTAGGCGACTAGTCTTGATTCATCAAGAGAAAGGAAATTTGGATAATAAATGTACAAAATAGCTTAGTATGTCTGGGCCTCTATAACAAACTACCATAGGCTGGGTGGTTTATACATAACAGAAATTTATTTCTCACAGTTTTGTAGGCTAGGAAGTCCAAACTCAAGGTACAGGCAAATTCCACCTCTGGTGCGGTCTCGTTTCCTACTCAGGCATCTTTTTGCTTTAACCTCACCTGATGAAGGAACAAGGGATCTCTCTCCAGACTCTGTTATAAGGGCATTAATTCCCATTCATGAAGAGTCTGCCCTCAAGGCCCCACCTCTGAAAAAGTATCATCACTATGGGGCTTAGGATTTCAGCATATGAATTTTGGGTTGACATAGACATTCAGACCATAGCACAGTGTAATGAGATGAGTTAAATATATGTTGCCAAACACCAAGTCTGTAATCTCTTTTCCTTTTAATTTTTATTTAAAGTTTATTTTAAAAGTTTGCTTTCATGAATATTCACATAAAGTTGCAAAACAAGGCATTTTTTTACTGCTTTTATTCTGAAAAACAAAATTTCCTTATTGTACTCTAATCACTATTTATTGTACCACTAAATTGGTTCAAATTTTAGACACATATCAAGAAGCTTATATCTCACAAGTATTCCAATAATAGGCAGGCCCTTCAGGTTTCTTTTCTTATAAAAAGAAATTTAGAGGTTACATTAGCACCAACTATTAATGTCAGCTTCATGGGGGAAATAAAAGAAGCAGGAAGCTCTCTACTTTTTCTGTCCTCATTTTTTTCCAAACCATTTCCCAGCTTTCCTACCTGGTTCTTTACAGAGGACTGAATCAAAACCACTGTTCTTATGATCTGCTTTAAGTTTTTGGAATTTGTGTACAAGGAAGAAGAAGAACAAAAATAATAGAAGACGGTTATGGAATGGTAAAAGTTGTATCTGGGCCAGTCACCAAGAATTCAGGAGCAAATATCCACGGACTGTCTGAATTAACTCAGATCACACACTAATGGCAAAATAAAAGATAGACAACCAATATTAAGTGTCTACTATGTGCCTGGCACTGAGATACTGTGAGAGACAGTCTCTGCCTTCATGGAGCTTCCAGATCAAGAGACAAGTGGAGCAGTTGTTAGTTCAAGTGCTTGTGGCATTGTCTGCAAAGAGTGAAGGCATCATCAGGAACTGGCTTCAGTGGTTTCCTGAAGCTCAGCACTCTAGCCTTCCTGATGGCTAGAGGAGGGTCACAGGGGTGGTTAATATGAGAGTGGCTTTGTTTATTTAAAAATAATAGAAACTTCAGACCTATTTACTCTATTATTGAGTATCATTCTTATATATATTTTTAATGTTTGTTAGTATCTTTCGTATGTCAGGATTTGGGGAGGAATTCAATAATTAATATTATCATAGCCCCTCATCTGGAAATTTCTACAAACTATTGGGGAATACAAACAACAAAATAGGAAATTGTAATAGAGTGTGATGAATATTGGGCTGGGTAATCTGGATTGCTGTGGAGGTACATAGAGAGGACCACAGGGGGTTAGCAGAAACTAGAGAGTAATGGACATCCAAGAGTCTTAGAGAAAACATGGAATCCAGCAGGTCAAATCAGGTAAGTGGAGCAGCACGTCAGGCAGATAGGACCACACAGACAAAGGCTCTGATGCAAATGGAAACACATAGAAGCACAAGTGTTCCAAGAGACTGTGGGATAAGAGGAGTGGAGGTGAGGAGATGTCAGCCATGAACCTGGAGAAATAAGCAGGGGCCAGTCATGAGAGATCTTCTATGCCATCTTAGGAAACTTAGGATTTCTCTAGACACAAAGAAGGAGCCAGTGTAAAGGTTACCAGAGGGAAATGACGTGACCAGATTTATGTTTGACATCGATCACTCTTGCTGAGATATAGGGAAAAAATCAGAGTAGAGTCAAGAGTAGAGATAGGAAAAATCGTCCGGGTAATAACATTGAATACTGTATACAGAGCCAATTATAGGAAAGCAATTCTCATTAGTGATCATTTTTATTGTAAAATTATTTAACTGGGTACAGACATAAAACTCTATATAGGCCGGGTGTGGTGGCCCACGCCTGTAGTTCCAGCACTTTGGGAGGCTGAGGTGGGCAGATCACGAGGTCAGGAGTTCGAGACCAGCCTGGCCAACATGCTGAAACCTCATCTCTACTAAAAATACAAAAATTAGCCAACCTTGGTGGCAGGCACCTGTAATCCCAGCAGCTACTTGAGAGGCTGAGGCAGGAGAATCGCTTGAATCCGGGAGGCAGGGGTTGCAGTGAGCCGAGATTGCACCACTGCACTCCAGCCTGGGTGACAGAGCGAGAGTCCGTCTAAAACAAAAACAAAAACAAAACAAAACAAACAAAAACTCTGTATAACATCTTTATGCTTATAGTTTTATGTAACTATAAAACCAACAGATTGACAAATTACCAACCAGATTTAAAAAGAATAAAATTCAAATTAACAACATTCAATTAATATGAAATATGTTGTGAGTTTCTTGAAAATACATCCCTGATGTTAAGTGTCAGTGGTTCTTAGAGGGTGGTCCTGACCAGCAGTACTAGCCTCACCTAGGAATTTGTTAGAAATGCTAATTTTCAGGCCCCACCCCAGACCTATCAGTCAGAACCTCTGAGGGCAGGCCAGGCAGTCCCTGTCTAACCCTTCCAGAGGATTCTGATGCACATGAAGTTTGATAACCAGTGCTTAGCAGGTGAACAGATGGATCTCCTCCAATACGAAGTATACAAGACATTAATTTTTCTGAAAGCAGGAGGTCCTATGAATAGAATTTACAAAAATTCTTTTAAGGAATCATGAGAAATGCACATTTAGGGTCATCAGATGCATAAAATATAAGAAATTCTCATAATTAACTATGGTTAAATTAAATAGTAGATAGGAACTATTAATAATTCTAACTCTAATGAGAATTTTACTATGCTTTTCTTCTTTTTAGAGTGGATTAGATTCCTTGTCTTATCCAGTCTGTGGCATGAGTTTTATCATGCCACTTAAATCATTCAGGGCAAAGAACATTATATTTACATTACAGTTCTATATTTGCCAGTCAATAGTGTTTTATACTTTTTCCTATGTACACATTTTTAAAAACATGTATCTAACAGAAACATTCCTACTTCTATCTGCTGGTTCCATTTTATCAGAAGGGTGAAATAATTTTTCATGTCCCACCATCACAGAAGTTTTCCATTTGTCTGTCAGGGGTTGATAAGCCTAGTGCAGGACCACCTGGGATTGGTTCCTTTCATCTCCTGGGTGCTCCCTCAGAAGGGAGCTTCTGTTCTTCCCTCCCACTTCTGAGGCCTCAGCCGTTCCTCCGTTTTTGTTAGTCACTGCTGAATTTTCTCCTGTTTCCCACAAATCCAGTCTTAACCAGTCTTTAGGAACAAGAAAAAAACAAAACAAAAAAAGTTTGCAATGCACCCAAATCTTTCTTTTTCTTTTTCTTTTTTTTTTTGTGACCGAGTCTTACTCTGTCGCCCGGGCTGAAGTGCAGTGGCACGATGTCAGCTCACTGAAACCTCCTTCTCCCGGGTTCAAGCGATTCTCCTGCCTCAGTCTCCCGAGTAGCTGGGATTACAGATGCCCGCCACCAAGGCTGGCTAATTTTTATATTTTTAGTAGAGACAGGGTTTCACCATGTTGGCCAGGTCGGAATCAAACTCCTGACCTCAGGTGATCTGCTTGCCTTGGCCTCCCAAAGGCATGAGCCACAGCGCCGGGCCTCTGCTAGGTTCTTTGAGTCTTTGTTTTGTTTTCTGCTTTGAGCAGGGTAGGGAAAAAAATAGCCCTTGGGATATTAGTAAGAGAGAAAAGAGGAAGGGAAATATAGAGAATATATATGTATACATATAAAGACATATATGAAACTAGAAGATATCATAATAAAAGCTATAACATATTTTTATGAACCATGTTTTCATTTCTTTTGTATCATAGTAGACAGTACACATTGGTGCTGCAGTTATTTTTCTAAAATATTTATTCAGCAGATAATCTTTAAGCACTTATTATGTGCTAGGAACTGCTTTAGATGTTGATGAGATAGCAGTGAACACAGAACAAAAACCCCTGCCCTCATGAAGGTTATAATGCAGGGAAGGGACGCTGACAAAAAAATTACATCCATAAAATGCAGAGCAAGTTAGATGGTGATAAAATTCTACGTAGGAAAATAAAGCTGCGAAGGAGGTTAAGGAGTAGGAAGGAGAATACAAGTTTAAATGGGTAGTCAAGGGGGGCTTCACTGAAAAGGGGACATTTGAGTACACGCCTGAGGAGGTAAGGGAACAAGTAAAATAGAGATCTGGGAGAGTATCCTCCAGGCAGAGGGCCTGGGGCCCAAGGGGGTTAAACAGCAAACACTGTATTGTTTTGTTCCTTTATAATATGGAAGTGAAAGTCAGGGGGATATGAGTGTCGGGCTGTGTCCTAACACGTAATTAAACCGCTTTGGATGGCGTTGACATTTTCAAATCTGCGTTTATGCTTTATTTTGGCAGGTGCAGAGCAGGCTTTGATGTAGGCCTTATTTACCTGTACCATGCAGGTGATACCCTTCTGAGGCCTCTAGCAAGTTCCCTGTATCACCAGTTTTTCCGCTTTGGCTGGTGAGATGACACACTCTATCTAGCGTGGTTTGAGCTCTGCGAATTGCTTCAGGAGGTTCTTTCCAAAGCCTTGTGGAGTTTCAAACCAGGCCTGTGCTGATCAGTACTCAGCCAAAGCCTTGAAGGGGTTTCTATCCAGGTTTCTGGAGCTCTTTCTCTTCAGGCTGTCTCCTTTCTCGTATTCTGCCCTGTGAATTCTGGCCGCCTCAGCCTCCCTGGTCTGTCCTCTCCTCACCTTGCTGAAGCCATGAGACCACTGAGCTTTGTCAGGCTTTTCCTATCCTGGGGCTTTAGAGTTGCCTCCAGGCAACAGTTGGGAGAAAGTATAAAGATAATTTGTTTTCATTCTTTCAAAGAACACGATTTTGCTCTGGCTATTGTCCAATGACAGAAAATACTTATTCTTGAAGTTTTCTTTTTTTTTTTTTTCGTTTTCACAGTAGGAGGGCAATTCTCCAGACTGTTAATCCCTCATGGGTAGAAGCAGAGGTTCTAGTAGAACTTTCACAGTAGGAGGGCAATTCTCTGGGCTGTTAATCCCTCATGGGTAGAAACAGAGGTTCTAGTAGAACTTTTGATTGCCAAACTAATAAAAAGCCTTTCACAACTTAACCTATTTATATTTGTATGTAAACTCTGGCCCACACTTAAAAACCTATATACCATGAAAGCAAAAATTCTGCCCATGAGTTTCAAGTTGGGTTATCTCAAAGTAAACCTAGGGGCAAGGATTTAAGTGCAGAGCAACCTATATGGGAGGTGATCCCAGGAAACATGGATGGAAGAGTGGGGAAGTGAGAGAGGGAAAGGAAAGAAGACACTAAAGGGCATATTATCAACTCACTCACCAGCTATACCCCAGGGCCCAGTCCTGCCAAGGAACTCTGGGGGCTCCTATACAGCACACCTCGGAGCTAATCACACTGATGAGGAAAGAAGCCGGGTGTATGTCTGTGGACACATCAGCCAGCATTTGCTGAGTTGCTTCTGTGGGTGTTAACTCCGCACTTCTGAGTTGTCCTGCACGCTGGTTACACAAGTTCCCTGTGGTCAGAGAAAAGTCCTCAGGCAGAGCGGTGTAGTTTGGATATTTGTCCCCTCAGAATCCCATGTTGAAATGTAGTCTTCAATGTTGGAGGTTGGGCCTGGTGGGAGGTGTTTGGATAGAGGCGGATTTCTCATGAATGGATTAGCACCATCCTCTTGGTGCTGTCCTCTTGATAGTGAGTGAGTTGTTTTGATATCTGGTCATTTAAAAGTGTGTGGCACCTCCTCTGCACTCTGTTGCTCCCGCTCCTGCCATGTGAAACGCCTGCTCCCTCTTTGCCCTCCACTATGATTGTAAGCTTCCTGAGGCCTCCCCAGAAGCAGAAGCCAGTGCTATGCTCCCTGTACAAGCTGCACAGCCGTGAGCCAATTAAACCTCTTTTCTTATAAATTACCCAGTCTTAGGTATTTCTGTATAGCAATGCAATAATGGCCTAACACACAGAGATTCTCCAATGTTGACAGTAAGCAGCCCTCCTAGTGCAGAGGTGAAAGCCAAGGGGGTATAAGCAGGGTTACTAGTAATGTTGCCACATCAGACATGGGATGCAAGTTAAATCCTTTCTAAAGAAGTGCCCTGTGCTCCAATTCAACCCAGCAGACTAAGTAGACCTGACCGAATAAATACAGGCTTAAGTCAGTCTTCTCTTTCTTTTCATAATTATTAGAGGACATTCTTTAAATTATTTCTTCAGAGTACTGTGAATACCTAAGCTACCTGGAACTCACAAGGAATTAATAATTCTATACATTTGATATTTTCCTGTACCTCAAAGTTTGAAATTCTAGGGGACATTTTGGAACATTCATTTTTTTATACAAATACATCCACACTTCTATTGCCTTCTTAAATAGAGTATGTAAAATAAATGTTAGATTGTTCTGAAGACTCAGTGAATTTTATTTAATGTGATATGTTTAAACTATAGACATAGTTGTATTTGTAGATATGGAGAGAAAAACATTTAGGGTAGATGAGTACTCTGCTAGCAGTGTTCCTGACAAAATGTCTCATGGTAACTTAGTTTTATGCATTTGTACCTTTCTCATAAGAGGAGGGGTATAGCCTGATGGCCTGGACACGGAAACAATAATGAGTTATGCAAAAATAGTTATGAGACCACAGACCACCACCACTTTCTCTGAAGTGTTTTAATTGGCCCTCCCATACTCAATATCATCTCCTTGGCCAAAGCTGTCCTCACCCTTTGACTTGTAGGCACTTTTCAAAACACATCTATTATTTCTTTATGTTGGTTTTGTTTTAGAAAGAGAGTCTCCCTCTGTTTTTCAGGCTGGAGGGCAGTGGTGCAATCATAGCTACTGCAACTTCAAACTCCCGGACTCAAACAATACTCTCTCAGACTTCTGAGTAGTTAGGACTATAGGCAGACACCATCACGCCCAGCTAATTTTTTATTTTTATTTTTTGTAGAGACAGGGTCTTGCTATGTTGCCCAGGCTTGTCTCAAACTCCTGACCTCAAGCTGTCTTCCCACCTCGGTCTCCCAAAATGTTGGGATTAAAGAGTGCCTAGCCCACAGCTACTATTTCTATACCACAGATACAGTTGATCCCAGGAATTTCCTCATTCACTTACCCAAATGTTTTTTCTTCCTACACGTTATTGACAGAAGGAAATGATGAGGATTATGCTTCACCATCTTAAGAATTTGTGCTAGAGATATGGAGAGAAGTATTATATTTTCTTAATAGCCATTGTGATCAACACATTATATTTTTCTGGACATCACTCAGTTGCACACACTTCTAGATGTTCCTCTTAACTTTTTATTGGAAATAGAATACCAGATACTATTTTTAAAAAGTATTCTTACTCTAATAATTAGACAAATATTGAAAACCTTGCAGTGTTCTTGATAAATTGGTGAACTTCCTATAAATACTCTTCAGAATCAGTAATACTATAAAATCTAAGTAAGTTTCTGTCTCCATGGGCTCAATTAGTGAAATAACACTGGCTCAGAAAGATATGAGAAAAAGTCCAATGTAATGGTCCTTTTTCTTGAGGGAATCATTGTGATTGCCTGAAATTGCCTTCCACTTTAAGTACAAAAATTTATAAAATTATACAGAAAAAGTTATATGCCTATTCACAAATTAGTTTACACTTGACTCCCAAATATTGTACTTTATAGGAATTTATAGCATTAGCATTTGCAAAATGAGTCATTTTTTCCTTAACCTCTTTTAATCAAAGGGCATTTAGTTTCTTAGAACCCCTTCAGTTTGGAAGTTAGCAAATACCAATGCAGTATAAATAATCTAGAAGAATGACAGTGCTTAGAAATGAATTATGTAAAAAATTAGAAATTTATACTATGGCATGATTTACATTTTTTTCATCAGTAACATCTAGTTTTTTACTGCCATGTCTCATTTTGAAATGCCAAAGCTATATGCATTTCTTTTAAAAAATGTGTATAGCTCCATTGACTACTTTGCTTAAATAAAACCTTGTACTTTTTCTGTAACCACTAGACCAGAGATGGGGCATGCTTGGGCCTTTTCACGAAGAAGCATTTATCAGAACATTGCATAGTTGCCTTAGGGTAGGCTGATGTTATGTGTAGCACAGCTATCTGGCATTGGCCAACTCAGGACCTGTAAAAGATTTCAACAGCTGCTCTTCTGAAGTGCTGTACTGGTATTACACAAGGTAGATTATCAAGCTAGATTGAATTCCATAAGAGTAGAGGTTGTGTTTCTTTTGCTTATTATATCCCCAGTGCTGAATATGGTGCTAGTGATCAGTAAATATTTAGTGAACAGATGACTTAATTTGTTCAGAAGTTTTCTGATGTTTTCGCTATCATGCACAGGTGAAGTCTGATCCGGTTCTCCACCTGTCTGGTTATCTACTCACTTGATTAGACCTCTAGTGGTCTTGTCTATAGTTGCACTTACAATGCTGTATTATAGCTTTCCTATTTACAAGTTTTCAGTCACCACCAGACTGAGTGTTCCTTGAGAATGTTGACCCTGCCTTATATATTCTTGCATCATAAAAGTCTAAAACTATGGTTTACATAATGTCTGGTAGCTTTTTAGCAAGCTAGTCTCAACATTTTAAAGATATATGCAAGTATCTGCTTCCTTTTACATATTAGTTTTTCACTAGAGGAAGATGAATCTATGGCCAGAGGTAAGCTTAGATTAAAAAACGAAAAGAAAAAGGTCAATTTTATTAGGCTGCTACATCTAATATAGTAAATGGTGGCTTCATTTATTCATCAATTCATGTTTTCAATCAGTATTTATTGAGTGCTGAGTGCCAGCCAGGAGTCAAGCATCATTCTAAGTACTGATGAAGTCACAATGAATAAAAGAGACCCCAAACCATGTCTTTATGTATTTTAAATTCTAATGAGGGAAATAGATAATAAGTAAGATAAATAAGTAAAACACCTAGTTTATTACATAGTGATAAAGAGCTAAGAAGAATGAATACAGCAGGGAGAGGGGATACAGATAACTGGGAGAGCGGATTGGCTTTTTGATAGATTGGTCGTCGCCAGTATTACCAAGTAGGTAATTTTGAGTAAAGACCTGAAGAAAGAGAGGTTGCCATCTATGTGGACATCTGAAACAGCATTCCTGGAAGAAGGAAGAACGTGCTGAATCCAATAGTTCTCAATTCTCATATTACTTGTCCTTCTTAGCAGCTCTTGTCACAGTAGATCACTCTGCTACCACAGGGCCACTCTCCAGCTTTCCTCTTCTTTTGCTGATAGCTCCTTCACTGGTTTCTCCTTTTCTTGATTTCCACATGTTGGAGAATTCTAGAGCTCAGCCATCATAATTCTTTTCTTCTCACTTTCCTCCCTGTTCAGCTCATCCTATCCTGTGGCCAAACACACTTAAATGTGTATTTCCAACCTTGGCTTCTCTGAAATCTAGATCTGTATATCCAATTGCTCAGTTAACATTTCATCTACACAGTCAAATACTCATCTCAAATTTCATACGTCCAAAATCAATTCTTAGCCTCACTGCCAACAAATGCTTCACCTTATTCTTCTCCACCTCAGGAAATGGCATCATTATTCACATAGTTGCTCAAGCTAAAACTTAGAATTGCTCCACGAGCCTCTTTTGCTCTTCCATCCCACAGAATATCCATTGGGAAGTCCTGTTGGGTCTAACTTCAAATTATTTACCTCAAATGAGTATTTCTGCTTCTACAGCTACTTTACTACTCCAAACCATCACCATCTTTTTCTAAGAATATAAAAGTAAAGAACAATAGATATAGCAATATTATATATTATAATTATAAAATGCATTATAACATATATAATATTAATATAATATTTTTGGAATATAACAACATGGTATATATTATATAACATGCTATGTGATTTATATAATTATAAATATAGAAACATAATTTATCATATATTAACATATCCCATACTATAATGCTATAACTGATAATATTTGTGCATATTAACATAAATGTAGAAACTATCTCCTAATTTCCTCCCTGCTTAACTGTTGCTCTCTGCCTCTTCATTTTCCATACAGCATATAGAATGGTCTTTAAAAATAAAAATCTGATCATATAATTCTTCTGCTCAAAACTCTTTCCTGACTTTGCATCCTTCAGAAGCAAACTCAGCCTCCTTACCATGTCCAACAAAACCCTATATAATCTAGCCCCTGGCTACCTTTTCTGCCTCATCTCAAGACATAACCTTCCCTGGCACTTTGCACACCCATCTGAGCAGCTCCTGCCTCAGGGCGTTTTCTCTAGGTATTCCCTCTGCTTTGGATATCCTAAATGCTCCTTCACTTTATCCGTGTCTCTGCCTAAGTGTCACATAAAGCAGAGGTGATATCTGACTACTCTATCTAAATATAATTCTGTACCAGTGTATAGTCCCTTGTTCTATTTCATCTTTCTTGATAGCCTTCCTCACCACCTGAAAGTATAGTGTTTATTTATTTTATTCTTTGTTTATCTTTCTGTTGCCTATCTAGGGCAGGGTCTTTTATTTTACTTTTATTTTTCACTGCTATATTCATCCTGTTTCTTAGAATGGTGCCTGGCACATATCAAGTTCTTGATAATTATTTATAGAATGAATGATTCAAGATCTCTCTTTTGAACCTCCATACCCTCCTATTTAAAAACCTATCATAGCACTTAAAATTGTATCTAATGAGAAGTTATTTTTCTAACTCATGTGACTATGAGCCTCTGGAGGAGAAAGACTTTAACATTCATCTCTGATTTTCCAGTGCTCATAAAAGACTTGGGTACATAGGGGTGTTTCCTAAAATGACACCTATTGAATTAACAATTACTTGGACTAATCCTTCCCTAAAGAAGCAATTCAAGGAACCTCTGGTGTTTCCCCAATGCATTAAGCTAGAGATACTGGGCATCATGATCATCAACTACCTTGCCCTGGATACAATACAGCCCATTTCTGGTTTAGAAAATAGTTGAGTGACATTCAGGAAGCATCTGAAATTTTAGATCATGGTTTTTATAGGTAAAAAATGCTAAGAGTTTAAGATAACATTAGAGCATCTTAGATTTCATAGAGTTCAACATTAGTGATCATCTAGTCAAATGTCTTATTTTACCCATGGTGAAGCTGAGGTCCAGAGAGGTGGTGCTATTTTCGCAGGTGATGACAAATTGAGAATTAGCATTAGGATACCTGATTGCAGTCTGATTCTTTCTCTACCATACCATTTTCCATATGTTACTCAATTTATTTGATCTTGGTCATCACCTCTCCAGTGGTAACCTTAGAAGACTGTATCTAGGTAACGTCTTAATTCTACTCTGTTTTCACATACAGATTTTCTTTCCATATATTTAGAAGCCTTGGTGGTCCAAGTCAGTATGTTACACTTTTATGACAAGAATATTAACGGTGGAGAAACATTAGATCAGACTTTTAGACAAATTCTAAGCTGTATCTTGACTCCAGATACCACCAACATTATTGAACATTATCCTAACTTGAATTATTTCTGGTAGTGATTGGGTTTTCTAGTAGCAATTTAAATAGACTTATGTAGTAGTGTGTAATCTATGGATTATTGGGAGTAATTTTAATGTAAGCATTTTAACAAAGTTGCATTATGCTTAGAACATATGGGGACAATAAAAGTCACAACTCTCTTGAGCTTTTTAGAACCCCTGATGCTTTGAAATGTGTGTTAAAGCATTACTCATGACTATTTCTTTCCTAAAATGATGGCAGCTGTGTTTCCTATCTTGTGATGAATATTCTTAAGATCACCATACAGAAAAGAGAAAGAATGTATTTAGAGCACATGTCAAGTTTATATGGTGCAGTTTTGGCAAAAATAAAACAAAGAACAAAAACTTTGTGAGTAGATTCTTTGATAGAAATAGTTCATAATTAATATGTACTTAGAAAACTGAAAACTGGAATCACTTCCAATAGAATTGCAGTGTTTTTATTTAACAATGACAAGCAGATACAACATATTAAAAAAGTTTTTGTGGATTGTTTATAAAGGTGAAATGCCAGATTTCTTGGTCTATGATCCTAGAAAATGGATTTTGTTATTTTAAGCCTTTTTTCATGATCCTCTTTCCTTACCCAGCTAGGTAAATGTTCCTCCTTTTTCCACTTGTAACACCTCAAGCAAATCATTCTGTTTTCCTCATTGAACTGAAATGGCATGTTTATACTCTGGTTTTTCTTGAATGCAGCTTAAATTCCCTTAAGGCAGAGAGATCTGATATTCAATTTCTGTTACAGGTGCCAGCATTTTCCCAAACAGGCACAAACATGCTCTCTACCTACCAGTTTTCAAAATCCTGTTGGTTCAGCCTTAAACTTCTCTTCTGTGAGGCTTGACTGACACTGAGAAGCATCATCAACAAACTAACAGGGTTATTCATACTGAGGCTACTATTAGGTGGGGAGATGGATGTGTTCAGGCTCCAGAGATGATGACAACCTTCCCCCTCTCCTCATTCCCAAAGTACTTGAGGATTGCACACTGCCCTCATTTTGCACAGTCTTGTGATTAAAGGGAGGAACTCTGGAGTCAGGCTGCCTGGAGTGGATCGCTGCTCTGCCATTTACTAGCTCTGCCCCTTTTAGCTCTTTAACCTTGGACAAGTTTCCTTACTTCTCTCTGCTTCAGTTTCCTCATCTGTAAAATGAGGATAATAACAGAACCTATATCATCTGGTTGCTACAACGATGAGATTAAATGAGTTAATAATATAAAGTGCTTAGAAAAATGCCTGGCACAGAGCAAGTGCTACAAATATTATTTGTAATTATTATTATCATTACTATTCAGTAACGCTGGTTCTCTGGGTAGTGATGGGAGAGAGAAATAACAGAATCTCTGTGAGAATAAGGTAGTAGTTTCTAAAAGATTGCCTCCCCAAAGCCTTTGTTCAGGGACACTGCTCTAGGCTAGAAATCCAATGATGTCCCAGGTTTCAGATCCAAAGAATAGAAAGCTATCCAGTGATAATCTATTGCTCTGTAGGCCAAGGATTGTAAACAGTTTATTTGATTTATTGGTCTACACAGTTCTTTAAAAATACATGTAACTGTGATGTTTAATTTTCTGTGTCAGCGTAATTAGGCTAAGGGATGCCCAGATAGCTAGTAAAATGCTATTTCTGAGTATGTCTGTGAGGGTGTTTCTGGAAGAAATTGGCATTTGAATTGGTGGACCAAGTAAAGAGTATTGCCCTCACTAATGTGGGTGGGAGTCATCCAATCTGTTGAGGGCCTGATTGGAACACAAATGCAGAAGAAGGCGGAATTTGTTTCTGTTTGAGCTCGGATATCCATCTTCTTCTGCCCTCAGACATTGGAGCCCCTGGTTATCCAGTTTTTGGAGTTGGATTGGGACTCATGCCATTGGCTTCCCTGGTTCTCAGACCTCTGGGCTTGGGCTGAATTATGGCACTGGTTTTGCAGAAGGCAGATCATGGGACTTTTTGGCTTTCATAAATTGTGTGAGCCAATTCCTATAATAAATCTCCTTGTATATATATCCTATTGATTCTGTTTCTCTGGAGAGTGCTGATTAATACGGTAACTATACAGATGCTAGGCTTCTTTAAAATTCATGAATGAAATGACACTACACTCATATAATTGCTCTGTTCAGATAGGTAAATCTATCTGACTTGTAAGTAAAGAACTAGAAAGGCATCTTAGAAGTGTTTTTAGAGGCCAGGCACGGTGGCTCACGCCTGGATTCCCAGCACTTTGGGAGGTTGAGGTGGGTGGATCACGAGGTCAGAAGTTCGAGACCAGCCTGACCAACATGGTGAAACCCCGTCTCTACTAAAAATACAAAAATTAGCTGGGCATGGTGGCATGCACCTGTAATCCCAGCTACTCAGGAGGCTGAGGCAGAGAATTGCTTGAACCCGGGAGGCAGAGGTTGCAGTGAGCCGAGATTGTGCCACTGGACTCCAGCCTGGGCAACACAGCAAGACTCCATCTCAAAAAAAAAAGTTATTTAGAATACATAAATTTTGCTGAAGAATGGTCTTTAAAGGTAAGATTCCATGATTTTGGTTAAAATTAGCACATTACTGGTCTGCTCTACTGCATTTATTCCCACCTTCCACCTTAAATGTAAAAACAGGAAAATATGAAAAGCCACAACAGGAACAAAAATGAGGATTGCTTATTTACTTCTGCTAGATTACAAGGATTTTTCATTCATTGAAAGGCCATGTAAATAAGACTGAAAAAGGCAATGGATAATCCTCATGGACAAAAATTAAAATCCTGCTTTTCTGAGAGTAGCTATGAAGACTTTTTATTCTTTTCTCACTCCAAGCCCTTGACAGAATTAAAGATCTATACCTACTCACAGGCGATTCATGATCCTCCTACTGTATATGTGCTGCATGTTTAGGCACTCAAATGCTGTTACCCAACTCTAACCAGAACGGTGTTTTCTATATCCATGAAAAGGCTGACTCTCTGTCGAGACAGAATCGGTGATGACAACAGCAACAATAATTCTGATAACAATCATTAGCATCATCATTAATATTTACTGGATTCTTGTGCAAGCTGCTGTTCAAAGGACTTTTCACTTTAGGTCTTGTTTATAATAAACATAATAACCTATGAGGCCGGTAGTATTATTCCTTTTCTACAGACAAGGAAACTGAGATGCAGAGCTCTGTGGAAGAAGTATTTCCAGAACACAGAGAGAAAGGACAATGAAATGATGACATCGAAGCTGATAGCTATGAAAATCAGGGAACATAACTCCAACCAACCATAGAATGGAAGTCGTTCAGAAGAATAAATGAAAACAACTGAAGTAAATCAACTTTCCCAGGCAAGGAATGGACTGAGCATGCACAGCTCTCTGCTAAGGAAGGAGAGTCAGCAGAATGGAGCCTCTAGAGCCGGGCTTGCCAGATGCAAGTTCTTCCTCTACCACAGCTTTGTGTTCTTGGGCAAATTACTTAACTCTTTTAGGCCTTAGTTTTTTTATTTGTGAAATGGAGATAATAACAGCATGTTCCTCATACAGTTTTTGTGAGGATTCAGTGAGTATTGCATTACATGTAAAAGGGTATATAAAACTGTCTGATACATAGTAAATGCTCAATAAATAATAGCTATTATTATTAAATGGTTGCAAAGAGAAAGGAGGAGGATTCATGCTCAAATAATTTGTGAGGTGCTGATTAATTGAGTTTCTTTATTATGCGGCTTCTCATAACCTTTAATATGCTAACCTAGATTGTAAAACTTCAAGAACATTCTCAGGTTTATTTGACTTGAAAACCCCCCTTTTCCCACATGGAGCACAGATAACATCTCGTGGGACACTGGTGTTCTAAGATCACAGTGTAGGAAATATTCTTTATTTCACACACTTTGTATACAAGAATAGAAAAACAGACATGAAAATGTCTTACATTGATAACCCGCACTGCAAGCAACCATCAAAGGGCTTTTTAGCTTTACAAAGGATCATGAATACACTTCTTTCTCCATTTTATAAAACCATGTGTCCAGGCAGTCAAACCTGATGAACACTCCCTTTTGTCAGCAACGTCACCTGGAACACTGAAAGTGTTCTCAGCACTTTACCCAAATGCTGTAAAAAATGAGTTAAAATTGGCACAGCTCCAGCCTTCTGGGAAATTTATTTTACCAGATTATAAATCCTTCAAAGTGTTTTTGGTTCATTGTGTCTTATCATGTTGTAAGGACACTGTTCTCTTGTGTGTTGAAATTACATTTCTTCTACATGCCCTATTTTGGTATTGGAGTGCTGCTGAATTAACATTAAAAGAACACACTATTTAGAAGTTTTGTGTCTCTGCTGCCCAGCACTGCTGGTAGATTATATTGATCAGCTTTGTTTTATTTAATCTTCTGGTGTCAAATAACATATTCTACATGGTTTTCCAGATGAGTTTTTTTTAATTCAGTTTTCTCATGTTGAATGACGTATTCTACATGGCTTTCCAGAAGTGGGCCAGGGCTTATTCAGAGAGAGGGTAATTAGCTTCTATAGGAATTATACCCATTATACCCCATTACTGGTAAGCTGGGTTAAGGAAATATAATTAGAAATAAAATCTCCTGCTAAACCAGTGAATCCTTTTTATAAAAATGTAGAAAAGAACAAAATAGTGTTTTTATTGAATAAGCATTAAATTAGACTGTGACACACATTACAGATGATCTGCTAAGGAGATGATAAAGGGGGAATGAAATATCACCCTTTCATACAGCCAAGCAGATACAACCTATTACATGCATATTCATTGTCTTTATCAAAATATAAAATAAAACCTCTTGTATCTTAATGATAAGCAGGAAATTACATCATGGAGCATGTGCCTAGACTTTGATTCCACAGACATAGGGAAACAAGGGGATTTCCGTCCTCTTGGATGTTCCCATTTCAAAGAAATGCCTCTGATGCCTCAGGAAATACATTCCTAGGATGCAGAACTAGCAAGAGGCTTAGTAAGCTTTAAAAAAAGATTTATAAACACCTCAGAGAGACAGATAAAGCATTTAAAACTTCAAGTTTCCTAAGGGCGGGCAGGGAGAATACTCTTTCCCCTCTTGGTGCCGGGGAAAATTTTAAATTAAATGTTCATTTTCCTCCAAAATCTGTATTTGCCTTTACAAGTTTCCTTTTCTGTTACTATTTGATAGTTGCAGTATGATTTTTTAAATGATCTCCATTGGCATGTCTACTTTTTCTGGCTAGTTTGCAGTTGACTAAATATCCAGCAAGTCCATAATACAGTTATGAAACAAGCAATTATCAGAATTACAATAGGATGAATTAAAAAATTAAACACAATATTTGCCTGTGGGAATAACCTTTAATATCATAACAATGGTGTGAGTCTCCATTAGAATTCTGAATTCTTGATTAGCCATGCATAAACATTGTCCATTACACATTAAATTCACAAAACATTGTGGAGATTTCTGCTTGTGCATTCAAATGATTCGCTATTTGAATATTATTTTGTAGTTTCTTGTGAAATCTTACCTAATATAAGCCTGAACAACAGCTTATCTCTATAATCAGATCACCTAAGTTTTTAATTAAGAGTTTTTCTTGAAAGGCCAATAAATTTTTCCTGAGTTCTTGTCTGTCACATAAGTAATGTAGCATTTACATTTTAATCCAGTCCCTTCAATAATTATTCCATCTTCTTAAATTTTTCCCAGTTGTGAAACACAAAGATAGCCATGGCCTTTATCTAATATGAAAGTCTTATTAAAAGTCATCCATTAAAAGTTACAGATTGAAATTCCAGTGTTTGATTTGCAATGGTTTGTCTTAGGACAAACCCAAACTATGGGCCATTTTTTTTTTGGCATCAGTCCAATCAATAGTTGTATTATTATAACAGTCAATTAAGTCTCCATGAATAATAGACATCTACCTTTGTTTACTGTCAATCTCGAGACTGCAAAAACTTGTGTTCTGGGCAAATGGGACATGTCTTGAAAGACTGTGTGCTCTTCCTCAAGGAGCTAACATTCCAGTGGGGTTTCCTTTCCCTTTAGCTTACTGTCTCAAACAGCAGCTCAACAAGCTTCATTCCTGTTCAAAGTGTGGTCTGTGAACCACATTTTCAGAAGCAAGGCTTAGGGACACTGCTCTTCTGAGAATTTTATTTTATTTTATTTTATTTTTTTATTTTGAGGGAGTCTTGCTCTGTCACCCAGTCTACAGTGCAGTGAACATGATCTTGGCTCACTGCAACCTCCGCCTCCTGGGTACAAACTATTCTCCTGCCTCAGTCTCCCAAGTAAGTGGCATTACAGGTGTGCACCACCACACCCAGCTAATTTTTTTGTAGTTTTAGTAGAGATGGGGTTTCACCATGTTGGCCTGGCTGGTCTCAAACTCCTAACCTCAGGTGATGTGCCTGCCTCCTAAAGTGCTGGGCTTACAGGCCTGAGCCACCGCGCCTGGCCCTCTGAGACTATAGAAACTGGGTTATGGGATATTGGTATTAGGATAAACACAGCATGGTTGTGGTTAGTTGCAAATAACAGAAACTGACATTTTATTTATTTATTTATATTTTTGCTTTTCAACTTCTATTTTAGATTCAGGAGGTTCATGTGCAGGTTTGTCACAGGGTATATTGTATATGCTGAGGTTTGGGGTATGAATGAACCTGTTACCCAGGTAGTGAGCATTGTACCCTACAGGTAGTTTTCCAACCCTTGCCTCCCTTTTCCTCCTTCCCCTAGTAGTCCCAAGTGTCTATTGTTCCCATCTTTATGTCCATGTGTATCCATTGTTTAGCTCCCACTTGTAAGTGAGAACATAAGGTATTTGGTTTTCTGTTTCTGTGTTAATTCACTTAGGATAGTGGCCTCTGGTTGCATCTATGTTGCTGCAAAGGACACGATTTTGTTCTTTTTTTTTATGGCTTCATAGTATTCCATGGTGTATATGTGCCACATTTTCTTTAGCCATTCCACTATTGATGGGCACCTAGGTTGATTCCATGTCTTTGCTGTTGTGAATAGTACTGCAACAAACATAAGTGTATGTGTCTTTTTGGTAGAACGATTTATTTTTCCACTGGGTATATACCCAGTAATGGGATTACTGGGTTAAATGGTAGTTCTATCTAGCTTTTTGAGAAATCTCCAAGCTGCTTTCCACATTGGCTGAACTAATTTACATTCCCTCCAGCAGGGTATAAGAGTTCCCTTTACTTCGCAGCCTTGCCAGCATCTGTTATTTATTGGCTTTTTAATAATGGCTATTCTGACTGGCATGAGATGGTATCTCACTGTGGTTTTGATTTGCATTTCTCTGATGATTAGTGATGTGGAGCATTTTTTTCTTATGTTTGTTGGCCACTTGTATGCCTTCTTTTGAGAAGTCTCTGTTCATGTCCTTTGCCCACTTTTTCATGGGGTTGTTTTTTGCTTGTTAGTTTGTTTAAATTCTTTAGAGATTCTGGACCTTTGTCAAATGCATAGTTTGTGAATTTTCTCCTATTTTGTAAGTTGTCTGTTTACTCTGTTGATAGTTTCTTTTGCTCTGCTTCTGCAGCTCTTTAATTAGGTCCCACTTGTCAATTTTTGTTTTTGTTGCAACGCTTTTGAGGACTTAGCCACAAATTGTTTGCCAAGGCTGATGTCAAGAAAGGTATTTTCTAGGTTTTCTTCTAGGATTTTTATAGTTTGAAGTCTTACATTTAAGTCTTTAATCCATTTTGAGTTAATTTGTTAACTTAAGGAATAAAGATATTTGTTGGAAGAGCATATGATGGCTCACAGAGCTGCAGGAGCACTGGAGATCCAGGGTTGGAAGATGGACAGGAAACAAAAAACGTAGTCAGAGAAGCTCACAGCCTGATTTCCACTTGGGGGGAGTGTGGCTAGAATGCTGGAGTGAGGAATTTTCTGCTTCCTTGATTCTGCTAATTTGCCCATTCACTCATTATCCTTTCAGGAATCGAAATTCCAGTTGGGAGTGTTTGATTAGTTGAGCTCCCCTAGTAATGTCAGCTTCATTGCAGCAAGAGAGTAAAGGGAGGGAAACAGCTGTCCCACTTTGTTTCTGAAGTAAAAGACATTACTCTGTCTTCAACTATTCTGGTGTTTCTGTCAAATGGTACTCACTCTGGGCACACACTGCTCTACCATATGCTTTGCATATATTAACTCATTTATTTTTACAACAACTTTATGTGGCAGATATTATTCTTCCTGTTTGTATCATAAAGAAACTGGGCACTGAAAGTTAATTTAATTGCCCTACATCACACAGTAAATGGTAGAAATAGAATCGGAAGCTAGGCTGTCAGGCTGCAGGATGTGCATACTTCTCTATCTGCTCAACCTTGACTAAGATAAGTGATCATAGGCTTAGAAGATAAAAAAGAAAAGAAAAAAGATATCAAAGAGAAAACAACAGATCAATAAGACTGCAATCAAATGTTTGTTTTGTATGATGATAAACTGTGCACATTTCTGTTTTTCTCCATATACTGTAAATTTGTGTACTTTTAAAACAATTTTATCATAATATTAGACTTATAGAAAATTTACAAAGATACTATGAACAGTTCCCATACATGGTCTTCACCCAGCTTCCCCAAAGGTTAACACTTTACATAATCATGAAAAGCCAAAAAAAAAGAAATGAACATTGAGACATTACTATTAACAAATGATGAACTTTAACATATTTCCCCAGTTTTCCCACCAATGTCCTCTTTCTCTTTCAAGATTCGATCCAGAATCCCACATTGTGTTTACTTACCATGTCCTTAATCCCCTCCAATCTGTGATAAGTCCTTTGTCTTTCTTTGTCTCTTGTGACTTTTAAAGTTTGGTCAGGGATTTTGTAAATCATCCTTCCACTTGGACTTGTCTTAATGTTTTCTTATGATTGATTGAGGTTATGAATTTGGGGGAAGGACTTTTTCCTGTGTATTCTATCAGGGAGTACATAACACTGATATGTCATATTACTAGTGATGTTAACATGGATCACTCAGTTAAGGTGACTATATGTTTATTTTTTAATCATTTCTTTTTAGTTTTTTAAAAATTGCTAGGTTAATGCTTCTTGTTTGAGACTTCAGTTGATTTAACATTTCCAATATTTAGTAAATTTTATTTATTTTTTTACTAGCGGGTTTTGCTGTATTTCAGAACCTTCAGCTCATATAGATCCCTGAACTAGACATAACTCCTTTTGCCTTTCAGTCAGTTACTGTGATTCAGAACATATTTCCTTAAACTACACATAACTAAATGTTCCACGTGATGTATAACGAGCTAAGTGGAAGATGATTGCTCCACTATGTTCATATTTCGGAGTAGACTCCATAGCCAAAGGCAATCCTTATTCTAATACAAAATGTACTAAGACACTAGGGAGTTAGTGAATTAGAATCAATTCTGTCTACTTGATGGATATCCAGGCCATTCCTTTTGTTGTTTTTGAAAGCTACATTTGTTAGTAAGACCTTCAGGCCAATTTGGCTATTAGCCTAGGTTTTATGTGAAACAATCTTAGATATTTAAGATCGTAAGTCTGTCTTTTGATATGAGTAAAACATGCCAAAATAGTGATGTAGACAGAAAACCCTTTAGCAATTGTCCCTGTGTAAGCCCATCCTCTGTTGTAATTTGTGTGTTTTACTTATAACTGAAGTACATATTTAAAAACATCATGATGTTATACTTTGTGATATATATCTGAAATTTCTCCTTAATTTTTTGCATCCTTAGGAGTAGTATTGCATGTTTGTGTGTGTTTGTTTTTTCTTTGAAAGAAATGGTAACATCTACTCCAGGCCTTCAACAGATAGCATAGATTATTAATGTTTGGTAAACCATTTGTTAACAAAATTAAATTTAGATGGTTGATAGTGGAGATGTGGCTAAGGGTAGGAAAGTAATACAATTACATACTCATAATAAGCCAATGTTTGATGTACCACCATCCTGGCAACACTTTTAGATTTATCAACTAGAAGCAAGTAACACTGGTTATTAAGCATCTGATTCTGTGTACTTTGCTTGCAAATATAACTTAACACTTAAAAAAAGTTACTGTCTACTTAACCATCTAGTCACATAAGCATTAGTTTTTATCTCAATACTTAGGCACTTTAAAAAGTAATCCAAGCATCAAATTTAAGCTTGTTATATTAGCTTTTAAATTATTTTATTAGATTATCACTGCTAAGAGCTAACATGGAACCCTGGAGCCCTGGATTTTAATTTTAATATTAGTATATTAGAAATCATAAAAATAAAAAGAACTCAGTTTCCTTCCCAGGATATGCCACAGATGATGTCCACAAACCATTATTTCCTTTTTTTCCCTGCCAGTGGGTAATAGGCAAGTAGGAGAGAAGCCATTAGGCAGCAGGGAGCAAAAGGCAAAATTAAATGTTTTTGTAGACACTTTTTGCACTTTTTGGTTTCTGGGCAGATTAAAGAGCCCTCACTCAGAGAAAGCATGCAGCAATGGTGTGCTGGAGATGGCTTGTACCAGCTTGAAAGAACCAATTGTAAAATTCTAAATAGTTTTGTCAATCAGTTGTTAAATACAGCCATTATTAAACGTTAAATCATATAAATCCACGATTAAATAAATACTATTAAAAGAAAGAACAAAACTCAAGACTGATCACTTCCTCATTTTTTTCTTACATGTTGCTATTGTTATTGTTTTGTTTATACTCTTGAGTTGTTTACTTCTGTGGCATCTGTATTGTTGAGATACTACATAATGGTGTGTCATTGTTCATCTCCTCCAAACTCTGCACACAAGGAGTTCATGTTGGTAGCTTGATGAGCTGATGGTTAAAATTATGAGTATGTATTTTCTTAAAGAAAATAAAATTAAATATGATGGGAGACTATGTGATGTAAAATTATGTCTCTCCTTTCATTTCTGACATTCTTTCTGTCATTCAAACCTACTATCTTCCTATCTCAGGCTGTTTGAGTTTGCTGTTCTCTCTGCCTAGAATACTTTTTCTTCTACTACATACTTGGCTATCTTTTTCTCATTAGAATAGGCTATCCTTTCAGATCAACTTTGCCTGATTATCCTGTTAAAAATAGCCCACCATATTCTGCCCACTCCCTGACCGGCAATCCTTGCCACTCCATCACCCTGTTTTTATTTTTGTTATAATGTTAACTACTATCTGAAAGTGGTTTATTTGTTCATATGTTTACTGTCTTTCTCCTTCACTAGAATGTAAGCTCCCTGATGGGAGGAATTTTCTTCAACTTTTTCATTTCTGGTTTTTCAACACTTAAACAGGGCCAGGCACCCAGTAGATAACAAGTACATTTTTGTTTTGAAAAATTATTTAATATTTGAATAGACTGTATCAGTGAAGGGCATCTAAATTAAAATAGAGGTTGAGAAATAGTTAAAGTAATTTGAATATGAAGTAAAATAAAGTTTGTCAAAGTCCCACCACTTGAAGAAAGAGGCTCTAAGATGCTGCTATAAGCTATGTCAAACAAAGTGCTGTTTTGTATGTGTATATGTGTGTGTAATTTATATAAATAAAAATACATTAAGTTTCTTAGGAGATGGAATTTGGGAATAGATTATGTCAAAATTCTAGTTAGAGATGGGACTTGTACATTGCATTAATTATGCTGTACGCATCTGTGAAAATAATGCTTCTAAAGCAACACTAATTATATGAAAGAGAAAGAGTGTTTTATTTTAAGGAATAGCAGCATATTCAGATTTTTATATGGCATTTCTCCAGCTACAGAAGCTAGCTGTCAAAAACTACTTTCTTTCCTAGAATAAGGTGAAAGCTGAGGCTGCAATTCTATTCTAAGCCAAACTTTGTACAATATGAGCAAATAAAACACAAAAAAGCATTTTCAATGACTTTGATGAGGGTAGTTATTTCCAGTATTTAGGAGCCTAGTCAATGTTATTGCTGACTTTTTAAAAGTATGACGGGGATTCTGGTAGATTAATCTATAAGGTTCTGTAATGTATGGTTCATAAACTGAGGAATACAAGTAATGAGGATATTGCTTACTAGGAGTGGTGTGAGGATTGACAAGTATTGGGGAAAATATTTTTATTTGTTATTTCATTCATTTATTCAACAAATATGTTAAGCTCTAACTATGTGTCAGGCATTGTTTTAGGCTAGGGATACAATGAAAGAAATATTCACTATCCTTAAACAATCTAAGGAGGGAATAAAAACAAGTAAACAGGCTATTGTGATACAGTGTGATGAGATGAGGAGGTTCAAAGCCTTCCAAGAATACATAAAAAAGACAACTAGCCCAGATTTCTAGGTTTGAAAAGTTCATCACATGGTCATAATTAGCCATGTGGATTGAGACAATTTCTGACAGGTCTGTGAAGAATGGATTGCAGAGTGGTATGCTAGCAACTGTTTAAAAACTGCCTCTTTGGGGAGACAAAAAAAACAACACCCTGATTTGTGATGTTTGCCAATTTTTGTGGCGTGAATATGTCCACCATGGTGGTTTAAAGCTAACAATAAGATGTTGCTGAATGTGAAGATGAAAAGAGATGGTCGGCCGGGAGTGGTGGCTCATGCCTGTAATCCCAGCACTTTGGGAGGCTGAGGTGGGCAGATCACGAGGTCAGGAGATCAAGACCATCCTGGCCAACGTGGTGAAACCTCGTCTCTACTAAAAATACAAAATTTAGCTGGGCATGGTGGCACGTGCCTGTAATCCCAGCTACTCGGGAGGCTGAGGCAGGAGAATTGCTTCAACCAGGGAGTCGGAGGTTGCAGTGAGCCAAGACTGCACCACTGCACTCCAGCCGGGCGACAGAGCCGGACTCTGTGTAAAAATAAATAAATAAATAAAAGATGGTCACAGTTGGTGCTAGAGAGCCGATATGAGCAGGATCCAACATATTTCTGGTTGGAGAGGAGAGAGAAGAGGCTTAGAGACAAGTAAGAGGATACTCTTCAAACAGGGAAGAGATGATATGGCCTCAACTCCATTGGTGAGATGTAAGCAACTTCCAGAGATGTTGAAGTTATGGATAAAGAAGCACTTTATAGTAATGGTTAAGAGTTAAGACCATACATAGACTCATAGACAGATTTTGAGTCCAAATCCTGGTGCTGCAACTTAACTAGCATTGTGATGCAGGGCTGTTTATTAGCCTTTCTGGGCTTCAGTATCTCATTTCTAAATTGGTGATAATGATAGAACCAGACACTCGGGGTTGTTGTGAGGAATAAAGGAGTCAATACACATGAAGTGCTTCAATCAGTAAAAAACACAGTACAGCTTATCTTTAGCGATGCAGAGGAGATATTGATAATTAATGATTAACGTGTTGATGGGTGGGCAAGGAAGGAGAAAGAGGAGTCAAGGTTGACTTGTGATTTTTTTAGACTGTCCAAACAGGTAGCTAGAAATGTATCTAATTTTGATAATCTTCCCAGTGACTGCTTATCTATCTTTGCACTGTTCTGTCAGAAGCAAACAAGCATGTATCTTTTTTTTAAACATTGGGTTTTAGGGTCTCTTTGTTACAGCAGATTAAACTACAGATACGGTGGGCTAGTACAGATGGATTCTATTTTCTCTGTGAGTGATGAGATGGAAGGGTTTTCTGAGAAATGAAAGTTAGTGGGAAAGGGCATAAGGTTTGAAAAGAGTGAAATTAATTTGAAACAGCTTGTGGTTAGGGGCCATGAGAGTAAAGATAGGTACTAGGAAAATATAGACACATTGTGTGATAATCTTGAGGAAGTAGAAGAGCACTGATTCATGGAGAAAAGAAACAATATAAATATGAATGAAATATAAACCCAACAAAATAGAAACAAAAAACTAACAATATAGGACACAAAATTTCTACTGGAAATATTACAGTTTTCAGAGTTAGTGTTAAAAATGTTTCAGGACAGTGAAGATCAAAAGTATGTTTTCAATGTTACGATACTTATTAAACAACTTGTGGATTCTACTATTAATGTAAGAATTTACTAAGTTTAGGAAGACATGGCTGCTATTCATGTACAGCCTTATAGATTTGCATGACTTTAAAGAAGTAAAATAGGCATTGACTGCCAGCAATATTTGAATACCAAATCAAATATAAATAAAGTGCTAGAAATATTGAGATTAAATAAGATGGAACAATGTTTTAGCCTTATTATGGGAAGCTTCCTGAAAGAGGTGGTTTCTTAACTAAAACTCAAAATGGATATATCTTTACACTTTGGAAACTAGAACACATATTATTGGTTGTATGCTTCTATTTTCATACATATTTTCTAGTGGTAGTAGGTTGGTGCAAAAGTAATTGCGTTTTTTTTGGCCATGAAAAGTAATAGCAAAAACCATAATTATGTTTGCACCAAACTAATAAAATCATATTTAACTTTAGGATCTTTAGGCTGGGGCAGATATAACACTACACTCATTTTTCACAGCCTGGTGAAATTTTCTCTGATATTTGCTGTCATTTGAGTCTTCTACATTGATAAAATATAATTTTATGTTAATGTTCCTGGTATGAGCCATGTAGAATTAAGTATTTGGGGTCATTCGCTAGAAGTGGACTACATCATTTCCTTGTCACAGTTTTCACTTTTATCTAATCTGAAAAATTATATAGGTTATTTTGAGTTGAGACCTTCTTTACATTGTAGCAAGGAAACGTCTAGTGACCTTGCATTTTACATAACATTAGCTACAATCTTATTTCCTAAGTAGATGTTGAGATAATGTTTTTCACATTTTTGCTTATTTATTAGGCAGTATAAAATATAATTGGAAGAATTCTTTTAAGAGCCCATCATGATCAGAATTGCATATTTATCCTGTGAAGAAACTGTTATACATTTAATGACTGCACAAAGTCATTGTCACAGGTTTAATTTTCTTTATTTTAATCAGGATCCTTTATTTTGTTAGTGACGACAGTTTATTTATTCATCCTGGTGAATGGGGTTCTGAAGATGAGTAAGTGTGCTTGTACATGTAAAGCCTTAGAGAGGCTTTGTTTTCACTGGGAAAATGTTTTAATTTGAGAGACAGAGCCCTAAGCCAAATTCCTTGTTATCTTCCATTTAATTGAGAAAATTGCTTAACCTTAGTCTTTCTGTCAAGTTTGATTGACAGGTAACTGTTAGCTGTGAGGTGACTGGAATTATGAGTACCTTAAAATATCTTGAGAATTCTTGAAGAGAGGTGATATGTGTGTAACAGGGACAGAAATTATTAATGTGTGAGGAGACAGGTTTTCCTCTGTTCCTCTGCCTAACCAGTTTACCATGCAGATTGGCATCATCTTTAGAGGCTGAACAATAGAATTAAGGATGGATAAATGCATGGAGATTTTGTCTTGAGGAAAAAAGAGAATAGCAGAGGATAGAAAGGAAGAGGGAAAATAAAGTCCCATCAGGAGACAAGGAAGATAGGAAAGGAGGTTTAGGCGAAAGGGGTGAAAGTGAGAGGTGAGAAAGCTGAGGTGTGGGGAAAATTGGCAATCAACTGGAATGGGAAAAACAAAGATTATACATTAGATCTCTTTTAACATTTTCCAAGAGATGCACCTAGGAATTAGAATTACTTTAAATTACTTCTGGTTGCTGAATTTTATTTCCTTGTCTATATCACTTTGAACCAGATATTTGGATTTCCTGGAAAAAAAGTCACACAAATGATAAATTAGCTCCTTATTCTGAAATACTTTAGAATAACATTGTATCAAAATCCAATATGGTAAAGGTAAAAATATTTTCATATGACATTAATATGTTATTACTCAGAAAGTCTAATTTATATGACAGTCTTGGGAGATGTTAATAGATTTATCTCCAGCTAAAACTCAGATTGTTATAGCTTAAACATTTTCAGCTTAAGACAAATTCAGTTTTATTTTGAGAGACTTTTTTAATTTGAGACTAGTTTTAATTTGAGAGACTTTTCTGACTTATAATTCTTGTGAAATATATTTTACCCTTTAATAGCTAAATCAATAAAATCCATTTTAAGTGAACTACTTTTCAAACAAGAATTTTCGTAGTATTGATTCAAGATGAGGATATCACATTTTGATAAAAATCAGTGAAACTAGTATCTCTCTAAATGCTGACTTTTCTAATTTGAAACTTAGAGATTCATCATGCTTAGAATGCTGAAGTTTTCTAATGTTCTTCTCTTTAATATGTAAGATGCAAAGCCTCTTGAACATAAATTGCAACTCACAACTATAAGGAAAAGCATCAACACTTTACCCCCTAAGTTATTTTAATAGAAAGGAGTATGAGGGAGGGGTATTAATGAAAAACAATGGCACAGTAGACAAATCAAAAATTGTGCCTACTGCTCATTGAATTTAATCAGTAAAGCTGTTTGATAATTAGAGAAGTGGAATAAAAAAGCAGACCTAGATGCTACCAGGCCGTTTTTATGTATTATGGTAAGTTAGACTGAATGGCTCTTGGTGGTAAATACATTCTCTGGAGATAATAGGCACCATTACAAAAATTTTGTACTGGTTTCTCCTAAAATACCTTTTTGACTTCTGTGAGGCCATGAGCTAGTTCATATCCATGCTAAAATGAAACATGTTTACTATTATTTCCCAGTTGATTTTATTTATAGGACTTTAGAGAAGGAGGGGGTATGAACCATTTTGAGGATTTTTGGATTTAGCTAACAGGTGTGGCTTTTCTCTTGGCTTTCTTAACTGGTCAGAATAATTGCCTTTCTTTTGTTAGGCTTTTGCTTTGAGCAAGATAAAATTCTTCTCTCACATAGCCTTTATTTTCTTTTTATTACATCAGACTTTGTGATTTTCCTAAAGCAAGAATGATGATGTGTACCCTATATTAAAAAGAAATTGCAGATTTTGAAAAAAAATGGTAAAATAGTGAGATTCCATAATTAAGTGTTATCACCTTAGTTTGTCCTTATTTTATTTTGTAGCATTTTAAAAAGTGCTGCAAAATAGCATTGTGGTATATTTATTAAAAAGAAGGCTGGTACTGTGCCATAGACTTGCCATGCAGAATGGGCAGCTGTATATTTGCAGATGACTGCTAATGTGGATGTCTGGATAGAAGATCAAATTATTTGCCTAGCCTAGTGCATTTTATAAGAGCAGCAGATGATGTAATTAGCTCATCATGCATGCAGACTCCAGGATGTGTGAGATCTTCCTGTGAGACCTCCTATGGCTTGGGCTACCAGCAAATCTCCTGGAAAAGGTGAAATTTGGTTACAGGCAAATGTCATGTGATTTGCCCTGCCTAGACCTATGAACCATTTTTAGCCCACTTTTGTTCGGGTTATTCTTATACAGACAAGAGTTACATTAAACAACAACAACAACAATAAAAAGGCTGGCAAAGTATAAATGAAAAGAATTGATTTTTAAGTGCTGATCTTAGATATCTAGTGTTTTTATGTTTCTCAGCAAAAATCTTTAACTTAAAACTGAGTATAAATGTATGAAAAAACCTTAACCTCTACTTTATACCGTATAAAAGTTAATTTGAGGTCGGGCGCGGTGGCTCACGCTTGTAATCCCAGCACTTTGGGAGGCCGAGGCGGGCAGATCACAAGGTCAGGAGATCGAGACCACGGTTAAACCCCGTCTCTACTAAAAAAAATACAAAAAATTGGCTGGGCGTGGTGGCGGGCGCCTGTAGTCCCAGCTACTCAGAGAGGCTGAAGCAGGAGAATGGCGTGAACCCGGGAGGCGGAGCTTGCAGTGAGCCGAGATTGCACCACTGCCTCCAGCCTGGGCGACAGAGTGAGACTCCGTCTCAAAAAAAAAAAAAAAAAAAAAAAAAAAAAAAAAAAAAAAAAAAAGTTAATTTGAGATGGATCGTAGACTTAAACCTATAATCTAAAATCATAAAACATTTAGAAAAAATAATATATATTTTTACCTTGCGATAGGCATAAACTTTTTAGAGAGGAATTAATTACAAAGGAGAAAAATATAGTAAATCAGTCTTCATCAACATTTAAGGGTTCTGCTCATTAAGAAAGAGTGCTGGAAAGATGCAAAGGCAAGCCACATGCTGGGAGAAGGTATGCACAATACAGAATTTGACAAAGGACTTGTTTTCAGAATATGTTAAAAATATTCCTAAGCTACTACACAGTCATAAAAAAGAATGAAATCATGTCCTTTGCAGCAACATGGATGCAGCTGGAGGCCATTATCCTAAGTGAATCAGTGCAGAAACAGAAAACCAAATACCCCATGTACTCACTTAAAAGTGGGAGCTAAACATTAGGTACTCAAGGACATAAAGATGGCCACAATAGACACTGGACACTACTAGAAGTGGGAGGGAGAGAAGGGGGCAAGGGTTGAAAAATTAACTGTTGGGTACTGATACGGTTTGGCTGTGTCCTCACCCTAATCTCATCTTAAACTGTAGTTCTCTAATCCCCACATGTCATGGGAGGGACGCAGTGGGAGGTAGTTGAATCATGGAGGGCAGTGACCCCCATGCTGCCGTTCCTATGATAGTGAGTGAGTTCTCATGAGATTTGACCGTTTTATAGGGGCTTTCCCCTGTTTTGCTTGGAACTTCTCTTTGCTGCTGCCATTTGAAGAAGGATGTGTTTGCTTCCCTTTCCGCCATAATTGTAAGATTCCTGAGGCCTCCTAAGCCCTGCGGAACTGAGCCAGTAAGCCTCTTTCTCTTGTATAATAAATTACCCAGTTTCGGGTATGTCTTTATTAGCAGCATGAGAATGGACTAATACAGGTACCATGCTCACTACCTGGGTGACAGGATCACTTGTACCCCAAACCTTAGCATCACAGAATATACACAGGTAACAAACCTCCATATGTACCCTCTGAATCTAAAATAAAAGTTGAAAAAATTATATATTAAAGTTTTCTTAAAATAAAAAAACTGAATTTGCTGATAGAAAATAAAATATTTCTGAATCAATAATGACAAACAAACCAGTTGAAGAAATGGGGCAAAGGACTTAAAGAGATACTTAACAAAGGAAGATATAGAAATGGCCAATATGCACTCAAAAAGGGACCAACTTATTAGTCATCAGAGAAATGCAAATTAAAACCACAGTGAAATACCATATCACACTCACTAGAATGTCTAAAATGAAAAAAATGACCATATTAAATGTTGGTGATGACATGGAGCAACTGGAGCTCTCAAATGCTGCCAAGAGGAGGATAAAATGGTACAACCTCTTGGAAAAGCAGTTTGGTAGTTTATTATTAAATTAACATTTACCTACCTCTGCTCCAGTAATTTTACTCCTAACTACTCATGAACCAAGAGAAATGAAAATATATGTCCACAAAAAGATTTGTACGTAAATGTTCATAGCAGCTTTATTTATAATTTTTCCGAACTGAAAATAACCCCAAATTTCAACAAGAAGTGAATAAAGAAACTATAGTATATTCATTTGGAGAAATACTAACAATTAATAAAAAATATTTCATCAACTATTAATGCAATCTGCAATATGCATGAATCTCAAAAACATCATTCTGAGAAAAATCAGCCAGGCACAAAAAAGTACTCATGGCATGATTCCATTTTACGAAATGCAAGAACAGGTAAAACTAATCTATGGTGATAAAATTCAGAATAGTGGTTGCTTAGGAGGTGTGGGGATGGCCTAGAATGGATACTCGGGAATTTTCTGGGTTAACATCTGGGATATTCTACATTTTTATTGGGGTTGTGGTTACAGGGTGTATGTAGATATCAGAAATCATGACTTAAGGCCTGTGTGTTTCACTTTATGTCAATTTTACTTGAATTAAAAAATTCTAGTTACATTAGACTATGATAGTGCTTTGCCTTACTCAAATTTTGATTCAGACTGTAAAATTTACAACAGTGTTCTCCACATTTAGATATAGTACTTATTCATTTTTTCTCTTTGTTTTGTACTTGGGAAGGAAATTTTAAAAAATAGTACACTTTTTTTTCATTCATTGCTCATATTTCTTCACTGTTTCCTGTTTTAGGTAAAGAGTAAATGAAAATTACCTCCCAAGAAATATACTAAAATGTTGAGTCTTATAAGTCAAACTAATCTCTTTATTTCATGTGTTAGAATGCTGAGCAACTTTTGAACAGTAAGATCTCAAATTTCTGGTTTGAATTACAACATAATATAATTTTGCATTCAATTTCTGTGCTTAAATGGATGCTGGAATAAGTTAAATTGTGTAATGCTTTTAAAATACTTTAAAGTTTTTGAAAAATGTTTCTTGAAAAATGTAAGGTATTTAATCATAATATTTGTATTTTTTATTTAAAATGGAGAATTTTTGTTATAAATAGATGTAATATCTTCAAAACACCTTTCAGAATTTTTGGACTATAATATACAATTCACAGGAAAACAGTCTGAGGGATAACATGCTTGCTCACTGCACAAATATCTTTTAATCAGAACTTTTTTATTAAGTATCTATTACTGTTATACAGGAACCTTGCTATTATAATTTTTCTTAAGGAGTGACACCAAATATTGAATTTGTTGTCATGGTGACAAGAAATTTTGTATTAGGATGAGGTTTAATTGCTTTCTTATAATCTGTAATTTGTTATCTAGGAAATCATTTTTAAATGGGCTAAATTTGTGTTTGCCAGAGCAGGTGGGAACAGAGTGCTGCAGTATTTGAAGTGGAAATGCTCTCCAAGTGGGAGTAGACAAAGGGAGGAAAAAATAATGTGAATTAATAAACGAAGGGGGCTGGATAGAGGCGAGAGAGTAGGTATAAAGATGCAAGGCCTTGAGGCCTGAGACAAGATGTACAGACTGTGCGTTCTGGTAGGCACTCAAGCATTTTCTGAATTGAATTATTAAGACTTAGGAAGCCAGAGGAAGAACTTAAGGAGTGTGGTGAGGTAGTCATGGTGATAAAAAGGGAAGATTTTAGAAGATGCAATTTGAATTAACTGGAAGAAGAGATTTGAAGCAGTGAGTCTTGTAAAGAGAAATTTGAATTTATCAAAATGACAGGAACCAAAAACATTAAGGAGTTTAGGCATATGTCATAATGACAGGGCAATGTACTCACTACAAAGCCTAATAGCTCATTCTAATAGACTAGTGGGTTCAAATAATTTATGTAGTTTGTGTCTATGAAGTGTGAAGAGGAACACTGAGAATATCACATTGCAGGCAATCGTTTATTTACTTATCTTTTTATCTCATGGTCCTGGTATTTATTACTTTCACCTTCATATAGCCTCAATATTTTGAGCCCAGAAAGGTGCATTTTAGTCATTCAAAAAAATGTTAGTAGACATTATGAAGTCAGCCAACAAATCATTACCATATATGTAATACCATGTACTGGGCACTATTCTAGACACCAGGAATGTAATGGAGAACAACACAGAAGGAGTCACGTTTCTCAAGAAGTATGTATTTAACTGCTGAGAGAATGGAGGAGACAATTCTTGTAATTTATTCATTCACTTATTCATTCATTCACATACTGATACATGCTATGATGCATTTAAAAATGGGGTAATAGACAAGAAAGTGACAAGACTGGGCCAGTAATTTTAATTAGAACTGTCAAGACCTCTGGGAGGAAACCACATTTCAGTTAAGACTTGAATGGTGAGAAGGCAGCCATATGAAAATCTGGGGAAAGAGTATTTGAAAATGAAATCACATCAAATGCAAATGAACCTAGGTGGAGATGAGTTTTGCATGTTCAAGAGAGAGAAAGAAGGGCAGTGTGAGAGAAGTAGAGTGAATAGTAGAGGACCTAGGGGCATGAGACCGGAGGGGCGGTTGAAACACCATCAAGGCAGAGCCTGTGATAAAGGCTTTAGGTTTTATTCCAGTTGCAGCAGGAAACCAGGGAGGCAGGGAAGTGATGTGCTCTGATTTATGGTTTAGAATTGTCATTTGGTTGCTGTGTGGACATTAAGACTGAGATAGAAAGCAAATAGGAGCCTCTTGCAAGAATTCAGGTGAAATATGATAAAGGTTGGAATCAAAATGTCACAGTAAAAATGGTGAGAAGATGGTGTGTGTCTTTGTGGTAGAGTGGACATGACCTGCTGAAGAATCCTATGTGGAGTATGGGGGAAGACAGGAACCAAGGATCACATGTAAATTTTCTGCTTGAGCAACTTGGCAGATAATGTGGCTATTTAAAGAGATGACAAAAGTTAGGTGATGGGAGCAATTTGTGTCTCTCTGTGTGTGTATATGTGTACACACATGTCCATTATAGTTTCATGTAGGCTGTGTTATTGATCCAATGCATAACTTTCAGTAAACATTTCCTGAGCACATCCTGTGTTCCAGCCACTGGCCTAGGTGTTAGGAAAACACTAAAAGGAAAATAGAGAGACTTGCTTCCAAATAATTTACATTGTAGTAGAGCAAGCCAAGTAATTAATAAGTAGATACGCTTTACTTTGTTAGATGTTAATAATGTCTATGGATAAATATAAAAACAGAAGAGGAAGGGAGAGTGCTGAAGGTAGAGATAGGTTTTGCTATTTTTTTTTTAAGTGAGATCATGGAAGGCCACTTTAATAAGGTGATGTTTGACCAGAAGTTTGATGAAAGTGGGGCACCAGTCATGTGAGCTTCTAGGAGAAAGAGTTCCAGTCAGAGTGAAAAGCAAGTGCAAAAATCATGAAGTGGGTGTGTGTTTGGTTTATTGGAGGAACTGCAAAGAGGTCAACATAAATGAACTGGGGATAAGGAGAATGGCAGCAGATGAGGCCAGGAAAGGCAGGGAACAGATCATTTAAGATGTTATAGACCATTGCGAACAATTTGCCTTTTACTCAGGGTGAGAAGCCAATGGAGGATTTGGGGCAGAGGGATTTGGTCCTGTAGGTCTCAAAGCAAGTAGTATTTCTAGACCTCCAAGTGGCTGATCTTGTACTTGAAGGGACAGAGTAGCTTATAGGAGTACACAGAGCATGAAAGCCTTGGGACAGCTGGAGTTACTGCTTAGGAGGACAAGGATAAAACGGAAATAACTACATTTACATGGCTTTTGATTCTGATGCTTTGTTAGAAACTTTCTTTTGGCTATCTATTTACAAACCTGAAGGAAGGCAATTTTATTTTTCCATAATCAAGTGGAAACATTTTTGGGAAATCTATACTAAAACAGTAACTTTTGTGAACTTTTCTGTTCAGGACAGTATTTATTTTATAGCCATTAATTCATTTTCAAATTATTGCATGTCATTTACATTTGAATTACACACCTGTTAATTAGTTTCATCTAATCAGTCAGCATAGAAGCTTGTGCTGGAGACCAAAATGATTCACACAGCTTGGCTCCTGAAATAAATCTGGACTCCAATTTAAAAGAAAATACATAAATACATATCTATACCACCGATACACATCCATACCACCAAAAGAAAATACATAAATACATATCTATATATAATAAAATATAATTTTGCAGAAAATATGATATAATATCACATAACACTACTTGATATGTTATTATATTTTTAATATCTTATACTGTCTAGGTCTGGTTGTTTAGATGGTTATATAGATGTAGATTTAGTAATAAATTCAAAGCTTAAGAGGATTAAATGAATTTCAGAGTTGCAAACAAAGCTTCTCAAAATTCTGGTTCATTTATGATTCACCAAGATATTATTGATGAATACTTCTCAATCAAGTTTCTTCTGTTATTTATTTATTTTTACATGATTTGAATGGATATTTTTATGATGTATACCAATTGCTACTCTAATTGACTTGTAGTGGTAGAGAAAGTAGGAAATATCTATTTGGCTTAGAGGATGCTGACATCCCAGCCTGTTTGTACAAATGGAACCAAATTATAACACTCAAATGTTTGTCATTATTGCTAGTTACTACTCTGTTTTGCATGCGTTAACCCTTCAAACCTCACAGCAATACTGTGAGGTAGAGACTATTAATACAGATGAGGAAAAGGAAGTACTGATTGTTGAATAACTGTCGGTATGCCAAGGTCTTACAGCTATTAAGTAGTAGGCAAGTATTAGAAACCAGGGCCTTTTGACTCCAGAAAACCAAATCTTACCAACTGTGATTGACTTATTTCACATATCTTGGGAGCTCACAGGAGTTTAACCTGGTGAAACTGAACTCCAGCCTCCATTTACCAGATATTCCTCCTCTCTTCCTCTGTTGTTTCTTACACCTAGTAAGCACCTCAGGGAAATTTCACAAAGTTCGTCACATGTTCTTTTGAATTTTTCTGCCAAACAAGTTTACCACATTTCTGCCAGTCCTTCCTTTTTGATTCCACCTTTCCCATACCCATATCTCTGTTTATGAGGCAACTATATTGTTAGATGTGAAAATGCTGATGTCTGTGTTAAAGGTATTTTTCCTTGCTGCTTGGAAAGTCATTAATCCTCAAGGTCAGAGCAGGCCTAGGATTCATGCAGAAGCGGGTAATGAACCCCAACTCAACAATGGGTGGCATGCTGTCACTTTGACATTGAAATAGCACTGCTTGTAGGCAGGACTTCAGAAAAAATCTTATTAAAAGTAGATTCTCCAGCTTCTACACTTAATGTGGCTCTCGATTTGTGCTTCAAATATCCTGAGGGGTTAAATGAGACCCTAAACATTTTCCCATCCTTTACATTTCTTTCTCTTCTCTTTAGTGCCCGAAACAAAACAAAATGAAAAACCCTTTCCTTTCTCTTTCACCAAAGCCAGTGCACTTCAAGTTATATAAATGGTTACTCAAACAGATTCCATAGCTTGGCAGGACACTTTGGGGTTTAACAGTGAATCCATATCATAATACTTTTTTTTTTTTTGAGATGGAGACTTGCTCTGTTACCCCGGCTGGAGTGTAGTGGCATGATCATGGCTCACTGCAACCTCCGCCTCCCGGGTTTCAGCGATTTTCCTGCCTCAGCCTCCTGAGTAGCTGGGATTGCAGGTGCCTGCCACCATGCTAGGCTAAATTTTGTATTTTTGGTAGAGATGGGGTTTTGCCATGTTGATCAGGCTGGTCTCAAACTCCTGACCTCAAGTGATACACCTGCTTCCCAAAGTGCTGGGATTACAAGCATGAGCCACCGTGTCCGGCCCATATCATAATACTTTTTAAGGCTGTTGGGTAAAGGAATGCTTCTAAACCTGCTCAGGATCCCCATATAAATTCCAGGGTCACTGGGAGGCCAAGGCGGGCAGGTCACAAGGTCAAGAGATCGAGACCATCCTGGCTAACATGGTGAAACCCTGTCTCTACTAAAAATACAAAAATTAGCTGGGTGTCGTAGCACACACCTGTAATACCAGCTACTTGGAGGCTGAGGCAGGTGAATGCTTGAACCTGGGAGGCAGAGGTTGCAGTGAGCTGAGATGGCTCCACTGCACTCCAGCCTGGGTGACAGAGTGAGACTCTGCCACAAAAAAAAAAAAAAAAAAAAAAAAAAAATTCCAGGGCCATCAAAAACCTAGAGAAGGGGACATAGTTTAGCAGAAAGAAACATATTAATGAATTCTGTTTAAATCACAAAGACATGGGTGCAAGGTTAGCCTTAGGCACAAATGTGAATTTGACAATGTTTGTCTTCAGGGTTGCCAGTCTTTTCTTTCTCAACCATTCAGTTTCCTCCCTGGCATAGCCCTTTATTAGAATCAGGAAAAAAACAAAAACAAATCTCACTGTAAATTAAGTTTAATAACTTTGTGCATTTTAAACTTATTTCTAATTAGAAGATGACAGGCTTCATTATTATCAAAGGAGCTTCAGACTTCATTGTGGGGGACTAGAAAGGAAGAAAACTTAAGAAGTCTTTTCTGGCAGCCTTACAAATTGCAACTCACAACCTACCAACTATTCAGCCTATAAGGCTGATTCAGTTAGTGGGGCTATTTAATGATTTGTCTAATGCATGCTGAGAAGTTAAACAGAAGTATCATGTCTCTTCTTGTTCTTGGGTAGTGTGAAATTCATTTGCCTTGGAAGGTTTTTTTAACTCTGTGAATGTTTGCACTTTGAAAGACCGTATTCTTAATTTGGAATGGCAACTGTGCCAGATATCTTGGCAACTTTACAAAAAACAACTTAAAGGAAAATTATACACAATGAAGGCTGTCATAGTATGTTGCATTGATAGGGAAAAGAATGGAATTAATATAACATTTTCTTCTTAACTTCAAATTTCAAAATTAAAACACATTTTAATACAAGCAAGAAATAAAATAATAAAATTCTGGAACATATAACTTTTCTGCTCTTTATGTTTGCAATAACTAGAAACAAGAAAATATTTTCTATTTAAGCAACAACTATAACCAATAATGGTGATAATTTGTTATTGTGAATTCATATAAGAGAAATTAGCAATGGGAGATTTTTGCAGCTAAAGAGAATTTTAATGCCTCTCTATTTAGCTGAATGGACCTTTGGAAATGATTCCTTAGTTGGAATGTGTTTAGGTTACAATGATGTTATCAATAATAATATAGTCTACCACTATTTTTTCAGCACATATTGTGTGCCAAATATCAATACATATTTTTAGTGTCTATCAAAAAACCTCACAGGTAAAGATAGGTCTTGTTCTTCCTAATTTGCAGAAGAAACGGAGGCTCAGAGAGTTTTGTCAGCTTACTCAGGCACCAGTAAAGTGGTCAAATTGAAATTCAAACCCTCATCAAGCCAGACTTAAAGGCTTTGTTCTTTCAACTATATCCTGCTATGTCTCCAAAAACAAAAATTAATCCCTATTTGTCATGCCAGTATATAAGTGGCAGTGGCTATAAGGGATGGACAGTTAGTTTGGACCAGGGAAAGTAAAGCAAGGTCTTGCTGGAGGGAGGGCAATGAGGAAACACCAAGGGTTAAAGGTGATTCCAGCTAGATTAGACCAGGAAAAATAGTATTTATCATTATACTTCCAGGAGAAACAGGAGCACCGATGGTGGGTCATGGCTGGTGGTTGAACCAAGTAGACTCATTAGTAGCAGGAAAATATATTGCAAAAGATTTGAAAAATAGCTAAAGAAAAGGTATTCCAGTTGAGGATCTTAAAGAAACAGCATGCTTACATTTGGCAATTTGAGGAATATCTAATAAAAGAACTAATTTAAACATGTGGACAGGATATAGAGAAGTAACAAGGGACAAGGTGATCTCCTGAGGAAAGTAACAGCAAGAAGCTGTTACCACTCATACACCTGAAGTGGTGAGAGACAGTGACTCCTGAAACCTGGAGATGATAGCTAGTGTGGAGAGGGTCATATCACAAAAGCTGTGACCTTTGCAGCCCCTGATTCACCACACAGGTAGGGAGCTGGAGGAGTAAATACTTCAGCTCCTGTCCTACTGTCCATCCAATAACTCATTGTGGCCTTTGTTGGTACGACAGGAAGCTGCAGGGCAAGGTAGTCTGTTGATAAGTTCCATGCTGCCCAGCCTCCTGGACACAGAGTAGACTGGAGAAAGTTGGAGAGGAGATCTGGAGGTGCAAGTGGAAGTTAGCCAGTACAAGATGTCAGGCAGAGAATCAAGAAACTTGCTTCAGAATCAAGCATAGGGCAGGGCTGGGGCAACTGAATAGCTGGATTAGGATCGAATGAGACTTGAGAGCTGAAGCTCTAGCTTCCTTTTTTCACTGTATTGGTTAGAATCATTCATTCCTTCACTCATTAATTAATTAATTGCTTAATTTATTCAACAAAACATTTTTCAGTTCTACTATATGTCAAGCATATGGTTATCGTACTAGGTTCAGTACACACTAGGAGCCTAGTCATGAGGCGTGTTAAAAAGGCAAACAGAAACCTCCTGACATGCTTATTAATTACTTATGTATTATTCTATTATCTGTCATTACTTTGCCCTAAACTCTGAAGGTGGGGCCAAGGGGTCTTTTTAGGTTCTCAGTCTGCTTTGTGCTGCTGCAACAGGGTACTGGAGACTGGGTATTTTATAAAGAACAGAGATTTATTTTTTATAGTACTGGAGCCTGGGAAATCTGAGGGCGAGGGACCCATATCTGGTGAGAGCTTACTTTTTGTGTCATCCTGTGGCTGAAGGCAAAAGGGCAAAAGATTGTATGTGCATGAGAGAGGGCAGGGGGAGGAAACCCACTCCTGTGATAGCTAACCCACCCCTGCTATAGTGATCTAATCACCTCTTAAAAGTCCCACCTCTCAAAAGTCCTCCCTCTCAACACTGTTGCGTTGAAAATTAAGTTTCCAACACAGGAATTTTGGAGGACACATTCATAGCAATTCATAACAAACCATAGTGCAACAAATCATAGCAGTTATATTAAATAATTAGACTCACGAGTTTATCATAAATTACACATGGCATCAAATTTGCTTAGAAGCATATGGGACAAGAACCTTAGTTGCCCAGCAGGGCAATGTCAGATTACTCTTCCATGGAACTAGCCCTCACGGCAGTGCATGGTGAAGTCTGTGCTGCAGCACAAGAGCTATACTCTTTGGTTTCTCTTTGCTATGAAAGAATGATTCTCAGAGCAGCTGTGAAAATTCCCCTGGTTTAAAAACCACATGTCCCACAGGAGCCAATATCTCTTGTAACAACTCCATAGGCAGGGCTTCTGTGGTCTCTGAAAAAGGCATGTCCAGTCACAAAAGTCTAAAGCTATAGTATCCCTATCAGGTATTTATGATTTATTTATAATTTTTCTCACTCCACATGCAATTAGCCAATCAGATTATTTTTACCTTAAGCAATCCTGCCTGTTAGCATATTTGACATACTTCCTTTATTAGGTTGTCAAGGGAATAGATCTAGAAAGTGAATTAAAGATCAAATTCTAAGGGAGAAAGGGAAAATATTTTGTTAACCCTTTACCCACACACATTATGCTTCTAATTAGTGATTTGTTGGATCAAACAGAACTAGAGAAAGGCTTAAAAAGGCACGTGACAGTTAAAGTTCCTAACTTGGGTAGGGTTTGGCATATCTACAGACAAATTCAGCTCCTGTTACAAAAAAGAAAACCCATATTCCACTTTGCACCAGCAAATGATTTTAAATTGTCAAAGTGACCCAACAGTATCATCTAAAGAGGTGGTCAACAATTATATGATGAATTTTTATTGAAACTATTATTATTGTGAAGGACAAGTTGCTGGATCTACTTCTGTATTAAGGTAGGCCTTGGAATGAGCTGATATCTTAATATTTAGTTTGCAAGGCACTAAAACATTACAAAGATGCTGTATTTTCTGTCATGAAAAATGGATTAGCATAGCCATTGAAATATGTGTCAAACATCTCAAAGGTTAATTGCTTCTCCTTTGTCCTCTTATAGGACACTATACTTTTCTTATTATGTTGTATTGTACTTTTTTAGTAAAAAATTCTCCCCACTGGACAGTAAACCCTCTGAGGACAATAATGATGTTTATCTCATCATTGCATCCACAGCATATAATGCAATGCCTTGCATAGTAAATACTCAGTAAAGTTAGTTGAATAAATGAATGAATGAATGAAAGAATGTAACTATAATTCATATTATAGTGGACTGAAATTTTGGATAAAATATTTCTTATAGGACTAACTGTCTTTGTTCAATGGTATTAAAATCTGACTTCCCTATAGTTTTATTTTCTATAGAAAGCCAGTCACGTGTTTTCTTTTAAGAAAGATATATGAAGAGTGACCCATTGATCGTTACAGAATGCAGACAGCTTTGATTTGTAGTACATTTTTCTATGGGGAGCTACTATGGAAATTATTTGCCAGGATGCCTAAGAACTCTCCCCTGAACTTCAATGGACTTTTAATATTATCTTCAAGGTCCTTGTAGAACAGTTCTTAAGACTCAAAGATGAAATTCAATTCACAGAATCCACTACAAGAAAATAGATTCTCAAATTTATTTAGGGAGTGATGCAGTACAAATCCTACGTAAAGAAAGAAACCACTGTTTGAAGTTTACCAATTTACTAGACTAATAATTCCATATGTTACATTTGATAGTGATTTAAAATTTACAAAATATTTTATGTGCTATTTTAATTAAAACCCTATTTTAGAAGTGAAACTCGTATTTTACAAATGGAAAGCCTCAAAACAGAATGTGACATTGAACACAGAAGCTCTAGAATCAAAAATCCTGGGTCCAAAATGAGACTGAGTGATCTTGGGTAAAATACTTTATTTTTAGGCTACTCAGTGTCTTCATCTGGAAACTGGGGAAAATGTTAGTGCTTGTTGTATAGGGTTATTGTGAAAACTGTAAAATGTAAAACTCTTAGAAGAGTGAATGGCTATTATTAACTTACTTGAAGCCAAACAATTAATGAATAGTAAAAGAGAAATTTGAATCCAGGTTGTCGGTTTTCAACTTTAGTATTATTTTCACCAAACTCCATTGTATATGTAATATTTATTTAACTTTTATTTAGAATGATGCAGATTTTGCCCATGTAACACTTCCTCTGACATTTGGAGATAACATAGTTTAATTATAAATGTATAGTTTATCTCTGAACTGTGATCATCTTGGTTAAATTTATTAGATAATGGCAGATAGCTGATGGTTTTCATTTGTAGATGCAAATGGCTTGGAGGGTAATGTTGTAAAATTATATCTTTATATATTTATTACAGAAAATTCAGTGTACCAAGTCATTAATCACCTAATGATTATTCAAAATTATAGAAAAGGCATCACTAAGATATGAAAGCAAGGCTTTCTTTGATCTATCATAAATACCTCAGTTTCCCACTATTGGAAATATAAATCTCTTGATGTGGTTTGAATCCTTCCAGCTGCATAAAACACAGATTCATTTTCACATTCACAGCATCAATTTTACCTCTATGCAGAGCTGTTAGGTAAAATATCTTATTTAACTTAGAAATAGTACTTTACAGAAGACATATAAATATAAATCTTTGTTACAATCATGTGAGTGAAAGGCTATGGTAGGTTGGAAGAGAGTTTGAATATTCTATGTTTGTATTGTCTGTGGGACCTCTAAATGTAGATGTTTAAGAAGACATTAGATATATGGATTTGGGATTTAAGAGAAAGATTTGGAATGGAAATATAGATATTTCAGTAGCTAACATGAAGGAGAGTTTCAACCATGACAGTGGCTGAGATGTCTCAGGGAGAAATATGAAGGAAGAGCCTATGGAAGGAAACTTGGGGAACATTAGAAGTTAAGGGATATGTAGCAGGAGCTGCAAAGGAGACTGAGAAAGAAAAACTCAAGAGTCAGGAGAAAAGCCCAGAGAGACTGTTGTCCTGGAAACCAAGAGATCCATTCTTCTGACAAATATTTTTTGTTATTACTTTATATAAAATGATAAAAATCAGTGAAAAGAGCAAATTCGCTTATATGCTACTGAAATGAGACAGAAATAAATAAGTAAATTATACATTTTGTTAGACAATGTTAAGTACAATAAAAATGTAATAAAGGAATGTAAGAGAGACTGGAAGTGCAGGAGTCAGTGCTGCAATTTTAAGTAACAGTCTGGTTAGGTAAGTCTCACCAGGAAGGTGGCATTTTAGCAAAGACTTGAATGAGGTTAAAGGAGAGAGATATAAATAATATCAAAAAGGATGCAGTAGTCTATATTTTTCAGAAGGGTTAGATAAGATATGAATTGAAAGTTTCCATTTGGGTTTTTGAAGTTTGGAGTCAACACTGACCGAGACAAAAGCAAAGATTTGGTGGCTGGAGTGGGATAAAGGGCAGATTGCATTGGATAGAGGCATAAATTTATGATGAGGAAGAAAAGACAGCAAGCATGCACTATTCTTTCTACCAGTGTAACTGTGAAAGGAAAAGGAAAAAACAATGTGGTATCCAGAGGGGACATGGATTCATAAAGATTTTGAACATAATTATAGATATGGAGGGGATAAGCCAGCATAGAAGGGGTTTAAAACCCAGGAGTTGACAGGAGGATGTTAATTTATAGGAGGAGGCACCTGAGAACAAGGAAAATGGGGAAGAGAGAATAGTACATAAATGGAGAACGAGCTCCTCCACTTGGAAAAAAATGAATAAGAAAGGTTGAGTTAGTTATACACAATGTAGTGATGGGAAGAGGCAAATGACAACTTTTGTCTATGAAGTAAGGAGTTCAAGGTGATTTGTTAAAAATGATAAGGTAGGTAATGACAATAGAGATCCTGCAATGATTTCATGTGGACTCTGTGGGACAAAGAATAAGGAGATGATAAGGACTGCAGACCAATTTTCAGAGTTCACTTGAAGCCGGAATCCTTTTTTCATGAATTTTTCATATCATTCATCTTCACAATTGTGCATTGTGACTTTTCTCTAGTAGGTCCTATCAGTCTAGGCATAGAAGAAGAATGAATAGACAGCTGAATTGATCCAGGTCTGAAGTTTTGGCTGGTGCATATGATGAATTGATCAGGAGAATGAGTTAAGGGAGTCTGCAAGAGTATATTCAGAATGACACTTAGATTAGTTGTAGAAAAGAGAATAAATAGGAATGGACTGATGAATTGGGAACAAATGGAGAGATTAAAGGGAAAAGGACATGGAAAGTGTGTGAGGAACTGATATAAGAGGATGTGGTTCAACAAATTTGAACTTGGAGTTTAAGAGTTAAAAAATGGAATCGTTCTAGGTAATAGTTAAAATGTGGATGCCTGAAGTCAAGTGGAGGTGAGTAATAAATAGAACTGAGGACAAAGAGTGTGAGGCAAGATTATCAAACTGGTCAACCACATGAGGACTGACTTCACGGAGCATGAAGGCAGTGATGAAGAGGGAGACTGTGAACCAGGTATGAAGTTATTGTTGAATCAGTGGAAGATAAAAATGAGGAAGAAAAAAGGGAGGCGATAAATGGGTCACGTGAGCCCCAAAGGAAGATTTAGCAACATTTAAGACATTCTGCTAGACTCAAGAAGACTGCCTAGGGAATTCACTGTGAGTGGATATGGTACATGGATTCAGTATTTATCCTTTTTATTAGCAAATTAAGCTACAGTGTATCATATTTACCAATTTACTGTAACCCAAACCAACCTGAGCTGGTACCTTAATTAAATGGACTTTTGCTTCTTTCAACTATTCTGTTTGGATGAGAGCAAAATACAGTAAAATAAGTTAATATTAGGGGATTAATAAAAATGTCAACTTGTTGGTCATTTATGGTTGGAGATAGATTCATGCTAGTGTCCTATATCTTCTCTATCTTCTTCTTTAAGATGACACAATAAGAAATGACATTTGAAGGAAAGACAGAGGAATTGAGATAGCATGGCCAGCTATCTGTTATAAAAGACCTAATGCAACCATTAAAAATGTAAGATAGGCCAAGGCGGGTGGATCACAAGGTTAGGAGATTGAGACAATCCCGGCTAACACAGTGAAACCCCGTCTCCACTAAAAATACAAAAAATTAGCCGGGTGCAATGGCGGGCGCCTGTACTTCCAGCTACTCGGGAGGCTGAGGCAGGAGAATGGCGTGAACCCGGGAAGTGGAGCTTGCAGTGAGCCGAGGTTGCACCACTACACTCCAGCCTGGGCGACAGAGCGAGACTCCGTCCTAAAAAAAAAAAAAAAAAAAAGAAAAAAGAAAAAATGGAGTATAATACATAAAGTTCAGATATTTGGAAAGAAGTGTGTTGAGTTTCAAATCACTGACAAAAACTAAAAATAAAAAAGAGTATGATTTTAGTTTACCTATAATGTGGCTATTTGCTCAGAAAAAAATCTAGATACTTACTAAATAAATATTTGCTCTTTTTGAGATATATATCTTATTCCCATGAAGGTCTGAAATTTTTTTTCTCTAATTTTAATGGTACTCTCAGATCTCAGAATAAGCAAAACGGAAACAGAATGTTGGTAATTTTGGTCAATTTTAAAACGGGAGAATTGAAGGAGTAGGAACTTTTATAAAACAACTTTATAGCTATAATTTTCTCATTGTAGCTATAACTCTGTAGGTTTTGACTGTGGGTAATTAAAATGAGTAGGCCAATTTTAAGGATATAGTTCCACTATTCTCTGGAGAGGATGAGCAAGCTACTGACACATTCATCATGCACTGGCATGAAAGCACTAGTTCGGCCAAGTATGAGATTGGTTGATTATAGAGACAAAAGCTACAGACAATCTTATAATATACAAAATACAATAAAAATTACTTGTGGGAGAAGATGGAGAAATATCTCGATTCTGATGTGCTTGCTGTAAATGAGGTTCCTAAATGTAGAAACTTGTCTGGTGCTTTAATTGTTTCATTCAGTAATACTGTACCTGTCTGACACCTGCTCACGTTCCTTTCCATTTGTTTTCTCTATTATTTTTTCCCTTCTTCCATTTTTTAATTGAATAATTATATTTTAGGTACACACCAGGGACCATTCGATGCTGTGAATAAATAGGTAAAACATATTCTCCATTCTTAAGGAACCTACATTCTATTGGGGTGAAAATTAAGACAAACAGATCTCTAAGATGAGACAAATACCATTACTAAATAGTAAGGTAGTGCTGGATTATTTCAGAGGCCAATTTTAGTTTATGTTTAGGGTCTTGGCAAAGCAGAGGGAACCCTCCCACTCCATTCCCCAGAAAAATAAAATTTGCTTTTGATAAACTTTTCTAGAATTTAGCAATTGAAAAAAGTTAAACAGAACCTTGATTTAAAAAAAAAAAACATTCAATATAGTTACCAAATTGACATTAAAAATAAGATTGTAGTTTGAATTAGATATATGGTGTGGTCTCCAAAGTCCCAGCCTAGCACTGCTTATGGGCAGACTGAACAGCAGATGTACTGTCAGGACAACGTACATGCCTTCAGAAAGGAATGCAGCTCTTCCTCTTGAGATGTCTTCCTCTGACTCATTGCCCTGTCTTAATAGGTCATGGTGCATTGATGAAGAAGAGCGAGAGTCAGAGAGAGAGAGATGTCACACACAGAAAAACTTTATATCAAATTCCATTCATGCTCTTTATTCATTGACACAGGGATATACATTTCTGAAAACTCTATACAGCACATTAGAAAGAGCAGGTGAGTTTATTTTAGAACCCACCATGAACCGCTGTCGGTAAACTGGATGAGTAGCAAAATCCCAGGAAAAACTCAGCCAGGAGAGCTTCTCCATTTTCCTACTCTTTACCCACCCTACCCTCGATCCTACCACATCTCCAATTTAGTCTCTTCTTCTTTTTTTTTTTAATTAAATCAGAATATCTTTATCATTATTTTTCTTCAGGAAATAGAATTCCAGGGATATGTTACTCTGATTAAGCAGATTGGTTACCTTGGCGATGTCACTTTTATGTTACATCTTTGTAAAGGAACTGCATTTGGATGTTAGCTTATCTTCTGTTGAAAAATAAGTGTGATCAGAGCAAGCGTTTTGGTATTTCTGAGAATACTTACAAAAACCCCAATTTTTATAAGCTTTTTAAAAAAGATGTTCTATTTAACATTGAGAATGGAGATTGCAATCTTTCCTTAGTGATTTTAAGAATCAGCATCATTTTAGGCTTCTAATGTGGGAACAAATATCTTTTGTGATGGACAATTCCTTCACAAAACTTCAGGGTTGCTCCCTGAAGTTTTATTTTAGTGAGAAAATTATTGGCCGCTTGGTTCAAAGCAACACTTTAACTGCATGATTGAGCTTACTTCATCCCAGCTATGATTTCAACTGTTACAAAATTGGCCACAGAGGAAAAATGATAGTTTTCTCCTAGAGTCAATCTGTCATGTCCGCTGGCTGTGTTGTGGCTCATGACCATTGGTGAAATTAATCAGCTTGGCTGTTTGAGAACATGTTTCCTTGACAGTAGTACATTGTTAAGGTCCCAGGAAGCATTGTCCATGACTTCTTTACAACATGACTAGATTTTCAGAAACTATGTGGTTTACTTTTTTTAACTTTCTTTGCCATTTTCTTGATTCCACAATAAATAAGTTTAAAGAGAGTCAGGGAATGTTAGATGACTCCTCTATGAAATTGAGACGTAATTTAATTAAATTTTCAGAGATAAGTTGATTCCTCACTTCAGAGTTGGAGAGATGTTGCCTCCTTCTAAAATTTTTTTCACTCTAAAATTCTCTAGGCTTTCAGTAAATATTAATAGCAGAAGCAGAGTTCAGCGGGAATAAGCTATTTTTATGAGATGCTTAACTTGAGGATGTAGAATTGCCTTCTGTTAATGTTGTTTAAAATAGAATAGAGTAAGTCTGTCTGGGATGTTTTAAGACCTCTGAATGAATACTTAAGATGACCACAAATACAATATAAGGACCACTTTAAAACCAGCCGCTTGCCTCTGTGATTACTGGAGAGAAATGTTCATTTCAAAACCCTTTCTTGCCCAAGAGAAACAGATTTATTTAATCAATGATCATAGCTCTTTGGATGTCATAAACTTTCTGAAAAGTTCGTAAAGATCAGCATTCCTATGAGTCTAGCTGGACTATTCACTATGACAAGACCTTAAAATGTTTTTTAGTCCATCGTCCTCTTTTAGACAAAGGCAAAGTATGAGACATAGTCATCAGATATTATTTCTAGATACTCTATTTTTGGGCACTTGTGTCCATCCTTACTTCATATGATTTCCCCCTTTTTAGACATGAGGCTTTTTGTAGTTCAATGACTTAGCATTTTTATTTCCCATTCTCATGATAGTTCTGTCAAATGCAGACTCCATAGTCAGAAATGAGGTTTGTTTTGGTATCGTTGTATAATTATGAAGTTTCTTTGGTTTGCTCTCATAGGTATAAGCATCTTGACTGCAGTTGTCATTAGGGGGCCCACCTGGCCTAGAAGTATATTTTCAAAATGTTTGAAAAGATGATTTAATATGGGGTTCGATACAATAAAAATGTATTCACCTTTTGTTGGCAGTGGTCAAACCCACTATCTGGACCAAAAAACTATATCCCATGTACTGATCATTGCTGTAGGTGGTATGTGCAGATAGACCTGGTTCTGACTGACCCCAAGTCACTTCCAAACTGTATTTTCTCCTGCCTTCTTGCATTATAGAGGCTGGAAAGATTTTTTAAAGTTCTCTTTCCAGCTTCCGTTGCCAAAAGGGGTGACATAGTTCTACCCAAGTGGAAGTCTGCTGGGATAGCATCTGAGAAAATGTCACTTTCCAAATTGACAGGGACAATTTGGTGGGCACAGGTCCACCCCTACTTATTTTAGCAGCTAATGGGGATGTGGTGCTTAGAATTACAGCAACCACCTTGTGATGATGAAGGAATCTGCACAGGAGAATCATAGACACTGGCCTTACATAACTGAGCCACTAAACCAATGCCAGCAGCCACCCACCTCCAGATGTCTTTTGAAGCAATAAAAATAAGCTCCTATTTATTTTAGCCACTGTTAGGTTTCATTATATGCATCTGAAAGCATATGGTATGTGTGTGTGTATACGTATGTATGCATGTATAATAAAATTCTGGCTTTAGCCATTAGTTTCTCCTCACTAGGGAACTGACAGAAGCCAGATGTTGATATGACCAAGGGAATTTACTTGGGCCTATTTAGATTTCTTCTCCTTTATTATTTTGGTTTGCTGATTTAGATTAGTTCTACGTTTTCCTGTGCTAAATTATACTTTTAAAAACTATTTCAGAACCTTCTAAATCTTTCTGAGTTTGTTCAGAACTTAGATTTCCAATAGTGCCTTTATTGATAGCACATCTATATTCTCACCATTACAATACTCAGATTTATGGTTTGTTCTTTGAAATATTTAATAAGATTGCAGTTCAGCAGCTCTTTATTAGAATAATAATGATATTACTGCTCTTTGGGATTTTCAATCTGTTTCTCTTTGCCTCAGTCTATAGGAGTAAATCTTTCTGGTTAACCCTGCATTGTGTTAGAAGGAGATCGTATATCCCGATTCTCAGTTTAGGTGGGCAAGAAGAGTTGCTCTGTGGAGTCTGACTTGAGAAAGATTCTTCTTTTATGAAGCATGAGCTCTATAAAACTTCCTTGTGGTATCATAAAAAACCTTTTCTGGCTGTAGCCATTTGAGATTTAACTATTTCATCATTTAATGTCTACTAACTTCTAGGCTGCCTTCTCATAAAATTCCCACTGCCTATAATATGCATATGGTAGGTGCTTAAGTTTAAATGTTGAATGATGAATTGAGATTTTAAAAAAACTAATTACTGAGTTATCTTGATAAGTTTTCTTGACTGTTGGTTAGAATACAGTTTGTATCTCACACGAGGTTGTGAGCTGGCTTTACAAAAAGATGTTAACAAATTAATTTAACATTTTAAACAACCAGCAATTTTCAAATAATCTCTCTAAACTGATTGTGAAACACAAGCTTTAAAAAATTAGAAAAAAACCAATGACACACTGAGAAATTATATGGCTGTCAAAAAGTAACCACAGGGTTTCACAAAAATCAGGGTCTCATAAACACCATATGGCGATTAAGTACTTCTTTTGTGCTTTTTGCTTCTGGCCTGAGACAGAGAAATGCAAAAACCAAAGAAACACAGCTTTGACTCTTTACTTAGCTCTGTTAACCCTACAGAGATTATGTTGGCCGAGGGGAAGAAAAGTGTCCAGATACTTGATATATGACAACAAAAAATTAGAAGGACCTTTGAGATTGGCCAAGCCTGACATCCTGAAAATTGTCTCTTTTTAAAATTTTTTTGAAGGATGTTATCACTTGGAACTTTTTGCCATTAACTAACATTCCCAACACTTCCATAGTTCGATGCTGCTGACCATGTTTTTCCCAGTCCCTAGAATGCCTTTTCTCTATTGTAAAACTCCTAGTCGTCTTTCAAGACCCAAATAAAATGTCACCTCTACTGTGAATCTCTCATCAAGTCCTCCAAACCATCTTAGAAATTCCATTTTCTGTATTCTCAGATCACCTACACAACACACACACACAACCACGCACACAGTGTTTATCTATTATAGCACCATCACCTATTATGGTAATTTGTTGACTTATGTGTCTTTCTCCCTTCTAGACCTTAATTCTATGAGAGTAGGGGCTGTGACTCATTTATCTGACTAAATCCTGGCCTAACGATCCCTCAGACAGAGTAAGTGCTCAATAAATCTTTGTCCAATGAATGAATCTCCTGGAGAGGAAACAACTCAGCAGTAAAGATTCAATGGGAGTTAACAAAAGTGTATATTAACAGGACTTGGGATCAGGGCAGGGAGAAAACATGAGTTAGATTGAACAATGATGGTTAACTATTTAGAATTTGTAAATATGGTGCTCAATTATACCAGTATTTCTCAGGATGCTTTTGAGTAGAAGAAAGTGATACCCTGATTCAAGTTGGCTTAAACAATGAGAGAACATAGAGGAAAATACAGAGACAGAGACAGAGCAGGCTGAGGGTACAGTACAATAGAGGCTTTGCTTTCTCATCTTAATGATTCTTTTGGTTCTTCCCTCTTCCTTCTTTACTTTAAGCTGGCTTCCTTCATGATTGGCAGTTGGTTGACGGTTGGCAGAATTGGCAATAACATGCATCTTTATTCTCTCTGGCTGAGGCTGAATAAACCTCATCTCCCACCAAGGAGTAAAGATTCTTTCCTTTAGTCTGATTGGTCCAACTTAGGTTGCACACTACCCTGGAGCATTACGGGATGTTGAGGAATACCATTTAGTACTTGGTAGGGTGGTTGGGATGATTGTGATTGGCTACTAATCAAGAGACCCTCCTGAAGTTGTAGGGAATTAACTTCCTATGCCAGACAGGCTGTGTGTGGGAGGAGTAGCATGGTGACCAGCAGACTCTAGTGTCCCACTGCCTGCATTCCAGTCCCGCCTCTTCTGTTCACCTGCTCTGTGAGTTCAGGCAAGCTGACTCTCAGTTTCTTCATTTGTAGTGGGGGTGGTAACAGGACCTACCTCATGATATTACTCTGAGGTTTAAGTGAGTTATTAGATGTAAACTACTAAGAACACAAGGTAAGCACCATGAAAGTGCTTGTTAGTTTTCCCTTCTTAATGATTTAACCAAAATTGGTGTTGTGTTAAAAGGGCAACAGCAGGGAATACATTCAATTTAAGCAAATAAAACTGTTTATTATATACATTTTTGTTTTATTTAACAACTTGACATTGTTGTTGTTGTTGCTGTTGTTGTTGAGATGGAGTCTCGCTCTGCCGCCCAGGCTGGAGTGCAGTGGCGCAATCTTGGCTCGCTGCAAGCTCCGCCTCCTGGGTTCACACCATTCTCCTCCCTCAGACTCCCAAGTAGCTGAGACCACAGGCACCCACCACCATGCCTGGCTAATTTTTTGTATTTTTAGTGGAGACGGGATTTCACCATGTTAGCCAAGATGGTCTCAATTCCTGACCTCGGGATCTGTCCACCTCGGCCTCTCAAAGTGCTGGGATTACAGGCATGAGCCACCGCGCCCGGCCCAACAACTTGACTTTTAAGGTTATTTAATTTATTTTTGAATATTTCTTTGTAATGATGAGTTTCAATTTTTAAATGAAAGGATAAATGGAAGGATAATAGCATAGAAAAACATGTGATTAACTGTCTATTAATCATGTCTGGAAAGTAAGAAACATTATTATGCCAACCTGTTGGCCATATAAACCAGTTACAGATAAAGTATTTAAAAAATAATTTAGATTAATATATTTTGGGGTTTAATTAGATTCTTAAACATCATCTACTTTACCCTTTCATTTTGCATATCAGAAAACTGGACCAGAAGGAATTAAGTAAACTTTCCCCAAATTGTAGAGTTGGCGGCAGAACTGGTTTTAGAGGCAATGATTTTAAACTTCACTCAAATATTTTTTTACTGACCCATATAACGTTCCTCTTGAGTGGTAGACTCACAATGCCTAAATAACTAAAGACAAAGATATGTTCTCCTCATTAAGAATTGGCACTGTGGGCCTGCAACAGTGGCTTACACCTAAAATCCCACCACTTTGTGGGGCTAAGACAGGAGGATGGCTTGAGCCCAGGAGTTTGAGACCAGCCTGGGCAATATAGTAAGACCTTATCTCTATTAAAAATTTTAAAATTAATTTTAATTAAAAATTTTAATCAAAAGGTGTGATGGCGTGCATCTGTAGTCCCAGCTACTCAGGAGGCTAAGGTGGGAGGATCACTTGAGCCTGGAAGGCGGAGGCTGCAGTGAGCTGTGATCACATCATTGCACTCCAGTCTGGGCAACAGAGTGAGAGCCTGTCTCAAAAAAAAAAAAAAAAAAAAAAAATTGGCACTTGTGCTAGTGTGTGTTTTGTAATTTGTGGTATAGAACCATGTATACAGTTGGGCTCAGCAAATGAATGTTTTCAAAACACTCGAATATAAGCTGTCTAAAGAGCTCTTATAGTTAGTATTATGACATGTACAGGACTAAAAGAGACAGGCTACCCAGGTACTGAATATGACTTAAGTCATATTTTCCAGGAACATGGTTACAAATACCAGCTCAAAATTTTAGATGTATGAAATGAAATAGAATGTTGAGCAGATTTCCTGGAGATAGCTATATTGATGTTTATAAGAAGGAGAAAAATACATATCTAGACCACATATTGGATAAAATTCCCAAATGTTAGATACTGCAAAGTGTAACATAGGAAATATTGTGTCAATGCTGAAGGATGGGGAAGCAATCTAGAGCCTTCCAAATTTCACAGTAGAGTTTTAAAAAGAAAATTTCTCAGACTCAAAGAGATCACATGATACAATTCAAAATAAAAAATGTGAGAATACTTAATAAGAAGCTCAGCCCTTTGATTATCCAGCCTAGAGCTGGTTTTTAAATTGGTTACTAACATTTTATGGCCTTACCAACATGTCTTCTAGGAATCACAAAATGCACGTACACACTTTATGCTACACTTTATGGGCCCTCTCTGATGTTCACTGGAAGCATCATAAGCCACTTTACAATTCCTACAGGAGCCTGTTTTTATTAGGGTGGCTTCTCAGCTGGCAGTTCACTTATTCATGCTGAAGGATGCTATTATTAAGAACTGTTTTGAACTGAAACACTAGAACTCGACCTTCATTTGATGCATCATTAAATAGAGACATAAGATCAAGTAAGTGTTAATGAGCAGTGATATATTTTAAAATCTATTTTAAAAATTGCAGGCATCTCAAATGCAAGAAACTTTACCTTTCATATCTTTACTGTTGCATAAATTTTGCAAAATTTACTTAATTCTTTGGTTTCATGTTATTATTAATCAAAAATGATCTTGTATGAATAAGGTATAATTTCACAAATTATGAGGTACAAAATGGTTGATTTTTTTCCGAATGTTTTCATAAGTGCCTAAACACTGCTTTTCTTTTTCCTACAGACTTTGTCTCTCCTCCTGTTTTATGCTTCTTTAGTTGTAACCTAAGAGCTATTAAAACATCTAGAAAGGTATATATGCTTTTGCAGCACTGTGGATGTGCCAATGTCAGCCTCTACTTATGTGACTCTTGAAACAATGCTTCTATTTGAGCTTCTTTCCTGTGCTCCAGCACTAATCATTCAGCAAATATTTATTGAGTTGCTATTGTGTGCCACTTAGTGTTACTCAAAATGAAACTCAAGCCATTTGTAATGGTTTTGACTAGTAAAGAGTCACAATCTGACGTTTTAACACGGTTCCTCTGGTAGTGATGTGTAGTCATGAAACTTACATTCTAGTGGGTGGGGAGGGGCTCGGGAGGTAAGCACGAACAATAAACAAACAAATAAAGTTAATTGTACCTTTACAGAGAACAGTGCTAGCTATCGATAGACTAAAGCAGGAAAGAGAGATTCAGACTACTAGGATTGGGGGAGGGGGTGGGAGGTGGGGAGAAGTTTTAAATAGGATGGTCAAGGAAGACACCACTGAAAATATGATTAAGCCCTGAAGCAAATCAGGGCAGGAAACACATGGGAATTTGGGAGAAGAGAGGTTCAGGCTGAGGAAAGGGCATGTTCAAGGGCCCAGAAGTGGGAGCATGCCTTTATCAGAGGCTGTGTGCAAGCCTGGCTAGAGTGTAATGAGTGAGGTGAGGAAGAGGAGAGAACAAGTTCTGAGAGGTCGCTAGATTATAAAAACCTATCAGGCCACTGTGAGGGCTTTGGATTTCACTTAGTATGAGACTGAAGCCATTTGCGGTTTTGACCAGTAAAGAGACACAATCTGGTGTTTTAACAAGATTCCTCTGGTAGTCATATGTAGTAGAACAGACCAATGTGTGTGATTAATGACTAAGTATCTCCACAATTAAGGCTTCTAGGCACCTCAAACTCAACATCTGATGTATCCAAAATAGAAGCTATCATCTGGGCGGGGCCAAGATGGCCTACTAGAAGCAGCTGAGTTGGGAGGCTCCCATGGAAAAAAACCATAATAAACGTATGAATCCTTCACTGGCCACCAAGGTATCCAGGTTCTCTCATCAAAATTGACTAGAAATCTGGCGTGAGCCATGGAGAGAAGGAAGAGCCACACGGGGAAGGGGACCCCCCTCCCGCCAGCCAAGGGAGGCAGTGAGTGAGCACGCTACCCGGCTGGGAAAACTGTGCTTTTCCCAGGGAACTGTGCAACCCAATGATCGGAAGATCCCACTCGCAAACCCATGCCACCAGGGCCTAGCGTCCCAACCCCAGAACGCACAGATTCTTCAGCTGGAATCTGCTTAAGCCTATCGAACTTCCAGGGGGAGGGATATCCAGCACCTGCCACTGCCTGTTGTCTAAGCGTTTGAGCTCCTTTAGGGAGGGGCAGCAGCCATCACTGGGACTCGCAACTGCCTAACATGCTAAGCTCCCTGGGCAGGGGAAGAGCAGCACCCACTTCTATAACTCCAAGCCGCGCTTCTCCCCTGCTGGAGCCAGGGAGGCTGGATGGCTTGGTCCCAAGACTTGTCCCCACAGCCCAACACACTGGCTGTTGCAGTCAGGGGCTACAGTGGCTCTTCAGGTCTAACCCTGACCCATCCTTCCTCAGTGGGTGGGTCTTCCCTGCAGGATCTCCAGTAATTCCAGCCAGAGGCTCAGGGACAGAATTTGGATCTCCCTGGGCCTGAGCCCCTAGCGGGAGGGGCAGCTGCAGTCTCTGCAGCAGACTTAGCCTCTCCTCCTGGTAGTTCTGAAGAATCTGGGCAGCCCAGAAAAGTGGGTTTCCCCCAGCAAAGCACACCCTCTCCGCCAAGGGACAAAGAGCTTCATTAAATGGGTCCTGCTCCCCGTGCCACCCAACTGGGTGAGACCCTCCAACAGGGTTTGTCAGACACCCTATATGGGAGCAATTCTACTGGCATCAGGTTGGTGCCTCTAGAGGCCAGGGGTCCCAGAAGAAGGAGTAGGCACCCATCTTTGCTGTTCTCCAGCCTCCTTGAGTGACATCTCCAGGCATGGGAACAAATCAGATGAATAGGGCCTGAAGTGAACCCCCAGCAAACTGCAGGAGCCCTATAGAAGAGGGACCTGAAACAATCCTGGCTAACACGGTGAAACCCCGTCTCTACTAAAAATACAAAAAATTAGCCGGGCGTGTTGGCGGGCGCCTGTAGTCCCAGCTACTCGGGAGGCTGAGGCAGGAGAATGGCGTGAACCCGGGAGGCGGAGCTTGCAGTGAGCCGAGATCGCGCCACTGCACTCCAGCCTGGGGGACAGAGAAAGACTCCGTCTCAAAAAAAAAAAAAAGAAAGAAAAACAAACAGAAAGCGACAATAACACCACCACCACCACCACCAACAGCAACATAAAAGACCCCCACAAAAACCCCATCCAAGGGTATCACCTTCAAGGACCAAAACTAGACAAACTCACGAGGATGAGAAAGAATCAACAGCAACAAAAAATGCTGAAAACCGAAAAGGCCAGAGTGCCTCTTCTCCAAATGATCACAACATCTCTTCATCAAAGGTGAAGAACTAGACAGAGGATCAGATGGAGGAATTGACAGAAGTAGGCTTCAGAAGATGGGTAATGAAAAACTATGCTGAGCCGAAGTAGCATATTCTAACCCAATGCAAAGAAGCCAAGAACCTTGATAAATGGTTAGAGGAATTGCTAACTAGAATAACCAGTTTAGAGAGGAACATAAACAACCATATGGAGTTGAAAAACACAGCAGGAGAACTTCATGATGCATACACAAGTATCAACAGCTGAACTGACCAAGTGGCAGAAACAATATCAGAGTCTGAGGATCACCTTACTGAAATAAGACACATGGACAAGAATAGAGAGAAAAGAATGAAATGAATGAACAAAGCCTCCAAGAAATATGAGACTTCATAAAAAGACCAAAGCTACAATTGACTGGAGTACCAGAAGGAGACGGGGAGAATGGAAACAAGCTGGAAAACACACTTCAGGATATTATCCAGGAGAACTTCCCCAACCTAGCAAGACAGGCCAACATGCAAATTCAGCAAACACCATTAAGATACCCCACGAGAACATCAACCCCAAGACACATAATCATCAGATTCTCCAAGGTTGAAATGAAGGAAAAACTGTTAAGGGCAGCCAGAGAGAAAGGTCAGGTAACCTGCAAAGGGAAGCCCATCAGACTAACAGTGGACCTCTCAGCAGAAACTCTACAAGCCAGAATATATTGGGGGCCAATATTCAACATTCTTAAAGAAAAGAATTTTCAACCCAGAATTTCATATGCAGCCAAACTAAGCTTCATAAGCAATGGAGAAATAAAATCCTTTCCAGGCAAGAAAATGCTGAGGGATTTCATAACCACCAGGCCTGCCCTGCAAGAGCTCCTGAAAGAAGCACTAAATATGAAAAGGAAAAACCAGGACAAGCCACTGCAAAAACACACCAAAATATAAAGACCAATGACACTGTGAAGAAACTGCAACTAGTGTGCAAAATAACCAAATAGCATCATAATGGTAGTATCAAATTCACACATAACAATACTAACCTTAAATGTAAATGGGCTAAATGCCCCAATTAAAAGATACAGACTGACAAATTGGATGAGGAGTCAAGACCCATCGGTTTGCTGTATTTAGGAGAACCATCTTACGTGAAAAGACACACTCAGTCTCCAAACAAAGGGATGGAGGAATATTTAGCAACCAAATGGAAAGAAAAAAAAAGGCATGGGTTGCAATCCTAGTCTCTGACAAAACAGGCTTTCAACCAACAAAGATCCAAAAAGACAAAGAAGGGCATTACATAACGATAAAGGGAACAATTAAACAAGAGGAGCTAACTATTCTAAATATATATGCACCCAATACAGGAGTACCCAGAATTATAAAACAAGAGACCTACAAAGAGACTTAGACTCCCACACAATAATAGTGGGAGACGTTAACACCCCACTGTCAGTATTAGACAAATCAGTGAGACAGAAAATTAACAAGGATATTTGGGAATTGAACTCAGCTCTAGACCAAGTGGACCTAGTAGATATCTACAGAGCTCTCTACCCCACATCAACAGAATATACATTCTTCTCACTGCCACATGGCACTTATTCTAAAATCGACCACATAATTGGAAGTAAAACACTCTCAGCAAGTGCAAAAGAACTGAAACCATAACAAACAGTCTCTCAGACCACAGTGCAATCAAATTAGAACTCAGGATTAGGAAACTCACTCAAAATCACACAATTTCATGGAAATTTAACAACCTGCTCCTGAATGACTCCTGGATAAATAATAAAATTAAGGCAGAAATCAAGAAGTTCTTTGAAACCAATGAGAACAAAGAGACAACGTACCAGAGTCTGTGGGGCACAGCTAAAGCAGTGTTAAGGAAATTTATAGCACTAAATGCCCACATCAGAAAGCTAGAAAGATCTCAGATCGACACCCTAACATCACAATTAAAAGAGCTAGAGAGGCAAGAGCAACTAATCCAAAAGCTAGTGGAAGACAAGAAATAACTAACATCAGAGAAGAATTGAAGAAGATAGAGATACAAAAAACCCTCCCAAAACTCAATGAATCCAGGATCTGTTTGTTTTTGGAAAAAATTAACCAAATAGATAGACTGCTGGCTAGACTAATGAAGAAGAAGAGAGAGAAAAGTCAAATAGACACAATAAAAATGATAAAGGGGATATCACCACTGACCCCACAGAAATACAACCTACCATCAGAGAATACTATAAACACCTCTAAGCAAATAAACTAGAAAATCTAAAAGAAACAGATAAATTCCTGGACACATACACCCTCCTAAGACTAAACCAGTAAGAAGCTGAATCCCTGAATAGACCAATAACAAGCTCTGAAATTGAGGCAGTAATTAACAGCCTACCAACCAAAAAAAAAGCCCAAGACCAGACAGATTCACAGCTAAATTCTATCAGAAATACAAAGAGGAGCTGGTACCATTTCTTCTGAAACTATTCCAAACAATTGAAAAGGAGGGACTCTTCCCTAACTCATTTTTATGAAGCCAGAATCATCCTGATACCAAAACCTGTAAAAGACACAACCACAACAAAAAAAACTTCAGGCCAATATCCCTGATGAACATAGATGCGAAAATCCTCAATAAAATAGTGGCAAACTGAATCCAGCAGCACATAAAAAGCTTATCCACCATGATCATATCTGCTTCAGTGCTGGGATGCAAGGCTGGTTCAACATATGCAAATCAATACATGTAATCTATCACATAAACAGAACCAAAGACAAAAACCACATGATTATCTCAATAGATGCAGAGAAGGCCTTTAATAAAATTCAACATCCCTTCATGTGAAAAGCTCTCAATAAACTAGATATCTATGGAACATAATCTCAAAATAATAAGAGCTATTTATGACAGACCCATAGCCAATATCATACTGAATGGGCAAAAGCTGGAAGCATTCCCTTTGAAACTGGTATAAGACAAGGATGCCCTCTGTCACCACTCCTATTCAACATAGTATTTGAAGTTCTGGCCAGGGTAATATGGCAAGAGAAATAAATAAAGGATATTAAAATAAGAAGAGAGGAAGTCAAATTGGCTCTGTTTGCAGATGACATGATTTCATATTTAGAAAATCCCATAATCTCAGCCCAAAAACTTCTTGAACTGATATGCAATTTCAGCAAAGTCTCATGATACAAAATCAATGTGCAAAAATCACAAGCATTCCTTTACACCAACAATAGGCAAGCAGAGAGCCAAATCATGAATGAACTCCCATTCACAATCACTACAAAGAGAATAAAATACCTAGAAATACAGCTAACAAGGGATATGAAGGATATCTTCAAGGAGAACTACAAACCACTGCTCAAGGAAATAAGAGAGGATACAAACAGAGGAAAAGCATTCCATCCTCATGGAAAGGAAGAAACAATATCGTGAAAATGGCCATACTGCCCAAAGTAATTTATAGATTCAGTGCTATTCCAATCAGACTACCTTTGACATTCTTCACAGAATTAGAAAAAACTATTTTAAATTTCATATGGAATTGAAGAAGACCCCATATAGCCAAGACAATCCTAAGCAAAAAGAACAAGGCTGGAGTCATCGTGCTACCTGATTTCAAACTATACTACAAGGCTACAGTAACCAAAACAGCATGGTATTGGTACAAAAACAGACATATAGACCAATAGAGCAGAACAAAGACTTCAGAAAATAACACTACACACCTACAACCATCTGATCTTCAACATACCTGAAAAAAACAAGCAATGGGGAAAGGATCTCCTATTCAGTAAATGGTGCTGGGAAAACTGACCAGTCATATGTGGAAAATTGAAACTGGACCTCTTCCTTACACTTTATACAAAAATTAACTCAAGATGGATTAATGACTTAAACGTAAAACCCAAACCATAAAAACCCTAGTAGAAAACATAGGCAATACCATTCAGGACATAGGCATGGGCAAAGACTTCATGACTAAAACACCAAAAGGAATTGCAACAGAAGCAAAAATTGACAAATGAGATCTAATTGAACTAAAGAGCCTCTGCACAGCAAAATAAACTATCATCAGAGTGAACAGACAACCTACAGAATGGGAGAAAATTTTTGCAATCTACCCATCTGACAAAGGTCTAATATACAGGATTTACAAAGAACTTAAACATTTACAGTTAAAAACATCAAAAAGTGGGCAAAAGATATGAACAGATACTTCTTAAAAGAAGACATTTATGTGGCCAAGAAACATATGAAAAAAAGCTCAACATCACTGATCATCAGAGAAATGCATTTCAAAACCACAATGAGATACCATCTCACACCAGTCAGAATGGCGATTATTAAAAAGTCAGGAAACAATAGATGCTGGCCAGGCTGTGGAGGAATAGCAACGCTTTTACACTGTTAGTGGGAATGTAAATTAGTTCAACCATTGTGGAAGACAGTATGGAGATTCTTCAAGGATCTAGAACCAGAAATACCATTTGACCCAGCAATCTCATTACTGGGTATACACCCAAAGGAATATAAATCATTCTACTATAAAGACACATGCACACATATGTTTACTGCAGCACTATTTACAATAGCACAGACATGGAACAAACCCAAATGCCCATCAATAATAGACTAGATATGTGAAATGTGGCACATATTCACCATGGAATACTATGCAGCCATAAAAGGGAATGAGATCATGTCTTTTGCAGGGACATGGATGAAGCTGGAAGCCATCATCCTCAGCAAACTAACAAAAGAACAGAAAACCTAACACAGGAACAGAAAACCAAACACCGCGTGTTCTCACTCATAAGTGGGAGTTGATCATGGAGAAAACATGGACACACAGAGGGGAACAACACACACTATGGCCTGTGTGGGGGATGGGGGTTCGAGGGGAGGGAACTTAGAGGATGGGTCCACCATGGCACACGTATACCTGTGTAACAAACCCGCACGTTCTGCACATGTATCCCATTTTTTATTTTTTAGAAGAAATAAAAAACAACCTATTCTCTTCCACCTCTAGTTTCCTCCTTTTCCTGGAGAAATTTTAGTTGATGATACTATTATTCATCATTCACCTTCTTCCCTGCTTTTACTCACATCCTTATCTCACTAGGTTCTTACTAAGTCCCTCTTCAACCAGGACCTGCGTTTCCATCTCCAAACTATTTGTTTAGTTCAGACTCTCTCCTTGAACCATCACAATAGCTTGATGCCTTCATGCCTCTTTTAGTCTTCTGAATCCCTCTAATTCTAGCTAATACATTGTTGTCAAAATATACTTGAAAAATACACATGAGATCGTATCACTCTTCTTAAGACCCTTCTGTGGTTTGTTTTGGAACACAGTCTCCTTAATTTGGCATTAATAATGACTTTATAATCTGACCTACATTTCTATCCAGATTTACCACAGTGTAGGATTCAAAAGTCTGATTCCTTCTTCCTATGTCATATCATTTGTCTCTTGTCCAGTTAGCTAACATCTACTCATCTTTCAGGACATGTGGTAGACTGAATAATGTCTTCCTCACTCTCCTCCCAATTTCCATGTCCTAATTCCTGGAACCTCTGAATATGTTATATTATGTGATAAAAAGAGACTTTGCAGAAGTGATTAAATTAAGAATCTTGGCTTGGGGATATTATCCTGGATTATCTAAGTGGGCCCAATATAATCACAAGGGTCATTATAAGAGGGAAGTAGGAAGGTCAGGATCAACAGGAGACAGGAAGACAAAACAGAGGTCAGAGACAGAGAGAGAGTGTGTTGCAGATGTTACACTTCTGGCTTTGAAGGTGGAGTAAGGGGCCACGGACCAGGAATGCGGGAGACTTTAGAATCTGAAAAAGGCCAGCAAACAGCTTCTCCCTTAGAGCTGCCAAGAGGAACTGTGCCTGCCAACCCCTTGACTTTAGCCCAGTGAGACTGATTTTAGACTTCTGACCCCAGGAAGAGTGAGATAATCCATTTATATTGTTTGAAGCTACTAACTTTGCGGTAATTTGTTATAGGAGCAATGCACAACTAATACAAGACATGAATCAAATGTGTTAATTTTTTGAAGCTTCTCCTCAGCACACTGTTCACCTCCACCGCAGCTGACTCAGGTGCCGGGTCCCTATAGCTCCCTTTCTGTTCAGCTGTCATCACTTTGTTCACAGTATTGTAACTATTTGCTTGTCTGTGATGCTTGAGGGCTTAGATTTTAACCTCATTTGTCTTTACATTAGCAGTACAATGCTTGGCAATTAGGAGGTGTTCAGTAAAAGATGAGCGACTTTCTACTATAATGTGATACATGTCAATTATCACAGAACAGAAAGTTTGAAAGCATCTTATTAAATTTATTGAAATATAACATGTATACAGGAAAGAGCACAAAGCATAAGCTTGCAGCCTGATGGATTTTTCACAAGGTGAGCACACTTGTATGAACCAGCACCCAGATCTGGAGATAGCACTTAATGGGTACTCCACAAGCCCTCTTTGTCCTTTCCCTCTTCTAGAGAAGGTTTGACTTCTAACATCTGGGAGCATGTGCAGACAAAGCACACTTTTTGGTAAGAATTAGGAATTCTGAATAAAAACTGAATCTCCCTTTTGATCGAGTAAGAATGAGGATAAGAATGTGTGGGACTCATAAAAGTTCTCTCTTTTGGGGCCTCCATTCCTTCATTTGGAAAATGAGGAGATATTCAGTTCCTCAGTTCACCTCAGTGTATGAGTCTAGGACTTGTTTCTGTGATATATGAGTTAATTTGTGCAAAAAACACAGATGTGATGCTTGAAGTTTCTGTATTATTAATTTAAATTATACGAATAATATGATTTATCTAATAATCTAGAAAATGAATGTAGCACAAGGGTAAAGGAGAGATGATCTGGTATGATTTTCTAAAACTCTTCTCTTTTCTCCTAATCTGTTACTGCACGTATTTTAGAAAATGTGTGAGAATATCAGTTTACTTTATCAAGTAAATAAAATGGCAGAAAACTTTCCTTACAAAGAGATGTATTTCCTGAAAGGGTCTTAGAGATTGTTGATTTAAGTCTAATATTATAAGTTTCCTCTGAATTTAAAATATAGTGTTTCTATACTATTATAAACTTTGAGAACTGAAGGATTAACTCTGGGGTCTTAAAAATCCATATTAATAAGAAAATTGATGATGGTGATTTTAAATGGAAGATTGTGATTTTAAATGGAAAAAGTTGATTTATTATTCAGTTGCTTGGAGAAGAAAACAAATTCTCTTACTTGTTAACACATTTGTCATTCGTCAGAAGATAAGACATTTATTTTAATATAGTATTTATTATTGAAGAATTTGCCCTAGATATTCACGGATTAGATAAAAGTACCTGAGATATGATAGTAAGAAAGTTAAAGTGAAAACCAAATACGTAATAAAGAAATAGAACAGAAACTGTTTATATTTTAATAAGTAGTATTATGATATTAATTACATCAACTTTAACTCAGAATTTTGAATATAATCTATTCTGAATTTTGGCATACATTTTTATGAGACAAAATATAATTATTACTCAACAGATGATAACAAAAAGTACTATTTATTAAATATATAATACATACCAGAAACTTTACATTAATTTTTTTTGTCTCTGTGATGCTGTATATCAACCTCAAAATGGAGATGTTGTTTTTGTTGTTATTGTTGTGTCTTGCATGTAAGGAAATGGAAGTGAGATTAACATCAAAGTCTCTTAGCTAATCCATTCTGGAATCTGTATTTGAGTCTAGAGACTCTGACTTAAAGTTTAATTTTCTTTTCATCACCTCAGGCAGCTTCACTTTGATACATATTATGGTTGATAAGCCCCTCATTTTACACATTCTTCTTGGTTTGAAGAAAAGGCCTTTGGCAATAATCCTTTTCCTTTTCCTCTCACTGCAAGTCCTATCTAGAATCTGTGTCATGTTGGAATGCACAACTCAGAAGGAAGGCACACACCTTGGGAAACACAATACCATATCCTGGAACTCTAAGCATCTTTTTTGGATTCTTGTAATGACTACCACAAAGATTGGCAAGTTTGGAAAATTAGAGCAAAGCAAAGTGGTTAGACAAACCTTGCTGTTGCTCTGCAAGGTGCCTAGTGAAGATAGGTGCTGACCCAAATGAGTGAGAAACACCTCCTCCCAGTCTGCTGTCCTAGGTGGTATCTTTCTACTTCTGCTCACACTCGGAGGCTATGGATTACCTTGGAAATCCATCACCATAATGTTGGTCAGGAGAAATCTAGCCTATCTCACCTGCTTGGATAACACCACATATTTTAAAGGAAAGATTGCCAAGCACTTGCTTGGTACCACTGGGTTAGCTCTCAAAGGAAGCTCCTTGGGGAGGGAGGCTGATGCCTGGGGAGAAGCAAAATAGCTGAGAAAAGCCCATTTAGCTGAGTCTTTGTGGCAGTCAGTCAGAGAGTTTATATTTTTCACTTGATTGTTTTTGAACTAGCTTTTCTCCATACTACGGTTTCTGATTATTTTTGTAAGTAGGCCTCAAAGAGCCATCATTTATTCTGACTTCACTGAATACTTCGATTATGTAGATGGATTTCTGTGTAACCCAAACTAGATAAATGTATGTTTTTGATCTTCGGATCTTTATTTTTGGTTCTTTGTCTATATTTGACTATAAGCAAAGAGAGTGGCTATGATTCTACTTTTTGCACCTTCTGTGATGCCAAGAGCTTTTTTGTTTCTGACATACGACCCTGGGCCAAGACATTTAAATTCTTTGGATCTCATCTTCGAAATGGAAATAGTCACTGCTTCATATATTTTATCAAAAAGCTTGTATTACATGAAAACTCTTGGAATACCAAGAAGGTCTTGGAGGCTTGCAGACACAAGCAGCCGCCCCTTCCACCCTGCCTGGCCTGTCATGCAGTCTTCACTCCAGCACAGACCATGACAGCCATACCTCCATACCTTTCTTCATGCTCTTGCCCTTGACTCGTATGTTTTATTACCAACAACAAAGCATATAGAAGTTAAGAAAAATTAAATAGAAGAGGAAGAGAAAGGGAACCTAGATTTCATGTCTTACTAGGTATTCCCTGAGAGATATTCTTAAAGGATCTAGAAGAGTGGGGCAGTGGTTCGATTGAGCTAAATGTTTGAATTTGGTTAAACATAAAAATACATACATAAAAATTGATTCTAGGCTGGGCGTGGTGGCTCATGCCTGTAATCCCAGCACTTTGGGAGGCCGAGGCAGGCGGATCACGAGGTCAGGAGATGAAGACCATCCTGGCTAACATGGTGAAACCCCATCTCTACTAAAAATACAAAAAATTAGCCGGGCATGGTGGTGGGCGCCTGTAGTCCCAGCCACTCGGGAGGCTGAGGCAGGAGAATGGCGTGAACCCAGGAGGCAGAGCTTGCAGTGAGCCGAGATTGCGCCACTGCACTCCAGCCTGGGCTACAGAGCAAGACTCCGTCTCAAAAAAAAAAAAAAAAATTGATTCTATTATACATTTTTACAAAGATGTTTTAATGTCCCAGGGAAACAATTGTAACTCCCTAGTTAAATTTCTACCTTGGTGGTTGCATCTGCATAGAATCTAAACAAATTTAACAGGTCATTTTGCTCATGTTTGTGGTGTACACCAGGGTCAGCAAACTATATGGGTCAAATTTGGTCTACCAGCTGTTTTTGTAAATAAAGTTTTATTGGAATACAGCCCATGCTCCTTTGTTTATGTATTGTCTCTTGCTGTTTTCATGCTACACTGGCACAGTTGAATAGCTGTGTTAGAAACCCATGGCTTTCAAAGTCTAAAGTATTGACTATGTGACTTTTTACAGACAAGGTTTGGTGACCCCTGGTATAGACGAATTCCAGTTAAACTGAACCATCTATGTTCCTCTGTAATATAAGGGTACTTGATTTATATACAGCCTAATGTCTAGGATTCTAAATTTCTAAGAATAGCCCTGGTTTCATGGGCATTTGGCTTAATGCTCTACTGTTGCCATGTTGAAATAATAATTGTTGAAAAGGGTCCATTTTCATTTTACATAAGGCCCTGCACATTATATAGTTGGTCCTAAGAACATATATTTTTGCAACATTAAAGATCAAGGTTTTCTTTAATCCAAATGTGAGGGAAAAATGAATTACAATCCCTATAATTATACTTTTTTTCTTTTTTTCTTTTTTTTTTTTTGAGACAGAGTCTTGCTTTGTCACCAGGCTGGAGTGCAGTGGTGCAATCTCAGCTCACTCCAACCTTCCACTTCCCAGGTTCAAGTGATTCTCCTGTCTCAGCCTCCTGAGTAGCTGGGACTACAGGTGCCCGCCACCACGGCCAGCTAATTTTCGTATTTTTTTTTTTTTTTTTAGTAGAGACGGGGTTTCATCATGTTGGCCAGGATGGTCTTGATCTCTTGACCTCATGATCTGCCCTTCTCGACCTCCCAAAGTGCTGGGATTACAGGCGTGAGCCACTGCGCCCAGCCCCTATAATTGTACTTCTATATAGGTTACCAACTTTGGCAAATAAAAATGCAGGATGCGCAGTTAAAGGTGAATTTCAAATAAAAAACAAACAATTTTTTAGTATAAGTATGACCCGAAGATTATATGTATTTTGTCTGTTAATTCTACTTCTACCCAACTGGTAAAAGCTCTTTAGAGGTAATAATAAAGAACTCATTTTAAATATCTACACTGCAGTTATAGGACATGCCACAGAAATTATTTTAATAACCAAGTAATTCATGAGATTAAGAATCCCCTCCTTGCATTTTCACTTTCTTGTTAGCATTGGTCTTGGCTGAAGATTCTAATGCTTATCAATTCGTATTTTCTGATAAAATGTTCAAATGGACCTAAAATTAGATATTCTTTCAGCATCCCTTTTCCAGTTATCCCAGGTCTAGATTTTTAGACCATTCTTCCCAGAGCTGTTAAATTGCCACTCCTATCTAAGCAGATAAAAAAGGTCATGAATAAAATAAAAAGCAGACTGAGCAAGTATTTAAAAGGGCAGAGGCTTTATACTTACTATAAAACTAGGTGATTAAATGTTGACCAGATGTTGTTATATGACATTTTGAGGTTAAAAACATGAAGTAGTAATATTTTGCTAAAATTTAAATTGCGTAGAAATAAAGGGGAATAAATCAAGGGTAGTTTTAAAGAAATAATTTATGAATTAGTTCTATACTACGGAAATTAATAAGTGAACTTGTATAAGTACAATTTCATTAGTATATAGGTAACATTAATTTTTATATATTTAGTTAAGTATTAGGCTGATGAGTCATATAGATCAATAATTCCAGAAATTTATCCTAATGGTTTTTTCCATGTAAGCAGAATAGTCACAAAAATATATTTCTGATGTAAAATTAGAAGAGATAGTCATTTTTAAAATTAGTAGAAAACAGTAGGTTATCAGAATATATATAGGCCTGTCATACTCTTTTGAACATTCCCTAAGCAATGGGTATGCCAAACCTTTCTTTATATGTTATGTGCTGTTTTCTTTGAGTGATACAATTTAAAGTCATATGGTAATTCATACACTGACAGTTCACATGCTTAATTTCCCTTTTAAAGATGAAGTTAATAACCTTTAAAATGAAACACAGTACTCAATGAGAAATATATTTTTTAATCAATCAAATTGTATATATTTGCTTTTCTAAAATCACTTAAAGATAAAAACGTTTGGGAAGTCCCTTTTTTCTAAGGCATGATTGACTATTTTCAGATCTGACAACTCAAAAGTGTTTATGAACATGTCATTATATTTTATTTTACTTTGAGACAAGGTCTCACTCTGTTGCCCATGCTAGAGTGCAGTGGTGCAAACATGGCTCACAGCAGTCTCGACCTCAGGGGCTCAAGCAATCCTCCTGCCTCAGCCTCCTGTGTAGCTGGAACCACAGGTGCATACCAACATACCTAGCTAATTTTTTGATTTTTTTTTGTAGAAACAGAGTCTCACTATGTTGCCCAGGCTGGTATTGAACTCCTGGGCTCAAGTAATCCTCTCTCCTCAGCTTCACAAAGTGCTGTGGTTATAGGCATGAGCCACCGTGCCTGGCCTAAACATGTCATTTTAATTTGAATTTAGAAATACATATGCATGGATTTTTTTTCATAAAATAAAATCCTAAGTAGTTAGAGAGTAAAAAATAAGAAAGTTCCTATATATTTAATATTTTCAATCATGCATACAATGAAAAAAGCCAGTTGTTTTCCTGCATTTTTAGTTAACCATTAAGGGTGTTAATTTCCTTCACAACACAGGCCATATTAGTTTATTCTACTATAAAGTGGATAGCTTTTAGATAGGGACAGGTACTAGAAAAAAGAGAGTCTGGATACTTGTAGGGTTTGTAAGTTATTTCCATGTGATTGAAACTTGATAAACATTTACTAATGTAATAGGAATTCCTTTTTCAGGTGTAGGCATAATACAGATTCATTTTAATGACTCCACACATATTGCTGCCATATAATCTTTTCACAATGGCTACTTTATTATTTTATTATAACAAAATTTCAGCTCATTGATAATATTTTAATGGTGTATAATTGATGTATTTGGGAGTATGGGCAGCAAAATATTTTAATAGTACATGATTGTTGTATTTGGGAATGTGGAAGCGTGAAAAAAATTAAACTTCACGCGGACCCTGGAATTGACTTTGCTCTTCCCATTGGTATTTAATTAGGATCTTTATGTTTAAACTTAACAAAATTTCAAGAATGTTGCTGGGCAACCTTTAGTTGCCTTGAAAACTCATAATGAAGGTTGAAATTTTCAATATATCAAGTATTTGTTTAAACTTTTCATTCTTACTTTCTCTGAAAGACGATACATTTAGAGACTTGTAGAACTATAAGTGAATGTTGCTATGTTTTGAACTATGCATAGTCTTGTTATTTAATGAAATTAATGTAGTTGAAATATGAACTTAAACTATATTTTGTAGTCACTGTTGCTCATGAAGGACTCAAAATAAGACATTAAGCTAGGCTGAGAGAAATCATAGCTTACCTGGGAATCTGTCTTCATTCATTCAACAAACATTTATTTAATGCCTACTATGTAAAGTGCTGGGGATACAAACATGGATCAGATATTTCTTTCCTGAAGAAGTTCATTGTATGGTGGGTAACAGACATTTATAATTAAGACTTAGAAATAAGATACACTTATAAATATGATACAAAGGGTGATAGAATTATGCTTACAATATCTTGTGAACACCCTGGAGTGGCAATTTCCCAGTCTAGGTCTAGCAAGAGTGATCTGGCAAGGCTTCCGAGATGAATTTGTAACTTAACTGAGTTGTAAAATATAAAAATAAGTTAAAAAGTAGAAGTATATGGGAGAAGGATTTCAGATACAGGAAGCTGCAGGAGAAAAGGGGGAGGAAAAAAGAACATGATATTGTGATACACGACATTTACTCTTTTTTCTGTGACCTTGATTCTCTGGCATCTGGGGCCTTGATCCTGGAGAGATTGCCCCTCCCAGAGCTAGCTAATTCCTAGAGATAGCAAATGACCGTCCTGCAAGTACACTTTTCATATACACACAAGCCAAACAATGCAGAGCCCATGCTCCTAACCACTTCCTCTATCAAACTCTCTTACACACCAACCTAATATTCTCCTGCCCTAAATCACCCCAGGACCAGGTATCAGACAACTAGGGACAGTTTCTATAGCCCAGAGTCCTGCAAAATTATTCAAGCTATCCAATCCTAAGCTTACTCAGTGCGCCTACCCTGCCTTTCTCATTCCTTTTCAATAAATGGCCAATGAGGATTTGGGCCATGCTCTTTCCTCTCACCTCCTGACCTACCCTGGTCATTCCCCACATGGCCCTGCATGGTGTGCAGTGTCTACTGTTTCTAGGGATCTGTGAGTATGGACTTTTTCCTTCATGACAGTCATTTCTGTGTCAGCATGTCTTATATCTGATTAAAACAAACCCTAAGTACACTTTTAGAACAGACATCATAAGTAATTTAGTGTTAAAACAAAATGTGAGGTAAGGACAGGAAAGAAACAGGGATAGAGAGCCAGGCAGGGGTCAGATTGCACAGGACAAAGAAACTTGATCTTAAATAATGTGGGCAGATCCATATTAATATTGTTTTAGGCTATCTATTTTCTTGGTCCCTGTGTGAGTAATGCCATTATTCTGAGTATCTCTGAAGAGTTTTAGTTTGGTCATACATAATCTCCAAAGCTCCTATCTTGTAATTGACGTTGCTGACAGGTGAGAAAATATTCTTAGAGACCCGAGAATAGTACCATCTATGCGTCTTTTTTCTTTTCTTTTTTTTTTTAGAGGGAGTCTCGCTCTGTCGCCCAGGCTGGAGTGCAGTGGTGCCATCACGGCTCACTGCAAGCTCCGCCTCCCGGATTCACGCCATTCTCCTGCCTCAGCCTCCTAAGTAGCAGGGACCACAGGCACCCACCACCATGCCTGGCTAGTTTTTTGTATTTTTAGTGGAGACAGCATTTCACCGTGTTAGCCAGGATGGTCTCGATCTCCTGACCTCGTGATCTGCCTGCCTCAGCCTCCCAAAGTGTTGGGATTATAGGCGTGAGCCACTGCGCCTGGTCGCGTCTTTTTTCTAATCATCTTTATATTCTGCAAAGTAGATATTTACACTTTTGTAACTTGTAGGAGAACAAATAAGTGGGGACTAGTGTCAGAGAACCCTTCTTATTTCTGATTCATCAAGGGCTCTGTGTTACCATGACAAGACAAATTGCGACATTCACAATATATTATTACTGGACATAAAACCATATTTTTTCAAAAAATCAGGAAAAGCAATTCATCAAATCCAATGAAAATATGTTACCAAGTGAAACTAGGTAAATTAGATTTGCACTGCTTTAGGAGTATACATGTGTCACATGGAGGACCTGTAATCATTTGAAATGATATTGGCAAATGCTCAGGGACAGCTATGTCAGACTCTTCAGGAATTCATTCTCACTATGGAAATGGCTTTCAGACCTGCTTGTAATATAGAACATAGAATGCTATAGTACGCTGTCCTAACATGGAATAGAAATGAAATTCCAGGCACATCTGTCATTTCTTATTTTCTGGAACTGTCTTTAAAATTCTTGAGGAGAAATTAAGGTGATGACTTCCTCTTGGAATTTTGCATTGTTGGGTAAATTACTTAGAAACTGATGAAAATAATATGCAACTTAAAATGTCCAATTAAAATCCTTTAGAAGTAAAATATATTCAAGGTTTAATGCTGGTTACTGTACTAACTTATGTGCAACAAAGGAATTTTGAAATATCTTTAAACTCTGGCATAATGTAGTATGATATTGCCCACTGAAATTAGTGATCTTTTAAACTGCCACTGGTAATATGCTAAGTTTTTCTTCTATTTTTATATGTCCCATTGTATTTAACAACATCTAAGGATTTTAAAACGCACTATGATCTTGAAATACAAATTTCCACTTGAAACCGGGTAAAGTCTGGCTTTAAATGGAGAGTAAGCCTAGCCTATTTAGATACCCAAGTGACAGTTCAGAAGCTTGTGGCTTAGTTGTCCTGTGAGCCCCTCACACACTTAGCTTTATGTTCTATAAAATCATGCCTGCCAAGCTCGCTTCAGTGAGAACCAAGTGTGTCAGCAGATGCTAAAAGCCAGAAATCCCTATGCAAGGAAAAGCATTTCTAACTTTCTAAAAATGAAACTCAGTATTTGATTAGTGAATACGAAGACCATTTGTATTATCCTATATGCTGTCATAATCAAAAGGTTTTTCTGGATATATTGTTTCAGAAAACTGTTGTTAAACATCCCTCTCTGTATCTACTTTCTTTTTCTAAGTGTATATGAATGTGCATGTCCATGTCTATATGTATATGTATATGTATATCTAAATCTACATATCTATTAGGGGAGATAGGCTTAGAAAACATTTACGGAGAATGTATTGGGGAGAAAGTTAATATTAAAGCTTGTGTCAGTGGGCACCAATAGTACACTGCCTTTTGGAAATATTCCCTATTACTCTTAAATGCATCTAGGTAATTAATATGTTAATGTTTTATTAATACCTATTGAGCATAAAGCTTTTAAAATAGCAGTAAATGATATATTCACTCTCTCGTTATGTTACTGATAAAATATGGAAAATGTGTTGGGGGGTGGGTCCCAAAGACCACCACTAAGTTTGATGATTTGCTAAGAGGACTCAGAGAACTCAAAATATAGAGTTACATTCACATTTAGGATTTATTATAGTGAAAGGCTACAAAGTGAATTAGCAAAAGAAAATGGCCCATGGGGTGAAATTCAAAGGGAACCACACACAAGCTTTCAAGAGTCTTCTCTCGGTACAGTCACACAGGACTTGCCCATTTCCTACAACAACAGATTGTGACTACATGTCTACCAGGGAGGCTCACTGAAAACTCACAGCCCAAGGATTTATTGGTGGCTAGTCATGTAGGCACCCTGTGTCTGGGATGTACAAAAGTTTGAGACTTCCCGGAGGAAAGCAGGTATTCAGCATAAACCACATTGTTAGTACAAACAGTTATGGCCCTCTCATCAGTCCTGACAATGGTAAAAACCCTCTCCACCTCCAAGTTTCTATACTCCAGCTCAGGGCCAAACTTCCAAGCAGGGATTTCTAGGAATAACAGCTTCAGGCCTGCTGTTAACTCTTTTCTGCACAGAAAACAAACATATTGACCTATTTGGATTCTTGCATGAGTATTAACATTGTTTTTTTCCCCTAGGGTATTAACTTACTTTAGCAGTTAAATTTACACACTAATTGAGAACAGTTAACTTCAAGGTTCCTTTGGGCCAACTAAACATCTGCTGTCTATAAATTCTAGATTACTGCAAAATAAATGAGATTTAATTTTCATTGCAATAGAGAATTGTATTTAAGATGTTATTTCTGTAAATGAATAATAAGGCTAGTCTCATTCATCTTGGATAATATTTTTATACTTCCATTTCAGAAGATGAGATTCTCTGACCTTATTTTCTAATTTTGAGGGAGAACACAAACTCAGATTTATCAAATCTTGTGCATTGATGATGTTATGTTAAATTTGGGGGGCAAAGAAAGGGAAGGAATACATATGTTTGTGAATTAAATCAATAGCATTGATATTGGGTTATTGGTATTTGATCGTCAATATATCTTACCTTCTTTAATTCATTCTTCCTGCTGACCCGGTGTAATCATTAAAACACAAATCTGATAAAGTCATGCTTACCCTGAAGCTCTTCAATGGTTGCTCTGATTTTCAGTCCCTCACGTTCTCTATGCTTCCTCTGCCACTGTGTCTTTGCTAGTCCCTCTACCTGGAATTCTGTTCCCTTCCTTTTTTACCTAGTGCACTTCTACTCATTCTTAAGCTTTCAGTCAATATATCACTTCCTTAATATTTCTGACTGTCTAGGACTGATTCCATTAGAATTGATAGGTTCATGTAACATATTAACATACTTTTCTTCCCTGGCATTTGTCACAGTTGAAAATCTACATTTCTTAAAATGGCATTGATTAATATCTGTCTTTTCCATTAGACTGACAACTCCTCTGTATTCTTAGTGTCTAGCAGAATTCCAGGCCCATAGTATCCATTAAACAAATATTTTTTACATGAAAACATTGAAACAGTTTCATTTGTTCAGTGCACTCAGATCATTAGAACTGAGGTAGGGTTCCAATTCCTGTATTTGATATTTTGGATCATAAAGAACGGCAACTAAGCTCAAAAAAGGTTTACATAAAAACTAGGGCATGTCTAAGTCACCCTCCAGAGGAAGGATGGACATTTCTCCCACAAATTTGGTTCAGGTGTGAAGATTGATGATGCCACACATGCCACAAGAGGGTATGGAAGGCACATTATTTACATAACGAGGCTTTCTGGGGAGAGCAGGGCATGTTTCTAAGCAGGTCCAAGAGTGACATGAAAAGCAGGGAAAAGAGACTCGCTTGGGATTTTACTGTGGTTAGGGGGTTGGGGCAAAGTGAGAATTCTTTTATGTATGGGCCAGGGCTTTTGTGATTTGAACTTCCTGTTGGCACCAGAGGAGGGAGCATCTGGGCTTTCTGATTAGTTTGCCCAGATGTGGTGCAGAGGAAGAAGAGGGAGGGGTGAGATTTGGGGACAGGGGAGGCTACTGCCTCCTGCAGGTGGAATTTGCCCGAGGTTCCAGGTTTGTCTCTATCTGTAGCAAGGAGGCCTCAGTGGAAGTGCTGAGCTTTCAAGGTGCTGTTTTCATGACCCAAAGCATAATGTGCAGGTGGGTATGTGGAGTTGAGGGCTCAGGCCCTGTGAGAGCCTCTATTCTCAGGAGAGCACAGAATGCAGTCAACAATGCTGTTCTAATGGTGTAGTATGGTGCCGAACAAGACAATGTTCACAGGACTCATCACAGAGTCCATACGCAAGTTATGACCGTTATAGGTGATCCAGATATTCCAGGAGACATGAGAGGAGGTTTCTAAAATGAAGAAGTCTTGGGAGAGGGAGGCACTAGGGTGAATGCCAGCTGTACTGCAAATTTGGGCAGATTCTAGAGGCTTCTGTTGTAAAAGGGGGCCTCATTAAAGGGGAGCTGATATGTAAAGCCCTAAATGGTAAAATTTAAAATTTGCTAAATAGTAAGTTTAACATGATAAAAAGTAAAATTTGTAATGTGGAATATGTTGCCTCCAGAATCCACAAGGCTTAAAAGATGTTGAGTTTGTGGGTATTGAGGGTCAATGGCTGTTTCTTGACAGTGTCAGGGATGGAGTGATTCTTGACTTGCTAAATAATTTTTAGGAATTTAACCAAGGCGATGAGGCCTTGTACTGTGTGGGGGGCAATGGCACATTTTTTCTTTGTGAACTTATTTGTGAATGTTTGCATATCCTGAATAAGTGTGTGAACTGACTCTCCTTAGAGGAAGATGTCATCAGCGTAATGAAATTCCTCTGCTCCTGGAGAAGGTTGGATGAAGTTTAGAAGTTGCCTTCGAACATTGTGTGTAAAAGTCTATTAGGGGGTGCATAGATCTTCTGGAGGCCTGGAGGGCCAGTCGAGAACAAAATGGACTTCCACTTCAGTAGGAAGATGCTGGACATTGCTTTCCACCTATTTTAGGATCTTCACAAAGACAAAGGTTTACTTTTATTTTTAACTGTTCTGCAAAGGCTATAAATACAAGCTGTACTATATTATGAAGTCTTAGTCTTTGCTTGGGCACCATGCAGTTGCAACAGAGACCTCAGCTGATCCCATGGGTATCTGTGAAGTTGCAGTGACCCTAAGGCGATGACCCAAGTTAAGGCAAAGTGTAGAGGTGGTGTGAGCGCTTTGTACTTTGCATTGCACAGTCACTGGGGAAGAGGAGTAACCTTGGGCCCAGAAGCTCCTTTTAGCAGAGGGCCATTTTTAGGAAACGGCTCAGCTGTGTGCTGTCAGCAAGCAAAACTCCTGGCATTTGGAGAAATGAGTGCCTTAGTTTACAAGAGAGGATTTGAATGTTATACAGCATTATCCTCTATAAATGAAGAATATATGTATTAGTCTGTTTTTTCACTGCTATAAAGAAATACCTGAGACTGGGTAATTAATAAAGAAAAGAGGTTTAATTGGCTTACAGTTTCCCGGGCTGTACAGAAAGCATGATGCTGGCATCTGTGTAGCTTCTGGTGAGGCCTCAGGAAACTTCCAATCATGGCAGAAGGTGAAGGGGAAGTTGGCATGTCTTACATGTCTGGAAGACAAGCAACAGAGTGAGGGGCAGATGCTACACACTTTGAAACAACCAGATCTCAAGGAGGAGCAAGAGAGAGAGGGGGAGGTGCTATGCACTTTTAAACAACTAGATCTCACAAAAAGTCACTCAGTATCACAAGAACAGTGCTGAGGGTATGGTGCTAACCCATTCATGAGAATTCCACCCCCATGTTCCAATCACCTCCCACCAAGTCCCACCTCCAACATTAGGGATTACAATTGAACATGAGATGCTGCGTTCAGCGGCTTACGCTTGTAAGCACTTTGGGAAGCCGAGGTGGGTGGATCCCTTGAACCCAGGAGTTCGAGACCAGCCTGGGAAACATGGCAAAACCTGTCTCTACAGAAAAAAAAAAAAACACAAAAATCAGCCAGGTGTGGTGGTGTGCATCTCTAGTCCCAGCTACTAAGGAGGCTGAGGTGAGAGAATCGCTTGAGTCTGGGAGGTCGAGCCTGCAATGACCTGTGATCACCCCACTGAACTCCCGGCTGGGTGACACAGCCAGACCCTGTTTTTACAAAAAGACAAAACCAAAAATATACTTGAATATGAGATTTGGGTGGGGACACAGATCCAAACCATATCAATGTGCCTCCTTTATTATCTATAAATATGCTTGGTTACTGCAATTTTTACACTGCCTTGTTTGCTGCATAAGATAAATTAGCAGAGTAGCCATCCGATGTGGCTTTTTCCTCCCACATTTTGAATTACTCCTGTCAAGCCAGTGACCTGTAAAAGCCAATGGCATGCTAGGTGGCATTGTTCTTGAGGTGATTGCTCAGGATTTATACCTCCTCACTTCTGTTTAGTTTGGTCCTAGCCTGTTATCACTTCTCCATTTTGTCTTTCTAGCTTCACACCGAATTTTAATTTCTAAACCTCTCCTTGGGTGTCTGTCTGTCCCTGACTGACTGGCATTTCCCAGCCGCCTTCTATTCAGGAGACTGTGGGGCTAGCTCAGTGGACTAGCCTAAGTGACAATTTAAGCTAGGGAAAGGGAGAACATACCCAAACATGTTCATTGGAGAGGAAAATGATACGGAAAATAAAAATAATAATTCTCTGTCATTAGTCAAAACTTTGCTTCAAAAGCCCCTTATGTTGTTTGACAATTGAGACATAACTGAATCTGCTGAACATATTTAAAGGTTATAGAGAGCCTAGAGTTTGGGACAGAAATAAATGAGATAAAATAAACAAAAAAGAGACGTTTGCCCTTTGCCTTGATCCAAATGCTAAAATGCTAGTTAGAAATGCCATGCAAATATATTAGGCTGCATGTCGTTAGAAGAAACCTAAAATATTATTGTGTTTACTGTTAAAAATTACTTGTAAAATTTTGAACTTGCTTTTATAAGTCTAAACACAAGTGAAGTTCAATGTAAAAATATACATTTCCTTCTAAATCTCAGCCAGTTAATCATATATGTATATAAATATGGAAAATATGCTTCTCTCTCTTTTTATTTAAATTCTTAAATTCTTCAGGACTACATAGAATTTAAGGAAGAGCTGCTTATGTCATCATTGCCCCTACTTTCCTGCCTCCATCCAATCTCCATATTATTCCTACACTAGTCTTACGTTTTCCAACATTACAGATTACTCAATTCACAATATGCAGAGGTCAAATTAGTATATTGTCAACCTCGTGTTTTTTTGTTTGTTTGTTTTTTCTTTTACTCTGGATGATGCATTTGGCATGAGTAACTCTCATAAGTGATAAATGATGGATCCATACAGGCCAGCCATTTAATGCTTTATTTGGACTTTATTTTTGTTGTTGTGACATTTCAACCAATCATAAAATGTCATAGATGAAATCAAAGCAAACTAAGATTATATAGCTTAACATTTTATTTAGTTTTGGGCCATATTAAGATGCCTTTGTTTATACAGTTTTCTCCTACAAAGAGTTTTATAATTGATATCTTAAAATAGTAAATGTAACTCAATGTATCATAACTTACTTAAATTGGATGTGGATAAAATGTGTAAACATATGTTTGGCAAAAGTATGTGCAGTTTTATGTTGTAAGATTAAGTAATATATTGTAATTCATATACACATTTCTAGAAAAGAAAATATTAAAGCAAATAATTTATTATACAAAGCACTTATCTGTAGATGGTTTTCAATAGACGGTTGTTCTCTTCTTACCAGCCCATAACTATAACTTGCTTTGGTTTATGTTAACAGATATTAAAGCCACTTGAATGTAAGAATATTGATATTATACCTGAAAAATATAAAATATTTTTCTTATAAAAGACTGAATTATTTTGAAATCTTCAAAGTTGTCTACTATTTATGTTATCATCATTAAATAATGACCTTATCATTAAATAAATGACCTTCCTCTAAGAGGTTAAGGGTTACTTGACAGCCTTTTTAATTATTTCAAAACAATAAGAGATATATTTCCATATTTCCAGAAATAATGTTATTCTTATTATTAAATAAGAATTTATTTAATATTTTATAATAAATATTTATAATAAATATAAATAAGAATTTATTTAATAAGAAAATATTTCTTATTAAAAGAAACATTATTTTAAAATATCCATTGCAAGTAGGCTAAGAGAATAAATTAAGAAAACATTGACATTGTGAGAATTTATGGCTTATTCTGCTTGAAGCATTGGATTGTGATTTGAGTTTACTAGGAAAATATCGCAAATATCCTCCTTTTTTTCCTTTATTTTGCACAGTACTGGCCAATTAGAAAAACCAAACAGAAATCTTTATGCTGCTAAGTGAAATGAGTGTTTGTACTTGTGACTCAAGTTTGTAGTAATGTGCTTTACTTTGAAATTTAAGAGTTTGGTTGTGCAAGAGAGGATGTGTGCTAATTATGCCTGCAGAAAGGAGCAAGTCTGAGAAATCTGCCCCCAAAACCATGGAAGTCTCTCTCTCTGTCTGTCTCTCTCAATCTCTTTTTGGGAAAAAAGAAAGACAAAGAAAACTATGGAGACAAAGAGAAAGGGTTTAGGTTTGCATGTGTGCTCATGAAGTCTTTCAATAGAAACAGGAACGTGGGGAAGTCAGAGAGATGTATGGATAAAAGGAAGAGAGGTAAACATTATGTCTGGGGCTTTTGTGTCATGATGAATTCCTCCCTACAAGAAGAGTTGGCTGGAAGCCCTGGGTAAAGCTGCTTCCATTTCCAGCCTCCTTTCACTTATCTCTACTATTGAGTTTATGGTTAATTATTTTCACAAATCATTTCCCTCTTGCCCTCTTCACTACAAATCAGTTGCTAAGTGACTGGGAGATAGAGTGACCTCCGAATTTATTCTGCTCATTATATCGTTAGATTTTTCCATATCACTTAAGGGATGGATTTATTCATGTAAGTTCAGCACCTCTCCAGGATTCAAGTTGACATTTCACCTAATTAATAGCCCCTATTGGCCTAGTTATTTTGAGGATGTGTAATTAAAGCAATAATACTACTTGTTAAGAGGAATTAAGATTTCATTTTGCCATTTAAATTAATTGCCCAAAGTGTTATTATTATTTTTTTTTGCTTAAGGCTTATTATTATGCCCATATGTGTTATAATCATATTTTGAAAGGCCATCCTTACAAAAATTTAAAATGTTGAACTTTTAAGATTTAAAAATAAGCCTAGGCCAGGCGCGGTGGCTCACACCTGTAATCCCAGGATTTTGGGAGGCCAAGGCGTGCGGATCACAAGGTCAGGAGATCTAGACTATCCTGGCTAACACAGTGAAACCCTGTCTCTACTAAAAATACAAAAAATTAGGCAGGCGTGGTGGTGGGCGCCTGTAGTCCCAGCCACTCGGGAGGCTGAGGCAGGAGAATCACTTGAACCCTGGAGGCAGAGGTTACAGCGAGCTGAGATCGCGCCACTGCACTCCAGCCTGGGTGACAGAGTGAGACTCCATCTCAAAATAAATAAATAATAAGCCTATATATATATATATATATATATATATATACACACACACACACAATATTTTAATCTAATGGGAATTCCTTAAAGTCACTAATTTTGGCCTTTTATTTTTGAGTTGTTTATTTTTGTTCATGAAGTCCTCAGTATAGTGCCTCACTCAGAATAGATACTGTTAAATATTTATAGAATTATTCATTGAATCAGTGTGATGATAATTGGAATAAAGTTTCTTTCAAAAATGTTTAATATTAAACATGACTATGCATATAAATAATTCTGCTTCTCTTTATAAGTAATTCTAAATAAAAATCAGAATGATTTTGTGGACAACATTCCATTGCTATTTTTAATTTGAGGTTTGCAGTCAATATGTATTTATCTTCTGTGATTTGAACTGTTATTTACTGATCTATCAAATTATATATATATAAGCATATATATAGCATTTACCATATATGAGATAATGTATTTTATGCTTTACAAATAGGTATCTTATTAATGAGGAATCATTAAGGAAAAAAAACCATCTTTTCTTTCCAGTAACTATTTAGAAAAAAATAGCATGTATAATTCACATGTGTACATATACAAACCTAGCAATGATTAAAGATGTGGAGAATACAAGATGTTACATGCTGAATATTCTGTGTGTCGGATGAAGGCTGTGGTGGTGGTATATAGGGTTTCTTACAGTAACCAAGGAGCTGAGTTATATGCCACTTAATAGGTATAATGACAAAATGCATTGAGAAATGTTGAAGGAAAAGATATAACTAGGCAAAAAATAACAGTTTGGATACTTCACTTGTGTAAATGGTTTTTGTGATTGTTAGTGAAACCTGAACTGGTAGTATCTGTTGAACCAATTTAAGAATATTTTATCAATTTTGCAAATTATAAGGATGACAGAAAAAATCTTGTTTCTCTATATTAATACAATTCTGTACAGAATGTTTTAGAAAAATAAGTGAAATACTTGTGTCTAGGTTCAGGCTCCAAATACATGAATTTTAGGAAGAACTAGGGGAGAAAATATCAATTCCTAAGAGGCAATTTTTAAGATGTTTCAAGTGTTTGCTGGCCAAATTTTGGTGAGAAATGTAATGTGTGTTTAATGAATAGCATTTGGGCATTTAGATCTGACTCCTTATTGCCTCATGGATGAGATGTATAAATTTTGAAAGTTTCCTAACCATTTACCGTTTAGAGCTCTGGTTTCTCTATGAAAATAAGTTGCTCATGTGTTTACTATGTTTTCTTTTAGTTCAAAAGATCTGAATCTGTTATTCTTTCACATGCTGTAATAATATTTCACCTTATTAAAAATGTGCATTTTTCATTATGAAACAAACATACATAAAAGCACAGAGTTATTAATGTGCATATTTCTATCTATATTTTCTAAAACTATATTTGTAACTATATTTGTTTTAGAAGATTGGGGACATATTGTAATACTCTTTTGTTACCAATTTTTTCCGTTTTACAATATATTCTGAACATGTATCTGTGTCATAATTTATAAATAGCTAAGTGGAATTATGTTCTAACAATAATTACTTGATCATTTCCTTTTTATTGAACATTTAGTGTTTCTATTATTTTATTATAAATAATGCTGTGGTAAACATTCTTAGGGATTAATCTTATGGATTAAAATATAGATATTTGATTACTTCTTTAGTATAAGTTCTTAGGTATGGCATTGCTATTTAAATCTTAAATACATTGTTTTTCTTTCAAGTTTTTCTGTTATGACAAAACATACAGAACATAAAATTTGCCATCTTCACCGTTTTTAATTGTACAATTGAGTAGTGTTAAGTACATTGATCACGTGCAACTATCACCAACTGTAGCATGTCAGAATTTCCTTCCTTTTTAATGGTGAATACTTTTCCATTGTATATATATATATATAGCACATTTTGCTAATCTGTTCATCCCTGGATGGACACTTGAATTGCTTTCATGTTTTAGCTATTGTGAATAATGCTGCTATGAAGACAGGTGTATAAATATCTTTTTGAGACCCTGCTTTCAATTCTTTTGGGCATATAACCAGGCATGGAATTGCTGGATTATGTGGTAATTCTATTTTTAATTTTTTAAGGTATTGCTGTGCTGTTTTCCAGGGTGGCTGTACTAATTTTCATTTTCACCAATAGGGCACAAGTGTTCACATTTCTCCACATCCTCAACAACACTTGTTATTTTCTGTAGTTTTGTTTGTTTGGTTTTTAATTTTTTTTTAAATAATAGCCATCCCAATGGATGTGAGGTGGTAACTTGAATACTTGAATAGTTTTTCTTTTTGAGATGGAATCTCACTCTGTCACCCAGGCTGGCACAATCTCGGCTCACTGCAACCTCCGCCTCCCGGGTTCAAGCGATTCTCCCGCCTCAGCCTCCTGAGTAGCTGGGACTACAGGTGAGCACCACCACGCCTGGCTAATTTTTTGTATTTTTAGTAGAGATGGGGTTTCACCATGTTGGCCATGATGGTCTTGATCTCCTGACCTCGTGATCCACCTGCCTCAGTCTCCCAAAAGTGCTGGGATTACAGGCATGAGCCACTGTGCCTGCCAACTTGAAAATTTTTTAAAAAAATTATTTAGTGTTAGTTTCTACATATTTTGGATTTGAATCTCTTTTTATCTGTATTATTTGAAAATATTTTCTCCCACTCCATAGGTTGCCTTTTCACTCTGTTGACAGTATCCTTTCATGCACAAGTTTTAAATTTTTTGAAGTTCAATTTGTTTATTTTTGCTTTTGCCGCCTGTGTCTTTCATGTTATATCCAAGAAATCATTGACAATCCAATATTGTGAAGGTTTGTTCTACGTTTTCTTATAACAGTTTGATCGTTTTTGCTCTTACATTTAGATCTTTGATCCATTATTCATTAACTTTTGCATTTGTTGTTAGGTAAGGGTCCAACTTCATTTGTTTGCATGTGGATATACAGTTTTCCCAGTACTGTTTGTTGAAAAGACTGTCCTTTCACCGTTGAATGGTCTTGGCATCCTGGTTGAAAATTAATTGACTGTTTATGCCAAGGTTTTTTCTGGGGTTCCTATTCTATTTCATTGGTCTATACATCAATCTTTATGCTACCACACAGTTTTGATTATTGTAGCTTTGTAGTAGGTTTTGAAATCAGGAAGTGTGGGTCCTTCTGTTTTGTTCTTTTTTCAAGATTGTTTTGGCTACTTAAGTCTCCTTGAGACTTCATATGAATTTTAGGGTGGATTTGTCTGTTTTTGCAAAAATCAATGTGATTCTGATAAGGATTGCATTGAGTTTGCATATAGCTTTGGCTAGTATTGACATCTTAACAATATTAAGACATCCAATCTATGAACATGAGATGTCTTTCTATTTTTTATGCCTTTTAAAAATACATTTCAGTATTTTTTTCTTTAATTTTCATTGTACAAGTCTTTTACCTTCTTGGTTAAGTCAATTCCTAAGTATTTCATTCTTTCTGATGCTATTGTAATTTGAAATGTTTTCATAATTTCCTTTTCAGATTGTTCATTGTTAGTGTATAGAAATGCAATTGATTTTTGTGCATTAACTTTGTATCCTGCTACTTTGCTGAATCTGTTTATCAGTTCTAACAGTTTTTTTTTTTTTTTTTTAAGGAATCTTAAGGGTTTTCTATGTAGAAAATCAGATTATCTGTGAACAAAGATAATTGTACTTTTTCCTTTCAAATTTGGATGCCCTTTCTTTATTTCCTTCTTTCCTGTTTTTTTCCCTAATTGCTCTGGCTGAAACTTCTAGAAACTTGTTGATTAGAAGGTGTAAAAGTGAAAATCCTTGTTCCTGATGTTAGAGGAATATCTTTTGCTCTTTCACAATTGAGTATGATGTTCATGATGATTTTTTCATGTATGGTTCTTATTATGTTGAGATAGTTTCATTCTATTTTTAGTTTGTTGAGGTGTTTTTTTAAATCATGAAAGGTTGTTGAATTTTGTCAAATGGTTTTTCTGCATCAATTGAAATAATCACATAATGTTTTTCTTCATTCTGTTAATGAGATATACTACATTGATTGATTTTTGTATGTTGAACCATCCTTGCATTCTAGCAATAAATCTCACTTGGTCATAGTATATAATCCTTTTAATGTGTTGGTAGTATTTTGTTGCTAAGAGTTTGTCAATATTTTGTTGAGGATTTTCCCATCAATATTCACAGGGATATTGGTCTGTGGTTTTATTTTCTTGTAATATCTTTGTCTGGCTTTTGTTTCAGGGCAATGTTTGTCTCATGATGAATCTGGAAGTGTTCCTTCCTATTCAATTTTTAGGGAAAGGTTGAAAATAATTGGAGTTAGTTCTTCTTTGTATGGTATAATGGTAGAATTCACCAGTGAAGCCATCAGGTCCAGGGCTTTTTCTTTGTCAGGATGTTTTTGATTATTGATTTAATTTCCTTGCTAGTTATAGGTCTATTCAGATTTTGTGTTTTTTAAATTGAGTCTGTATTAGTAGGTTTTGTGTTTCTAGGAGTTTGTCCATTTCATTTAGTTTAACCAATTTGTTGGCATACGATTAATCACAGCAATCTCTTATTGTCCTATTCCTTTTTTTAGAATTTGTAGTAATGTCCCCACTCACATATCCACTTTCATTTCTGATTTCAGGAATTTGAGTCCTCCTTCTTTGTCTTACTAGATCCAGCTAAAGATCTGTCAATTTTGTTAATCTTTTTAAAAAACAAACTTTTGATTTCGACAATTTTCTTTATTGCTTTTCTATTCCCTATTTTGTTGGTCTTTGCTCAAATCTTTGTTATTTTCTTCCATCTGTCAGGTTTGAGTTTAGTATGTTCTTCTTTTTCTAGTTCCTTAAGTTGTAAAGTTAGGTTGTTATTCAAGATCTTTCTCTCTTTTGTATTGTAAGCATTTGCAGCTCTAAATTTCTCCCTTAGCATTGTTTTTGCGGTGGCTTATAGGTTTTGTTATGTTGTATTTTCATTTTAATTCATCTCCTAGTATTTTATAATTTCTCTTATGATTTCTTATTTGATCCATTGGTTGTCTAAAAGTGTTTTTATTAATTTCTACAAATTTCTGAATTGTTAAGTTTTTCTCTGTTTCTGGTTTCTAACTTCATACTGTTGTGACAAGAGAAAATAGTGTATTATATTTTGGACTAACATATGGCCTATTCTGGAATATGTCCCATGTGCACTTGAGAATAATGTATATTGTTTTGTTTTGAGGAAGACGGTTCTGTATACATCTATTAGCTATTGTTCATTTATTGTGCTGTTCAAGTTCTCTATTTCTTTACATATAATTTGTATTTTTATGGTTGTTATATTTACTATTTAGAATAGCTTGTTGAAGTCTCCAACTACTGTGGTACATCTGTCAATTTCTCCTTCCAATTTTGTGAATTTTTGCTTCCTATATTTTGATGGTCTATTATTAGGTGAATAAATGTTTATAATTGTTATATCTTCTTTTATATTGAATGCTTTATTAATACAGTGTCCTGTTTGTCTCTTGTAAACTTTTTTTGACTTAAAGTTACTATGTCTGATATTAGTATAACCATCCCTGTTCTCTTTATGGTTACTATTTGCATAGAATATCCTTTTTAGTTTGTTTTCAAGACAGGGTCTCACTTTGTTGCCCAGGCTGGAGTGCAGTGGTGTAATAATGCCCATTGTAGCTTTGAATTCCTGGCTCAAGTGAGCCTCCTGCCTCAGCCTCCTGAGTAGCTAGGAATACAGTTGTGCACCACCATGCCCAGCTAATTTTATAATTTTTTTTTTGTACAGACAAGGTCTTGATATGTTGCCCAGGCTGGTCTTGAACTCCTGACCTGAAGAGATCCTCCCACCTCAGCTTCCCAAAGTGCTAGATGCACAAATATATTTTTCTATCCTCTGACCGTCAGTCTATTTCTGTCTTCGGATCTAAAGCGAATCTCTTATAGATGGCATATAGTTGGATGATTTTTTTTTAAATCCATTCTGCGCATCTGTCTTTCGATAGAAGAATTTAATCTACTTACATTTAAAGCAATTACCAAGAAGGAGGAACCTCTGGCATTTTGGTATTTGTTTTCTCTATGACTCAGAGCTTTTTTGTCCCTCATTTCCTGCATTACTGTCTTTTTTTCTTTCTTTCTTTCTTTTTTTTTGTACTAAAACATTTTAATTCCCTTCTGATTTTCTTTTGTATAGATTCTATAACTGTTTTGTGTGTGTGTCTAGCATGGGGAATACATTTAATATGTTGAAGTTGTAGCACACCAACTTGAATTTATACCAACTTAACTTCAATAACATACAAAACTCTGCTTTTTTTCCAGCTTTGTCCTTAATCCCTTTATTTAGTTATTGATGTTATAAATTACATTTACATTGTGTGTGTCCAAAAACAAGCAGTTCTTCTCAGTGCATTAGCCTCTTAAATTATGTAGAAAGCAAAGAGTAGAATTACAAACCATTATTACAATAATACTAACTTTTATAATCATCTATATATTTTCCTTTACTGAGTTTTTACTTCCTTATATGGATTTGAGTGTCCTTTCATTTTAACCCGAATGACTTTATTTAGCATTTCTTGCAAAGCAGGTCTAATGGTAGTGAACTCTTTCAGCTTTTGTTTATCTGGAAATGTCTTAATTTCTTTCCTACTTTTGAAAGATAGTTTTGTTAAACATTAGATTCTTGGTTGACACTTTTTTCTTTTAGCACTTTGAATATATTAGCCCACTCCCTTCTGCCCTCCAAAGTTTCTGATTAGAAATCTGCTAATAATCTTACTTCTCAAAAGAAGACATTTATGCAGCCAAAAAACACATGAAAAAATGCTCATCATCACTGGCCATCAGAGAAATGCAAATCAAAACCACAATGAGATACCACCTCACCAGTTAGAATGGCCATCATTAAAAAGTCAGGAAACAACAGGTGCTGGAGAGGATGTGGAGAAATAGGAACACTGTTACACTGTTGTTGGGACTGTAAACTAGTTCAACCATTGTGGAAGTCAGTGTGGTGATTCCTCAGGGATCTAGAACTAGAAATACCATTTGACCCAGCCATCCCATTACTGGGTATATACCCAAAGGACTATAAATCATGCTGTTATAAAGACACATGCACACATATGCTTATTGCGGCACTATTCACAATAGCAAAGGCTTGGAACCAAGCCAAATGTCCAACAACGATAGACTGGATTAAGAAAATGTGGCACATATACACCATGGAATACTATGCAGCCATAAAAAATGATGAGTTCATGTCCTTTGTAGGGACATGGATGAAACTGGAAACCATCATTCTCAGTAAACTATCGCAAGGACAAAAAACCAAACACCGCCTGTTCTCACTCATAGGTGGGAATTGAACAATGAGAACACATGGACACAGGAAGGGGAACATCACACTCCGGGGACTGTTGTGGGGTGGGGGGAGGGGGGAGGGACAGCATTAGGAGATAGACCTAATGCTAAATGATGAGTTAATGGGTGCAGCAAACCAACATGGCACATGGATACATATATAACAAACCTGCACGTTGTGCACATGTACCCTAAAACCTAAAGTATAATAAAAAAAAAGAATCTCTTGTATGTGCTGAATCACTTTCTCACTGCTTTCAATATTCTCTCTTTGTCTTTGGCTTTCAACAGTTTAATTTTAACGTGTCTCAGCATGGGGTCTTTTTGATTCATCCAGCTTGGCATTTGTTGAGCTTCTTAGGTGTTTATATCTTTCATCAAACTTGGGAAGTTTTGGCAATTATTTCTTTATATAATCTTTCTACCCCTCTCTCTCTCTTCTTCTTTTGAAACTCCACAATGTATAAGTTGGTTCACTTAATGGTGTTCCACAGGTTGCTTAGGCCTTGTTTACTTTTTCCCAATCCTTCTTTCTGTTCTTCATAATCAATAATTTTTCTTGTTCTGTCTTCAAGTTCACTGATTCTTTACTCTGCTGCTCAAATCTTCCTTGGAGTTTGTCTCATGAATTTTTTTCACTTCACTTCTTGTACTTTTCAGCTCTAGAATTTCTTTTTTTTTCCTTTGTAGGATTTTTCTCTATTAATATTTTTATTGTTAATATGTTATTTTCTTGCCTTTTTCCATGTCTTCCTTCAGTTCTTGGAGCATCTTTGAGAGAACTGTTTTAAAGTCTTTGTCTAATAGTTTTGCCATCTGGCCTTTTTCAGGGATCGTTTTCTGTCTATTTTTTTCTTTGACTGAGCCATACTTTCCTTTTTTTTTGTATGACTTGTGACTTTTGTTGAAAACAATGTAATTCATTTTAAAATTTTTAATTTTCATGAGTACATGAGACATAGGTGTACATGAGATACTTGATACAGGCATACAATGCATACAAATCACATCAGGGTAAATAGGGTATCCATCACCTCAAGAATTTATCCTTTGTGTTACAAATAATGCAATTATAAATACTTTTAGTTATCTTTAAATGTATTATATAATTATTATTGAACATTGAATTATTATTATTTAACTAGATTTTTCAATTTTTTTCTTATAGAGTTGTTTGAGCTCCTTATATATTGTTATTAATACTTTGTCAGATAGATTGTTTGCAAATATTTTCTCCCATTCTTTGGGTTATCTCCTCACTTCATGGACTGTTTCCTTTGCTGTGGAGAAGTTTTTAACTTGTTATCCTATTTGTCTATTTTTGCTTTGATTGCCTGTGCTTGTGGGGTATTACTCAAGAAATATTTGCCCAGTTGAATGTCCTGGAGAGTTTCCCCAAAGTTTTCCTACATAACTTTTATAGTTTGAGGTCTTACATTTAAGACTGCAGTCCATTTTGATTTGAATTTTGTTTATTGTGAGAGATTAGGGTCTAGTTTTATTCTTCTGCATATAGATCTCCAGTTTTCTCAGCACCATTTATTGAAGAGACTGTTCTTTCCCCAATGTATGTTCTTGGCAGCTTTGTTGAAAATGAGTTCACTGTAGATGTATGGATTTGTTTATGGGTTCTCTCTTTTGTTCCATTGGTCTGTGTGTCTATTTTTATGCCAGCACCATACTGCTTTGGTTACTATAGCTCTTTAATATAATTTGAAGTCAGGTAATGTGATTCCTCCAGATTTGCTCTTTTGGCTTAGGACAGTTTTGGCTACTCTGGGTATTTTGTGGTTCCATATACACTTTAGGATTGTTTTTCCTGTTTCTATGAAGAATGTCATTGGTACTTTGATAGGAAATGAATCATATCTGTAAATTACTTTGAGTAGGGTATAGATATTTTAACAATATTGATTCCTCCAATACATAAACATGGACTATTTTTCCATTTTATTATGTTCTCTTCAATTTCTTTCATCAATGTAAAAACTGAAAATTTTAATCTACTAATATGATAACTATGGAAATCAGATTTTCCTTCTATCCCATAGTTTGCTGTTTTTAAATTTTGTTTTGTTTTGTTTCTGATTGGTATGGGCTTTCTTCATATCGAGGATTAGCTTAGAAATTGCGAGCCTTCAATAGACTCCAGAGTTCCAAAATAGTTACCTCATGCAAATTCTGTCAGTCAGTGCAATTGTTGTCTAGGTAGGGAGGCAGATTACTGGTGCTTCCTACTTCACCTTTTATTCATTAACAGTGTTTTAAATTTTATATACGTGAATACATCAATACTGTCATTTTCATGTGCTTCTTAAACATTGCTTTAGAAATGTATCCATATTCTTAACGTTTAGATCCAGTTTATTCACTTCAAGTCTTGTATTTTCCTTCATGAATATATTTCTCTCATAGTAGGTTGTTAGTTTTGTTGACTTTTTGCTATTAAAAACTGAGATATAATGAATATGATCCCTCCTTGCATTTTCTGTCAAGTTTCTAGTGTAGATACATACAAGTGGAATCATTGATTTGTTTAGTTTACATAGCTTCAACCTTACCAACTATTGTCAGTTTGTTCTTTAATATTGTTGTATAGGAACAAGCAATTAGAGTCTTATATACTATTGTATTAATCTTCTTATTTCTCTATAAAATTGCCAACATTAGGTATTATCAGATACTATTGATTTGTCTCCAGAAATTCTTAATTATTTTATTGGTTAAAATAATTGGTGGTTGCTATTGCAATGTCTATCTAAACAATCCCATTGTCTTCAATGGAGAACAGTTTGTTTTTTTCAATTTGTATGCCAACTTTTAAAATTTCATTTCATTTCCATGGTACTATTGAATAGAAACAATGATAGCAGACATCTTTATATTTTATTAAATCTGAGAGGGAATGCCTCTATTTCTTGTTTTCATCATTAAATATGATATTTGTTGCTTTTGATAGAAAACTCTTACCCAGTTATGAAAAATGTCTCTTTTTCTAGTTGGTGAAATATATTTGTGTGTTTTAACCATGAATAGATTTGAAATGGTATCAAATTATTTTCTCTATCTACTGAATATGACAAGGATTTTTCTCTTTTAATGTGTTAAATATATTGAATTATATTACTAGATATCCACATGCTTGTATACTTGGGATAAACTCTACTTGGTTTTGTGTATTATTTTTTCCTAACATATAATTTTGGTTGATAATTTTTTAAATTTTTCACCTGTGTGTTCATAAGATTGTACTATAATTTTCTTGTCTTATATTATCTTTGTATGATAGTTTATGAACCTCAACAAATTAATAGGAGGATTTCTCACTTTTTTTGTTATTTTATAACAGTTTGTATAAAAAGCAAGAGATACTTATACTTTTCTATACTATCCTTAAGGTTTTTTTACACTTGATTTATCAATTACTGAGGAAGATGTGTTAAAATCTCTCACTGAGATGGTGAATTTTTCAGTTTTCTTTGTGGTCTTATAATTGTGTTAATATTTGCTTTACACATTTTGAGGTAATGCTAAGTGCATATAAGCCCAAGACTGTTACATTTTCTTGGGGAGTTTCTCTTTTGTCATTAAGTAATGACTATTGTAATTCTTAATAATACTTTTGCCTTAAAGGCTATTTGTTAATATAAGATACTAGCTCTCTTTCATTTAAATATTTTTTTATGTGATGGGGTTATCTATCCCTTACCACTTAAAAATCTCTTTCAATTGTTCTGTGTTATGGCTTAGTCATGATAGCTTATAGCTTAATTTTTTTCTTTAATTCCATTTAATGTAATAGTCACTGACTTCTCACTTTTACTGCTTTTCACTGCCTTTCGGGTTTTATGGTTATTGTAGAATTGTTTGTGTTGACTTCTTGTTATATTCCATCTCAGCAGTTCTGGCTTTCCAAAATAATGGAAAGAACAATTTTTTATAATTTTAAGAAAAATATCTGAGAGTGCTACAATCTCAGATCAGCTGACATAGACTATGACTTGTGTAACCCACTGCCATTTCCCAGTTCTGCAGTTTAAGCCATGCATAGTGTCTACTGTTTAGTAAAAAGAAAAAGAATTGGGAAATTCCTGTGATACAATTTCTTAACAAGAGTAATCTCATTGGAGTTGGAAGAAGGAAAGAAATAATGACAATAAGCTGTCTGCAGTGCCCCAGAAGTCCTTAAACATGGCTGGATTTACAAAACTGAAGTTGTCACCATTCTGAGGTTCCTCTTTTGTTTCCATTCAGATTCCACACATTATTTCTCATATTTGTATGCTGTCTATGTCTATGCTTACCATATTACTGGATCATTATAGTATTGGGAATAATTTGTTGTACTAGCTATCTTGATTGGTGTCCCTTTCTCTCATTGGTGATAACTCTAATGTTAATTAATTTTCTTCCCACTGGTTGCAAATCATACTATTTTGTGTCATCAAAATTAAAGACTTTTACTTGTATCTTGTTATATGAACAATATTTTAAGAAACATCTAAGTTTTAGATGTAAAACTATGGAGATATTTATGAGAAATTAGATATTATTTTAGAGATTATTTTGTGCATTTATATACTTATGGTTGGAGACGTTAAATTAGTTTGGCCTTTCTATTGAGGTTAATGGTATACTTCTGGTTCTTCGTCGGTTAGCATGCTCTAAATCAGAAGTTGGCAAACTTTTTCGGTAAAGGCCAACAAGTAAGTGTCTTAGGCTTTATAGCTCATGCAGTTCCTCCCACGATTACTCAGTTTTGCCACTGTAATGTGAAAGCAGCCATTGACAATTTATAAACTAATGGATGGCTATGTTCTGATACAATTTTTTTTATTAAAACAGATGATTAACTGAATTTGGCTGATGGACCATAACTTGCTGCCTCCTGCTCTAAGTGATAGCACATCTACTTAATAATTTGACAGTATCTTAAAGTGAGCATATGCATAGTTCTTATCAGAAAATTAAATTTAATTCTATTTTCTACTGCAGCCCCTGAAAAGATAATTACTTGTTTCAAGGCATATTTTTCATCTGGTCTTTTGCGTACTATAGAGAGAATCCTTTTGAACGTGGAAGAGACAGAGTGTGTCTATGACAGCTTGCAAGCATATGTATGACACAAGAACACAAAGTCATTTTTAATTAACAATGACTTTGTGTTCTTGTGTCATACATATGCTTGCAGGCTGTTATAAAAGTCACTTATAGTAAATCTGCTATGTAATAAATACAAAAATTACTTACAAGTAATGACATCACATACCGATTGAACTTAGCAACTGTTGGAAGTTTTTTTTTAAATAATTAGTAGTTCATGGTTTTTCCTTGTATATATTGCAGATCAGTGACAAACCATGGAATCCTGGAGCTGCCCAGAACAATTTGATTTTTGCATTTGTGAAACTTCTTAAACCTCCTGTGGTTTAGTTGACACATCTCATATACACAAGAATTTAAACATTGATCTAAGCTGTGAAAACACATCATAGTTACATTATCTTACAGCAGCTGCTGTGCACCAATTCAAACTAATAAATTCTTAAGTGTATCTCATTCATGCAACTTGGCCTATTGCTTTGTTTGGAGTATCCAATAATTCCTATAGACATATGATAAAGAGAAACTCAGTATAGTGTATAGCATAGCAAGAAATGCACATATGGGGCTTTTCCCAGAAGAACAACTAGTCATTGAAAGCACTAAACTCCCTAAATCAGCATCTCCTTCTCTTTCAAGCTACTTACAGGTCCTATATTACACCAATATATTGTCACTAGTTTCTCTTTTGCATAATATTGAGGTACCACCTTGATCATCTGTGTTGTTTCTGTGCAATGGGCCAAATGCTCTCTGCCACGCTACCAGGAAAAACAATTAGCAAACAAATTTTTTGTAATTTGCTGGGATTGTCATAGTAAACATTTTTTATCTTTTAAGATGTCTTCCTAGAACAAGAAGGTTACGCAGTGACTTCGTAACTTTTTAGCTACGGTGTTACACTGGAGTCTTTGTAATGCTAACTAGGAAAGGGCAGGATGCTTGCTTTTCATAGCAAGATTATTCATTCATTAAAAATTAAAACACATTGTTTGTTTCAGGGCAGGGATGCTGGATGTTATTATTTCCCACATGCCCACTTCAGCAGTACAGAACTGAAACGTCTCTGCTGGGTAGCATTTCTGAAGTCATTGTGCTTGGATTCTTTCCTTCATATTTCCACTACTGCAAACTCCTCGCTCCTAATTTGTTAGTATCAAATGTATCACAAATTCACAGGTTTCAATATGAGGAGATAATTTAAAAACGTAGATTTGTACTTTTAAAATTGGGTTCTTCTTTCATTCGGTAAACATTTTCTCAACATTATCTATATACCAACAGTAGTGGTATGCCCTGGGGTTGTGAAGATTAATAAAACATTGTCATTTTCCTTGAGAAGGTCTTAAATAGAATGGAAAAGATATATAAATGAATGGTTACAATACTATACGATATTCATAACAAAAGTAATGAACAAAGTGCTGTGAGAAGACTGAGGGAAAGATCAAAGAGTGACTGGAAGACTTCCCTGTTTAATGTATGCTACAAGACAGTGAACAACAATGAAACAATGTATTTTGAATGCTGAAAATGAACAGTTTGAAAATAGAAATAAAATAAAAATACCATTTAAAATAATATCAAAACCCATGAATGCTTACAAATCAACCTTAAAGAAGAGTATAAGAACTATACACCTTTATACTATGTGAGTAAATACAAAGTACCTTTTTGGTAATTTCTTTCAAATATAATTGCTTCTTTAAAGAACAACTAATAGCAATGTTTTATGAGGTCTATAATATGTGTATAAGTAAAATATGTAACATCAATAGCTCAAAGGATTGGAGAGGAAAATAGAAGTATACTATTATAAGTTTCTTAAACTATATGTGAAGCAGAATATTATTTGAAGCTAGATTATTATAAATTAAAAATGCAGGGTGTTAACTCTAGAACAACCACTAAAAAAAGAAGAAGAAAAAGACAATTTAAAGCTTCACAAAGAATATATAGGAGAATACCTCTGTGAACATGGGGATAGGCACAAAGCCAAAAACAAGCTAATCATAAAAGGAAAATAAATGAAAAAATTAATTCATAAAATTAAAAATACTACTAATTTAAAAATAACATTAATAAGCTGAATATGTGAGCTGAAGGCTGAGAGAAAATATTCGTAATGCGTGTCTCTAACAGAAGACTTTTATCTGGAATAGATAAAGCATTTCTATAATTTGTAATATAAAGATAAAGCCTTCTCCCCACCCACAGTCCACTATCCATTGAGCAAAAGACTTGGAAAAGCACTTCACCAAGGAAGATAAATAAATGGCCAATAAACACATTAAAAATTCTCAAAATTATTAGTCAGCATTATATTTTTAAACACTCACTAAAATGATTAAAATTTAGAAAACTGATTACATCAAATGTTGGCAGGGATGTGAAGCAACTGAATTTTCTTATGTTGCTGCAGGAGATTGAAAATGGTTCTGGCAGCTTTTAAAAAGTTAAACATATTCCTTCAACCTAAGTGTTTATCAGCAGAAGAATGGATAAAGAAACTGTGGTACATATGTATACACAATGGAATATTGTTACAGCATAAAAGAGAATGAGATCCTGTCATTTACAACAACATGGACAGAACCGGAGGACATTATGCGAAGGGAAATAAGCCAAGCTTGAAAAGACAAATGTTGCATGTTCTCACTCATATGTGGGAACTAAAGAAATTGATCTCATGGAGATAGAGTGGAATGATGATTACCAAAGGCTGGGAAGGGTAGTGGAGAGGAAGGAGTAAAGAGGGAATAGTTAATGGGTACAGAAATACAATTAGATAGAAGCAATAAGATTTAGTGTTCAGTAGGATGATTCTAGTTGACAATAATTTACTGTATATTTTAAAATAACTAAAAGAGTGGAATTAGAATGTTCCTAACCCAAAGAAATGATAAATGCTTGAGATGTTGGATATCTCAATTACTCTGATTTAGTCATTACACATTGTATGCTTGTATTAAAATTTCACATGTACCCCATAAATATGTATAGCTGTCATGTATCCATAAAAATTAGATATTAAAAAAATTACACATAATACTATTCCTCAATCCAATAATTTCTTCTCTAGGTATTTTTCCTAAGAGAAATGAAAACATACTTATGCAAAAAGACAAGTTCATAAATGATCATAGCAGCATTATTACAATATCCAAAAAATAGAAACATCTCAACTATCCAAATGCAGAATCAATTAACAAACTATGGTACATTTTTGTCAGCAATAAAAAGGGACAGTTACTGATAAATACAGTAACATGGATGAATACTAAAGACATTTTGCTGAGCAAAAAAAGCCCAACAAAACAGAGTACAGGCCGGGCGCAGTGGCTCACGCTTGTAATCCCAGCACTTTGGGAGGCCGAGGCGGGCGGATCACGAGGTCAGGACGGTGAAACCCCCGTCTCTACTAAAAATACAAAAAAAAAAATTAGCCAGGCGTGGTGGCGGGCGCCTGTAGTCCCAGCTACTCGGACAGGCTGAGGCAGGAAAATGGCGTGAACCCGGGAGGCGGAGCTTGCAGTGAGCCGAGATTGCGCCACTGCACTCCAGCCTGGGCGACAGAGGGAGACTCCGTCTCAAAAAAAAAAAAAAAAAAAAAAAAACACAGAGTACATACTGTGTAATTTCACTTACATTAGTTCTAGGAGAATAACTAATTTATAATGAAAGAAGTTAGAACACTGTTTGGAGGGTGAGGAGTATTTTCCAAAAAAGGCACATGGGGTTTTCAGACTATTATCTGTTCATTGGAATGTGTGTTTCAGGGATATATGCATTTTTCAAAATTCATCCACCTGTATGCTTAAGAATGGTTCATTTTGCTGTGTAAATTAGACTTGAATCAAAACTATTTTGTTAAAAAATTAAAACATTAACAAAGTAGTGGTTACTGTCTGGCAAAAATTATACATAAAATCCCTGGACATGCAATAAAATAACATCACAGATTAAAATTTAAAGAGTAAATTGCTCCTTTTGTTTTGTTTTTTACTTACTGATTATATTTAGTATTTCTTTCCTATAGAGAATTTATTTTCAAATATAACAAAAAATCTAAAATGGGGAAAGTTCTAGAATTTATTAGTTCAGTAGTTTAATGGTTCCTTTTATCTTCCTGCTTTACAAACCTCAGCATTTCTCCTCAAGAGTATTTCCTATTAGTGGCTATTATGAGTGTTTAGTACATCATACCAAACGTGCATACACATCCATGCATACACAACAAGGCCCAGCAGAACACTGAAGGATCACTAATTCCTTGTATCACGTGGCCTTTTTTCTGTAAAATATTTCAGACATACCCAATAGTATATGTTTCATATGTTTAAATAATGTTTGATATGTTTCATAGGGTTTAAATAATGTAACAAACATGTGTGAACCCACTGCCCAGCTTCAAGAAGTAGACATAGCTAATGTCTTTGAAGCTCCCTGCATGCCCCTTACCAGTGGCACTCCTCATCTCCCCAGGATAATTATCTCATCTCTTGGATTTTGCTTTTTTTATTCCTTTGCTTTTAAAAAACAGTTTTATCATACTAAAGCAATATTCTTAAATAAGATATTGTTTAGTTGTGCATATTTTCAAAATTTCATAAATGGATTAAGTATCACATAACAAAAAAAAGAGATGTTGTCACATTTGACACTTGTTTCACTATTCAACTATTTCATTGCCATATGGTATTCCACTAAAGGAAAATACCACAATTTATTTATTCATTGTTCTTTCTATGAATATTTGTTTTTTTCCCACAGTTCATTTTTATTATTTATTGTGCTATTATAAAAATATTCTAATGAACTTTCTTGTACGTGTATACTGGTAGAAAAACATAAGAGTTTCTCTAGGAATATGTGTAGATGTGGAATTATTGTGTTGTAGGCTATGCAGAAGTTTGCTAAATAATGGTATTTTCCCTCTAAATTTAGTTGTTCCAATTGCCACACCTATTAGTGATGTACAAATATTCTCATCAACCTCCTTTCAAATACTGAATGTGTATTATACTCTTCAGCTTTTGACAATTTGAAGGATATGAAATAGCATCTCAATATGATTTTAAGGTACACATATATTTGTGAGTGCTCGTATTTTTATTTTTTCACGAAATTCTTCAATTTTGGGGGTTTTATTTATATATTGGTCCTTTGTCCTTTCTTCTTGATTTTTAAGGAACTTTTTGTAGATTCTCAATACATTTTTCACTGTTTATATGTATTTTGGTTTTTAGTACAAACATGTGGACTACTTTTTATACTAATTATCACACATTTTAATAAACAGATTATTAATTTTAATATTGTTTATTTTATTAATATATTTTTCAAAGCTTAGCATATATATTATTTATTTCACAGAAACCATCAACCATATTTTCTTCTATATTATTTAAAGTTTGGCCTTTCCTGAAGTTTCTGATCTGTCTGGAATTATTTTTTGTGTACAACATGAGGTAGGGATTGTCAAGAACGCTGGAGAGTCTGAGATGTTACCTTACTTGCAAGTTCATAAGTTAGCCTTTGACAGTTTTATGGATATTGGCAGAAGATACAGGACTCCTAGGTCAGATACAAGGGTCTTTATTACTCAGAGCAATAGCAGCAGTTAGAATGTCAGAGCTCATGCCAGTTCCTTGGGCCCCAGTTCCCATAGGATGATGTAAAGTTCAGGTGACCCCGGCACACACAGTTGCATTATTGAAGAGAAACCTCAAGCTAAAGGAACCCAAATCTTTTGTGATGGGCAGTAAACATGCCTGACCTTTGCCCCAGAGAGCCCGCCTCATAGTCATTAGATCTACCCTTTGCTCCAGAAGGAGACACTATCTCTATCTTTCAAGGCTGACTGCTATATAATCATCCTTAGCAAGATAGTCTGGAACAAACTAGTGTTTCTGTTTGCAAAACGTGGAAATATGAGAGGGCCATAGAGAATTGCCTTCCAACAGGAATCTACTTTCTCCCCATCCCGATATAATGACTAATTGGGGTGGATCAGCATGATTTAATGCATAGTTTCTTCCTTCCTCAGATGTCTGCAGTGCTTACCTTGACATAATCTAGGCAAACAGCCACTTGTTCTTCTTCAGGAATGTCTTATATATTCTTATCCTTTCAGTCTTCCTTAAATTTAAAAAACCTGCAGAAGTTCCAATGCAAAATATTTTTCCTTGCAATTCAGACCTTCCCTCTTAGATTATTTTGCTTCCTCCTAAAGTTTATTGAAAACTTCCTATAGTAAGCTTTATGCAGTGTCTCCAGTATGATTTCCCACTGTAGATAGGTCTAAATCTTGTTTCCTGTACTCTGCATGCTACCTTTTAATAACTGAAATTCTGAGTGGCTGGCAAGACGGCTGGCGAGATGGCTGGCAAATTGTCTCTGTTTGCAGATGACGTGATTGTATATTTAGAAAACCCCATTGTGTCAGCCCCAAATCTCCTTAACCTGATAAGCAACTTCAGCAAAGTCTCAGGATGCAAAATCAATGTGCAAAAATCACAAGCATTCCTATACACCAATAGTAGACAGAGAGCCAAATCATGAGTGAACTCCAATTCACAATTGCTACAAAGTGAACAAAATACCTAGGAAAACAACTTATAAGGGATATGAAGGACCTTGAAGAGCAAGGAGAACTATGAACCACTGCTCAAGGAAATAAGAGAGGACACAAACAAATGGAAAAGCATTCCATGCTCATGGATAGGAAGAATCAATATTGTGAAAATGGCCATACCGCCCAAAGTAATTTATAGATCAATGCTCTCCTCATCAAGCTACCAATGACTTTCTTCACAGAATTAGAAAAAACTACTTTAAATTTCATATGGAACCAAAAAAGAGCCCATATAGCCAAGACAATCCTAAGCAAAAAGAACAATGCTGGAGGCATCATGCTACATGATTTCAAACTGTACTACAAGGCTATAGTAACCAAAACAGCATGGTGCTGGTACCAAAACAAATATATAGACCAGTGGAACAGAACAGAGGCCTCAGAAATAATGCCCCACATCTACAACCATCTGATCTTCGACAAACCTGACAGAAACAAGCCATGAGGAAAGGATTCCCTATTTAATAAATGGTGTTAGGAAAACTGGCTAGCCATATGCAGAAAACTGAAACTGGACTCCTTCCTTACAACTTATACAAAAATTAGCTCGAGATGGATTACAGACTTAAACATAAGACCTAAAACCATAAAAACTCTAGAAGAAAACCTAGGCAATACTATTCAGGACATAGGCATGGGCAAAAACTTCATGACTAAAACACCAAACAGCAATGGCAACAAAAGCCAAAATTGACAAATGGGATCTAATTAGAGAGCTTCTGCACAGCAAAAGAAACTATCATCAGAGTGAACAGGCAACCTACAGAATGGGAGAAAATTTTTGCAATGTATCCATCTGACAAAGGGCTAATATCCAGAATCTATAAAGAACTTAAACAAATTTACAAGGAAAAAGCATACAACCCCATCAAAAAGTGAGTGAAGGATATGAACAGACACTTCTTAAAAGAAGACATTTATGCAGCCAACAAGCATATGAAAAAAAGCTCATCATCACTAGTCATTAGAGAAATGCAAATCAAAACCACAATGAGATAACATCTCATGCCAGTTAGAATGGCAATCATTAAAAAGTCAGGAAACAAAGATGCTGGAGAGGATGTGGAGAAATAGGAATGCTTTTACACTGTTGGTGTGAGTGTAAATTAGTGCAACCATTGTGGAAGACAGTGTGGCGATTCCTCAAGGATCTAGAACCAGAAATACCATTTGACCCAGCAATCCCATTACTGGGTATATACCCAAAGGATTATAAATCATTCTACTATAAAGACATATGCACATGTATGTTTATTGCATCACTGTTCACAATAGCAAAGACTTGCAACCAACCCAAAAGCTCATCAGTGATAGACTGGATGAAGAAAATGTGGCACATATACACCATGCAATACTATGCATCCATAAAGAGGATGAGTTCATGTCCTTTGCAGGGACACGGATGAAGCTGGAAACCATCATTCTCAGCAAACTAACACAGGAACCGAAAATCAAACACTGCATGTTCTCACTCATAAGTGGAAGTTGAACAATGAGAACACATGGACACAGGGAGGGGAACATCACACACACGGGCCTGTCAGGGTGGGGTCCTAGGGGAGGGATAGCATTCAGAGAAATATCTAACGTAGATGATGGGTTGATGGGTGCAGCAAACCACCATGGCACGTGTATACCTATGTAACAAACCTGCATGTTCTGCACATGTATCCCAGTACTTAGAGTATCATAAAAAAATACAAATAAAAAAAGAAGTAAAGTTCTAGTCATCAGACATCAGCAGATGGCCTATGACAAACAGTGGCCTCAGCTCATTTACTTCTCTGCATGTATCCTTTCACATTGTTTTCAACTTCTCAGAACATTTCATGCTTTTATTTTTGACAACTCAGCTATGCATTCTGAAAGATGTTTCGTGTATTTTATGTTAACATTTTTAGGGATTTTGCACTGATAGTGATTTTCAGGACATCTATCAATCCTTGCCAAAAACAGAAGTCGCATATTGATAGTGTTTTTAAATGGTTTAATCTGACAGTATTGTGCGTTTTGCACACAATAAACATTCAACAAAGTGTGTTTAATTGAACTGAAAAAAATTTATTTGGGTTTCTCTGATGTTCCTGTGTCATTCTCAAATAACTTAGTCCCTAATTTGGCATTACTACCATTAGATAACTTTTCCTCTTCTTAAAACTTTGCAACTTATAGAATATTTTGAACATACAGAAAATGATATAATTGAATTTTTGTACTTCCCACCAAGATTAAATTTATGTTATTATGGTGCCCAATACTTTTTACTCCACAATTATACATACTTAAAAGCAATATATAATCATTTTTGTATATTTTTTAATTTTAAAACTTCACACAAATATAGTATATTCTTTATATCTGTTACAAACTGCTTTTCTCCATCAATATCATGTTTGAAAAATTTATCTATACTGATACACTAAGCTGTAATATAATTACTCTGAGTCCTATATAGAATTCTATTATAAATTATATTTTATTTAATAGTGCTTTTATTCTACAATAAATATATATATCCTGTTGAGCATATGTTTGAGGGTTTTTTTTTTTTGTAAATTAAATGTTAAGAACTGAAAATACTTTATAACAGGATGTATTTCCCTTTAAATTATTAGGTATGTCCACTTTCTTATATCTAATTTTTATGAGTGTGATGGAATTGATCGTTATAAAAGATAGGACATTTTAACCTTATTTCATTATTAAATCCAATTTGTGAAAGGTATAGTACAGATCAAGATAAGGATTATGTTGGAGATACGTTGTGCATGGTACTTTGCACATAACTCAAATTATGCCAAAATCTATATTGTTATACAATGAAAAATTAGTGATTTGAAAATTTATGCTCCATTTCTTTTTCCTCTAGGTATTTATGAGCCTTCATTTCTTATATTACTGCAGTGAACCAACATTGGATGTGAAAATTGCCTTTTGTCAGGTGTGTGTTCCTTACAGGTAAAACAAGGTACAGTATATTCCCTTGTATTTCTACTTTGACATACCATTTGCATACATTCCACACCAAAGTCAGTATTTATATCATATTAAAAGTAGTTTAGAATTAGGAGCTGGCAAGATGGCCGAATAGAAACAGCCCCAGTCTCCAGCTCCCAGCGAAATCAACACAGAAGACGAGTGATTTCTGCATTTCCACCTGAGATAACTGGTTCATCTCACTGGGAATGGTTAGACAGTGAGTGCAGCCCACAGAGGGCAAGCTGAAGCAGGGTGGGGCATTGCCTCACCCAGGAAGCGCAAGGGGTCAGGGAACTCCTTCCCCTAGCCAAGGGAAGCCATGAGGGACTGTGCCGTGAGGAACGGTGCACTCTGCCCAGACGCTACGCTTTTTCCATGGTCTTCGCAACCTGCAGATTCCCTCAGGTGTCTACACCACAAGGGTCCTGGGTTTCAAGCACAAAATGGGGCGGCTGTTTGGGCAGACACCAAGCTAGCTACAAGATATTCTTTTCATACCCAGTACTGCCTGGAACACCAGTGAGACAGAACCATTCACCGCCCCCCCCCCCCCGGAAATGGGGCTGAAGCCGGGGAGCCAAGTCATCTAGCTTAGGGGATCCCACCCCCATGGAGCCCAGCAAGCTAAGATCTACTGGCTTGAAAATTCTCACTGACAGCACAGCAGTATGAAGTCGACTTGGGATGCTCAATCTTGGTGGGGGGAGGGGCGTCTGCCATTACTGAGGCTTGAATAGACGGTTTTCCCCTCGCAGTGTAAACAAAGCTGCTGGAAAGTTCGAACTGGGCAGAGGCCACCACAGCTCAGCAAAGCTGGTATAGCCAGATTGCCTCTCTAGATTCCGCCTCTCTGGGCAGGGCATCTCTGAAAGAAAGGCAGCAGCCTTGGTCAGGGACTTATAGATGAAACTCCTATCTCCCTGGGACAGAGTACCTGGGTGAAGGGGCAGCTGTGGGCACAGCTTCAGCAGACTTACACGTTCCTGCCTGCCAGCTCTGAAGGGAGCAGCAGATCTCCCAGCACAGCAATCGAGCTCTGCTAAGGGACAGACTATCTCCTTAAGTGGGTCCCTGACCCCACACCTCCCAGCAAGGGTCGACAGACACCTCATACAGGAGAGCTCCAGCTGGCATCTGGCGGGTGCCCCTCTGAAAAAAGCTTCCAGAGGAAGGAACAGATGCAATCTTTGCTATTCTGCAGTCTCTGCTGGTGATACTCAGGCAAACAGGATCTGGAGTGGACCTCCAGCAAACTCCAGCAGAGCTGCAGCAGAGGGGCCCGTTAGAAGGAAAACTAACAAACTGAAAGGAATAGCATCAACATCAACAAAAAGGAGATTCACACAAAAACCCCATCTGAAGGTCATCAGCATCAAAAACCAAAGGCAGATAAATCCACAAAGATGTGGAAAAACCAGCGCAAAAAGGCTGAAAATTCCAAAAACCAGAATGCCTCTTCTCCTCCAAAGGATCACAACTCCTCAACAGCAAGGGAACAAAGCTGGATGGAGAATGAGTTTGACGAATTGACAGAAGTAGGCTTCAGAAGGTGGGTAAAAACAAACTCCTCCAAGCTAAAGGAGCATGTTCTAACTCAATGCAAGGAAGTCAAGAACCTTGAAAAAAAGTTAAAGGAATTCCTAACTAGAATAACCAGTTTAGAGAAGAACATAAATGACCTGATGGAGCTGAAACACACAGCATGAGAAATTCGTGAAGCATACACAAATATCAATAGCCAAATCGATGTGGAAGAAAGGATATCAGAGATTGAAGATCAACTTAATGAAATAAAGTGTGAAGACAAGATTAGAGAAAAAAGAATGAAAAAGAATGAACAAAGCCACCAAGAAATATGGGACTATGTGAAAAGGCCAAACCTATGTTTGATTGGTGTACCTGAAAGTAACAGGGAGAATGGAACCAAGTTGAAAACACTCTTTAGGATATTATCCAGGAGAACTTCCCCAACCTAGAAAGAGAGGCCAACATTCATATCCAGGAAATACAGAAAACACCACAAAGATACTCCTTGAGAAGACCAACCACAAGATATATAATCGTCAGATTCACCAAGGTTGAAATGAAGGAAAAAATGGTAAGGACAGCCAGAGAGAAAGGTTGGGTTACCCATAAAGGGAAGCCGATCAGACTAACAGCAAATATTTCTGCAGAAACCCTACAAGCCAGAAGAGAGTAGGGGGCAATATTCAACATTCTTAAAGAAAAGAATTTTCAACCCAGAATTTCATATCCAGCCAAATTAAGCTTCATAAGTGAAGGAGAAATGAAATCCTTTACAGACAAGCAAATGCTGAGAGATTCTGTCACCACCAGGCCTGCCTTACAAGAGCTCCTGAAAGGAGCACTAAATATGGAAAGGAACAATTGGTACCAGCCACTTAAAAAGCATACCAAATTGTAAAGACCATCGACACTATGAAGAAACTGCATCAACTAATGGGCAAAATAACCAGCTGACATCATAATGACCAGATCAAATTCACACATAACAATATTACCTTAAAGGTAAACAGGCTAAATGCCCCAATCAAAAGACACAGACTGGCAAATTGGATAGAGTCAAAATTGGATACAGTCAAGACCCATTGGTGTGCTGTATTCAGGAGACCCATCTCACATGCAAAGACACACATAGGCTCAAAATAATGGGATGGAGGAATAGTTACCAAACAAATAGAAAGAAAAAAAAAAAAGCACGGGTTGTAATCCTAGTCTCTGATAAAGATCAAAAAAGACAAAGAAAGGCATTACATAAAGGTAAAGGGGTCAATGCAACAAGAAGAGCTAACTATCTTAAATTTATACGCACCCAGTACAGGAGCACCTAGATTCATAAGGCGAGTTCTTAGAGACCTACAAAGAGGCTTAGACTCTCGCACAATAATAGTGGGAGAATTTGACACCCCATTGTCAATATCAGACAGATCAATCAGGCAGAAAATTAACAAGGATATTCAGGACTTGAATGCAGCTCTGGACTAAGTAGACCTAATAGGCATCTACAGAACTTTCCACCCCAAATCAGCAGAATATACATCCTCAGCACCACATAGCACTTATTCTAAAATTGACCACATAATTGGAAGTAAAACACTCCTCAGCAGATGCAAAAGAATCGAAATCATAACAAACAGTCTTTCAGACCACATTGCAATCAAATTAGAATGCAGGATTAAAAAACTCACTCAAAACCACAGAACTATGTAGATACTAAACTAGCTGCTCCTAAGTGACTACTGGGTAAATAACAAAATTAAGGCAGAAATAAATCAGTTATTTGAAATTGAGGAGAACAAAGACACAATATACCAGAATCTCTGGGAGACAGCTAAAGCAGTGGTTAGAGGGAAATTTATAGCACTAAATGCCCACAGGAGAAAGTGAAAAAGATCTAAAATCGGCATCCTAACATCATAATTAAAAGAACTAGAGAAGCAAGAGTAAACAATTTCAAAAGATAGCAGAGGACAAGAAATAACTAAGATCAGAGCAGAACTGAAGGATAGATACACGAAAAACCCTTCAAAAAATCATGGAATCCAGGAGCTGGTTTTTTTGAAAAGGTTAACAAATTAGATAGACTGCTAGCCAGACTAATAAAGAGGAAAAGAAAGAACAATCAAATAGACACGATAAAAAATGAAGAAGGGGATATCACCACTGATCCCACAGAAATAGAAACTACCTTCAGAGAATACTATAAACACCTCTATGCAAATAAACTTGAAAATCTAGAAAAAAATGGTTAAATTCCTGGACACATACACCCTCCCAAGACTAAACCAGGAAGAAGTCGAATCCCTGAATAGACCAATAACAAGTGCTGAAATTGAGGCAGTAATTAATAGCCTACCAACCAAAAAAAGCCCAGGACCAGACAGATTGACAGCTGAATTCTACCAGAGGTACAGAGGAGCTGGTATCATTCCTTCTGAAACTATTCCAGACAATAGAAAAAGAGGGACTCCTTCCTACTCATTTTATGAGGCCAGCATCATACTGATACCAAAACCTGGCAGAGACACAGCATAAAAAGAAAATTTCAGGGCAGTATCCCTGATGAACATCAATGTAACAATCTTCAATAAAATACTGGCAAACCGAATCCAGCAGCACATCAAAAAGCTTATCCACCATGACCAAGTTGGCTTCATCCCTGGGATGCAAGGGTGGTTCAACGTATGCAAATCAATAAATGTAATCCATCACAGAAACAGAACCAATGACAAAAACCACATGATTATCTCAATAGATGCAGAAAAGGCCTTCGATAAAATTCAACACCATTCATGCTAAAAACTGTCAATAAACTAGGCACTGATGGAACGTATCTCAAAATAATAAGAGCTATTTATGACAGTTCCACAGCCAGTATCATACTGAATGGGAAAAGCTGCAATAATTCCCTTTGAAAACCAGCAGAAGACAAGGATGCCCTCTCTCACCACTCCTATTCAACAGAGTATTGGAAGTTCTGACCAGGGCAATCAGGCAAGAGAAAGAAATAAAGTGTATTCAAATAAGAAGAGAAGAAGTCAAATTTTCTCTGTTTGCAGATGGCATGATTGTATATTTAGAAAACCCCATCGTCTCAGTACAAAATCTCCTTAAGCTGATGAGCAAATTCAGCAAAGTCTCAAGATACAAAGTCAATGTGTAAATATCACAAGCATTTCTATATACCAATAATAGACAGAGAGCCAAATCATGAGTGAACTCCCATTCACGATTGCTACAAAGAGAATAAAATACCTAGGAATACAATTAAAAGGTATGCAAATGACCTCTTCAAGGAGTACTACAAAACATGGCTGAAGGAAATAAGAGAGGACACAAACAAATGGAAAAACAAAACATTCCATGCTCATGGATAGGAAGAATCAATATTGTGAAAATGGCCATACTGCCCAAAGTAATTTATAGATTCAATGCTATTCCCATCAAGCTACCTTTGACATTCTTCAAAGAGTTAGAAAAAACTACTTTAAATTTCATATGGAACCAAAAAAGAGCCCGTAAAGCCAAGACAATCCTAAGCAAAAAGAACAACACTGGAAGCATCACGCTACCTGACTTCAAACTATACTACAAGGCTACAGTAACCAAAACAGCATGGTGCTGGTGCCAAAACAAATATATAGACCAATGGAACAGAAGAGAGGCCTCAGAAATAATGTCCCATATCTACAACCATCTGATCTTCAACAAAAATAAGCCATGGGGAAAGGATTCCCTATTTAATTAATGGTGTTGGGAAAACTGGCTAGCCATATGCAGAAAACTGAAACTGGACCCCTTCCTTACACCTTATACAAAGATTAACTCAAGATGGATTAAAGACTTAAATGTAAGACCTAAAACCATAAAAACTGTAGAAGAAAACCTAGGTAATATCATTCAGGACATAGGCGTGGGCAAAGACTTCATGACTAAAACACCAAAAGCAATGGCAACAAAAGCCAAAATTGACAAATAGGATCTAGTTAAACTAGAGAGCTTCTGTACAGCAAAAGAAATTATCACCAGAGTGAACAGGCAACCCACAGAATGGGGGAACATTTTTGCAATGTATCCATCTGACAAAGGGCTAATGTCCAGAATCTATAAAGAACTTAAATTTATGAGAAAATAACAAACAACCCCATCAAAAAATGGGCAAATGATATGAACAGTCACTTCTCAAAAGAAGACATTTTTGCGGACAACAAACATATGAAAAAAAGCCCTTCATCACTGGTCATTGGAGAAATGCAAATCAAAACCACAATGAGATAACATCTCATGCCAGTTAGAATGGTGAGCATTAAAAAGTTAGGAAACAACATGCTGGAGAGGATGTGGAGAAATAGGAAAGCTTTTACACTGTTGGTGGGAGTGTAAATTAGGTCAACCATTGTGGAAGACAGTGTGGTGATTCCTCAAGGATCTAGAACCAGAAACACCATTTGACCCAGCAATCCCATTACTGGGTATATATCCAAAGGATTCTAATCATTCAACTATAAAGACACATGCACAGGTATGTTTATAGCAGCACTGTTCACAATAGCAAGACTTGCAACCAAACCAAATGCCCATCAGTAATAGACTGGATAAAGAAAATATGCCACATACACACCATGGAATACTATGCAGCCATAAAAAGGATGAGTTCATGTCTTTTGCAGGGACACGGATGAAGCTGGAAACCATCATTCTTAGCAAACTAACAGGAACAGAAAGCCAAACACCCCATGTTCTCACTCACATGTGGGAGCTGAACAATGAGAACACATGGACACAGGGAGGGGAATATCACACACCAGGGCATGTCCAGAGGGATAGAATTAGGAGAAACACCTAACGCAGATGACGGATTGATGGGTGCAGCAAACCACCATGGCACATGTATACCTATGTAACAAACCTTCATGTTCTGCACATGTATCTCAGAACTTAAAGTATAATTTTTTTTAAAAAGTAGTTTAGGAAATGGAAGTGAATAGGTGTTTTGTTTCTAATTCATTTAAGTTAGAATGGGAATAAAGGTAATTTTTTCTAGTTTTATTATAAAGCGATTTCTTCTTTGATTATATTTACACTTAAAGATTTTAGTATTTGTTTTCAAATCCTTGAAATGGGGCTTTAACCATAAAAATAGCTTCATTCTGTACAGTAGTCCCCCCTTATCTGTGGTTTCAGTTTCCACAGCTTCAGTCACCCACTGTTAACTGTGGTCCTCAAAATATTAAATTGAAAATTCCAACTCATGAGTTTTAGATTGCACGCTGTGCTGAGTAGTGTGAAGAAATCTTGTGCCATCTTGCTCCATCCCACTTAGGTTGTGCAGCACGTCCATATAATGCCACCTGCCAGTGAATTACATAACAACCATCTCTGTTATCAGATTGACTGTTGTGGTATCACAGTGCTCGTGTTCAAGTAACTTTTATTTTACTTAATTGTTCTATTTTTATTAGTTATTATTGTTAATATCTTACTGTGCCTAACTTATAAATTAAACTTTATCATAGGTATATATGTATAGGGTTCAGTGCTATCTGTGGCTTCAGGCATCCACTGGGGGTCTTAAAATGTATTCTCTGAATATAAGGGGAGACTACTGTATTATTATTTCTCATCATAAGAACTGATTAGCCTCAAATAGAGTATCTCTAAACCCACTATAATAATATACAGGTGGTACTCAGTTTGTTTTCTGATGCCTAATTCTAACCAGTACTTATAATAGTAAAAATGTTAACCAACAGTAATGACAAACAACGGTATATTTAACCTAGAAGGGAAAGTAAGAAGGTGGCAACAACGTTTGGTAGTGTGCATGGACTAGATAAGAGTTGACTCCTTTGTATTTATGAGAACCCTATCTTTAAGGAGAAGGCTCCCTAGGGCACCTACATAAACTTCAAGTATGTTTAAAACAGTTCTAACTTAACCCTGTTGTCATATATAATTGATAGTGCTCTCTTTTACTCTCAAGAATTGTTCTAGTTTTGGCAAAAAATTGTATGTTACCTTATTCATACTTAAGCAAAGAGCTTCCCTTCAGTTTTTCAGTATGATTATCATTGCACCTTCTCTTTGAGCTGTGTTTTAAATAGAGAATGACATGCATCATTGAAACAAGATTTTTAAAATAACTCTTTTGCTTTATTTTATTGCAATCCTTCTTGATTCTAGAATTAATATTTGCTTATTATAGAAAATATAGAAAAGCATAAAGGGAAACAAAACATTGTTTTTGCACATACTCTCTGTAACTACTGTATGTACTTTCCTTGAGCATAGATTTTCTATGAGAAAGTAAAATGTGTTGCCTGCAATGAATAAGATTTACTGATCTCTCTCATATCCCTAACCTGTAATTGTTGCAGTTTCTGAAATCTCAGGCCATTAGACAACTTCTCTAATAAGAACTCCAGTGCTAGACAGCCTTGGTTAGAAATTCCATTTCTATCCCTTATTAGCCATTTACTTGTGACCTTGGGCAAGTTACTTGATCTCTATGTGCTTCAGTTTATTTATTTATAAAAAGAGGAAATAATAACACCTACATTTTAGGCTTGGTATGAGAATTAAATGAGTTTATACTTGCAAAGCACTGAGAGCAGTACTAGAACATGTGTTCGTTAAATAGATGATTAAATTTTAAATAAATTTACACTCACTCTCTGGTGCTCCCACCGAGTCCCAGTGCTTTAAATATTATCATTATCATGAATATCACACAGTTTTATCTCCAACCCAAACATTTTCCTGGGACTGGACTCATATTCAACTGTCTGTTCTACATCTCCACTTAGATGTCAAATAGGCATATCAGACTGTACGCATTCCAAAGCAACACCTCATATATCCTCTAAAATTACTCTTCCCATTGTCTACTCCAGTTCAGTAACTGATAACTTCACTCTTCCACTTATAATAAAATCTTTGGAATCATCTTTTGGGTCACACTCCATATTCAAGCTGTCAGCAAATTCTGTTGACTCTATAATTAAAACATAACTGGAATCTCACTGATTCTCACTATTTCTCCACTACCACCCTGAAAGATACCCTTATCTCTTGCTTAAATTATTGTAAGAGCTTCTACTTTTGCCCACCCCCAAGTGGTTTACTCTTAAAACATTACAAAGAATTGTCTTTGAAAAATATAAGTGAGATCATGTCACTCCCTGACTAAAACTAAAACAAAAGAGAAAGACCTTTCAATGTCTTCCCATCTCACTCAGCAAAAATTAAAATCCTTACAATAAATCCCCAAGCCTTTATTATCTAGCCCCCTAGAAACCTCTATCCCAAAATGTTCTTCTGTTATCTACTTGGGCCATTCCTTAACCATCTTCAGGGCTTCCCTGAAATGTCATTTTTAAGCAAATCTTTCCTGACAATCCTTTAAAAAATTGTCCTAACTACCTGACTGCGTACCCAACTTCCCTGCCTCCATAATACATCAGTATCTAACGTTCTATATATGTTGCTGGTCTGGAATTTTGCATCTCTCTCTCCACTTGAATGCATTTTGCACATGAACCAGATTTTTTTCAGTGTCTTGCTGGGGCCAGTTCACACAGGCTCACAAGAGCTGAATATGCACAACTTTCCAACTCAAAGTTTAATGATGCCAAATTGGTAACTTAAAATCTGTCATGATCGGAGTATTTATGTTACAGAAATGTGTAAATACTGCAAATAGGCGCCCTTCCCATTTTTTCTCCTCCCCAGCCAGTTGTTGAACATTAACCAGCACACCATTGGAATTGTCTCCTGTTCACTGCTGTACTGCAGAACTCACAATAGTATCTGACATAGGGTCGGTGTATTAGGCAGTTCTTGTGATGCTATAAAGAAATACTTGAGGCTGGGTAACTTATAGAGAAAAGAGGTATAACTGGCTCATGGTTCTGCAGACAGTACAAGAAATGTGGCGCAGGCATCTGCTTCTGGTGAGGGACTCAGGAAGCTTACAATTATGGTAGAAAGCAAGGGAGGAGCAGGCATCTCACACGGCCAGAGTGGGAGCAAGAGAGAAAGCAGGAAAGGTGCTACACACTTCTAAGCAACCAGATCTCACGAGAACTCACTCACTATAGTGAGGCCACCACCAAGACACAAGGGATCCGCCTCCACGACCCAAACACCTCCCACCAGGCCCCACCTCCGGCACTGGGGATTACATTTTAACATGAGATTTGAAGGGGACAAATATCCAAACCATATCGGTAGGCTCTCATCAAACATTTGCAGAATGAATAAATGAATCATACATGTTTTGTTTATGTAATCAGTTGCAACAGTGATCCTGGTGTGGTGTAAAATGAGTAGCCCTGAATTTTTAGGTTAAATATCTGGGCCCTAGCACTTGCAAGCTGTATGATTGTGAGCTATGTCCTTAGCCTTCATTATCCTAGCCATTTACTTGCCATTAACACTTAAAAAACATACCAACTGACCTAAAACCGTAAAAACCCTAGAAGAAAACCTAGGCAATACCATTCAGGACATAGATGTGGGCAAGGACTTCATTTCTAAAACACCAAAAGCAATGGCAACAAAAGCCAAAATTGACAAATGGGATCTAATTAAACTAAAGAGCTTCTGCACAGCAAAAGAAACTACCATCAGATTGAACAGGCAACCTACAGAGTGGGAAAAAATTTTTGCAATTTTCATCTCACAAAGGGCTAATATCCAGAATCTACAATGAACTCAAACAAATTTACAAGAAAAAAACAAACAACCCCATCAAAAAGTGGGCAAAGGATATGAACAGACACTTCTCAAAAGAAGACATTTATCCAGCCAAAAGACACATGAGAAAATTCTCATCATCTCTGGCCATCAGAGAAATGCAAATCAAAACCACAATGAGATATCATCTCACACCAGTTAGAATGGCGATCATTAAAAAGTCAGGAAACAACAGGTGCTGGAGAGGATGTGGAGAAATAGGAACACTTTTACACTGTTGGTGGGACTGTAAACTAGTTCAACCATTGTGGAAGTCAGTGTGGCGATTCCTTAGGGATCTAGAACTAGAAATACCATTTCACCCAGCCATCCCATTACTGGGTATATACCCAAAGGATTATAAATCATGCTGCTATAAAGACATGCACATGTATGCTTATTGCGGCACTATTCACGATAGCAAAGACTTGCAACCAACCCAAATGTCCAACAACGATAGACTGGATTAAGAAAATGTGGCACATATACACCATGGAATACTATGCAGCCATAAAAAATGATGAGTTCATGTCCTTTGGAGGGACAGGGATGAAACTGGAAACCATCATTCTCAGCAAACTATCACAAGGACAAAACACCAAACACCGCACGTTCTCACTCATAGGTGGGAATCGAACAGTGAGAACACATGGACACAGGAAGGGGAACATCACACACTGGGGCCTGTTGTGGGGTGGGGGGAGGGGGGAGGGATAGCATTAGGAGATATACCTAATGTTAAATGACGTGTTAATGGGTGCAGCACACCAACACGGCACATGGATACATATGTAACTAACCTGCACGTTGTGCACATGTACCCTAGAACTTAAAGTATGATAAAAAAAAACATACCAAAATCTAAGTTAATGTTTTACACATTTCTAAGTTAATGTTTTACATATTTCAAGATTAAATGTGAACCTCAAAAACAATTATCAATTAACATAACCTTAAAATTTCAGCCATTTTTAAAATACAGAAAGTCTTTGTGTAGGTTGTAGTTATTTTTCAGTTCAACTTTCTACACTTGGGTGCAGATACAGAATGTTTATTTTTAATGAGAGTTCTTTTAAAGCAAAGGAAAAAAAAGAAGTGAAGCATGAACTTTCTTAATGACTGGATTTTCTTGCTTACTATGAGCTTTTAATACATAGAAAATATGCATATAACATTTTTTAAAAATCTAGAAATAGCATAATAAGCAGAATATTTCCATTTGTGACTGGACATTTTATTTACTTCCTACGTAGAATTTTCTCTGATAATAACATTTATTTTTATTTTTCTTATAACTCTGTGCCTCATTCACTTCTCTAGCAATTTAAAGAAAACAGTGTATTTATTTTTAGAGGCAGAATGATCTATTGGGGTTTTCTTTCTAACTATGCTCCTTGGAAGCTTCTCATTTCCTGGGGCATCTCACAGATCCTTTATGTGCTATGGTGCTTAAGCTTATCACCAGCTTGGCTAAGGCTACTCTCAACTTTTTGCCCAATAGACAATACTCAAAGACCTTAAAAAACTTGTCAATAATTAATTAATGATTAACTGTGTCCAGAATTCCAGTCTCTTGAGCCTTAGTCCATGGGGTTTTCAATTATGTCATATTTCTAAGTTTTTCACTATTGTCTGCAAGAAATCAGAGAAATACAGAAAATGAAATTGCTGAATAGTATTTGTTAACAGAAAATAGGTACATTATCTATAATAGTTTTTACCTTAATTCTTAACTGAATTATTTGAAGAATATGGGATTCACCGACTTTTTAAAAAAAGTTACTCATTTTTTTTTAACCCAACCAAGTAGCTTTTGAAGTCAAGAGGTTTCTTGCTATAGTCTCGGGAGAAATTTTTCTTTGTAATGTTGGACAATAAAAGATCTTTAGTTTGAACTGGTATTAATTCAATAATTAGAAAAATATAAACCTACAGGGAATATAAAGTGCAAAATTATTGATTCTCCTGAGCAATAGGTAAGTAGTCTTAGCCCTCTTCTCAATTGAGTAGAGGTACAGAACTGTTACATTTCACTCTATGAATTTAAAAAAACTTATGAAAGTGTTCTTTTTGGAACTTTGTTGTACCGAATAGATTATTCAGGACTTTAACCAGGGGATATATTCACAGAGAAATAATTTGTGTTGTGGCCCCCAACTCCTACACACTCACTGGTGTCTACAGCACTTACCGCATTCTTTGTGCATTACTACTAAGTTTACAGATTTGTTTTCCGCATTCAGTGGTACTATCTCAGGGTCAGGACTAGGGCATCTTCCTCCTTAACTCCCAGGCCCAGAAGTTTATCTTACTCCAGAAAATATTCAATGAAAGAGGGAAAATGAAAACCCAGCAGAAAAACACCATTTCCTAAGTAGAAATGTGTTTGCTTGCTTTTCAAAATCAAATCAATTTTTCAACATCCTCATATCCTACAAGTATATGTTAATAGATTTAATTATGTTTTCGTTATTTCCTAATCATAAATCAGTATTTACCTAACATTTATCTAACATTTATCAACTTAGTGTCCTCTGTAAACATTTACCGATGATTTAGTTCTGAATAATTTTAAATTATTTCCTGATTTTGAGAAAGCCTGTGACACAGAGGATACAAATTAATTAATCAACAAATCATAAATTTAAGCAGCACTAGAAGTAAAAGGGACTGAGCTAAGACTGGTCTTCCTTTTTCTTACGATGCAAAAACTCCTTTTGGCTCCTTATCTACTCATTGACTGAATGATTATTGATTTTACCATTCATCGATTCAACACATATTTTTAAGAGTTTTTGGTAATTTTTCTAATTTATTAGTTTAATATCCATCCCATTTAAAAATTTACTTAAAAAAATTGACACATAACAATCATACATGTTTATGTAGGTACACAGTGATGTTTTGATACATATAATGTATAGTAATCACATCAGGGTAATTAACATACCCAACATCTCAAACATTTATCATTTCTTTGTTTTGGGAACATTCAATATCCTCCTTCTAACTATTTGAAATTTATAATATAAACTATAGTCACCGTACAGTGCTATAGAACACCGTATTATATTCTTCCTGTCTAGCTCTAATTTTATACCCTTTAACAATCTCTTTTTTCCCCCAACCCTTACCCATCTCAGCCTCCAGTATCCTCTGTTCTACTTTTTACTTCTATGAGATCAACTTTTTTTAGCTTCCATATATGAATGAGAACATGTGGTGTTTAACTTCCTGTTCTTGTCTTATTTCACTTAACATAATGTCTTCCAGTTCCATTCATGGTGCTGAGAATGACAGGATTTCATTTCTCTTTTATGGCTCAGTAGTATTCCATTGAGTGTATATACCTAATTTGCTTTATCTAGTCATCTGTTGTTGGACACCTAAGGTTGATTCCATGTCTTGGCTATTGTGAATAGTGCAGTAAACATGGGGGTGCAGATATCTCTTTGATATACTAATTTTCTTTTCTCTTTTTCTTTTTCTTTTTTTTTTTTTTGATGAACACCCAGCAGTGGGATTGCTGGATCATATGGTTGTTCTATCTGTAGTTTTTTGAAGAACCTATATACTGTTATCCATAGTGGTTGTACTAGTTTACATTCCCACCAACAGTGTATAAGAGCTTCCTTTTCTCTACATCTCACCAACATGTATTATTTTTTGTCCTTTTTATAATAGTCATTCTAACCGGGTTAGGATAACACATTGATGTTCCCTGATGTAGTTCCCTGATGATTAGTGATGTTGAGTGATCTTTTCATATGTTTGTTGGCCATTTATATGTCTTCTTTTGAGACATGTCTGTTCAGATCATTTGTTTATTTTATAATCCAGATTTTGTTGTTGTTATTGAGATATTTGAGCTCCTTGTATATTTAGGATATTAATTCCCTTTGGAATGAATAGTTTGAAAATATTTTCTCCCATTCTGTAGGTTGTATTTTCACTTTGCTGATTGTTTCCTTTGCTGTGCAAAAGCTTTTTAGTTTGATACAATCCAATTTTTTTTTTTGGTTTTGGTGCCTCTGCTTTTGAGGTCTTATTTTCATTAAATCTTTGCCCAGAACAATGTACCAAAGCATATTCCCTATGTCTTCTTCTAGTAGTTTTATAGTTTTGGGTCTTAACATTTAAGTATTTAATCTATCTTGAGTTGTATTTTGTTTATTGTGAGAGATATAGTTTCATTCTTCTTCATATGGATAACCATTTAGCATCATTTATTGAAGAGAGTTTCCCTTCCCCAATGTATGTTCTTGGTAGCTTTGTCAAAAGGTAGTTGGCTGTAGATATGTAAATTAATTTCTGGGTTTTCTAATCTGTTCTGTTGGCCTGTGTGTCTGTTTTTATCCCAGTGCCATGCTGTTTTGGTTACTATAGCCTTGTAGTATATTTTGAAGTCTGGTGGCATAATATCTTTAGCTTTGTTCTTTTTGTTCAGGATTGCTTTGGCTATCTGGGGCCTTTTGTGGTTCCATACAAATTTTTGGATTTTTTTTGCTGGGAAGAATGTCGTTGGTATTTTGGTAGGCGTTACATTGAATGTGTAGGTTGCTTTGGTTAGTATGGTCATGTAACAATATTAATTCTTCTGATCCATAAGCATGAGGTATCTTTTCATTTGTATCCTTTTTAATTTATTTCATCAGTGTTTTATAGTTTTCCTTGTATAAGTCTTTCACCTCCTTGGTTAAATTTATTTCTAGGTATTTTATTTTTTGTGTACTATTGTAAATGGAATTGACTTCTTGATTTCCTTTCTTTTCTTTCTTTTTTTTATTTTTTTTTTTGAAATGGAGTCACTCTGTCGCCCAGGCTGGAGTGCAGTGGTGTGATCTTAGCTCACTGCAACCTCCATTTCCCGGGTTCAAGTGATTCTCCTGCCTCAGTATCCCGAGTAGCTGGGACTACAGGTGCTGACCACCACGCCTGGCTAATTTTTTGTATTTTTAGTAGAGACAAGGTTTCACTGTGTTAGCCAGGATGGTCTCAATCTCCTGACCTTGTGATGTGCCCGCCTCGGCCTCCCAAAGTGCTGGGATTATAAGCATGAGCCACCGCACCCAGCAAACTTCTTGATTTCTTTTTTAGCTAGTTTGTTGTTCGTGTGTAGAAATGCTACTGATTTTTGTTTGTTGATTTTTGCATTCTGCAATTTTATTGAATTTGTTTTGTTAGTTCTGAGGGTTTTTTAGTAGAGTCTTTAGGTTTTTCTATATATGAGTTCATGCCATCTGCAAACAGGGACAACTTGACTTCTTCCTTTCCACTTTGGATGCCCTTTACTTATTTCTCATGTCTAATTGCTTTCACCAGTTCTTCCTGTACTATGTTGAATAATAGTGTAAAGAGTGGGCTGTCTTGTTCCACTTCTTAGAGGAAAAGCTTTAAAGTTTTCCCTATTCAGTATGATGTTAGCTATGGGTTTATCATAAATGGCCTTTGTTGCAAGACATCTTACTGAGTACCTATAATATGTACTTGTAATTTGTGTAATATAAACTAGAGATATAGCATGATGTGGTTACTCTCCTAAAAATCATGCTGTTTACTCTCAATCATGGTAGGGAGTGGTTAGGCTTATAAACATAAAAAAAAAACCTACTCCTTAGAGTTCAAGACCTCAGAGATAAGCAATAATGAGTCACCAAACATCCAACCAACCAAAACCCCTCACTACTTATTGAATACTTACTGTGTGTGAAAAATTTATTAAGGTTTTACCTCATTTTATCTTTATAATACCACTTAAACTACATTTAACTGAGAACAAAAAAACTATGATTAAATGCAAAGGAACCTAAGATGATTTTGGACCAGTAGGGGGAAACAGATTTTTACACAAATTCCAAAATATGGTAGTGGTATTTAAGGTCCAAAAATACTACTGGGGATAAGAAAAAAATAGCAGTCTTAATGTGGAGTTGTTAGTGTCAAAATTAGCCTTCTGTTAAAAACAATTCTTACTTTCTTTGGCATTTTACGTTGTAAAATATGATAGCCAAGATTAAACATGTTGCCTTTTTTTAGTTAAAGCAATGTCTTTTAAATAAATATGAAATATTATTAGATGACTTGATTAGTTAATTAAAATATATTTTATTCCTCTGGATGATAAAAGCGCTATATGTGTTTATATCATAATATCTGCCCTTTAGCAAAATTACTGATCACTTGATTTACTATTTTTTTTGGCACAGTGTTTTTCAATCTTTGGAAATTTCAGGATAATTTGCTAATGTTTTATGGGGTGCAGTAACCTTTAAGAGCCCTTTTTAAACCTGGAAACTAGTAAACAAGGGAATTTACAAAAAGAAGTGTCTGGAGTGTCCATGGAGAGGTTTCGTTTTAAATGATATGTTCAGATTACTAGTATCTAGAGCATTTAAAAAACATCATTAAACTTGGTTCCAGAATTATATGGGTTTTTAAAAACAGCTCTCTTGATTTTAAGGCAATTTGAATTTAAAGTAACTTGCTCATTTCATTTGATGGGTCTATGATGTTTCTATTCCAAAGACTTTGAAAATATCCAATTAAAAATTTTATACTTCATTGGATGGCCATCCTAGATGGAATAAAGACTTCTATACCAACATGAGAAGTAGAGCATCAAAGAAAAAGATGTTTTGGTAGAGCAGGGCAAAGGAAAAACCTGCCTAATGTAACAGGTAAACTGTAAACCATTTTAGGTGATCTGTGAAACAAATGACATGGTTGGTATGGTTTAGGTTTTTGGAAGGACTGCCTGAACCCCCCAAAAACTCAATTTAGAGTCTTCACTTGATACATATATGGCTTAAGGGGATCAACAGGTTGAACTGTGGATGTAGTTGAAGGCACTGGTGTTTCATAAATAAATGGCTGTGGTTTTGAGATATGAACCTATACAGCCCTTTTTAAAAAAACTATTTTAGCTTTTCATGTAATGGGGAAAGAGAAATTTTTACTTTACCTTCTCCTTTTAATGAGTGTTCTTTCTTATGTATTATTTAAGGAAACCTGACTCTTTCTTCTACATCTGCTTTAGTATGTAACATTTAATTTTGCACTAATTTTCTAAAATAACAATGTATGTGCTTTTGTTTGCATGACTGTGAGTAAATTATTAAACAAAGATAAGGTAAACATTATTATAAAAATGTGATATATCTTGTATGTTGAAATAAATCACAGAGATTTCTGTACTGTCATGATAACGGTCTACCTGTTTTTATGGATGAATGATTAATGTTGCTTGACATTTTTTTTCTGGGTATCCACAGGTGAACACAGTTATAGCAAATTTCAGAAGTGTAAATTTAGTGCTATGCTTCTGTTTTATATGCTGAGCAGTTTTTTTCTGAAGATTTATTAAGTAGTTATTATAGTTAATGAATACCCTTAGTTATGCTGCTCAAGTTTAACAGAACATTTGAAGGTCCTAAGGTTCAGTTCCGTGATAATTAGCTTTTCTGTATTGGTTCATTGTGAAAATGTGCTTGATTTGCTTGAAGCACAAAAAGGTCAGATTTTGACTTCTTTTTGAGTTGGTTTAACCTGAATTTAAGTGTAATTTGATGTTATGAGCTTAATTATTGTTGAGGTATTAATCAGATTAAATGCAGTTATTAGTTACATTTTTCAAAATACAGAAGTTGTGTTAAAAAATATTCCAGAACTATTCGTGATTTTCAGTGTATGGTTAATTTGCAATCATGCTCTGCAAGAGAAGCATCAACTTTTGGATTCCATTCTTGTCTATATTATGTTCTTAGGTCATCAACTAACTCCTTAAGTACACTATTTTAATTCTATTATCCTTCTGATAGGAGACTTTGGAAATATATTTTAAGTGATAATGTTTGCTTATCTGCACAGTTATTATTTGCAGGTATGATGCATGATAACCATAGGCTGCAGTTTTCAGTAGGTTAAGAAGAATGTCCACTTTGGTTCTGAGTTCTAAAACCAGTTCTAATCTGGAGTGTATCATTCAGTTCCTCTTTTGTTCATCTTCTCTCTAAGTGAATGTTTATTTGGTTATGTACATGTCTAACTCATTCCAATAAAGGTCAAGCCAGCTACAAAAGTACATATTCAAAAAGACGAAAAACAAGATCATGGAGAATGTGGAACTATTAAAGTGAGGTACCAATTAAATCCTTTTATAATTGTGCAGATGAGGGAATGATAAGGATATGCTTCATGTATTAGTCCGTTCTTGAATTGCTTTAAATAAATACCTGAGGCTAGGTAATTTATAAATAAAAGAGATTTAATTGGTTCACAGTACTGCAGGCTGTACAGGAAGCATGGAAGCATCTGCTTGGCTTCTGGAGTGGCCCCAGGAAACTTATAATCATGGCGGAAGGTGCAGGGGAAATAGGCACGTCTTACATGGAAGGAGCAGGAGGAAGAGAGAGAGGAGGGAGGTGTCACACACTTTTAAACAACCAGATCTCACGAGAACTCACTACTGAGATGACAGCACTAAAGGGGATGGTGTTAAACCATGAGAAACCACCCCCATGATCCAGTCATCTCCCACCAGGCCCCACCTCCAACATTGGGGATTACAATTGCACAGGAGATTTGGGCAGACACACAGATCAAAACCATATCACGTCACACAGGGTTTAAGAATAATATTCTTTGTTGTGTGAATGAAAACTTGGCTTTAGTGTTTCAGATTCTTAAATGTAGCATTTGAAAAACTCTAATTCTCTTTTCTAAAAATATAAAGACATATTTTAGAGATGAGTTAGTAAAATCCAGATAATTCATTTTAACCATTTCGATTCCCAAATGACATTTTTACTTTCCTTATTATGAAATATTAACCTTTTACTTCCACTCTGAGAAGGATTTTTTTTAAATAAAATTTATTATTACTACTCTGGAAAATTTGTCCTGTCTTTGATTATGTAATACCACTTATTATTTGCGATTTTGTATGTCTTTTTTCTTTATTGCAGACAAATTGTGAACGTGTAGATCAAAAGGTGTAGAATTCAGTGTGATTAGTTTAGTAGTCTAGATCATTGTGATAATGAAGCCTATAACTTGAAAAAGTCTGATCCTCTAAGGGAAAATTTAATATTAATCTCCATGAGGTCAGGAGCTTTGCATTCTCAGTGTCTGGGGTAGTTCTTGGCACATTTTATGACCAAAATAAATATTTATAGAATTAAAAACATACTGCAGTAATAATAGACTCCAAATCTCAGTGATATATCAGATCAAAAGTTTATTTCCTGTCATTCAAATTCCAATTCAGGTGAGCAAGTGTTGTCCTGTATCTGGTGACTCAGGAGTTTAGTCATCTTGTGACGCACGAGCTGAAACACCACTGTGGAAAGAGATGTGTTGAGGAGGCACATCACCTTTTTAAAAAATTTTAATTTAATTTTAAGCTCTGGGATACCTTTGCAGAAAGTGCAGATTTGTTACATAGGTAAACATGTGCCATGATGATTTCCTGCACCTATCAACCCATTGTCTAGGTATTAAGCCCCACATGCATTAGCTATTTGTCCTGATGCGCTCCCTATCACCACCCCCTGGCAGGTCCCGGTATGTGTTGTTCCCCTCCCTGCGTCCATGGCTCTCATTGTTCAGCTCCCACTTATGAGTGAGAGCATGCAGTGTTTGGTTCTGTTCCTACATTAGTTTGCTGAGGATGATGGCTTCCAGCTTCATGCATGTCCCTACAAAGGATATGATCTCATTTCTTTTTATGGCTGCATAGTATTCCATGGTGTATATATGCCACATTTTCTTTATCCAGTCTATTATTAATGGGCATTTGGGTTTGTTCCACATCTTTGCTATTGTAAATAGTACTGCAATAAACATACGTGTACATGTACCTTTAAAGTAGAATGATTTATATTCCTTTGAGTATATACCCAGTAATGGGATTGCTGGGTCAAATGGTATTTCTGGTTCTAGATCCTTGAGGAATTACCACACTGTCTTCCACAGTGGTTGAAGTAATTTATATTCCCACCAACATTGTAAAAGTGTTCTTATTTCTCTGCAGCCTTGCCAGCATTATTGTTTCTTGACTTTTTAATTATTGCCATTCTGACTGGTGTGAGATGTTATCTCATTGTGCTTTTGATTTGCATTTCTCTAATAATCAGTGACGAGCTTTTTTCATGTTTGTTGGCTGCATAAATGTCTTCTTTTGAGAAGTGTCTGCTCATGTCCTTTGGCCACTTTTGATGGGGTTGTTTTTTCCTTGTAAATTTGTTTAAGTTCCTTGTAAATTCTGGATATTAGACCTTTGTCAGATGAATAGATTGAAAAATTTTGCTCCCATTCTGTAGGTTGCCTGTTCATTTTGATGATAGTTTCTTTTGCTGTGCACCAGCTCTTTAGTTTAATTAGATCCCATTTGTCAATTTTTGCTTTTGTTGCAATTGCTTTTGGTGCAATTGCTTTTGGTGATTTCATCATAAAATCTTTTCCCATGCCTAATTCCTGAATGATATTGCCTAGATTTTCTTCTAGGGTTTTTAAGGTTTTGGGTTTTACATTTTTATATTTAAGTCTTTAATCCATCTCGAGTTAATTTTTCTATAAGGTGTAAGGAACAGTTCCACTTTCAGTTTTCTGCTTATGGCTAATGAGTTCTCCCAGCATCATTTATTAAATAGGGAATCCTTTTCCCATTGCTTATTTTTGTCAGGTTTGCTGAAGATTAGATGGTTGTAGATGTGCAGTCTTATTTCTGAGCTCTCTATTCTGTTCAATTGATCTGTGTATCTGTTTTTATACCAGTATTATGCTGTTTAGATTACTGTAGCCTTGTAGTATAGTTTGAAGTCAGGTAGAATGATGCCTCCAGTTTTGTTCTCTTTGCTTAGGATTGTCTTGGCTATACGGGTTCTTTTTTGGTTTCGTATGAATTTTAAACTAGTTTTTTTTTCTAATTCTGTGAAGAATGTCAATGGTACTTTGATGGGAATAGCATTGAATCTATAAATTACTTTGGGCAGTATGGCCATTTTCACAATATTGATTCTTCCTATTTGCGAGGATGGAATACTTTTCCATTTGTTTATGTTGTCTCTTATTTCTTTGAACAGTGGTTTTATAGTTCTCCTTGAAGAGATCCTTCACATCTCTTGTTAGCTGTATTCCTAGGCATTTTATTCTCTTTGTAGCAATTGTGAATGGAAGTTCATTCATGATTTGGCTCTCTGCTTGCCTATTGTTGGTGTATAGCAATGCCTGTAACTTTTGCACATTGATCTTTTATCATGGGACTTTGCTGAAGTTGCTTATCAGCTTAATAAGCTTTTGGGCTGAGACAATGGGATTTTCTAGATATAGGATCATGTCATCTGCAAATAGCGACAATTTGACTTCCTCTTTTCCTATTTGAATACCCTTTATTTCTTTCTCTTGCCTGACTGCCCTGGTCAGAAATTCCATTGCTATGTTGAATAGGAGTGGTGATAGAGGGCATCCTTGTCTTGTGCCAGTTTTCAAGGGGAATGCTTCCAGCTTTTGCCCATTCAGTTGTGGGTTGTGGGATATTGGTTGCGGATTTGTCATAAATAGCTCTTATTATTTTGAGATATGTTATGTCCATACCTAGTTTATTGAGAGTTTTTAACATGAACGGATGTTGAATTTTATCAAAGGCCTTTTCTGCATCTATTGAGATAATCATGTGGTTTTTGTCATTGGTTCTATTTATGTGATGGTTTACATTTATTGATTTGCATATGTTGAACCACCCTTGCATCCCAGGGGTGAAGCCAACTCCATAGTGTAGGATAAGCTTTTTGACATGCTGCTGGATTAGGTTTGACAGTACTTTATTGAGTATCTTTGAATTGATATTCATCAGGAATATTGGCCTTAAGTTTTCTTTTTTTGCTATGTCTCTGCCAGATTTTGGTATCAGGATGATGCTGGCCTCATAAAATGAGTTACAGGGAAGTTCCTCCTTTTCAATTGTTTGGAATAGTTTCAGAAGAAGTGATACCAGATCCTTTTTTTACCTCTGGTAGAATTCAGGTGTGAATCTGTCTGGTCTTGGGCTTTTTTTTTTGGTTGGTAGGCTATTTATTACTGCCTCACTTTCAGAACTTGGTATTGGTCTATTCAAGGATTTGACTTCTTCCTGGTTTAGTCTTGGAAATGTGTCCAGGAATTTATCCATTTCTTCTAGATTTTCTAGTATATTTGTCTAGAGGTATTTGTAATATTCTCTGATGTTAGTTTGTATTTCTGTGGGATCAGTGGTGATATCCCCTTTATCATTTTTTTATTGTGTCTATTTGATTCTTTTCTCTTTTCTTCTTTATTAGTCTAGCTAGCAGTCAATCTATTTTATTTTTTCAAAAACCAGCTCCTGGATTCACTGATTTTTGAAGGTTTTTTTTGTGTGTCTCTATGTTTTTCTATTCTGCTCTGATCTTGGTTGTTTCCTGTTTTCTGCTAGTTTTTGGATTTGTTTGCTCTTGCTTCTCTAGTTTTAGTTGTGAGCACATCGCTTTTTGAAGGCCTCTCTGTTTAGGTGACAGCTGGCATTTCTGTATATAGTCACATGACACCAACTGCAACTGCAAGGGAGGCGGAAAGTGGAGAGGGGCACATGGATATTCATGGAGCACTGTCTCTACCACAAATGAAAACTAAGGAAAAATATCTTCCTATCCTGTAATTCTGAACTCTGTTGGTTCTTTGTGGATTTTATAGGAGTATCATAGTGTTTTCAAATGGTACTGTGGCTTAGGAGCTAGGCCAGCTTTTGTGATAAATACTCTAAAACTGCTAACTGTGGGTCTTAAATGTTGTCTAACTTCTCAATAATAATAATAATTATAATAATGGTAATAATTATATTAAAAATAATACACTTTGAGAGTTTTCTATAACCTTATACCATGCTTAGAGCTTACATAGATTATCTTATTTAACCTTTCCACTAATAAAAAGTAGATTATTGCCCTCATTCTACAACTAAAGAAACAAGGGCTAATATTATAAAGAACTTGCCCAAGGGCTCACAGTCAGGATTTTAAACTGGATAGTTAGATGAGAAGCTGCATTTTTACCCTTCGCTAAAGTTCTCAGTCTAGAGTTTCTTATTTGTTGAAAATAGAATTCTAATTCTTACATGAAATAATTTGTTAGACATCTAGCACATTGCATGTTACTAATACTAGCTTGGTGCCTAATAAGTATTTAAGCAGTATTAGTTCCCTACCTTCGTATGTAAGGAACAGGCAGGCAGAAGCCATACCAGCTCTACTGTTGATTACCGTTATACGCTTTCCAACATAATTGAAAATAATTATCAAATTACCAAACATAATTTAGGTCTTAAAATTTTTGCTGCTTTATTGATTTTTCATAATTCATTGATTCCATAGAATAACCATCTCTAGGCCAACTAACTAATGTAAAAGTGAAATTGATTCCGGGATGTAACCCTCTGTTGAGAGTAACACTTCAAGGAACAGAGTGAGGAAATGTGCTCTTGAGAAAACAAAATTTAATCCTAAATATCACTAAGTATTGTCTCAAATCTTCCCCTTTAAAACTCATATATAAGGCCAGGTGCTGTGGCTCACGCCTGTAATATCAGCATTTTGGAAGGCTGAGGCGGGAGAATTGTTTGAGGCCAGGAGTTCAAGACCAGCCTGGGCAACATAGTGAGACCTCATCTCTAAAAAAAAAAAAAAAAAAAAATTATCTGGGAGTGGTGGCATGTGCCTATAGTATCAGCTATCAGAAGGCTGAGGTGGGGAGATTACTTGAGCCCAGGAGTTCAAGGCTGCAGCAGCCATGATTGTGCCACTGCATTCCAGGCTGGGTGACAGAGCGAGACCCTGTTTCTAAAAAGAAACAAACAAACAAGTCTCATATGTAAATAATTTATACATATTTAAAATAGATTAAGCACTTGCCTTTTTGCCACAGAAAAACCCCAGAACATCAGGCATTATTTTGGCTGACTTTATACAACAATGTTGGAGTGGTATCATGAAGCAACTCAATCTGCTGGTCATAACTATGAGAATAGATAGCTCAATATCTTTTGTGCCAAAAGCAGGATCATGACTTTAGGCAACTGGTTTTCAGTATCCAAATGACCATATTAAAAAAATATCCAGTAGATTGACTGGCTAATTTTCCACAAGTGCACTTTGTGGTTAATATTTCTTGGCTATCCCATTGAGATAGATTAATTTTATACCCATGTTACCTTTAATAGTGCCCGACACACAGTAGGTGCTGAATAAATATTTAACAAATGAATAGAATCAGGCCCTTTAAATTTCTTGGCATCCATGAATATCCAGCTTTCTATCACCACACAAGATTGTCTAGCTAAACTAGTACATAGTTTAGCTTACAAAAAGAAGAGAACTTGTTCTGAAGTCAGATAAACTTTAATTCATATTAATTGGTACCACCAATTAATAGTTCTGAGATTTTTCACCAATTAGTTAACAGCTCTGTATGCCACTTTCTTCATCTGTTTTGAGTGTTCACTTTAACATGTTTAACATAATACAGAGTATGTCTATAGTAGGTAAGCAATAATACTGGTTCAACTTTCTTTCTTCCCTTGTGTTATTGAGTTGAGAGTTAATATCATACAAGTCATGTGATACATATTTCTGTGACTTTCACTAAAAATATCTCATCTACTGCCTGTTGTTTGATTCCAGGTTTACTATATAAAGAAACTATTGAATATATTCTTCCTGAAGTTTAGCTGAAGAATTTTATCTTTCCTATGAATTGGTATTACATATTTTATGAGATTAATAAATCAAAACCTGCCACTCACTGTGGTTTTGTTGTTGTTGTTATTTTTTTTCCTTTGGTTTTCCAGAAGCATGACACTAAGTTTTGTGCTCAAGGCAATAGATATTCATAACTTCAGTCTTCTGGTAAAACTGTCATCTCCTAGCTTGCTTTATTTGACATTTGTTTTTAAAATTGGATTTAATGGTTTTATTGTTTCTCTATCTTTTACCGTGAGCTAGACAAATCCTTTATGGAACCATACAGAATATAAATAATAAATGAAAGAATAAAATGGTTTGCCCAAGGTTTCACAGCTATTAAGTGCAGAACTGATCCGGGCTCAGTGCTATTTTCAGCTTTATCATTCAAAAGAAACAAAGAAAGTTTAACCTCCAAAAATTCTTAAACCTCAATGTTTCCCACTCAGGAACTGACTATTAGAAACATAGGACAGTCATTCACAAATGAAAATGAGGAGAGAGTGCTTCTGAAATATAGGCTATTAAAGTGCAATCAAAGCTTTGGACACCTGCAGGAGAAGATCAATAATGTGGGACATTTTTCTTTGCAAAATTCTGTGGCTATGGGCTAGCAATTGAATTGATGATGAGTGCTCAGGTGCTGATACCAAGGAGAGTCTTTTATGACATTATTTTTAACTTCCACATCCTTTGTTTACATGTTGATCTGCATTGCTTCCAGTTTTTGACTCTTTAATTATTCCTCTTTGAATGGTGGCATCTTTTATATCTACTATTGTCTAAAACAGTGATTCTCAAAATGTGAAACTTGTTAGAAATACAGATTCTTGGCCTTATTCTAGTATTACTGAATCAGAAACTTTGCATTTTATAAGCCCCCTAGCTAGTCCTAATCTATGTTAAAACTTCAGAATCTCTGCTCTAGACCAAGTATTGGCTAAGCATGCCTTCTCAACACGAATTTTTTTTTCTTTGTAGGTTTAAATAATCTGCTGTCTTGTTCTATGACTTGAACTCAGGAAACACTAAAATGTATAACTAAAGTCATTTTTAGCACTGATAATATTTTTCTGTAGTGTGCTTGGTGGAATATTTTCATGGGCACATTTTATAAAGAAAAAATTATATTTGAACTTTATAGTCATGACAAGGAAGACTATATAGAAGCTGAAGGATGAAATATAGTCTATTAAATATGCTCTGAACCTTTCAGAACTCAATTTAGATTTGTAAGCTTAGGGCACAGATGGGATCTGGGGGAAGCTCTTTAACACATCATATTTGCTATCAAATTTTTGGTTATGACATCAATCTAAGAAAATTTCCTATGCTATTATGTCCATATCTTACTGCTTAAACTAGTAATTAAAATAGACTTTTACCAATTATTTGAGATGCTTTCATGAACATCTTCCCTAACTTCCAAATTTTACCTGAAGTTTAATTCAAAGTGGGGTATAAAGAAGAAACTTGAAAGGAAATTACGTATTTGTGTGTGTGTGAATTCACAAACCTTGTAATGATGATTTTTAATTGGTTGATTGCTGATGCTTGAATCCAAATCTCCAGAATGTTATGCCAATGACTTGTATTTTATCAAGCCCTATTTCTCCAGTGTGCCTCCCCAGGTGGTTGAGATGCACACTCATATCTGAGAACCAGTGAAAAGGGAAGTTCAGGGATATTTTTAGTTGGGGAAAACACAGATCAAGTCTCCGCTCAAACATTACAACTTTATACCTGTAACTTGGCATCTAGTAGTTGCTGTATACATGGTAGCTGATTGAATTAATGACAATCAATGAGCATAAGTGGTTAGTTGCTACTGTGAAAGTTGTCAAAATCAAAATGGAGTCACTTGTGTTAAAAAAAGAAAGGAAAAAACCATGACAAATAGAACAGAGGAAGGCCATAAAGAGAAGCGTCACATGCATAAATACCTGGTAAAAACTATCACAAAGGGCTGAAAAACCCACAAGTTTGCATCAAGACCATCACAACCTTATGCAAAAAATGTTTCTGCAAAGACATCTGCCCAGCAACTGCCTGTCCCACTTTGGACTGGCATTACCTTTGTTATTGATCCTTGTAGCCAAGGATAATTATCTCAAAATAGTTAGATAATTATCCTCATTTTTCCTTTAAAAACCTCTGTTTTCCTTTACCTCCCGGAATACACACATAGTTTACTATGGCACATATACTGCCATTGCAATACTCTATTCCAGAATACATATTATTTTATTTCTATTATATAGAAAGAGCCTTTTTCTGCTTGGTAGTTTCTGTTTGCTTTCAGCACCTTTTTTATTCTGCAGAATGTATTATCCATACTTTAACTACTTTCTTATTTAATTGTCTTCATTCTAGACTGAACCTTATCTTTTTTTGGTTATATTTTGAGTGCCAAACCTAGTATTTGGCAAATAATATGTATATCATCAGTGTTTGTTGGGATAAACACTTCTAAATATTAAATAGGGTAGCTCTTAGAGTAAACCTGAAAGATAAGTGACATGAATTGTTAAGCTTCGTTGGTTTATTTGAATATATATTGAAATGTTGGAAAAGGAGAGACAACAAGTTGAATCAACTATGATATATTGACTGAGACCATAGCTAGAAAAGCCACAGTGAAGTCCAAAGGCACGGGGCCGTGCCACAATACAGCATTAAGTCAGGAGTCCAGAACACAAAATTCATTGACAATGATTAGTTTATACATGCAATACAGTTGAGAAAGCCACACTTCCAAAGTGAAGTGAATAAATAAGGGAAGGGGAGATATATTATCTAGGTTTGGTGAGGCTAGCGTGTGTTAAAGATTTTGTGTGTGGTCAGAAACAGAATATTAAAAGATATAAGGAAGGGTCAGAACATGACAAATGGCAAGTTAGGCACTTCGTTCATCCCAAATTAAACTTGACAGATGAATTCATTTTATATTCTAGCTCCAGTTGCTTTTTAACCTTTCTTAGCCAGGAAAAAAAGCAGGGCTTTATTCAGGCTGTTCTACTCATATGCCAAAAAGTCTAGAGTAGAAATGGACCATGGTGTGGAGAGCAGTTCCTGGTACTGTGGTTGAAATCAAGGATTGTTTAAAGACTAATGTTCTTGTTTCTGCCACTGTCCACACCCATTGTCTAAATTCTAAACCCTGTTGTTGTCTCCTTGAATAGGCTTGCAATGTCCTGATTTTTAATAGTCTTGTTTAATTCCCTATCTCATGCTCCACAAACTGCTTTCTTGATTTCAGACCTTTTATTATTGCATTTGCAGATCACTTGAATTTTTGGTTTCCTGTCCAAGCAACATAAGTTCCTATAAGTCCACTCTATTCTTTGAGGTCTTAGTGCATTTGCAGTGAATGCTGACACCATATCCGATGCAATCATAGGTTGGTGCCTGTCACACATATTCTACTTTCAAGTCTGTCTCAGTCTTACCTGGAGGCCTCAAGATCCTAGCACTGGATTTGTAGGTTTTGCCACCCGTGTTCACGTGGGCTCCACTGTATTCTCATTTACATCACTGATGCTGCTTGGGTCCCTTTCTAAGGGAATATGGGGAAAATTAGATAGTACTTCTATTTCAAGTTTTTATTTAGAGATGAAATGCCAAAACTTTGCAGGAAAAATAGTTTTATTATCAATCCAGAGGTTCAGAGCCTAAGGAGATTTAAATCTTTCAAATTATATCAGAATTCGATTCTCAGAAAAGTTAGTGTATGTTAAAATTATACAAAAAGACTTTGGTTTAGATTCTGGACTCAAAACATTATAGGCAGATTTTTCACTAGTTAAAGCTTTGGCAGGACACTCACAAGTTGTGAGGTATGTGAGAAATTATTCATTGCGTGGGAATGTCTCACATCTCACTTCTTGTAGGACAACCAGCATTCTTTGACAAACCAAATCAATCTAAACTGTACCTATCCCCTTATTGTGGCATTTTAAAACCTGCCCACAAATCTCCTAAATGCCCCAAATGGGTCAAAACCACCTTTAATGAGAATCACTGGCATAGATTGTTTAATTTTCAGTCACTGGGATTGGGAAGGAACCCACAGAAAATGTGGGTGCTTAAAACCTGAACAAAATCAGCAAGAAGGGCGACTGCTGGGAAGGCATCCACCAGTGTATGCCACAGGAATGGGCTAGATGATATTCTGTGAGGTCCCTTCTAGTTATAGAATTCTTACTATTTGTCGTAAGTACAATATAAGATCATTTGTGGATAAATAATCACAGGTAATGGATATTTATATTATACATATGTATTATAGTTCAAAATTTTAAAGACAGATTCATCAATTACTAAATATAATTGATAGATGAACTTCTCTTAAAAATAAACAAAAAATACAACAATTAAGATATTTAAAATCTAAGCTTCCAAAAAACAAAGTGTCATATGGTATTTTAGAATAATATTAATTCAAACAAAAATTTTGCTATGCTTAATTCAGAACAATAGCATTTGTGATATTAATGGGGACAAATGAAGTCAAGACTGTTTAATTCAAATTTACCCAATTAAAATAATTAAAACTTTACATAAGTTTGTATCTTAGTTCTTTCTGAGGAAAGGTTATAGGTACAATTTTTTATCTGTTCTCATGTGACTGGTATAATGGGTGACCAGTGATCATCTTTGTCTTATTTACTTGAATCCTGAAGGATCTAATATAACCTCTGAGAACAATGCATGTTCAGTAGATATAGATGTTTATTCTATAAATGAATGTCTTTATGAGATACTTTAGAAAAGATTATGTGAATCAAATCTAAGATTAGTCTATTATAAATAGTTTTAATGATGAAATAAAACAATTTCTTTGCATTTTTTCCCCAAGCTCTTTTACTCCAGGTAATCTTGCATGGACTGTTACATGTTTTTTTCTATGTGAACTTCATGAACTAGATGATAGATGGCTAAGTGTTTAGTAATCATTAAAAGAACAAGTTTCTGTACATCTCATTATCATTCTGCCTGTTCACTTGCCTCATGTTTTTGCTGTTCTTCTTTTTGACAGGGATTCGACAAACAAGTGGATGTGTCATATATTGCCAAACATTACAACATGAGCAAAAGCAAAGTTGACAACCAGTTCTACAGTGTGGAAGTGGGAGACTCAACCTTCACAGTTCTCAAGCGCTACCAGAATCTAAAGCCTATTGGCTCTGGGGCTCAGGGCATAGTTTGGTAAGCAGAATGGATTTGCTGTATTTTTAACGGGAACATACCGTGTGCAACTACTAGACACAAACACACAAACAAAATCCCCAAAATAAGTAGCATCATTTGGGAGGGAAAAATAATCCTACTGAAGAAAACAATAACATTATGAGCATTACGTTTAATTTATTACCCACTTGCTAACAATATGTACAGCTTGGCTTGTGACATGTTTTTTTTGGTCACAGAAAGAAAGTTATTACACAAGAATCATAAAGAAATAAAGAGAACCAGAGATTTCTAGCAGTTGCTAATGTATTTCTAGAGTTTTATTTGTTGCACAGCAAGATATGAGGGAACATGTCTTAAGATAACAGCAAATAAAACTCCTTACATGCTAGAGAGGAATAAAAGCTATTTCAAATGTTTCTGTAACTTTTCAAATTCAGTGTTTGAAACTGAGTTACCTATTTAGAAAAAGTAGTATTTTAAAAATGTTTGCCTCATGTTTCCAAAATGGGAAGATCCTGGGCTGCTTAGTAACCGTTCTTTTATGACATTTTTGAGTAGCTAATTAAAATTATGACAAATCTAGATCTGATTTACCTAAGACTCTTGCAAAATTCATGATATCAGGTTAATTGATAAGCATTTCTTTTACACAGTTTTAAGTTGTTATGTCACAACCAAGTGTATTTAATATAAACTTATTAGTATAATAATTTTTAATCTTTCTGATGGCTCACACAGATAAGTAAAAATTCAGGACATGTACCCTGAATATGTATATTTATATATGTATATTTATTTATAAAGGATATTTATTTATACAATATATTTATTTATTACTGCTACATTCATAATGTCCATTTAAAAACACAAACACTTTTAAGGGATGAGATGAATTTACAGCAAATCACCATAAACTTAACCACTTTCTGGCTGATCTTACAGTTCTGTAGGTCAGAAGTCCTACAAGATTTCATTTTAGCCCAGTGGGGCTAAAATCAAGATGGTGGCAGGCTGGGTTCCTTTCTGGAGGTGCTGGAGGAGAATCTATTTCCCTGATCATTTGAATTGTTGGCAGATTTCAATTCCTTGCAGTTGTGATTAAAAAAAAAAAAGAAAAAGAGGTTTAAAATTTAAAATATTTTAAATGTTTTAAAGTTTGTGTTTAAGTGGCAAAGTTTATGGTGATTTGCTATGCTAGCAATACTAATGCACATGGTGTAGTAAAGATTCTAATATTAAGACAATTGCTGTAACTCTCCTAAATTTACCAGTGGCAGGAGAAAAGAGTAGTTTCTGGCTACCTTTCTTGATGGAAAATTGTAGAATATTAGCATGAGAAAGTTTTCCTGACTAAGATTCTCAGTCCAGAAACTCAAATATTCATTGGGATAGTTTCATTTTCCTTTGAAAAGATATGTCACAGTTTTGTGGCAGTGAAACTGAGTACTGTCAGTGAAAGAAAACTGATAGACCTTTAATGACTCAAAAATAGATCCAAAGCAGCATTTTGCTCAGGAAGTTAACAGATTATCACAGAAAGATTTGAACATTTTCTAATAATTTTGTAGTATGTTTTATAGGATATTTTGGGCCTCTCTCCTTTCTACAGGGTGGAAGTTATCTTTGGCTTAGGTATAGATACTGCAAAATTTTTTATATTGCCTTTTTCAACTGTGAGCTCATCCGCCTCTCTTACATCAAATGCATCCATTCCCAGACATGCTTCTGAAATCCACAGACCTTTTCTATGTGCACAACTGTCAAGAGTGCATAATATCTTGAATGTTCCATGTAATCCTGAGTATAGTGACTGGTTCAAACTGGAAACTGGGCATGTCTGAGATCTCTGATGGACAGACAAACTGAAACATATCATTAATTTATTTTGCCTTATTTTCTTTGGAGCAGAAATACAACATGGAGGAAAAAATTACAAAACAGATATCATTTTTGTCCATGTGTCACCACATGTAATTTTGCATGTGTATGCAAGAGAAATTCTGCTTTTCAAGCATAAATATTGGCATATGGATACCTATTATGTCACAGAATCTCCATCCTCCTAACTTGTTTGAAATGGAGTCTCATTTCTACTGTTCTGGTTACCTTAAACTTGTTACTGGGTTTTTACAATCTTTTTCCCCACTTTAGACTGTTTTATTTCTTACTTATCAGCATGGGGAAAAAGGTAATACTAAAATATCTTCAAAAGAAGTTATTACTATACTATATTTCATTTACCATTGATGATAGGTCAAAAATGTCAATGTTGAGCGCGATTAAACAAAAGCTACTATGAAATATTGGGAAAAAATGAAATTTTTCCTTCTGCCTTTGAGGGAAAGAGAAGATTATCTGTTGAAGCAGAAACAATGAGAATTATCCTGCTTCACTGTGTGAGCTGAGAAGTTCTCTACAGCGTCGTAGGTGGGGAATTGTAGAATAATCTGCAAGATGAACTTTTAGCAACAGTGGTCAGGATCCAGAAGAGCAAATCATTCAGAACATTTTTCCAATCATCAGAAGAGGGTCTCATTAGCGTTTTTTCTGTTACCAACTCCAGAACAAAAACAAGCATGGGAAGAAATCAACAGTAGGGGTTTCATTGTTTTCACTCACATCTATCCTGCTGTTTCTTGCCAAGCCAAGGAACATTTTCTACTTTCTCATTTCTCTCTCTAAAGATGATTCAAATGGACAGCCAAAGTGGTGGCAAAAGTTAACGACTAAGTTTAGCAGAGACGACTTGCCAAGGCTTGTCTGCTCTTTAACTGAAAAGAGCTGATTGTATGGTTTTAAATGAAAGGAAGTGAAGCCATATTATTTCTGTCTTGGTGGTGTTACACACCATCAGCTTGTAAGTGGTCACAGTTCAATTTTGCAAGATGATGTTAGGCAGGATATTTACAGCAAACTGTAAGATTAATACAATTCTAAGATAAAATCATAGAATTGTAAAATATCTGTGCCTTGAAAATTAAGTATTTAAAAATAAGATGATACATTTTATGTTAACCAACCTTTAAAAAAATTCCACTTGGAGCTAGAGGATGGCATTTAATTAAAGTTGAAATAATCATAGTTATAAGATGCCCTGGAAATAATCCAATGAATTGGTTTATCTTAAATGGAATATATATCCATATATATGTATACGTACAGTAGTCCCCCCGTATTTGTGGTTTAGCTTTCTGTGGTTTCAGTTACACATGATCAACTAGGATACGAAAATATTAAATGGAAAATTCCAGAAATACTTTGTAAGTTTTAAATTGTACACCATTCTGAAATCTTGCCCTGTCTCACTCTATCTCATCCCATCCTTCTGGGGATGTGACTCATCCCTTTGTGTAGCATATCCAGGCTGTCTATGATACACCTGTTAGTCACTTAGTGGCAGTCACAGTTATCAGAGCAACTGTTGCAATATTGCAGTGCTTGCGTTCAAATTATTCTTATTTTAATTAATGATGGCTCCAAAATACAAAAGTAGTGATGCTGGCAATTTGGATGCAGTAAAGTGCTTCCTTTAAGTTAAAAAGTGAAAGTTCTCAACTTAATGAGGAAAGAACAAAAATCTTACACTGAGATTGCTAATGTCTTCAGAAAGAATGAATCTTCTATTTATGAAATTTGAAAAGTGTGTTATTTCAGTTGTTCTGTGTATTATTCTTGTCAATCCCCTACCATGGTTAATTTACAAATTAAACTTTATCATAGGCATATATGTGTAGGAAAAAACATGGTATATATAGAGTTCACTATTATCCACTGGAGGTCTTGGAATGCATCTGCCTCAGACAAGGGGGTACTACTGTAATGAATATGTAATACCAACATATGATTATTATATATTATATATACATACATATTAATCCAGTGGCTTAGTTTATCTTAATTGGTTAGGTATCATATATGTTATTTTAAATATTATATAGATGATATATTAGAATATATATCTTTTTGTTTTGCACAAAAATTTGAAAAATCATTTCTGGTGAATGTCCTTCAATAAGTGGTCTGCAGCAACAAGACTATGCAGATAAACAATTTAAGATATAAATTGCCAGGCATGTTCAGCAGAACCTCAGGTGTTCACATATTCTTCTTTGAAAAAAAGTTCCCCATTTTAAATGTGCTCATTTTCATTTAAAAAAAGACACTATTTACTCTGATGTGTTTAGCAGCTTTTTCCATGTTGATGATGAATTTGATTTCCTCCATCTGCACTCTGATTTAATCACCCTTGGACTAATAACATCCATCCACAAAATGATTGGAAGAGGTTGGGAACATCTTCCCTAAGGGGCTGGTAAATATGCACCAGAACAAAAGTGATTGAAACTTGGCCATGTTAGGGTGCATGACAGAAAGGTATTTAATATATATTTCTTGCTGATAAAAATTACGAGAAAAATTGATGAAGTTCTCAGGATTCTGTTAAAATTTGCATATTTAAATATTATAGATTCAATTGCCAGTACTTTAAGATACCTTATATTATCATCTTTAGTAATTATAGTTACAAATAAACTTATGTCCAACAAATAATTTTTTTCCCGTTGTGGTTTATCACTGATAGCTTTTAACTTTCAGTCTTTCAGAATCTAGGTTTACTTATCTGTAAAATGGAGATAATATTATCCCATAGGACTCAGGAGAGTACAAATCAAGCTAGATACATAAAATTGCTTTATAAATCTGAAATTGTCGTGACTTTTAGTAGATTCAAGAAAGGTAGGCTTATGATTCTTTTTCTTAACAATGGAAAATTGTAAAGGTCAGCACATGTAACCTAGGAAAATGCCTGATGGTAACAGTTGCTTCATCATCACACTGTGTATATTATATACATACTACAGTTAAGAACATGGGATTTAATAAAATAACTTTACTAATACTCCATCATGGAAGCTGGCAAAGAAGCATTTGAACTTTTTTTCCCCTATCTTTCATCCAGGGCTTCAGTTAACCATTATTATTTACAATATGTTAGTTGTAAACATTAGTTTTTAAATCTGCAACACAATTTCACAGGGCCAGCTAACCATCTTTAAGCACAGAATATGGATGGGAGCATCTTATGGTTATGAGGTTGGTGACATGAAGAGAGATGGGTAAGATCATCCAGAGGGTTTTCCAAAGCATCATGCTTCCTCAATAATACAAAACAGACTTGATCAGTGGGGCCCAGATGATTTTATTTTGTTTCTGCAAACATTACTCAAGCTCTTGTGGCACATTTCTCTTGAGTTTCTAATGAGCCATTATGCTAAATGACACAGATTTAATCACACATTTCCATTTAGCCCCTGACCAGTGGAAATGATTATCCTCTCATGTACATCTGGAATATCAGCATATTCTTCATCCCTGGCATTTTCCATTAATTTTAAAATTTTGGACCCTTAATCGCAACCTCCTTGAAATAATGAACATTGAGCTTCAAATACTGTCTTTTATACATGTAGCAAGTTTAAGGTGGTGATGGCCCAGCGGAATAGGACAGAATTAGACACTGTATTCTTCCACATTTTGCTGTTCTCCTAGGCCTCTTTGCACAGTACAGGCCACAAATATTTATTTACCATATTTCTCAATTGATCAATAAGACTGGTAAATGTCATTTTTTTCCTTTACCAAGAAAATGTGGTATTTTGGAAAACAGTATGTAGAAGTTTGATGGCAGTATATTTACAGAAAAAACAATTATACATATATGTAATATCCACATTTCTATGTGTCAACCATAAATTATGTATGTGTCTTTATGTATAAATATTTAATTGTTGATGTGATAGCTAATGCTGAAGGGGTTGGTAATTCATAATCTTAAAAATTATATTTGGCTTTGGAATGTATTGTGGACATTTATTCTGAATTCTGTCATTCTTCAGTTAATTTGTAATTAACTTACATCCCTGTAGTAAAAACTGACAGCAAGAGTTTATAGCCTGGAAGCACTTTTCTTGGCAGATTTGAAAAATAGTCATTTAAATTTCCATAGATAATTATTCACTTACAGATGATTGAGTCTTTTCTGTAAATGCTAATGTCCCTATTAGAAGAGATAATTAGTAAATACATTATTTATTTTTCAGTTTCAACTTCCATCCTAAAGATTAAATAGTTAAGTGATGCTGGTTCTTATTTTTTTTAGAAATTGTCTTTTACGGCATCAGTGGATATTTTCATTGCCGAAGTAAAGTCAGTTTATAGTCCATATACTATTTTTTCAGATTAATCCTGATTGTCAGGATTAAAATGTATCCATGGTTATGTTAAAAAGTAACCTACAGCCCAAATATAAATATCTAACTAGTTAATCTAGCACCATCCAGTGCATCTTGGAAAAGCCAAAATTCCTCACAGAAAGGAGGCAGTTTGATCAGTTAAATTAAATTATGCTAAATAACAGATGGCAATGGCTGTCCCTCAGATTCTGGGAAGCATTCTCATTTACTGCTCTAAGAGACCTGTGCATTCCATCTGTAGATAAGCTGGCTTCGTTGTTTTTTTTTTAAAAAGATAGTAGGTATGTGTTATAAATTTTGTAACTAAAAATACCAAGGCTTAGAGGAGCTTTTTATAAAGCTCAGAGGGAAGGTAGTTGGCCCTTCTCTCTACTAAGTCATACTTGTGGCCTGTTACAGCATCACTTTCTGTTTATAGAGTCTGAGCTGTCTTGCTAATCATGGATTTGAATGTGGGGGCTGAGGACAAAGGAAGCCATCTTTTAGTGTGGAAGATGGAGTGACAGCCCTATCATTCCCTTTGTGTGCTCTCTGCCTCCCCTGTGATGGAATTTAAATTTATTTAAAATATTTGACCTTGTCAAGTAAGTTTCACCTTACATGTCCAAAGTTATGAATCCAGCATTGAGCCATTGCATTTTAAGCTTCTGTGTATGACGGGAGAATCTAAATTATCATCAGGGAAGGTACTCAGTCACTTCATTTGACATTTCTTTTATTTAAATACACGTACCTTAGGGTTCCTGTGCTATGCTCTTCTTCATTTCTATTCTTCTTTATTTTTTATCATTAAAAACATTTTTCACAGATTTTAATATGTCCATTCATAAAATCAAGATTTCACTCTCAATCCAGGGAAATGCAACCCCAAATATATTTTTAAAAGTTTTCCTTTGGGTTCACCAAGGACATCAGAATGTGGACGGGAAGTGTGCACCCTGCACAAGAGGACTGAGATGAGGGACTTGTATGGGCTGAACTCCAGCCTGGGCTCTACCTGTGGACCCTGATACATGGTCACCTTCGCCTTGAGGAGCTGCTTTTTCTCACACCCACACCAGATGGGCTAGCAGCAAATATTAAATGAATGAACTTTAGATTTGAAGTGACCATGACAGAAACTCAGTTTAACTAGCAAAAATATAAGTTGGAAAATACTTAGTTTACAGAAGATCTAATACATCTAGGCTGTTAAATAATTCACTGGCATGATGATTTAAAACACCTGAAGAAAATGGAAATAATCAGGGAACAGAGGAAAATTATAAGCCAAATTGTTGTCATGTTAACATTGTCCCTCCTCTTCAGTGACCCTGCTTCTCTCATCCCTTTTCCCTCCCTACATCTTTGTATGGACATCTCTCTTTCAAGGCCTCCCTGTTCTTTGAAGCTGTCACACTCCTGCTGGATTAACTTTTTCACTATCCAGCCAGGAACCACGAAGAGTGATTTCAGACACTCTCAGATGCTCTTTATTTTCTCACCTCCTTGTCCTCTGCAGCTTTGTTTTCCAAACTCTCATCCGGATCAGCCCAAGTGGCTGTTTTCTCTGCTCCTGCTGGAAGGCTGAGCCCAGCTGGAGGAATGATATAATCATACTGATTTCCTCCATTATAAGTTTATGAGCTTCATCCTCAGCTGGGCCCTTGTTCCTGCTCAGCAACCATTTTGCATATGTGTCTCGTCAGCTCCCCAGCCATTTCCCAAGGCGGCTGTTACAATCCTTTTACAACTTTCATGAAAGCTCCCAATTCCACTTCACCAGCAGCATTCTTTACAGTAGGTCTTACCTCCTACTTCCCTGAGAAAGCAGATGGACTCAGGCATGTAAACTCTCAGTTTCCCCTTCAACCTCCTGTCATCTCCAGTCTTCCCTGCCCAGTTCCCTCATGAGGAACACCGTCAGGCTGGCCGCCCACCTGTGTTCTTGATTCCATCTCCACCCTTGGGACCTATTAGTTTTTGTCTGTCTTGCATTGACTGATGCTTCTTCTCCCCTGCCTATGGACGACCTCTCACCAAATTCTCATCTACAAAAAAGTTATTTAGAATGTGCCTACCCCTCAAACAACCCCTCTTTCTCTCCTTCCCTCATCATCACACTTCTTGATAGTCTGAAGTTAATGCCTCCACATACCTTTTCAGTTCTCATTTTACGAGCAGTTCCAATTCTTTTTTTTTTTTTTTTTTTTTTTTTTTGAGACGGAGTCTCACTCTATCGCCCAGGCTGGAGTGCAGTGGTGCGATCTCGGCTCACTGCAAGCTCCACCTCCCTGTTTCTTGCCATTCTCCTGTCTCAGCCTACCGCGTAGCTGGGACTACAGGCGCCCACCACCACACTCTGCTATTGTTTTGGTATTTTTAGTAGAGACAGGGTTTCACTGTGTTAGCCAGGATGGTCTCGATCTCCTGACCTCGTGATCTGCCCGTCTCGGCCTCTCAAAGTGCTGGGATTACAGGCGTGAGCCACCGTGCCCGGCCAAGCAGTTCCAATTCTATCACATTACCCCTGTGGAGGAGGATGCTCTGGGGAGGCAACCATCGACCTCCTAAGTGGCTAATCCATTGGCTTCTTTTTCAGCTGTCATTATTATTATTTTTATTTCAATGGCTTGTGAAGTACAAGTGAGATTTTTTTTTGTTATATGGATGAATTATATAGTGGTGAATTCTGAAATTTTAGTGCACCCATCACCCAAGTGGTGTACACGTTACCTAATGTGTAGTTTTTTATCCCTTGACCTCCTCCTATGCTTTTTCTCCTGAGTCTCTGAAGTCCATTATATCACTCTGTATGCCTTTGTGTACTCACAGCTTAGCTTCCACTTTTAAGTAAGAACATACAATATTTGGTTTAACATTCCTATGTTACTTCACTTAGAATAATGGCCTTCAGCTCCATTGAAGTTACTGCAAAAGACATTTCATTCCTTTTAATGGCTGAGTGGTATTCCATGGTGTATATACCACATTTGCTTTATCTACCCATCAGTCAATGGGCACTTGGGTTGGTTCCACATCTTTGCAATTATGAATTCTTTGGCTCCTGTTTTTTACTTTTCTGTAATATCTGGAAATGTTAACTATCCAATTCTTCTTGAATTCTATCTTCTTTTGAATTTTAAGCTAAGAATTTAAAAAATCTGTGGCTCATTTGGAATGGGATGGACTGGCCAGCATACTTAGGGCTGCGAAAGGCCGTGGTTAGAGTGCAGACTCTGAGATCCTGGCTCCCTCTTACCTGTGTGGGATCTCAGGAACTTTATCTGAAGATGCGTCTGGAAGAAATAACTATGTATGTATAGAATTGCTGTTAAAGCAAACTAAATCAGTTAATACAGTGCCTGGATTTACTTAGTAGTCAATGCCTGTTAGTTTTCGTTATTGTAGCTGGCCTGGGTTATGGCCGGATTCTCAGAGGTTGGTTTGATTAGGGAACTGTCTTTTCTTGTTCAATGTTCAGCATGCCAGTAAAATAATCCAATCCAGGCTGGGTGCGGTGACTCACGCCTGTAATCCTAGCACTTTGGCAGGCCGAGGTGGGTGTATCACCTGAGGTCGGGCGTTCAAGACCAGCCTGGCTAACATGGCGACATCTCTTTCTACTAAAAAATACAAAAATTAGCCAGGCGTGGTGGTGGGTGCCTATAATCCCAGCTACTTGCAGGGCTGAGGCAGGAGAATCGCTTGAACCTGGGGGGCGGAGGCTGCAGTGAGCTGACTTTGCAGCACTTCACTCCAGCCTGGGCAAAAGAATGAAACTCCATCAAAAAAATAAATAAATAAATAAATAAATCCAATCCAAAGCCACTGAGGCCAAGATTTGAATTGGTGGCCAGAGCAAAAGGAACCAGAAAGACAGGTACTAATTTTCAAGCCTAATGAGAATGAGATTCTAAATGAGAGAAGGAAGGCAAAACCCAAGAACCAGGCCAGAACTGGATCAAAGTGGGATAAATTCAGGAACAATGGAATGAATCTAGCACGAATGTCATGAATATTATTGGCTGGTGGGTGAGTGTTAGTGCTATTAGACTAGGTTGAAGCCAACTGTTTCCTGGTGCCCTCCTACCTCTATGGTCAATCATTATCTAACCCTTTTATTGATCGTCTGTCTCTACCCTTCAAATATTTGTATTTTAAAAGTGTTCTTCCTCCTTTGGGCTTGCATTTTTCACAGTTCAATGCCTGATGTCTTCTGTCTTTTGGCTATACTTTACTTCTAAGCTCTTGGTCCATGAATTATTTCTGTACTCTTATCTCCTTCAGATTCCTCCACAGATATCTCAAATTCAGCATGCCCAATATAATTTTATGATCATCTACTCAAACTTGCCCTTCACGATGTATTTCTTATTTGAGGATTGCTATCCCTTCAGTTGCCTCAGTTAAAAATTACAGAGTCATAGTTTCCTCCTTTCTCTTTCCAGATTGAGTCTAATTGTTTCTATTTCTGAACTATCCCTTCCTTCCATTTTAACTGCCTTTTCCAGGTCTGCATCATACCCCACTGGGCTATCATCATGGGTAGTTAAGTGATGTCCCTTTCCCCCTCTTTATCTCTTCCTCTTCTAGTCCATCTTCCATACTGCTTCTGGGTAAAGTTGCTTACACAATAAAATTCAAATATTTTGGAAGGGCATACTAGTCCTTGTTCTCAAATGTGCTGACCACATTTATGCTTTGGGTATTTATATGAAGCTATTTTCTTTCACCTGAATGCTCTTGACACGCTTGCCATTTTCCCTGGGAATCCCTGGGAAATTGCTACTCATCTTCACATTTCAGTTATAGGGTCACCTTTTCTGCAAAGTCTCAAGTCACCTTTTCTACTGCTCAGCAAAAGTAATTGCCCTCTCATCTGTATTATTATGACATGTTATACTTACATCTCTTTTGGAACTCTTTATATTTTTATTGCTGTTAAAATCTGTGTCTGCTGCTAGATGATGATCTCCTTGGGACAAGGATTCTGACTTTTTCATCCTTATAGTCTGAAGATTTCAAAAAGTGCCTGTTGCGTAATGGAAACACCTTAAATGTTAACTATTAAATTTATCAATAATGTAATGTGTATGTTTGAATGTGTATATAGTATGTATCAGATAAATAGTATGGCCCACTAATTTCAGGAGTAATACATCAAATCATAAAATGTACTAACAGAGGCTAGCATCAGCTGTAGGAAATAGATACTGTTGTATGCAAACATCAATTATTAGAATAAGTCTAGCTTTCTCTTAAATTATGCCTTTGACTAATCTGAAGAATTAGTAATATGAAAATTGATTTTTCAAATCATTTATTAAATACTATACCAATTTAAATCTGATTTGATAATAAATATCACAGATATATGGCAAATTTTAAAAGAATCATTAAAGAGTACAATCTAAGGACTTGATACAAATTTACTAAAAGTATTCTTTCATATTTTGGTGTCAATGTAAGAGAGATAACGTAGTCACTATAAGTTAATATTTATGGTATCCTTACAGAATGTATAACATTAGTATCATAAGTTTGGGAAATAAGACATGAATGTCATTGATATAGCTAAACTCAGTATTGGAGGTATATTTATTAGTGCCTTGCACATGAGGAGCTTTACTAAATTTAAAGGAGAATGAAGAAATGAAAAAAATGCAGATGATGGTTGTTGTCTAGATTCATTGTTTGTAAACTGAAATAAAGGAAAAAGACATTTGGGAGGCTGAGGCAGGCAGATCGCTTGAGACTGGAGGAGTTTGAGACCAGCCTGAGCAACATGGCAAAACCCCGTCTCTACCAACAAAAACAAAAATTAGCCAGGCATGGTGGCATGTGCCTGTGGTGTCAGTGACTCCTGCGGCTGAGGTGGGAGGATCCCTTGTGCCCAGGAGGCAGAGGTTGCAGTGAGCCATGATCGTATTACTGCACTCCAGCCTCGCTGACAGAGCAAGACACTGTCTCAAAAAAAAAAAAAAAAAAAAAAGAAAAAGAAAAATATATTAATCAAAACAAAATTAAAAATTTAATCCCATACTAAGATCACTCATAAATGCACTTTCCTTCAGTGGATATTTATTGAGTTACTGACTCATATTAGTCACTGGGCTGTGTCATAGTGATATAAAGTTGAATAGGAGGGACCAAAGATCCTACCATCTAATCAAGAGAACGACGTAATACATAAATGCCATCGCTTTTTTTGGGCTAGTTTCTTCACATCCTTCAGTTCATATACATTGGTTAGGATAATTTTGGCTGCTGTGACAAATTGACCAACAGAAAATGATAGAAGCTCAAACATAATAGAAGTGTTCTTCTCATTTATCAGGTGGAGGTGGGAGTAGATAGGGGAAAGACTTCGGTTCTATTCAGTGAGCTGAGGAGAGAGACTGATGAAAGCTCTGGCATATTCATCTTGTAACGTGTAAGGGCTCCAAACAGCCAGAAGCATGGAGCCACTTCTGTGGGCCAGGCCTGGAAGTGGTGCGTTTCCCTTTAGCTCACATTCCACCTGCTAGAACTCTGTTAAATTAAGGCCAAAACCTAACTGCACAGGAGGCTAGAAATGTCATCTAGTTGAGCTGTGTGCCCAAAAAAAGGAAAAAGACTAGGATTTTGCGGTCTTTGCCCTCTTTAAAATGTCTATCATCCTCCTGAATCCAGTGCCAGTGCCCCTCTGACCAGCTTCTACATAACCTTGTATTTTCACGGGGTTATTAGCATCATCACATTATTTTTACATTGTCTCCTTACATTGTCTCATTTCCCACTAGACTGTAAGCTCCATAAGGAAGACTGTCAAGCTTGCCTTCAGTTGAATTTCTAATTCTAACATAGTTCCTAGCAGAGGAGGCACTTAATAAATATTGCAGTTAAAGTTCTGATTTTCCTTTCTACATCTGTTATTCACTCTCAGCTCACTGGAATCCATTTCTATGCACTCTGCTCTGTTGAAACTGCTCTTGTTAAATTACCAGTAAACCAACCAAAATGCTAAATGCGGCAAGTAGTCTCTGGTCTCCATCTTACTGGATTTGGCACTTTGGTACTCTCTCCTCTTCAAGGTGTACTTCTTAGTTTTTCAACTGTATTTTCCCAGTTCTTAGATGGACTCCTTTTCTGTGAAATTGGTAGTGCAAAGAAGAACTCTTGGGTGTTAATAGCTTGCAACCTCAAAGGTAAAGGAAGGTCTACATTTTTTTTTAATGGCAGGAGAGCGTGTTTATTAGAGAGGAAATGCTGGATGTTATAGGTAAGGCATGTGGAGAGAAAAACAGAAAGAGAGGCTCTGAGACAGAGTAAAAGAGGAGAATGAGACAGAGAGACAGAAGAAGAAAGATACACAGAAATAGCAAGAAAGAGAGAAATAGATGACAGATGCACAATGAGGAAGAGGAAGAGAGAACACACACAGAGAGAGAGATGTAGGAACATCAAGCAGGCAGCTGAGAGACTCTCAGAGAGAAATGGAGAGACTGAAGAGACCAGAAATAATTGTTAGAGAACAATTTCGGAGGAAGCAGGATGGTACACATGGAAGTAGTTTTGAAAAGAAGCAGTAATTCTTTGTGAAACAGAAACATTGAGAAATACTATTTTTGCTTACAATAAAACATGTTTGGTATGCTGTACAATATTTCACCACTAATTTTCTAAAATCATCAAATAGAGATAGAAATTTGAATGGACCAAGAAATCTGTTGACCCTTGTGCTACATAGGAAAAAGCAATTGAAAGGAAAAGTAGAAAAAATACTAGAAAAGATCATTGGACCCAGAGTAATTTTTGTAAAATTGCCACTTTTCTGCTTCGTTGTATTTTAAGGAGGATAAAACTGGTAGAAGTGCTTTATCATTGATATCTTTTTAGTTTTTTTGTTTTGGTAAACGTATTACCAGGTAGGGAATAGAAACTTAGACTTAGTTACTATGTCCATAGTGTGCAAATTTATCCAATGTGTTCATACAGTTGTACTTATGTAACAGCTCACTATAAGTTTTTAACATTTGTATTCCTTTATTTTTGTCCTGAAAGCAAACGTGGAGTTTCTGGATCAGTGGCAGAGTATTATTACTCAAGGCAATAATTGTATCAGTTACCCATGTCTCCTTCATTCCGCTCAGTGCAATGTTATAAAAGACAGATGTTATCCTACACATGCAAAGGGATTTTTGCATTATCAAGAAGAAATTATGAATCTCAGAGTTTATATAAGGCCTGCTATACAGCTGCCACCTTGCTAAGAAGAGAGAGAGAAGGAGAGAGAGAGAGAGAGATCTAATTTTCCTAAAATAAGTATTCTCTGGGAGGAGAAAGAGAAAGTCCCTATTTTACAATCATTTGGAATGTAAATGTGTGCTCTGGGATTCATCCACTTTGAAATGAAAACAAATTTTTCTCTGGAGGTCTCTCTACACTCTTTAACTTCCAAGACTTGTCCTTTAACCAGATTCTTGCTTTGTTTGCTCAAAGAGCCCTGACAATGCAGAAATATTAAAATATCTCTATGATGTAGTATTATTATTTACGTTAATAATGTAAAATTCCAGTCTTATAAAATAATATTTCTGGATTCAAATAACCTTGTAAAATTTCTATTTAAAAATATTTTAAAATAACTGTATTATAAAAACAATTGTTTTTAACAACCCCTACTTAACTGGAACACAAGATCTTTTAATGTTTTACTTAAATCAATTTATAAGTGCACGTGCTGTGGCTATATACACATACTTGTTAAGTGTGCAGAAATCAAAGTTGCCCCCTTAAACACACCCCCAAAAAAGATATCAGTAATTTGGCACCTTTTCACAAGAATAATGCTAACTCCTCTTGTATGCATTCAAAAAGTATTTAGCAATTTAGTATGATTAATTGAAGCTATGCTGTTTTCACCCTTATTCTCTAATAAGCTTAGGATCTGATAACTATTCTCCTTGGTTATCAAAAAGCATGCCAGAGGAATTTTAGCTTTTGCCCATGTGAATTTTTTTCATATAAAATATATGTCTGGAGAATTGAAAGAATGTGCATTAACAAGATGTTGTAAAAGAAAGTCATTCTTTATTTCATGTATATTTCCTCATATGCGATGATTTCCTTGAGGTTGGGAATCACATCTATTTCATTATATTCCATTCCATTTAATACATTTTAATGAAGCACTTAATGTGTTCCAGATACTGTGTTGGATGCTTGAGCTACTGTCATGAGCAAAAGAAGACATGGTCCTCACTCTCTTTCCAAGTTTTGGTCTAGTAAATAGAATCTGGTTGTGGGTATCTATATTAGAATATACTCTGAAATGTCCTAACAAAGAGACACATAGTACAGTGACTTGAACACTTCTCTCTTCTACTGAAGTCTGAGTTCCTGCATAGTTCCAGGGAATAGGACAATTCTGTTTCACAGAAACACAGGAATCCTAACAGTGTTGTTCTGTCCACGTGACCAAAGACACTAGGGTCACATTCCAGTTTATGGAAAGAGAAAAAAAGCAAGTGGAGAGCAGGCTGTCTTTCTACAAGGATATTGATGTGGTTTAGCTGTGTCTCCACCCAAAATCTCATCTTGAATTATAATCCCCATAATCCCCACATATGAAGGGTGGGACCAGATGGAGGTAATTGGATCATGGGGACGTTTTCCCCTGTGCTGTTCTTGTGATAGTGATTAAGTCTCAGGAGATCTGATGGTGTTATAAGCATCTGGCATTTCCTCTGCTTGCACTCACTCCGTCCTGCCACCCTATGAAGAATGTGCCTGCTTCGCCTTTGCCTTCTGCCATGATTGTAAGTTTCCTGAGACCTCCCCAACAATGTGGAACTGCGAGTCAATTAAACCTCTTTCCTTTATAAATTACCCAGTATCAGGTATTTCCTCATAGCGGCATGAGAATGGACTAATACAGATATAACCTAGAAGTTGAATATTTCTCTTCTGCCCTCACCCATTGTCTTGAACCTAATCTAGCTGTAAGGAAAGCTGGGAAATATAAAGTTAGCTGAATGCCGTGTGTCTATGTAAAACTAGGGAGGTTCTTATAACCATGAGGAGGGTGGGGATGGATCTTGGGAGACCATTAGACTCTGAAATAGCAAATCTTCCATTTCTGGATCTGGTAACTGATATCCAGTCCCTCTCCTTGTTTATCTGACTTTGATGTATGGGCTTTGCTTCAAGTCAGTGTGGGTTTTATTTTTTGATCCTTCTAAATTGTGTCCCAGCCAGCTGCATTATATGGATTAGAGCCAATAGCTTCTCAAAAAATAATATAACATAATTTATATGACAAATGAATGAACTAGTGTTTTGCTAGAATGATGCAATCACCCTGTTTGTCTCCCTCACCCTGTTTTCCCAAGACCTATCACAGTGTCTTGAACATAAGAGATACTGGAAAAAAAAAACCTTCATTGAATGAATGAATGATGAATGAATCCTTTAGAATGTAAATGGATGGCTCTGGGTTTCACCTGCTTTGAAATATAAACACGTGTCTCTCTGGCAGTCTCTCTTTATTCATTCTTTAACTTCCAAGGCTTGTCCATTAACGCAGCTCCAGTTTTCTTCATTTAGCAAACCCTACCAATGCATAAACATTAGCATATCTCTCTGAGGTAGGTACTTGTTGTGGTTTGAATGTTTTGTTTTTCCCACCAAAACTCATGTTGAAATTTGATCCCTGGTGTGTGGTTGTTGGGATGTGGGGCCTAGTGGGAAGTGTTTAGGTTTTGGCGGTGGATCCCTCATTAACGTCTTGGTGCAGTTCTTATAGTAGTGAGTGAATTTTTGCTCTTGAGAGATTGGATTAATTCTTGCAGTAATGGATCAGTTCCCAAGAAAGTGGATTGTTATAAAGCCAGGATGCCCCTCAGGTTTCCTCCTCTTTGCACATGTTCACTTTCCCTTTGATGGTCTCTGCCATGTTGTGACACAGCACAAAACTCTTGCCACAAGCCAGAGCCATGCCCTGGAACTTCTCAGCCTGCAGAACCATCAGCTAAATAAACTTCTTTTCAATTACCCAGTCTCAGGTGTTCTATTATAGCAATACAAAATGGGCTAAGATAGGACTGTCATACATATTAGTAATGTAAAATTCTAGCCTTTAGCACATAAACTCATAGGCTACATTTTAGATTTAGCCTATACATTTGCTCAATGTGCATTTTTAAAAGTGTATTCTCTATCAATAAATTCTACGGAGCTTTGTTTTCTCTCATAGTCTCTGTAAAATATCCAGGTGTATACTATTGTTACCCCAGGAATGGCTTTTCTTTCTGTTTTAAGATGCTATAGCGCAATGTTAATTTCTCTTTCTTGCATTCTATAACTGATATTCTTTGCTATAATAAGAGAATGGTGTCTTAAACTTCTTCTGGCTAGAAAGAGTAAGCTACCAGTGGTGTAGAAACTGAAAACAGAATACTCCCCCACACTGAATAAAGATGTGGACTTCATGATACAATTTCCTCAGGTTAAAAAAGCTCAGGAGGTTATCTTGGGTCACTACATTTGATGCATTTGCTGTAGCTCTTTGTGTCTTGTTCAGCAGTTAACTCTCTCATGTTCACCACAGGACTATCATTTTAATATTTTTTGTAAGATACCAGTATCATCTTTTTGTAAACTATATCCTTTCTGTAAGGTAATGAATCATTCTGAGCTTGACTTGTATGTTGTGGTGTGGGTGAACTCTTTAGAACACGGTACAAGTCCTTTTAGAACCTAAGTCACAAATAAGCTGAATGACTTTGAACAAATTAATTGTATTTTTAGGCCTTAATTTCCTCATGTCTAAATAAAATGAGGGTATTAGGTATTGGTTCAATGATTAATGGCCTTTCTAGCTAAAAATTCAGTCTTGATATGTAGATTATTTGCTATTTAGAGAAATGCACAATTTGTGTTTCCTTCCTTTTTGAAAATTGCTGTTGACAAACACAGTGCTTTTGACACTTTGCAAAGTATTTATTGTGCATCTGGTAAGAAACTGAACTTGGGAGCCTGGGAAGTAATTACTAAGTCTCTAGCAGCCAATAGTTGTGTGTGCATGCATGTGTGTGCATGCGTGTGTGTGTGTGTGTGTGTATTTGCGCACACCTGCCTGTGCATACACATGTATGTGTAAATTGCAGCTGGTTGGAATCAGAATGCATACATAAATTTCCTTTAATTTGAATGACAAAGATAATATGTAATTATTACTACTAAAAGTAATATTTTTTCATTTTCCTAACTTCTTATGATTTGGAAATTTTGAAATAACTGAATGTTGTTATCAGCTTACACATCAAGTACAAGTAACAGACTGGAAAAAGTATGTGTGGTGTGTGGCAATATGATAATGAAATAGAAGGCAGGGGTGGAGACTTTAATGCAGCTTTGCAAAATCTGATTATTAATTGCTATTAATGGAGTTTGAGTTAGACATTTTCAATTTTTCAGAGAAATTTTCAGTTTCTCTGGCTGGCTAAATTAGTGGTCTATAAATATATAATGTAGTTATCACACTTCTAGTTTCCTTGAAAATATACACAGGAAGGGAATGGTTAATGAAATTAGAGCTACAGATACTTAATTTGGAGAGAGATTGGCTCTTCAGGGAGATGAAAGATATCTTCAAATATTTGAAGTCACAAGTGTCAATAAATGTGTACACTTACTCAGCTTGACTCCAGAGCACATTCACAGAATTAATAGGACTTAGATTTTGGCTCAATGTAAGAAAATAATTTTATCAGAGTGAAAGCTATTCATCATGGGTTGTCTTCCTTGTGAAGGTGTAAGCAGTTGGTGACTGATAGTTTGCATGCAAAAGATGGCCAGATGAACATTTCTTAGGAATATTGTACTTTTCATAGAATTTCTTCATTTGGTGAAATGTTGGATTAAATGAAATCTTAAATTTTCATCCCATTCTAAGATTACATATTTTTTTGTTACCTGAGAATCATTATTTATGAACTACCAATGCTTTTAAGCAAAGAATCTCTAGCCACAATGTGTCTGAGGTACTTTGATGTTCAGACTTGGAATGGGTTATCTCCTCAACTTATTTACCACATGGTCAGTAAGGACTGACTTAATCTCAGTTGGAGCCACCAGCAAGATGTCTGGCTCAACACCCAAAGTCTGAGCCGAAAGTTCTGGCTAAGTGTGATAGATTCATACATGTTAATACCCACAAAAAGAGTTTTTTAGAGTTCAAATTCTCTTCTAAACATAAAACTGTAGACACATTTCTTCGAGAAAGGTCAAGTAGTTTAGTTCTAGCTCTTGGTCATACCCTGTAAACTGTTTTGGCTGTAGGCATTAAAAATTTTTATGTTGCAGACAGGAAAATTTGTATTATGATTGCACTTTAAGCTTATAAAATTTTGGAGCTCCCTGTTTAAGAAAAATCACAAATACAAAATTAAGAATGAAAGTGAATTATTTACTTAGAATAAATACATTACAACAAATCACAAATTGTAAAAAAGCTGATAAATACCACAGAATCATAAAATCTAAAAAGATAATACTTTATTTTTCAGCTCTCTGATATAATACCCTTTTTACTGTACACTTTTGGCTGCATACTCTTTTAATATGTCTCCACATGAAGATGATTTTGTAATATCATTATCTGTAGAGAAAACAGAAATTCAGTATCTTCCATACTATGATCAGTTAAAACATGTCTTTTGTTATTGATAGTTTGGAAAATATTTTTTTCAGTTTCACAATTCATTACTGATAATGTCATATACATGTTTAGAATTGTCAAATTTGAGAAAAACCTTTCCTAGTTTCTTTTATATATAGGCTGTCATATTTGAAAAAGTCTACAGATTACTTTCCACCTTTGTACATTTCAAACTTTGTTTCTCCATCACTACCTACATATGATGTATTATCAGGCACTGTTCATATTGTGACATAACTTCTGGCCCTGCTCCTTCCTGTCATAAGACTGGGCACCAGGTAGGTAGGCCACTGGTAGCAGTATTCTTAGAAATCATATCTACATGGCAAAAAGTTACAATAATTTAAATATGTAAGTGACTGTGAAACATATAATAATCCACTGTACCAAACAAATGTATTCCCAACTTAATTTCCCCTTAGACAAATGTCAAAACATCTGTAGACACTCTAATTCTGCCAGATACAATGGCCATTTGTAAGGAAAGCTGGAATATAAAGAGATAGTGAAAATTTAAATGGAAACAGCATATGACTTACTCTACTAAACCTTATATTAGCGGTCTCCAACCTTTTTGGCACCAGGGACCGATTTCGTGGAAGACAATTTTTCCATGGACCTGGGGCTTGGGGGGTGGTTTTGGGATGATTCAAGCACATTACATTTATTGTGCACTTTATTTCTATCATTATTACATTATAATATATAATGACATAATAATACAACTCATCATAAGGTAGAATCAGTGGGAGCCCTGAATTTGTTTTCCTGCAGCTAGATGGTCCCATCTAGGGTTATAGGAGACAGTGACAGATCGTCAGATATTAGATCCTCATAAGGGGTATGCAACCTAGATCCCTCATATGCGCAGCTCACAATAGGGTGCACGTTCCTATGAGAATCTAATGCTGACGATGATTTCACAGGGGACAGAGCTCAGGTTGTAATGTGAGTCATGGCGAGTGGCTGTAAATACAGTTGAAGCTTTGCTTGCTCACCCACAGCTCACCTCCTACTGTGTGGCCCGGTTGGGGACCCTTGCCTTATATAATTTTAAGTTAAAGGAATTGGAGTAAAACTTAAGATCAGAAAATATTAGAGGTAAATTTTTGTTGACTTCATGACAAAAATCAGTTGGACTTAGCCTTAAAAATGCATTTTTATGACTATCATAGTCAATGTATAGTTTCAAAGGCACATGACCTGTTATTCCTCAATAAGGTAAATATATTTGGTTGTATGCATTTCCCAATACAAAAAAATGTGTTCAGTTTGAGTTTTCTTTTCAACAGTCGATAAAGGGCAACATAAAATCATTAGAGGAATAACTACTATACTACTCAATATTTTAACTCAACATACATCAGTAATAAAGTTACAGAAGAATTATATCCAAGTTTCATACATGTATCAATGATTAAATAATTAAGTTATTAACTCATCAAGACCTTTATGAACTAGGTTATTAACTCATCGAGACCTTTATGAACTAAGAATTATATCCAAGTTTCATATATGTATGAATAATTAAATAAGTAAGTTATTCACTCATTGAGATCTTTATTAACTCATTTAGACTTTATAGACTAGGACCAGCAGTATATCGTCTACTGACTAGAAGCAGAAAAGAGATGAGATAACCCTTGGAGTTAATTTCCAGTTTCATATTCCTTTAAGTTCATATTCGATAATCTTTTCTGATCTGGTACATTTCAATTTATTTCGTAGCTTTTATCAAACATTTTGGCCGTGTTTTCTCAGTGTTTCAGAGTCCTATTTCATAATGTAAATGTAGCATTTTGATAGTCCATGTTAGCTCATCCATATAAAATGCTATTTGCATCGTCTCGTAAATAACATGATTTTAAAATATTTAGTGTAAAGAAGAACACTTTTTAATGTTAACATTTTACATTACTTACTGGCCTATAAACAGGATTTATGCTGAAACAATTGACTAATTGCGTTCTTGGCACAACAGGCTGCCAGTAATTCAATCAGAGTCGTGAAGCCTCTTTTTTTTCTTTTTATTTTCTACCTTGAAACTGTAATAAAGCTATAGTTTATGATAAAAACTGGGGGAGAATTATAGTTCTTGTTGTAAAAGTACAGCAATTAGTCCAGATGCTAGGATAAATCCCTAGCTAAGGAGGTCCATTCCTAACTGTGCTTTTCAGAACTGATAGATTAGTCTCGAAATGCAGTTTGGGTTTTATTAAATCCTCAAGTTCAATCCCACATTCTGCAGTGATAATTCTTCATGTTTATAATTTTCTCTACTCCTCTTAAACACTTAAACTCTCTATATGCCTGTTAGCTAGATAATAAAAACAAAACAGGCAAAAACACCCACTAGGTCTTGTTTGTGCATGTTTTTCATCTATCAAAATGAAAGTAAGTTAGCCATCTCAATTCCTTGAAATTTTTTGTTTCTAGAAAAAGTGATTTGATATTAGCACCTTATTTTCAGTAATTCTCCAACCACACTAGAATATGCAGTCTACAATTTGCCATAATTTATCTATCCCTGACTACCCTCATGTACTCATTTCCCTCCTTATACTGCTTAGATCTTGTGCCTTATATTATGATCTATCTTCCCCTCTTTCTTCTTGGCAAAACTAAAATACTTGTTCAGTCCAGCTCCTCAGCACTAGAATCTGTGAACAAGCCTGGAGAAAAACATTCAGATTGTATGGTCTCTTCTAAATTTAATACCGGGAGGAATGACTGAGCCTTTATCACTGTTCAGGATCTCCAGCCCTATTACATTCTTACTGCCTAAGTGACAATTTCATTCCTTCACCTCTTCCTCAAAACCCCAACATCTTCTTCCCCATCCTATCTCTTATCTGAAAATCTTGCTTCCCATTTCACGGCAAAACTAAAGTCTATCAGAAATGAATATCCATAAGCTCTTGCCTCCCACCACATTTACCATGGACTAACATCTGAATCCCTTTAATCTACTTTCCCTGCTGATGCTATGCACAAAGTATTTTATCGTATGTAAGCCAATCTTGCTCTTGCGACTAGACCTTTGGTCATTTCTGGACTACATTTCATTTGGTCACCTCAAGAACATTTATCTAGGAATTATTCTGTTTGTCATTCTCTATGTTTCCTTAAAATAAGATCTTTCCATCGGCATCTAGTATTTTCTCCTTTTGACCTAATTATTTGTTTAGTTTGAATCTATCTTATATTCCTCAATATAGTATAGTTCTTTGAGTACAAGAAACTTCTACTTTGCTTGATCAGCAAGTTTTTGCTTGACTATAACACATGACATGGTTTATTAACATTTAAATTTAACCTCATATGAAGTTTTTTATATTATCTAAGTAAAAATATCCAATAAGTAAAAAAGGAGACATGCTAGAAGATCAGTAAATTTTTGATGAATGAATGAAGAGATAGCTCACAACAACTTGAAATGAACTTGATTGTCAAAAGGGAGTATCAGCTCAAATTAAAAAGAAATGCTACAATAGAATTTCATTTCCCTGTAGCACTTAGTCAAAAGAAAAAGAGATATTATTTTTGTAATCCCAGAAGACACAAAACTTAAGTATTCAAACGGTTTCACGTATGCAGCAGTCATTGAATCTATGCATGTGCACACATTTATATGCACGTTTTCATTTTTGCCAGTAGCCCAGAAAGAATATTGGTGAGAAGAGAATTTTTGTAATTGTTAAAGTGAGTCTTGCAGATTCTGACGTATCTCCAAACTTAAGCTGCATCACAAAAGAATGCATAGATGAATCTCTTTTCTATTTCTATTTTTGAGCTTATTAGTGTTTGCTGCCTCGTGTTCCCACACTGAGCACACACAAAACCACAAAAGCAGGATGCATTGGGGAGGGCTGTTAAAACCAGCTGGTCAGAAAATCCATTTGGGGTCAATAAACTGGTTGCTAATGACACCAACCACAGGAAAAAGGTAGAGAGTACAAGAGCAGGACATGCATTTAGGAGTAAAATCAATACTCGTATCTGATTGGTGTGATACTTTTTAGGTAATTGTGCAAAGAAATCCCAATATATAGTCTCAAAGTGCCAATCTTCAATCTTGGTTTAAAATACTTAGAGAAATATTAATAGGTTATGTGAGAAGAGTACTATATGGACCAAACCTTGTCTGGACAATCTTCATGTTTATTTAAAACAAACAAAAACCAACTAACAATTGCAGAATTTGTTAGCCTTTTATCTGGTTTTACTACGTTTCTCAAACACATTGGTTTTATCAAAAATAATTTTGTGACTTTTATATGCTTTTGGCTTTTAGTATTTTCTGGAAGCTCAATTTTTGTTTCTTTTACAAGTACAAGGATGCTTATGTAAAGTTTCAATAAGAGAAAATTCTACCATGCACTAATTATTTTGTGAGCACATTATTTAACCACCATGGGACTCAGTTTCCTTATCTCTACTGGTTTGCCAAATGTCTGTAAAAATACAGCAAGTTAATGTTAATATCTGTCCAGAAAGTAAGTCTAACTTCTAGTTATTAACATGAAATTATTTTTCTATAATCAACTCTTTCAATTATCTAAATAAATATTATTTAACTCTTTGTTGACCAAGTGAATAAATGAACAAATTAACTGTAAAATTAGAATCAGAAAGGCATATAGGAATTTTCTTGTTTACACTATTCATTATAATGAGAATGATACTGCCATCTTAGTGGAATAGCTTGCAAATATTTAGTTTTTGCTTTAATAATAAGGAAAGTTTAAAATGTTGAAAATTCTAATAACCTTAGAAAACCAAAGGAAAATTAATAGTTGTCATGCATCACAGCAAGTGATGTCAGTTATATCTTAATTTTTCCAATATGTGTTGTGCTCCTATATATTTATAATAAAATATTTACTTCTTATTTCTAAATAATTTCAAACTTATGGAAAAATAGCAAACATAGTAAAAAGTACTACAACAAGATTATGATTGTATCAGTCCGTTCTCATGCTGTTAAAAAAGTCATACCCAAGACTTGGTAACTTATAAAGGAAAGAGATTTAATTGGCTCACAGCTCAGGATGGCTGGGGAGGCCTCAGGAAAATTACAATCATGGCAGAAGGGGAAGCAAACACGTCCTTCTTCACATGGTAGCAGAAAGCAGAAGAATAAGAGACAAGCAAAGGGGGAAGCCCCTTATAAAACCATCAGATCTCATGAGAACTAACTCACTATCATGAGAACAGGTTGGGGGAAACCGCCCCATGATTAAATTACCTCCATCTGGTCCCTCTCAGGACATGTGGGGATTATGGGAACTACAATTCAAGATGAGATTTGGGTGGGGACACAGCCAAACCATATCAATAGTAATACTTACTTCATATGGTTTTAGTGAGAATCAAGTTACTCATGTATGTAAAGTATTAAGAACTTTAGAAACAAATGAGTTGGGAGCAAAAGTGCTTAGAACTAAAAAATATTATTCATTATTATTAAGTCTTGATTTTGTCACTTGAACAACAAGAGTGCCTATCTTATAGGACTATTGGATGCATAAAACTTAGACACCCATGGTTTTTCCAGTCTAAGCTAATGACAGCCTGTGCTATATATATAATAAAACTTACTGAAAGAAATCTAATTCCAGTGCCTAAGATTATTTGAGTAACACTACAATAAAATAAAAAATCCCTACATGTAGTTTTTTAAAACCTAGAGTCAACAATTATATCTAGTCTTTACATTTTAGGCTTCCCTAAGTTTCACATTGATAGTGATCAATGTGAGGGTAAGTTTAGTTGATCTCTGCTAAAATGAATTCAGCAAATTATTTGATATTTGGAAAATATTTACTGGTGGAAGAAAATGCAGTTACCTTGCCATTATATAGAAGAAGCTATATAATAAAATTTTGGTAAAAAAAACAGAATCTATTTGTTAATCTCACACTTTTCAAACTGGAGTCTTTGTGCCTCAGGGTGAGGGCCAGGCAGGGAAGTTGCAGGTACAATGTGCCAGGAGTAGTAAAAGCCACAGGAGAAACGTGGCAAGCCTTCCTGAAATCCAAATTTTAGGAGAAGATGAAGTGTTATGGGGAAATGAGATTTTATATTAAAACAAACATATCCTAATTATATACATATTTAATTCCATATATATGGAATTAAAATACACATTTTTTCAGAATTTTAAAGTATGAAAAATAGTTCAAGCCTATTTGAGTCATGCTCATAGAAATCTAAGGACTGTATATTCACTCTCCTCTGATGTTAGGAGTACATCAATCATCAATTAGTTTACTTGTGTAACAATTGTTTATTTAAGGCTAACTATATGCCAGACACTGTACTATGCTCTCAATGCAAAAGTGAGCAATATAGATGTGGTCCCTGCCCTTATGGGGCTTACAGTCAAGTAGTAGGATGCTTTTTTTTTTTTTTAATTAAGCTAACTTAATTCTCTTAACAACTTTATGAGGTGAATTCTATTAGTTCTTTTATTCCTGTTGTGTTACTTAAGACATAACAGTGATTTAAATACAACAAGCAGGATTCTCAAACACAAAATAATGTGCAGGGATAGTCTAATTTAGATGATATTTTATGAGGATGATGAGGTATGGATTGGAGGAAAGCAAGGTTTAAGGCAGAGACCATATAAGGGGCAGTTTCTAGTGTAACACATGGTGATGGAAATAGAATTAGAGTGAAGTGGATCAATTTGAAAATATACACTGGAGGTACAAATAGGCCTTGGATATGGGGAAATCATGGATTGGATATGGGGAAATCAGATGAGGAAAATAAAAACGACTTCCCGGCTGGGCGCGGTGGCTCACGCTTGTAATCCCAGCACTTTGGGAGGCCGAGGCGGACGGATCACGAGGTCAGGAGATGGAGACCATGGTGAAACCCTGTCTCTACTAAAAAATACAAAAAATTAGCCGGGCGTGGTGGCGGGCGCCTGTAGTCCCAGCTACTTGGAGAGGCTGAGGCAGGAGAATGGCGTGAACCCGGGAGGTGGAGCTTGCAGTGAGCGGAGATTGTTCCACTGCACTCCAGCCTGGGTGACAGAGCGAGACTCCGTCTCAAAAAAAAAAAAAAAAAAAATGACTTCCCAACTTGAGCAAATGCGTATTTGAACAATAGATTGGAGGAGGGTGATTTAAGGTTAAAGAGAAATCAGTTTGGGCCATACTAATTTTAAGATATTTCGAAGACGTCCAATTAGAGGTGTTTAGTTGTATATATAAATATGTATACTTATACAATTGTATACAATACAGTATGTTAGGACCTTTGGGAAAAATATCTTAGCTAGAGATAAAATCTTGGCATCTTGAGTAACACAGCATTAAATTAATATATGCTAGCTTAGATTATTTAAACTTGTGTCCTTTATTTTATCCAGTGCCCCTTTTCTAACATATTTGAAGCTTTGGAAATAAACATTTGGCAATAGTGAATATAATTTCATGCAACAAACATGTAGGGGATACAGAGCTAAGTCCTTCAGGATTTCAGCCATTAAGTAGCACAACTTTGAGGATAGATAAAAATGTGATAAAACATAATAGATGACAAGTATATCATAATTATGATACAAATAAACTGCTGCAAATGTAGAATACAATTTATAAATGTCAGCCTGGATAGTGATTGAGTATGGGAAGTAAAACAAGGAAAGATAAAGAGTAGACAAAGAGGGACAGAGCAGTAACAAAGGAAAGAAGTCCAGGGGCCTACAAAATAGCTAAAATACATTTTCCAGAGGCAAGAGATGTTAGGAGTCATGCATAGTCGGCAGCGCTGCATCAGTTGTCAGACTAGTGGAGGACAATCATAAAGTTGTGGAGGACACTGTGCTGGGGCAGGCTTTAAGGAAGGAAAAGTAGGCCTATGGGCTGGGCAATGAAGTTGATTTCTATCGTAATTATATGTCCTGCATGTAGGAATCATTTCTAATTCCTGTGGGTCACTTAATGAATCTCATCAATTTTACAGGTCTCAAGAAATAGCACCAACCTATGAGCCAAAGGAGCCATCTTAATGTCTTTAGGTCATTAATTTTAGACATATACATGTTCTTTACTACAAGGCTACTTTGAGAGTCACTGTGTCACTGTTGGGCTTCTGACATAAAGTTAACATAATATACTCAATAAACTCTCTCACTCCTTAGCTAACTCCGACATCATCCAGACACTAATGCTCATCCACGTTGCCATGTATATTTATAAGAAGAATCTTCTTAAGATAACATAACTAAACATAAATCATACTTTAAATTTCATTGCCATGAAACGGCCAAAGGTAGGAATGTAGCAGTAACCCTGGAAGAGCAGTTCCTTGGTTCTGACTCTTTTGTCTTGGGGGAGTGACATATAAAAGCCCCTTCAACCAGAAGCACAGTGCCCTTGAGCAGCAGGGGAGCATATCATTTATATCTAAAAGGGAATATTTTGTCAATGAAAGTACATGCTAAAATATATTATATTGATGGTCTTAAAAATAGTGTTATTAGAAATTGTTTTAAACATTTTTGAAAATGAAAATAAAAATACAGTTAATATTTTATAACTTATGTGAATTGCCTAAATTTTTTTTAATGAGAAGAATAATTACTGTGGTACATCTCATGCATATTAATCTGCTGAAATTTCTGGTATTTTTCTGAAGTCAACTTTTTAATATGAATTTATTATTAAGTTTTAATGAAACTCCTGGGAATCTTTAAAATTGCTTGTTATGGTTAATAAATTTGAAATATTGACACATTTAATATATATAACAATATTTTTATTTGAAAAATGTTCTCAAAAGGGGCTTAGGTATCTGCTAAGAACAAATTTTGCTAAATTGAAAATATTGTTTTTATTAATTGAAAATATTCTTAATTCTAATGTATTTTTGTATTGTAATGTAAAAGTATTTGAGTCCAAGGTTTTTCACAGACACTGAGTTTTCCCCCCTTCATTTAGTGTTCCATTATCCAAGAAATAATTTCATAATACCACACTTGCCAAATAGATTGCCTAAATTTTTGGCTGTTTTAATGGTTTGCCAAATTTAGATGCAGAAAAATTATAGGCCTTTAAAATCATATTTCAATCCTGCACAGAATATAAATATTTAGAAATTAGAAATTACACCAGGTCCCACATAGAATATAAATAGACCATAAAATCAGAACTTTATCGAAAGACTGTTCTCACAAATTAAGATATTCTAAAGTATAATTATGGAATTTCAAAATTAAATCTTATCCTCTCTTTGAGAATGCATTATTTCATTTGATTTGTTCAGTTAATTTCTTGCTTTAGTCCATTTCAGCACATTCTTGTGGGCTTCAAGTTGCAAGTTTTATTTATAATAATAGTTATTCCTTAAAAGTTTCAAGAGCTGAATACTGGGATGCTCCATTTATGAAATACTATGATTAAACATTTCCAAGTAATTTTGCAAGAAAAAGAAGCACCCAAAGTTTAGAGGACTTATGTATAAAAAGTTATTTTTCAATAGTAAGTATGAGAAATGCCAAGAAAATATGCCGATTGCTATGTTAAAGTATTTTCATTTTTTTAATTTAGTATCAGCTTTGGCTCCAAAATTTTGTAATAAAGTGATTCTAATTATAAAAATATTTATAAATCTTGTCACCTTTATCTTCTATTTTGATTTGTAGAATATTGCAATTTATTTGGACCCAATGTGAATTATATTTGCACCACAACAAATTCAGAGTCCATTTCTACTCCATAGATTTCTTATTGTGATAAGATTACTGTTTTTAGTGTAATTATGTTCAGCAAAAATTTTGTGTGTTATCACTGAAAAAATAAGTAACCTATCTTCAATGTCAACATTTTTAACTAAAATTGTTATACTTTTTACACTACTGTCAGATTTTAAACTTTGATAGAATGACCTTCCATAGCTTTATTTTGAGTCATTGGATTGGATTAAAAAAATCAAACTAGTATTGAAATATATTAATTTTATGTTTGAGGCATATGATAAAATGAAATAAAGTAGCCATAATGTTTATAAGATTGTTTTCTGCTAACAGAGGCAGCACATTAACAACTGTTGCTTAACTTATGGTACATATATTTAAGAACTTGGGAGTTGAATAGAATGAACAGCATGCTTTCTGTCATTCTTAGATTGTTTTGTTCTGACTGACATGACCTAAAAGTAAGTAGATGTGGAAGAAGTTCATTACGGAACTTACTGGTAATTTATCTGCAGAATTAAATGAAAATAATAGTGATAAATAAGGGAACGCATATTGATTGCAATCCAATCTCTTACATCTTCCTGCATCCATGCTTTTCGGTAGTGCCCTCTCATGCTGACACTTGGTTATGTCACTTGCTTAGACCAGTGGGGTTGTAGCAATGTTGATGTAAGCAAGGTCTTGAAAAAATCTTCACATGATTAATACAGCCATCATGGAAGACAGTATGCAGTTCCTCAAAAAACTAAAACTACAACTTCCATATGATCCAGCAATCCTACTTCTGGGTATAAATCCAAAGGAAGTGAAGTCAGTATGTCAAAGAGATAGCTGCACTCCCATGTTCATTGCAGCATTATTCACAATAGCCAAGAAAAGGAATCAATCTAAGTGTTCATCAACAGATGAATGAATAAAGAAAATATGGCATATATACACAATAAGGTAATAATCAGACTTTAAAAAGAAGAAAACCCTGTTATGTGTGACAACATGAATAACCTGGAGGACTTTATGTTAAGGAAAATAAACCAGACACAGAAAGACAAATACTGTATGACCTCAGTTATACGAGGGGGCTTCAAAAGGTCATGGAAAGTGTGTATTATGAAAAAGTTATGCATGGATTTCATGTTTTTTTGCACCAGAATAAACTTGTAGTACCTTGTTATAACACACATGAACAGGATCTAATTTGAGGCACTAAAAAGAATAAGACATCAGTTTCAAAAGAGCACCTATCAGAACCACATATATTCTGCAAAAATTGAAGCAAGAACAAACACCAAATTTATAGTGAAACTTAGGTAGAAAAATGAAGACATCATTGATGCTTTACAAAGTTATGGGGATGATGCTCCAAATAAATCAGGAGTTTACAAATGGACAATGAAACAATGTTGAAGATGAAGCCCACAGAGGCAGACCATCCCATCAATTTTCAAGGAAAAAAATTAATCTTATTTATTCCCTAATTGAAGAGGACTGACAATAACAGAAACGAAAGCCAACACTATAAACATCTCAATTGTGTCAGCTTACACAATTCTGACTGAAAAATTAAAGTTGAGCAAACTTTCCACTCAATGGGTGCCAAAAATGTTACTTCCAGAACAGTTGCAGATGAAAGAGAGCAGAGCTTTCAATGGAAATCTTAAACAAGTGGGATCAAGACCCTGAAGCATTTCTTCAAAGAATTGTAACAGGAGATGAAACACGGCTTTATCAATATGATCCTGAAGACGAAGCACAATCACAGCAATGGCTACCAAGAGGTGGAAGTGGTCCAGTTAAAGCAAAAGTGAACTGGTCAAAAGCAGAGGTCATGGCAACAGTTTTTGGGGATGCTCAAGGAATTTTGCTTGTTGACTTTCTGGAGAGCCAAAAGATAATACTATCTGCTTATTATGAGAGTGTTTTGAGATAGTTAGCCAAAGCATTGGCAGATAAATACCTGGGAAAATTCACCAGAAAGTCTTTTTCTACCATGACAATGCTCCTGCTCATTCCTCTCAGCAAACAGGGGCAATTTTAGGCATCCACCTTACAGTCCTCATTTGGCTCTTTCTGACTTTTTAAATTTTCTAATCTTAGAAAATGTTTAAAGGCACCCATTTTCTCAGTTAATAATGCCCACCCCCCCCCACAAAAAGAAAGAAGACTGTATTAACATGATTAAACTCCCAAGGCCCTGAGTTCTTTAGGGATGAACTAAATGGCAGGATTGTTGATTACAAAAGTGTCTTGAACTTGATGGAGCTTATGTTGAGATACAAAGTTTAGAGAAGTAGAGAATAGAATGGTGGTTACCAGTGGCTGGAGGCCAAAAGCGGGGGAGACTGGAGAGATGTTTGTCAAAGCACACAAAATTAGACAGTTTGACAGGAGGTATAAGTTCAAGAGATCTATTGTACAACATAATGACTGGAGTTCATAAGAATATATTGTATACTTACAAATTATTTAGGGAGATTTGTGTTCTCAATCCAAAAAAATCTGAGTATGAGAGGTAATGTATATGTTAATTAGCTTGAGTTAGCAGTTCTGCAATGTATACATATATCAAAATATGATGGTTTATACCACAAATATATTACAATTTTTGTCAATTAAAAATATATTTTGTAATCCTCACAAAAATGAAAATAAGCAAAATTAATTTAGAAGAACAGTCATTTGATCTAAGTGAAAAGTTATGATTCAGAGTAATCTGCACATGTATCTTTTGTGTCTCCCCAAAATTCATACACTGAAAATCTCCAATGTGATATTGTTAGAAAGTGGCATCTTAGGGAGGTGATTAGGTCATGAGGATTTGCCCTCATGAATGATATTAGTGCCCTTATAAAAGAGACCCCAAGAAGCTAGTTATCCCCTCTGCCATGTAAGAACACAACAAGATGGTGCCTTCTATGAGGAACAAGCCCTCCAGTCACCAAATCTGGCTGTGTCTTGGTCTTGTACTTCCCAGACTCAAGAATTGTGAGAAATAGATGTCTGCTGTTTATAAGCTGCCCATTCTCAGATGTTTTGTTATAGCAGCCCAAATAGACTAAGACATAGCTGCATGTGTTAAATCATTGTATGTAGGCACAGCCTTCTTACAATAATTACTAACTTTGAAATAGATGCTGATGGACCTTTAGGAGAACTTTTTCTGGTTTTCGTTTGGTTGTGACCAAGAAAATGTAAGAAATAGAAATTTATTATATAGTACTTTAATTAAATATGTAGTTTTAATTTTATTTCTGTCGGAAGGGTTTTATTGCAAAGTTAGAAAATATTTACTAAACACTAAAAAGTAAATAATTATAGATTTATACCACAGAGTAAATGGCAAAATCAGTGTAGCAAGGCTGTCTGACTACTCCCTGTATGCCTTATAGCAGGGCTGGCCAGTCTAATTTCCCAAATTTTCAGCTTACCCTATCAATTGGCAGCCTGGCAGTTTTGTGAATTTTGTATGCTAAAACATCAACCAGATAAATATATGAATGGTTCATTGAATGTTCAGTAAAAGAGCAGAATGGGCATGAGACAATTTGTCACAAAGATCAAAGAAGAGAAACTGAGACAGTCTGTGTGCATTCCATCACCTACCATTTTATTGAGATGAAGTTAATATTTCTCCAAGAGTCTTCAGTTTCTTCTCCAATGTCACCATCCCTATTTCCAGAAATTGCCTTGTGTCTAGAGCAGCCATCTTCTTTCCATTCATCTATTTTCTGTGGTGATGAGCTGCTGAGCTGGTCCCATGTTTTTGATTAAGGTGAATAATCTTTGTGTGGTCTTCCCCGTCTTTAGTTTGCTGACAGGTTGTAAAGTACTAGTTCAGTTTCTAGTGTTTTAAGAAGTTCCTGCGTTTGATACTGTCTTTGAGGGATTGGCTGTGAGACCCACTTGCTGCCTTTGCTTCAATTCAGTGTCTATCAAGCACAAAGTGGATTGGAATGAAAACTCTATAATTAGGCTTGGTCATCTAGGTTAGTTGGTTACATAGCTGAAATGGCTTTTCTTGATGTTGAGCTTGTAGTCTAGCCATGTTTATCCATAATTGGACCTGCATTTTGCCTAGAGAAGTATCCAGGTGAACTCCAGAGCATATTGCTTTACTTAGCCGTGAGTTACTGCTTTCCAAACACTGTATTCTCCAGAAAGTACACTTTGAGATGATGATTTCATGCAAGAGATTTATTAGGAAGTATTTTGGGGGCCAACACCTGTGGAAAAAGAAAATAGAGACAAGTTCAGCTGCAATACAATCTCAATAGAAGCTTCTGCTGACCCTATTGGGAGTTCTGAAGAGGTACTGAGCCTTACCAGCTGTCCTGAATTGGGCTGAAGTGGTCAGGCTTTTATAACCCCGTGCTCATCAGTGATTGAATGAAGGCTACCTATGAAGAGGGTGTAGGCTAGGTTAGGCAGCTTTTGTCAGCTTAGGTCATCCTCAAAGGGGGCTAAGAGCTGAGAGGCTGTCTGCTGGCAGCACACCTAGCATCTGACATAATAAGCCCTTTATTCCTGATAGGGAATCTTCATGCGTCACAGCACCTACACCGTTGCTCTTGGATACATTAATAGAGTTCTCCTATTATTGGCTTTTTTCTTTTTTTGAGATGGAGTCCTGCTCTGTCACCCAGGCTGGAATGCTGTGGCTCACTGCAACCTCTGCCTGCTGGATTCCAGCAATTCTGCCTCAGCCTCTGAGTAGCTGGGATTGCAGGTGCATGCTACCACGCCAGGCTAATTTTTGTATTTTTAGTAGAGATGGGGTTTCACCATGTTGGCCAGGCTGATCTCAAACTCCTGACCTCATGATCCACCTCGGCCTCCCAAAGTGCTGGGATTACAGGCGTGAGCCACATCGCCTGGCCCTATTGGCTTTTTATTCCCAACATGCTGAGAACAAATTTGCAGAAAATTGAAGGCAAAAGTGCATAGGGCCCTCAAAAATCACAGTGCATCTCTGAAACCTAGATAAGCCTACTTTTATAATTTGTTATATGATATAATGAATATCTTTATTACTTAAGTTATTATTATTCAGAATTCTGTTACTTGTAATTGAAAGTATTCTCAACAAATATAACCAAACTTGTACAGCCAAACCATTCAATGACAAAATAATTAACCAAAAAATCAACTGTTGACTTTTGATAGAAAAACTAAAGAAAGCCTCTCTGAGGAGATAATATTTGGGCTGAAATCTGAATCACAAATGGGGTTAGCCAAGTGAGGACGAAAGAAGAGCATTCCTGTTAGGAGGAACAATTGCAGAATCCTGAGGCAGAAATGAATTTGGCAGGTTCAAAAACATGATTCTTATTTAAGAATTTGGTTTGCCAGGCTATGATTTAAGATGTTTCAGATGCTCCAGTAATGCTTAGGGATTTCCCCCTCAAATATTTAATATGATTACAAACATTTTAAATATAAAGGGAAAGAGGAACAAGAAAAATTATCAAATAAATGATTATGACTTAAGAAGAAGAACATTTGTGTAAGAGGTTGTCTGCAATTGTCAGAAGAAAAAAATACCTGATAAATATATTGAGAACAAGATTTGCCTTCAGAGATGTGTGTGTGTGTGTGTTTGTGTGTGTGTATGTGTATTTATATAAATACATGCAAGGAGGTAAACATAGCTTTATAGCATCATCAAGCTGAATTAAATGACAGGAGCATAACAGCAGAAAGCTCCATCACTCTTTTAGGAATAAACCTGGTAGAAGTGGAGGTGTGTTAGTACTGTATGCCAAGAAGTTGCTGGCAAATCTTCAGCAATGTGGCTGGAGAATTGTTGGAAAAATCTTCATAAAGACCTATCTCCATTTTTACCTGCATAAAGATAGCAGAAAGAAAAAAATACTGAAAGAAAAAAAGTAAGATTCCACAGACCAAGATTCTTGGAAAAAATAGATGACTCAAGAGTAATAGAAAACTTTCAGACATGAATTTGTGACTGTACTGCATCAATGATGCCAATTTGCAGATGTATTTGCTAAACTTCTGCCAGTAATCACTGAGGAATTACAGAAAATGGGAAAGATTATAGTGTCAGCCAAGGTTCACGGCAGAAGACAGAAGCATTTTAAGCAGACAGAGATTGAATGCTGTAAATGGGTGCCTGCAAAGTTACAGGAAGGCCTGGAGAAGTGGGCTGTACTCTGGGCTACCTTGAATGACTCCCAGACACCCAAGAGCTGAATCACCACGGAGCTCCCAACTCTGAGAGTATCCTAGAACCATCAGATTTCCAGAACATACAATCAAAGCTGAGATTAGGAAATCATAGAGCTGGAACTATGCACTTACTGTTGCCATGGCTACTCTATTATGCTGTGAACGGGGGAATGGAACCTGGAGTTCACTGGGGACTCTGCTTCCACTCCTCCTCTTAACCAGGAATCTAGAGAATGACATGAATTATTGTTTCAGAAGAAAACCTCACATCTCCACAAGACCTTGCTTCCCAAATAAGACATGTCAGAAGATGCTAATAATCCTCACTTCTGCCTTACAAATTGCTCATAGGTGCATCTGCAGGATCTTACTTGGATCCAGAGTGCTAGCTGCAAAAACTTCTGGGAATTGTACACTTAACTCTGAAGTTTATCTTTAATATAGGAAGGTATGACATAAAAGAGTCAGATGGAAGTTCAGTAAACCAAACCACAGTATCCACACAATTCAAGACAGGCAAAAGTTCTTATTTCTTTAGAGGAAGGGATAGCTTATAAGAGACACCTCCTGAACTCGACACTGGTCCTTGTATTGGTTAGAAAAGATACCCTGTGAACCATTAAGACAGGGTGAAGTGATCACTGGGAATAGGGGGTTTGTTAAAAACAAATCGTACAGATAGTTTATTAAAGTGGTAAGCCAGAGAACTGTATGGCTACAGTGTATGTATGTATGTATGTATGTATGTATGTATGTATGTATGTATTATTTTTATTGATATGGGGTGGTCTCACTATGTTGCCCATGCTGGTCTTGTACTCTTGGGCTCAAGCAATCCTCCTGCCTCAGCTTTCTGGGTAGCTGGGACAATAGGCACATGCCACTGTACCCAGCTTATAATGTATTTAAAGTTTAACAAAACTTTTTGTCTTTTTGGAAGATGTATTTTATGATGTCATGGGACATACTTGAAAAATGTGGTCGTGATGGTGGTACAGTTGAATGTATTTGTAATTAGCAGAAAGACTAAACACTATTGATTAGCAGATATGTGTCCAATTGTTGCCTATGCTCTAGGAATTCAGGCTTTATCCTGTCCTACATGAGATAATGAATCTGAGAAGAACATTGATTTTAAAAATAGTAATAGCCATCATTTACTCAGTGCTCACTCAGGTGAGGCACTATCTACACATTATTAACTCTTTTACTCCTTACAACAAGCTTGTCAAGTTGTTATTCTCTTCATTTTAAGTATGAGGAAACTGATGTCAGAAAGTGTAAATAACTTGCCCACATTTAGTAAGCAGCAGGGCTGACATTCATATCTAAAATTGCTTTGAGGAGGAAGTACCAGACAGAGAGAGAATACCACAACGTTTCCAGGAGAACTGTCTAGTTTTTTGCCTGCCAAGAAACCCCAGAGGGTGGGATTTTCTCAGTTATTCCACATGAGATAGGGGGATGGCCCACTGTCTTGCATGATCTGGTCAATATCTCAGGGACTCAAACTCATATTGGCAATCCTCACTACCATCTCACATATAAAACCAGATGCCAATTTTTTTAAATTATGAAAGATGTAACAGTCAGGCTGACCAAATATAGACAATATTCTTATACACATATTCTGAATAAGTCTTGATTAGTATAGCATTGACTGTAGAGGATAGAATCAGCCCAAGGAGACTCTGATCAGAACGCTGACTGGCTGCAGTTTCTGACAGTCACAATATGAATGTGTCCATCTGCTTGGCTGACAGGATCTCTGGACCTACCTGGAAAGGTACTTTCTTATTTGGCCAAACAATGCCAGAGTTTGCCTGTCCGACTCCCTTATATGCCTTCATGACTGATTGCCATTCTTTCTTTTGATATTTTAATAATTTCAGCTAAGTTAATTTTGGCTTAAAATTTAGTCCTTGTCTTTGAGGTGATGGATCAATTTTCTGCCAATACAATGACTTAACTTTAGAAAGTAAGTTTAATTCCTGTGTTTCCAAATCTACTGTTGCCCTTATATGTTACCTATAAGATACATGCCCACTTGACTCTTTATCTGTGCTGCCATTGGTAGGTGAAAAAGAACAAACACCAGTGCTGACATATTAGTGTAAGAGCAGCACAAGATTTTTAAGAGACAGTATTTTAAATTAACACAGGCTCACTGTGAGTCAATAGGGTGGGATGGAGGGAGAGGAGCCAAGATGGCTGATTAGAAACAGCTCCAGGCCGGGCCTGGTGGCTCATGCCTGTAATCCCAGCACTTTGGGAGGCTGAGATGGGCGGATTACTTGAGGTCGGGAGTTTGAGACCAGCCTGACCAACATGCAGAAACCCCGTCTCTACTAAAAATACAAAATTAGCTGGGCATGGTGGTGCATGACTGTAATCCCAGCTACTCAGGAGGCTGAGACAGGAGAATCGCTTGAACCCAGGAGACGGAGGTTGTGGTGAGCCAAGATCGCGCCATTGGACTCCATTTTGGGCAACAAGAGCAAAACTCTGTCCAAAAAAAAAGTAGAAGCAGTTCCAGTCAGCGGCTCCCACTGAGAAGAATGAAAACAGTGAGTGAATCCTGCTCCATCAACTGACGTATCCAGGTTCTCTCACTGGGACTGAATAGGCAGTTGGTATGACCCATGCAGAGTGAGGAAAAGCAGGGTGGAGCAATGATCCCAGAGCTGCATGAGATAAGGGGAACTCCCACACCCAGCCAAGAGAGGTGGTCAGTGACTGCACTGCCCCGCCCAGGAAACCATGCTTTTTCCATGGATCTGTGCATCCTGTGGATCAGAAGATCCCCTCGTGAGCCCACATCACCAAGGCCTTTTGTTCCAGGGACAGAGCTGTGCCACCTGCTTGGGTTGCAACCAGTGGCAGCAGGCTGGACAATGCCTAAGGCAACCGAGTGCCTGGGGAAGGGGTGGCCACTCACCATCACTGCAACTCCAGTTGGCCATTTTACCCTGCTGGTGTCAGGGAGACTGGGTGGTTTGAACTGAGAGAAATTTCCCATAGCACATCACAGTGGCTGTGGCAGATCGTGACCAGACTGCTTCTTTAGGTGGAACCTGGATCCATCCCTCCTCACTGAGCAGGGCCTCCCTGCAGGAATTGTAGCAACTCCAGCCAGGGTTTTCAGACAGAACTCTGATATCCCTGGGAAGGAGCCCCTGAGGGGAGGAGCGGCCAGTCTCACAGTTTGGGGCACCTAGTCTTTCCTGCCTGCTGGCAGTCCAGATGAGGGGGATTCTCCCCAGCACAGCTCAACCTGCTCAGTCAAGGGGCAGCCAGACTGCTTCTTTAAACAGGTCCCTGATCCTGTGCCTCCTGACTGGGTGAGACCTCCCAACAGGGGTTGCCAGACACCTCATACAGGAATGTTCTGGCCAGCATCAGCTCAATGCCCCTCTGGGATGGAGCTTCCAGAGGAAGGAGCAGGCAGCCATCTTTGCTGTTCAGCAGCCTCTGCTGGTGATACCTCCAAGTGCAGGAGGGACCCACGTGAACTGGGTCTGGAGTGGTCCCCCAGTAAACCACAGCAGCCCAATGGAAGTTGGGCCATACTGTTAAAAGAAAAACAAACAGAAAACAACAACAACAACAACAAAAGACCCCACAAAAACCCCATCCAAAGGTCAGCAGCCTCAAAGATCAAAGGTAGAAAAACCCATGAAGATTTGAAAGAATCAATGTAAATATGCTGAAAACTCAAAAAGCCAGAGTGCCTCTTCTCCTCCAAATGATTGCAGCACCTCTCCAGTGGGGGCACAGAACTGCAGTGAGACTGCAATGGATGAATTGACAGAAGTAGTCTTCAAAAGGTGGGTAAGAACGAACTTTACTGAGCTAAAGGAATATGTTCTAACCCAATGCAAAGAAGCTAAGAACCATGATAAAACATTACAGGAGCTGTTAACCAGAATAACCAGTTTAGAAAGGAACATAAATGACCTGATGGAGCTGAAAAACACAAAACAAGAACTTCACAATTTAACCATAAGTATCGATAGCCAAATAGACCAAGTAGAGGAAAGGATCTCAGAGCCTGAAGACTATCTTGCTGAAATAAGACAGGCAGGCAAGGTTGGAGAAAAAAGAATGAAAAGGAATGAACAAAACCTCTGAGACCTATGGGACTGTGTAAAAAGACCGAACATATGACTGATTGGAGCATCTGAAAGAGATGGGGAGAATGGAAGCAAGTTGGAAAACATACTTCAAAATATCATCCAGGAGAACATCTCCAACCTAGTACGACAGATCAACATTCAAATTCAGGAAATCTAAAGAACCCCGGTGAGATACTCTATGAGAAGATCAACTCCAAGATACATAATCAAATTCTCCAAGGTCAAAATGAAGGAAAAAATGTTAAGAGCAGCCAAAAAAGAAAAGCCAGGTCACCTACAAAGGGACACCCATCAGACTAACGACAGACCTCTCAGCAGAAACCCTACAAGTCTAAAGAGATTAGAGGCCAATATGCAACATTCTTAAAGAAAAGAGTTTCTAACCCAGAATTTCATATCCAGCCACACTAATCTTCATAAAGGAGAAATAAAATCCTTTTCAGTCAAGCAAATGCTGAGGGAATTTGTCACCACCAGGGCTGCCTTACAAGAGCTCCTGAAGGAAGCACTAACTATGAAAAGGAAAAACCATTACCAGCCAATACAAAAACACGCTGGAGTACACAGACCAATGACGCTATGAAGCAACTATATTAACAAGCCTGCAAAATAACCAGCCGGCATCATGATGACAGGATCAAATTCACACATAACAATATTGACTTTAAATGTAAATGGGCTAAATGCCCTAATTAAAAGACACAGAATGGCAAGCTGGATAAAAGGACAAGACCCAACAGTGTGCTATATTCCAGAGAACAATCTCTGTGCACAGACACACATAGGCTCAAAATAAAGGGATAGAGGAAAATTTATCAAGCAAATGGAAAGCAGAAAAAGGCAGGGATTGCAATCCTGGTTACTGAAAAACAGGCTTTAAAACCAACAAAGATAAACAAAAGACAAAGAAGGACATTACATAATGGTAAGGGTTCAATTCAACAAGAAGAGCTAACTCTCCTAAATATATATGCACCCAATACAGGAGCACACAGTTTCATAAAAGAAGTTCTTGGAGACTTTCAAAGAGACTTAGACTCCCACACAATAATATTGGAAACTTTAACACCCCACTGTCAACATTAGGCAGATCATCGAGACAAAAAATTAAAAAAGATATTCAGGGCATGAACTCAGCTCTGGATCAAGAGGACCTGATAGATATCTACAGAAATTTCCACCCCAAAACAACAGAATATACATTCTTCTCATTGCTACTGGCACTTACCCTAAAATTGATAACATAATTACAAGTTAAACACTCCACGGCAAATGCAAAATAAGTGAAATCATAACAAACAGTCTTTCAGACTACAGCACAATCAAAGTAGAACTCAAGATTAAGAAACTCACTCAAAACCACACAACTATGAGAAAGTTGAAGAACATGCTCCTGAATGACTCCTGGGTAAATAATGAAATTAAGACAGAAATCAAGCAGTTCTTTGAAACCAATGAGAACAAAGAGACAACATACCAGAACCTCTGGGATGCAGCTAAAGCGGTGTCAAGAGGGAAATTTATAGCTCTTAGTGCCCACTTTGAAAAGCTAGAAAGATCTCAAATTAACACCCTAACATCACAACTAAAAGAACTAGAAAACTAAGAGAAAACAAACCCCAAAGCTAGCAGAAGACAAGAAATAACCAAGCTCAGAGCAGAACTGAAGGAGATAGAGACATGAAAAATCCTTCAAAAAAATCAGTGAATCAGGAGCTGGTTTTTTTTTTGGAAAAGTTAATAAAATAGACCACTAACTAGACTAATAATGAAGAAAAGAGAGAATAATCAAATAGACACAATAAAAAATGATAAAGGGGTTATCACCCCACAGAAATACAAACTACCATCAGAGAATAGTATAAACACCTCTACACAAATAAACTAGAAAATCTAGAAGAAACAGATAAACTCCTGGACATATACGCCCACACCAAACTGAACCAGGGAGAAGCTGAATCCCTGAATTGACCAATAACGAGTTCTGAAATTGAGGCAGTAATAAATAGCCTACCAACCAAAAAAAAGCCCAGATGGGTTTACAGCTGAATTCTACCAGAGAGGCAAAGAAGAGCTGGTACTATTTCTTCTGAAACTAGTCCAAACAATTGAAAAGGAGGGACTCCTTCCTAACTCATTTTATGAGGCCAGCATTATCCTGATACCAAAACCTGGCAGAGATATAACAAAAAAAAGAAAACTTCAGGCCAATATCCCTGATTAGCATTGATGCAAAAATCCTCAATAAGATACTGGCAAACTGAATCCAGCAGCACATAAAAAAGCTTATCCACCACAATCAAGTTTGCTTCATCCCCAGGATGCAAGGCTGGTTTAACATATGCAAATCAATAAATGAAGTTCATCACATCAAACAGAACTAAAGACAAAAACCACATGATTATTTCAATAGATGCAGAAAAGTCCTTCGATAAAATTTAACATCACTTAATGTTAATACTCAATAAACTAGGTATTGAAGGAGCATACCTCAAAGTAATAAGAACCATTTACAGCAAACCCACAGCCACTATCATACTGAATGGGCAAAAGCTGGAAGCACTGCCCCTGAAAACTGACACAAGACAAGGATGCCCTCTTTCTCCACACCTATTAAACATAGTAATGGAAATTCTGGCCAGGACAATCAGGCAAGAGAAAGAAATATAGAGGGTATTCAAATAGGAAGAGAGGAAATCAAATTGTCTTTGTTTGCAGATGACATGATCCTATATCTAGAAAACACTATAATCTCAGCCCAAAAGCCCCTTAAGCTGATAAGTGACTTTAGCAAGGTTTCAGGATACAAATTTAATCTGAAAAAGTCACAAGCATTTCTCTGCACCAGTAGACAAGCAGAGAGCCAAATCATGAATGAACTCCCATTCACAGTTGCTACAAAGAGAATAAAATACCTAGGAATACAGCTAACAAGGGACATAAAGGACCTCTTTAAAGAGAACTACAAACCACTGCTCAAGGAAATCAGGACACAAACAAATGAAAAAACATTCCATGCTCATGGATAGGAAGAACCAATATTGTGAAAATGGCCATACTGCCCAAAGTAATTTATAGATTCAATGCAATTCCCATTAAACTACCATTGACATTCTTCACAGAATTAGAAAAAACTAATTAAAAAATCATATGGAATCAAAAAAAAGCCCAATAGCCAAGACAATCCTAAGCAAAAAGAAGAAAGCTGGAGGCATCATACTATCCAACTTCAAACTATACTACAAGGCTACAATAACCAAAACAGCATGGTAATGTTACAAAAAAATAAAAAAGACACCTAGACCAATGGAACAGAATAGAGAACTCAGAAATAAGACTGCACATTTACAACCATCTGATCTTTGACAAATCTGACAAAAACAAGCAATGGGGAAAGCATTCCCTATTTAATAAATGGTGCTGGGAAAACTGACCAGCCATATGCAGAAAATTGAAACTGGACCTCTTCCTTACACATTATACAAAAATTAACTCAAGATGGATTAAAGATGTAAATGTAAAACCCAAAACTGTAAAAATCCTAGAAGAAAATCTAGGCAATACTATTCAAGACATAGGCACGGGCAAAAATTTCCTGATGAAAATGGCAAAAGCAATTGCAACAAAAGTAAAAAAGGACAAATGGGATCTAATTAAACTAAAGAGCTTCTGGACAGCAAAAGAAACTGTCATCAGACTGAACAGACAACCTACAGAATGAGAGAAAACTTTTGCAATCTATCCATCTGGCAAAGGTCTGATATCCAGAGTCTACAAGAAATTTAAACAAATTTACAAGAAAAAAACCAACCCCATAAAAAGGGGGCAAAGGACATGAACAGACACTTCTCAAAAGAAGACATTTATGCAGCCAACAAACATGAAAAAAAGCTCAACATTACTGGTTATCAGAGAAATGCAAATCAAAACCACAATGAGATACTATCTTATGTCATTCACAATGGTGATTATTAAAAAGTCAAGAAGCAACAGATGCTGGCAAGGCTGCAGATAGGGATGCTTTTACACTATTGGTGGGAATGTAAATTAGTTCAACCATTGTGGAAGACAGTGTGGCATTCCTCAAACACCTAGAACCAGAAATATCATTTGACCCAGCAATTCCATTATATTACCAAAGGAATATAAGTCATTCTGTTATAAAGATACATGCATGTGTATGTTCACTGCAGCACTATGCACAGTAGCAAAGACATGGAATCAACCCAAATGCCCATCAGTGATAGACTGGATAAAGAAAATGTGGTACATATACACCATGAAATACTATGCAGTCATAAAAAGGAATGACATCTTGTCCTTTGTAAGGACATGGATGGAACTGGAAGCCATTTTCCTCAACAAACTAATGCAGGAACAGAAAACCAAACACTGCATGTTCTCACTTATAAATGGGAGCTGAACAATGAGAAGACATGGACACAAGGAGGGGAACTGCATACACTGGGGCCTGTTGGGGCCAGGAGGCAGAGGAGGGAAAGCATCAGGAAAAATAGCTAATGCATGCTGGGCTTAATACTTAGGTGATGGGTTGACAGATGCAGCAAACCACCATGTCCCACATTTACCTATGTAACAAACCTGCACATTCTGCACATGTACCCAGGAACTAAATAAAATAAAATAAAATTTTTTAAAAAGTGAACAAGAATAGTGTGGAATGTCATTATTAAAGAATTCCGGGACAGACTTAGCTGTATTAACTATGTCAGAACAGGATTGTTGAATGAATGAGCAAAGGAATGAATTAAAGAATTAGTAGCTCTACCCTAATCTTCAGTAACAATCTATACCCAGAGTAGCAATGTTTATTTAGTACAGGGTCCACATTTTCAGAGCATATTGACGCACTGGAGTTTATTCAGAGAAAACTGACCAGATAGTGATGGAACTTGAAACCACATCTGACAAGTGATGGTAGGGGACTGCTAATATTTAATTTAAGAAAGTAAAGACTTGGGGGAAAAGTGCTAAAAGCTAAGAGTTACTGAGTGTTTACTCTAGGCCAGGCATTGTGTGCAGCCTTTTAATAGATTTCGTATTTTACGGTTAATAATGGAAAGGAAACATTTTATTTTGAGTTGCCCTGGAAGGCAGGACTAACAGTAGTCAGTGGAAACTGCAGAAAGATAACTCTTTATTAGAATGATGGCGTTTCTATTCTCAAAGCTGCCCAACAATAGAAAGAGCTGCTTAGATATAATGATTTCCATGTTTTTGGAGGTGGGCAAACAGCGACTGGTGAAACTTTCCACGGACATATTTTAGAGAGGAATGAGTATTAAATGGAGGTATGGACCAGGTGAACTCTAAGACGTTTTTCAACCTTATTCTGTGAATCTATCATTTTCCTACAGTACAGCAATTCCATTTTTGGCTTTTAGTTCTGTGGTGTGAGCCTTCAATGGTCAATGTTACTTCTAATTTAGTAGATCAGTTGTAGTGGATTCCGGTTTTGCATTTCCTCCCCCACAACTAAGAAAAAACCCAGCAGAACTCAAAGTTTCAGGGATGGGTCACATATTTTGTGAGTGCATCATTAGGTATAATGGCAAAAAGAGCCTCTCTCACTTTCTCATTTGATCTCTAAACTCATGTATTCTGCATATGAGAGAAATAGCACCAAATATTTAGATTGCTTTTTCAAAGCATTGTAAATTTTCATTCTCAGTGTGAAAGCTTCCCATGTGAATAGTATTTATTTTTGTCTTTGTATTTAAATGCAGTTATTTATGTTTCTAAAATTCCCTGATCACATTTCTTATTTTGAGCTTTGTTATTGTTAATGAGAGTACACTTTGATCATCAGCCCACCAGTGCTTTTATGGCAATTAACATCACACCTTAAAAATTGGTTCTTAGTTGGGTGCCATAGTATGTGGCTGTAGTCACAGCTACTAAAGAGACTGAGGCAGGAAGATAGCTTGAGCTCAGGAGTTCAAGACCAGCCTGGGGAATGTAGTAAGACTCTGTTTCTAAAAAACAATAACAAACAAACAAAACACCTGGTTCTTGTGAATGGGTATAGAAAATGTTCATTTAAAACGACCAAAGAACAATGAAATTTTATAGTTACAAAAAATTAAATATCATGTATTAACAGATGAGAAATTCAAGCTCAGAGAGATTAAATGACTTGCCATAGTCACATGGCTAGTGGGAAATTTGAATGCCTGTCTTACTTCTTTATTCCACCCACTTATTGAGGCAATTATATGCTATATTCTTGGCAAGATCTTTTTCTTCTCCTTTGCCCTCTTCTCCTCCTCCCCCCCTTCTCCTGTTTCTCCTCCTTCCCTTCCTTCAACTCTTCTTCGTCCTCCTAGCTAGTAGAATATTCTTATACCATTCACTCACATCTTTACTTACAGCCTGATTGGCATGTGACCAGAGTAGACAGTATCTAAGATTCCAAAATAGCATTTTCTTTACCAGTATCCTTAGTCAAGCAGGCAAGAGTTCTAAGGAATCTTTTGTTCTTAATTCTGAGTTGCTGTTGGATCTCTACAGTGCCGCGTATGATGCTGTCCTTGACAGAAATGTGGCCATTAAGAAGCTCAGCAGACCCTTTCAGAACCAAACACATGCCAAGAGAGCGTACCGGGAGCTGGTCCTCATGAAGTGTGTGAACCATAAAAACGTGAGTTTTGTTATTTTTAAACTTCTGGCAGTGGGAGTTTGTGAGATTGGAAAAAGAAAATGTGTCTGTACTTGAGTAAGAAAGGCTTTCTTTACTTTGCAATTCCTGCCTCTTAAGATTGTTTATCCTGCCAATATGCTACATTTGATTTCATTGTCCTCATGGTAGCTTTCTGCTTAAAAATCACCTAAAAACCGTATGATGTGGAAGTGATAAATTTTATAAATATTTCCCTAGTTAGAAAATTTACCGTATTTGGTTATCTTGTTTCAAATTGAGAGCTTCAGAAAAGAAACAAGACAAGCAAAGCCAAAAGCCAGAAAAAAAAAACCTACAAAACACCATGCTACATTTCTTTATAATTTAGATTTAATTTAGATTTATAATTTAGATTTAATGGCTAACAGTTGAGTTTTATCCATGTTATCTCCTTTTTATTTCAGCTGTAGTCTGGAGGTGGCCTCTAATTGTTCAGTGAATTCGCTGTGTGTTGGCATCTTATTTTTTACAGGGGTGGGCAAGTATGTGAGTACATATTTGCAAAGCACTTGAGAATGGGATCAAGAGCTTTTTCTCATCGGAACTCAGCTGGGTAGACCATTAAAGGACTTTCTTCACTTCAGAATCTAAGCTCCTTCAATCACAGGCCAAGACCTCTAGAATTCTTTCTGTGCTCCACTTCTTCTTAGTAAAGATAAATGGGAGATAATTCATTATTTTAATGATAAATTTTATTAATAAATAAATTATAATAAATACATCGAATACATTTTAGATATAAATACATAATAATAAATTATAAATAAAATTTTATTTTCTTAAAAATCAAAAAATAACTTCATTACAGGTAAAATTATTCTAAAGTATAATGGCTATAATAACTCTCTACAAAGTTCTTATGTATGAAAATTACACAGTGCGGTTTTATAAACCAGGGATCTTGTCCTAATGCTCGCCATCTACCAGTGGCACTGAGAAGACACAAATGTATTAGTATTAGTATTAAGTTGAAAGATATTTGAAATGCAAATATGCAGATTTGGGCCCCATGACAGTATTTCTCTTTTCCTCTGTTACTGTACCCTGATGATTTTTTAATTCAGTCATTTGACATGTATGTGTTGAATGAATAAAATGTGCCAGGCACAGATCTAGATGGTGAAGAAAACAGACAAATCCCTGCCCATGTGGAGCTCATGCTCTATTGGCAAGAGCAAGGCGAGCCACAATAAGACAGGTCAATGCGTAAAATTTCAGGTGATAATAAGTGCTATTAAGTAAGGCAAAGCAAAGGAGGAAGATTTAAAAATGCTGGTCAGTGTATGGTGGGATAGGTTTACCCTTTTAAATAGGCCAAGCAGCAAAGGCCTCACCAAGAAATTGAAATTTTATGAACTGCACACCCATATCTAATATGGCCATGCAACAAACATGAGACTTCTAGAAAGCAATATAGAAATGATAGAAAGGATGGTTCCTCTGAAGAGTTATATACTAATTTGTTTTTTCAGTATGTTACATAAAGGTGAGCGCAAGATTAGCCACATGATCAATGCAATATATTCTGTTATACCAAGGAGGATAGAGCATAACATGGGCAATGAAAAATGGATGGATACAAGCAATGAATCAATTGTATGGAAAGTTTTCCATACATGTATTTATATTTCCCTCATCCTCATTCCAGACCCTGTTATGCAATACAATGTGGAGAAATGCTCACTTACTTGGTCAGTTTGAGAGAATAATATTTCCCATTCTTGACTGAAATGTTGGAGACTCATATTTATGAAGCCTGAAAAAGAGTTCCAGATTGCAGTGATAATTTATAAATAGCATCCCACCTGCTACCTTCCTTTTATGTGTGTATGTATGTATGCAGAAGTCTACAGAAACACATTTCTGGAACTTTTTATGAAGAGGAAATTCACTTACAACCAAATGTAAATTTCACATTAATAAGAACGTAGAGCTGTGTTAATACTGTGGAAAGCAAAGGAAGAGTAAAGTAATCCCATTAAATCTTTAATAATAGCGAAGAAAATCTGTTTAGAAAATACTTCTTTATGGTGTTAGTTTGGTCCCCTGTTTTCTGTATTTGTTATCAACTGAAAATTAGATTAAAATTGTTATTTAAAAAAAGAAAATAAATATTCAATTCTAGGAACTAGTGGGGCCTGACAAACATGGATTCACATCTGTGTGTCTTAAGATGCTGGAATAAAAGAAATGAGATTCCTGTCTGGAAACTATTGGATTAAAATGGAAATTTTATAGCTGTGATAATCTCCTTCTACAGATGCATTTTTTTAATTGACTATTGGTAGGAATTAGAATTTATAAGAGAGCAAAGGAAGGATAGAGGAGAAATTGTGATTTCGAAGAGTAAAAAGTGAAAAAACAAGGTCATAGGAAAAGGGAAAATAAAAACATACAGTAGGGAATAGATTTTGATAAATTACCTTTTAAAACAATAAATCTTGATTTATTTAAAATTGTAATGCTATTTTCTAAATTTTTTAGATTATCTAGATTATTTGTTCACTAGGTGATCTGGGTTAGCATTTTTCCATTTTTAAGTAGTGTTCATGTGAATGTTTGTGTGGATGTAATGTGTGGTCTATACACAGTCTCTAATATTTTTGTTTGAACAAATAGCAAAATGAAATACATTACTTTATGAGATTGATAAAGTCCTAGAGAAACAGACCCACTGTAATGTTCCAATGAAAGGTGTACGTCACAGGCATTTTTCACAACACTCACTAGCACTGAGTACACAGAATAACATGACACTTTAATCACAAGTTATAAAGATAATTTTAAAACAATTTTATTTCTATATGAATATTCCACACTGCAAGGTTGCTTTAGAAGAGATGATCTTGTATTTTTAAAACTATATTACAACCATTGCCATATATATGTATACTAGAAAACATTGGATGGTACTGTGATTATTTTTTGTCAATAATTTCTTAATCAATTAAAACTATGTGAGACATAAAACATACTATAGAATTGAGTCAATTTCTCAGGTGTTTAAACTAATTTTGTTTTATGTTTATCACTCCATATGTCTTTATATCATTTATAAAGTTTACTGAAATTCATTGATTGATACTTTGAAGCTTAAATCTTGACCTTGTACTTATCTAATTTTTATAAAATAGTTGCAACCATCTCGTGAGTATAAGATTTTTATCTATATATTTTTATATTCATTTCCTACTGGCACGTTAGTACCAAATATTTAGCTGGAAGAACATTTTGAGCTATTGATGTATATACTCTACTCGGAAATGTGACAAGGGGTTTTTACAAAACTTGCTTATGCTAGAAGGTAGATTTTTTTACTAGCTAATATATAAAATAAAGCAGGAAACAAAAAGCTTCTGAATTTAGATAACTTTTAAATAATTTTCTATTAAATTCATCATTGATATCATCTAGAATGCACCTTTCCCCACACATATTATTGGAGCATTAGTTTAATATTTGAGTGTGAGGTAGAAGTAAAAAATATATATAAAGTAACAACACAAAAAAATCATGAAGTAGAACACGACTTTGATTCATCTGGAGAAGTATCCCCTTGCTAAGTCTCGCTGAGTGTTTTACTGCCACCTCTCTTCTCACACGGCATTTCTTCCTTTTTTGCTTAATCCCCCAAAGGCCCATATTCTCCCGCGAGGAATCACACTTGAAAGCAGTGTAACAATTATGCATCTCTCTGACTCTTTCTTCTGCCCAAGAATTGAGCTTTTTAGCTGCATTATTAACCTGAAGACAGATCATCTGTTCTTTCCGAGTATACTTTTCTGTGTCCTCTGAGACAGCTCAAGACATTTTTCCAACTTCTCCATTTCTACCATAGCACTAGTGAGTGACTTTGAGTTGAAATAAAATTTAAAAATAATACATTCTCTCTCTTTTTTCTTTCTCTCTTTTCTTCTGTTCCTTCCACTCTCTTTCAGATTATTAGTTTATTAAATGTCTTCACACCCCAGAAAACGCTGGAGGAGTTCCAAGATGTGTAAGTAATAAAACTCATGAAGGAAGGGAGAGCACAGCACTCAGATAGCCGAAGGGAATATCACACACACACACACACACACACACACACAGAGTTGAAATCCCTTGTACTGCTCAAAGAGAGGTAAGAGGTGGGGTCTAATGAAAGGGGTCCAGTGATAGGTAAAGAAGATTCTGTTTGTGGGGTTACTTCCTGGAAAGACATTCTGCCTCCTTTTGGCCTTGTGGCTTTATATACTTTGTTGTTCCATGCTCTTGGTCACTCAGGGAAGGCTTATTTATTTATGATTATTAATAGATTCCACGAACTTTCCACAATGAGTTAATTTACCTGAAGAAATAGTAATAAGGCCAGGCATGGTGGCTCACACCTGTAATCCCAGCACTTTGGGAGGCCGAGGCAGGTGGATCACAAGGTCAGGAGATCAAGACCATCCTGGCCAACATGGTGAAATCCCACCTCTACTAAAAATACAAAAATTAGCCAGGTGTGGTGGCATGCACCTGTACTCCCAGCTATTCAGGAGGCTGAGGCAGGAGAATTGCTTGAACCCGGGAGACAGAAGTTGCAGTGAGCCGAGATCGCACCACTGCATTCCAGGCTAGGTGACGGAGTGAGACTCCATCTCAAAACAAACAAACAAAAAGAAATAGTAACAAAAGGGACGTGAAAATTATCTTTATTCTTTCAATCTTTGTGGTGTCATTGATTTTGTGCAAAGTCTACCCAGTAGTGACAACAGATGGAGGAGAGGAAGTGATTCTCTGGCACCTTGTCTTTAATACAGATACATTGAATTTAATGGAAGAAGCTGTCCTTAATTTTTTTCTTATTTGAAATTATAATACTCACAAAAGAGTTGAGGGAATACAGGGGAAAGTGAAAGCAAAATTAAGGTAAAAAAATCTATGGACATGAACCAGACACTAATAAATGCTTTTTCTACTAGCAACCTTGTGGTAGGGTTCATATAGCTAACACACATGCAATACCTGGAAATTCTCAAAATCTTGAATAAGTCAAAGGCAGAGCTAAGAAGTTCAGAAGACTTACAGAGTTAGGAGGGAATTCTGACTAAATCAAAGGACTTCATAGATCTTGTGATCTGGAACTAACATTGTGGATTTACCCTTCTAGTTACTTAGTAATGGAACTGATGGATGCCAACTTATGTCAAGTGATTCAGATGGAATTAGACCATGAGCGAATGTCTTACCTGCTGTACCAAATGTTGTGTGGCATTAAGCACCTCCATTCTGCTGGAATTATTCACAGGGTAAGAACACCTTCTCTAGGATTACAATTCAAATGCTTTAAGAAGAAGAGTAACTGTAGATTATTTTCTTTATACAGGGGGCATTGGTCAAATATAATATACTTCCTCATTTCTTTGGTACTAGAATTAGCACCTAGTTCACTAATTGTAGAAGGAAATTCTAGTTATATTGTAGTTGAGTTTGTTCAATGTTATGTTTTGGCTCATTGAGATGCAGCTTCTGAGAAGCCTCATGCTTTCAGCTCCTTGATTGGCAGAAGTCATATGTGCAGCTGAAATAAGACAATTCATTTCCATAGTTTGTTTCTGGCAGCATAAAGACAGCTTCCCTGATCTGTTCTTCGGTCAGGCCTAGAAATGATATATATGTTGAAAGATTTATGTTGTCCTAAGGAGAAACCTAACAGAAGACAATAAATGATATTTTTTTTTTCTAAAACCTCTTCCCAAGATTAGTGTAAATTGTGAAAATGATAATACGGTTCTTTTCTGGGATTAAAACACTTTCCAAAAACTAATAGTTAACTTATTTGTAGCAGTAATCATTTGCTTTATTTAGGGCTCTGTAGGCAAGGGGGACCTCAACAGTGCTACTGCAAAATGGCTATGTTGATTGAGTCAATGGAAATAAAGTTTCACTTGATACTGGCTTTTAATTTTTTCCCTTATCCTTATTGTTAGGATTTAAAACCAAGTAACATTGTAGTCAAGTCTGATTGCACATTGAAAATCCTGGACTTTGGACTGGCCAGGACAGCAGGCACAAGCTTCATGATGACTCCATATGTGGTGACACGTTATTACAGAGCCCCTGAGGTCATCCTGGGGATGGGCTACAAGGAGAACGGTAGGGATGCTTCGGGAGAGCAGCGTCAAAACCATGAATAAAACGGGTGCACATTGTAGATAGCCAAGGGGAATGTTCTCTTTCATGTACATGCGTTCATAAAGTAGGGCTGCCAGATAGCATATTCAGGGTTTTTTTTTAATACTACTGGTAAGAAACACTCATTAAAAATGTGAAGGATGTTATTGAGAAGTCAGTTTTGCTAGAAGAGCACTAAATGTTAATAGTAAAAAAGAATTGTAAATGGAGTCTGATTAAACAGTCAAGTGGATGCTGATTAGCACACGTGCCTAGATATTGAGAAAAATTGCTATTTGGGTTGCAGCTCAGCTGAGCGTGAGTGTGAAAACAGGAAGGAATCTACCACATTTAGCCATGTGGCTTTTATGTCGTATCTCAGACTGATGGCTGTAGTTCTAGAAAAAGACAAGCAAAAAAGTGACACAATCCTTGGAGTGAAAATCTTCACAGACAACTTTGAAATAATCCAAATTATTTAAGCTGAATAAGAATTTCTGTAATAATTTAAGCTGCTCTTTAAGAAATATTTGGAGTAGCAATTGCCTAATAAATCCTTATATATTCCAAAAATCGTAAAAAAGGAAAATGTCAAATTTGACACTACTGCTTTCATAAAGAAAACTTAATATTCACGAACCCTTTAAAATGAAGGCTATGGAAGAATTCTTAAAAATGTATTACAATTGAGTGTAGTTGATTAAGGATTTATTAAATATCTGTTAGAAAGCATTGCAATGTATTATTTTGATGAGACTATATCTTACAAGTAATGCACCATATTGAAAACATATTCAATATAATTAGGAATTAAAATAGTTTTAAATTAGGATTGTATATGTATTCAATGTATCTTTAATATTTATTTTTATATTCTATTCTATTCTATTTAGTTTTTAGCAGTCTATATTAATAAGTTTTATAAAAATAATCAGTGTATTTTTATGTACAGGTGCTACAGGGTACTTCCGTGAAAATTCCCTGGCCACTGAAGTTTACAGAAACTTCTTTGTATACTCTTAGATTAGAAGACAGATAATGTATGTATGCATTTATACATTTATACAGAGGAAGTTAAAAAGTCACCTCTTACAAAGGTCAGGTTCACGCTGGTGGGCAATATCGGAGTTCTGGTACCTTTTGACTCAAAAGAGATGAATCTAGCCCTCCTTGCAAGGCAATACCACATCTAATTTATTCAGAAAAGAAGACATTTTTATACTTTCTTCACAAGTTATTTTTAAAAAGTCAAAGGAGAAACAAAGTCAAGAATCAAGAATGTACAGGAGACTGGGGGGTGCGGCGGTCTGAATTTGCCTATTTGGGCTTTCAGATCTTGGCACTGCAAATAGCTGGTATTAAAATCCCTTTCCCTTCCCTAACTAGAAGGAATTGCAAGTTGCTGCTTTAGGTTTTTGACTTCTCTAAGTCCGTGGAGGAGGCCTGCCTAGCACCCTGGTGCTGCCCTCCCACCAATGGGAGGAAGGTTACCATGCAGAAAAACCTGCTTGCTCCCACATCAGGCATGCCCTGCTGTCCCCTGCACCTAGCCCCCCCTTCCTTCCCCAGGGAACAATTCGGCCAAATGATTCTGCCCAAAGGTTCCCTTTGTCCCTAATAAAAAGCAAGTTGGAAAGGGGGTAAAGATTGGTAAGAGAAGGCAAAGCATGTTTTCCTAACAAGTTTGACAATTTGGAAATAAATATATGTACATAACAATTTTTAACACCTTTAATACTTTTTTCACTTTCCTTCCAGATGACTCCTTTATACATGTGCTAATTCATCATATGTCTTTTTTCTTGAAATATTTCAAATGGAAACTAAAACTGATGTTTATTTACAAGAATAAACTTCTGAAGGAAAAGCTAAGTCCCAAATACCAGGAATTCCAATTCTTTTGCCTCTAAACCATGGTTCCAGTCATTTCCTGGTTTATTGGATTTGGTTGAATTTATCTTGTTTTGCCCCCGCCCCCTGGCACCCTGAAAAAAAGGTGGTCTCTTGTTGCCCTATTCTCTGTAACTGAATAGAATAGAAAATGAAAATAGCCACCTCTACAAGTTAATATTGTTTTCTCTGCATCCAGAAAATGACACAGAAAACCCTTTGGTGGCTTTTAGCTGTCACCTGCCATGGAGATACTTTTGGTTTAGCTATTGCTTTTCTCAGTCACCAATGTCACCACTTTGTGGCACTACTGAGAGTCAATGTAAGGCACCCACAAAGTAATGGTTTTTTAAACATTAATTTGAGTTCTTATACTAGATACTGTTTATGTAATAGCACAGTGCTGGTTTGAATTCACCTTTTGGCCAACTTTTGGTGGGAGGTGAAAATTGTACTTTTAATCAAACTGTTCTTTTTCCTCCTCCTTCAGAAGTCAATTATCTTAGTTAACTTTACTTTCCTCCCTTTTCTTCACTACCCTCTCTCTCCTGTTCTAGTGGATATATGGTCTGTGGGATGCATTATGGGAGAAATGGTTCGCCACAAAATCCTCTTTCCAGGAAGGGACTGTATCCTTGTACCTTTTGCTACAGCTTTACCTGTTTTGTTCTCTCTCCCTTTTAAACACATAATGATTTTACCAGGAGAGTAAAGATAGAAGCAAAAAGTTGGGTAAGTGGTGTTATTGTAATAAAAAAGTGATAATTTCTACAATCTGACCAGTACTGAAGACTACCTACCACAATGATTTCTTTTAATTAAATTTCAATGGGCTTTTTTCTTCTAAAATTACTTTCTTGCCTGCAACTAAAAATAGAAATGCTATTTTTCTTTAATAACAGAGGCCACCAGATCCCAAATGATTAAAATATATTTACCTTTATAACTAGCAAAATAAGTCACTATTTGCAAGTCATTTTCCATCTCCTTTCTAAAACTATTTTGTGCTTCTACAACATTTAGTCATAATAATTGCTCTCCTTGCTGACATTCTAAGCTTCTGTCTATGGCTTCGTTGATTTAAATTACTCTTGACATTAAATCAAGTCTTTAACAGGTCAATATAGCATATCCTCCTCAAAACATGAACTTCTGCATTTAAAAATTGTAATTATTGTTCAAGTTGCTAGTGGTCAGGTGAGTTTAATGTAGACTTCTCTCACCTGACTTGGAGATGTGACATAGACATACATACTTGTTTTCCCAACCAAATTTATAATTTCATAAAGCAATTTTAAGTTCTACTACTGAGTCCTGCAATAGAGACCATCAGAAATTTCCTGTAGAGGGCTATCTATGATTTGGAATTATCAAAGGAACTGATACATTTCTTAAATGGCCAAAAATTCACTCTCTAGTAAAGGTACAGATTTGTGTTTGTAATATATAGACAATACAGTTTACATATAATAGTGGAAAATACTTTTAAAAACACAAAAATACCTTACTACAAATACAAATACTAGTGCAAATCTAAGTACAACCACAGTTGACAACTTTAACAATTATAATACAGGATTGAATTTAGTATATTTATTACATATGGATGTTTTGGAAATTAGCAATAACCATGTGACCCATAACTCTATTAACCGTTCTATTTGATTGATAAGAAAGTTTTATTAAGGAATCCTTTTCCTATGTAAGAAAGGTTATGATTTTTATTTAGGTGTTAAAAAGTCCAATAGTAAAAAACAAAAACAAAAAAAACCTGACTCAACAAGAAGTGGGTACCATAATAAGCTTGTATTTAGGTAGGTGTTTATTCATTCTGCTGGATATTAATGAGATAGTCTCTAAATTCCACTAGTAATGTAAGAGTGATGACATAGTCTAGAACTGCACTGTCTAGTAGGTAGCGACTAGCCACGTGGTTATTCAGCACTTGAAATTATAGCTAGTCTAAATTGAAATGTGTTTTATGTGTAAAATGCATACCAGATTTTGAAGATATTTTTAAAAGCATGTAAAATATATTATTAATAATCTTATATAGATTGTGTTAAGGCGATAGCATTATGAATATATTGGGTTAAATATATATACCTGTTTTTTATTCTTTTGAATGTGGACATTAAACTTAAAACTACATATATGACTGGCATTTGTGACTGTCATTTTTCTATTGGACAGTGCTGGTCTAGAAGATAAGAAAACTACATGGCAACCATTTATTTATAACCAATCTTAAGATCTTGAATCTCTGTTTGCTCCATGTTCCTTTCCTATCTATAGTGTGAAGTATCATTTTCACCATTAGATTTCATATGGCTACTTAGGAAAATTTATTTCACTTATCTGTAGTTTGGGGATTAATTATATACCTAATATAGTTTATTTGAAAAATATTATAGTGCACATTCATATTTAAATGTGCTGACTTTATTCAAAAGTAGGAATTATTTTCTTTATGCTTTTGTCTTTGGTATATAATACATTTTAGACAAAAAAGAACCTCTCAATCAATACTCAGAGTGAAGTTGCACAGCCACATCTCTCTAATGCCCTTGTCAGTGGAAAGCAAAAAGCCACAGGATTTCTCATTTCCATGTGACATTTTGTTACATGTCACTTGATTTCACGTAGCGAGGTTGTTCTCTGAGATCTTATTTAGCCCTTCAGGCGTTTATAAGGATTGCTTTTCTTCTATTTTGACAGTATTAAATTTAAAAGCCAATAAAAGAGAAAAAAAGCAAAAAGTTTTAAACTCAATCTAACCCTTCAGAAAAACAAAAAACCAAAAGCAAAGCACCATATTGATAATTTTATTTTCTTTTAAAAATTTTTCTCTTGGAAGCGCCCCCCCCACCCCCCCACCTTTTTTATCCTAGTTTGTTTTAGAAAAATTTTTGGAGCTGAAATTAAATTGTGTGAAAATTAATACATAACATTTATATCCTTGATATGTATGAACCTAGACATTTAAATAATCTCTAATACAGATAATGTAGATTATAATAAATGTTTGCATTTATTATCTAAATGTATTTCTTTATCTCAAGTGATGATTTCGTAGTACAGCAGTCTTTGATAGCCTAGTGCCATATGTGATAATGACCCTGCATGCGGACCTAAAAGTTAAAAAGAAATTGCATAAAGACACCTACAATGGAAAGCCTTTTGCTTAAGTTAAATTTTACCAAAAAATGAGTAGGTATTTTCCAACAAAATAGGTTAGAAAAAATGTTTCCTTTTTGAAAATGTTTCCATTTGGATTTCTTAGCCCCTTTTACCTATAATTAAAATTATAACTTAATGTTTAAAGTTCTGGTTACATTTAAAAAACAAACCTATAGAAATCTCAGTTAAACAATGTGCTTTGTTAATTTTGAGTGGAATTGTTTTATTAATCTTTAAATGTAATTGTTATCATTTTATGCACAGGACTTCCTACCAACAACTGAGCAGTCAGATAACCTCTCAAACTATGACTATCAGACACAAGGCTGAGGGCTGATTCAAGTTATTTATCGGCAGAAGAATTACACAATTTTAAGCATATCGAAATTACTCTAACATTTATTGGAAGAAATATCAAAGCTAAGTATACGCTAATTGATACCTTGACTACTTCCAAGGCTCTCCAGAAATTTAAAAAAACAATCAGAGGTTCTCATGTCTTTCACCTAGAATTACTCAGAGTAATTTATATTAAATTACTTTGAGGCTGAAAAATGATGTGATAATACTATCATAATAATCAACATTTTTCTTCTCTCTTCACAGAACTTTTAAACTTGAACCCTAAGCAAAAATAGTAAAATGTCTTGACAAATCAGAGAATCTTATGAAATTGTCATTGATGACTGAAGTTTAACTACTTTCCCACATTCAAACTATCTTTGCATTTTGAGAAACATCCTGGGGGTTTCTTGGTGGTTGATATGATCTAGATGATATCACAGGGAATTGTCTTGGTTACTAAATTAGAATGTTGACAAAATAAACAAAATTGAACAAAATAAACAATACATATTTGCTTTTCCACTTATTAGTTTGCTAATTACTTTAATATCCAGAGGATCACTTCTTAATACTTATTTTTCTTGTGTAAAGTGTTTATTAATTATGCATACACTATCATACACTTAATTTTCACTATAGTTTTATGATTAAAACATTTCATAGCATATATTTTTACATAATGTTTATTTGAACATTATAATGCACATTCATATTTAAATGTATTACTAAACATTCTTAAACCCATGCTGACTTTCAAGTTAGAGAGTAGTAAATAGGCCAAGTCCATTATTTTTTTTATGTAGCCCCAAGAACAGATAAAAGAAATCAATGACTTTAGCTTCACTCAGATTTTGTTCCTTTCAATAAAATTTACAGGAAAGCAGCTTTACAATGCTTCCTTAGAAGTTTTTTCTAAGAACTATCCAGTCATTCACTGCCTCCACCACCCCAAACCCTAACCAGGGCATGCCATCTTGTTGATTATCAAAGAGTCCTATAGTCCCAGTTTAATTTTCACGAGTCCTTTCTTCAAACCTGCTTCTTTTAGATACATTCTTCAACCTTATTTTTTCCATTCTACTTCAAATGGTAGCACCTTCTTTGAGCAAACCCTGTGATGTTCCTTTATCTAAGTTCTCGGCCAATATTCTCTGGATATAAAGTTAAAGACAGGCATACTGCATGCATTTGAAAATTCTAGACCTAAAGTATATTATATCCAAAGCTAACAGCTGCACTGCTAAAATAGCTCCTCTTGCCTTTCCCTCTGAAGAACAGGAAATTGCAATTAGAATGAAAGAGATATACGTACAACCTTGCCAGGGAGCCAAGTTATTAAGGAATAGGTAAATGGTTTTCCAAAAGTATATTTGAAGAAATAAGAAAAACACCCTCAAATTAACTGAATGCTATATCTTTTTAAAGTTTGAATATGAACATTAGGAAAGATCAAAGTAAAATGAACAAAAATTTGTGGTTACAGATTGTTATATCCATCTAGCACAGAGATATTTTAAAATTCTTCTTGCCTCTTTGAAATAATAGTGCTTAATTCCTAATAAACTTTTGCAACTAACAACTTACTACATAGTCTAACTCTGTTTCTTAGAATTAAGACAATACAGGGTTATTTCAAACAATATAAAATTTATGGCTTTAAATAAAGTTAGGATGAGAAAACTTAGTAGACATTCTTTCACATCTATAAGCAAATTGCATGTAATTATAAACAAATATTTAAAAATAAAATTATTGTTTATTTGAATTTGTTTAAAAGAATACATTTTTACCACTAGTGTGCCTGCTAACTCTTCTCTTTTGTTATTATTTTATGCAAATGTGAGACAGGATTCACCAGAATGGGAGCTGGAGATTCTGAGGTTGTAAAGAAATAAAAGCAAGTTTAATAGGTAGACTCAAGGAGAAAGTCTGTTTCTGGTTTCCTGGCATTACAATATTTAGCATTAAGTTCTGTAAATTGTTGCTTATTTTTCTTACTTAGATTCACATGTGCAAAATATGTACATTCTTAGTTTATTTATGTATGTCAGTGGTCTTTTAGAATTCTATCTTTGAACTGAAGTTTAGTACAAGGTCCTTTTGTTAAATAACTAAATTTATGATTTAGTTAACTAATTTTAAAAGAAATGTTTTAATTTTATAACTGATAACTTTATAACATAATTTTTATAAAATTATAACAAATAATTTTCAAAGAAATGTTCTGATTTTAGAAAACTATATTAAATCTTGCTATTGTGTGTTGAGTCATTCATTGAAAGAAAATTTGTCGAATTCTACACTAAATGAAAATATACTTAGGTGTGTTAAGGAGAAGTCTCAGAAATTGTGATAAAAGAGTTACATAATCCCCTAGAGAGGAAACATTTTCCAGGATAGAAGCTCACATAGTCCAAAAATTATTTAATCGTGGATCATAATTTAAGCTATTAGACGGAGTGTGGAAGTAGCAATATAGTTCTTCATTTGTTTAGATTTAACTTCCAGGGCTTACATTATATCATTTCTATCTCTTGGTTAGAAGTAGAAGAAAGATAATTCATTATAAGCTAATTTCTGACAAATAATATGACATGAGATTTTCAGAGGTTCTCACTCTGAAAATTAATCATATTTTGGTAACACCAAAATTTACTCAACATTTCTTCTAAGGAAAGTGACTCAGCATCTGAGTGTTACAATTGCAAGTGAATCTGCCTTCTGCCTATGGGAATGCTAGAATGATGATGGAAGAATGTGATGAATCAGAATTTTAAAAGCCAACAGAATTCTACCTTGGCAGCATTAGTGTACAGAACTCTTAGAGAGACCCAGATGCTGTATCAGATTGTCTCAGAAAGCATAAAATGCAGTTTTCAACAGTGATTGAATTTGCTAATTACTTCTAAGGTCTATGCACAGTCCCTATTCATTGGAATACCTGACAATTTCATAAAATAATCTATTCTTAACTTGATTAGCAATATATATATATCACTAATATATTCAAATACATATTGCATTAGTATGTTTATGTATCCTAATATAGAGATATAGAGATACCACTACCACCTTCCTGTTCAATAAGAGTTGGTATCAAATTCTTTTATTAAACATTTTCTGTTAGTGGAGATGGCAAATTCATGAAGTTTGGAAAAATGAGTTTATCTTGAGCCATAATCCTCTCTTGAGTACATAAAAATCTATATAAATTTATGTACATATATTCAATTTTTGTAATTCAAGATAACAGCACTTATCATTTCTAGGCACAAGGCTTAGCATTTTGGTAACATAGATGTAAATATTCTCTAGGAATAGTGAATGGTGAGTAAAGTTAAAATGGGAATTAGAAAGATTTCCAGGATATTATCACCCAGAAAGATATATTAAAATAAAGAAAATGAAATTCAATATGTACATCAGAATTTCAGATCTAGAGCCTATATCTCTGCATTATTTTTATGCAAAAGCTTTGTGATCTATTAAATCTATCTTGAGTTCTGCCCATGAAGATATATTTTAAATAAATGTTCTTCTTTTACATTGTAATATTTCCCAGATCCCCCACACCAAAAAGAGAACTGTGAGATATACCAGTTATTAATACCAGTTATTAAATCAACAACTGGTCCGGGCATGGTGGCTCACGCCTGTAATCCCAGCACTTTGGGAGGCCGAGGTGGGCATATCACAAGATCAGGAGATCGAGACCATCCTGGCCAACATGGTGAAACCCCACCTCTACTAAAAATACAAAAATTAGCTGGGCATGGCGGCGTGTGCCTGTAATCCCAGCTACTAGGGAGGCTGATGCAGGAGAATCACTTGAACCCAGGAGGCAGAGGTTGCAGTGAGCCAAGATCGTGCCACTGCCATCCAGTCTGGTGACAGAGCTAGACACCAGCTCAAAAAAAAAAAAAAAAAAAAAAATTAACAACTGTATAGAACCAACTGGTGCAAAAGCAACATAGAGACCAGAATTTAATTTAGACCATCTGTTGTTATTGTTGTTGCTGTTGTTTAAAGGCATGTGAAGAACAGCAAAAAACAAAAACAAAAACAAAAAACCAAGGGATTTTAGCCTGAAAGATAAAATTGGCCAGTTTTAGGAGAGGAATGGTTAGGGATTACAGGTTATAGTTACATACTGTAAGGTTCTTATTTGGATGAGGAAACACAGTAGTTCCTGTTTACACAGTGAAGAGAAGTTCCATAGAGTCAATGTGAGTCAATATGCAGGATGCCTTTCTAAGTGGTTTCAACAAAAAAATAGATTGCCTGATGAGTGGTGAGATTCCTCCATTGGAAAGATTTATTATAGATGTAAATATATAATTATGTAAATTTAAAATAAATAAACCTTTTCCAAAGATATTTAATTCCCAAATATAATTTTAATATATTATTTAATACATGATGATTTGATACATAAATAATATTTACTGGGGACTCGCTATGTACCAGGCAGCTGTGCAAGGATCTTTATCAGACATAACTTTTTCAAGTCTTTTATAAAACTCTACATAATAAATACAGCTTATCATCAATATTTTAGAGGATAAAATTGAGGTTTAGAGAGAAGTAACCTGGCCAAGGTCACATATTTGGAAAGTAATAGAGTTGGTTCTCTAGCAGAAAAAGATGAACATATCTGCCAGAGATATTGTGAAAAACAATTTTATGCTAAATGAGAAATAGAAATAGATGTTTCCTAAGTCCCAGACAGGTTAATGGCAGAAACCATTTTTTTTCTAAACATTTGAATGGAGACAGGCAAGAGAAAACACTGCATATTCAGATTTTTGGTCTCAGTGTTTTTTGTATATCTCTTCCACAATATCAATAAAATATAGATATACCATAAATAGCAATTTAGTCAAACTGGTCTCTTTGGACAGTATGATAGGAATACTTGGAATTTAAAAATAAATATGTTTTCAGTTTCTTTCCTTAATCAAAGATTTCTCAATACTACCCTGTTGTGAGACAGATATTACTTGAAATTACAAACACATTAATAATAAAGGGATGCACAACTGTTTGCTCTATCTTTCCCTGATATTTCTGCATGTCAGTTGCTTTCCTAAACTGGAAGCAAAACAAATTTGCTTCTTTGGGTATGCTTATCACCTTCAAAGCCGTAACCATTTCTTTGCAGTGATCACTTTGTTTAGGTGTTAAATCAAACAATGGAAACTTTGAGTTTAACCCGAGTGAGATTTTCACATTGGAATGAATCTCATGAGGATCTCTTTAAGGTCACTGCCAAATTACAAGATGTAATTTGAAAAGTAAGTGGAGCAAAATTATATTGTGCTGCTATCTTAATGCCTTTCCCTATTTGCTCCCCCCCAGCATCCCTAATTCTTCTTGTTTATTTTTCCCCCCACAAGAATGCCCTCTCTTTCTGACTTTCAAGTAGAACAAGTGAGTAACCAAGTATAGTTCAAGAGAGAGATTTCACTTTCTTGCTTCACCCTTCCCCATTTTGCCCCTCCCTGTGTGCACCCTGCCCTGGCTTCCTGGTTTTAAGTTCTGGATGATACTTGGCAATAACAGAGAGGCCATTATAATTTCACCTTGAATTCCAGGTTTCTTTTGATTCACAGTCTCAGAAGAAGTATCAGCTCTTTAGTCATGTTCTTTATTTCACATTGAGCCATCCCATTTTGAAAGCCAGCGTTTCTTATCATTATAAGGCAACTGTGTTTATAAGAATAAGACAAGGCTGCCTGCTGAGAAACATGCTCCTTTGATGAGAGTCAATGAAACTAAGACAACATATTCTGAAACATTCATTCTTGAACTGGCTTTTCACTTCTGGAACTGTATTTATATTTATAAATAAGGGTAAATGTGTTTTATAAAAGAAACTCTTTTGAGGTTGCTGGCAGCTCAGCTTTTCTTTTTTCTTTTTTCAAATATGTATACAATAGTGAAAAAGAAACTGATTTGCATATTAACAGTATCTAGAATAATTTATGATAAAAATCAGTAGGATTCTAGTAGATGAATGCAAATTAGACCTTTTAAATCAAAACCTAAATCAATCATTGAGTTATAATTGCAAAGTAATATTATTCTAAATTAGGTAGCATTGGGTAGCATTGTTATTTCAGTTATATGACAGAAAAGGGCCTTGACAGCCTATGTTCTCCCCTTGCCACCATTTAAAATACTAATGATCATGCCACTGGCTTCTCATCCAGTCAGTGAAAAGTCAGACTATTGCTCTATGGCATGAGTAGCCCAATGTTTTCATTTATTTGTTGTTCTATTCCTGTGTTCTTGTTTATCCTCATTTCATTTTTGTTTTCAGTTGACATGTGGTCAGTAGGGTGCATCATGGGAGAAATGATAAAAGGTGCAGTGCTGTTTCCTGGCACTGATCGTATCCTTCTTAGCAGCCAGTGGTATTTATGGGTGTCACTCTCAATTAATTCCCTTTTGTCTCAAATGCAATACTGCCTATGGTATTTGTTCACTGTCCTTAAGAGAGTTTCTGTGAGACTCAATGTCAAATATTTACAAGCTGGCATTATGGCAGAGCAACTTTGTTTCCTAGTAAGATCTTATGTGGATAATACAGTAACAAATATGAAAGAGTCAACCTGATATCAAAAGGTCTGCCTTAATTCAGTTCTACCAAACTGATAACATTGAGTACTCTTCTTTCTTGTTTTTGTAGTTGTAGAAGTTTCAAAATTAAGATATATTCATAGCTAGATAATAAATAACAAAGTCTTTCAGTTCTAAGACTGAAGATTTATACTTTGATATAATGAGAAATATTCATTTGGCATGGAAATTTTTATCAGATTCACGTTCCTCCACAAATACTAATTGGTTTGTTTTAACATATATTCAGAGAGCATGGATGTGAATTTCGTTTTACAATTGATCAAGTTTTTCTAAAATTATTTTTCTTATTCACTCCATTTATGGGAATAATAGCTCTAATTCCTTCTCTTATTTTCTGCATGTTATTAACAAGTGCAATAATTAAAACCTCATTAATAATGGTTATATAAAATATCTGAAGAAATACATTGAAATCACTTGAATAAGTAAGAGTGATTCTCTCTTAAGCAGCAAATAATTAACAAGTAAAGATCAAGACCAGATGTGGTAGCTCATACCTGTAACCCCCAACACTTTGGGAGGCTGAAGTGGAAGGATCACTTGAGCCCAGGAGTTTGAGACCAACCTGGGCAACAGAGCAAGACCCCTGTCTCTACAAAAAACAATAATAAAAAATTTAGCTGGGCATGGTGAAAGTACCTGTAGTCTCAGCGACAAAGAAACTAGCTGGGAGGATAGCTTGAGCCCCCAGTGTCAAAGCTGCAGTGAGCAGTGATCGTGCTGCTGCACTGCAGCCTAGGTAGGCAACAGAGTGAGACCCTGTCTCTAAACAAAAAACAAACAAACAAACAAGCAAAAAGATTCCAGAGGTTCTACAGTATTAAATAGATATGAATAGTGTGTGATTAGTGATTAGTATATGGATGTGTCATGGGTCCTAGCATCAGGCTTAAAAATAAGTTACTCCCTTAGTTAGTTAAATATCCCTCTACACTTAGTCACTTATGAAAGTTTTATGTCTTCATCCCACTAAAGGTAAAACCTCTGCTTTAATAACATACTTCAAAAATAAAATTGAGCCTATAATAATGGGGTTTTAATGTGTAATTAGACTAAATCTAATTACTAATACAGTGTATCCATACCATATTATGATTAGCCATTTGTGTTGTTTCTAATATCTACATTACAATTTTTTATCAAATGTCTATAATATAATGTACACACGAGGATTAATATTTATATCTGGTTTTACATGTATACATATATGAATATATATATATGGTTTCATACATATATTCTCTCTACATATTAAAAGAAAACGTCCTGGAAATGACTGAATTAGGCACTCAATTTTTGTTGGAAGAAAGGACTTAAAATACTTTAGTTAAAAATAAAGTTACACTGTTTTTACTTCTGATTATTCTTACTAAAAACTTTTTTCTGATCTTCTGTTTGACACACATTTTAAAAAGTCTTTCTGTCTATGTTGCTGTTTTGTCTTCTAAATATACATTTTATTAAATGACATCTATAATTTACCACATCAATGTTAATGCTTTTTGAAACTAACTGGCTTTATAAAAACTGAATTCCTTCAGATTTCTTAAAAATCAGGAGGAATTTTAAAAAACAGGACTTCTTTTATTCCCAATGAATTATAAACTTGTGTTTGGCCTTTGGGCATGAATATGAAATTGTCTTTAAGTTTTGGCTGATTTTAGATAATTTGATGAAAATAGACTCAATTTGTTAACTTAGTACTCTTTGCTTTTCCAGAAGTTCATTGTGGTTGAATAATTGGTGACTAAAATGAATATTTGCCACCTGTAAATTAAAATGAGTGTTTTTTATGATCTTTGTTATGTTTCTATTAAGAAAAATTAAAACAGATTTCTACAACTGAATTACCAAATACAATTTAACATTTTTCAAAATAGTTTCTTGGGAAAAGTTGCTTGTGTGTCATTTTTTAACTTGGGTGTCAAAATTCCTTGTAAACAATGCTTTAGGGTTCTGGTAATGTGGCAGTATCCCATTCAAAGCCGTTGATATTTAGATATGAAGTCCTTTATGGAGCTCTTGTATGGGGACATATTTGTAAATTTCTTGGAGAACAAATAGGAATCATTTTCTAAAGTATGTCTTCTGATTGTGGGCTGTGGTCTCAATGATTTCAAACATCTTGGTTAAAGTTTTAAATCAGTCTTAAAGCAAACAAATTTTGAACACTGAATATCAAATAATTAACCTCAATGTATAAGACATTAATGATTTTAAAAATTCTGTTATTTGAAATGAGTTATCTGAAAATACAATAAAATTATACCTAAATCTATTAGTTAAATAGAGACATTAAAATAGAGCTGGAGATATGCCATATTATAATGTATACCTATATAGTAGATTATAAGGAGTTATGTTATTTTGAATCAATATATCCTCATTTATATAAAAGCATTCTCAAAACAATGATTTCTAAAAGCTCTTGGAATATGAGCTATGCATAACTTTTTTTAATTTTTAATTTTTCTGGGTACATAATAGGTGTGTATATGGGGCACATGAGATGTTTTGATGCAGGCATGCAATGCATAATAATCACACCATGGCAGGTGGAATATCCACCCCCTCAAGTATTTATCCTTTGTGTTACAAACAATTCAATTATACTCTTTTAGTTATTTTTAAATGTACATTTAAATTATTATTTACTATAGTCACCCTGCTGTGCTACCAAATACTAGATCTTATTAATTCTAACTTTTTATTTTAGCCATTAACCATCCCCACCCACCACCTCCTCTGCTATCCTTTCCAGCCTCTGGTAACCATCCTTCTACTCTCTATCTCGATGAGTTCAATTGTTTTGATTTTTTAAATTAATTTTAATTTTAATTTTAAGTTCCAGGGTACATGTGCAGGATATGCAGGTTTGTTACATAGGTAAACGTGCACCATGTTTGCTGCACCTATCAACCCATTACCTAGGTATTAAGCCCAGCATGCATTAGCTAGTTTTCCTAATGCTCTCTGTCCACCCATCCAGCTCCCCTGACAGGCCCCAGTATGTATTATTCCCCTCCCTGTGTCCATCTGTTCTCATTGTTCAGCTCCCACTTGTAAATGAGAACATGCAGTGTTTGTCTTTCTGTGCCTCGCTTATTTCACTTAACATTTTTAAATGTACCACATTTTCTTTATCCATTCATCTGCTGATGGATGCTTAGGTTGCTTCCAAATCTTGGCTATTGTCAACAGTGCTGCAACAAACACAGCAATGCAGATTTATCTTTGATATACTGATTTCCTTTCTTTTGTGTATATACCCAGCAGTGGGATTGCCAGATCACATGGTAGCTCTATTTTTAGTTTTTTGAGGAACCACAGAACTGTTCTCCTAGTTATTACACTAATTTACACTTCCAGGAATGTACAAGGGTTCCCTTTTCTCCACATCTTCACCAGCATTTGTTGTTGCCTGTTTTTGGATATATGCTATTTTAACCGGGGTGAGATGGTATCTCGTTGTAGTTTTGATTTGCATTTCTCTGATGATCAGTGATGTTGAGCACTTTTTCATATGCCTGTTTGTCATTTGCATATCTTCTTCTGAGAAATGTCTATTTAAATCTTTTGCCTGTTTTTAATCAGATTATTAGATTTTTTTCCTATAGAGTTGTTTGAGCTCCTTATATATTCTGGTTATTAATTCCTTGTCAGATGAGTAGTTTGCAAATATTTTCTCTCATTCTGTAGGTTGTCTCTTCACTTTGTTGATTGTTTTCTTTGCTGTGCAGAAGTTTTTAGCTTGATATGATCCCATTTGTCCAATTTTGCTTTGGTTGCTTGTGTTTGGGAGGTATTACTCAAGAAATTTTTGCCCAGACCACTGTCCTAGAAAATTTCCCCAATGATTTCTTAAAGAAGATTGATAATTTGAAGTCTTATATTTATGCCTTTAATCCATTTTGATTGGATTTTTGTATATGGTGAGAGATAGGGATCTAGTTTTATTCTTCTGCATGTGGATATCCAGTTTTTCCACACCATTTATTGAAGGGACTGTCTTTTCCCCAGTGTATGTTCTTGGAACCTTTGTTGAAAATGAGTTCACTATAGGTATGTGGATTTGTTTCTGGGTTCTATCTTCCGTTCTATTGATCTATGTGTCTGTTTTTATGCCAGTATCATGCTGTTTGGTTACTATAGTTCTGTAGTATAATTTGAAGTCAGGTAATGTGATTTCCTCCAATTTTGTTCTTTTTGCTTAGGATAGCTTTAGCTGTTCTGGGTCTTTTGTGGTTCCATATAAACTTTAGGATTGTGTTTTCTATCTGTGAAGAATGCCATTTGTATTTTGATAGGGACTGCATTGAATCTGTAGATTGCTTTGGGTAGTATGGACATTTTAACAATATTGGTTTTTCCAATCCATGAATATGTAATATCTTTCCATTTTTTGTTTCCTATTCAATTTTTTTCATCAGTGTTTTATAGTTTTTATTGTAGAGGTCTTTCACTTGTTTGCTTAGGTTACTTCTTAGGTATTTTATTTTATTTTATTTGTAGATATTATAAATGGGATTACACTTTTGATTTCTTCTTCAGATTGTTCACTGCTGTCATATAGAAATGCTACTGATTTTTGTATGTTGATTTTATATCTTGCAACTTTACTGAATTTATCAATTTGAATAGTTTTTTGATGGAGTCTTTGTTTTTGCAAGCATAACATCATATCATCTGCAAACAACAGTAACGTGACTTCTTCTTTTCCAAGTTGAATGGCCCAGAAATGTGGTCCAAGAGCCAAATCCTGAAATTGGTAACTCAAGAGCCTCCTTGGCACTCTACCCACACTGTGGCCAAACTGGTACCTTTACTTTCCCTCTGCTTTTTTGTCTCACCCCATAGTCACCACAACTGGGAAGGTGCTGAGTCTCACCTGAGGCCAGCAAGTCTCAGAATTTCACCCAAGGCCCTCAGCATAGTACCTGGGTATGCTGCTGGTTATTCAGTGCCCAAGGACTCTTCAGTTAGCAGGTGATGAATCCTGATGTGACTGGGTCTTTCCCTTTAAGGTAATGGGTTCCCTTCTGTCCCAGGGTGTGTCTAGAAATGTCATCTGGGAACTGCGGCCTGGAAGGGAGGCCTCATAACTCTGATTGGTGCCCTAGCCTACTGTGGTTGAGCTGATATCCAAAATGCAAGACAAAGTTCTTTTCACTTTTCCCTTTCCTCTCCTCATCTGGATGGAAGAGGTCTCTTTTGGAGCCATGAGCTATGCAGCATGGGGGTAGAGGAGGGGTGATGCCAGCACTCCCTTAGCTGCCCTGGCTGGTATCTCAGTAGGTCACATGCCCCAAAAGTCCATTGACTCTGGGTCGAGTTCAGGACTAGGACTTTCCTAGGAGTTGCAGTCCTAGTGACTTAGACTGCCTTTCAAGTTTATTCTCAGCCTCAGAGCAGTTTTAGCTTGCAGTGGTAAGGCTTGTGGGATCTCAAGTTCTGACTGCTGGGATTGGCGATTTCCCTCTGGCTAGGGCTGGTTTAAATGCTCCTTCCGTGGGCGGGTGTCAGCTGAATTTGGTTTGTTTTTACTTTCTGCTATAACAAGGGCAGCACTGAGTTCATTTCCTCACAAATGCTATGCTCTTCCTCTCCCCAGCACACAGAATTGCTGCTGGGGGATGGGGAAGGGGTGGCGCTGGCAATTAAAGACAGTTTCTCCTGCCTCTTCAGTGCTTATTTCAGCAATGTGGAATTAAAACCAGATACTGTGAGTGGTCATCTAATTTTTGGTCCTTATGAAGGTGCTTTTTGGTGTAGGTAGTTGTTAAATTGGGGTCATTTCAGGGGGAATGATTGGTGGAGCCTTCTATTTTGCCATCCTGCTCTGCCCCCCCGACACGTCTTGTTAATATATGAACTAACTCAAGAACAAAACTTAAAATGTTAAAAAGGTATTATATCTTTTATCTTTTGGGCCTAAAAAAGTTTAACACATTTTTTTTAGTAGATATTTTAAGTATATGTGCCAAGTCTGTCCCACAGACTCTGGCTGAGTGATGGATGACAAATCCAAATGACAAAATACCAATACTCTGACACAGGTATTCTGCCTGACAGTGTGGCTAGGGGGACTGCACCCCTTAGCACCACCAATGAGAGTGCAGTGCAACCCAGAGTGCAGCCCCCATAAGCCATAAGCCAGTAACACTTGCATTTATTTAGTACAGATTTAATGACAAAGGCTTGGAGCAAACACAGTTTGTGGGTAATTAACTTTGCCAACCCCCTGAGTAGAGAGCAGTCCTGTGCAGGAATGATCAAAGGTTGGTTTCTAGAGACATAAGTAAACCAACTTATCTAGATAAGTTCCTTTCCCTTGTTATCTACCCTTTGCCTTCAGGCTGTGGATAACAGAATTTGGCTGCCTTCAGCCATTTCTCCTCCGAAGCTTTTGCAAAACCTCCTGGCCTTCCAAGAAGGTTTGAGTCTTTCCCTATAACTTTTTCTTACAACTTTTCCCACCACCCTGACTGAACTCCTACATATATGTTAATTGAATTTTATTCAGTCAAATGTGTTTTTAATGCTCTACAAACGAATCAAAACTTAACTGTTGGGATAATTTTGAAGGACGGGGAGATGTAATGAATTTTATCATAGCTGATATTTTTACTTAAGAAATTATAAAATATTTTATATTAAACAAGTGAGTTACTATTAAATGCTTAGTTTTTGAAGAAGATTAATAAATAGACACACATATGCTGCCACTCAGGTTAAAAAATAGACCATTACCAATACTTTCAAATATTTTTATGTGTTCCACCCGCCACAACCTTCCTTTTCTACACAGAGTTAACCACAGTTCTAAATATTTGTTTTTACTATCTCTGTGACTTTCCTTATGCTTTTACTACCTGCATATTTATCCCTAAGCAATCTATGGTTTAGTATAATTTATTTTACATACCATACTGTCATCATTATCTTGTGACTTGCTTTTTAAAAAAGTTAACATTATATTTTTTAGATTTATTCATGTTCATGCACTGGACATAGTTAACTCATTTTCATTGCTGAATAGTGTTTCAGTCTATGAGTATCTATAACTAACCCATTATCCTATAAGTAGACTTTGGAATATATACGAATTTTATTGTTTTTTTTTTCTTTTATAAACCATGGTACTATGAATATAGGCTTATAAGAGCACATGTGCAAGGTTTTCTTAGGGTGATCATTAAAAAGTCAGGAAACAACAGGTGCTGGAGAGGATGTGGAGAAATAGGAACACTTTTACACTGTTGGAGGGACTGTAAACTAGTTCAACCATTGTGGAAGTCAGTGTGGTGATTCCTCATGGATCTAGAACTAGAAATACCATTTGACCCAGCCATCCCATTACTGGGTATATACCCAAAGGACTATAAATCCTGCTGCTGTAAAGACACATGCACACGTATATTTACTGTGGCACTATTCACAATAGCAAAGACTTGGAACCAACCCAAATGTCCAACAACGATAGACTGGATTAAGAAAATGTGGCACATATACACCATGGAATACTATGCAGCCATAAAAAATGATGAGTTCATGTCCTTTGTAGGGACATGGATGAAACTGGAAACCATCATTCTCAGTAAACTATCGCAAGGACAAAAAACCAAACACCACATGTTCTCACTCATAGGTGGGAATTGAACAATGAGAACATGGACACAGGAAGGGGAACATCACACTGTTGTGGGGTGGGGGGAGGGGGGAGGGACAGCATTAGGAGATATACCTAATGCTAAATGACGAGTTAATGGGTGCAGCACACCAACATGGCACATGGATACATATGTAACAAACCTGCACATTGTGCACATGTACCCTAAAATTTAAAGTATAATATAATAATAATAATAATAAATAATAATAAATGCCTGGGGTCATAGGCGTACACCTTTTAAACTTTGCTATGTAACAACTAATTGATTTCTAGGGTAACAGTTTATATATGTAGTTGTCTGCTCCACATTCTCATCAACTTTTGCCATTGTCATATTTATTTTTAAATTTGTTACCAATCCCTTGGATATAAAATACTATTTCACTGGAGGTTTAATTTACATTTCCTTGTCTACAAGGGAGGCTAAGAATCTTTTCCTATGTTCATTGGCCACTAATATTTTCCCCTGGTAAAATATCTTTTTTATAAAACAAAGAATGAACACACTTTTTTCTATTGTGCTTTTTTTTTTCTGTTGATTAGTAGACATTCCATATATAATTTGGCACCTAATTTTTGTGAGTTTTATGTGTTGCAAATATCCTCTTGTATTTGGATTATTTTCCCATTTTATAATAATTTCAGAAGTTGGCAATCTGTCTTTTCCTATAATTTATATGTTTTATGTCTTAAGAATCCTTTTATAACACTATATTGTGCTATAACTTTACTGGAAATATTTTAAAGTTTAGTCTCTTACATTTAAACCATTAGTCCACATGGAATTGATTTTTTTGTGTATGTGTGAAGGAAGGTCCTACTTTATTCCAGTTTCATTTATTAACTAACTTACTCTTTCTTCACAGATCTATAATTCTGTCTCTCTAATAAAGTTTCTATATATTTGGGGGGGATGTTAAGTCCTGGGCTGTATATTCTGTTCCACTGGTTTGTCTATCTCTGCATCATGAACACCCTTTCTTAATGAATATAAATGTATGCTCTGCACTTATATCAGGTAAGGTAAATACTCTTCATTCTTGTCATCTTCAGAATTATCTTGACTCTTAATGCACCATTGCTCTTCTGTTAAGATTTTAGAATTGGCTTACTAACTTTAAAAAAAAGATCCCTATTGGTATTTATTTTGGAGTTGTATTTAAAGCTCAATTTTGTATAAAATGCTATTTTAATTAAGATGATTCTTTTAATCTTTCTTCTGAACATAAAAGGATCTTGGCACATGTTCATTTAGGTAGTTGTTGTCCTGACTTAAATATGTTATCTATGTTCAGTATTTTAGTTTTCTTTTTGGGCTCATAAATTGACAATATTATGATTTTTTTTTGCATAAAGGTAGTTTGTTTAGATTCACCCTTATGATTGCCATTTGTTTGGCTTACCACTACTTCTTACATTTTGACCTTTTATTTTGAGATTATTATTTTTTTCTCCCAAAGTACGTATTTTGGAAGTATCTTTAGTGGAGTCTTTGATAATAAAACTCTTATTTTTATTTGAGGTCCCCTTACCTGAAATATAGTTTAGTTAGATATAGAATTTTACATCGAAGTTTATTTTATTTTTGGCATTTTAAAGATATTATTCTACTTGCTTTTTCTTTACAGTATTGCTGGTGAACAAAGAGTTGTCAGTGTAATAGTCATTTTAGGAGATAATCTGTCCTTTTCCTTCATTTGGGATTTTTTTTCTTGGTCTTTGATTATCTGCTGTTTCTCTACTATGAGACTAAGCATGGATTTCTTCTTATTTATCTTCCTTGAGAGTCATTGTTTCCTAGATTCCAACCTTTCTTCAATTACTGGAATTTCTCAGTTGTCGTTTCTTCGAATATTTTATTTTTTCCATTCTTTATATTATGTCTGTACAAAACTCTGGACATAGAATAGACATTCATTTATAACATAAATATTTTTGAGCACCTATTATGTACTGCGTACTTTTTGTCTCCAGAGATATATTAGTAAACAAAACAGACAAAAATTCTTATTACCATGATATTTACATTAAAAGGTGCAGAATACTAGAAGAAGGTGATGATAGCTACAGAATAAGAGAGACCAAAATGCTAGGATGAGGGCAGGGATTACTTCTATCTTCCTTTTTAAATTTAAATACCAAAAGTTTTTTCAAATATGCTTTAAGTGGCAGGTTTTCTTGACCTCATATAAGCTTGATTGCCTCTTCTTAACTTCCATTGTATGTAGTGTTATATACAGAAGTGAAAGTAACTTTCCTGATTTGGTCTTACAGAACAGAGTACAGTGTCCTTAAATTTCTCTTAAGTAGATTCTATATTTCTGTTAGTGTAGGGTGTTTGTATTAGCTTCTTTGTCTATAATTATTTACCAAATTGAAAAGAACTTTAATATTTTTCAGCTTTAAAATAGAGATGCCAAATTACGTGATCTCCAAGGCCTCTTCTCATTTTCAAAATACTGTCACATGCTGAGAAAATCAAATCCAGCATTTTTGAGGTCAGAATATCACACAACTGAAGGTGGGTGCTATTTACAAAAAATAAAATTACCAATAAAATATTAGCCTTGTAAAAGGCCTGTGCAAATGGAACACCCCAAAGATTAACCTTCAATAGCTTAATGAAAATTCTGCCATTGCTACACATATTAATATATATTGGATTTGCTTGTATGTTACATGTCTCTCCATTTTTTGATTTGTAAGTAAAGATAGATTATAATAGTGAATAGATTTATATCATGCTTCAAACATTAGCCTTTGGATATTCCATGTCCCTTATTATAACACTAACAATGTGCTAGTGTCAGTGTACAAATAGCCTTTTACTTAATTTGCCAGCTACATGTTTTAGATATGTTTTGGCTTATAATTCCTCTTCCTATGCTCATTTATAATTAAAACAGATGTTAGTTACAATTGTTCATTAAGTCACTTATTCATATTTCCTGTTTCAGAATCTGACAAGGACTTTTGAGAGGAAAAGAACATTTTCAAATAAAAAATACCCTAAAAACATTTTTCTTTTTCTTTTTTCGGGGGGGTTGGGGACAGACTTTCGCTCTTGTTGCCCAGGCTGGAGTGCAATGGCGCTATCTCTGCTCACCGCAACCTGTGCCTCATGGGTTCAAGTGATTCTCTTGCCTCAGCCTCCTGAGTAGCTGGGATTACAGGCATGCACCACCACACCCAGCTGCTTTTGTATTTTTAGTAGAGATGGGGTTTCTCTATGTTGGTCAGACTGGTCTTGAACTGCCGGCCTCAGGTGATCCTCCCGCCTTGGCCTCCCAAAGTGCTGGCATTACAGGCATGAGCCTCTGTCCCTAGCCCCTAAAAACATTTTTAAAGAAACAAAACAATTAGAAACATAACCATGAAAATCTAGATTCAGAACTCTGTCATATGTTTGTGTGTGTGTGTGTGTGTGTGTGTGTGTATACGTATGTATTTCTTTATCATTGTTTTTAGAAAAAAATTCTTTTCACAACAAATTTAATCACAAAGAACTATAATTAGTACTTTCCATGGACTACTACTCCCCAGGTAATAGCAGCGTACAATTTCAGTTCTCCCACAGATGATGAGGGGCAGAATTCTTCTCCCTCTACTGGGAGACTACATGTGCCACTTACTATAATTTCCCATGGCCTTTGCAGGAAAATTACATGGGGCAAAGAAATAAAGATTAGCACTTTTGTTTCTCCAAGTATTCTCAGCTGAATGACCCCCAAGTTAACAAACAGGTGTGGAATAATCTTTTGGTGAATTTGATCCTATTCTAATTTGTGTCATAAAATTGAAACATGTTAGTATTTTACTCTTACATTTGGACTTAGTAACTCACAAGAGACTTTTTAGTATATTCTACATTAGTATTTTCCAAAATATAATCCCATCCTTGATTACAATTACCACTGGTGTTTTTTATGATATCAGCCCAGACCTGTGGACTCAGAATCTTGTAGATCAATGAGTAGGGAGGAGGGATATGTATTTTTGTAAGTTCCCTGCATTACGAATATTCAAGTTTGGGAACCACAGTTTAATATAATGATGCTTAACACATGGCACATGTGCTTCAATTTCCTTATTGTGCATCTGTTGCAGACATTACTGATTGATCACAAAATTCTTTCCTACAGAGCTAATATAAAGCCACACAAGCCTACTCAACATTGTGCCTAAACAGCTGTTTGGCATGCATGATAAAAGCCTTTCCTGGAACTATTCTATACCGACATTGCTATTAGGCAATATTATCTTTAGGAACACAGCTAAGAATTTAGAGATAAACACTGATGTTCTTTAAATTGCAAAGAGAAGTCAGAAAATTTCTGCACGAAGTATTGGATATAAGGCCTAGAGCAGAGTAGAAAGCAAGTCAGAAACTATGAGGTTTTAGCTCTGGAAATCACATTCATAGTAACAAAAAGCAATCAATGATAGAAGAAAACACAAACAAGATATAGTCATTCAAAGGAAACAATTGGATGAGGCCATTAAATAGTTCCTTATGATTCCACTTAGTAAGTTCTGAAGGCTTAAATGTGGATGGCATAAATTATGTTCATAATTTTGACCCACAATACGCAGAAAAGGATTAGTCTTATAAGGGGCCTGTGCAAATGAGAGGCCCCAAAATTGCCCTTTTCATACATTATGTTCAAGGCATTATTGTTTTAGAAAGTTCCCTAACAAAGGAAGCTAAAGTAAGAGAAGTGCTTGAAATATAAGTTATTATTAGGCCGGGCGCGGTGGCTCACGCTTGTAATCCCAGCACTTTGGGAGGCCGAGGAGGGTGGATCATGAGGTCAGGAGATCGAGACCACGGTGAAACCCCATCTCTACTAAAAATACAAAGAATTAGCCGGGCGTGGTGGCGGGCACCTGTAGTCCCAGCTACTCGGAGAGGCTGAGGCAGGAGAATGGCGTGAACCCGGGAGGCGGAGCTTGCAGCGAGCCGAGATTGCGCCACTGCACTCCAGCCAGGGCGACAGAGCGAGACTCCGTCTCAAAAAAAAAAAAGAAATATGTTATTAGCTAATTGATAATATTAATTGGAAAAATTTTCAATCTTAGGATTTCAGATACTCATTTTTACTATTCATATTTACTTTGTTTTATTCTATTATAATACTATTTATTGAAGACCTTAGTAATAATCACATTTGTACATTATCTGGACATCATGCCCTACTTATAAAATTGAACTTCTTACAATATAACTCTACTTTTATGTAGTCAATTTAGAATTATATCAGGTGATTTACTGTCAAATAATTCTTATTAAATGCCATTTTTCCATTTGTATTCAATGCATTTCATAATTTATGTTAAGGGTGATAATTTCTGAAACAGCACATCAAAAATATAAAAACAAATATACTTATTGCTTTTCTGATAACCTCACAGGGCTAAGATCTGTAAATCCTCACTCTATGTGGTATAAAAATGATAATTTATGGGTATTCTAAAGCAAATAAATTCTTCTACAAAAAATGGTTTTGGTCATTCTTTAAAAACATATTTACCATGTTGACAATTAATACATAATCATAAAATCTAGTTAATATTTTATGTACTTTAAAAATGTAATCATTGTGGAAATCTGTTTTCCCATTTAAAAATCACCTTATTTTCTATATAAAATATTAATAAAATTAATTGTTTTACAGGAATATGTTGGCCTGATAGACTAAGGAAGGGGCTTCAGAAACATTCTTTAAGAGAGTTGCTTGTGACAAAACACACCATTAATTTTATGGCCAGAATAAAGCAATTTTTTACCATATCAATTCCAAATTTACTCTTTTTCTTACTGGAATACTTGAAACAAGCACCGAACATGGAAACATGAGATAGGATTTCCAGTCTTGGTTCATGTTAGGTTAATTATTATTATAAAGAAAAATCATGTGCTCAACTAAATTGGACATGGTTGTTCACATTCATATTCTATGAACATCTAGAAAACAAGTACTTACCATATCTAGAGATACACACACATATGTTTATGGGAAGAAAAATCTTGACATGGATTGGTTAAAATAAAGACACAGACTTTTAAAGATCACTGTAACTCAGATTTGCAGTATGAACATGTAACTATTTCATTGACAATGATAAAGATTCTTGCCACCCTTCTTTTTGTAAACCATTGCATCAAGTATCACAACAGTGTTTCATTTAAAAGCAACCTAAGGTAGGAAAGAGCGCTGAATGTGTCTCTAGATTCTAATTATGATTTATTAAAAGAAACATTTTAACAATTCTTGTTTAACAAATTCCTGAATATCTGACTCTCCTTAAACTTTAATATAAAAATATCAGTTTTTTTGTTTTGGGAGTACTACTTTAAAATCAATTCTTTACTGTATATCTTTATAATTCTAGCAAATGTAATTAGGATATAATACTGTGTTGGGATTATTTTGCCAACTTTGTTAAATGACTTATTTACAGAAAATCTGACATCTTCTTTGCCTCTATTTTAAGTTTGACATCGAGTGGTTAGAATTTTGAGGAAGTTTGATCAATGATGAAATGATAGCTTGGTAGGGCATGCTAACCTAACTGTTTAAAAAAAGTCTCCTCATAATTTATAATGACAAGCACTTAGGTTTTATTTAACTACACTAATGTATTCCATTTAAGTATGTCTAAGTACTTACAGCTTACCTATATCCATAGTATTAATACAGGCTCTTGTCTAAGAGTAATTTGTAACTCTAACCTTATATAATGTTTTAGTTTCATTATTTCTAGTGATTCTGAATTACTACTGTATTTTCTCATGCACATAATTAGATGAGCTTCTATCAAAGCATGTTCTTGTTTAATTATTGCTACTGCTTTATAAAGGAATATTATTGTTTTTCCCACATTCATTTCATATCTTGATAGGCCATGGTTATATATTTTTTATTCCAATAACTGACAGAATATGTAGTAATTTAAGTTTTATTCAGCCAGATTATAGGGAGGAAGAGGAGGATTTGCAAATCAGTTTGATTTTATCTTTGTTCAATCTCATATCTACTGTGTTTGTATTATATGTTTATTTTTGTTGAATACAGTTAAGTTTATCTTTAATCAGGACTGACAATCTTTTTTCAGTCCAAACCTCTTGAATAGCTAGGAGTAAAGACTTGACAAACTTCAACGAAGTAATATTATTGTAAGAGTCCCTTAACTGTCACACCTTACCTTAGTGGAAATGAATTAACTAACTTAACACCAAAGAACAGAGTTGTAGAAGAATAAGCAATGTAGGAGAGAATACTGCTTGCAGTTCTGGATTTAAGGGAATTTCCAAGATCTCTATTATTCACTGACACATGGTGAGGAAATCTGTTTGAATCAGTTGTTTCCAGTGGGTTCTTCAGAGTAGATGGTGTTTATCATTATCAAGTCTCTGATATATCGAATATTAATGACAGATGAAAAAGAGAATCTCCGTCATTGAGTGTGTCTGCCAAAAGAGCTAGCTCCAATTTAAAATGGTATTAATTTTCATAGAGAGGTAATATTTTTTTCTGTGGTATTCCCCATGCTTAATGTACTTTCTAAACTTGGATGTACTTGGATAGAAATCTATTGTTTTAAATTGAATATTCCTCTGTTCACCCTCATATTTCATTGAAAACAATATTCAGTGATGTCAGCAGTAAAACAATAGGTATGAAATAGGTGGCTTCTTTGTTTGATAAATATGATTTTTAGGAATCTGACAAAGAACTAATGAGTTGTTTTACTATAAAAGTTATGTTGATATGCATAAAAATAGAAAAAATTCCAGATTTTTTGAGAAGAAAAAATATCTTAAAGGTAGTTTAGGAAAATGTAAATGAATATAATCTAAAATATTTGTGTACTTGTCATTTTAAAAATATAAATAATTGAGGTAACTTCGGGATAAAAATGTCACTATGATGTGTCATTATATATTTTTCTTCTGAAGCACATGATTTATATAGAAGTTTATCTGCAGAATATGAGATTCATCTCGTGTTATTTGAATGACTTTGTATCTGTACACCCCAAAGACTATTTCATATCTTATTTTGTTAAATAATTGCTAGTTTTCCAAAAGTATGTAAATCTCAAAAGTGAATTTAAAATTTCAAGAAGACTCATAGCCTGACAAGTCTGATTTTATATTTTCATTCTTTGTTGCTTATTAAAACTCCTGTTGCATTAATGACTGTTGAGGACTTTGAGAAGAGTTAGTCTCCCAGTTGTTGAAAGGCTAGTGGTCTGCTCTTCTTTTTTCCCTTAACTGTTCAATTCTCAGATATTGACCAGTGGAACAAGGTAATTGAACAACTAGGAACACCATGTCCAGAATTCATGAAGAAATTGCAACCCACAGTAAGAAACTATGTGGAGAATCGGCCCAAGTATGCGGGACTCACCTTCCCCAAGCTCTTCCCAGATTCCCTCTTCCCAGCGGACTCCGAGCACAATAAACTCAAAGGTATGCCCTTCAGGAATGACTTGAGGACAACTATGAGGGTGACGGGCCAAACAAGCACACGGTATAGAGACCTCTATCTCTTTCTCATTGTTTCCTTTTATTTTTAGTTGACACATGATAATCGTACATTTTTGTGGGATATAGGGTGGTATTTTGAAACGTGTATAGAGGTATAATGGTCAAATCAGAGCAATTAGCATAACCCATCACCTAAAACATTGATCAATTCTTTAATTGGCACAGCCTCAAGTTAAAGAGATATTTCTTCAAAGATCGTTCTACAAAGGGGAGTAGTCATGGATTTTAGAATTGTCTGGATATTCAGGGCCGGGTGCGGTGGGTCAAGCCTGTAATTTCAGCACTTTGGAAGGCCGAGGCGGGCGGATCAAGGGTCAGGAGATCAAGACAGACCATCCTGGCCAACGTGGTGTTCTCTTTCATTTGATGTTTTACCATATATTTACAATAAACTGAATATTTTCACCGTTCAACTTTCAGATCAGTTGAGTAACAATATTGATTTGAGATACTCATTTCTGTTAAAACTTTATGTAAGTGACTAGGGGAGGGATAGCATTAGGAGAAATACCTAATGTAGATGACGGGTTCATGGGTGCAGCAAACCACCATGGCATGTGTATACCTATGTAACAAACCTGCACGTTGTGCACATGTATCCCAGAACTTAAAGTAGAATAATTTTAAAAATTTACATATCTTTAGAGGTTAAAATTAATGTGTCTTTTAACAATCTTATTAAATAAATATGCTATCACCATGTAATTTTACAAGTGTTACTGCCCACAACCATAAAATTAATTATGATAAAATTTACATAATATAGAGTTTTTCATTAGTGTCTGGTGTAGCATTAGACTGGCTTCAGTCTTTAACTACTGGATTTCATCAAGTCATGATTCCATTGATTAAAAATGCCTGATGATTACAGAATGTTAAAATAAAATTCAGTAGTTGAATGATATTATTTCTATCACATCAATTCTTTGATTGTTTTTATGTATATAAGAAATCTGTGGCTGGGAGCAGTGGCTCACTCCTTTAATCCCAGCATTTTGGGAGGCTGAGGTGGGAGGATCCTTTGAGCCCAGTGTTTGAGACCAGCTTGGGCAATGTAGGGAGATCTTACCTTTACAAAAAAAAAAAAAAGAAAGAAGAAATAGCCGGGCATGGTGGTGCATGCCTGTAGTTCCAGTTACTGGGGAAGCTGAGATGGGAGGATCCTTTGAGCCCAGGAGTTCCAGGCTGCAGTGAGCTGTGATCATTCCACTACACTCCAGCCTGGCAACAGAGGGATACCCTGTCTCAAAAATAAATAAATAAATAAACAAAAACAAAAAGAAAAGAAAAGAAAAGAAATTTGTATGATACAAACTCTTGTCAATTTGTATACTAAAATTCTGATAATTCCATTGTATAAATAAGAATATAAAGACACGTGTTGATTAACTTCAAACAGCCGTCCACACATTTGTTGAACATCATGCATTTGCACTCTGTGCTCTTTATTCTGTTTATCCTATATTCATACAGGTTACCAAAGAAGATGACTTTGCTTACATAAACTCTCCAGGTTGATACATTTTACTAAGAAGTTTGAGTGAATAATTGTATACTCAAAGTGTTAAAACCCTTGGAGAGCCTCAGAATGAAGCCTTAGGCTTAGAGACACGAAGAAACAGGTGTAAAATGCATTTTCTTTTCCATCACATCAAGGGATTTATCTGATGTTTGGAAGCAAGATACTATTCCATACTTTATTTTCTTAAATTTCCTCTCTGTCCAACAAATTTCCTTACTGAAATCAAAATCTTACTAATTGTTTTTCTCATTTATTGTTTCAGCCAGCCAAGCCAGGGACTTGTTGTCAAAGATGCTAGTGATTGACCCAGCAAAAAGAATATCAGTGGACGATGCCTTACAGCATCCCTACATCAACGTCTGGTATGACCCAGCCGAAGTGGAGGCGGTAAGAAATAGGCTGCCTTTACTTTGCTTCCACAAACAAATCATAGCTCATAGCAAAAACTGAATAGGACTAGAAGCCTAAAGAATGCACGATGGATTTTTATAAAATTTCTAAGTCCAAAGCCTATGCCCCTCTAAAAGCTATTTTCTTCAACATATGTTTTAAATACATTTTTTCAGGACTTACTAGAAGAGGGTATGATTTAGTCCAACAAACCCTAGATGTCCATGACACACAACCATTTGTTTCTGTTAAATTGCCAATACTTGTGTTTCTTCTTGTGTGTTTGACTGCCAGTCTCTTCTAATGCAAACTTAGTGGTAGGAAACAACAGAGGACAAGTTACTTAGCTTGTATTTTTTTTTTTGAAAAGATACCTGCCACTAGTAAAATGTGATATTTAAGAATATTTCAATTAGAAAGCTTTTATAAGACGATTGGTGGCTTTGTGAAACCTTGCATGAACTAGATGAACTAGAAGTGGGTATTTCAGTAAGTACATTACTTCAGGTTGATCAGTATGATGTATCTCCATGTCTGATACCCAGACATGGAGAATCTTCTCAGAAGCATAACTCTTTCTATTTTAAAAATATTTTTCAACCATTTACTATCTTCTATTCAACCTCTTTCTTTCATCTTTACCTCTCTCCTTTCCTCTGTATGGATCCAGGGCTGAGCAGGGCAAGGGGGGCTTGCTGTTGCCCATGTGTGTTCTATAGGCCTCCTGATGAGAATTTCCTTTCTGCACTGCCTTTAAATGTTTCTATCAGCAATGTTACCTTCTCCCATAAACATGAGAAGCTTCTCAAATTCTTAGAGTACCTGTGCTAAAGCATCTCATATTTTTTTACATAATACCTTCCAATCCATTTGTTTGGATTTGTTCTTAATCTTTCATTTGAAATACTGTTTGTTTCCCCAAGGTATTCTTAAGGATATTTTCACTTTCTTTCAGTTTTCTTTCCTCTGCTTCACCATGTGTTTTTCCATGTCAGAGGTGCTAGATTCAAACACATAATTCTCATTTCTTCATTCTTCACTAGAGAAGATATGAAAGATGGCAGTGAGAACTAGGTAGAATTGAACTTTACAGACACAATATTCAGCAGGTCCTTTTCATAATGTAACCCAATCTTTAAGCATTTAAAAACTTCAGAGAAAACACTTAAGTGATTAATGAGTCTCCCAAGTGTGGGAGACTGCACTACATTTTGTTTAAGATCTGCTCTCTTAATTAGTTTTACAATGATGTTGAGATTTCATTTTGCCTCAAGTTAATTTTTAGTCATTTTATTTGATTCTTACAAAATAAAATCCTTACAATTAAATATTTCTGAGTTTAATTATAATGTTCTAAAAATTAATATATATTCTTACAACCAAAATATAGAACCTCTTCCAGTCTCTCACACTTGGGAAATACTTGCACAGATGTTCTTGGGATGGAATGAAGTAATGAAGTAAGTGAGAGAAAGTATAATGTATATGTATACGAAAATTAAGTATAAAAATTTTATCTCTGATGAAATTCAAGAAAATATTTTAGGTTATGTTGATAAACATTTTATATAAATATGTATTATCTGAAATTGTTTCTCCTCATTTATTTTGAGGCATATTAACTTGTGCCTCAATATGTGGCATATTTATTTTTTCTTACATCTAACTTAATGTGTATAATCTGTTTTTAATGGATTGTGGCCTAGAGTTTAATTAGAGTCATAAAGTCTGCATTTGTAATTCACTTGTAATTATGTTGCCTATAAAAGAGATAGTTGCTTGGAATCTATAACAAATCTTACTGAATAGTATCAATGAGTTTTTAAATTTATTTTAACTTTTTATGAAAAACTTCTTTGTAGAATGAAAAGATAAAATTTAGGATACTAAAATAGCTGGAGCCTTTTTCTTAACCACTTTGATATTGGCCATGCTGGGGCATGGATAGTAACAAGGCAGGATGTATGAATTTTAGGGGAAGGATCTGATAGAGGCTGCAGGTCTAGAAAAAGAAGACAGTTAATATACAGAACAAGCAAGTACTTGACATCTAGACTCAGATCTTTGATTATACAAGGATAAACATGTCTTACATTTAGACATGTTGTAGTGAAGAGATGGGAATCCTGATCCTAGGGCAAGAACAATTTATTACTCTATTAAGTGCATTACAGTGGTCGCAACTAAGAAGAGACAGATCCTGAAGGTGCTAGAATCAGTAGTCAGCTATGCTTTCTGCAATATCCTTAGAATTCATGTCTCTGTTATTGCATATGACCATGTGTTTAAAATAAGATAACCTTTCTCTATGGACACATGGCAAAGCTATAATATAGTGATATATCTTCTGCCAGGGCTGACAAGACTGTTTTGCAAAATATACCCCTGTATGTCTTTATAATCGAAATCAATGGAAGTATCAAATAATTGGGATTTTTATTCCGATCAAAGAGCTTTCAAGTAACTCACATGCTGTTAGGGAGGGAAGGAAATTCAAAGATGAGAGAGAAGAAAAATAAGTTTCACTGGATGGAAATAATGGATAGGGGATAAAGAACAAACTATGATAAGGTGATATTTAGAGGAAAAGTCAAAAGAGTATAGATATGCTATGTGTGCTAAGCTATTAGTTATACTACGAGCTATCTTATCATGTTTCCCAAACTACCAAAGTACAAAAATCAAGAGAGAAGAGCATATGAATGAATATTGTCATAATTCTGAGAGGGAAAATTAGTCATGTACACGTGAGTTTGAAAATTTTAAAAATTGGATGCTAAGCTCAAGAGTAATCCATCTGTGTAGTAATAGTAAATAAATATTTTGAAATAACTGCTCAAATTATTAGCAAGTTCTTATTCAATTAATGTTTAGAGTAAAAAAGTGTGATTTCAAAGTAGAACACACAAGTCACGTATAATGTCAATGCTTTTTCATGAAACAAATAGCAGGTGCTCTAACTCTGGTTCAGTATTCATCAAGAGGGCAAATATATTACACACAAATGTAATTGGATGAGTTATTTGCATCTTCATAGGTATGAAAGATGAGTTAGGTTTAAATTTCTGCTCTGCCCATTACTAATTTGCTTTGATCAAGTTTCTTAACCTTTCTGCAACTCAGTTTTCTAAACTAAGAAAGTTCTCCTTTCTTATCATATGTATAGCATAGCATTCTGAGATTTTGAAGAGTTAATGTGCATACAGTGCTTAGCAAGTGCTTGGTAGTCAGTAAGAATCATATAAATTATTCTTACCCTTATAATACTTAGAATTACTATTACTATTACGACTTTTACATGCATAGCTTTACTATCTTTTGATATTTGAAAAAGATATATGCGTCTGGTGAAAAAGACTAGCTGGCCAAGAAATTGCAGAAATATTCCACAACATTTCTTTTTTGAATAATGATGACAATGATCTAATTCCCACATGATTTTAGGTCCATTTTTTTTCTTTTTCTTCTGTTTAATGTATACCTACCTCTTCTTTGCCAGGTAGAAGAGAATCTAGTGTCATTAGTTTAAGCCAAAATAAAGACACATTATGGAGTCCACGAATCTTGATTATCAGTAGGAGATTTTTGGGATTTTGGGGGGAACTCGGTTTAATATCTTCCTTGTGCCCTGTTGGAAGAAAACACAATGTTCATGAAGCTTTGTTGCCTTATCTCTTACCAGATTATTGAGCTTAGGCACCCTGCTAGGATCCAGTGGTGGCTTTACTGCTGAGAGTGGAGCTACAGAGAAGCCTTAAGGAGCATCTGGGTGAATGCCAAGCTAAGGAAGAGTTGATTAACTATTTCTCAGGGCACAGAAGAAGGGGATTTATGAGGAACATAAGCTGTAACTATTTTTTTAAATAGCTTTATTTCTGTCAGAAACTTCAGAGCACTTCAAGAAAGCTCCTGAGTGCAACGGCCTTACAAAAGGCTCCATTTTTTAATTCTTGTTCCTTGCAAGGGTATAGGGAGAGAGAGCAGGAGAGGGAGATGTGAGTTCAGCCAAAACCAAATACATCAAAACTCAAATAAATCATCATGAAGAAGCCTATTACAAACATATGGAGTCAGAGGACACTTCATGATTCCTCAATTCTTGACTAAATGGAAGGAGCTAGACTTGAGATTAGAACCATCCCCTAAGATGGGACAGGCATTGAGGCCAAGCTTCATGGCCAGTGGTGATCAACCAGATAGACCATTGTGTTGAAGGCTCTGTTTCAGAGATGCCCAGAGACAGTTCTTAATGGCTGAAATCTTACTCTGGGAATCAGGGCAGAGAGGCAGGTAGAGCTGCTTGGGCAGCTGGCATTTTGGAATTCTTTTCTCTAGTAGGTGAAGCTGGGGTACTTGAGAACCCAGAGGACAGCTGGCAGGAGACATAGGACCTTCTGTGTGGCAGCCAAATGAAAGTTCCAGAAGAGAATGCTGGAAATGAGGCCTGGAAATGGTACTCCAGCTATAATGTAGACCACAGAGAGAGAGTGGGCATGTTTTGTTTGTGAATCTAAGGACACACGACATCCTCGACTAGACTAAGAGAAAAGGGTAACTAATTCAACCAGTTTGGCTGGAAGGCGATTTGGTAAACAGGGCCAGTGCTGAGCTTGCTTGTTATTTTTTCACCTAACTCAAGATTAATTTGGGAATTAGGACAGGGTTGGGTGGGAATTTAATGTACCGATACAGATCCTGAATTAAACAACATGATCTTCAGATTCCCAGGGAGAGTATAACCTGGGAAACAGAGTAACACTTACATGTATTAGTGCTGAAGTTCAATTAAAATAAACACTTAAGAAACATGAGCCCAGAATAGTCAACACTATTACACATTTACTGTTTGTTTATAATGTAAAGTGATTAAGAGGGTCTTAAATGCTCAATTGACATTATTATTTACTAGTTCACTACTTTAGGGATTATGTTATTTTTGCCTATAGTGAAAGAATTTATAGAAACAAGTTAACCTGGCTATATGAAGCTATTTTATTACAAGGCCATCAGATTCCATGCCCTGTGAGCAGAATTACTATCTGACATTATTTTATCCATCTTCTTGTCTGCCATTATATCTTACTGGATATTACCAAAGAGGATGCATGGAAGGGATGACCAATCATGCGGGAAATATACATTATTTTTAATCTTCTTGTGACACAAATATGTAAATTTTGATATTGCCTATGCCTATTATGCCTAAAATCTATTCAAGGTAAATCTGAAGTGGGAACTTAGAGATAATTATAGAGTGCTTTTGTCCTGCAGTTCAGCAAACATCAGCATTCAGAGTAGCAACTTTTCAACTTTGAGCAGCTATAGGACCAGCAACCATGATGAGGTGAATGGAATAGAGCTAGATGGGATCAGAAGAAAGAGAGAAGGGAATCAGAAGCCTGTGGTCAAAGTAGAACAGGTTCCAGAGCTTGATCTGAGCCTTCCAGAGAGAGAGCTTATGCAGATATGTAGGCCAAGCAGTCAAGACCAGCTGGGCAGTCAGGAGAGACATGTGGTCTAAGATCAGAGATCTAAGTAGATGAGACCCTAAGGGGCATTTAAAGGTGTCAGAGATAAGGATGTTCTCATATTGCAATGCAGAAGTCAAAAGAAGACACTCTTGGACCAACACAGAGATAAGCAAAAATGGGAAGCCACTACCAACCTGAGAGCTAGGCGGCAGTTTACTGGAGCCCAGGTAGTAATGGCCTGTACAATGGGAGCTAGAGTCACTAACACAGGTAAGATACAGCTGCTTCTGGAGAAAAGGATGGGGAGAAATGGCCTAGATTCTCCCCTGTATCTCCTGGTGATATCTCCCTCCTATTGGCTGAGACCAGCCCTAAGGCAACTGACAGACAAACCTGGGGAATATGGCCTAATAGAGTCCAGCCCCCTGAGAAAAAGAGCCACTAAAGAAAGGGGGAGGACAGCATCTGTGGGCAAATGTGTCCAGAGCTGGCACTTACCAGGTCATTCTTTCCTTATTCACAATCCTGAAATCCCTAAGTAAAAGAGAAGTAACCAGGGAACAGAGCACAATTCCTCTGGAGAGGAGAAGACTTTAGATGTCAGAAGAGGTACTCAAGGACCTCCCCTAGTAAAGTGAAGGAAGCATCCCCCTAATAACTATTTAATTTCTTCAAGTATTTCATGATTTCTTGCCAAGAAATCGCAAGTACTATGCCAACCTGATAGTCTTGGCAGAAGTGTATTTCTCATTGGGGTTTCCACTGAATGTGCACTTCCTTCCTTTTATATGTTGATGTCACTCTTTAGATTGTTGGTTGTAGGGCTACAGTCTTGTTGAGACAATGCTGGACCACATGTACGTGAGGGGAGTGAAAGGATTCAGCCATCTGTTTTCTTTTAGGTTGCTGTAAATCTACTCTTTCGCTGCCATAAGAAAGACCTCTTTCACTAGGAAAGTCCTTGTCACTTTCTTCTCACTCACCTCTTTTTTATTTCTTCCTTTTCTGTCTCTTCACTTCTTACCCTTTTCTCTTTTTTATCCAACAGAGTTATTCACATAAGCTTTGACTATTTGTTATCAGTTTAGTATTTATTCACTTATTCTATAAATATTGACTGAACCCACACTTTGTGTTCCACACTGACCTAGATGATGGTGATTCAGCACTGAATTTTTAAATAAAAAATGAAAAAAGCAACAGGTCCCTGCTTTTATTGTTCTCGGTAGGTTTCCAATAGTTAATAGCAATTTCTATTGAATGAGAATCTTTGATAACTTACCATCTCCTGAAGAAACAAAATAAACTCCTCCAAATATGAGTTATCTACCTTACTAGATTAACTTGTTTGGTGTATGGTTTCCTGACTGTAGAATCTGAAATCTTATGTCCCTTGAAATGTTAATCAGTTATAACTAAACTGCAGTGAGAATCTGCTAATCTTCAACCAGATGTGCATCAACTGCTTTGAATCATAATTAACAAGTTATGCTCATCCACTTTTAGCTATGATTTTTTAAACTATTATTTGACTGAATATAAAATAATGTCCTGCTGGCCACAGTGGCTCACACCTGTAATCCCAGCACTTTGGGAGGCCAAGGCGGGTGGATCACTTGAGATCAGGAGTTTGGGCCTAGCCAGCATGGCGAAACCCCATCTCTACTACAAATACAAAAATTACCCACCTGTAGTGCCAGCTACTGGGAAGGCTGAGCAGGAGAATCGCTTGAACCCGGGAGACAGAGGTTGCAGTTAGCCGAGATCGCACCACTGCACTCCAGCCTGGGAGACAGAGTGAGACCATATTAAAAAAAATAAATCAAATCAAATCAAATAAATAAATAAACAAAAAAGTCCTGACCAAGCTGACCAAGTTTGGTTACCCAAATGCATAGATTATTACTGAAAACCAAAGAATCCTGAAGTTGCTATACTAAACATAAAAGTATACAATCTTTAAACTATAAATTAAATCTTTCTATTTACTATAGCAACTAAATACAAATATTTAATTTATAGCTTAAAGATTTATGTATAAATTTATTGACCATCTGAAGCCTTCGAGCATAGTTCACATGATTGAGGATGATGGGAAGGAGTTATTCTCATTCCTTATTATCACTGACTTTTAATTCTTTCAAATACATTTTTACTGTAAAAGCTAATATCATTTGATTATGAATATCCTGTGTTACTTGCTCTGTTAAATCCACTCCATGAATGAGTTCTTGTTTGCATTGTTTCTACCTTTATTAACTGTGGCTTAGCCAGTTGTCTTTTACTGAATTCTCTTGAATCCATAATAAATTCCTGAAACAACATGGTGAAGAATAGACTTATAAATATATTTGATTATAACTAGAAGTAATGTACTTTGTTAGACTCGGTATATATGAACTTAGGAATGATAAGGAAAAATATGAGCTACAATGAATATGAATTTGATGCATCTAATGTTCAAATAGTTCTTCAGCAGATATCTACTGTTTGGAGATAAACCATTGAATAAAATATACATAAGTTTGCTTCAAATATTTTATAATCCTTTTATTAAATTGGTTAGTCTGAGTGTAGCACTGTGAGTTAAACCTGAAGTATCTGGAAGACATGATTTAAATGAGTTATAAATGCAAACAGCTCTGTACAGACTGTATCTCCCATTGGGAGGAAAGGGGATTAAAGTCTTTGTGAGTCACATTTTCCTTTGATGAGTGGTATCAAAAGGTTAGGGCATGTCCTCAAGACAATTTCTGAATAACTAATCCATCTGAAATCCTGAAACTACGTTTTTGTTTCCTGATTTTCCCCACAGGGTACAGTAATGTACTTAAAATAGTTAATAGGCATTATTTTTGTTTGCTGTCATTTGATTTGCCTGAGAAGAAAGTCAGTTTGCAAGTGAAGTTTATTATATAAAATTTAATAGCAACTCTCAAGTGGCAGAAAATACCTATCAAATATTTAAATAAGTATAAACTGCAAAACTTGAGTTACTTAAGGATTTTTTTGGTAGAAATTTGAAAATTTTTATTAAGAAGGAAAAACTCCATTTCACTAAAATAATAAGAAAACTCTTTTTTAAAAAAACATTTCATGGGTAGAAAAAGCCTCTGTTGCTTTTTATTAATAGAAAAGATCTGCAGTGCCTATCACGCTGAATATGACCTTGGATTTTACTGCTAGTTTATTTCTTGATGCTATATATGTGCACACACTTTTAGTAAGTTTCCCCATTTTTACTTCTTTAGATTTTTTGAAACATGCTTATTACTTTGGATTTCAACTTGGAAAGCTTATAAATGAAACATACTACTATACTTGATAAAGCACATCAATTGAGTTTTCTCAGGAAAGACCTATTTGGAGATTTTTATAAAGGGCTTATTCTCAAAAAGATTTCTGAGGTCATTTCTAGCATTTTAGGAATATCAAACAAAAATTTTATCTAAGTTCCCTTAAATATTTTCACAAGTAAGACAAACTACTCTATCCTAGAATGAGGAAAAGAATAATTAACAATGTGAATAATTTCAAGTATCTGTAATGTTTAGCATGTTAGTGATTTTATTTCCATAATATGTTATAGTATTTGTTGTATATTTTAAACTTGACAATCAGTCCAAGTATTTCCCAAGTGCCCATCACCAGTTTGGTCTATGATCTGTGTGCAGGTCACTGGTGACCTTTTGTTTCCTGAAAGTAGGAAAACAAAGAGGTAACTCAGTGATATTGTACTGTGAGACATCATGATTCTCTTTTCTCCATTCTAAAATTGCCATCATTTAAATTCTGTTTTTCAGACCAAATGTCCTTATGAATTCTTTTAAATATGATTTGTTCTACTCACATGGAGTTAATAAACTGGCTGAATTCCTCCCTCAGCTGTTCTCTCCATCTGTCCTGACACAAGGGCTACCTCTTTGAGTCTTAGGGTTTCTTCTTATTGCAGCATGTGTCATGCTGTGAAAAAGCTAGTGTGACCCATGGCAGGCTTAATTTGAGAAATAGTTTAGTACCAACTATCTGTCATAGAAGACGCTTTTAGTGTGGAGCTGAACTCTAAGTAGGTTTGTTAGACTCAGAATATATATAAATTTAGAAAGGAGGAGGAAGAAACATGAGCTACAATGGATATGAATTTGATGCACTCTAATTATGTGCTTAATTATAGAAAGAGCAATTCATATTTTGTGGTTTTCATTTGCTTGGGGAAAGTTAAATCAATGTCTGTAATTCCATTTGTGGAATTCTAAATTTCCATCTGTTCATGCTGATGTATTCTTTCAGCAGCAAAATATGAGCAGTTTACTAATTGCCTTCCAGAGAAAATATAGCTTCATTAGATTTTGCTTGCCCAGTGCCTCAACTGCTTAACATGAAGCTATCGTTTGAATTGCCTTTGGATTGTTTTGATGCCATGTATTATATTGGTGGGAGCTTGTCAAAATGTTTGTTGTAGATAGAGTTAGCCACCTGCTTTTAGGAGCCCCACTCCCTATATGACTTATAATAGGAATATGTATTTCACTGAAAATATGTAATTCATTTGTCTCTAATTTACTGAAGAGAAAGGTTCATCTTAATTTTAATTCATTAGGATATTCAGAATCCACTGAATCCAAGATTCTCAGGTGTGAAAAGCTGGAATGGTTGAACTGTTCATTCTTAGGAGAGACATGTTTTGTTGTCTAGTAGAATCCATGCTTTGGTTTTTGTTTTCATGTTTTATCTTGAGCACTTTAGACCATGAGTGCTATTAATCTTTTGAATGGATCACTGAGAGAGAATACTTTATAAAAAGGGGGAAGGGAACAGAAATTATTTTTCTAAAACATTTCACACCTGTTGCTCTCTGCAAGACTGAGGTATGGCTGAGGTATTCTGTCAGGTTCTTCCAAATACTTGATTGTATTTCTTCTCTCCTAGGTGATGTCTGAGATATTGTGAGATCTACCTATTTATCTCGAGGTAGTGGGCATTTGTGAGAGTGTATTTTATTTTCTTAATATGTTTCATCCTGGAAAAAAAGAGATTATCCAACGTGTCATCTGCATAGGATGTAATCCATAAACTGTGGGAGAAAAAAATATATATTTTTATTTTTTAGCATTCCTTTTATGAGATAAGCAAAGAAGTCAGGGTGGGAACTTGTGAGATGTTCTGTCAACTAAAATTTACCAAATTTTATACTAAGAGGAAGAATAAAAAAGAGAAAAGAATAAGAGTAGGTCAGAAGAGAGAATCTCTGTCAGACAGCTTTGCCTCGAGATAAGTAGAGGCTACAAAATTGGTGAATCTCTAGGAAACACAACTCTTTTGGTAATTTGCATTCCTACCTTGTTTGCTTACCTGTAATGTTGCTAAAACAATCAAACTAGACTTGAATTTTTGTTCATCATCAAAGAATCTCCTCTTAACCACTGTGTATATGTGTTCAAGGAGAGCTCTAAGGCACTCCTACCCATCCTCGTATCATTGTGTTTTCAGTAAAGAACGTTTATCAATATAGAAAATGATATGCTCTGCAGAGGTAATATTGTTTTCTGCAAGGCCTGGATGTTAATTATTATACATAAACTCTGTAATTTAAAGGCCACATCAGTTCTGTACCCAGTAGAATTATTTGGTGAGCAGCCCTGCTTAAGTTCCTAAAGGTTTACTTTAAGTAGTAGGTTTGCTATTTGCCACATTTTTCTTTGCTCCTTTGCTCTCAAAATCAATGAGGTTTAATTGCATGATGAACTTTTAAATACTATATTCTTCTTTTTTAAAAAAAAAAAAAATACCCGCCAGGCACAGTGGCTCAGGCCTGTAATCCTATCACTTTGGGAGGCCAAGGCGGGTGAATCCCTTGAACTCAGGAGTTTGAGACCAGCCTGGGCAGCATGGCGAAATCCCATCTCTACTAAAAATACAAAAATTAGCCAGGCATGGTGGCTTACACTAGCTACTTGGGAGGCTGTGGTGGGAGAATGGCTTAAACCTGGGAGGCGGAGTTTGCACTGAACCGAGATTGCACCACAGCACTCCAGCCTAGGCGACACAGGGAGACTCTGTCTCAAACAGCAGCAACAATACCCGAGTATATACATACTTATCCTCCATGATTCATCATAACAAATGTTTATAGCACCCCTATGAATGCTGACACTGTACCAGATCTAGAGATGCACACAGGAGGGCATTTCTCTGCCCTTAAGAGCTCACTACCGAGCACTGAGCTTTCTTATGACCCCTAAGGGTTCCTTAGAGGAACTTCTGGGGACTTTTGAAAAACATCCCAAAATTTTCTATCCATAATTATGTATTTACATCTTTCTGGACATCCAGTTCACAGGCTTTTTCAGATCTTCGGAGTTCCTTTGCTCCAAATTTAATTCTTAAAATTTTGAAAATCATGAGTCTAGTAAAGAAAGTTTTCAGTGGGTGGGTGGAGGGAACTGCAAAAATGCTGATAATTTACTCTTAGACTAGATTATCATTTATAGACATAACAAAAAGATTTAATACACGTTTTAGGAAATGATTTATTCTCTTCGGGTAATTTTAAAATTTGTATTAAAATGCTCTTTCATCTGTAAAAGTCCTACTTTTTTTAAGGAAAGTGGTGGAGGCAGAAGTAACTGATAAATATAAAATATTATGCTTTCAATTTTTATTATTGTGATTTAAAAAAACTATTAACATTATAAAAACAGTTTCTTGTGGTCCCAGACAATTTTAAAATGGTATTTTTTTTTTCAAGAAATAGAAATTAACAGCCACTGTCTACTCTTCAAGTAGCTAGTTCTTTTTTCATGCTGTGAGGCTTTCAGGGGTTCAGTTGACATGTGGCTTATAGCTTTAGTGTTGCATTATTCTGCAATGAATAACACAGATTTCATAAGAATGACAGATCCAGCTTTCCTCATACTGTTTCCACTTTGTTTTTCATAAGCACTCACTTCCTTCGTGATATTTATTTCCCTCTGCCATGTTTGTCTCCAACGATTTTTGTTTGTTTCTTTGTCCATTATCTAAGAAGGTGGTTATGTTGTGTATTGCAACAAAAAGTTGAGACGATCAAATGAACAACAACAAAAACACACAAAAAAATTAACCAAACATCTTGTTTGAGAAGTCATGCTTAGAGTTGGTGATGCTATCAATATTAGGAAGTAAACTAAGAAGTTTGACAGTCTAGCAGAGAAAGGAAAATAATCAGAAAGTATAATCATTAATGATGCTGAAAATGATTATGTGTGGTGATGTGAAGACAACTTTAAACGCTGTAGGATGTTTATGCTGACATTTTTAAATCCCTAAATGAAAACTATAGACATGAAGTCGGAATGTCATCACAACTCTACATAGACCACAAGTCTGGAAGTTGAAGAGCTGCAAAAGAACCAGAAAAAGGATAGGCAGAAACTATTCTTGGGTGCTAAATCACGGTAACTTTCAGATTCAGGGAAAAGGCTGAATCTCAGCATTTTCTTCCGAAGTGTAGATCCATGGCTTAGGCCCTAGAGCATTCATTACATGTGAGGAGAAGGTAGAATAGATGAGACAGAATATTGAAAAGGTTAGACTCCCTTTTTACAAGTCTATTAAAAGTTTATGGTCTTTCCAGGAGTATGTGCTGTAATAAAATTATTATGTCCTATTCTAATGGCAGGGTGATTGTAAGAATGATAAAAGCCACTTCCATAACTTGCTGCAGGTTTCATATGAGACTCAGAGGGTTGTTTGTAGAATAATGGCCCACAATATCTTGTGAAAGGGAATAGAATGTATGTAAAACAAAATGTGTTTAATCAACAATCAAAAAGATGTTCCCCACAGTTTCTAATTCCAGGGAGAATCTGATTTCTATCTTCAGGTGCATTTTGAAAGCTGAATTCCTTTGATGATCTTCTATAAAAAGTGAGAGATAAATTAGCTAAGCCTCAAGCACTTTTTCTGAAAATTTCTTCCCTAAGATGTGTGTTGTTTTGGACTAAGTTAGCATAAAGAACTTTTGGTGACTTTGTTTCAGGACATATATGCCAGAATGCTGTTTTCATAGTACAGCAATCTGTTACTTCTTTTTCTGAGGTAGGCCTGCTCATGCTTCTTGCACCATTCCTGTTTAATCATGAACAATAGTTTATTCCTAGCCAGAATTCTTACATGCATAGTCACAGGTAGGTTTTCTTAAGTAATGAATAGCTCCCCCAAGAATGGAAGGCTAAGCTCGAATCCAAGCAAAAAACTTGGCTTGCAATTAGTTTATTTAAAATATGGCCTTACATAATCTGGCTTTCCCAAAGCAAAGGGCTGTAGACAGACAGTGGGAGAGGACCAAGAGTTACAGAGTGTGGAGACCAAGGTCATGGCACTGGGAGACAGTAGAGCACAGTGGAAACCACTATGGGTCAACAATTAGAGGACATGGACTCAAAGTCTCATCATACCTTGGACAGGTCCACCACATTCATTCACTTAAACTTTTGTTAAGCTTCAAGTGTACGCTGCCATTGAAGATTGACTAATTCTAATAATAAAAAGACATAGTTCCTGTTATTTAGTAGTTTGTAGTAGAGTTGATATATAGGTAAATAAGATACTATAACCATAGTACTAGTGCCATAGAAACACAAAGGAATAAGGTATAACTCATTCTATAGCAGACATAGGAGGTTTTCAGGAGGAAGAAAAGCCTCAAGTGGGACCAAAAAGATGGGCAAGAGTTAGCCAAGTGAAATGGAGGTGGAAGAGTAGAATCTGGTAGGCAAAGGAAGCAGCCTGCTCAATGGCCAGGAGAGAAGATGAACCAGGACACACCTGGGGAACTATGAGTTAATTCATTGTGAGCAGGGAAGGGAATGGTGAGAAATGCAGCTGGAAATGTAAGCAGGGCCCTGGTCAGGAAACACCCTTTAAGTCATTCCCAGAGGGTGCCCAAGCTGCAGGCTTGGGAGAATAGCTGTAGGGATTTTAATGAGAGAGTAACACAATGGGATTCGTGTTTTAGGTAGATCATTCTTTCTGACTGATGAAGTGATAAAATAGTAGAAAGATTATTTAGAAAGCTAGTGAAATAGTTGAAATAAAAGATGACAAAATGGACTTCAATGGCAATGGAGATGAAGAAAGAATGACATTCAGAGATGGTGGTATAATTGCATCACTAATCTTTACCCATGAAATGTCTTGTCTAATAATGTTTTAAAGGAAAAAATATGTGAAAGTACCCAATTAACTTTGAAAACATAGGATGTTATTAAAGAAGATTTTCTTAAAGCTTATGGAGGTAATTGAACTATTTTAAACCGAACAGTTTTAGTCTATGTGACATAAGAAAAATGGAAATGTTATCAGTTCCTATCATGTTAACACAAAAGCTCAGTTAGACTTATTTTCTTTTAAAATTATTCCTTGGAGTAATTACTTAATGAAAAGGCAAGCTCTGTTTTAAGAAAATCCACTATGAGATGTATTTATTAAATACATTAAAAAGTATTATATAATAATGTATGTAATACATTAAAAAGTAGGAGCAATGGTAATGCCTTATTATTAGAATATAGTTCTTTATGATTGTGTTTGTTTGTCAACCTTTTTTGTTCCCCAACATACCTGAGAGACAGCCATCAACTCATTAACGTCATCAACTCATCAATCTATATTGAAGCAATGATTCTTGATGTGGGGTATGGCAGATTCTTGTGGGCATGTTAATTAATTAGAAATAAATCCTCACTCTCAAGTGATTCTGTTCCCCATCTCCCTCGCCTCAGAGCACCCTTCCCCCACCACACATACCTTAGAAAGTACTGCTTTTGGCGCAACTCGAAGATACAGATTTTGTCTCATTCGTTACATCATCTGTGTAACTATGTGTTCCTAGAACACAGTGGGTTCTCAGAAATATTAGAATTAATAAAATGTTTCAATCATTCTGACATTGACTACTTTATTTAACCTTTCAACCCATGCTCCTTTTATTCATTGCCCCAGCCAAAAGAACCCCTATCACTACCTCTAGGTGTTAGTACACCCATTTTAAATAATTTTAAAATTATTTTACACAGACCCACAATTAAAGCCCTAGGTTCTCAACCGATATTCATTTCATTATGTCACAGTATCCTTTAAAAAGTCCACTTTTCTTCATAAGGGTAGTATTAATAATTTATGTACTTAGAAAATTTAGAATTAAAATGAATTTACAATAATCATATTTGCCGCTTTCTTTCTGATAAACATCTCATATGTAAATGTGGTACACAAATGCTTCCTTATATAATGCAACAAATGTATTGAATCCATGTAGGTAGAAGGGGTGGTTTTTACTAGATTAGCAGAAGTCTTTATGCTTGATTGAAAGACTTCATTAACCTAGAACCTTTATGTCATGTTCTAAACTTTTTCACAGAGATTAGTGGTATGAAGGGGAAAAATAAAGATTTGTAACAAAAAGTATGTATATTTTAAAATTAATAGACACTTGGGAATTGAAAAAATTATTAAATTTCAACCTAAAATATAATATTATCCCTCTAACATTAGTGAAGTATACTCAAATCAATTTTCCTTAATAATGTTTCTAATTCTGTAACTGTGTTTCTTCATTCACTGCGGATTTGTATCCTGGGGCGATTCATTGATGCTAACTGGAAGAGTGTGGTTTTCTGTGGTTAATGTCTCCAAGATGACTCCTTATTGATTCATGTTACTAATGTAGGAGAGCTGAAGATCCTTTTCCCCTTGTTCATTTTCTTTTGTTTTGTGACTGTAGGGCAGAAGTGCAAATGACATGTGGCTTTAATAGACTAACTCAGCAATCTCTGTGTTCGATGTGTTTTTCACCTAGAGCTATTTTCTAGTTCATTTTTAGCTCATATTTGTCCTGTAGAATATCCTTGGGGCTAATGTGATCTTTTGCCTATGAAAAGAAAGGCTTGCAACAAAAGCTGTTGCTTCTCAGAATTTTAAGTTAACTCATTTTCTTTAGAACCTTTCATATGCCATTATCATATTGTGCATTATGCTACAATGATTCATTTTTATGTCTATCCTCCACAACTCTACTGCTGTAAAGTTCCTTGGGAGCAGAAATTCAGTTTTATCTACCGAGTGCAGAGAAAACAGTGAGAGTAGTGGCAGGTGCATAGTGTATGGTCAGTAAATGCCATTTGAATTGAACTCAACTGTACTCTGCTGAGCACTTCTCTAGTGTTTATAAAACCCTTTCTGCTATCCAATCTTATTTAAGCCTCATAAAAACTCTAGAGAATGATGACTATCCTCAACAACTCTTAACTGAACTTACCTTCTAAATATACCTTGACTCAGATCACTTCTCATCCCTTCATCTATGCAAACATCATTTCTACCCTGGACCATGGAATGATCTGGGACTTATCTCTCAGCACCAGTCTTGTCCCTTGTGGTCCATTCTGCAGAATGCCTAGAATTTTCCTTTTAAAGTGTAAAACAGGTTACATTCACATAATTCCTCAGCTAACACCTTCCAATCTTCCAATGGCTTCTTATCATATTTATAATAAAACTCAAAGTACTTATTATGGCTTGCAAGGCCCTACCACAGTGTTGTTTCAAATTTTATCATAACCCACAGTAAGAAGGGGGTTTTACATTGCAACCCAGCACGTGCGTGCACACACACACGTACACACACACAAAAGAAAAACCATACACTGATATTTTCTATCTCATTTTACTCTTCTTAGTTACATTAAAGGGTGCTGGTGATGACACCAATTTGTTTTCATGACTGCAGTTTGGAAAACATGGCTCTACTTAGTCTGGCTCCTGCCTACTTTTCTGCTATCACCTTTAGGCTTCCCTTTCCCACTCTGCACCAGTATATGGCATCCTTGGGGGTTTCCTTACCACGCCAAGCAAGCTCCCCCTTTAGGGTCTTTGCATTGTATTTCCTTCTGCCTGGGACATTCTTCCTCCAGATATTCACATTGCTCCCTCCTTTACTTCATTCAAATTTCTGCTCAAATGTTACCTTCTCAAAGAAGCCTTTTATGACCATCCTATCTAAAATAGTACTCTTCGGCCTCCCCCTTGCCCATCATGCAACACACATTCGTGGGTAACCTGGCACTAAAACATAAGTAGACGACCTGCTCCTGGGTCAGGGTTTCATATGTAGCAGAGGGGCTCCTTGCTGTGATCTATTGAAAGTCAGCCCTTGGCACAAGAGTTTGTAAAAATAATACTAATAATAGTTTAAAAATAAAACAAAAACAAAAAGAAGAAAAAAAACTAAAAAGAAAAAATAGAATAGTACTCTGTTATATTCTAGCCTCTTAATCTTTTTTCTCTATGTGTCACTGTTTGACATTATATATCTCTTTTTATTATCCGTCTCATCAACTAGAATTTAAGATGCATAAAAAGAGAGACAGTGACTCTTTGGGGCACTGCTGTATCCCAACTACCTAGAACACTGCCCGGCCCTTAGTAGTCATATAATCAATATTTGCTGAATGAATGTATCTGCGTTTAGAATTGAAGACACTAAAGCCCAGGATGTTAATGGATGTTAAGCACATTGCCCATGATTGTGTGGCTAATATGTATATATCAAAGGCTGGAATCTACTTTTTAAAAATTATTTGAATAATGTCAGACATGTCATAATTTATTTCATCTCTTTACCTGACCAATTTTTCCAAGTTAATATATCATAGATTTTTGAATACAAACAATTGTTCTTCATCAATGGTTCATACTTGTTGAGTGTCTACTATGTACTATATACTGTGCTAGACTGGTGAACAAAGACACAATCTTTGTCCTCAATTCTTTGTCCCATGGTCTAGTGAGAAGATAAATAAGTAAATGTTGATGATACGTATTCCAAATTTTCAGCTTATTGTACATTGGAAGCACATAAAAATAACTCAGTAATGTGGGTTACAGAAGGCTGCTTGGAGTGATTAATTTTCAAACAGGAACATGAAGGGCTAAAAAAGAAATTATCCAAGTGAAGAAAGGCAAGCGGAAGAAAGCGTATATGCAAAAATCCCAGGGTCAAGAGAGGGTGGACAGAATTGCAAAGCTTTAAGCTTTCTGAGTGACTTAATGGAGAAGGGTGAGAAATTATTTTGGGCTGGTAAGCAGGGACCAGATAAGGAGGGAGTTCCCAAGCATTGTCATGGACCACGCACGCTATCCTAGGGTGAAGGGAAGCCATTCACTAGGAAGTGGGACAATAGCATTAGCAGATTTGAAGTTTCAAAGGGCCACTCTGTCTGCAGTGTGGGACTGGAGTTGAGAAAAGGGAGCTAGAAGGCAGGAGGATAGATCTGTAGTAATCTAAATCACTGTAGACATGGGCAGAATATTCAAGAGATGTTTAGAAGCTAATAATCGACATGAATTGTAAATAATTAAATTTGGAATTTAAGGGAGGTGGAATTCAAAGATGAGTAATAGCATATGGTAGTGGGTTAATAAATATGTGTTAAATGAATGAATGAAGAAAGAAAGATTCCTGACCAGGGCACTGGGTGATTGGTGGTGCAATTACTGAACCTTTTCAGTTAAAGAACCATAGAAAATTTTAATTTCCAAGAAGCAGGAAAGAGAAATTTCATTTTCAAGACATGATTACACTTTTTGATGGTGTAGAGCTAATAAATAAATCTGAGAAAACTACAGAACAGAATGAAAAATAGAGAAAACTGAATTCACCTTCTTTGCCAAACCACTGGAGCATTATGTAATTAAGCTTTCTAATTACACTCAGTTCACATCATAATTAAAATTTGCATTACTAGCTTTCAAAGGTTCCTCTGGTCACCTAATGCTATGATGTCTCTAAGCAACATTAGTGCTTTCCATTTATAGCACGTTATAATTCCATGCTTTTTGCATTGCAAGTACTTAAGAGAGTTTTGTTAAATTACCTGGTATGATATTTGTTCAACATTTGGAACTAGTTTCTCTTGAATAAAGCAGTAGATGAAAATCTTTCATTGCAAACTGAGTGACTTGCCCAAGGTCACTTATCTTACTAGTGCCAGAGTCAATGGTGCTTCAGTGCTCTTTCCATTGTTCCTTTCAGAAAACCTGTGATGCATTATGAGGCTTAGAGATTCTCCCTGCTCACTTTAGTCTACAGACTGCATTTGATTATGAGACACAAATCTTGTGTCCACTTTGATTACAATTCACAAATTTCTTTGTCCTGTTCTTTAAAGTCATAGCATATATCTGTCCAGAAATCATTGTATTCTACTAAGAACTAGATGTCATTAAAGATGGAGAGAAAATCACCTACTTTCTCTAGAATGTTTTATTTGGCATCTATACAAATGAAACATAACTAGGCAAATGACAAGACTTGCTTCTCTACTGTATAAGTGGTTAGAGCAGAGGTCTTAATCTTTGCTGCACATTAGAATCATTTGGGAAGTTTTAAAATGTCCTGACACCAAGGCCTCACCCCAGAACAATTAAATCAGAATCTCTGAGGTGGGATCTAGGCAGCAGTATTTTTAAAACTCCCAGATGATTTCAATGTGCAGCCGTAGTTGAATCATAAACTAGAGCAATTTAGTGAAAATGATGAACACACACACAAAGCACCTCTTACTTAGTGTTTTCATTTTTTCTTGCCACAAGGTGGCAGCATCACAATATATTGCACATTCTTGCCCCTCTGAGTGGACATGGAAATTTGTATTTAGAATCCTGATTAACAGCATTTCGAGAGCCCCGTCAGCTAGAGATAACGTTGCCTTTTTCCCTGCTGTTCTCTGTTGCTTTGTTTGCCTAATAAAACATTAAAATATATTTCAATAGGTTGAATTAGTAGGAACTATAAGCCTGTGGTGGAAAAATGCAAAGAACACAGACTTTGTATTCAGTTAGATTTGGGTTTAAATATGGCCTCTGCTACTAACTCATAGATTTTTAAATCTTTGTGTGCCTCAGTTGCATACTTGGAATAGGAGGTTTGTCACAAAGACTAAATGAGATAATATATGAAAATCTGCTTTCTACGAATGGTAGTAGAATGATGAAGATGTTGAGAAGAAAACATGATAATGCTGTGATAGAGTCATTTACACAAGATCCAGGAAAACCCAGGACACTGTACTCTTTTATTTATAGCCTTTGTTTTCTGTATGTGGGTCTCTTCCTTCTCTGTGTGTGTCCTATGTTTCAGTTTCCAGTGGCAATTACTTCTTACAAATAAATATGTTAGTCTCTTTCATTTCAAAGAACAAAGAATCAAAGCAAACCTTTATTTTTAACTACACTTCTACCTTTAGCAATGGAAGTATGTCTTCCAGCTTTATCTCCAAGTCTCTGTAAAACATTAGTCTTTGTTTACTCACTGTTACTCCAGTTCACTTTTTAAACATTGACACTGCTTTCTCTAAAATCACCAGTGGCCTCTTAGGTGCCAAGTCCAAAAAAAATGGGCATCTCATGTATTTGCCCATTTGAAAAAGCTGATGACATCCTCCTTGCTGCACCCCTGCATGTTAATTTCTGTGGTGACAGCACACCTATTCTCCTGCAGCCTCCATTGCTCAATGTGAGTTGTTCTCTCTTCCCTTAGAATTGTGCATCCCAGAAATTTTTTCTTTATAGCCCTATTTCTTTTCTCTCTGGGAGTCTTATCTTCCACCACAGCCTTAATTTTAATTATCATAAATGGCTCAAATCTACACATTGTCCCATACAGCTGGCCTGAGTTCCAGATGTATAAATCTAACAGTCACTGGAATTGAAATTGGCATTGCAAAATCAACATATTAAATATTAAACTGGCCATATCTCCTCTCCACACCAAATCTATGCTTCCTCCTCCTTCCAATTCATGGCAATACTTTCTATCCAGGTTTTCATCTGGATAATGAGATACCTTGGAGTCTTTCTTTCTATTCCCTCAGCCGCCTTCACATCCAAGGTGGCTGGAAAATTTAATCAATTTGCATTCAAGGTAATTATTAATAGGTAAGGACTTAATACTGCCATTTAGCTCATTGTTTTCGGTTGTTTTGTAAGTTCTTTGTTCCTTTCTTCCCCTCTTTTTTTGTCTTTTTTTTCTGATAAAATAATTTTCTCTGGTGGTATGCTTTGATTCCTTACTTTGTATCTTTTGTGTCTCTACCATAAATTCTTACTTTGTGGTTACCATGAGAATTACAAAAACATCTTATAGTTATAATAAGCTACTTTAAGCTGATGACAACTTTTTGCTTGCATTTTAAAAAAAACTATAGTTTTACTCCACCATTCCTCCCACATTTAAAATTTTTGATGTCACAACATATTTTTATGTTGTGTATCCCTTAACTTTTTTTTTTAAATTTTACTTTAAGTTCTGGGATACATGTGCAGAATGTGCAGGTTTGTTACATAGGTAAACATGTGCCACGGTGGTTTGCTGCACCTATCAACCCAGCTTCTAGGTTTTAAGCCCGGCATGCATTACGTATGGTCCTAATGCTCTCCCTCCTCTTGCCCCCAACCCTCTGACAGGTCCTGGTGTGTGATGTTCCCCTCCCTGTGTCCATGTGTTCTCATTGTTCAACTCTCACTTATGAGTGAGAACACGCTGTGTTTGGTTTTCTGTTCCTGTGCTAGTTGTTAGTTTGCTGAGGATGATGGCTTCTAGCTTCATCCATATCCCTGCAAAGGACATGAACTCATTCTTTTTATTGCTGCATAGTATTCCATGGTGTATATGTGCCACATTTTCTTTATCCAGTCTATCATTGATGGGCATTTGGGTTGGTTCCAAGTATTTGCTATTGTATATAGTGCTGCAATAAATATATGTGTTCATGTGTCTTTAGAACAGAATAATTTATAATCCTTTGGATATATACCCAGTAATGGGATTGCTGGGTCAAATAGTATTTCTGATTCTAGATCTTTGAGGAATCACTACATTGTCTTCCACAATGGCTGAACTAATTTACACTCCCAGCAACAGTGTAAAAGCTTTCCTATTTCTCTACAGCCTCGCCAGCATCTGTTGTTTCCTTTTTAATAATCTCCATTGTAACTGGAATGAGGTGGTGTCTCATTGTGGTTTTGATTTGCATTTCTCTAATGACCAGTGATGATAAGCTTTTTTTCATATGTTTTTTGGCCACATAAATGTCTTCTTTTGTGAGGTGTCTGTTCATGTCTGCCCACTTTTTGATGGGGTTGTTTGTTTTTTTCTTGTAAATTTGGTAGATTCTGGATATTAGACCTTTGTCAAATGAGTAGATTGCAAAAATTTTCTCCCTTTCTGTAGGTTGCCTGTTCAGTCTGATGATAGTTTCTTTTGCTGTGCAGAAGCTCTTTAGTTTAATTAGATCTCAATTGTCAATTTTTCTTTTGTTGCAATTGCTTTTGGTGTTTTAGTAATGAAGTCTTCGCTCATGCCTATGTCCTGAATGGTATTGGCTAGGTTTTCTTCTAGGATTTTTATGGTTTTGGGTTTTACATTTAAGTCTTTAATCCAACTTGAGTTAATTTTTGTATAAGGTGTAAGGAACAAGTCCGGTTTCAGTTTTCTGCATATTGCTAGGCAGTTTTTCCAGCTTCATTTATTAAATAGGGAATTTTTCCCCATTGCTTGTTTTTGTCAGGTTTGTCGAAGATCAGATGGTTGTAGATGCCTTAACACATTATTGTAGCTATTATTATTCTTAGTAGTTTTTTTTCTTTTCACCTTCATGGTAAAGATATAGGTGAATTACATACCACCATTACAGTATTAGGGTGTTCTGAGTTTGACTGTGTACTTACCTTTATAAGTGAGTTTTACACTTTCACATGTTTTTGTGTCACTAATTAGAATGCTTTTCTTTTAGCCTGAAGAACTCTCTTAAGCATTTTCTTGTGAGATAGGTCTGGTGGTGATGAACTCCCTCAACTTTTGTTTTGGAAAGACTTCATCTCTCCTTTTCTGAAGGACAACTTTGTGGGGTACAGTATTCCTAATTGATAGTTTTTTTATTTTATTTTAACATTCTGATTATATTGTCCCATACACTCCTGGCCTGTAAGGTTTCTGCTGAAAGATCTGCTAGCTTGATAGGAACATTCCCTTAACTGTTATTTGCTTCTTTTCTCTTGGTGCCTTTAGGATCCTTTCTTTGTCTTTGATTTTTGTTGATTTCATTATGATATATCTTGATGTAATCTTGCTTGAATTGAATCTGATTAGAGAACTTTAACTTTCCTCTACCTGAATATGTCTTTCCGGAGATTTGAAAACATTTCTCTTATTATTTCCTTAAACATACTTCCTACCCCTTTGTCTTTCTCTTCTTGGACTAAAAAATGTGCTCTTTTGATGCTCTCCTGTAAATCACATAAACTTTTTCTATTTGTTTTCATTTTTTCTCTTCTGACCATATATTTTTAAATAACCTGTCTTCAGGGCTACAAATTCTTTCTTTTCCTTCATCAATCCTACTATTGCATTTTTCATTTCATTCATTTTATTCGGCAATAGGATTTCTGTTTGTCCTTGAAAAATAATTTCAATCTCTCTATTAAATTTGTTTTATTTATTGTTTTCTTGATTTTATTAAATTGTTTCCCTGTAATTTTTTTGAAGTTTGTTGAGCTTCCTTAAAACAATTATTTTGACTTTTTTGTCTCTTAGTTTATATATTTCCATTTCTCTTGAGTCAGCCACTGGGAGATTTTTGTATTTTTTTTGGTGGTTTATGTCACCTCAGTTTTTCATGTTTCTTATTTCCTTACACTGATGTCTGTGCATCTGAAGAAGTAAGGGCTTATTCCAGTCTTTGCAGACTGGCTTTGTCTGGGAAAACTCTTTATCAGTCAGCCTTTCCATAGAACCTGTGCATGCCATTTGGTGTGGTCTAAGGGTAGGCCTGCTGTTGGAGTCCTCAGGCAGGTTGGCTGGGTGTCTGGGTGCCTGGGTCAGCAGTTGGGTGGGTCTATAGGGTTGGGCCTAAGTCTAGATCCAGAAGTGTGGACCTATTGATTGAATCCACATGGATTGGCCTAAAGCCTGGGTACACAAGGACAGACCTGTTGCCTATGTCTGCAAATATTTGCCTACATCTGCAGAGGCTGGCCTTATCCTTGAGTCCACAGGGGCCTACTTGGCTCTGGGATTGGCTTTGAGTCTGAGTCTGCAGGAAATAGTTACTGGGATGGATCTGATGTCCAGGATTACAGGGGACAGCCCAGTGCTGGAGAAGTTCCAGAGGCTGGGCTGCTAAGGTAGACCTGGCAGTAGAGTGGCCCAGAGAGCAAGTCTGCTGTATAGACCTTGAGCCTAAGGCTATAAGCCCCTGATCAGTGCTTGGAAATGTGTGGAAGCTCAGTCCACAGGTACTAGCCTGGTGTCTAGGGCTGTAAGGGTCTCTTTGGTGCTGGGTTTTTCTGTGGCAGGCTCAGTGTTGGGGTCCAAGGTAAAGGCTGATGCTCACTTCTTTCTCCTTCCATCATGTGGAGGGTATCTGTCTCCATGCTGTGCTGTCTGGTGTTGGGGGAAAAGTGAAGCAGGTAATGTGAAACTGTCCTTCCTCTCTCTCCAATGCATCTTTTCTTGTTTCTGTGCTGTACCCAGGTGCTGAAATCTCTCACCTGGTTGCCTTCACTTCTGTGAAGGTATTTTTGTGTGCAGATAGTTGTTCAAATTGATGTTTCTGTGGGAGAGGGAGCACTGGAGAGCCTTATTTTATCATCTTGCTGACATCTCTTCAACTCATACTCTTAAAAGGCATTTATTTAATCTGTAGTAGTATATTATTTAATTTCTGTTTGAGAACACAGACATAGTTCCTGAAACTTGCTGAAGCAATTTTTAATAATCAACTGATAGTACATCACAAAGTGCCATATATCTACTTTTAGCAGGCAATGAAGTTTTTGGTAATTAGAAACCAGGTCATTGCTTAATGCATAGTAAAGTCACATTACTGAGAAATCATAGGAATTAATTATATCTAATCAATTCTTTTGATAATTGTGCATATTGCAATAATATCTTCATTATTTTGGCTGATTGTTGGTAAAACTATTTGTGAAACAAAGACTGAGCTCCATTTTGGGGTAATGAACTGCTGTTGGTGCCACAGAGAATATAAGGTTTTAGAGAAAAATTGAACATGCTAAACTGTGCCATTAGCCAAATAAAACCATAAAAGTGCATATCATTTTGTGCTACATCAGAGTCATTTTACCAAAATTTTTATTTTCTAATTAAAAGGTGAAAATTTAAGAAGTCCTAGTCATCAAATTAAGAAAAAAAATTAGAAAACTCTATGTGTAAAGATTCAAGGAAATATAAAATCAAAATGTTGCATATTTCCTTAATGGATTTCCTGTTCTATCTAATTTTATACTAAGATATACCCTTCTTGCTTAAAGCCTTTTAATAAACCATGCATCTTTTGACAATCATCAAACTGCCAAGCTTAATAAGAAAAAAACAAAGCATATTTCAGTAAGATACTATCGGGGAACCTGCCCCGATAATCACATAGGTTCTTTTCTATTTTCCTAAGCGTTGGCTGGCTTGAGAAATAAAAAGACAGAGTACAAAGAGAGAAATTTTAAAGCTGGGCGTCCGGGGGAGACATCACACATTGGTAGGATCGGTGATGCCCCACAGGCCACAAAAACCAGCAAGTTTTTATTAGGGAGTTTCAAAAGGGGAGGGAGTATACGAATAGGTGTGGGTGACAGACATCAAGTACTTAACAGGGTAATAGAATATCACAAGGCAAGTGGAGGCAGCGCGAGATCACAGGACTACAGGACTCAGGCGAAATTAAAATTGCTAATGAAGTTTTGGGCACCATTGTCATTGATAACATCTTATCAGGAGACAGGGTTTTGAGATCAACCGGTCTGACCAAAATTTATTAGGCGGGAATTTCCTCTTCCTAATAAGCCTGGGAGCGCTATGGGAGACTGGAGTTTATTTCACCTCTGCAATCTCGACCATAAGAGACAGGTACGCCCCGGCGGGGCCAGTTCAGAGACCTACCCCTAGGTGCGCATTCTCTTTCTCAGGGACGTTCCATGCTGAGAAAAGGAGTTCAGCGATATTTCTCCCATTTGCTTTTGAAAGAAGAGAAATATGGCTCTGTTCCGCCCGGCTCACCGGCAGTCAGAGTTTAAGGTTATCTCTCTTATTCCCTAAACAATTGCTGTTATCCTGTTCTTTTTTCTTTTTTATTTATTTTATTTTATTTTATTTTATTATTATACTTTAGGTTTTAGGGTACATGTGCACAATGTGCAAGTTTGTTACATATGTGTCCATGTGCCATGTTGGTTTGCTGCACCCATTCCTGTTCTTTTTTCAGGGTGCCCACATTTCATATTGCTCAAACACACATGCTGTACAATTTGTATAGTTAATACAATTATTACAGGGTCCTGGAATGATATACATCCTTCTCAGCTGACAGGATTAAGAGATTAAAGTAAAGACAGGCATAGGAAATCACAAGGGTATTGATTGGGGAAATGGTAAGTGTCCATGAAATCTTTACAATTTATGTTTAGAGATTGCAGTAAAGACAGGCATAAGAAATTACAAAATTATTAATTTGGGGAACTAATAAATGTCCATAAAATCTTCACAATCCACGTTCTTCTGCCATGGCTTCAGCAGGTCCCTCCATTTGGGGTCCCTGACTTCCGGCAACAAGATACAGTATCATTTACTTTGATCCAGATGTTGAATTAATAATGAGTGCACACACTGAGATACAGCGCTATTTAAAGTTTTGTTGACATTTTAAACAAGGCAGCAGAACACAGGGATATCCTTAATTAGGACAAAGCAGACAAACACCGACAACTTAATGGACTGTCATATGGTTCAGAGCATGAGTGGTAGGGAAAAATGTCAGTTCAGGACTCAAAGAAGAATCAAAGGAACAACTTTGTACAACTTAGATTTCTCATATCTGGTTTTTATCTCTTTAGAGATTCATGTGTTTAGAGGTCTTTGATGTCCACGATACTTTGACAAAAAGTGTTTAAGAATATAAGTGTTGACTGCTCGTATGATAGTTGCCAGCTCTAGCTGTATGTGTAGACTGACAGAAAATTGGAACAGAAATCAGTGTTTGGCAGGCTCAAATTTGTCTTTAATGAATATCTTTTACAGGTGTCAAATTATCCAGTTTAATGATTCTTCAACCATAAGAATTCCATTATTCTGTCTTTTCCCATAAGAGACCATAAATGTATTCATCTGTCACTAATTAACTCTGTGATTGTGGGCAAATCAAATATGCTTTCTCAGTTTCTATGTTCTCATTTGAAAATCGAATATTGAATAAGGGTGGCATTAAATAATCTCTGAACTTTCTTTTACCACTAATATCCTATAATGCTGTTGAAAAAGATACTTCCCATGTATCTTCGAGAATTACAGGGTCTTTGAGAATTATCTCAAAGACTCAGTAAAAATAAATTCACACATTTTACTCAATGAATATGACTTATATATATGGGATAAAATGAAGACATAAGAAAGAGCAACTTTTTTTTTTTTTTTTTTTTTAGACGAAGTCTCGCTCTGTCACCCAGGCTGGAATGCAGTGGCATGATCTTGGATCACTGCAAGCTCCACCTCCCAAGTTTATGCCATTCTCCTGCCTCAGCCTCCCGAATAGCTGGGAATACAGGCACCCACCACAATGCTCGGCTAATTTTTTATACTTTTAGTAGAGACGGGGTTTCACCGTGTTAGCCAGGATGGTCTCGGTCTCCTGACCTCATGATCTGCCCACCGTGGCCTCTCAAAGGGCTGGGATTACAGGCAGAAAGAGCAACTTTTACCTTCGAAAGCTCAATTAGGAATTGAACAGGTACTTGTTAAAGAGATCGCTTTAGTAGAAAGTCATGGCCAACAGCAAGAACTCCATAGAATGCCCGCAGAATCCATATTTTTCAACTATAGATTTATAATGTAGAATTCTACTCTTGTCTGTACTGTCTGCCAACAGCCATATTTTATAGCTGAATTTTATGTTTCTAAAAATAGAGAAAATGGAAGGAAATGCTGACGTGCTGTCTCAGAGAAGCAAAAGGTACAGCTGCAATTGTTGAAACCTCAGTGGCAGAAAAACATTGCAATTCAGTTGTTTTCTCTGTCCTCAAATTACTGTATAGCTTAGATCTCTAATATGCCATGTCACAACATTGCTGTGTAGAGTGTCCACATATTTATCCTCCAAACCATAACACTTAAAGGAGCGAAGGGCGTAAGGGCTACTAATAATTACAAGGACAATAAACATAAAGTGGAACTATTTTCTACAAACTGGGAAATATGGTCACCCTATTGGCTTATGTTTCTATTTCTTGTTTTACAAAGATGTCCACTTTAAATATTGTTTTATTAGCCTTTATTTTAGATTCAACAGTATTGACACTTGCTCTAGCTTACTCTTTAAATTGGGTTTTAATAAAAGTTTCATCATGAATTAGCTATATGACTTCATGATATATTTTTTAAATTTCTTTGAATCTTAGTTTCCTGACTCTGAGGATTATTAGGGTCTATATAAAGACAGCTTAATATATGGTGGTTTCTCAGAAAAAAAGTGACTTCCTTTAACTAGAGAACAGTGTTTTTCTTTTATCAAGTTCTCAGAGACTTGAGAGAATAGATGTGAGATCATTATAGTTTTTCTAGTGTCACAATTGTTCTATAGTTTCTTTCCTTTTAATTATATTGGTGTTGAGGATCTTTTTCTACATTTTATTCAATTGTTTAGGTGATGTCTCATATTAACGTCCTCCACCGAAGACCTATCTGGATCTTTCTGGGGGTGATAGCAATTTAAAGTTTGGAAAGCTTTCAAAGGGTTCAGAGGCATGCTTTCTATCATGCCTTTCTGGTGCCCTGCAAGTCAAAATCTTCATGTGCTTCATTTGCAAGAAACGGCCAGTTACTTGCTTTTTGTGAAATTCTACTCGCTTGACTTCTGTAACATTGCAATATTCTCATTTTTCATGTATTTCTCTAGCTATTCTCTTCTGCCTTAGTGAACTTACCTTTCTCTGTCCAATCATTAAACTTTGATTTGGCCATTTACTCTCTATACCCACATATCTTCCCTAGGTGACCTCATTCACTGTCGTAGTTTCAACAAACATCTCTTGCTGGTAGTCTCAAATCTATACATCTCTAGCCAACAGCGTTCCTCTGAACTTCAGATTATATACTTAACTTTCAAATCAACATCTCTTCTCACATAACACTTAGGCTCACCTCTCTACCAATCTCATTTCCCCTTTTCCATTCTCTATTTCTTTAGATGGCTTCACCAACACGATCATCTTCCCAGGTACTCAGCTTAGAAATTGGGGACTCATATTCTTCTCTCCCATCACATACGTTCAATCAAAAACCAACTTCTGCCAAGTTTATTTATTAATTTTTATTAATTATTCCTGAATCTGTGTCTTTCATTCACCCTCATCTTTTTTTTTTTTTTTTTTTACCACAGTCAGAACTTTCAATATTTTTTATAGATCATGCAATGGCTCCCTACCTCTTCTCTCTGCTTACAGTTGCATCTTTCTTCAATCCAGCTGTAAATTTGACTGTTCCGTTCTCTTACATTCTTCAGCAGATTCTCTTCTTCTTTCTTCCATATCATGATACCCTGGATCTTTTTTTTTTTTTTTTTTTTTTTTTTTTGAGACAGAGTCTCATTCTGTCACCCAGGCTGGAGTGCAGTGGCACAATCTGGGCTCACTGAAACCTCCACCTCCCGGGTTCAAGCGATTCTCCTGCCTCAGCCTCCCGAGTAGCTGGGATTACAGGTGCCTGCCACCATGCCCAGCTGATTTTTGTGTTTTTAGTAGAGGTGGGTTTTCACCATGTTGGCCAGGCTGGTCTCGAATTCCTGACTTCAAATAATCCACCCACCTTGGCCTCCCAAAGTGCTGGGATTACAGGCATGAGCCACAGCGCCTGGCCCCCTGGATCATCCTTGATCCACCCTTTGTCTGACCCTTCTGCTTCTCTAGGTACAGCTCTTATATCTTGTCACTTCTGACCACATGTTTTATTTTACTGTGACAAAATTCCTTCTTGTTTTCTTGGCATGCATGTACACACAGAGAAACATATGCACCACCACTACCACTACCACCACCACCACCACCCCTATTCTGTTTTCTGCATACTGTGACTTGGCTTATAATGTGCTCTTGGCATGGAGTCACTTTTTTCTTCCTTCTTTTATCTTGACAACCTCCCACATATCTTTTGCTCATTGAATAAGCATCACTTTACTTCAGGAAATCAAATCCAGGCTTTGTTAGGACTTCTCCTCCCTGTTCCCTTAGACCATATACAAGTTTCTATCATTTATCATGTTGTATACTAATGATCTGTTTTGCATCAGTCTTACCCCAGTAAATTGTGAACTCCTTGTGGTCAGCAGTCACATTATTCAATTTTGAAATCTCAGTTTTTTATATCATCTGCCATGTGTTAGGTGCCCAAGACGTTCATTGAATGAATACATTTAATAAAGAAATAAATAAATTCTAGTATTTATTAATTCATAGTGACCACGTACTTGTTTGTGTTTTTTTCCTCATTTAATTGAAACAATTTGGACATGTTTCATCAGTATAAAATTAATATAATTGACCACCAGTATAAATTCATATGAAATTAACCATCAATAAAAATATGTCTAATCCATTTTAAGTTATTGTTTATGCAATGAATATAAATTTGTGTTTGAATTTCTGCAATAATTTCAACCAAGGAAGTAAAGTTCAAAATAATATGAAAGAAGTTTACAGTCTTTTGAAAAAATATTCAAAGGGTGAAAGTCACAGGCCCTGATAACTCTTCATATACTATCCTTAATTTCCTCTTATCCTTCATTTCTCGCATCTCAATTAACTCTTATCTGCTAAACTCTCCTAAAATACTCTCTCAACAGACATCTCTGGGGCATTTTTCTTTATTCCCACTCCTCATTTTTTTTTTTTGTTTAGATTGTCACTTAGTAAGAGAATAATTCCTATTAAATAAGATGGGGAAAGAGCACAAGTGAGTGCTCAAATACCAACTTCTCTTTAGCGGAAGGAGGCAGGGAATGTTTTGGACTATCTCATCCTGATGATTGCCGCCAAGCACTTATATTTATGTGTGTTGTAACATTGCTCTCTCTGGATTATTGGTCAATTATTCTTTTATATTGTCACATAGAAGACATCTGTATGTGGATGTGCCCTTTCACTGGAGGTGACATTCGCATTTCCTCTTCAAAAAACAAACAAACAAAAATCTGAATATGTAGTAAATTTGCAGAGGCCTTTGAACAAATACTATAAACTCAAGTGTGTTTAAAGCAGCCCTCTTGGTTTGTTGAAAGGAAAAATCTTGAACTCAGCGCTTTGCATTCCCTCTTGTAGTTTGTTTGTGATTAGCGTCTATGTACTTTGTGCTTTATATATCAGCAACAGCTGTACACTGAGGCTCCCAGGGAAACCTCCTGAAAATAGCTTTGTTGCAAAAAGAAAATGGCATTTATGAACTTTGGCAGGAACTGTACTCTTGAGCCATGTTCAATTTTAAAACTTGAATGGAAAAATGCACTGCATGGAGAAGCCAGCCAGGCAGGATCATGAGCTGGATCTATTGTTAGAAGAAGAAGAAGGTGCCAACAGCTCAGAGGGCTCTGGGGGCTCTGAGAGCTTATGTACACTGTGTCCTGCAGGGGTCCTGGACAAGGCCACTTGGATAGGGGCCTAACCACAGCATTATACCTGCTCAGGAAGAAGCAAAGCCGGAAATTTACCACTTGGCAAAGCGTCTTTACAAAACCAGAGTTTGGCTTTGTGGTAGCTTCCTTAGGTAATGGTTTCACAATTTTTCAAAAATAACTTCATTTTACTCATTCTCTCACTAAGTCAGAATGTTTCTATTATTTGAGAGTCCTTTATAGAGGTGGAAGGTTCTACCTCAATCAGGTCCTGAGAGCAGTGCCTGACTATCCCAGTTCCATCACCTATATATGGTCAATGTGTTGTGTTCTTACTACTGTCTGGGGTGGTGTGAGAGTCTCATTTTGCTTAGTTGTCAGTGCTGATGGCTGCTGAGAGCTGCTCAGACAGCCACATCTGAATTGCAGTAGGTGAGGTTTACAACCTTCTGCCCCAGTATCAGTCAAACGTGCTAAAAGAATGTCTGGCTCTGTGAGTAGTTATTTCTCAATACCTCAGTATTATGCTAAGTTACTTCACCACAGCTGGGCAAAGTCTTCTATTTTCATAGCCAGATACTTTGCAGGATGTGAGGCCCCAGCATGCCAGGGCTAGGATGAATATTTGTGTCTGTCGTGATTCAAGCTACCAGAGATTCTGCATGAATTAGAGAAGGGTCACTTTAGCCCGAGGGTGCTGTTCATGAGCCAAAAAGCTCTCACAGAAGCCAGAAGCTATCTCTGAAAATCTTGTCCAGAGCTTTCCTTACTATAATAGCCATTTTTGAAAGGTCTGAGTCCTAAAGGGGTTGCATCACTCTTATTGAGTGACTCTTTTAGTTTTTCACAAAAACTATTGCTTTTGGAGTATTGGACGGGGTAGCAAAAACTTGATAGCTCTTCTTTGCGCTCAATCCGGTGCCAGCCAGTGTAGTCTCTCAGCCTCATCTTTCTCTACCTAATGGTGATTTATTTTTCCAAGAGCCTTTTTTTTTTCTTTCCATGTCACTAGGCCTGAACTGGAGCTACCCTAGCCACCGTGGTAGATCTCCCAAAGTCTAAATATCAGGAAGAAGAGGTCAGAGAATTTATTTGAGATTCTACTTCCTGGTAGGCACATAGGTTTGTGAAAATCCCTCCTTTTCCACATTTGAACTCCACGTGGGAAGAGAAATGCTGGCTCTATAAGTCAGACTGTAGGCCCTATCGCATCATCTCTGCTAGAGAGGACTAACCAAGGGCCATTCAGGGATTCAAGGTGACCCACCTCTACAGTCATGGCAGCTTCTTCAGGTTAAAACAAACAAACAAACAAACAAAAAAGCTTAAAATCATTTAAGTATAGCGCACACAGCAATATACAAAGACATTCTATGGTAATTTATGAAAAAAAGGTTGATTTGATCTCAATTTTTTTTATATTGAGGACTAGTACTATGGTCTGTTGAGAAATATTATAAACTTTTCTTTAGGGAAGGTCTAAAATAGAACAAAATCTTATTAGCCTAGAAGAATTTTAGTATGGTTCTGTTATAAGGCAAGTGAATGAAGGAAAAGTAGCTTCTGGGCCATTGTAATCAAGTGTTTTGTCTGCTTTTTAAAAGACCAGTCATTAATTGCTTAGGCGTGGGTTCTAAATCAGAAGATGTCGGAAAGTGAGCTCTCAGGATTTGCGTTCTGCTGCAAATATTGCAGCAATATTGGGTCAGAAGCAAATATTGCAATATGAATGAATCCTCCGTAAGTTTACAGGAATTTTTTTTTTTTTTTTTTTTTTTTTTGAGATGGAGTCTCGCTCTGTCTCCCAGGCTGGAGTGCAGTGGCGTGATCTCCGCTCACTGCAAGCTCCGCCTCCTGGGTTCACGCCATTCTCCTGCCTCAGCCTCCCGAGTAGCTGTGACTACAGGTGCCCGCCACCGCGCCCGGCTAATTTTTTGTATTTTTAGCAGAGACAGGGTTTCACCGTGCTAGCCAGGATGGTCTTGATCTCCTGACCTCACGATCCACCCACTTCTGCCTCCCAAACTGCTGGGTTTACAGGCATGAGCCACCGCGCCTGGCCTACAGGAAAATTTTAACTTCTGAACTACTGTAATTACCTCATAACTTATTTACGTTTCTAATCACCAAAATTAATGAGGGCAAGGTATTCTCATGCATTATAAGAGTTTAGTTATGTTTACATTATCACACAAATATTATTATTTGTTTTTATTTGGCAGCCTCCACCTCAGATATATGACAAGCAGTTGGATGAAAGAGAACACACAATCGAAGAATGGAAAGGTAAGTCTACTACTTAAAAAAGTATACTTTTTATTTTATTGAACTCAGAAAGTATCACCAACGCTTTTCCTTGTAAAACAGTTTACTAAAAGATGATTTGCTGACTGCTATTCTCTTAGACCATTTTTAAAGCTCCTAAAACTTTATCTGTCTTTTCATGCCAAAAGCAATGTCACATTTGCTCAAGAATGAAAGGCATTTACCATTGATACCTTTTAAAATGGTACTGATAGTCAGTGTTTGTCATTGTGGGGGGCAAGCTTTAGTTCAGAATTCCAGAATAAAACTTTCAATGTTTGTACATAAAATCATCATATGAAACATGAAATTAAAATTAATTCTGAGATGGTTTTAGACTTTAGAAAATAAAAGTTAGGCCGGGCGCGGTGGCTCACGCTTGTAATCCCAGCACTTTGGGAGGCCGAGGCGGGTGGATCACGAGGTCAGGAGATCGAGACCACGGTGAAAACCCGTCTCTACTAAAAATACAAAAAATTAGCCGGGCGTGGTGGTGGGCGCCTGTAGTCCCAGCTACTCGGAGAGGCTGAGGCAGGAGAATGGCGTGAACCCGGGAGGCAGAGCTTGCAGTGAGCCGAGATTGAGCCACTGCACTCCAGCCTGGGTGAAAAAGCGAGACTCTGTCTCAAAAAAAAAAAAGAAAATAAAAGTTAATATATGAGTTTACTCATTGGATTGATAAGACTTGAGAATTTAAATAGAAAATATGTGTATCTAAGTAGCCTATTAATCTAATCTGCTAATCTAAATCACTACAGAATAGAATAAATATGAGAAAGTCAAATGCAGTTTGTAACAAATGATCAGATCAAAATGGGAAGAGCTGAAGGGAAGGAACATTTGAGCTACCTTGCAGGAATTAATAAGTGTAAATTAGGAAAAGAAAAAATATTAAGAAAATATCAGATAAAGGACTGAGAGGAAAACAAAGGATAGGAATAAGCAGAAAATGTTATAAAGATACTAAGCAGGGCCAGGAGCGATGACTCACACCTGTAACCCCAGCAGTCTGGGAGGCTGAGGCTGGGGGATCACTTGAGCCCAGGAGTTCAGGACCAACCTGGGCAACATAGGGAGACCCTGTCTTTGCTAGAAACATACAAAAATTAGCCAGGCATAGTGGTAAACACCTGCAGTCCCAGCTACTTGGGAGGCTGAGTTGGGAGGATCACTTGAGTCCCGGAAGTTGAGGCTGCGGTGAGCCATGATTGTGCCATTGTACTCAAGCCTGGGTGACAGAGAAAGTGTCTGCCTATCTCTCTATATATACGTAAAATACAAAATAAAATAAAAAAATTTTAAAAGATACTAAAGAGATTCCACTGGTCCAGAGATTCCAGGGTCATGTTGGTGAATATGGAAAAATGAACATATACAAAAAGTGGATCAAGTGAAAAAAGATGCTGGATATAGATGAAAAAGAGTTGATTTGATCCAAGTAAGGACAGGAAGGCACTCCTTAGGGGCTCATGAATAGGTGGGTGATAGGATATAACCATCATTTGAGGAGGACATGAACTAAATTGTGAGAAATTGGAGAAAGAAGTACATGTAAAGGATGATGATTATACAGATTATAAGCCATTGCAAAGCAAGAATGAGTAGGGCGGAATGATTTTTAGCTAAAGGGGACAAAGTAAACAGAACTGAAACTATCCGATTTAACTCTAGCATTCAGAAAGCCAAAAATGGATGCCAGTCTGAGAGTAAATGAACTAAATTTTTTAATATGTTTGGTTTTTGGCAAGTTTAGATTTACAAGTCCAAGATAAAAGTCTGGAAAAAAAAGATGCAGTAAGAGATGGAAGTTGTAAGGATTGGTAATAATTTAAAGTCATGCGAATATGTGCATTTCATAGGAAGTAAGTATAAAGAAAAATGGATATTCAAAGCCATAAAAATTGTTACTAGATGGAGCTAGAATGTATCAGTACTTCCCCCAAAGAATTCAGAAAACAAGTAAAACATGTGTTACTTGTTTTATTTATGTAGAAATGTTTCATGCATGTAGAAATAAATGTTATTTATGTAGAAATGTATGTAGAAATAAGTACTATGTATATAGAAATAAATAGTATGTTTCATGTACATAGAAATAAACTTTCATGCATTGATTTCTTCAACTGCTTTACTGGATACCTATTTGTGCCAGGCTCTCTGCTAATTACAAGGCAATTTAGAAATAGAAATAGAGCAGTAAAGGAATCTCAATTGATGTTTAGTTTACTCAACCCCATCAAAATGTTATATTTGACATTAAGTAATGAATTTCCCTGTGGATGAAGGAGAAATTTGTTTTCTATAATAACACAGCTGTTTCTTACAGAACTTATCTACAAGGAAGTAATGAACTCAGAAGAAAAGACTAAAAATGGCGTAGTAAAAGGACAGCCTTCTCCTTCAGGTACTCACTCTCCGTGAATAACCAATAAATGAGTACTTGTGTAATTCCTTAGCCTTTGTGTAGGGGTTGCAACAAATAACATTGCTTAAAGAGCAGATGGACAAATATCACATGATTTGTTCCTTATAATGATTTTAGTTTTATTTCTTTTGATATTCAGTGTGGCATTCATTCTGATTATTCTGATGGTAATGATCCAGCACAAAAACTTTTTCATAAATCATTTTAATAATAATGAATCCTGAAGAAAATGTTAACATGGGCTAAAGGGTAAATGCGCCTCATCAAAATTCAGAGCCATAATGCCCTTTTAACCATCAAGTCAATGTGGAGGTCAGGAATCCTTTCAGCCACAACCTCTTCCCTCATTCATTCTTAGTGTTTGAACTCTTCTCAAGGTTGATGTGACAATAGTTGAAACATCTACCAAGATGGGCTCCGGTTAAAGTCAGCTTGGAAAATTTTTCGTTTGCTAGCTACAGAATCTAACACACAATTGTACATATATATTTTTTACTGATCCTAGTAATGTGTTTTAGTATGACTTGAGACAATTTACTTATTAATGCTAATATATTTTTTCCTAAGACTTATGCTCTCACTATAGAAAGTTTTAGAAAATGTGGTGGTTTATTTTCAGCTTTAAAAACTACATTCAACTCCTGCTAGCAAAAATGGGGGCTACAAATGCCTAGTTTTGAGAAAAACTGATTAGGGTGTTGTTTTCCTAAATTATTTTAGGAAAAAAGATGGAGGATGAAATAATTGATTATTCATACCGACACTACTCTTCAGATAACTGATTTACACCCCAAACCACTATGATACCCAAACAGATGCAATTCGGTTATGACATGCTTTTCTCACCAGTAGACTTGAAAAAATACTCAGTTTTATCCCAAGTTTTTCCTTTCCTCAAAGAAGGTTAAGGGAATCACAGGAGTTGTTTTCCATACTGCCCTCTCTACTCATTCACCCTAGCATACAGATTAACACAGTCCACAGAAGCTGCTTCAAACTAATCCGTATGTTTGGCCTGCTGCTCATTAAAAAACTTGAAGACAGAATCCAAAAGCCTCAAGATGCCACCTGCTAAGGCAGAACGACTCCTCGTTTTAAGAATTCCTATAATGACCAGAACATATTGTCATGTACTCATTAAGCAGCAGAAATAACAGAATTTAGCCACGGGTAACCTAGCATGTTAGGCTGGGCCTGGACAAATTTTAGTAGAACCTATTCTATTCATCTTCAGTTCAAGTTATCATTACTTCATTTCGTTTTCCTACCACCTTGTCCCAAAAGACTTTTTATATCTTCCCAAAGAATAGGATCTTTCCTTTCTATAGGTCCTACTAGTCCCTGTATGTTAAATATTTGACCTCTTGTCTTATTATCCCTTATTGATTGTAATTTCACTGAGAAGACTGTATGCATTTATCTTTGTGTCCCATGTAGTGCCTGGGTGCTGTGCCTTGCACATAGTAGTAGCTCAATAAATATATATTAATTTGAAAATTGCCACTCGATTTCTCCCTCAGCATATTTCTTAGTACTATTCCAAACACAAAATTCAAGACAAGATCATGTAACTTTAATACAGTATACTAATCAGCATGTTCTTACACCATTATTATAAATATTTATTCACTCTATTAATCTCCATGAAGATAAGGCCAAGCATAAAGTATATAAATTCTTGCTATTGGCATTTTTTCATGCTTCACATAAAGGTTTGCAGCTTTCAGGTGTTTGATTTATTCATTTTGGGAAACATAGATTCATGAATTTTTTGCAGGCCTGCTTAGTGTGTTAATGATTAATTCTAAAATATGCAACTTAGGCTATACCTGAGTGAGAAGGCTAAGCCACTTTTTAACCATTTCAACTACCTTAACAATTAAAAATTATCTATGTAATACATATGCCCTAAACTATAGCTGACTGGCTTAACCAATTTATAGTTAAAATGATTGTGGATTAAATCTAGGAAAAATATTCATGACTTAGTTATAAATCATGTAGTATGACTTTCTCTTTCATGAGAAATCATATGTATACTACACATTATAGGATGCATTTCTGTATGATATATTTATGTGCATGATGGAGAGGCTCTCGGGCAGCCATGTGCTGGCGCTGACTCTACCAGCTCATGACGGCCAATTCTGTACCTCTTTTCCCAACTATGCATTTATTGTTGGTGTGTTGGCAGCATGAAATCAGGCACGGAGGATTTACAACATGGAAACTGGCAGATCCTACGAATCAGGGCGTTTTTGTTGCCCCCTGCAGAGCCAGTTGTTAAATTTTTATTGGCGCACCACTGTGTGTGTGCGTTTTTGTATGTGTAATAAACTATGCTGGAAAGAAAAAGCAATTACTAAAAGAAAGTTTGAAAAGTCAGCTTTTTTGCATTGTTCATTATATTCAGCTTTTTTTCACTAATGTTCACGTAGCATATTTTATTTTGAAAATAGCTGTGGTATTTTTATAACACACACTCTGTTAGTATTCAGTTATGGCAATACTGGGAGTAAGTTAATGCAGTATCTCAGGGGCCAAGTGCTTCTAATACCGAAACCCATGTTATGTGATGCTTTTAAAATGTAAATAAGAAGTTAAATGTGCATTTACAGAATAATTTATAGGTTTGAAATTTATTGATGAAATTGTTGTATGTCAATAAGAGATAAATCTAAACTTCAGATACATTTCCAAATAAATAATTGTACTCCCTTCTGCTATCTGATTTCACTTGCATAGTAATTTATTTTCAAGGATGGCATAGCTGCTTGCTTCCTGAATTGATCTGTAACAATTGCTGAGGGACTAGCAGTCCATGAATAGAAATTAATTTTCTTCTAAAAGCATTTGTTATAGTACGTTAGAACTAGAAAAAATACAGGAGAGCATCTGATTCACCAATTCTCAGTTTGTTCACCAGCCCTCTTCCACCTGAGAAATAAAGCTCCCAAAACTAACAGTGACTCACTAAGATAAGGATGCTGAACATCAGGATGGGCAGAGATTTTTCAAAATCTCTAAGTCAAAGATAAAGCTTCTGGGTGATTTTAATATGCAACCATTCTCTCCCCAATGAGGACCACATTCCCCACCATGGGAATATGTCTTAGGGTCACTAATATAGTCCATTAATTTTATTTACTTTTTATTAAAAAATCTCAGGCCTAGACAAATTGTGGCTCAAGATCATGTAGCTAAAAAAGACACTATTTTTTCATTCTTGTGCTTTTTCTAATTCTGTGTCTACCGTATTTTTTTGTTGTTGTTGGGGTTGGGGGGTATCAGGAAAATCATTTCCTTTAAAAAAAGCAGAACAACATTTTCCCCCATAACAATGTTTTTCGGTTAAATAACTTTTAGCTGAGAAATTTTCTTTAGCATACGTTACTTCTTTCTATGAAATCTGATTTTTTAGGTAAAGTTGAAGGTAGCTAATATTCCTCACTTGCAACCCTATTTGCATTTCAGTTCCTTTTAATGCCATTTTTATTGACAAAAATTTGTAATGCTTTATTGATGGCAAAACATTTTTGAAAATGTATATCTCTACTGTTTTCTCAAGTAATATAGAAAGAAGAGATATTTATCACATTGACTGGACAACTGAACACTATGATGATATTCAATTCAGTTCAATTCTGTTTAAGAGATTTTCGCAAACTGCTTGGCAGTAATTTAACAACTTAAAGCCAAGGCCCATGTCTTGTCCCTTATATTTGTGTTTGGGTTTATGGTTTAGAAATCCTGTTTATTGCCTACATGAAAATAGACTTGAATGGATCATCCAGCAGAAGTGGCTGCAGGCAAGGAGGCATTTATTATAGCGCAATAGAGGGAGTCATACAGAAGCAAATAGTTTTCATCTAATAGTGGTGGACTGGTTAACATTTAACAACTATATTTGAAAAAAGAATTGTCGAGTAGCACTTAACAATTTCTGTGGTATAAATATTCTCACTGTGACCAATTTTAAGCAACAATGTAACATCAATGGATGCAGAGTTGGAAAGAGATGCTAATAATTCGTTCTAAGAAGCCACTAAAAGCCAGCTTCAGGACACCATAGACAGTGCACATTTCTCTCCCACTATCACACTGGATAGCAAGAAACCATTCCCATAAACAAGCAGATGTCATGGGAACTTTTACAAAGGAAGCACTGAAGACTTCTCTTAATGAATTGGTGCCATATAAAATCAGAAGTAATAGTCTATGGATCCCTAGAAATACAGCTGATAAAGACTTTGATAGATTTTGAACTTTGAATAGTTGAACACTAATTATAATTTGCATTCAACATTGATAAACTAGAGGGCAGGACCATTCCAACACAGAGGATAGGAATTAGAGAGAACCTGCTGATGAACAAAAGGAGAAGAAAGACAACTGCAACAAAGTGATTTCCTTTGGCCAAAAATAGCTTAATAGTTTCACTAGTTTGAAAGCAGGAAGGAACTTGCTTTTCCTCACGGAACCTATCCAGAACAGTACACATAAAAGATATTCAATACTGTTTTGTTAACTTGAGTACGTACGCTGTGCTACTACTCAGCAGTAGACATTGTGGAAGACAGGAGAAATAAAGAAGTATAATGAAAGCAGTAAAAAGCAGGGGAAATATATACTTGAGATAATCCATAACAAAACTACATATAATAAGGGGCTGACTGGTATGGCATAACACTCGGAATATTCCAGAAGTGTGCTGAAAATATGCTGATTTTGAAAATAAATGCAGTAGGAGTGCTGTGTGTTTTATAAGCATAGCCTGCAGCACGATCCCGTTTATGAAGAGCTTATTAAAAGTTACTCTGGCTTTTGTTACATACATTCAATATTATTCATAGATATAAATTTGTGTTTTGGAGAAATTTCTTCAATGCTCTTTGTTTAATTTCTCTAGCTGCCATTGTTGTGGGTTTGTGTTTATTTGTAAACATCAAATTGTTTTACTGTAAGGGAGCCTTATTTCAGCTAAGCCTTATCTCATCCTTATTTGAATGATTACTCAAATTTAATTGTGACAATAAGAATGTGTCTACATAATCAACTCTAGCCAGGATAGGGGAAAAAGCCTATCTCAAGAGAAGACCAAGATTATTATTAAAGATACTTAAAAATACTTTTTGGTTTGTATTATGCCACAATTTTATTTTAAAACTTCCAAGCTGGTTATTTTCTCATAAATAAAGCATGCTATCAAAAATCCTCCTGGTTCCACTGGCATTCTGGTTAATTACAACATTCATTTTATATATATATATTCATTTGATCTGTTTTTAACATCCAATCCACTGACACTGAAACTTCTTATTCAAATAAATCTTCAATATAATTGTATTTCTACACATTAGCAATGAACATAAAACAATTCCATTTAGAATAGCATCAAGAAATACATATTTAAGAATAACGTTAGCAAAAGAAGTACAACTTTTGTACTCTGAAAACTATGAAACATTGTTGAAAGAAATTAAAGAGGACCTAATAACTGGAAAAACATTTCATTGCTCATGGATTAGAAGATTTAATATTGTCAAGGGATGACAGATATTCCCCAAATTGATGTACAGATTAAGCCAATACTTATCAAAATCATAGCTGTCTTTTCTGCAGAAATTGTCAAGCCCATCTTAAAATTTGTGTGGAAGTGCAAAGGATACAGAATATCCAAAATAACCTTGAAAAACAACACAGCTGGGAGATTTACATGTTCTGATTTCAAAACTTACTACAAAGCTACAATATTCAAGACAGAGTGCTACTTGCATGAAGATACACAAATAGATCAAGGGAATCAAATTGAGAGTCCAGGAATAAATATCTACATTTATAACCAATTGATTTTTGATAAGGATGTAAGACATGGACAAAGAATAGCCTTTTCAATATATGGTGCTGGGATGATTGGATATATACATGCAAAAGAATGAAGGTGGGTCCCTGCCTCATATCATATACAAAAATGAACTAAAAATGAATCATAGACTTAAGTATAAGGTCTAAAATTATAAAACTCTTAGGCAAAAACATAGGAGTAAATTTTTATAATCTTGGATTAGAAAATGGTTTATTAAATATAACACTAAAACACAAGTGATAAAAGATAAATGCAATTTCATAAAAATTAAAAATGTGTGCTTCGAAAGACACCTTCAAGAAAATGAAAAGCAAACCATAGCATAGAGGTAAAACATTTTGAAATATATATCTCATTAAGTAACTTGTACCCAGATTATAAAAAGAGCTCTTACAGGCCTGTCACAGTGGCTCATGCCTGTAGATCCAGCATTTTGGGAGGCAGAAATCAGAAGATCACTTGAGGCCAGGAGTTTGAGACCAGCTTGGGCAACATGGCAAGCTCCTGTCTCTACAAAAAATCTTTTTTTTAATTAGCCAAGTGTGGTGGTATGTGCCTGTAGTCCTAGCTACTTGGGAGGCTGGGGCAGGAGAATTGCCTGAGCCCTGGAGTTACAGGATACGGTGAGCCATGACCATGCCACTGTGCTACAGGCTGGGCAATTGAGACCCTGTCTTAAAAAAAAGAAATAAAGAAGAAAGAAAGAAAGCAAGAAAGAAAGGAAGGAAGAAAGAAAGAGCTAAAGAGTTTACAACTCAATAATAAAAAGAAAATAAAGCAATTAAAAAATAGCCAAAGGAGCTGAGTAAACTTTCTCCAAAGAAGATATACTAATGGCTGACAAGCACATGAAAAAATATACTCAACATTATTAGCCATCAGGCAAATGCAAAGCAAACCACAATGAGATACCATTTCATGCACACTAGGATGGCTAGATAGATAAAAAGACAGATAATAAGTATTGGTGAGGATGTAGAGAAATTGGAATCCTCATACACTGCTGGTAGTAATGTAAAATGGTGCACCCACTTTAGCAGTTTGTCAATTCCTCAAGTGTTAAACCTAGAATTACTCTATGCCCCAGCAATTCCACTTCTAGGTATATACCCAAGAGAAATGAACACATGTCCATACAAAACTCGTGCATGAATGTTCATAACAGCATTATTCGTAACAGCCAAAAAGTTGAAACGACCTGAATATCCATCAAATGCCTATCAACTAATAAATAAACAAAATGTGATGTGTCCATACAATGGAATATTATGCAGCCATACAAAGATATGAAATACAGATACATGCCACAGCATGGATAAACCTTAAAACATTCTGCTATGTTATAGTGGCTAGTCATAAATGATCACATATGGTATGCTTCCATTTACATGAAATGTTCAGAACAGGCAATTTTATAGAGGCAAAAAGTAGATTAGTCATTGCCTAGAGTTAGAGGGTAGGTGAGGAATGGAGTGCAGGTTTTTCTTTAGGGATGATGAAATGCTGCAAAATGGATTGTGGTGATGGCTGCACAATGTTGTGAATATACTAAAAATCACTGAATCATAAAAATTAAATTTCTTATATATGTGGATTATATCTTAAGCTGTTACAAAAAATATATGAGCATCATTTTATACCTCACGTCCAAACTAAATTAAGCTGTAGCACCATGATTTGAAGGGCATCCATAGTCTAGGGATATGTCATCCAGCAGACAAATAGTAAGAAAAAAGCAATTTCCCTCTGCTGGGCTCACAATTGATCAGGCCTTTATAATAGAGTCCTGTGTCCAGTTTTAATCTCTGTCTTTTAATAAGAATGTGGATAAATGGAAGAGAATTCTGAGGAGTCCATGATAGTGACACTAAATTATTAGCAACTTATGAAAGAATATGAAGGATGTTGGTATAATTTAATCCAGAATTGAGGGTAAAAAACAGAGCAGGGCATTTGGGCAATGTAAGGGAACCAAGGGCTGTCTGCTAGGAGATAAAATCTTATCATGAGGGGAAATGAACCAGCTCTGTACCATAGCTATGGGGGATATAATTAAGTAAAGTTGGAATAAATTAAAGCCATTCAAAGTTGGAATATTATGGAATATTATAACTTTACATTATACATTGTCCTGATAGTGAGAGTAATTATTTACAGGAAGAAAACAACAAGAGGACTTTAAAAACCTTTTCTAGAGACATTCAAGATTAGAAAGGATGGGTATTTTTAGGAGTTTAAAGAACATGAAAAATTCATAAGCTTTTCTGTATATAAAAATATCCGGTTCCCAAAAAAATACATATTAAAAGATCATGACCAGGGAAACTTCCAGGCAAAAAGAATGACCAGGAAGAAATATATGAAAAGTTTAACAGTTCTTACCATTTGTTTGAAGATCGGTGCATATCATTATCTTTATTTCCTATATTTTTTCACATTTCCCATAGAGTGCATCAATATATTTATAGTCAACAAATACAACTTAAAAATACATGGAAGGTACAGGTGATCTGTCTTAGTTTAGGTGTTTGTGTCCTGTCTAGATAACTGACATATTTTCATCACACTTTTTTCACAGGCAAGAAATGTCTACTCCAGGAACAAGGATTATGTTAATCACTCCCCTTCCTTAATTTGGTTTTATTTTGTCTTTCTGATTTATTAGGTCTATGTGATAACACTATTATAACTGACTTTGGAGTTATTATTTTTCACCAAATAGATCTTGCACACTATATTTGCTCAAATAAGATATAATTTTAGTGAGAATTCCTCATCTCTTATTTGATTAGGGGATTATGCTACAGATTTTTAATACGAGCTATTTCACAAAGCAAGTTTGTTACCACTCAGATTGCTTAGGTTTAAAGAATATACAAAGAAAAAAAGTAAATGGATTGTTTCCAGGGTACTCTGGTTTAATTATATTGCACAGTGCCTTTGGTTCATGTTTCTTCTGTTGATCTCAAAGCTACTGGCAACTCAGCTAGCCTTTACTGAGTGATTACCATGGTTTCTCAGGGTTTCAACCTTATATTCCCACATAACATATAAATAATTTTTTCAAGTTAATCTAAGTTAATAATTCGGAGTTCTTATTTGGAGATCCCAGGTAAGCAGGCCTGCTGGAGAGTTAGCTCATAAGCAAAAGCTGTGCTAAGGCTTCTCCTTTTTTTTTTTTTTTTTTTTTTGTAACTTTCATCAACAGTCCTACTCATGTCCTACTGGCTTTTCTATATGCATTTTAAGTTTGATGTCATTAATGACGACATAATAGTATTTACTTTATATATCTTCCTTTCTCTAGAGATGTGGTCCCCAAGTAGTTCAGATTTCTGAACTTCACTTGAGCTTCTATTTCTGGGATAGGACCCTTGCATGTGTTTGTTTTAAAGGCTCCCTGCATTAAAAACAACCAGGCTCAGATGGCTCCATTAAGGGGTTTTGCTTATTTGTCACCTCCATAAGCCAGAGGCTTTCAATGCTTGACTGAATACAGTCTCTGAGGAGCTTTTAAAAAATGCAAATGCCGGCCGGGTGTGGTGGATAACGCCTGTAATCCCAGCACTTTGGGAGGCTGAGGTGGGCGGATCACGAGATCAAGAGATCGAGACCATTCTGGCCAACATGTTGAAACCCCATCTCTACTAAAAGTCCAAAAATTAGCTGGGCGTGGTGGTGTGCGCCTGTACTCCCAGCTACTCGGGAGGCTGAGGCAGGAGAATGGCTTGAACCTGGGTGGCAGAGGTTGCAGTGAGCCGAGATTGCACCACTGCACTCCAGCCTGGCAACAGAGCAAGACTCCATCTAAAAAAAAAAAAATGAAAAAAAATGCAAATACCTTGGCCTCACCCAAGGCCAATTATATTAAAATATATGCAGTGCAGTGGGGGCAGGGGAGGCAGTGTGACCAGATATTAGTGTTTTTTAATAGAAAGTGTTGCAGGTGATTTCAAATATAGAGTGAGATTTGGTAACTTGTGATGAGGGACTTTTTATTGCTATGTCTTGATTGTCACCATTTGATATGCTCCCCCGTGTCAGCTGCTCTATCAAGGCTTGCCAAATGATTGATGGACTGGACATCCCCGATTGTATTTGCCCATCCCTGAATCCTGAATGGCATTAAGATGGATCTGGTTCTAGATTGAGTCATGTTGGTCTTCATTTTCTTAGCACAGGTGCAGCAGTGAACAGCAGTGAGAGTCTCCCTCCATCCTCGTCTGTCAATGACATCTCCTCCATGTCCACCGACCAGACCCTGGCATCTGACACTGACAGCAGCCTGGAAGCCTCGGCAGGACCCCTGGGTTGTTGCAGGTGACTAGCCGCCTGTCTGCGAAACCCAGCGTTCTTCAGGAGATGATGTGATGGAACACACACACACGCAGACACTCACACACACACACAAATGCAGACACACAACATCAAGAAAACAGCAAGGGAGAGAATCCAAGCCTAAAATTAAATAAATCTTTCAGCCTGCTTCTTCCCCAGGGTTCTGTATTGCAGCTAAGCTCAAATGTGTATTTAACTTCTAGTTGCTCTTGCTTTGGTCTTCTTCCAATGATGCTTACTACAGAAAGCAAATCAGACACAATTAGAGAAGCCTTTTCCATAAAGTGTAATTTTAATGGCTGCAAAACCGGCAACCTGTAACTGCCCTTTCAAATGGCATGACAAGGTGTGCAGTGGCCCCATCCAGCATGTGTGTGTCTCTATCTTGCATCTACCTGCTCCTTGGCCTAGTCAGATGGATGTAGATACAGATCCGCATGTGTCTGTATTCATACAGCACTACTTACTTAGAGATGCTACTGTCAGTGTCCTCAGGGCTCTACCAAAACATCATGCACTGGGATACCACATGGTCCATTTCATGTGATCTATTACTCTGACATAAACCCATCTGTAATATATTGCCAGTATATAAGCTGTTAAGTTCGTTAATTGATTAAACTGTATATCTTATAAGAAAACATGTAAAGGGGGAATATACGGGGGGAGTGAGCTCTCTGAGACCCTTGAAGATGTAGCTTCCAAATTTGAATGGATTAAATGGCACCTGTATACCAATTTGTAGAAAGAACATATGTGATACTTATGTAAAGTGTGGGGGGAGTGGGTAACAGTTTTCAGGCACGAAATGGTTTGGCCTTTAGAAGGCAGGTGTGTATAAAAGCTGAGAGTCTTTTCTGTGACAGTAAAGAGTAGAAGAGACTGGAGGGTAGTGTGCGGTGTGGACTGAGACTGAAAGGAGGTTATTACCCAGATACTAGGAGACACTGGTGTCCCTATTTCAGAGATTTGGCCCTATTCCCCTTTGTCATTTCTCAATTACTGGTCACAACAAGAGGCCACTGTAGAAAGTGGCAGGTGGTGAAGCAAGGTTATTGTGTGTGCTTTTGATGATAAGAATCTCTGTCTGGAACTGAGCAGAATTGCCTCCGTGTGAATTCCTTCAACAAAAAAATGAGCCTGCCTAGACTACTTTCAGATTGTGGATTGTGTTTTCCATGTGTGGGCTGCTTCCCTGATTCATACTCTGCCAAAGTTTTATTTTGAGAAATAATATTACTTTCCTCTTCTGAAATAAAAAAAAATAATAAGAATGAAACCCCCAAAGCACAGTGTGAGTCTCAGGTTAGCATTTGAAGACATCTCCAGAGACATTGTTATTCCTCAGGAGTTTCCCCAACTCCTTAATGTGGCTGATGTTTCATGTTTATTTATTTATTTTCATAAGTATGAGCAATCGAAGGGCTGATCATCTGAGTTTTGTACTGCAGTAGATGTAAGAGCAATAACTCTGCCCATAAATTTACTGCTGCCAAATAGTTTTAGCAATATGAGTTTGTCTTAAAAGCCATGAAGCATTAATGTCAATGTTTAGCAAAATCTCCCGAATTTAGCTTAAATTAAATGAAAGTGCTTTCCTGAGCACTTAAGGAGGCACTGTGAAGCATCTTGGTTATATACAAGGCAATACCAAGGTGATCTCAGCAATAAATCAGGCTTCCCTTCTTATTCACTTCGGAGTATCCATCACAGTTATTTGCACTCTGACCATGTTGGTGCTCACCAAAGTGGTGATATTTCACCTGAAGAAGTGAAAGACAGGAAGTGGATGGTTGATGAGTGTGAACTGACTGGCAAATAGAATACCCCCAAAACAGAGCAAACAAGAATGCCAGTGCTCTGAAAACTGCCTTAAATATAATAATAGGGAACTTTCTTTCTCTCTTCAAGCAATAGAGACCACAGGGAACTGCACCCACCTGCACCATTGCCATGCCAGTGGTGCTGCCATTCTTAGATTGTTTCACACAGTCGGATTCAGTACACGTGGTCATTTGTTTAAAATGAAGAACATTCCTTTGTGCAGCTTGTCCCCTGGAATAAAAATGGCCCATTTTCTCTATTTTGCTACCATTTTTTTTTTGGTTAATATTGCAGACAACCTGATTGTTAAAAATGCCTCCTCAGTCACATGAGCTCCGTCTCTTTCATATTCTTATTTTTTTTTAAAACCTTCTCCTCTCTGTATCTCTAATTCTTTACTGATTTTCTTTCTCTGTACTTTTCTCTTGATATATCTGTGGCCTCTCCCCTGCCTTGCTTTATACCACATGGGATAAATGCAGAGAGCAGGAAGCTGCTTTAAAGAGAGTCTCAAGGGGAATTTCATCAGCCCCAAGATGATATCACAAGACAGAAGGAAGTCTCCAGCCAGCATCTTCAAAGTGCTTGACAGGCTATCTCTCATATCTGCAGAAGTGGGGAATTTCACCCTCAGATTAAACCAGGCAAGAACTAGACAGGGCCCCTCCCCCACTGTCAGTACCTTCCCAAAGCTCAGTTAGTCTTACATCTTCCGTGCATGGCTCTTGGGAGCTGGTTAGCTTTAGCCAGATTTCCTTTATGGACGAGAGAAAAATGGAACAAATTCCTCGAATATAAGTATTATTTACAAATAGAGGTCAGGATTTGGCCCCCAGAATTTTTGCAGGATCGGTTTTATTAGGTGATTAAAACAAGGCAGATGATGGAATAACAAAGAGAATCACCACTGTAAAAGCCCCCCAGTCCTTTGCCTGCTAGATCTGCTTTCCTATAATATCTCTAGGAGGTGATGATATCAAATTCACAGAATATAATATGTTCTGCATTCACTTGTCTGTCTTAATACACACACACACACACCCCCCAAATATTTCTTAGTCACCTGTTATTTCCCAAGAACATCCCAACTTTTCAGGTAGGCAAGTGTCAAGTCACCTGGACAATATTCCTGAAAAAAGTGAAGCTCTACCCGGGGTTGGGGCTCATTTTGGAACACGAAGTTGGCACTCTGAGGAGCCTAACCTTCTGTTAGGCTTCCTTTGGGGCAGTTGGTTTGCAGTGATCCTTAATAAAATAGTTTGCGGTATTTTGTAGGAAGGATGGCTGTGTACTCATGTGCAGGGAGAATTAAACTGCTGCAAGAGTTTGGCAAAACCACCACCACTTTACTATTAATATGTCTTTACTATTTTTATATGTGTTGTGTGGGTCAGCATGTTCAATTTTAAATAGGAATACACTAGCCTTACAACGGAATTTCTTCTTGGGGAATAAAAACTGATGATAACCTTTCTTCAAGAATCTGATGACTGAGTTTTGTAGGAATGTACCCCACAGTTGGACCAGAGCCTGGCCAGTTCCCATCAATTGGAGTAAGCTATTTAATTGAGGGCTAAGAAGCGCGATAGTTTTTTCAATCTGTTATCAGAAAAATATTATCTAAAGACACTGATAGCAGCTGACTGGTAAAACTGAAAGTTGGCCTTAGTAAATGGAACTAGTTAAAAATAGATAAAAATACGTAAAACCTTTTATGTCCTGTCAAGGTAAAAAAAACAATAAGCAAACTTGATTTTTTTTTAAATTGTAAATATTCATTGCAAAACCTAAATTATACAAAATCTATTTCGATTTGAATCTCTTAACATATGAAAAGCCACATCTTAAGTGCATTATGCTCTGTAAGGCATGTTATTAGCCAGCTTTGCTGAAAAATAGTATCTTCTACAGCTCAGAAAGAGGAGTAAAATTGCTCTAGAAATTTTTCATCTCAGCCACTTTGCGTCCAAAGAGGAACTCAACTCCCCACTCACAATCCCCCACACACATTTTAATTATAAGAGTTCAACATTTTCCACAGGTATCATTAAGCCGAGCAAGGAAACTCCTCTCTGTAAAAACAACAAAAAAGTTACAATGTAAATAGTTGTTTTAGCTATTTTCTTTGTGATTAGAGGATAAGATTTTGTTATTTCTTTTGGCACTTTGTCCTTCAACTATCTGAAAATGGTTCAGTTTGACCTGTTTCTTTGGTCAGCCAAACTGAAGTGAGGGGCCTCTGTTTATACATAGAATCTTGTATATGTAACTTTACTTATGTGGGACCAATGGCCAGTATATTCTAATGGACACAAATCTCCCAATCCTTATCTAGGATTATCTGTTCACCTTGCCATGTCCATCTTGCAATGAGACCTGACTTGCACCTGCCTGTTTTTCTGCATGATTGGACTCCAAAGACTGTTACCAATGATGAGAATTGTCCTGTGTCAGTGTTTATAAAATGGACTTAAAGCACACACACATGCATACCAACATTCACATGCACCCTTACAGTTCTAGATCAACCCTGGAAGGCAAAATCATGTACATCCGGCTTCTTTGCAAGCTCTGAGTGGTGAGAACTAAATTCAGTCGGCCTAATGGGTAAAATTCAACCTCAGTGATGCTTAATAAGGATTTGAAATCATTCAAGCCATTTCTGTGTTCTTTCCCACACTCCTTCCTTTCTATTTTCTCTTCTTTTATTTTCAAAATGTCTGTGGAACAAGAGGAAAAATCGGGGGAGAACTTTTGCTTCTTTTGACTCTTTTGAGGTAATATGGAGTCAATATATTGTGATTTCTGTTTCTTATGGGTTATTAAAGTCAGAGGAAATCTGCTTCTCTCAACATAAAACCAAATCCAAACCCAGACATTTTTGGAGTTTGCCTGTTGACAATGGTTATGATGCTGCTTGTTGTCTTGAGTTGCATGTACCGACAGTAGCTCTGAAGGGTCTCATGATTTCATTTTGGCAACTGGTAAAAGAAACTTGTAGTGTGGTCTGATTGTGCCAGGGAATAAATAAGAAATAAGGAATGACCTATGTTCTCACTTTGGGTCAAGAGTGTGTGATACAAATGTGACCATGTAGAAATCTGCGTTTTCATCTGACACTGGTTTCTTCTAAAAATGACCTTCATTTCTGTCTGCAGATACTAGTTGTATATCTGCAACTCAGTAATTTATTTTTAAGGTATAAAATCAATGAAGAAAAAAATAATCTTTTGGGGGGCATTAGGTAAGTAGAGCAGGGTTAAATTTCCTAGATTAATTATCAGATTCCTATTCATTTTAACTATTTTCCAAGAGAAAAGGCAAAAGCCTTTCTTTAGCTACATGATATCCAACTTTACTATCTCAAACTCCTTGGAGAATTAAAAATATATATGATTTTGTGGCTGGATGAAGAGGTCACCACACTTGCATTAGATTACTTTGCAGTGTCTGAACAATGTTGAGGAGTGGCTCTTCTATTTCTGTAAATAATGTTTTATTTAACCAATTAACTATTAGAAAGCCTGGAAGATAAACGTACACATTATTTTGAGTTATCACATTTATCCTTTTACCTAGTTCCTGTTGGAATAGAGAAAGCAACAGCCTTTTGTTATCTCTGGAACAGCTTCTCTCCTAGTTTAAATCACAGATCCTTACTCTCTTTAAAAAAGGACAAGCATAGGTACCTAAAAATACCCACAATAATAAGAAGGGAAATTGCATTCCACAAGATGATTGCTCTTAAAGAGTCAGAAGGAGTTATTGGTGCATTCCTGATGCCACAAATTGTTACCAAACATTTGGTAATTTTGACCAAGTTCACAGTAAGGAGAAAAAAGGGTCTTGGACTTGCTTTTCTTGAAGATTACTTATGGAGCAACCAACCTAGAAGGATGAATCTACTTGCCAATAACAACACTGGGTCACAGCCAAGGCAGAGGTTTTTGACATTCCCAATTCATCACGGTGGTGTTTTGTATTTGTAATATGTCTTTTCTCCACGGATGTGGAAAGGCATGCTTGGATGGCACATGCTAATGGTGAAACACACTGAAAGTCCCGCCATCACAGATCACTTTATGTTGGGAACCACTCTATGTGGCAAGTCATCTGTCCCAGTTCCAGACTAAATTTCAACTGCTCAATCATTTACATCATTGTAGTCTGTTTAAGGCATTAAAAATGTGCTGTAGGAATTTATATTTCTCAGACACATGAAATGTGATGACATATCCAGCAACAAGTCAAACACTCCTTTGAAATTTTCTACCTTATGACAAATATTTCTTACTTTTAAAGGCATTCCTATCCTGGTGTAAAACCCAACATAAAATAATTTTAGGGAATTTAAGGAATTCAAATTTCACTCCATGGAGTACGTGGCTTTATTTCTTCATCACTGAACTTCTAGTAATGTTCTTCACCTGATCTTGTCTGCAGTGTTTAACCAACAGTCCAGATCATTTGCAACTCAAAAGCAGGTACAAAATGTTATCCATCTTAAAAACCCCTTACATATTCCCTAGCAGAGTGTCCCACACATAATTCGCCTTCCATTAACACTTGTGAATCCATCCTGGTGAAAATATTGCCTATGAACAATTATACCAAAAAATCAATTTTTATAATGCAAATAATATTTTACACAGACCAAGAGAATTCATAATATTAAATCATTTCTTTTATAAAAGGACAGTTTTCAGAAAGCAATGGCCTATTCCTTCATGTTAATATATTGCAAACTTGGATTTGGTGTAAATCAAGCCCTAAGAATATTGCTCTAAATTTCTAGCTTAATGTCTGAGCGACATTCTAAAGCAGTTCACTAATTTACCCCAAAAACATTTCTTGGACACTTCGGTGTAGGAGATATATATTGCATGGTCCTTAACCCAAAAAATTCAGTTAATAAATCTTTGTTTAAGAAAACTAAAGCAAATATTTTTATTTCATTTATTTGCTATCTTTTTACATAATGTATTTAAATTAGTGGTGTGACTTGCACGAGTCCATTTTTATTATTTGCTTAAAGCAAGGAAACAAGGAGTCTGCTTCTTTCAATGTTCTCATTTTGTCTAATTATATAAGTATACTTTATGAATCAGCATAAGAGAATTTTGAATATTTTCCATTACATTATGAGATGAAACCACTTTTAAAAATTATTTAAAATTAAAATTCATTTTAAAAATGCATGGATGTTCTTTTCTGCATTGCAGAAAGTTTGCTTTGATATATGGTTCCTCTGAGAGCTATTGGACCTAGATGCTGACTGAGCATGGGGCTTGTACTTTCGTCAGCACAATCTCCAAATTAGCAAATGATATCACAATGGGTACTGAAGCTTCTTTGCAGTGACATTCTTACATGAGGCCAAATCTTTGGAGTTTGTTCAGTCTATGGGTGACTGTTGGAACCCTAAAATAACTTAAAGTAGAATTTGGTCATTTATTGTTTTTTTGTTAAAAGGTCCAACTGAGAACATCCCTGAACATCTGAACCAGAAATTTGACATAGAGCTCTAAATATTCACTCATTCATTCATGCAACAAATATTTATTTATCAAGCACGTCAATCATCCAAGGACTGTTCTAGGTACACGTAGTTGTGATGAAGTCAGCAAATCTGCCTTCGCATGGTCTGCATTCTAGTGGAGAAGTCAGATAGAGGTAAGTACGAAGACCACAAAGCAGGTTAAAAAATAAGGTGTGAAAGGGATGCTATTTTAGACAAGGTGGTCAGGGCAAGCCTCTCAGAAGAGGTGATAAGTGTTCAGAGACCTGACTAAAGTGAGAGAGTGAGCTATTGACGTGGAGAAGGGCATTTCAGACTCTGAAGAGAAAGCAGGGGCAGGCTTTGGAGGGAGAGCTTGTTTATATAGATGAGGAGGGGCAAAGAGTCTTGTGGATAAAGCAGAATGAACAAGAGTAAGTGGGATTGTAAATGAAATTGGAGAGAGAAGCAGGGGTCAGAGCATGGCAAGATCTTGAGCTTTTATTCTAAATACAGGAAGATGGTGGTTAGATTTGAGAAAGGAAATGATATAAGCTAAATTTTCTTTTCGAAAGGATTCCTTTGGCTACTGAGTAAAGAGGAATTTTAGGAAAAAAGAATGGGGACAAAAAATCCATTGTAGGATAAAACAATCCAGAAAGACATGATGGGGCTTAGACTAGGAAATGGAGATGCTGAGAAGGATTTGAATTCTGGACCTATTGTGAAGGCAGAGCTGACAAGATTTGCTGATAATTGATATTGTCATATAAAAGCAAGAGATCAGAAATGACTCTAGATTCTTTTACCTAAACCATGAAGTAAATGATGGTACAGCTGACTGACATGGTGAACAATGGGTTAGAAGAACACTGGGGAGAAAATCATGTTTGTTTTTGGAATATCAGTTGGAGATGTTTATTAGATATCCAAGTGGAGGTAGGGCACGGTGGCTCACGCCTGTAATCCCAGCACTTTGGGAGGCCAAGGCGGGCAGATCACGAGGTCAGGAGATCGAGACTATCCTGGCTAACACGGTGAAACCCCATCTTTACTAAAAATACAAAAAATTAGCCGGGTATGGTGGCACGTGCCTGTGGTCCCAGCTACTCAGAGGCTGAGGCAGGAGAATTGTTTGAACCCGAGAGGTGGGGGTTGCAGTGAGCCGATATCAAGCCACTGCACTCCAGCCTGGGTGACAGAGTGAGACTCCATCTCAAAAAAAAAAAAAAAACCACGTAGAGTAGCAGGAGTGTCTTGTAAGCTGGAGTTCAAGGAAGAGGTTGAGCTGAAACAGAAATCTGAGAGTAATCAGTTTATAAATAGTATTAAAAGTCATGAGTCTGTATGAGCCCACCAAAAGACAGCATAGTTAAGGAAGAGAAAACCAAAGATGGAGATGCCTCTCACTCCAACATACAGACCTCAGAAAACAGGAGGGTATTCCAGAATGTTCAGTGAGGTAGAGGGAAAACCAGGAGTGGGCTGTCCTGGAAGCCAAGTAAAGAAGGTGTTTCAAAAGTGAGGGAATGGGCAGGGGCGGATTGTTATTGAGAGGCTGAGCAAAATGGGAACTGAAGATTCACAGTCGGACTAAGTCTGTTTGAAGGTCATCGATGACCCCAATGAGAGCAGTTTCTATACAGTATTGAGCAAGAAAAGAGTAACTCGAGTGAGTTCAAGAAAACATGGGAAGTGAGGAAGTAGAAATGGATACAGAAAATTCAAAATATTTTTCTACAAAGTGCAGCAGAAGAATGATGTAAAAGTTGGAGATAAATGTGAGATTGAGAGAATTTTTTAAAAGCTAATATAGCATGCGTAATAGTGCTGGTGGGGCCAACAGAGAGATAGCAAAACTGACAATGCAAAAGAGAAAGGGATATTTATTTGATAGAGTAACATGCTTGAAAAGGGTGGAGGGACAGGCTCCAGTACGTGGGCAGAGGCGCTGGTCCTGCACAGTAACTGTAGCAGGCAGTGAGGTGGTGTGCACAGAGGCAGGTAGTTTGGGAATATGGTGACGTGATGGGCATAAGTACATACTCATCTGATTTTTGTTTTGGTCTCAGTAAGACAGAAGTAAGGTTGTCAGTAGACAATGAAGAGTTTGTGGAAGTTTGAGAAGTGTGAAATTGACCTTGGAAACTGTGACAATAAGTTACTGGACAGTGATGAAAACCATGTGAGCCATATTCATATAAATACAAAGGGACACAGGTCAACATGGTGGTCTTTTGTTTTTCAGTCATGTTTAGTATTTTTAGGCACATGTTAAGAGTAAGAAAAATTAGTTTTAGTTTTATAGAGTTGCATTTTGTTTCTTTTTATTTCTCGAAAGAGTAGTACATTGCTGGGAGAGTAGACAATGGGATTTGGAAATGGGGGCAAGAGAATAATTATGAGAAGGAACCATAGAAGCTAAGCTGGTCAAGGAGGGAAGTAATGAAATGGGGGATGATAGTTGGTGAAAACTTACCAAGTTGGAGTGATGGTGCTAAGGGGAGTGACTAGAGAGGGAAGAAGTGATGACCACAGCGTGGGATGCTTGAAATGGAACTGTTGGCGATGCCAGTGATTAGTCATGACACAGTATGCAGTATAACCATGAGTGTGGTGGCTGATGTTCAGGCAGCGGCAGAACAAGATTTTTAAAAGTCGTCAAGGAGCTGAGTGGCCAAGATGGTGAATGGAGTATGAGTGGAGAGGGTGAGTGGGTTACGTGCTAGAATATCCAGTGCTTGTAAGAAGGTCTTTAGAGAGGAAGAAGGATTAAAGTTCTGAAAGTAGCTGCAAACAGCAAAGCAAGATCTGTCTCCCCTTTAGGCCAATGATATGCAGGTTGTAGAGAGGAAGACAGCTAGGCTTGAGAGGGCTGCAGGGAAAGTGGTGTCTTCAGGAGGCAACCATGATTCAGAGAAGAGGACATAGGGGAGGGTGATGGCAGCTGTAACATCTAGAGGGGAAAATGGAAAGGTCCTAGGCAGGGGGAGGCCATTGGAGATAGAAGCAAATGAGAGAATACTCTGGGCAATATGGGGATAAGCAAATAGATGAAGGAAAAATGGCATGGGAACTTAGACTATTTTGGCAACAGGTAACCAGCAATGAGGGCATGATGGCATGACCCTAGGGATCACTTCAGTGTGGTGCATAATTAATCTAGTGAATCATGAGGGGGTAGGGAACAGGGAATGGGTGTGTGGAGAAGAGAGAGCTGGGACGGACATCCTCTATCCACAAGAACAGGTGGGATGCTCGGGGCCTCCCCCAGAAGTAAGAGACAGTTTTGCTCAAAGAAAATGATGCCAATTTGGTTTGCCCCCTAACAATTCACTGTTCTCCTGTTGCCCTTACTCCCTATTTAAGAAAAGGCTGGCCTCACCGTGGCTTATCCCTCAAGAGGCCGTACAGACAGCAGCTATACAGAAGTTCATAAGTAAAGAGTATCATTCAGCCCTGGACCTGAGCCACAAATGGTGCTTTAACAACCACACTTTTCATCAGCTAAACTTTTTACTGGAAGATCTACAGTAGGTTCAGTAGATTTTAGCTGCCTGGGGAACTGTTAGTTCTCCAAGTCACTTCAGAGCAAGAGGCCCTTAAGCTGGGCAGTTCTAACTTTCAACTCATACCCCACTTGTGCAGTTAAGAAGACTATAAAGAGAATAATGAAACAGACCTTTGGGAGCCACAGTTTCAGCACTCTTTCCTGTAGTTTGTGAGTTCAAACAAGGCAAAATGTTTCCAGCTCTGGATGCTTTCTTTGAATAAGAGAGTAGAAGCCGCGTGGGTACTAAGTGTGTTTTCAGGTCTCATGGTGTGCTGCTAAGGTGTTATGCACAATGTCATCTTAATGTCATGAACTTGGTAGGTCATGTTTATTTTATTGAAAAGACTCCCTAGGGTCTACCCTGAAGGCACATTTGCCATGCTGTTCCATGGGCTAGGAAGGCCCCTTACCAAAACTGCAGCTCTGTCTGATGACTTCCTACTGGTCTTTAGGACTCACACCAAAGTCATGGCTCTGCAGTGCTCTCCTCAGCTTCACCTTTATGGTCTCTTAAGTTACTTCTATAGCACATCATATAACATGACAATAACTGTAAATTTATGTACCCCAGAGGACCTAGTCCATAGCCCTCAATTTATTCATCATAGCCATCAGGAACATCATTGTATTTTATCCAATACCTTTAACACCCAACATCGTCTTTAGTGTAGACATGGATAGAGTTGATGAAGGACAGTTACACGTAGTTGTTTAGACATGATTTTCACATCATGGATGTAATTGTATTATCTCAGAAAGAAAGAGTGGTTTGGGTTACTTTCCTTGCCATCAATCCCTGGCAGATTATCTGGGCACAGATAAGAGTCTCTGAGACCAAGATATAATTATATCCTGTGCTGGTGATCATGATACTTTTAATGCTGGTCAAATCCCTGAGGCCAGAACCTTGCTACGTTCCTTAGAAGCTGAAACACTCTTTCAACGGAAATAATTTGAGAGCTGACAGTTTCCATTTACTATGGAATTTACTTACTATGTGAGCACTTACTATGTTCCAGGCACTATGCTAATCCCTTCACCTATTGTACTACATTCCTTATAGAAATATGATAAGGGAGGAACTATTAACCCTACTTCCAGAATAAAACAAATTTAGGCTTATATATATATATTACATAACTTAAGTTCATAAAGCTATGAGGTGGCAGAGCTGGGTTTGAACCCTGGTCTTAGATTCCAAAACTCATGTGTATGGTACTCTAATCAGAGCGCAGCTCTGCAGTGTAAGGAACACTGGGGTTTGTGGCAAGCATTACATTCTTTAATGCTCTCCTGAATTTTCAAGGTGTCATAATTATATCAATAATATAAACTACCCAGCCTGGGAATGATTTTTTGAAGGATATCCCAGCTTGAGAATCAATGGGAATGATTACTTAAACTCCACTTGGAGATTTTAGTCATTTCATAATGTTACATATAAAATCATGTTTCAGTGGAACTGACATCATAGGCAATTCTATCTTCAATGTTCTCCAAAGGATACCCAGACATCTAGTTTGAATAGTGACGCTAACACAGTAGGCCCCACATCTGCAAGCAAATCCTTTCTCTTGAGTTTATAACTTAAGATTCATTTTAATTACCTAGTTTTAAAGAGGCATATACAGGATGTAGCAAATGAAATCTTGATACTACCTAACTACTTTGTATCCTTGTTGATTTCCAATTTATTCTTGCATTAATTTCACTTAATATTGTCTAGGCTTTTTGTTTGACTAACGGAAATCCAGATGAACATGCTGCTCATAGTATCCATTGATTAGTGCCATCATCACTGAAATTGACAATTAAAATTGATAATATCATCCCTCAAATATCACAGGCCACAAAACACTCTGTGTGTGTGTGTTTGAGTATATTTGCATTCCCAAAAATTACTGCAAACTCACTGTGCTGACATTCTGTTTGGCATAAGGCATGGAGGGATTTAAGAGCAAGAAGATACAATCTTGGCCCCTTAAGAAGCTCCATTTATCAAGAGTTATCAATGGAGCAAAGTGACAGGCACTGGGATAAGCACATTACATACCACCATTAACCACGGCAACATCCCTACTTTGTAGGAGTTATTATCTCCACCTTATAGATGAGATCAGACAAGTCAAGTTACTGGGCATTGCCATGTATCTTGCATAAGGCAAGTTGAGAGGCAGATCTAGGTTTGAATGGCTCTCAATTTTCTGCTATTTCCACTTCACCACCCTCCCTCCTAAATTGCTTCTTATTTGATAAAGAAAATAATCAGATGTGGGAAAGACAGAAAGAGATATATGCGAATGGGGGCACAAAAAGCAACTAACACTGATTTGAGATTCTGGGAAGCTTCATGAGGCAACTGACATTGATTTGGCTCTTAAAGGATGTTGGGAGCGTGCCAGCTAGAAGGAAGGCAAGCAAGAAGGACACAGCAATAGCAAGTGGAAAGTTCTAGAGGTATGAAATGGCATGGCAGGTGTGGTGGGAAGTGGTAGGAGACGAGAATGAAACTGGAGGTCGGGCCTTTTACACTTTGTGAAGGGCTTTGTCCTGGGCAAGTGATAGTCATCATATGTAAATAGCAAGATCAAGCTATGGTCGGATGAATAATTTTGAAAAGGCAGCCTGCAAAGGACAAAAGTACAGGAGAGATGTAAGGGAAAAGTACAGGAGAGATGTAAAGGTAAGGGAAAAGTGATTAAAGAAAGCAGATTAAAAAGGCAAAGATGAGTGGAATAGATTAGCTGGTGAGCAAATTTATGAGTGAAGAAGAGGGTAGAGAAGAAAAATATGAGTTGGCTGGGCACGGTGGCTCACGCTTGTAGTCCCAGACAAATTAAGTGACCCGTCATTGCTATGCATCTTGCATAACTTTTGGGAGGCTGAGGAGGGAAGACAGCTTCAGCCCAGGTGTTTGAGACCAGCCTGGGCAATATGGCGAAACCCTGTCTCTACAAAAAAAATACAAAAATTAGCTGGGCATGGTGGCATATGCCTGCAGTCCCAGCTACTTGGGAGGCTGAGGTGGGAGGATCACCTGAACCTAGGGAGGTCAAGGCTGCAGTGAACCATGATCATGCCACTGCACTCCAGACTGGGTGATAGAATGAGACAATGAGACTGTCTCAAAAAAAAAAAAAAGAAAGAAAGAGAAAGAAAGAAAGAGAAAGAAAGAAAGAGAAAGAAAAGAAAGAAAGAAAGAAAAAGAAAGAAAAGAAAGAAGAATGAAAGAAAGAAGAAAGAAAGAAGGAAGAAGAAGAAAGAAAGAAAGAAAGAAAGAAAGAAAGAAAGAAAGAAAAGAAAGAAAGAAAGAACTAGTAAAAAAAACAAAGATAGAAAGAAAGAAAAATATGTGTTAACATTTATGGAGTCCTTTGTTTTTTTTTTTAGACGGTGTCTCACTCTGTCACCCAGGCTGGAGTGCAGTGGCGCAATCTCGGCTCACTGCAAACTCTGCCTCCCGGGTTCACGCCATTCTCCTGCCTCAGCCTCCCGAGTAGCTGGGACTACAGGCGCCCACCACCACACCCGGCTAATTTTTTTTTTTTTTTTTTTTTTTTTTAGTAGAGACAGGGTTTCACTGTGTTAGCCAGGATGGTCTCAGTCTCCTGACCTCGTGATCCGCCCACCTCGGCCTCCCAAAGTGCTGAGATTACAGGCGTGAGCCACCGGGCCCGGCCCCTTTTTGGATTCTACTAGCAGCTGTGCTTAGCCTAACCCAAGCTATTTCATTAAGACCACATAACAACACTATGGGAGTAGTATTTTTATTATTCCAATTGCACAGACGAAAAAAAAAGTTATGCATGGAAGGTTCAGTAACAGCTGGCAAATTGTATACCATTTGAACCCAAGCAGTTTGACTATCTTTGTTTTTTCACTAGTGCATCATATAGCTTTCTGGATGAGTCTGAGGTTTTTATCAACTATGATAAGGACTGGAAATAGGTGAAAAGATATGAAGGGAGAGTTATTAAGATCAATTTTCACATTTTGAGTTTGAATTTCCTATCGTATGTCCAGGTGGAAGTAACTGGTTAAATAATTGGAGAGAGAAAAGAGAATTAAAGAAATTATTGCTATAAAGATACTGGTTGATACCATAGGACCACAGATGCTTGCTCAGTGGGAGGTAAAAATAAAAGCAGGACAGTGGCAAGGATGAAAGCAGTACAGACCACTTTCCCTCTTGAAAATAAATAAACGCATGCAAGCATTCAACCTTCAAACAACATAAACCCCATAAACTCAAGTATGTAGTCTTTATTTCCGATTATGCCTTTTGTAACTTTTTGTTCTACTGTGAGAAAGATTATTTGCCTGGCTTCTCAAAACCATTGTGTTATTGTGAAGAACTGTTCTCCCAAAACTCTAGCTCCAAAGAGCCCTGGGTTTTTCTAGAAAATTAGCATTGCTGAGGCTCCCATATTTGCCAAAATTGGAACTTCAGGCATTCACCTTTTAAAATTATTGTATGTTTCAACAGGAAAGACCGATACTGTCAAAATTAGAAGCAAAATAGTTTGTTTCTTCTAAACTTTTCTCCTTCTCCTCCTGCAGCCCGGCCCCCTCCCACTATCTTCTTGCTGCAAACCAACTTTGCCAGCTGTAGTAGGGAGAGAATCCCAGATGGCAATAGCCTGAGTGAGAAAAAAAATGTCACTACATGACACATACTCCAGCAGTTTCACTCAGAGGGAAACAGTAATACCATTTTACTGCTGGTATTCTAAAGTGCAGTTGTTGGGAGGTGGGAGAGGTTTGAGTGGGAGACAGGTAGGTGCTCACGTGGGCATGGTTTAGCAAGCCTTGTTTCCCAATACCTGAGTAGCAGGAGAATTCCTCTAAAACTATCCAGCAGTTAAAGAGATTCGGTCCAAAAGGACAGAGTAATTCAAAGCCTGAATCGTTAAATGCCATTCTTTACCAATTTTTCTTCTCTAAGGAGCATCCTGCGTTGACGATACGCACTGAGGATCTGGAAAGGTAGACAGTGGGCCTCAGAAAGGGACTTTCTCATGGAGTCTCAAAGTTCCTATGTCAAATCGCCTCGCAAAAGCAAAACTGAGTGGTGCCAGGGGAAGAATTTTAAAAGCAGCTCAAAGGTTCCTGGTGATTTGATTGTATTTTATAAAACTATTTACATTTCTCTTTTTGGTCATGACAAAGTCTATTGGCACAAACAGCACAGCCACAAAGTATTCTTCTGATTTTAATAACTCATATATTTATATATATATATTTATATTTTTGCTTATCTTCATTTCCTCAGCAAAAATGGAAATAAAAATATTGATCTATAAAATAAGCCGATGACAACACAATGCCAAAAATAGCTTATGTTAAGTGCAAGGGGTGAAGCTTGAAAGCAAGCTAAATTGCAACAACATATTGATTTAACATTTTAAATACAAGACTTGGAATAAAATAATTCTTGAAATATGCTTCCCATTTTTAGTTTACTTTTGAAAAACTACTCTATATACACATATCCAGTTGTAACACTTGACAGTAGCATTATGGGGCATGATATAACTTTGGTACACATTGCAGATATGGATGGTTAATGTCTATAAATGATATTCCTTCACCACTTAGACTTCTGTACATCCAGGTGACCAGCCACCTGGTTCTAAGTCATATCCCACCAGAATCCCTGGAGTCCTTGCCAGAGCCATCGGAGATAGCAGGAGAAAGCAGGCTCACTGGATCCATACTGTGTTTCCTCTCTCGGTTCTCCTGGGTTCCACTGTCAGTTCTCCAAACGTGGAAAAAAACTGCTCCATTTCTTTCTGCAGCATGTCATTTCTTTTCTCGGCATCTTCTTTTGCTCGCTCGGCATTTCGCATTTTTATTTCTATCATTGTGAACTTTTTCCTCTCCTGATCCAGTTCATCATGGAGGCTCATCATTTCTGTTTCCAAAGTCAAGTTCCGCTGTTCTAAGCTACAAAGGATGTGGGGGTGGGGGGAGTCGGGAGGCAAGAGTAAGAGATAAAGTGATTTTGTTCACTTCAAATGCAAGAGGCATACAAATATTTTCTAAACTCTCTATGATGCTTAGGAAATTGGAATAAAGCCCTTTCAATGATTTAAAGGATGTAATTTTGTTGTATTATTTTACTATTTGCTAAGATGATCTACTGCTACTTTAGTAATTAGGTCCCAAGGCCTCTCTTGGAAGCAGCTGTCATTTAATAGTAAATAAGTGAATGCCAGCACAGATAAGCCAGTAACACATGCCGGGCAGAAGAGGCAGAAAGCTTCCTGGATGTTAAATTGTAAACTTGACTACATTAAATGCAGCGGGAAATTCTGATACAGTTGGAAAAAAAAAAAAGAGAGCAATAACATTTGCTTTCTATAAAAGGAAAAATAGTGATAGGAAAATGTGATTGTTGGTTAAGTTGACTGCTAAGAATGGGGTTTTTGGAAGCATAAAAGTCCCATCTTATAAAAGAGTACCCAAAGTAATGAGCTTACATTGATATGAGAGGTAAAGATCACATGTGTTAAACAAGCACTGCATCTTATATTTTGTAAAAATAAAGCCCATTCCTTGCCATCCCCAATTCTCACTGCTTCCCAAGTTATTAATATAGCTCAGGGCATAGGTATTTTATCTCTCTATAAATTGATAGTTGTTTTGTATAGCTTTTGGATAATTGTAGAATTCGCAGTAACGTTTTTAAAAACAGAGACTGTTTTTTCCATAACCACTAAGATCCAAATCATATACATATATTATTCAAAAGTTACATCTTTATTTAAGATGTATCTTGGCCTCAAGTGACTTCTTAATTTCTCCTAGTCTGAGCAAAAGTCCCATGGGACTCATTCAAACGTACCATACCACTGAAATTTGAAAGGTTAATGCATGTGTAGCTGTCAGATATCTGATTATTTTAATAACAATTTTAAAATTAAAATCTCAACTATGTTTCTGCTTTGAAAAATTTGATCCTCACATGTTGATATTTCATACAGATAATAAGAACACTTAAAAATTAATCTTCCTCCTCTATGTAGGCAACTAGAATTAAAAAAAAATACTTCATATTTTGTAATCCTACATCATTTAGAAGGCTATTTTAAACATATGACCACATTTTTACATGAAAATTTGGTACTATGCTGGTTGCCACTCAGAATTATTCTACAATACATTCTCTTTGCTTTCCAAAGGTATTTTACAGACAAAATGTTGGAAGAAATTAAAGTTAAAATACTGAGAAGGACAACCCTTACAAAACAAGATATTGACACATTTGTATGTATCAGGTGCTTGTGGGAAACTTCCAGGAATGAAAAGGAAAAAGGACTAAGTTGAATACAGAAGAAATTCCTCCCAATGCAAACATATAAAAGTGCTGGAAAATTTTTAAGAAATATATTTTTAAAATACATCATCGAGGTTAAAATAAAAGAGCAGCTTCAGGTATCAGAACCAAGGAAGAAACTGAAATATAGAACAATAAGTAGAAGCACACGAGGAATATTAGTCTTGGATCGAGGCCACAGAGCTTGGGTCTAGGTTTTTCTTCGTCACATGGGCACAGAAGATGAGGCCTCCAGTATTAGGCAGGCAGAAAACTACAAGTAATTTAACTGAGAGCTTGGAACATCAACTGTTTTTATGAAGAAGAGACTACAAAATCTCTAATCGTGGGCCTGGGGAAGTATCAGAATTGAATTGGCACATCAGAGTATTAGTAAGCTACAAAACAGGTCTGAGAAAAGTTACCTAGAATGCCTCAAAAATGATAATTATAGAAATTTAATATGGAAAAAAGAAGTTAACAAAGACAGAGGATAGATTAACAAGGTCAAGCATAGCTTAATAAGGGCTCTGGAAAGAATATTGAGAAGGTGGGAAGATGAAATAGACAAAAAGATGATGAAAAAATATTCTAGAATTGTAAAGATGTAAGTTGTTAGATCAAATCATGAAACAAAGTTTGAAAGTTAAATAAAGGAAAAGACATATCAGGAAGTTACTAATCAAAGGAAGATGGTATGACAATATTTATATCAGAAAAAATAGAGTTTCAGGTAAAAAGCATTATTACAATGAAAAATAAGCACTAATTAATGATAAAAGGATCAATTCTTTAGGGAGATATGAACAACTCCAAAATTCTATTCACCTAGTAGTAGAGCCTCAAATTGTTCAATATAAAATATGACAAAATTATAAAAAGAAACTGATAAAATCAGAATACTGTTAGGAAATTTTAAAGTATCTTTCTCAAAAATTATAGATCTAGCTGATAAAAATGAGGAGAAATATAGAAGCTTTGAATAGCCTGATTAACAGACTTGATCTCTTGGTCATATATAGAATCCCAATCCAGTAATAAGGGAATAGTTTTAATAGACCAAATAATTAATATCATCCAGATGAACTTCTCTGACCACAATACAATATTTTCTAAGAAAATTAAGTTAGAAACTGGCGGCCGGGCGCAGTGGCTCACGCTTGTAATCCCAGCACTTTGGGAGGCCGAGGCGGGCGGATCACGAGGTCAGGAGATCGAGACCACGGTGAAACCACGTCTCTACTAAAAATACAAAAAAAAATTAGCCGGGCGTGGTGGCGGGCGCCTGTAGTCCCAGCTACTCGGAGAGGCTGAGGCAGGAGAATGGCGTGAACCCGGGAGGCGGAGCTTGCAGTGAGCCGAGATCACGCCACCGCACTCCAGCCTGGGCGACAGAGAAAGACTCCGTCTCAAAAAAAAAAATAAATAAATAAAATAAGAAAAGAAAAGGAAGTTAGAAAAAGTTAGAAACCAATTTGGAGAGGGAAAAAGAACACATGTTTCAAAACTAAAAACCATATATCTCATTGATTGATAATTAAAGTAAAATATTATCTATCTGTCTACCTCCCTCCCTACCTATTTACCTACCTACCTATCCATCCATCCATCCACCTCAATACTTGTGGGGTACAGTTATAAAGGAATTTAAACATATATCTCATTGATAATTAAACAAAGTAAAATATCTATCTATCTATCTATCTATCTATCATCTATCTATCATCTATCTATCTATCTATCTATCTATCTATCTATCTATCTATCTATATCATCTATCTATCATCATCTGTCTATCTACCTACCTATTTACCTACCTACCTATCTATCCATCCATCTACCTTCAATGCTTGTGGGGTAAAGTTATAAAGGAATTTAAAGAAAAATGAAAACTCTAAACAGAAATGATCAAAATTTAGCCAGAACAGTTAACTTTCTATAATTTCATGGCTAGGCCACGAGCGGTCCCCCACCCTCTACCCTACTGCAGAGCTCTCCCTTGGCCTGTCACGAGGGTAAGAATGTGACAGTGAAACGGCCCATTGAGATGACCTCTGTTGGGAAGTTCTATCAGCTTATCAAAATCTCTGAAATATACCGTAGATCTCAGAACATATATGCATCAGCAACATCCTCAGAAATGAATGTATCTATCTGCAAATTCATAGTGATAACTTTTTTCTTTTTCTACTACGTTTAAAGTGTGACTCCTTGCCTCAAAATATAAGCTTCCCAGTGTGAAATGCTAATTTATCATCATGGATTGGCAGTAATTCAGAATTCCAATACATAGTGGTTCCAAAAACTACATTCAGAAAGAAGAGTGACCTTTTAAGATGATGACCCTATATTTTTCTTTAAATCTCCTGTCACTCTCCATTATATAGAAAAATTCAAACCACAATTCCACTCAGTGAAACTTACCAAAAAAATACTTTCCAAGGAAGTAACTTTTCAATCTTATTTATAAGTAGTATTTTTTAATATTTACTTTGCCATAGCTTCTGAAAGTATGTTATCTTTTTGTCTGATAATTGATGAATGGATAGGAAACATATTAAGGTAAATTAAAGCCAACTTAACAACTGACTGAGGATCCTAGCACACCATGGAGGAAGGGTCGTCCAAATCACACAGCCTGAAACTGGGACTGAGACCACTAGAGGAGCTACTCCTACTTTGATCATTTTATGAGAAGATGCACATTGATATAATTAGGTTTTAGCATAATTGCTTCTTTATAAATCATATTCTTTCTTCCTCATTTAGGCTACAGTCTTCCTTGTTCATATGAACATACTTCACGTCACCCCTCTTCTCAAAAACCTCCATGGATTTCTATCTCAGAGTAAAAGTCAAAGGCTGAAAATCAGCCTGTCAATCCCCTAGGTCACCTGGCTCTTATGGCCTCTCTCAGCTCATCTGAATCCTCAGTGTCTGGAACAGAGCCTGGCAGATAGAAGGCACTCTCTCAACATTCAATGATTGAAAGAATAAAACATGGAGGTCTATTTACTTCTACTTTTATTTTTACCCTAGTTTCATCCTTTTCTTGTTAGTGAAAACTAACAGGCTTCTATGCTCTGTCCATCTCCTCACAGCCTCTATCCTTCCAGCCCTCTAATGCAAATCTATCTATTTAATAATAATCAAAGATGACATTATTGAGCCTATTCTGTACCAGGGAAATGTTCAATCACTTCTTACGTGCTTTTGAGGTAGACACTACTAGTATTTAAATTGTTTACATTAGGGAATCAAAGCTCACAGAGATGTAGCTAACTTGCACACAGTCACAAAGCTCATAAATGGTGGAGCAAACTTAGGTTTCTTTGACTTTGGAGCCAGCATATGTCACCCTCAGTGTGATCCTGTCCCACAGTAGGAGGCTACTGAGCCCTCTCTGGTAGTTACGACCTCCGGATTTTCCTTACCTCTTTATCCTGGACTCATACTCTATCTTCTGTTTGGTCATTTCCTGTTTCAGGCTGGAAACTAAACTGTGCAGTGCACTGTGGTTGCTGCTGCTGTTGCCCACAAATGTCTCACTGTTGTCACTGCTGCTGGTGGCACGACTACTTCGACCTCCCACACTCCTATGGTCACTTTTGCTTTCATAGTCCCTGGGGTGGGAAAGGTCGTCCTGTGGGGGCCCATCCAAAACAGGGTCCTCAAAGTTCCCCCCATAAAAGTCTTGCTCTGGGCAGGTGGTGGTAGAAGAGCGACAGGAGTTGGAGTTCTCAGGGAGGGAGATTTCACAGGAGGAAGTGGACCAGGTAGCACTGTCGATGCTCTGCTTGTCATCAAGGTTCATCATGGAGAACTGTTGATGGACATTATCATAGGTGGACAGTCTGTTGTGCTGGCCTAACTCTCCAGCTTGCTCTTTCTGCTTGTTATCCCTCAGGGTCACATAGCCATTTGGCAGCCAGCTCATGTTTCGAACATTTGCAGGGTTCCCGAGTGTGTCGCTGTTCAAGATGCCCATGCGCGCTGTTCCATTCTGTACACTGTGCGTGCCCATTTTGGTACCAGATCCCTTCAGTGAAGAGGTCCTTCTGGCCTGTAGGCTCCCATTGGGGGTGGTTTGGGTTTTCTCAAGACCTTCTGCATTACTGCTGCTGAAGGACCCATTGGTAACTATCCCACTACCCTTATTAAAGGCTGGGTTCTTTTTGACCATGAGAGGGGGGCTTCTAGACACATCTAGCTTGTGAACACTGTTCCTTGGGCTGTTGGTTTTGCTGCCTGATAGGGCTGTGGGGGATCCATTGTCCATGCTGCCTCTCTGGGGTGACTCAGACTTGTCCCAGGAGCACTGCTTACTAGGGCTGTCCTTGGTGTTATTGTTCTCCTTGTTCTGTAACTGCCCCATGGTGGCTTTCTTCTGAATTTCATTGTTGTTGCTCACTCCATCTTGGGGCTTGCTTTGTAGTTCTGCATCTTTGGGAAAGAGGCAATCATGTTTGCTAATCATCACTGACATCAACTGCTGGACCACCACGGTGCCTAGAATTGCATAGATCATAAAGTAGCATGAGTGAGACAGTTTTTATTTATTTCTATTTCAATGTGACTCCTAAAGAAACACATTCAAGAGAACATTCATTATTATTAGCAGTACCAAACCATATTCTTAACTATGATAATAGCAATAGAAGCTAAAACATCTTGAGCATTTACTCTGTGCCACGAACTGTGTCAAGCACTTTGCTTTTGTAATTTATTGAATTTTGAAACAAATCTATACATACATACTGTTATTATCACTGTATTATAAAGGTTAAGTAACTTGATTAAGGTTACACGTTAAGGACCAGACCCAGGGCTTGATCCCAGAGTTAATCATTAAAAACCTGGGCTCTTAATCATAATACAATATTTATTACGAATTTGACATTTAATTCTGAGAAATATTTCTTAGGAGGAGGTCACTGTGACCTCTCATCTAATAATTGCGTCAAACTATCAAGATACTTTAATGGTATCTGTAAATGGAACCCTATACAATGAGGGTGGATGCATGGTTTCTCTAATGTATCAAGATAACGAAAATTCGTAAGACTTTTTTTCACCATTCAAAAGCTTCAGGGCATTTTAAGTGACATCAGCCAGAATGGTGTAGTGAAAACCTGCAAAAATCCTCTTCACCATATAAGCAACTAGCAAAAATTTCCAGAATCAACTATTTTGGAATTCTGCAAATTAACTAATGGCTTGATGCAATCTGGAGAATGTTTATTCAAGAAAAATGGCTGAATCTCAGTAAGAGCAGCAAGGTCTGTGGCGTTTTAACTTGCTCTAATCTTCTCCTCCTCTCCTTGAAAACCAACAGCCCAAAATCACAAAGAAAACCAGCTATCTGGCAGCCACTGGAATGGGCAGAGCAGGGCTGGATTTTATATAGTTTCTATATAAAATACTTAAATAGTTGCTATATAAAAATACTTAAAACTTGAGATTTGGTGAAGAAAATGATGAAAAAAGGCTTCTGACAATGCAGAATTTCATTAAGTAACTTGATTAAGATTACACGTTAAGGACCAGACCCAGGGCTTGATCCCAGAGTTTAATTTCATTAAAACAACAGCTAATTGAGAGGCTGTCAGGGAGTAGAAATCTGACCTGGGGCAAGGCCACTTTTTAGCTTCTGGTGACACCTGGGAAATACAATTCAAAATCAGATTTTGAATAGGAAAAAAATATTATATTCATTTATATTCTACACATTTTTCCTGTGATGAGTCAAAACATAATATTTTAGACTACATATCAGCAATAAGCAAGATCTACTGCTACATCGATGTTATTCAAATTTTAAAGTTCATAAAAATTACCTGGAGATCCTGTTAAAAGGAAGACTGAAATTCAGTAGGCATTGGGTGGAACATGAGATTTTGCATTATAAACTAGCTTCCAGATAACATCAGCAATAATAGAATTGTAGCACTGGCATCACCTGGAAGCTTGAAAATGTCAGCACCCAATGCAGAGCTTCTGAATCAGAATCTCCAGGTGATTCCTGGGTGCATTACAGTTTGAGAAACACTGTAGTAGATGCATATGTTTCCCTTATATCTTCCAAATTAAATTTCCTGAAAGTCCGAAAGATAGGATTCATTTTTTTTAGATGAGAAAATTGAGGTCAGAGAGGTTAAGCTATTTGCTAAGGGCACAGAGACGATGTGATCAAGGTGAAATGTAATGTTTAGTCTTATTCCAAATATACATTTGTCCTACTATATTTCAGCTGCTGCAATTTAAAACTGTAGCAGTAATAAGTAACTTGGGATAGTTTTAAAGATAAAACTAGATAAAGATAAATATCTATTGAATTACCATCAATTATTACAGAATTGTGAAAAAAAGACTGAATGTAATAATTGATTGTATTATATAGCCTTCTTTTCTCTTTCAGTAATCTCCGAATTTGTCATCATATTTTCCATGCATGTTAGCAGTGAATCTGATAAAAAGAATTTTAGAGCAGTTAGAATAACACTGTCAAACTTGTGTACTGTGCTTGAAGACATGGTGTATTCATTGCTATTTTACTATTTGCCCATATGCAGACACACTTTTGGAGGTTTGCAGTTTCCATTATATATGACTGTCTAGTATTTTGGGAAACTGGACCTTTTTCCTATCATTGGAATGTTAACATTTGAAGTATCACTGCTTCCCGTCATAGCTATGAACTGTGTGGGAGCATGTAATTAATTGAAGAGCAACATCCTTAAGGTCTCCATGATGAGTTTGTGAACAGCCATGTCAAAGTGTACTTGTCACAGTTAAGGAGTATGAGTGTCAGGTCCCTAGAGACTTAAACTCTCTCTTGTATCTTGGGAAGCTTTGATTCCATCTAGTCTCTGGGACAATAAATGGCCATAGCCCCCTGTAAAGAGACTTTCTCAGAATTTTTATAGTCGTTTAGGACAGACTAATTTGGCAGTAATGATGATGCGTGTGCCACTATACACACTATCACTTTTTCCTTTTGATTCCCTGTCATTTTCTTAGAATGTCAATGAGGAACATGAAGCCCAGATAATGAGGACAGAGTGGTTATAATCACCAGCCCATTCTGAAGAGTCCAAGCAGATTCTGGAGTCCCACTGTGCTACACGATCCAGCAATTCTTCCCTGAACCATATAATTTTATACAGGTTGACTCTAAATACCACGTAATAAGCACTTTTCATCATAAGCATTGGCTAAAAATTTGATTTTTCTTTAAAGAAACCTAGGGACTTTAAATATAATATGTAAACGCAAAAATATATGTAGATGACAGCATTCTGTGCAATATAGTTTCAATTTGTATTTTTTGCAATGAATAAGTTTATACATGTGTCATTTTGCATGTTTGAACATATCTGTAAGATACCTGATGATTTTTGACAAGTGTATATACTCCTGAAAATACCACCTAATCATGATATAGAAAAGTGACACTTAAGCCTCTTTGTAGTCAGTTCCCTGCCCCTAAATCTGGCCCATAGCATCCTTGATGTGCTTTCTGTCTCTATAGTTTTGCCTTTTTTACAGTTTCATATAAATGGAATAATACAGTATGTAGACTTTCATATCTAGGTATTTTCCACTTAGCATAATACTTTTGACATTTATGTTGTTACATGTAGCAGTTCATTCTTTTTATTGTCAAATAGTATTACTTGCTGTAGATATGCCACAATTTATCTGTTCACTAATTGACGGAGAATTGGTCTGTTTCCAGTTTGGGGCTAATATGAATAGTGTTGATATGAACATTCGGCTGCAAGTCTTGGGTGAACATATGTTTTCTTTTTCCTTGGGTAAATGTTTAGCACATGGTCCTGCTTGGTTTTACGGTTACTGCATATTTAAGTTAGTAAGAACCTACCTAATTCTTTTGTGAATTGGCCCTAACATTTTGTATTTCTACCAGCCAAACTTGGTATATTTTCAGTCTTAACTTTACACTTTGTAAGAAATGTGTAGAGACATCTTATTCTGGTTTACATTTTAGTTTTTCTAATGACTAAAGATGCTGAGCATCTTTCCATGTATTATTTGATATTTGTGTATCTTGTTTGATGATGTGTATATTTCAAATCTTTCGCCATTTTTTCATTCAGTTGACTGTCTTGTTTTGCATGAGTTCTTTACATATTCTTAAAACAAGTTATTTATCAGATAGTGATTTGCAAATGTAGTCCCCATTTCCAAAATGGCTTGACTTTTTGAAAAGTGTCAATTTTGACAAAGTCCAACTTATCAAATAATTTTTTTAAAAATATTTTTATAGTTAGAGCCTTTTGTGTCCTAAGTCTTGACTAGCACAACATCATAAGATTTCTTTAAAAATATTTTCTTCTATATATCTTATACTTTTAACTCCTACACTTAGGTCTGTGATCCATTTTAAGGTTTTTGTATATGATGTGAGGTAAGGATTGAGGTAATTTATTTATATTTTTTAGGGCTATGAAATTGTTCCCACATCATTTGGGGAAATGACCTTCCCCTTTCCATTGAAATACCGTGGTACATTGGTCAAAAATCAAATGACTACACATATTTCTGGACTATTGGTTCTATTTCATTAATCTGTGTGTCCATCTTTATATCAATACCACAATTTTAATTGTGTGACTTTATACTAAGTCTTGAAATCAAGTTATATATATTCGACTCTGTTATTTCCTTTCAAATTATTTGTGCTATTCTAGATAGCTTTTATTTCCCTGTAAAACTTATAATCAGATTGTCAATTTCTACAAATAAAAATTCTGATGGAATATTTTTGTGACAATTATATTAAAACTATAGGTCAATTTTAGAAAAAATAATAGCTTAATAATATTGAGTATTCTAATACATGAGCAAGGTATATTTCCACATTTATGTAGTTCTTTTTTTTTTTTTGAGACAGAGTCTCGCTGTCGCCCAGGCTGGAGTGCAGTGGCGCGATCTGGGCTCACTGCAGGCTCCGCCCCTCAGGGTTCACGACATTCTCCTGCCTCAGCCTCCCGAGTAGCTGGAACTACAGGCACCCGCCATCTCGCCCGTCTAATTTTTTGTATTTTTAGTAGAGACAGAGTTTCACTGTGTTAGCCAGGATGGCCTCGATCTCCTGACCTCGTGATCCGCCCGCCTCAGCCTCCCAAAGTGCTGGGATTACAGGCATCAGCCACCGCGCCCGGCCCACATTTATGTAGTTCTTATTTGTTTGTTAATGTTTAGTAGTTTTCAGAGTGTGTCTTATACATGCTTTCTTAAATTTCTCCCTATTTTAAATTTATGAGTGTTGTTCTGAACAATAATTTTTATTTCAATTCTAATTGTCCAATGTAGTATGTAGAAATACAACAAAGTTTTATAAATTGACTGTGCATTATGTGATCTTTATATATTCGCGCATTCGTCATATTAGTTTTATTTGTCGATTACAAAGAATTTTCTACATAGATGTTCATGTTGACTATGAATAAAGAGAGTTTTACATATTCATTTCCAATTTTATACCTTTTATTTATTATTACTGGCTAGGATTTCCAGTACAATGGAAGTGGTGGGATAAGGTAAATTTACCTTAAACCCGATCTTAGAGGCAAAGCATTTGGTCTTTTACCATTAACGATAGTATTTTAACTAAACTTTTCAGTGATAACCTTTGTTAATTTGAGAAACTTTCAAATTTTTTTATCTGCATCTGTGATTTTTTTTGTATCTTAAAGTGGTATATTAATACAGTGAATTACATTGATTTTGGCTAACCAACCTGTCTTCCTGGGATAAACCCCACTGGTCCTGATTTATTATCCTTTTTATATGGTGAAGTCAATCCAGTAAGGTTTTGTTTAGGATTTACATGTCTATATTCATGAGGGATGTTATTCTGTATTTCTCTTTTCTTGTAATGTCTTTATCTGTTTTGATATCAGAGCAACACTGGCCTCATAAAATTAGTTGGCAAGAATTCCCTCTACCTCTTTTTTTCTGAAAGAGTCTGTGCACAATTAATATAATTTCTTCTTTATATGTTTGTTAGAATTCACCAGTAAATTTAAGTTAGAGGTGTTTTTGTTTTTGTGGGAATGTTTTTAGCTACAAATTCAATTGCTTTACTAGTCTCAGTTTATTTCTTTCTTTCTAATCTTGAGTGAGCTTTGGTTTGTATCTTTTAAAGAACTTGAACATTTCATCTCCATTGCCCAATTTCTTGGCAAAAAGTTGTTCATAATAGTCCCTTATGATTATTTTAACATTTGTAAGATCTTTGGTAGGTCACTTCTGTTAAACCTGATATAGGTAATGTAACTTTGTTTTTTCTTTTCTGATCAGTATGATGAGTTTTATCAATTTTATTGATCTTTTTAACAAACCAGCTCTTGGTTTCACTGGTTTTCTAGATTGTTTTTGTTCTCTCTCTATTTTCTTGATTTTTGTTCTTATCTTTATTACTCCTTGCCTCTGTTTCCTTTGGTTTAAATTCCCTCTTCTTTTTGCAGCTCTCTGAAAAGGAAACTTAGATAATTAATTTTAGGTCTTTGTTCTTTCTAATATAAGTCCATAATTCTATGAATTTTCCTCTAAGCACTACTTTAGTTGTATCACACAAACTTGGTAGAACTTTTTCCTTTCATTTAGTTTTTAAACATACCTGTATATTTATATTTTAAATGATGTGTATACAGTATAGAGTTGAGTGTTGAATTTTTATTTATTTTATCTCTGCCTTTAGACTGGAATATATAAGGCATTAAGATTAAATGTAATTATCGATATGGTTGAGTTTAATTCTGTCATCATGGTATTTTTTTCCACTTGTCGCATCTGATAATTGCTTCTCTTTTATTTTTTTAAGTCATTTTTTTAAAAAAAGTTTATTATTGTATAACATTCCATTTTATCTTTATTGTTGGCTTATTACCTAATACTTCAGTTTATTTTTTAGTAGTTGTTCTATGTTTGTAATATTCATATTTAATTTATTACGGTCTACCTTTAAATAATACTGCAACACTTTGCACACAAATTAAAAGCCTTAGTCTGCTTTCATCTGTTTGCTTCCATTTTCTGCCTTTTATTCGGTCGTTGTCATACATTTCATTTCTGTATGTATTATGTATCCCATATTATATTATCTTATTTTTGCTTTATACAACAGGTTATCTTTTAATGAGATTAATAATAATAAAAAGTATTATTTTATATTAATCCACATACTATTGCTGTGCAGTGCTCTTCATTCATCTGTGTGCATATGTGTCTATCTGGATTCATATTCCTTCTGCCACAACAACTATTTAACGTTTCTTGTAGTACAAGACCATCAGTGATGAATTTACTCACAGATTTTGTTTCTCTCAAAATGCCCTTAGCTCCTTTTTATATTTGAAAAATATTTAAATATATTCACTGGACATAGAAATCTAGGTTAATAGATTTTTTTCAGTACTTCAAAGGTTTTGATCCACGTCTTTTGGTTATGTAATTTCTAACAAGAAATCTTCTGCAACATTTCTCTTTGTTCTTCTGTATGTAATGTGTCCTTTGTTCCTCAGTCTGCTCCTAAACTTTTCTCTTAAATTGGTTCTCAGCATTTTATGATGTGCTTTTGTGTGGCTCCCTTTATGTTAATTCTGAGCTTCTGAGATCTTTGTGTTTGTAATTTTCATCAATTCTGTGAAAAAAAATGAGTATTTTTTCTCTATGCTTCATGATAGCTTCTCTTATAAAGACAAAGTTTTTATAAGTCTGAATTTATTCTTTTTAAGTTTTCTCCTAATCTGCTATTAATCTCATTGAGTGTAATATTCACTTAAGTGATAATTATCATCCTTAGAAATTCTACTTGGACTTTAAAAAAATATTTGACCTATCTCTTCATCGTGTTACATTTTGCTTTATCTTCTTGAACATACTTACAGAATATAATAATAATATCCTTGTCTGCTATCAGAAATGACTCAATCACATTTCGGTCTTTTTCTATTAGCTATGTTATGTCCTGGTTACAGCTCATATTTTTATGATTCTTTGCATGCCTTGTAGTTTTTAATTGTATGGAAAACATTGTGGGCTTTATACAGTTGGTTACTGAATTTTGAAAAAAAAAATATTCTAGATGTGTTGGACTTCGTCCTGGCACAGAGTGAAGCATCTGGGGATTGGCTGAATCATATTTATTATATGTTAATAAGCTTTTTTTTTTTTTTTTTTTTGAGACGGAGTCTCGCTCTTTCGCCCAGGCTGGAGTGCAGTGGCGCAATCTTGGCTCACTGCAAGCTCCGCCTCCCGGGTTCACGCCATTCTCCTGCCTCAGCCTCTCCGAGTAGCTGGGACTACAGGCGCCCGCCACCACGCCCGGCTAATTTTTTTTTGTATTTTTTAGTAGAGACGGGGTTTCACTGTGGTCTCGATCTCCTGACCCCATGATCTGCCCGCCTCGGCCTCCCAAAGTGCTGGGATTACAAGCGTGAGCCACCGGCTTATTGGCCCAGCCAATAAGCTTATTTTTTAGAGCAGTTTTAGGTGTACAGAAAAATTGAGCAGCAAGTACAGAGGGTTCCTATATACCTCCTCTCCACCACCTTTTTAAACACAGTTTCCCCTTTTATTAACATCTTGCATTAATGTGGTATATTTGATATACTTGATGAGTCCATATTATTCATTATCATTAACTAAAATCCATAGTTCACATTAAGGATCACTTTTTGTGTTGTATGCTCTATGGGTTTTGACAAATACATAATGTCATGTATCCATCATTCCAGCATCATACCGAATAGATTCACTGCCCTAAAAATTCCTTATGCTCCTGGTATTCATCCTTCCCTTCCTCCCTGAGCTCCCACTGGATCATTTAAAAGTTGCTTTAAAATTTGTGAGGACTAATCCATAATTTAAATCTTAGCACTAAGGTAATACCTTTGTGAGAACGCTACACAATGCCTCATTATCAGGACTTTGCACTCTTTCTGTGGGAAAGACAAATTATTTCAAGCTCAGTTTGAGGCCCAGAAGTTGTTCAGACTATGAATCTCTGGTAAATTCCCTCAAGTCTTGTGTAGTGTCCTCTCATGCAAACATAAATCAGTCCTCATCTACTCTCCGTAGATTTCTGGATGCTCTATGTCTAGTTCTCTTTTCTGTTTTCTACTCCCCCAAATTCTAGCTCCCTTGGGCTTCTCATTGTCTGACCTTACTCTCTTCAGCTCAGCAATACCTGGACTTTGCTTGCATTTTTCTTCCCTGTGATACAATGTGAAAACTGCCTCCCAGTAGTAATCTGAGGCAATAACTGGGTTCCCCTCATTTGTTTTCTTTCTCTTATGAATCATAGGCATGATTACCTGTTGTCCACTGTCTAAAAACTGCTGCTTCATAGTTTTCTGGTTTTCTAGTTGTTAAATTTGAGCAATCTCTATTCCTTCATCATGACGGGAAGCAGAATGCAATATTATTTGTCAGTATTTTAAAATAATGCTGAAAAAACATTCTAAAGGTTTCCTTGAAAGCACATATCTATTCTATAGATATGGATATGCTTATATAGCAAGGATATCATTAATGGCTACATCAATATTTGAATGGTAGCAAGAAGAAGAGTGACGGTAAGGAATTATGTATAGAGAATTTTTCAAGTAAAAGATAATTTTAAAAGAGAGTATTTAAAAAATAAAGCAGTCTCCATGTTTTTCAATAGAATTCATGTCAGTTGACTGCAAATAGTATGTTAACACAAGAATAATGAGTTTCATTCACTTAAACATCCACCAAAATAAGAAAAGAAAATAACAATAACTATTATGGGTTAGTAAATATGTAAGGTTCATTTTCCAACCTGTGCAGTTTTTACTGAAATGAAATAAAACCATTTCACTTGGATTACACTCACTCAGATCAGGCTAATGCTGCAAACACCTATTGTATCTCAGGGGTTACTTCAGCTTTAGAGTATATTTGATTGAATTGTAATTGTGCATATATAAAATGCACAGCAAATGACTAGGAGGCATGAGCACAAATACAAATTTGATCTCAGAAGTCAGAGCCTGTGAGAGATAATGCCTGTCTGCAGTCTGATCACTACCTCTCTTCTTCAGCCAATCCCCAGAGCTACCAGAGTTACTTTTCTTTTTTAAAACTTTTGTTTTAATTCAGGGGTATAAGTGCACATTTGTTACACAGGTAAACTTGTGTCATGAGGGTTTGTTGTACAGATTATTTCATTGCCCAGGTATGAAGCCTAGTACCCGTTATTTTTCCTGATTCTCTCCCTCCTCCCATCATCCACCCTCCAATAGGCCCCAGTGTGTGTTGTTCCCCTCCCTCTGTCCATGTGTTCTCATCCTTTAGCACCCACCTATAAGTGAGAACACGAGGTATTTGGTTTTCTGTTCCTATGTTAATTTGCTGAGGATAATGGCCTTCAGCTCCATCCATGTCCCTGCAAAGGACATGCTCTTGTTCATTTTTGTGGCTACACAGTGTTCCATGGTGTACATGTACCATATTTTCTTTATCCAGTCTATCATTGATGGGCATTTAGGTTGATTCCACATCCTTGCTATTGTGAATAGTGCTGCAATGAACATACACATGCATGTGTCTTTATAATAGGATGTTTATATTCCTTTGGGTATAAGAGTTACTCTTCTGGCCGGGCATGGTGGCTCACGCCTCTAATCCCAGCACTCAGGGAGGCCAAGGTGGGCGGATCACCTGAGGTCAGGAGTTTGAGACCAGCCTGGCCAACATGTTGAAACCCCATCTCTACTAAAAATACAAAAATTAGCTGGGTGTGGTTGCGGGTGCCTATAAACCCAGCTACTCAGGAAGCCGAGGCAGGAGAATCACTTGAACCCGGGAGGTGGAGGTTGCGGTGTCCGAGATCGTGCCTCTGCACTCCAGCCTGAGTGACAGAGCGAGACTCCATCTTGAAAAAAATTAATAGTAAAATAAAAGAATTGTTTTTCTAAAATAAAAAAATCCAATCTCAACATGCTCTTGCTCAATAGTTTTCAAAGATTCCTGAATGCAGAATGGTCTATAAGGCCTTGAAAATATTCTGAAGTCTTTCCAGCCATTCTTTCACCAATCTTCCCTATATGCCCTGACATCATTGACCTTACCAAATTTTTCACTTGGATGCACTGTGATCTTTCTTTCTGCTAAACACTGAATGTTTGTGTCCTCGACAAAATTCATATTTTGAAATCCTAACCCCCAGTGTGATGGTATTAGGAGGTAAGGCCTTTGGGAGATAACTAGGTCATGGGGGTGCAGCCCTCATAAATTAGATTAGTACCAGCATAAAAGAGATCCCAGAGAGCTCCTTCACCCCTTCAGCTAAGTAAGGACACAGCAAGTAAACAGCTGTATGTGAACCAGGAAATGGGTTCTCACCAGATACCTATCTGCTGGCGCCTTGATCTTGGACTTCCCAGACTTCAGAACTGAATAATAAATTTCTGTTCTTCATAAGCTACCCAGTCTATGGTGTTTTGTTATAGTAACTCCAGTGGACTAAGACACTCACCCACTTACCAATCTATATTTCTTTTTCTGGTGGAATGACTGTTTAAATGTCCCATCTCTGATGGTTCCCCATAACCTCTAAGAAAAATACCATAATTCCCTACTTTTGATCTCATAGCCCTTTGACATATCCTGTATATAACATTTTTCATACTAAAATTGAATGTTTAGTGGTTCAAATCTGCAACAAGGCTAGGCTGTAAGTTCCTGTAGGGCAAAACTTTTCCTTATTCATCTTTGCATTCCCAGGCTTACTGATGAGCATTGCATAAAGCAGTTGCTTAATGAATATTTATTGAATGATAAATTAAGATATATTTTAAAAGATTATTACTGTGAAGAGTTAATTCTACCCTCAGATATGATCTAATTTTATATAAATCAGGAGAATGAATAAGAAAAGAGGAGAAACTTATTTGTGGAAGTAAGAAAATAAGTGATTCAGAGAATGAGGAAGGGCAGAAGAAGACAAGAGACCCTGCTTGGGTGGATTTGGGAGAGTTTTGAGAGACACTGTGTGGTATGGATTTGGGAGAGTTTTGAGGCACACTGCATGGAATGGATTTGGGAGAGTTCTGAGAGCAGGGAGACAATAACAGAGTACTTTAAAACAACTTTTTTTTGTAGTTTTGATTTGCATTTCTCTAATGATCAGTGATGTTGAGCTTTTTAAAGTAAGTTTGTTGGCTGCATAAATGTCTTCTTTTGAGAAGCGTCTGTTCATGTCTTTTGCCCACTTTTAATGGGGTTGTTTTGGTTTTTTTCTTGTAAATTTGTTTAAGTTCCAATGAGATGCCATCTCATGCCAGTCAGAATGGCGATTATTAAAAAGTCAAGAAACAATAGATGCTGTCAACGATGCAGAGAAATAGGAACACTTTTATGCTATTGGTAGGAATGTAAATTAGTTCAACCATTGTGGAAGACAGTGTGGTGATTCCTCAAAGATCTAGAACCAGAAATACCATTTGATCCAGCAATCCCATTACAGGGTATATACCCAAAGGAATATAAATAATTCTGTTATAAAGATACATGCACACATATGTTCACTGCAGCACTATTCACAATAGCAAAGACATGAAATCAATGCAAATGTCCATCAATGATAGACCGGATAAAGAAAATGTGGTACATATACATCACGGAATACTTTGCAGCCATGCCATAAAAAGGAATGAGATCATGTCCTTTGCAGGGACATGGATGGAGCTGGAAGCCATTATACTCAGCAAACTAATGCAGGAACAGAAAACCAACCACCCCATGTTCTCACTCACAAGTGGGAACTGAACAGTGTGAACACATGGACATAGGGAGGGGAACAACACACACCGGTATTTGTTGGGGGAAGGCGGGGAGGGAAAGCATCAGGAAATGTAGCTAATGGATGCTGGGCTTAATATCTAGGTGATGGGTTGACAGGCACAGCAAATCACCATGGCACACATTTACCTATGTAACAAACCTGCACATCCTGTACATGTGCCCCAGAACTTAAAATAGAATAAAATAAAACAAGTTAAAAAAACACACAAAAAACAACTTTTTATGCATTAAGAATGCAGTCAGATTTAATATTTTCTCTAGAGACACAATAAACATCTAACTTGCTTCTAATTATTTTTGGACGCAAGAACACTTTTTCTTTAAATACTGACTCATGCTGAAGACTGGGCCAGGATGTAGCTAGGTGGTTTATGTGCTCAGTGAGGTCTCCTGAAAAGTTTGATTGCTGTGAGCTGGTTTCCCCTGGGGCCTGATTGATCCTGGGTTAAATGAAACAACTACACTCCCAGGGAATGGGGAGACCTTCCCGTGACCCCCAGCAAATTATGATAACAGATGGGATTATTTTGCTTCTCCATTTTTCCTGTACTTCAAAAAAAAACAAAAAACAAAAACAAAAACAACTTATCTACTTGTGCACCTATCCCTTACACAATTATTGGTGTATTTAGAGAAATTTACTTTTCTCCTTAGGTATCAGGTTTCTTATCCACAAAGGAAGCAGGGGGACACTACGCAATTTTTAAAAGATTTCTCCTCAAATAACAAGATTTGCAACAATAGTTTAAAGAATAACAACAACAAAAACACTGACTTCTAGGAAGATGTTCGCAGCACAGTATTGGATCTCCTGAAATCCTCACATAAAAACAGAGCAACTAGATAGCAAAGCCAAAACTCATGGGCAACATTTCCAAAAAACTAGCTGACACGGTATCTCCCCAAATCCCCAAATATGTGTTGGTCGAGACAAATCCCCATTTCCACAAGGCCAGCATGATGTCAGTGTCTCTGTAGAGGGAAGGAGAGAGGAGCAATGGGGGCTCTGATGGGCCTGGAAATAGAATATCCCCAAAGCGCCCCATAGATATTCACTGGAAAATGCGAAGAGTTAATTTAAGAAGAGTGGCTAAAAGTGGGAGGGATTGCACCTAGTCCAATAGAGGTGGCCGATGGCAAGGTCTGAAGGAGTGAGACATCCAGCCCCTAAGATCTCTCCACACTGACCAGCCAGGACTCCCTTCCAGACAGGGCTTTGCATGGAGGGGATACTGCTAAGAGAGAGGTGAAAATTGGGAAGGACTAGGAGAACAGAAATGAAAGAACGGGAAGAAAGACCAATGAAAATCAAGATGGCAATAAAGCCAGGACATCTCAGGAAGCAAGATGCAATATTTTTTGATATGATGTGAAAAAACAGATTGAGCTCTGTGAAGTCAGAAAAGCTAACCTGAATGGATCCTTTACACACACATGGAGTTGTGACAACATGTCATTTGGAAAATTCACTGAGTTATGCTAATCATCCAAATCCTGACACACGTATTTCTATAGTATCAAAGATACTACAGATTTGTTAATATCAACACTAATCTCACCAGAAAAGTGCATAGGAATTTAGGAAGCTGTCAAGCTCAAGGTTATAAAATACAAATTTGCCACATGCAAGTTTAAATTTTGTCAATGGCAACAAACTCTGACAGCTGTATTTCTTGAAGTGAAACGTTTAGTTCATTTTTGAGAATGTGTCTGCTAAACGCTCTAGTCTGAATAACTGTAGTTTGTCAGTTGTTCTTTCAAATAAAAATGGAGTTCCAAGAAAAATCAGTTAGTGCTGCTCAAATATCACACAAATGCTTCCCCTTGAGCCAATCATTGTGTTACTTTTAGAGGCAGTATGCAGAAGTGCTTTATACAGACAGCCACCTCTCCACCTAATATGAAAGAAATGTGTTCTCAAGGTTGAATATTTAATGCAATTAATATTTTTTACTGCTCAGCCAGAACATTCCTAAGTAAAATTGGAATTTTCTTCCCTATTGTAAATGCGCGCTGGTGAAGAATATGGTGCTAGTGGGGTTTGGTGGCACTGCCTTGATTCTTACTAAGGTGCCAGCTGCTGTACTTGTCATGGCTTTAGCACCATCTGTGCAAATGTCAACACAGTGAAAGGGCAACAGCATCTTCATATTACAATGAAAATACATTTGAGCCCATGGACCTCCTGAATGCATCTCTGGGGCCCCCAGTTATCTGAATACTACATTTTGAGAATCTCTAGGCTGGAAAGACATCAATACAAGGAACAGTAGTGAACATTAAGTGGATAGATTTATATACATATCACCAAAGATTAAATGAGGACTAAAATGGAAAGGGAATAGTGTATAATGGGTATATATTCTGAAAGCATATAGTATAAATATTAACAGAATAAAAGGAGGATTAAAAGAGCACACGTAAAAAATTTTGCAGTAATTATACTGGTGTTGGTATTGTTATTCTGAGACTACTGTGTGTGTGTGATGAGTTATAGAGCAAATGATTAATTATGAGATGTTCTAATTCTGTTATCCTCAGTGTCTTTGCAAACCAGGATTCCTTGGAAGAAAGGGAATAAAACTGTAAAGAGAAAGGAATAAATAAAAACCCTGTAGTTATAATTTTGAATTGTAACTAATGTGAACTTGTGAGGCACTTTTTCTTGAATAGGTAAATGTGTATATATATGTTTATTATGCCTGTAATATGTACATGTGTAGTGTGCATTTATATCTACTAGCTCTGCCCACTAAAAAGACTAGAAACAATGACCAAGCCAGTAGCAATGAGTATCATTGGCACTAAGCATCTAGCTTGCCTTGAAATATCATTTCCCCACTAAAAGAAGTCAGGAATTTTTGGAAATTGACTGATTCCAGGTTTGGGGCATAAAATATATGAGCCTAAGAAATCTTGTCATATTACAGAGAAAAATAGCTACCCCAAACTAGGAAGGCCGTGTCAAAAGAACTAAGAAGACAACTTGAAGATGCTTCCACTGGCCAAAGATGGGAAAATTTGAGATTCACTGAAGGACAGTAATTACAATGTATTGACCAAGCAAATTGATTTTAATACATGACTTTATAATGATATTTTTAAAATATTCACAATAATATGTATACTGGGAAGACAAAGAAAATAGTACTCACTTGTAGAGGAGTTAAAAAATCTGTTTATGTGCTTTAAAAGCTGGTAAGTAAAGGGAAAGACTCAAGCAGCATTTATCTTGCCTTTTAAAGATACCATTGGGTTCCTAAGTAGTAGATGAGAAGAAAATTTTTTAAAGTGTTCAAATTATTAATTTAAAAATTAAAATATTGCCACATGGATGAACCTTGATGACATTATGCTAAGTGAAATAAGCCAGTCACAACAAGACAAGTACAGTATAACAGGTATTTGAGGTACCTAGAGTAGACAAATTCATAGAAACTGAAAGCAGAAGGGTAGTTGCCAGGGCCTGGGGGAGAGGGAAAGGGGAGTTCGTGTTTAATGGGTAGGGAGTTTCAGTTTTGCAATGTAAAAAATGCTCTGGAGATGGACGGCGGTGACGGTTGCAAGACAATATGAAAGTACTGAATGCTACTGAACTGTGAACTTAAAAATGGTTAAGATGATACATTTTACGTTATGTGTGTTTTACCACGATAATGAGTTGTAAAAAACCACATAATAACAATATCAGCATTTCAGCTTCCAGCAAATTAATAGTCTTAGGAATTTTATTAAGTTCACAAAAAGAGAGATAAGGTGACATTATGTGTCTCCTGATTAAACGACACAACACAAGCAAAGGTCATGCCAAGCAGATCAAACATGGATTTTATCCAGGCCCTAACTTGTAGACAATGCAGAGGGCAGAGAAATATTAATATATTACATTGCGCCATGAATCAACAAATCCATGAATCAACAAATCCAGACTATGGGAAACTCTACAAGTGAAATAACATGATTTTTCAAATGGCAAATTAGAGGGGGTGCTGTATATTAAAAAATTCTTAAAAGGTATCAAGTAAAGGAATAGGAAACTTAAATGTAATGTCTGGGAAGTCCATTTGGGTGATAAAACTACAAAGAAACACAAAGAAATTGCTATAAAAGTCTGGATATTAGGATGACAGACACTGGGATTGGGTCAGGGCACAGGAAGTTTTGGGGATACCTGGAAAAGTTCTCTATTTTTAAATAGATAGTTATTTCTAGAGTACTTGTTTTATTTAATTCATTAAGATGGTGTATGTGTGTGTGCGAGTGTGTGGTGGTGTTCTGTATTGCATGTATTTTAATTTATAATAAAGATTTCAAAAAACAATGGACTACTGTATCTCCAAGCCTCTTGTAGCTTCAAATTTCATGTTTTCTGATGTCTGCTAAACTTTTCAGACAGAAATTAAGGTTTCTGAACTATCTCGTTGCCAAAAATCTGATGTTCAACTTACATTGCCCTTGGTGTTTAACAAAGGAAATTAAACTGAAGTGATGCAGGCAGACATGCAAAAGCTTTTTTTCTCACACATAAGATCTAAAGAAAGGAAAATATTGGAATTTTAAGGAAAGGAACAGTATTGGGTAGTAAAATCCAGGCGACTGAGGGGAACATTTTGTTCTAGACTAAATAAACCCAGAGTGAATCTAAAAATAATTATTGTTTCTCCTTTCCTTTTTCTTTTAAATTCTGAAATCATAAATTAGTCCAGTTTGCAGCAAACAATGGTGCTATTAATGACATAGAGCACCTAGGCCTGCTGGAAAAAAACAGAAAGTACCGTTCATTGTGGAAAATAATTGAGATACTTTGTAATTTGAACAACAAAAATTCTTTCATGTTTTAACTTACAAATAAACAAGCAGCATTGTCTTATAAAAGACCATTTTTCCCTAAGTCAGTCAAATAAAATCAAAATTAATAAAAATGTATATTAACTGAAAATAATAACTTTTTGAATTTTCTGAAAATTGTATTGAACTCACAAAGTGAGGTAGTTTTTTTCCATTGTTGAATACTTTACATATGATTTATGAAGGTTTCATTTATTCTTGTAAGGCTAATGAAGAGGCATTTAGTACATTTTATATTAAGTAAACACAAACAAAAAATATCTGACTTTCAAAAGGAAGATTTTACATTTAAAGAACTTCAGTTAATAAATGGAGTTGCCATGTATTCACTTATTACCTTGGTTTGCTCAGAGATGAGTAGATTCTGGCCAATCAAGAGATAATTGTTTCTTCTTTTGATGAGGGTATAAGATAAACATTTACTTACCCTCCATGATAGTCAAAGGATCTTCCACTTTGGGGCGCAGGATATTAGGACCAAAGACAGTTGCCAAGTTCTGCACACTCATTTTGTTAACTCCCGAGTAGGACTGTACTTCATCCAAGAACCTATGGAGTATAAGCATATGATTGAAACACAATGGGATCAAATTTGCCAGTGGAAGAAAAATCAATCATTAGAAAATTTACAAACTAAAGTATGTTCAAAGATGACTATGGAGACAGAATTATTTGGATGTTGACCAATCTCTCACTCAAACATAGGAACAATGTATTGCAGATTAGGAAGGATCAAACTTTATTTATCATATCAACTATCTGTCTTGGCCTGGCCTGCTTTGATTTCCTCTGTCAATCAATGGAACAGGTGTGTTTGGACAAGACTAATATGGACTTGAGGGTCAACAATGTGGATTCCCTTCCAATCCCTCAATAAAGTAATAATTTTATACCTCTATTCAATTAGGGGACTGTAGATAAGATCAGCTGGTAGGATGCCTTATTTTAGAGAAGAGGAATTAACCCTCTTTGTGAGGTAATTTGTGAGCTTCAAAATTAAAGTATATTAAGAAATGAGATAAAATACAGGCTGGGCATGGTGGCTCACACCTGTAATCCCAGCACTTTGGGAGGCCAAGGCAGGTGGATCACCTGAGGTCAGGAGTTCGAGACCAGCCTGGCCAACACATGGTGAAACCCCATCTCTACTAAAAAAATACAAAAACTAGCTGGGTGCAGTGGCAGGCACCTGTAATCCCAGCTACCTGGGAGGCTGAGGCAGAAGAATGGCTTGAACTCGGGAAGTGGAGGTTGCAGTGAGCCAAGATTGCACCATTGCACTCCAGCCTGGGCAACAAGAGTGAAATTCGGTCTCGGAAAAAAAAAAAAAAGAGATAAAATGCTTTAGAAATTAAAACACAGTTCTAATGATACAAAAAACTGTAAATGCAAACTGTTTCTATTTATTAGGTGCTAAAAAGTAAGAGGCATGAAATAATAGGAGAGATTGTTTACATAATCTTTCAGCATTCCTTCATTCCCTACCTCCTCTTCATTTATACAAGAGCTTCTGTAATTTCATGGCTTGCTAACTGTACTGATGAGATAAAGAGGAAATAATGAAAAATTAAAATAACATTTATATAGTACTAGTATGTGTCTGTCATAGTGCTAATTTATTAAATTCTCAAAGCATCTCTCTGAGGTAGGTACCATTATTGTCTCTGTTTTACAGATGAGAGTCATGTGGTACCAGCGGGGGACCTTCTCCAAAGACAGAGTTAGTAAGGGGCAAAGCTAAGATTTGAACCCACCAGAGGATGTGACACCAGAGGCCGTACCCTTAACTACTATATCATGACTTTTAAAAAAGGTGCCTATTTCCACACATTCACTACTGTTATACAACCTAAACTACAGTAACACTGATGGCAAAAAGTCAAACTAGTATTTCTTATTTAAATTACCTGAAATTAAAAGTCTGCTTAAATCTTTCATGAGAAGTTAGGCATTTCTATTGTGGAGATAAAGACTTACAATTTGGTTCCAAAGAAGCTTTTTCATCCCTTTTACTTAAGGAGAATGTAATCTCTGTCTCATCCACTAGAATAACTTGAATTAGTTCAAAATGTTTGGATTATAAGCTTCCATATTAATAAGTCTAAGCTATCAATGGCATGATTTCCTGCTTTTTCAAATTCTGGAACCCAAGGTACTGTTTGCTTCTAAGTATAATCATCACTAGAGGAACTTATTGTGGGAGGACTTGGAATTTCTACTCAGTTACATTGACAATTAACACCAAAATGTCTCATATTAGTCTTAGACTTCATAGTTCCTAGTCCCTTGAACACTTATCTAATCATAACACCAAACACTTTCATAAATGATGCACTGTACTCAATTAAAACTTTGAATTTTATTTTAAAATGGACTGGGAAGCTATCATGTAAGACACCCTGCAGTGACTTGTAGTGCCAATCATCACTCTCTATTTAAATTTATTGTTTCAATTTTGCATATTTGGTTTCTTAAACAGGGGCACATATATGGCATATCCCGTCCCAGGCCTTGAGTTATACATTGAGAGGTATATTTTTCAAGACACAATTATTTTTCAGTCACAATTATTTTTCTAACAGAATTCAGTTACAAATGTCTTTAATGAAACCTGAGGTGGGAGAGAAATGGAAAAAAAAAACATTTATTGAATGCTTACTATACACTAATCATTTAAAATATAATTTAATTTTTAAAACAACTTTGTGAAATATGCGTTTTCATTACCATTTTACCTATTAGGACCCTGAGACTCAGAAAGAATAAGAGAATTGCGTAAGACAAGCAACTAGTCAATGGCACAATCTTGGCTCCCGTGCAGATGTTTCTCATGCCAAGGTGGCATGCTTCTTTTCCTCAACAATGCCACTTCTGAAACAGTACGAAAAACTTGAAGTTCAAAACAACCTATCTTTAGTGTGTAGAGGCAAGAGAAACTTCAAAAACATCACATTTCAAAATCAAGCAATTTAATGCTCAGAGAAGCCTTTGGGATCACCTTGTCCAATCTTTTAATTTTACAGAGGCCAACACTAGGGTGCAAAGTAGTTGAGTGACTTTATTCATTGTCAAACACAAATTAGTATCAGGCTAAATATGTCTCGTCTTGTTTACGTTTGTCCTTAGGACAGTTCTTACCTGCAAATATACTTGAGGAGGTTGTAATTTACCACTGGCAAACTCTTCACCTGCTTTGCTAATTCCTTAACACCCTGAGTACAAAGAAGAAAATAAATATTATTTTTCTACAAGTTGGCCTTAGAATTAAAGCAAGTGGAAATGGCCATATCATTTTTTAAAAAATTAGTTTCACATGTTATCTGTGAAAGATCTTGTCCCGAAAACTTACCACCGTCACAGTGAATATTTTAGATATATTTTCAGAGATGTAAAATCATTTAAAATATCTCCATAAGTACTATTTGTGGAGAAACAGATTCAAGTGAAGCTGTTATCATTTTTAACATTTGTTCACAATTGACTGAAAAGAGAAGATAAGCTCATTTATTAATAAGATTATTTGAAGAAGAGTAAACAATGTAGTGAGCGTCCTTCCCAGTTTTAGCATGTGTAGAACATAGACAAATACATCTACTGACAAAAGTCTCTCAGAGCTGGTCATGTTTAGGATACATCATGTGAGGAGGGAGGATAATTTAAAAAAGTGATCTTTCTGGAAATTTCACAAGGGACGAATTTATTTGGTTCTTCTCATTATATGACTTCCCCTAAAATGTAAATGATGGCAGAAAAGCCAATGGATAATGTAATTTGCTTTCTTCTTCTGCCTATAAAGGTCCAGATTGTAAATATTTGAGGCTTTATGGGACAAATGGTCTCTGTTTGCAACCACTCAACTCTTCTGTTGCAAAAGCAGCCACAGACAATATTATTTGACAAATGGAATAAAACTGCATTTATAAAAATAGGCAGCAGTTAGGCCGGGTGCAGTGGCTCACACCTGTAATCCCAGCACTTTGGGAGGCTGAGGTAGGCGGATCACGAGGTCAGGAGATCGAGACCATCCTGGCTAACACGGTGAAACCCCATCTCTACTAAAAATACAAAAAAAAAAAAAATAATTAGGCGGGTGTGGTGGCAGGTGCCTGTAGTCCCAGCTACTTGGGAGGCTGAGGCAGGAGAATGGCATGAACCCGGGAGGCAGAGCTTGCAGTGAGCCAAGATCGCGCCACTGCTCTCCAGCCTGGGCGACAGAGCGAGACTCCATCTCAAAACAAACAGACAAACAAACAAACAAACAAACAAATTGGCAGCAGTTTTTAACATATGTGCCAAGAAAATCTAATGGGGGAAAGAATAGTCTTTTAACAAACAGTGCTGGGACAATTGTATATCCACATGAAGAAGAATTAAGTTTGTTCCTTTCCTCACACCAAAACCAAAAATGAACTCAATGTGAATCATAGTTCTAAATGTAAAAGCTGAAGCTATTGAAGTCTTAGAAGAAAATATAGGAGTAACTCTTTGTATTAAGGAGTAACTTTGTATTAAGCAAAGTCTTCTTAGATATGACACAAAACCACAACTGATTAAAAATAGATAAATTTGACTTCATCAAAGTGTACAACTTTTGTGTTTCAAAGGACACCATCAATAAAATGAAGAGACAACTCACAGAATGTGAGAAAATATTTAAAATCGTATTTATAAGGGACATACATCTAAACTACATAAACTCTCACAACTCAATACTATTAATAATAAGGCAAATAACCCAACTGAAAATGGGGAAATAATCTGAATAGATATTCCTCGAAAGGCAATATACTAATATCCAATAAGCACATGAAAAGATGTTCAGCATCATTAGCCAGCAGGGAAATGCCATTCAACCTTCAATGAGATATGACTTTACTCATGTTAGGATGGCTAAGATAAAAACGACAGGTAACAAGTGATGGCAGAGATTTGAAGAAATCAGAATCTGCACTCATTGCTGGTGGGAATTTAAAATACTGGAGCCCTTTTGAAAAACAGAGTTACATATGGCCCAACAATTCTACCTTCTAGGTATATACTCAAGAGAAATAAAAACATAGGTCCATGAAAACTTTGTACATGGATGTTCACAACAGCATTATTTGTAATAGCCAAATAATGAAAAAAACCCAAAGGTCTCTCTGATGAATGGATGAATAATGGAATATTGTTTATAATTAAAAGGAATGAAATACTGATAAATGGCACAACATGAGTAAACTTTGAAAACAGTGAAAGAAGCCAATCATGCACACACACACACACAAACATTGAATGATTCCATTTATAAGGAATGTCCAGAATAGGCAAATCTATAGGGACAGAAAATAGATTAGTAGTTGCCAAGAGCTGGGGAAAAAGGAGAATTAAGAGAGGGTGTGGGGTTTATTTTGAGGCAATAAAAATATTGTAAATATTCTAAAATTAGATTTTGGTGATAATCTAATATCTCAGAGTTGCACAACTCTGAGAATATACTAAAAAACACCGAATCATACATTTTAAATGGGCGATTGTATTGTATAAAAATTATACCTTAACAAAGCTGTTTAAAGAAACAGCAGTAGGTAGGATTTTGTATATAAGCCACTGTTTGAAGTGGTTTGGGTCCACACAATTAAAAGATTATGAGACACAGCAGTCACTTCTTTTGTGGGATGTGTGGCCTGACATAGCACTGCATTTATCATTTAGGGAAATAAAGTGGCAAGTCGTGCTGATTTAATTTATTCAGCCATATTCTTTTTTTCGATCAGAGAGGGGATCAGAAATGGTACTTGAGCTGTATATGGCAAGTCTCAGTGTGTGTGAGGTCAATACAAAGGATAGTGGAGAGTAACACTGGGATAGGGCAATGGAAATTTACAGATTTAAGACTAAGAACACAGATAAAAATTCCAAACAAAAGCTTATTTGGAAATGAATGCATCAACTTACTGCTTCCTCTTCCTTGCTGAGTAGTTTGGCACATGACAAAAAATCTTCATACTTTGCATAAGGAATAACTGGTTCTGGAAGTTCTCGGAGGTACAGCTTAAGAAGTGATGCCACCGTGTGTACATCTGTGTTGCTGTGGAGATAGAAGTATGAAGATATTCTTTAGAGTAAACTTCATACCATTCTATTTATTGTTTTTCAAGAGCCCAGAAGTCAGAATTCTATCCAAGTTGGCAATTGAATGAATCAACCCAGTTTTCAGAGAGTACTCATTTATGTGATGCCTATTAGATGCCACCACCGGTGGGGAGAAGAAGGCCTAGAAGGATCTATAGAATCCTCAGTGTGAGAGTGGAATGATGGTTACCAGAGGTTGGCAGGGATAAGTGTATGTGTGTGTGGGTGGGGTGGGAGTGGGGATGGTTAACGGATACAAAATATAGTAAGGTAGAATGTATAAGATCTAATATTTGATAGCACGACAGGGTGACTACAGTCAACAATAATTTATTGTACATTTAAAAATAACTAAAACAGTATAATTGGAATGCTTATAACACAAAGAAATGATGACTGCTTGTGATGATGCATAGCCCATTTACCCTGATGTGATTATTACACATTGTAGGCCTGTATCACAATATCTCATGTACCACATAAATATATACACTGACTATGTACCCATAAAAATAAAAAAAAATTAAAGAATCCTCAGTGTGATTTGGACATTCAAGCATTTTTCTTTATGTGTATTTGATGGTAAGCAAAGGTGTTAACTTAAGAAAACAATGAGAATATATTAGATCTCAAAATATACTGTAATAAAATTTACAAAAAAATACCAAATCTATAGATGGGTGTATGTGTGTATTCAATATCAAAATGAATTACTAAATTCTCGCTCATCTCTGAAAATTTTGGACTCATTTTTGAGAAGGTGTTGGTGTTTGCCTATAGATACTCGAAGCTTAGTGTGACACGCTATAAATTTTTAACAGAGGTCATTTTGAAAATGATTGATTCTAAGCATAATTGCTTGTTTAACATTCTAAGATGGCTGGGAATCCTTAGAGTGTTCTAGAAAAGAAGAGAAATGCTATGAAAATAAACAATGAAAACTTAACGTCCTTTACATAACTTGAATAATTTATTTGTATCCTCTGCTGAGTGTGAGTGGCAAGAGAACTTACTAAAATATTAATTTATATTTTGTCTTCTGTATCTTATATTTCCTGTTAATCCATGAAGATGGATGATAGTAAAGACAGGAAGAATAGAGTTTTTATTTGTGTGTAGGAAGTTGTTTTGTTTTTGTACTTCAGGGGAGAATAAGCAAAAGTCTGAAAGGAGAGTTGATTCCTGGAACCGGGAAGAGTGGTAGTGAACAACTCAGGGAATTCTTTACCTCACTCCCAAGCTGTGCTGCAGGAAGTGACATGTCCCCAGAGAGGCGTGCTCTGAGAAGTTGGAAGGCAGGCACTGGGCTTTCCTGCCTCAGTGAATATTCTCTTATCCCAGTGGTGGCATGGAAGCAGAGCCGACTGTGTGAAATTATATGAGCTGAGACAATGGGCTTCTCAGCTCTCAATTTTGGGCCCATAGGTTGATTCCATCAAATATTTACTGCACATCTACTCCTAATGAGTATTATAGAAAACACAGTGGCTAGGACCTCAAGGGTTTAAATAAAAGAGGTATTATTCTAGCCTGCTCACTACTTGTAACCTAGTCAAGGCTGCAGATACTAAGCTGATAATAAGACAAGTATGTGATTACAAAATAAGGTGAGTGGAAATAAGGAAAATTATTGCATACCATCTAATAATGAGACACGGTTTGGAGGTCTTCTCTGAGAAAATGATGTTGGAGCCAAGATCCGAAGGGTGTGTAAGGACAGAAGAAGGCATTTCTAATCAAAGCAAGAGAGAAAAACAGCCTAAAGTGGGAGGAAGCCTCCTGTCCTTGCAGAATTGACAAAGGCTAAGAAGGTCAGAGCCCAGAGTGGAAGTGGGTAAGGTCTGAGCAGTAGGCAGCAACCTCATGGACCATAGGACTTCGTCTCCTTCAGGGTAAGGACTGAGGTTTTCCATTTTGACATTGGGGTCTCTCAGAACAGGCATACTGTCAACTGTTTTATAGATGTTAAAATGATGGAAGTTATCTGAAAGGGCTTGTTTTAACTAGTTAATTTTATTTTCTTGATAATTAAATAAATATGTTTTTCTTTCTAAAATTCTGAAGTGATAAACACTATAGAAGAGGTCATCTTAAAACCTTGTAAAGAAAATAAAAATCGTGTTTCCAGGTCATCTTCAAAACTGCAATCCTCGTTAATTCCTAAAACTAAAATCCAAAAAAATTGTTTTGGAAAGACCTAAAATAGTCTCAATGGTAAGACAAGGAAGACACTAGTATTTTTGTTTGTTTGTTTTCTGACAAACCACCGTATTTCATGTGCATCAAAGCTTTCTGTGTTTTTCTTGCTATATCTGCCCCTTGAAGGGACAGTCATTAGTAGTAAAAAACCACAGCCTGGGGAAGGATATGCATAGCAGTCAAATATTCCAATAAACTATTTCCTTTTGATTCTACTCTAATCCAATCTACCATCATGACTCAGATTTGTTTGCCTTCAGAGTCAATGACGATTTTGTTAGTTATAGGTAGTACAGAGAGAAAAGAACATAAAAATAAAATATAAAATAAATAAGTATATATTTCAATATACAGAGTATGTTATTTATAATTTGCATGACTATATAAACAAGCTATCAAATATTTATGAATAAATACAATAAATAAATGAGACAATAATGATAAATAAGAAACACATTTAACAAGAAATCTGCTGTAAAGTTTCATTGATGATCTATTTATTACATTGACTATTCCCAAACACACTGTTTTTAAGTTGCCTAGCACTTTACTGTTTTGCTTTTAATGAAGTGAAGCATTTTATAAACTAGGGTATTGAGAATCTTTGAACACTAGATGGCGAGATTGCAAAGTTAGACAATGGGATGGTGTAAAAATTGTGAAGGATGAAGGGCCGCAGAATCATTCTTCCTCTACCAGCAATTTTCTTAGCACCAAAGCAGCAGTAATGTTCCAAGAATAGAAATATTTGAGCCATGAATCAAGGTAAGAAAGGTGGAGTGGGATGATTATTTTATTCCTTCCCAGAAGTGATACATTAGAAGAACTTTCTAGCATTATAGTATATACGCACACAGCTAATTATATAGAAATGATGAAGAAAAAATGAACAATTATATATATATTTTTTGATTAACAAAGGTTATTAGCTTTTTGCTTAAAGGCTAACATTTAAAAATTTATGACTTTCTTTTTGGGGCTTTATTAAACTTAGGCTACTCTATGGAAATAGAGACTTCTGCATTTTTCTAGGGTTTTCATTTTTGCTTTGTCCTTTCTCACTGAAGAAAATAATCATTTCTGGATAGAATCTAACATATTTTTCCAGTTCTTATTCATCTCAAGAGGTTCTCAGTCACATGTCCTAATTGTCTGTAGGCTACCTTTTGCAATGGGGAAGTCTGGTGTTTCTCTGAAAAATATCTTTGTATATTCAATCTACAAAATAGCAACCCTGTCAATCTTACTCTCTAGCCTTCTATCTCCTATTGAAAATCCACTACTGTGCCAAATTAATATTTACTTCAATATGTGCAACCAATTAATTAGATATCAATATTATGTGTTAATTGCCCAATGTACCTAAAAGAAAGTGTCATCTTTGTCTCAGAGAAATACATCTCAGTCTTCACCAAAGTGAAGTGAAGTGACTGCATTGTGGCAAAAGTCTATGTACAATGGAGAATAAAAATCCCTCACCTAATAACAACAACACGTCTGCAAACATCAGGGCCTCACTGAAGGCCAATGAGTAGGTTCTGCTATTAACCCCATTTGGGGTACTTTAACAGGAAACTGCACAGACAAAAATTCTTTTTGGCTAATCACTGAGATACGAGGTGCTGTAGAGTCATGCTCTTTGGTATGTTAAATAAAATTGAAACTGGCCCAAGGAGTCCTCCCTACAAGCTCCTAACTGCAACCTAACTCAGTACTAAAAACAAAGTGAAAACCTAACTAGGAACAAATAGCTGAGTTTCAGCCAATCACAGGCAGCTGTTCAAACCATGTATGAGATGCATACCATGTAATGGGGCTGTCTCTGTACCTCGCTTCTGTTTTCCGTAGGTAACTTCTTTTTCTCTGCCTGTAAATATAACCTGCACATGTGGTAGGGTGGAACATTCTGAACCATTTTGGTTTGTAGCATATGTCCCTTAATTGAGCAACATATAAGTTTGGTTCTTATATTGTACTTGGACTTTAAGTCTGAATCCTGTTTCCTCCTGGTTATTGCTTTTTTACAAACTTAAAGGGAGAATTACCTGAGGCTTCCTATGATTGACTTAATTTTATATTCTCATAGGTCTACTTTGATCATTCTGGGATCAATCATTCACTTACCAAGTAGTTCCTGAACACCTATGATGTGCACAGCCTCATGCTACATGCTAGGTGAAAAATAAATGAACAACATAGACCCTTTTCCTTCCTTTGAGTTTATATTTCTAAGTGATCACCAACATTTTTCCATACCATGCCTCATTTTCTTCTACCTCATAACACTTTCTGTATATTCTAACTGCTGAGTTTCTGCTAGGTATGTGAACTGAAGAATGTTCTTTATATTTCCTGGAAATTATCTGTCTTACTCACCATCTAGGTGCAATATAGGCCTCTTATTAATCTAGACAAGGATAAAGGAGTCTGACAAGAATCCCTCCTTCCTCGTTCTCTATCCCCATTCCTCCTTTCCTCATAAACATACTTACACACTCTGATAAATCCAAATGCCACCATAATTACAAGTATAATATTACACAGACAAAACCTTGCAACATTTAAGCCTCAAAATTAGAAATGGGAATCTTTCACTCTGAATACTATATAGAGAATACAGTATAATCCCTTGGTTTAACTGAATAGAATGAATTTTCAATGCACCCACACAGGAAGTTATTAAAGATATTGTGAACTTATCTGCAACAAACACAATGAGATGAACTAAAACTCACTTAGAATTAAAAAATAATAATGTCGTATCCATCAGCCTCCAGGGAGAACACACATGAGACTGAAAGCATTTGGCAGTACTTTCAACACCAATGCTACCACAAAATGGTCTTGCTTAAGCAATCCTCTGCTTTGCCTGCTGAGTTCAGCAAGATACAGAAAAGCAATTCCAAAGATACTAAGCAGCTCCAGACTAAATTCAGCATCTGTTTAAAAAGTCTGGTTCTGTTCAAACTTATTTTTTTATGTATCTGTCAAAATGGATGCACTTTTCAGAAGTGAAACTAGAATCTGGTTAAACTGTCATGGCTTATTGCAGAGTTACATAAATGTCACCACTGAATTGTATACAAAACCAAAACACTGTTTCACCTCCAGGCTAAGTGCTGGACTACATTGAACTAGTGCTTGTCCCAGTAGAATTCTCCTGGTTTAAAGCTGCTGATGGCAGAGAACTGCATGATACCTGCTATGGGCTGAATATCCCCCCATCCTCTTCGTACATTGAAGCCCTAACTCCTAATGTAATGGTACTTGGAGATAGGGCTCTGGGAGGTAATTAGGGTTAGATGAGTTCATGAGGGTGCGGCCCTGGCCTGATGGGATTAGGGCTTTTATAAAATGAGACACTAAAGAGCTTGCTCTTTCTCTCTCCCCTTGTCCAAGAATCCAGTCAGAAGACAGTTATCTGCAAGCCAAAAAGACAGCCTTCACCAGAGCACAACCATATTAACACCCTGATCTTAGATTTCCAGTTTCTGGAACTATGAAATAAGAAGTTTCTGTTGTTTAAGCTACCAGTCTACAGTATTTTATTATGACAGTTTGAATTGACTAAAACAATCCCCAAGTCTACTTTTGGTGAGCTTGTCTATAAAACTGTTGATGGTACTGTCAGAGTACTAGGTGATGAAATGTTATTGCAAAAACAGAAACATGCTTTCAGTTAATGTGAGTTTATGGAAACACTCTCAAATAAACCAATGTGATATAGAAAATAATGATTCACAACCTTGGCTGCACACTGGAATTACCTGAAAACTTTTTCTAATAATTGCTGACTAGGTTTTATACATTCTGGTATAATTGATCTGGGTTAAAGCTTTGGCATTGATATTTTATTCTCATATGCAGCGAATATTGAGGAACACTGATATAGAACACATATTTGGAGTGGAAAATTCCAAAGAAAGGAGGGAGTTCCAATGTTTAATGGTCACGAGTTTAAATCTGAACATTTCTAACATCCGTGGGAGCCTACTAGTTACATATTTGTCTCTCCCATATTCCCCAGTGGAAGACGTGGTGGAGAAAATGTTGGTGGGGACACAGTGCCTGATATGGTTTGGCTCTGTGTCCCCACCCAAATCTCATCTTGTAGCTCTCATAATTCCCACGTGTTGTGGGAGGGGCCCTGTGTGAGATGATTGAATCATGGGGGCTGGTCTTTCCTGTGCTGTTCTCGTGATAGTGAATGGGTCTCATGAGATCCGATGGTTTTAAAAATGGGGAGTCTGCCTGCCTGAGCTCTCTCTTTGCCTGCTGCCATCCACGTAAGATGTGACTTGCTCCTCCTTGCCTTCCACCATGATTGTGAGGATTTCCCAGCCATGTGGAACTGTGAGTTCTCCATGAAACCTCTTTCTTTTGTAAATTGCGCAGTCTCCAGTATGTCTTTATCAGTAGCATGAAAACAGATTAATATAGTGCCCAGCTTTACCAAACTGTCACATTGATCTTTTCTTTCCTCCCTCTAGAATTTCTTCTGTGTATAGAGGCATGTGCGTAGAGACTCCTCCCTTTCAATGCTAGCTTATCATGTACAAAGAATATTTGACAGTTTAATATACATTCACTCCAACATCCCATATGTGCAAGCACATGCATGTGAGTACACACACACACGTATACACAAATCACCCTCTTTATGTATACTCAAACAAATTAAAATACCTTGTAGTATAGCTGTAAGACAGAGATTACTTTGAGCAATCCGAGTTTGGTGCTTCTAAACAATAGATTCTTCAAAAAGAAAGTAGCTAACTCCCTAAACTGAAAAAAATTATGGATATTTATTCATTTTCTATTTCTGACTAATATTTCCCATGAGTAAGTCTCTATTTCAATGTTTCTTTGACACCTTACTTGCCTTTCCCTTCCACCTCCTTGCCTCTTCCCTGACCACCATTCCTTACTAGTTAGCTCCCAAGCTCTGCTAGCCTCTAAGTGGTGTTGTTTTCCTGGATAACCTGCACACTTTTTGGATTAATCCATGAGTTCCACTATCACATTGCTACAAGACTACATAATATCTATCTATCAGACCTCTCCACTGAATTTTTAGATTTTTAGATTCATACATATTTGAACTTCACGTGAAAAAAATTGACTGGCAACAACAGAAAAATCTCCCCTTGTGTAAAACTGTTTCTCTTTTAGCATTTTTTTTTTCACAATGGATGGCCTCACCATTTACACAAACAAGCAAGAAACCTAGAAGTCAAACTAAATTTGACTGTCCCCAGGACTCTAAATCTAACAGCGATTGGTGATTCTCTGAGCAGTATGTTGGAATTACCTGGGAAGTTTTAAAAAAAGTACAAATGCCTGGTTCATATATATTCTGATATAATAGCTTATGAATCCATACCTTCTTTGGGAGTCTTACTGACATTGCTTAAGTTCAAGTTTATATTACTCACCTCCACTAACACAATACCATATTAACTGGTCTTCCTGGTATCAAGCCTGTCCTCCTAGCACATGTATACATATGTAACTAACATGCACGTTGTGCACATGTACCCTAAAACTTAAAGTATAATAAAAAAAGGTTGAAAAAAAACCACATATAGGTGGTAGTCATCAGTACTAAATATAAATAACAAAATGAATTGTTGTAAAGCTTTTGAATACGATATTTGAATGCAAAGGGCAATTGTTTAAGCATAAACAAACAAATATGTATCCCACAAAAAACACACACTTATTTTATAAATTAGTCATTAGAGTTGTTGTCATTTAGTTTGAATTAATATGTTTGAGAGCATCAATTCACTTTAGAATAATGTGCCTATGTAAATTAAAAATTTAGACTAAAGAATAAAAATAAATTCTGATATTTTATATTATAGTACCAAGGTGTTTTAACCAAAAAAGAAAGGTTAGCAGGATCGAGACACTTATAAGGCTTGATGTAGAACATTCAGAAAAGTTTCCTTAAAACAATAATTACATCAGAATAAAACTCTTTTAAACAGGCTACTTTGTACAACATATGCATTCAGTTCCAACAATAACAAAACCTAATTAAAAGCTTAAGTGCTCTCAGTTACAAAATAAATCAACAGTTATTAGAATGACTCAGTATGTCCCTCCAGCTTTATTGATTTTAGACCCAAGATTCAATCTTATATCGAAATTTAACTTAGAAGTAACATTCAAATGCACACAATACCTCTCATACTGCAAATGACACTAATATTTCCCAAACTTACAAAAAAACCCATTAACTTTCTCCAAAAGTGATTAAATCTAAAGTCAATGAGCCCACAAAGACTTTTCTATTAAACTAAGATTCTAGTCATATCAATGATCTATATAATTATTTAGAACAAGTATTGACTTTTGAAAGTAAACAATGATAAAGATATGATAGTTTGTTTGCAAACTACAGAGATTTTATTGTAAATGTGGGTACATACACATATTACACACACATAAATGTACATACATACAGATACATATATTTTTTGTTCTTTGTAGAATTATTTTAAACATATCCAATCAGTTTTATGGTATGAAAAAAAACAATCAAAGCTCCTGTGGGATGTTGTTCTCTTCTCAGTGTCAGTAGATCTTCATTGCATTTGTTTTTAATTGTCCCAGGAGAAAGCTAAAACCTTGAGGTCCCACAGAGTATCTGTAGTTACCAGTGGACAAAGTAGTTAGTTTGCTTAAGACTTTTAATAAACATGGGCATTCTAGATCTAGATTGGGAGTCATAATGAAGTAACATCCACACATTAACTCCTTCTCTGACTGCTCTGTGGAACATGACTTCCTAAATTCACAAAGTATAACATATATACTAAGGAATGCAAGAATGATTTAAAAGATTGGTAGATATTGCCAGTTCAGGTGACCTATTTTCAGGTGGATATAACCTACTCACTGTAAGAGATACAACAAGAAAACACATTTGTAGAAATTTTAATGTTATACTTAACAAATAGCACCTATACTATATACTATACTATCCACCATACAATAGGTCACACGACTAGTTTGAGAGAGGTGAACTTCTTGCTCACCTCACATTTCTCCCAGGAATGACTCAGAAATAAAAAGAACTGAATGAAATAATGCACAATCTCTAGGTGCACTATAATGATGCAGTTATCTCATTAGATTCTATAGATAATGAGTTTTGATTTTTTGCTAAGCTGGGTACACTATTTTCCTAACCTTTGATTCCTGATACACAAACACTTAATAGTATTTTTTCTTTGAGAGTTTACATAGCTGTTCCAATTTTCATGTCTTTTCATTATTAGTAAATGTATTAATATATGCCTGAGACTTCATCACACAGCCCTTTCTTGCTTCAGTTGGACCTAGGACTTGAAGTGCAATGGGTGTAATTTCAGTTTCATATGGTCTTAAAAGTTTTGGCAAACTGTTAATGAACTTGGCATAGCAAAAATAGAGAAGTTTTGGCTGTATTTAGTTACTTCACCATTGTATTTTGCCTGCCTACATGTTTTTCCCTTCACTAAGCTCTGCAGATGGAGTTTCAGAAGAAACAAAGGAAATGTAATATTCATAATACATTCAACAATTTTTCTCATAATTGGAGAGACTTTAGATTATGTAACCAAGGACTTCCCAAGAGAAGTATTATTGGTGTTTTCATGCTGAGGGATACATTTATGCTTAAATATGTGTGTGTGTGTGCACGTGTGCATATGTGTGTGTATATTTTCTAACAGCATTTAAAAGCCATATTATATATACTTTAATATTTCCATTTTTAAATAAAAAATAAAATGTAGCCAAACATCGCAAATAATTTTCTAGCTAATGAAGGCTAGAAAGTAACTTATTAATGTGTCCCCAACAACGACCTTACTGCATGTCACTCATTTCCTGCCATATTCACTTCAAGTTTGGAGAATTATGATTATCTAATTCTGGGATGAACAATGAAAAACACATATATACTTTTCTAGAAAATATATTTTCTTCCAATAAAAATAAATAAACAAATCCTTGTGCTTCATGCAAGAAATGAGTAACTAGAGGCCTAGTTTTACACAGCTGAATCTCTAACTCATAGTGTAAGAAGGAAATTAAAAAGATTTTCTTGTATATCCAGTTGAGTCAACAAGTTATTGCCAAAATCATTCAAGTCCACACAAAACTTGTCCCTTCTCTGGAATACTTCAACAATCTTTTATTCCAACATGGAAGTATTCTTAGTGTATTGGACTGGACAATACATCTCAGTTTATTAATATGTATGTATAAATTGAGGGGAACACATAAAAAGCTCTAAAAGAATCCAGTTGTGTCTCTCCTGTGGCTCTCATATTAAAATGCAGTCGTGTGCTTTGCTAGAAGGGATCCTTTGTCACTACATGTCAGATGTTTCTTATATTAGTGTTTTCTGTTTGGACTACTTTTAAGAAGGGTCAGAGTGAGGAAAGAGAGGATGAAACAAATTTATTGAGAAGAGGCAAGTTTTTTGTTTTATTCTGGTTTGGTTTTTGTTATTATTGCTTTGTTATAAATCAAAATCTAGTTTACTTTGGAAGTATAGTGCATCGATCTTCACAGCATTTCAGGAGCAGAAAACAAATAAAGGTACTGGTCCTGACTTAGAACTGTGGTTTTTATGAAATTTTGAACCCATTCATAGACAGGACTATGACTTTGTACACTGACCCAGGCAGGCATTTGGCCTTAGATGACAAAAATTAAATTCCAACAGAAGTTTAGAAATTATTTTGCAACCTGATAATTTTCAAGTTTCCTAAATTCTAATCTATAGAAACAAGCACTTGAGTTTTCTACTTCCTGAGATATCAGAAATATGGGTATTTTTTCATTCAACAATGACATTCAAAATATACTCCTAGTATTGACTTATTCATCGAATATTTATTGAATGCCTACATTATATCAGACATTATTCTAGGCATTAGAGATAAAAAAGATGATTAAGATTCACAAAATCTTCTCTTTGAGTTCATCTTCTAGTTCTATGTGTTTTACTTTATGAACACAGAGTTTTCAATGAATATCCACAGTGATGTCCTCTTGAGTATGTAAATGTATGTTCCCACGATATCACAAACATTTATCTCAACTCTAAACTGATATTCCCAGGACATTACTATTAATTCCTTAGAGACTTTGTAACCACTTCCTTAGCATGGATTATCAAAAGAATCAGGAAAATAAAATATTTTAAAACCATATGCCTTCTAAAGAGTAACTTGAATTCTTTTAAAACTTTTTATCTGTTCCCCTCCATTTATATATACATATTAATGATAAGGGTGGTATAATCGAGTGCAATATGTTAAGAATACTTCTATGTTGGAATATAAGATTGTTGAAGTATTCAGAGAAGGAACAAGTTTTGTGCGGACTTGATTGATTTTGGCAATAACTTGCTGACTTAACTGGATACACCAGAAAATCCTTTTAATTTCTGTCTTACACTATGAGTTAGAGATTCAGTAACTAAGCCTCTGGTTACTTTTTAGAATGGCTCATAAAAAGTAAAAAATAGCTCATAATCACATGAAAAAAATGTTCAACATCACTAGTCACTTGGAAATTGCATGTCAAAAACTAAAATAAAAGGCCATTTCACATTCACTAGAATGGGTAGAATAAAAAGTCATAACCCTCATACGTTGCTGTTGGAAATATCAGATGGTTTAGCCTTTTTGGAAAACAGCTTAACAGTTCCTCAAATGTTAAACACAGATATGACCCAGCAATTCCACTTCTAGGAATAGTCCCAAAGGAAATTAAACATATCTCCACGCAAAAGCTTGTACATGAATCATGGAAATCTTATTGATAATAGCCAAAAAGTAGAAACAACATCAATGTCTACCAACTGATAGATGAATAAACAAAATGTAGTATATCCACAAAATGAAATTCAACTCTTCAATAAAAGGGAACAAACTACTGATATATGTTATGATATGGATGTGTCAGAAGCATGTGAACCACAGCAACTCCATCTAGAATAGGGGCTGGGTAAAATGAGGCTGAAAGTTACTGGACTGCATTCCCAGATGGGTAAGGCATTCTAAGTAACAGGATAAGATATGAGAGGTCAGCACAAGATCCAGGTCATAAAGACCCTGCTGATAAAACAGGTTGCAGTAAAGAGGCCAACCAAACCCCCTCAAAACCAAGATGGCAATGAGACTGACCTCTGGTCATCCTCACTGCTATACTCCCACCAGCGCCATGACAGTTTACAGATGCCATGGCAATATCAGGAAGTTACCCTATATGGTCTAAAAAGAGGAGGCATGAATAATCCATCGCTTGTTTAGCATATCATCAAGAAATAACCATAAAAATCAGCAACCAGCAGCCGTCGGGGCTGCTCTGTCTATGGAGTAGCCATTCTTTTTATTCCATTACTTTCCTAATAAACTTGCTGTCACTTTACTCTGTGGACTCGCCCTGAATTCCTTCTTGCAGGAGATCCAAGAACCCTCTGGACCCTTTTCCCATAACAGATGAACCTCAAAAGCATTATGTTAAGTGAAAGCTGGGTGCAAAAGAACAGTGAATGATTCCATTTATAAGAATTTCCAGAAAAGGAAAAATCTATAGAGACAGAAATCAGATTAGCGGTTGCCTGGGAAGGAAGAAGAGCTGAGGATAACAGTAAATGGGCATAAGAAATCTTATTGGAGTGATAAAAATGTTCTCAAATTGATTTATGGTAATGGTTGCATGACTTGGTAAATTTGCTAAAAATCACTAGGATTGTACCCTTGAAATGAGTGAATTATGATATGTAAAACATGATTCCCTTTATTTCAAAAACATGACTTTAAGGGATATGCTTTCATGCCAGAAAATTTACAATCTGAGTCATAAAACAGAAAAAACACACTTTCATAATATAAAATCTTATAGGTATCTTATTATTTTCAGTAGGAATTATCTTAGAGGTTTCAAATCATAAATGAAGACTTCCTGGATTAAACATACTGAAGAGTTTCTGGTGAAATACTAGTCTCTGTATCACATAGATTTGAGAATATTACTTTTCCTTATACCATAAAATGTTAGTCAGAATCATCAATACCATCATTATCCCCATCATCATACTTACAATGACAATAAAAAGTGCCTATAGCATGCCAGGGCCTGTGCAATTTCACTTACATATTCCAGGTATTTTTGTTCCATTTTGTTTTATTTTTAAGTGGATGAATACAACAACCCTGTGAGATTAGACATTATGATTTCTATTTTATATGAGGAAATTAGTTTTGAGAAGTTAGGTAACGAGTTTCAGTTCATTAACATGGGTAGTAAGTGGCAGATTTAGTCCCACATCTTTCTGTCATGGAAGCCTAAACTTTTAACTTCTACACTACGTTCTTGCAAATAAGTAGGAAAACACCAACTGATGGATATGCCCAATACTGAAAAACTTCTTGGTTAATTGGGCACTTTTATTTATAATCCCATTGGGTTTCAGTGGAAGTGAGCCAAAATTCTGCAAAGATAAATTGAAAAGAAAGCAAAGCTCATACTCCTAATTCTAGATGCATGGGCTTTTTAGATATATCACAGAGTAAAACACGATGCAACATGACAGATTTCTAGTTTACACCCTGTCCCACATAAAACATTTAATTAATACCCATTCATGGAGGTATTTCTCACATATGAGATATTTTTCCTTAAAGCCTGTTATTTTTCAGAACTTAGTGTGTTTATAAAGCAGTTTCACGGAACTCATGTGAGTTACTCTTTGTTCAAATTAGAGAAGAAGTCAAGCATTTAAAGGAAAGAGGCCTCCCAGTGTTAGCAAAGAGTGACCTGACTGTATTTCCCAAAGTGTGGGTTACTCCAAGTAACTTAAGGTGCCACAGAAACAGGATATTGACATCAAATAACTTAACAGAAATACCAATTTCTAAATTTCAATTCTCCTGATTACATCAAAGAGAAAGCATCAGTTGGGAAAAAGAGGCATGTTAAAATGGCACCAGCACATGCCAATCTCCATTTTCATCAAATCAGCAGAGGGCCTTAGGGTCAGCATCTTCAGAAAGCAGCTGTGTCCAGGGACATTTAATAACAAGTTCTTGTCATTGTGCTTATGTTACATTGACCTTGTGTTTATGCAAGTAGTGCTGGTTTTCAAAGAGCAATAATATATAAATTCCCTTTTACCACAAAACTGATAAAGAAAACTGAATACATTTAAAGAAAAATATCAATAAACCTAGTGCAGGCGTTATATGGAAATGCCTAAAATCATGAGGGTGAGAGACAGGACTAGCTGGATTTCCTAGGCCAACTAAGAATCCCTAAGCATAGCTGGGAAGGTGACTGCATCCACCTTTAAACACGGGGCTTGCAACTTAGCTCACACCTGACCAATCAGATAGTAAAGAGAGCTCACTAAAATACTAATTAGGCAAAAACAGGAGGTAAAGAAATAGCCAATCATCTATTGCCTGAGAGCACAGTGGGAGGGACTATGATTGGGATATAAACCCAGGCACTGGAGCCAGCAACAGCTACCCTCTTTGGGTCCCCTCCTTTTGTATGGGAGCTCTGTTTTCACTCTATTAAATCTTGCAACTGCACACTCTCTTCTGGTCCGTGTTTGTTACGGCTCGAGCTGAGCTTTTGCTTGCCATCCACCAATGCTGTTTGCCACCTGCCACCGACTTCCACCCAGGCAGAGTGCCGGCTCTGCTCCTGATCCAGCGAGGCGCCCATTGCCCCTCCCAATCGGGCTAAAGGCTTGCCATTGGTCCTGCACCGCTAAGTGCCTGGGTTCCTCCTAATTGAGCTGAACACTAGTCACTGGGTTCCACGGTTCTCTTCCATGACCCACGGCTTCTAATAGAGCTATGACCCACAGCTTCTAATAGAGCTATAACACTCACTGCATGGCCCAAGATTCCATTCCTTGGAATCCGTGAGGCCAAGAACCCCAGGTCAGAGAACACAAGGCTTGCCACCATCTTTGAAGCGGCCCGCCGCCATTTTGGAAGCGGCCCACCTCCATCTTGGGAGCTCTGGGAGGAAGAACCCCCGGGTAACAAGGGTAGTATGTGAATGAGAGAAGTTTGAGAAATACTTAAAGACAATAGTTATCAAATTTTGTCACACCATCACACCTTTAAGAAATGCATCAAAAAATAGGAACGTTAAGAGTTACTATAAGTAAACAGCTATTCAGGACTTTAGGGGCTAGCCCCTCCCCTTGACTTCAGAAAATCCTTTAGTGTGCTGAAAATAGGTTGCCAGTTCACCATTTACACACACAGGACTTGCCTTAGGCAAATTCCTGGGAGTCAGTTCTTTGCTTTTCCAACTCTTTAAGAATGTAAATTCCTCACTTTTACTGGTTCACATGCCCTCAAGCTACCACTTGCTTTCTCCACTTTCTTCCTTCAAGCCCTGCCCTTAGATCTTTTATTCACACTATGATATTGAGGCTCTATAACTGTACAGTTTGCTACTGAAATCTTCAGAGTTTGAGTTTTTGCATGGATTAAAGTGTAAAGAGGGAGGGGTGTACCTTTCAGGCTGTCTTGAAACTTCAGGCCCTATTCAGCAGGAAGGAAATCATGTATTTTACACATCAACTCTATACCCCAGAAAATAGTTTATCTCACAATAGCATATGGTTTGCCTAGCCCAGTCAGAACTGATATGTTGCTCCCAGTAATGCTGTGATGTTGATTCTGCTGCTACCCTTTCCCAATTTCATATATAAGAAACAGAGTTACATCAATTCTAATGATCAATATCCTTTACCATACACTCCTGCAGCTGATAGTCTAGCTAGTATTTCCCAAGTTATGGTTTTAGGACCATGCAGATAAGAATTACCTGGGGAGATGAATGCCATGTGGAGATGGGGGCAGAGGTTGGAGTTATGTAGCTACAAGCCAAGGAACGACAAGGGTTGTTGGCAAATATCAGAAGTTAAGAGACAGGCATGAAACAGATACTTCCCTAAATCCTTCAGAGAGAGCTTGGCTCTGCTGACATCTTGATTTGGATTTTCAGCTTCCAGAAATATGAGATAATAAGTTACTGTTTTTGTTTTGTTTCGTTTTTTTTAGCTACCCAGTTTGCAATGCTTTTTTATGGCAACCCTAGGAAAATAATACAGGGATCATGGAAAACTCCACAAGGAAGGGGAGTTGGGTGAATTTGTTAGGCTCTCCCAACGAGAAAGGAGCACATGCAGAGGGTGGCGGGGTGGGCGGGGGGAGCATGGGCTTATTCAAATAGTCATGTATAGGGACTTGGATTTTAAAACAGAAAAGGGACAGGTTCTGCTGTTTAGAAAGAGATCTGGGCTCTGGGCCAAGAGCAGCCCTTCTACTACTGGAACAGCAGCAGCAAAGCCATGAGAATGTGTAGCACTGCCTCAGTACAAACACTCAAACATTTTATTTATTTTTTATTTTATTTATTTATTTATTTTTGAGATGGAGTTTCACTCTTTTTGCCCAGGCTGGAGTGCAATGGCGCAATCTCAGCTCACTGCAACCTCCGCCTCCTGGGTTCAAGCGATTCTCCTGCCTCAGCCTCCTGAGGAGCTGGGATTACAGGCATGCGCCACCACACCCGGCTAATTTTTTGTATTTTTTAGTAGAGACAGAGTTTCTCCATGTTGGCCAGGCTGGTCTCGAACTCCCGACCTCAGGTGATCCACCCACCTTGGCCTCCCAAAGTGCTGGGATTACAGGCATGAGCCACTGAGCCCGGCCAAACATTTTAAATACTAAGCTAGAACAAATTAAAACAAGCAAGGATCTTCCAATTTTAGTATATGTGCTGCCGAAGCGAGCACGAGCAAGGATCTTCATTTGTAAAACACATAGGTATTAGGATATTCTGTTGATAAATATTTGGTGCATATTATACGCCAGCTGTTGTGCTCAGAGAGGGGTGTAGCATCAGGACAGGTAAGGATCCTGCCCTCAAGGAGCTTAAATTGCCACGGGGAAGGCAGATGATAAGCAGTAAAGAAACAAACAAACAAGATAACTACTAAAGGCGTGCTTAAATGCTTTGAAGGGAACAAACAGAGTAATCTTAGATAGAACCTTCAGGAAGTTGAGGATTAAATGAAATAATCAGGATAGTATCCAGCACAAGGTTAGGTTATTATTGATAAAGTTATTATTCTTCCTTAAAGGATGAACATTTTATCTACTAACTACCTCCTGTATTTTAATTCGCAGCAGCAGATGATGGATTTTTCTGCCCTAAACAAAACATCTTTTTTTCTTGATATGTTTGGGGCAGCTCATTTGTTTTAATGCAGTGGTGGTCAAATGGGTTTCCCAATCTCTGATTGCAAAGTGCACATATGCTCTGTCAAAAACAAGAGCCTACACTGAACAGACCAGATTTCAGAGCCCTCCACTGTCTCCTCTTCCTTTCCTCTGATCCCTGTAACCAACTCTCAGTCAGAGTGATCTCTGTTGCCTCACTGGCCCCAGCTTTTCGCCTTGGAGGACGGGCTTATTTCCGTCTCCTTACGGCACCTTCTCCTGTCTTCCCTTGGAATCCAGATCTCATTCTCCCCTCCACATTGGACACTCTCCTCATTTCAATATCTTTATGCTTATAATAATTGCACTAGTGCCTATGAGTCTCCCTCTGCCCTGACCTCGTGCCTGCTCTCTGCCAGCCTCTCTCCTGGGTGCAGGTGATAAGTCCATGACTAAGAGGACGTGGTTCCTGCCTCTGGGCAGCACAGGCAAATTAAAAAAAAATAAATAAAAAATAAATAAATAAATAAATAAATCCCCTGTGGATTTACCATGCAGATTCCTGGGCATTCTCCAACCATTTCAGTCAGAATGAGAGCAAGTGGGGTCTGGGTTTCTGAATCTTAAGATATTTCTCTAAGTCATTCTTACACATACTAATATTGAAAAATCTCTACTGTGTCTGTAGTACTCCCTACTTTCAAGTTCACTTTTTCATAACTCAGTTCAGTAATTCCCAGACCTAAATTCCTTCCCAGAGGATTAAATTAAAATATGTCTGGCTTTTCTGTCTCCTAAATTTTAGGCTTTTATTTTTTCATTTTATCTCTGTGGACTTGCAGTTTATTTAGTCACCAAAACAAATTTGAAAAATAAGCGAAAGGGGAGAATAGGAGAAGGAGGAACAAGGGAAGTGTGAACTGAGTACGTGGGTGGGCAGCTGGGGTACCTCAAACAGCAGTTGTTTTACAGGATTCTTGGACAGAATGTGTAAAATTCCTGGCTTCATGAAGCCTCTGTCCTTGCTCCTGAACACTGTGTTGTAAGAGCATAGTTATTCTGTTGCCCAGCAGTTAATGCTAGGATGGTGACCACACTGCCATTCTTGACCCTACCTTCCCAATGCTTCACCAAAATGTATCTTCTTGAACAGCTGATACCATCTGGAGGGCTTTGGTAACAAAATAATATTCAGTATCTAATTTGATTTTACACATTCTAGATTTCATTTTTGTCCCCTCAAAACTTGGAAGTTTAACATAAAAAGTTATGTTTTAATTTGTTTCCATTCCTAAATAGAAAGAATAAAGACAAGAATGGTTAGAAACTATGATATCTGTTTTCTTTTGTTTGTTTGTTTGTTTTTACAGTTGACAGGAACTGAAAGAATACAAATTCTTTCAGGTCAATGAGAATGCCCTTTCTCACAAAATTCACTGGCCAAGGAGTATGTCGGAATATGTCATAACTGTACGAACAATGAGTCATGCCTATACAAAATATCAAACTTGAACTTCAGAACTGGAAAAAAGAGTATCCAATATAATTAAAGAAGAGCAGAAAGTACGTGGCTTAATAAAGGCTCATCCATGCACTCACAACTACTCTAAATTCCAATAGCGTATGAATTTCAAATGTTTTTTTCTCACACCACCTTTTCTGTTTTTCCCTCACACAGGACAAAGTGTTTCTTCTCATTCAAATGTGAAATATTATCTTCCAAATCCCAAATGGATCCATAGCTTCCAAAGCACAGGCAGATGTATGAATACATGCTCTTCAGCTGAGGACAGATACGTGCAAAACATTGAAAACAAATGGGGCAGAATTAAAGAAATCAATGTATTGATACAACGAATTATTACATAGTCCTTAAGATTATAGTACTTAAGATCACACACAGTGAAAACTACTTAATGACATGGGAAAATGTCCATGATATAATGTGAAGGAGAAAAGGTAAGATATAAAAGCTGTATGATTCTGATATCTTTTATACATAGCTGAATTTTGATACATCTAAATCTCTGCTTATCTATTTATCTGCTATGTATAGCAAGAGCTCTCTGGAGTGTTGAATTTTAAAATATTCATATTTCCTTCTTGTATTCTTCCATATTCTAAATTGTACATAAAATGTTATAATCAAAATATAACTTTAATAATATTCAAATTAAACTTAACCTTATGGTATTAAATTAAATAATATTCAAATTAAACGTAATAACTTTATGGTATCAAACTTAATAACTTTATGATATTTTAAAATGCTATTTTTAAAGTTCTCTTTAAAAATTAAATTTCAGGGCTTAACATTAGAGGTATAATGTCAGTGTCTAGAGATTGTCTTTGCAGAATACCTGTGGGAACTTCTTTCTAGGTTTTAATAAATATATTTTAACAAAGACAAAACCTGAATCCTATTGACTCTTTGGTGATAAATAAGCATTATTAGAATAAACAGGGAAAATATTCATTCATTCTTACTCTTTAGAATGTTTCACAAGGAAACATTTTTGTATTTACAACTTAATACCTATTCAAAGCATTATGCACAGTCTGTATTTTTATCATTTTGAGGCTATGGACCCCAAAAGGATCCATAGCTTCAAAAGCACAGGCATATTTAAGAACACAGATGCTCTTTGGAAGAGGGCAGATATGTACAAAACATTGAAAACAACAGGGGAAGGATTAGAGAACCTGGGTGAGATAGACTTGAACTAATGAACGTTCTCCGGCAGTTTGTCTCCACATCCCAATGACCAAAGTTGAGCTAGGACTTGACCATGTGAAATATCAAACAGCCAATTAACTAAAAAAAAAAAAAAACACATAGGGGCAGAACACTCTGCTTGGACAAGTTTCTGAAAATAACCTCACCATCCTCTGGGAAATTATGGATTTTCTTTCCCCTCCCTGTGTATCTCACAATTACATTTTGCCACAAATATGTTATTCTTTTATTACCTCACCATTCATGTATCTGGGAACCCGTTCTTTTAATCAGCAGAATCCAGGATTTTGCATATCTGCCACTGGAGACCAAGGGATTCAAGCTTGACAATTTATCAAAAGGATATTTCGATTGCCAGAATGACTTTTTAACATGTAAATAAAATTATTTCATTTACTTGCTAAAAATATTTTGACAGATTTCCATTTCACTTAGAATAAGAACTAAATTTCTTATTATAGGCCAGGTGTGGTGGTTCACACCTGTTAATCCTAGCACTTTGGGAGGCCAAGGCGGGTGGATCACCTGAGGTCAGGAGTTCGAGAGCGGCCTAGCCAACATGGCGAAACCCTGTCTCCACTAAAAAAAAAAATACAAAAATTAGCCAGGTGTGGTGGCGTGCACCTGTAATCTCAGCCACTTGGGAGGCTGAGGCAGGAGAATCGCTTGAAGCCAGGAGACAGAGGTTGCAGTGAGCCAAGATTGCACCACTGCACTCTGGCCTGGGTGATGGAGGGAGACTCTTAAAAAAAAAGAAAAAAGAAAAAAGAAAAAGAAAAAGAAAAAAGAAAAGAAGTGGAAAAGAAAAAGAAAAAGAAAAAAATTATTATAATCTGCCAAGTCATACAGAATCAACCTCTGTGGACACTATTCATCATCACTCACTGCATTCCTGTCACAGTGACCTCCTTCCTTTTAATTTTAATTTTTTATTTTTTAGAGACAGGGTCTTGCTCTGCCACCCAGGCTGAAGTGCCAGCAGTATGATCATAACTCATTGCAGCCTCAAACTCCTGGTCTCAAGTGATCCTCCTGCCTCAGCCTCCTAAATTGCTAGGATTACCGGTGTGCACCACCACAGGCAGCTAGTTTTTTAATTTGATTTTTTTTTTGTAGAGACAGTCTCACTTGATTGTCCAGTCAGGTCTGGAACTCTTACCCTTAAGGGATCCTCCCACTTCGGCCTCCCAAAGTGCTGGGATTACAGGCATAAGCCACTGTGTCTTGCCCCCAATGGCCTTCTTTATGTTCTTCAAGCAAGCTAAGCTGTTCCTGTCTCTAGGATTTTGCACTTGCTATTCTTCTACCTGCAACATGCCTGTTATACCTCCACCATATCATAGGTATAACAGGCCTCTTGTCATTCGAATCTCAACTCAAATATTACGTCCTCAAGAAGGAGACGGGTATCTCCACCACTTTATTCACTACCATATTAGCATGTCACCCTCATTACTTTTCAAAATTATTTATATATTTGCTGTTTATTGTTTATCTGCCCATGACTTGTAATGCAAACCCCAGAAGAGAATGCACCTTGCCTCTTTCATCCAGAACAGTATCTAAGAAATAGTTAACATTCCAAAATTATTTGTTGAATGAATGAATAAGGTAGATTGTTCACAAAGGTGACTGTTGATAGTTTCTCTCATCCTTATATATCTATAACATTACTTCTATCAAGAAGTAGAGTCAGCTTTCTCCCCTTTTTAAGCTGAATTGGTCTTGTGATTTGCCATTGACCAAGAGTATGCAGTGGATGTGACATCGCACCAGTTCTGGGCCTACCCCTTAAAGGTCTTGTAGCTTCCACCCTTACTGTCTTTCAGTACGAGCCAGGGTGTAAAGAGTTCAACTATCAGCTATAGGGAGGAGCCCTGAAGGATACAAGACTGAGAAGAGAAAATAAGAGACTCAATCAGCCATCAGCTATTTTAGCCAGCCCAACTTAGGCACCTGTCTTGTCAGTAAAGCTCTCAAGGATACTGCAGCTGCACTAAATTGCAGCATCCAGTACCAAGTGGAACAGAGACAGAGCCTTTCTGCCGAGCATTGCCCATGTGCAGAATCTGAAAAGTTGTTGTTTTAAACTAAAAACATTTGGATTGGGTTTGGTATGAAGCAATAGATACCTCAAACAGTCATTGATACTAGAAATTGGGTGCTGCTGCAACAAAAACCTAAAATATGTTTTGGGTATTAGTATTGGAACCAGGCAGAGTCTGCGCAGCCAGTGAGGAAACTATTAGTAAGAGCTTGACGAACAGGGAAAAAAAATTGCTATTAGAGGCTAGAGAAAGGTAAATGCTTATTAAACGGTGCTGGAAAAATTAACAAGACTATAGACTGCGGTAACTTGGAATATAGAGAACATTCTCGGTGAACTTGTGGCCCTAGCTAAGGAGGTTTTCAGGCCAAATGCTGAATGTATTAATTGGCTTCTTTTATTTGTGCATATGTTAAGGTAGTATAAGAGCAACGTGATCTAAAAAAGAAACTGTTCCATTTTTTAGAACTTTGAGAAACTCCATCAGCCCTAAGAAAATATCTCTAGCTGGTCAAAGAGTCTCAATGTAGGAAATGGCCATAGGAAAAAAAGACAAAATCCAGGGTGCTGACAGGAAAACATGGCTTAAAGGAAAAAGCCAAATGATGGGTATGAGTATAACACTCCTGTTAAGACTTCTGAAAGACCCAGCACCTCATAGAGTCTTTTGGCAATAGAAATCTTTTTTTATGATTTCTTCAGTCTGTTTATGCATTGGTTCATTTTATGCAAAAATACATACATTTTATAAAAGAGATAATAAGGTCACATTTTATAAACTTTGGACAATATTTTATTGTCAGCCAATAGTTATCAAGAACTTGATTTGGAGATAACTGCTTACAGGGCACATCTGTTCTTACAGGTATCCTAAAATATATAAAATATTCCTCCATTCCCCTACATTAGCAAAAATCTGCTATAAGAACCAAATTATAAATGCCCATGGAGAAATAATTTTAATAAACATGTTTTGCAATAATGTCAGTGTCATATAATTAGCCATATATAAATATTAAAAGAGGGCACTGAAACTCATTATTGTCTCATGAAGTTCATTGTAGAGGATGTTGCTTATCCCATTATACAATATTCTATTATAAGGATCCTATTGACCTATTTCTTGCTAATTTTGGTACTAAAAATGAACATTTCTCCTACATAAGTCATTCTTTATATGTTGCGGATAGGGTTAACCTATATAACTATTGATCTGATTTTCTTTTTAAAGTATAGAATAAGAGATGCAGCTCCTCAGCAAAAAGTATATTTACAGTCTTGAAATTTGTTTTCTGATCCTTGTTCTGAATTCATTTCTGTACCTCCACATATATTTCTTCTGTCAGAGTAAATTTATGAAACCTTATAAACTATTTGTAATACTTTTTGTAAAAGGCATGGGTTTAATCAATTAATTGATCATGTTTTCTTTTCCCATTTATCATTATGTAATTAAAATTGTCCTCAAATGTTAAAACTGTATAATATTTTCTTATATTAATGCACCATTATTTAATTAACCACACTCACATGGAGATAATAAATTGGTGTTCAGTTTTTACTGTTACACAATTTGTAATAAACAACTTTGCACTTAAGTTTGCTCTACATATCTGATTATTTTCTGGGATTGAAATTGCCTGAATGAATGCTCCTGAAATATATTACCAAATTGCTTTAAAAAGACTACGACAGTTTGCATACTCACCATGTGTCTATCCATGTACTAATTCTACACTTTCGCAGAGAAATAACACTTAGTATGTACTACGGTCTAAATGCTTGTGTTCCCCCAAATTCATATGTTGACACTTGATCACCACTGTAATTGTATTAGGAGGTGAAGCCTTTGGGAGGTGATCAAGGCTCTGCCTTCATGAATAGGATTAATGCCCTTACAAAAGAGGTCTCAGACCTTAGCAGATAATTTATGGCCAAGTCTTCAAAAGCAATTGCAACGAAAACAAAAATTGACAAATGAGACCTAATTAAACTAGAGAACTTCTACACAGCAAAAGAAACTATGAAGGGAGTAAACAGACAACCTACAGAAAGGGATAAAATATTCACAAACTGTGCATCTGACAAAGGTCTGTTATCCAGAATCTATAAGGAACTTAAACAAATCAACAAGCAAAAAACCAAATAAACAATTAAAAAAGGGGCAAAGGACATGAACAGATACTTCTCAAAAGAAGACATACAAGATGCCAACAAACATATGAAAAAATGCTCATTATCACCAATCATCAGAGAAATGCATATCAAAACCATGATGAAATACCATCTCACACTAGTCAGAATGGCTTTTGTTAAAAAGTCCAAAAATAACAGATGTTGGTGAGGCCAAGGAGAAAAGGGAACACTTAATCACTGTTAGTGGGAATGTAAATTAGTTCAGCCACTGTGGAGAGCAATTTGGAGATTTCTCAAGGAAGTGAGAGTTGAACTACTATTCAACCCAGTAGTCCCACTAGTAGGTATATATCCAAAGGAAAAGAAATTACTCTATCAAAAAGACACATACACCTATGTGTCCATTTCAGTGCTATTCACATAGTAAAGACATGAAATCAACCCAAGTGGCCATCAATGGTGGACTGGATAAAGCAAAAGTGGTACATATATACCATGGAATACTATGCAACCATCAAAAAGAATGAAATAATGTCCTGTGCTGCAACATAGATGCAGCTGGAAACCATTATCCTTAGTGAACTAATGAAGAAACAGAAAACCAAATATCACAAGTTCTCACTTATAAGTGGAAACTAAACATTGGGTAAACATGGACATAAAAATGGGAACAACAGATACTGGGGGATACAAGAGAGGAGAGGGAGAGAGGGCGCTAAGGGTTGAAATAAACTACCTATTGGCGTACTATGCTCACTACTTGGGTTACGGATTCATTCATTCTCCAAACCTCAGCATCATACAGTATACCTTTGTAACAAACCTGTACGCAATTCTAAAATAAAAATTGAAAAAAGTAAAACAGAAGAAATATATTTACAATAGGAAAAAATATACATTTTAAATAAAAATAAAACCTTAAAAATGAAGGAATATGGTATGGTTTGGCTGTGTCCCAAATCTCATCTTGAATTGTAATTCCCACAATTCCCACATGTCATGGGAGGACCCTAGTGGGAGGTGATTGAATCATGGGGCAGGTCTTTGCCATGCTGTTCTCATGATAGTGAATGAGTCTCATGAGATCTGATGGTTTTAAAAACAAGAGTTTTGCCTGCATAAGCTCTCTCTTTTTGCCTGCCGCCATCCACATAAGATGTGACTTGCTCCTCCTTGCCTTCTGCCAGGATTGTGAGGCCTCCTCAGCCACGTGGAACTGTAAGTTATTAATTAAACCTTTTTTCCTATATAAATTATCCAGTCTCAGATATTTCTTTATCAGCAGCATGAAAACAAACTAATACAGAATAGTAAATTATTTTTTACTTTATAAAGGAAAAGGACAAATTATACATTTATGTTAAATATTAAGGTCTCTAGTAATTTTTAAAGTGTTTCTTTTCATGTATAATTTTTTTTTTTTTTGAGGCAGAGTCTCGCACTGTTGCCCAGGCTGGAGTGCAGTGGCCTGATCTTGGCTCACTGCAACCTCTGCCTCCCAGGTTCAAGAGATTCTCCTGCCTCAGCCTTCCAAACAGCTGGGATTACAGGCGCTCGCCACCACGCCTGGCTAATTTTTGTATTTTTAGTAGAGACAGAGTTTCACCATGTTGGCCAGGCTGGTCTCAAACTCCTGACCTCATGATCCTCCCACCTTGGCCTCCCAAAGTGCTGGGATTACAGGCACGAGCCACCCCGCCCAGCCCTTTTCATATGTAACTTTTAAGAAGCATAATGTTATTTTATTTGTTTGTTATTTACAATCATTGCACTACTTATTCTAAATACAAAGCAGACCTTGAGACATATAGAAACCTAGGCCTTGAGACCAGCCTGGCCAACATGGTGAAACCCCATCTCAACAAAAAAATACAAAAAATAGCCAGGCATGGTGGCACATGCCTGTAATCCCAGCTACTCGGGAGGCTGTGGCATGAGAATGGCTTGAACCAGTAAGGTGGACATTGCAGTGAGCTGAGATCATGCTGCTGCACTCCAGTGTGTGGCGACAGAGCAAGATTCTGTTTCGAAAAAAGAAAAAAGACCGGGCGCGGTGGCTCATGCCTATAATCCCAGCACTTTGGGAGGCTGAGTCGGGTGGATCGCCTGAGCTCGGCAGTTCGAGACCAGCCTGACCAACATGCAGAAACCCCATCTCTACTAAAAATACGAAATTAGCCAGGCATGTTGGCACATGCCTGTAGCCCAGCTACTCAGGAGGCTGAGGCAGGAGAATCGCTTGAACCCAGGAGGTGGAAGTTGTGGTAAGCCGAGATTGTACTGTTGCACTCCAGCCTGGGCAACAAGAGCAAAACTCCGTCTCAAAAAAAAGGAAGAAAAAAAAGAAAACTAAGCCATCTTTAATGATGATATTCATGTCATCATTGATAAAGTTCATCTTATAAAGGCTTTCGTTTGCATTCTGATTTCATGATTTTCATAATTATAACTAAACTGTGATTTGTTATTACCCACGGTCACAAGTTGGGCTTATATCTACAACTCATTAAATTTGTGTTTAGACATGTTTTAAAAAAGAGGCACCAGACAAATACTTCATGACTAAAACACCAAAGCAATGGCAACAAAACCCAAATCTGACAAATGGGATCTAATTAAACTAAAGAGCTTCTGCACAACAAAAGAAACTATCATCAGCGTGAACAGGCGACCTACAGAATGGGAGAAAATTTTTGCAATCTATCCATCTGACAAAGGGCTAATATCCAGAATCTACAAGGAACTTAAACAAATTTACTAGAAAAAAACAACCCCATCAAAAAGTGGGTGAAGGACATGAACAGACACTTCTCAAAAGTAGACAGTAGGCTATTTTTAATTTTCAAGCATCAGGATTACTTTTATCCAAAAACTCCAATGCTGAGAATTTATCCTAAGTAATCCAAAAATAGAAAGTATTTATGCAAAAGAAGACATTTATGTGGCCAACAAACATATGAAAAAAAGCTCATCCTCACTGGTCATTAGAGAAATGCAAATCAAAACCACAATGAGATATCATCTCACGCCAGTTAGAATGGCAATCATTAAAAAGTCAGGAAAAAACAGATGCTGGAGAGGATGTAGAGAAATAGGAACACTTTTACACTGTTGGTGGGAATGTAAATTAGCTCAACCATTGTGGAAGACTGTGTGGTGATTCCTCAAGGATCTAGAACCAGAAATATTATTTGACCCAGCAATCCCATTACTGGGTATATACCCAAAGGATTATAAATCAGTCTTCTATAAAGATATATGCACACGTATGTTTCTTGCAGCACTGCTCACAATAGCAAAGACTTGGAACCAACCTAAATGCCCATCCATGATAGACTAGATAAAGAAAACGTGGCACATATACACCATGGAATACTATGCAGCCTTAAAAAAGGATGAGTTCATGTCCTTTGCAGTGACATGGATGAAGCTGGAAACCATCATTCTCAGCAAACTAACACAGGAACAGAAAACCAAACACCGCATGTTCTCACTCATAAGTGGGAGTTGCACAATGAGAATACATGGACATAGGGAGGGGAACATCACACACCAGGCCCGTTGTGGGGTGGGGGATTAGGGGAGGGGTAACATTAGGAGAAATACCTAATTGTAGATGATGGCTTGATGGGTGCAGCAAACCACCATGGCACGTGTATACCTATGTAACAAACCTGCACGTTCTGCACGTTTATCCCAGAACTTAAATAATAATAAAATAAAATAAAAAGAGGCCCCAGAGAGCTGCCTTGTACCTTCCACCATCTGAGGGCACAGTGAAAAGGTGCCATCTATGAACTGAGATCAAGTCATCAGACATGGATTTGCCAGTGCCTTGACTGTGATTTTCCAGAATCCAGAATTTTCAGAAATAAATTTTGTTTATAAACCACTCCATTTATGATATTTTGTTATGAGCCTGAATGGACTAAGACAGTAGGCTATTTTTAATTTTCAAGCATCAGGATTACTCTTATCCAAAAACTCCAATGCTGAGAATTTATCCTAAGTAATCCAAAAATAGAAAGTATTTATGCAAATGTATATCCACTACAATAGTATTTATAATATGAAAATGTCATAATGTAAATGTCTAACGATATTGAAATAGTTGTGAATAATATACCTGTAGAGTGAAATATTAGATATTTAAAAAGAGGCTTACAGAAGTTGTTAATGGTAAAATGTTAAGTTAAAATATATTAGAATAAAAGGGTATTTTTCAACTATTAATATGAAAACATTTCTGGTATATAATGTTGACAATATTAAGACAAAATTTTATTTTTTCTACTAAGCTTTCAAAAAGTAAAGAGAAGATAATTCACAAAATATTAGCCAGATTAACTCTTTATTAGTGGAGTTAGGAATGCTTTATATTTTCTTCTCTGGGGCTGCCACTATTCTTTTATTTTCACCATGCTGTACTTCTCCTTGTTTCCCTGTAAAACTATTCTAGATTAAAGTAGAGCTATATATTTAAAAATATAATGCTTTTGTTATTATTGAAATACTTATTTTTAATTACATTGCCAATATTTTAATCTCTACTCATAATACTTTTAATATTCCTTAATGGAAAGAATTTAAAAAAATTAAACAAGAATCCTATTTTATAAATTCACTTCTTCCAGTGCAAAAGTTTAATACAGTTTTACTTTAGTACCAAAGAAAAAGAACAAAAAATAATGTTTTAAGATGGAAAGTATGGAAGAGAAAGATATCTAAGGTGCCCAATTTTTGACTTTGTAACTTAATAGAAACAACGCAAACTCCTGCGGCCAAATAATCTATGTTGTAAACTGTTACCACATCAATCAAGGTTATGCCTCCTCAGCTAACTGCATCCTGTCAGTTCAGTCTGAATTTCTCAGTGAAGACGGTTAGTAAAATTGTGGCATCTACCTGTCAAATGATGGCTTCTCCCCACAATCAAAGGCATCTTGGAGCTCCTTAACAAGATTAGCCTGGCCCGGCAGTCGAAACAGACCCTCTTCTTTCAGCCCCCTTTGTCGGATAAAGTCCACGCACTGCTCCACCAACATTGGAGCCAGACGGTTCCCATATCGCTTCTCATAACGAACAGTATCCTCCAGTTTCTGTCCAAAAATGCCTACAAAAATAAAGGATCACAGTAAACTTGGGAAATTTATCTCTTCCCACTTTGTTCTTGTTGTTGTTGTTGTTTTAATTCAATATAACAGAAAAACAAAGATTGGAATGCTAGCAAGCACTTAACATTCAGTATTTCATATTATTATACAATCAAATTCATTATATACAATTCCTCAAATGGTATGAATTTACCTTATGCTGCCTCTTTCTTGTATTCTATGTTTAGCCCAAAACCAAAATAGAAATACTGAGTTTGAGATATCAATTTTGAAATAAGAAAAACTGTAATAAATGTAACTTGAATTTGGGGTTTTCATTTATTTTTTTTCCTTTTAGGAAGGGAAGGGTATTCAATAGCTTAAAAGCAGAAATATGCTGCAGAAAATAGTCAAATTCTACCTTTATTACAGTTTTATATTTATGTCCAATTTGCATTTAAATCCTGTCTATTTCTTTTTTCCCGATTTGTTTTTACTCAAGTTGTGATGCCATGACTGTAATCACGGTGATAAAACCAGGAAAAGAAACCCTGAATTTTCTCCCATATAAAATATTTCAGACAATGTTTGCTTGTCTTAAACTATTAACTTATTTGAAAGTGAAAAATGGAAATTTACAAAGTAGAGCATACTAGAAGCGGAGAGGTGGGTCACAGTAGCTTGCCCTAACAGGTAGGGTATTTTATCATGTACATTGTTTAGAATTGGCAGTACAGGTGGCAATAAAAGGAAGGCCAAGTTTTAGTTAGATTTATTAATGATTTTACAACACCTACAAACCATACATTCCTTGGTGTATACACCTGGGCCAAAAACAGCCACTATTTCATCCTCAGTACTCCACTAATTAAGAGATAATACTTTTGAAATACATTAATATTAGGTAGTAGCTTGGTAAAAATTATCAATCTATGAGAAAGGGGGGAAAAAACAGCCAAAGCAGATGTGACTCCAATGTTCCCAGAAGGAATGAATGTCATGAAATTATTTTAATGGTCTAAGGAGTTTCAAAAAAGGGAAAGAAAAGTAAGTGGTGCATGTTGAAATTAGGTAAGACTTCAGAATGTGTGGGGAATTATTTAACAGCCATTAGATTAAGGATTTGATCATACTAACAGATGCTTTGCCTCCCTACCTGTAAAATAATTTCTTTATGGACTCAGTAGTGCAAAACTGTCACATTTCAAGCAATAAATAATTGTCACCAAAGAAAATATTCTTAGCTCAGGTAGAAACAATAACAGGAAACACAACTATTCTACACCTGGTATCAAATTTAGCACTAATGAAATACATATATTCCATTTAGGAAATAATGTTGAGTCACCTAGGATCGATATTCAAGTATATAAAGCAGAATTAGAAATAGTGTTTTCTAAGGGCAGTAAAGATTAGAGCAGATAACAGGTCTAGTTAGCTTGGTTTGTAGATTTTAGAACAAGTAGTTCCTTGATAATGGTGTATGAAACATTATTCACTAACTCCAACAGACACTCACACCCCATTCTCCCTTGACATTTCCATTGTAGAAGCTGGAAAATTAAATACTTCTTCCATTTCCCTTGCAGTGGGGTGGTCATGTGGCCTAGTCCTGCTCAATGTCAATAAGTCTTCCTGTAGCCTTTAGGAAGACTTGCTTTTCTTGATGAAAAGGAAAGACATCTGTAATTGTCAGTCACTCCTTTTGCCTGTCTTCAACTTGGGCATGATACTGGCTCTTGTTATAGTCATCTTTGGTCCATTAGGCAACAATCACAAAGGAAAGGCTAAAAGATTAACAGACATGCTGAGGCTGAAATTATTGAACTACTGATCCAATACTGGCAGCACCTTTGTCCAGATAGCTTTTAATGTGAGAAAAACAAGTTGATGTGTGTTTAAGCCAGTTTTCTGTTCCTTCAACAAAACAAAATTCTAATCCATTCAATGGTAATAACAATTTTTGGAGATATTCTAGTGTTTTAATAATAAGGTTTACAAACTGGTTAGGTTGGAGAATATCGACCCTTTCCGTGGAGAGCTTTGAAAACAAACATGATGCTTATTTGCCTCTACTGTTTGAACTCTATCCTGACAAAATTAAGTAAATAACCTTTTAAAAGACTTATAGATCATTTAAGAAAATAATATGTTGACATTTAGGAAGAAATTTTATGTATGTGTGATTTTTCTTTTTCACTTTCGATTTTTGCTTTGGATTGATAAATATATTACCTAAGGGTTCTCTCCAAATCCAACAGAAAATCTACTAAGGATGTTGCAATTCAATGACCATGTGTGCTACAAACATGAATCAAACTTCCAATATTTGGGTTTGTACAGTAATGAAAAACAGTCAAACATTCTTTTCTCAAAGCTTTGGGGATTTTTTTTTTCCCAACAACTCAAGGAAGCGATGAAGAAAGGGATGTTTTGCTTTAGACGTGAATTCGGGTTCTTTTTTACTTTCTTGTATGTGCAGGTTTGCCTTTATAATAAAATAAGAATTTACTTTAAAACTATAGTGAGAAACTTAAATTCATTAAGTATTTATTATATTCTGAGTCCCTCACAATATTCTCTCATCTACTTAAGAAACACATAAGGTAACTATCATTATCCCTTTTATACATGGAAAATTGGGGCTCAGAGAGATGAAATAATTTGTTACTAAGGTTAGCTACAGAGCACCAAGTGGCAGAATGGAAGTCCACATCCAGATTTATTTAGCTTTAAAATCTTTGTTCATTCCTGAATATCAGTCCTTTTCCTTTTTATTTAATCACAGTCGTGAGTCCTCATTTTCCAGTAATTAAAAATATTAGTACATTCTACCACTGAGAAATATTAGTACATTCTACAACTGAGAAAGATCATGTACATTTTTTTTTGCTTTTAAAAAGCGATACTAGCTAAGCTGTGCTTATGTATGCCAGGCATGTTACAAGCAGTTTACCTGCGTTTCTCACATTTAAAACTCAAAACACTCTGTGAGGTAGGCACCACCATTCCTTGCATTTTAAGGAAGAGGAGCTTGAAGCACAGAAAGGTCAAGTAACTTGCCAAATGTCACACAGCAGTAAATGGTGGAGCTAAGGCTTGTTCGAGGCGGTGGGATATCAGAGCCACTCAGTGGCTATTACAGAATACCGTGTAGTATGCACAATGGCTGAAAACAGCAATGGAGGAAGGCATCTGCCATTTATTAGCTTTCTGACCTCAATTCCTCCCATCACATTAGGATAAATGATTTGTGCTGAGAAAATATAAATTGGGAGTTGGGGGAGGTCAGAAAAAAAAAAGAGAAGGAAAACACTGTGGAGCTTCAATGAGCATGCTGCCCCCCAAAGCAATTTCCTTTATATAAAGCTGATGCCTTTAATACGGCAGTATAATATATAAAAAAGTTTTAGAGCGTGTAGACAACATGTACATATGATTTAAAATTCCTGTGGAAAAATGAATTTTCCGCTGTAGAACTGGTCTTGCAAAGAATGAGTAAAGAATTTTAATAGACATATACTCCCCATTCTGTAGCACTGGAAATAGAGTGTGCCAAACACTTCTGGCTTAAAATGGTATATGTGGATTGCCCTTCTGCATAAGAATGCTCCTTTGGAGGAAAGCTACTGATGAGAAAAATCATTTAAAAAAACAGATTTATTTAAAAATTTCCTTGAGGGAGCAGTGAAACTTCAAATTTTAAAATTAACACAAAAGCACAAAGGTCATGTGCTACCCCTAGCTAGCAGCATGAAGAAAAGACACACTATTTACAATATTCCCTGGGATGTAGGTCACGCAAACAGTTCCAGCTATGTCCATTTAAACTCCCAGCAAGTTTTCACACACTTTGACAAAACCGTCCCCGGTATTTCTGGGCGGCGATGAATACCATGCCTACTTCCCCTCCGTGTGAAAGTACATTGGTGTGTCATAAAGCATCACCCAGGATGTGACTTTTCACTGGACTGAGAATGTAAATCACACAGGTGAATTTATTATACTGGTAGGTGGCTCTTTCCAGTGGAGCACGCAAGAGAGACACCGCCACAGCCTTCAGGGTTTGTGAGGGTCCCCCTTTACATGTGATTTATAGAGCCAATAGCTAGAGGCTGCCTGTGAAGTGAGTGACTATGATGCTATAGATACATTTATATTTCATTCTTCCTGAAAATAAATAAGCAAAGATGAATCTAAACCTCCTTAGATTCTGTGCCCTGTAACTACATATTCTCTTTGCTTCTCAGTTCCCAATGAAGAATGTGACTCTGTCTCCTTTTCATCATTTTCCATCCACTTGCTAACTTTTGCAATTTGACACCTGACCCAGTTAAAACAATAAAATGGCTTTTTCTACGGTCACCAATAACTTCCTAGTTGGCAAATCATTGACAGCCAAATTTGTTCTTTGTATTACTTCGTGTCTCACTCCCTTTAAAACTGTCAGTCTCCTTCTTCCTGACACTTCCCATGTCACATGATTTTTGCCTCTCAATGCCCTTGTCAGTCTCTTTCTTGACTGTGCTAACTACTACACCCTTTAATAGTTGTCTGGGTTCTGTCCTCAGCTCCGTTTTTACTTTACCTGATACAGTTACTCTACTAGACTCCACTTAATTTCACTACATATTAATTATTCTCAGGTTTGTATCTCAATTTGGGCTATTGCTATAATCTCCAGCATTGAATTTCTAGGTGCCCAGTAGAACCTTCAATATGGATAGCTCCAACATTTTCAAACTCAAAATTTCTAAAGCTGAATAAGTCATCTCTTTTTTAAAACCTGTTCTGTGTCCTTTAATCCTAATTTTGGTTATCAGTGCAAGCTATCCCCCCAAAACATTGAAGTGCCATCTGAGAATCAACCTACATTCCTCTTTCCTTCAAGCTATTCATTTAATCACCATGCTGGTTGCCTCCAAGCTCCTTACCACTGCATTAGATTAGATATTCAGTATTTCTTCCATGATTTTTTGAAGAGCAGAGTTCCCAATCCAGCCAAGTGCTGCCACGGTGGACTTCGTAATATTTCAATCGGATCATGCCACTCTTCTGCTTCACCTCTTCCAATGGTGCCCACTGGCCTGTCTTCGCAACCACATTCCCTTTTATGAAATAAAATCCCCACAAGCTGATCTCAGCCTCTTCATCCTCCATTCAGTCAACAATGTTTAGGTGGCATCCATGGTGTGCCAGGCACTGTGGCATCTCCACTCTCATTTCTTCTGCTTCCTCACAAACAATATGCTCTCAAACTATGCTGAACTATGTATTGCTTGTCATGTCTTCATGCCTCCTTCTAGAAGGTAGGTCCTGCCCTTGTAAGTCAGCATAGGAAACCTTATCCTGTAAGAGTCAACTCATACATCTTCTGTGTCAAGTCTTTACTGACATTCCATTGCCTCATCCCTTACTCTAGACCCAAAGCTTGATACGTTTCTTTATTCCTTAACATTTTGCATGGAAATTATTTATTTAGATGCCTAACCAGTGCTGAACTAGTAAAAAGAGGATTTTATTTTTACATTTATCATAATGAAATAATTGTTTTACATTTATTATTATTATTATAAATATTAGAAAGCAGCTACATACTGTATATCTATCCTATGAGCTTCGGGGAGGGGAGGTTTAGGCAAGGTGCCACAGACACAAGAACCACACTGGGATTGGTCCCAGGTGTAAAGGACTCCAAAGCTTTAATTCTATTTTACCACAGTCAAGGCCTTTTGTTTATGTCCCTGGAACTTATCAAGATGGGTGACACACAGATGCTCCATAAACATTTATGGAATAAATGCATGCATGGAAACAAAACACTTTACCTTCCCAATTATAGAAAATAAATGAATAATTCCAATGTCAAATGAAACTCATTGATAGTTCTTGGGTCGTGCCATTAATTTTGAGTTCCTTATCCCTTCTTGTCTGTAGATCACATACTCAGCCATAGTGGGAATTTGCCTTGACTTATCCTCTGCTTACTGCAACTCTGCTAGCAGAATAAATCCTGGTATCACCAGGGTGGTAAGAATTTTCCATTAAAATGAACATTCACCCATAGCAAATGGGCAAATCAAAGTAAAATACATCCATTTTAGTACAGAACTAAGAAACAAAGCGAGGCAAAGCTTACTTCACTCTATCACAAACTTTCTAAATAGCCACAAAATATTACATAGATAGAAAGCCTTTACTCCAAGGAGCTCAGGGTCTATCATAACCAGTGAATGTTGATAGAACCTTTACTCTTTTCAAAGTCAGAGGGGGGAAGGAAGGAGAATAATAAATGCCAGGAAAGATTAAGAAAGTGTTAGAAGGTGTACATAGCGACCCAGTGGACTAGGTCTTTGACCAGTGGAGCAATTATACACACTAGGTTCCAAGTCAGGCAAGTTGCATGTATTTCTTTATTTGGCATTCACAGACATCCTACAAGGGGGTCCCTTTTCTAGAAACAGAGAAACAGATTTGAAGATGGTAGGTGACCTGTCTGAGGTCACACATCTAGAAAGTGGCAAATTTGGGATAAAAACACAACTCCATATGATTCTAAAAGTCTTTCATTTTTCACTATGTTATGTTAATTGAATTCAAACATAATTTTTCCAAGGCATTCTCACTATTATCTTAGTATCACATGGGAGAAAATGTCTTTTTGTAACTTTCAAAGACCAAACCCGATTTTCTTTAGTTTATGTGAATCACTGGGTTTCCACAGGAACCTGTGGTCAGCCTTTTGTTCAGGGGCACCTACAACTTAATAGATAATTTGGTGTGGTGCTTATCACAAAGTACTTATTTATGTTTCGTTATTCCAAGGAGTCTGTGAATTCATAGATTTGAGACAACCTGTTTGTTTACCTTCTCATTCTCAGCACCACTTGGTAGAGGCTCCATAAAACATTGATATATGAATTAATGAGCTAGTCATTTATACACAGTTTAAAATTGTATAGATTTGGATAGTGGTGTTTTGTTGGACAAATCCATTTTCATAAATGTGATTACAACATATATAACATACAACAAATTTTAAAGAGGATGTTGGTCTTGTCCACCACCACTGTAAAGACATTCTATTGCCTATGGACTTGTGGGAATAGATAGATAGTAACACTGTACCTCACCAGTTTGTAATCAATCTTGAATCCCTGATTGAACAGACCTATTGCCATTCTCCACTTTGGGAATGAATGTGTGTGTGTGTGTGCATAGGTGCATGTGTGTATACTACAAACGTGTATACAGTACCTCAAGGTGGCTATGAGGATACAGTGGCCAAGAATCAGCATATATAAAATGTAAGAGCTGTAGGCTGGGCATGGTGGCTTGCACCTATAATTCTAGCACTTTGGGAGGCCAAGGTGGGAGGATTACTAGAGGTCAGGAGTTTGAGACCAGCCTGGCCAACGTGATGAAACCCCATCTCTACTAAAAATACAAAAATTAGCTGGGTGTGGTGGTGGGCACCTGTAATCCCAGCTACTCAGGAGGCTGAGCTAGGAGAATCACTTGAACCCGGGAGGTGGAGGTTGCTGTGAACTGAGATTGCGCCACCGCACTCCAGCCTCGATGACAGAATAAGATCATTTCAAAACAAACAAACAAATAAATAAATAAAAATAAAACATAAGAGCTATAGAGTTAGGAGCACATAATTGGTAAACAGAGAAAGCTTGCTGAAGAAATTAGAGCCAGTGATGCCTTGAAGAGAGCATAAAGTTGAGATAGACAATGGAGAAGAAAGCATTATAGCAGAGGAAACAAAGTGAAGAGACATGAAGAAGTGGTGTAGGACATATGTTTAGGAGAAAGGATTGAAATAGTCTGGGGAATTAGGGGGCTTATACTCCAGGGAATTGTTAGAATTTGGAGGGCCTTTATAGTTACTTGAAATATAACTTTTTCCTGTGAGCAATAGGGGATCATAAAAATCTTTGAGCTGTGGAAAGTTGCTTGACAGCACTGTTTTAGAAATACAGATAGGGAAATGCTTCACAAGATGGCTTGTGTGTTGTAGGAATTTGTGAAGAGTGCTGGGGGTGCACAGAGGTGAGGATGAATGCTGTCTTGAAAAGCCACTACTTAGGTTAAAGTAAGTTGCATACATGGAGCAATAAAGGCACAAAGAGCTGAGGTGATGGAAATGGAAATGGAGCTGGAAGGACATAAAGAAGAAGCAATGGTGCATGATCACTAAGTGGTTGCTGTGTAGGAAAAGCCACTGAGGACCTGATGATAACTTATCTCCAAGAAAGGAGTAGTTCATGAAAAAATCAGGATAGAGGTGGACTTTAAAAATCTAATTTAGCATCCTGGGATCACAACAATCAAGGAATTTAGCCTCTTATGACTAGACCCAAGTGCTCATACCGCAGTGTTATGCATTCCCAGGTAATCAAGGGATCAGTTATACTGCTAATAGTCATATTAGAGAGGTAAAGAAAAATTGTAGTTTCAAAATCAACAGGGTAAAAAATTCACTTATCATCATTATCTCAACGGAACATAAATTCAAAGCACCACAATCCCGAGCTTCCTGCCTAATATATATTTCTTGGTTCCTGGATTTTTCAAACCACTGGGAAATCATTTTCAGTGACCTTAATTAGTACCCAAACAAAGAATGAGAGATGAAAGGGCAGCAAAGGACAGAAGAGGTCTGGAAGAGAAAGGTGCTCTGAGAGGTGAGTTTCAGCTTGCACAACATGCAAGCTCTAAGGTAACCAGGCCTCTGGAAACTTTTACTCAACTCCACATTTTATCCTGACAGAATTTCTAAAACCGCTAGAAATGCAGCATGTCTCCTCCGCTGTTGGCCTACTTTTGACAACAGTAAACATATATATATATATATATATATATATATATATATATATATATATATATATATATATATTTTACATGTGGATCAGGAAAAGTAGCCACGTCAACATTTTTTTTACCTCTAGGCATTTTTCCTGGCTTCATACATTCTCCTTATTGCATTCCTTAAAATGACTTAAGCTGATGCTCCCGGAAGGGCTTGGGAGAGGAACGCAGAAACCCAGGCCACTTCTTGAAACACTTAAGTACCCAGGAGATTAAATAAAGCACAAAAGAACACACTCTTCTTAAGGTGGCATGGTGTTAGGAACCCAGAATTGAGAGGCGAGTTCATTCTTTTCAAGGCCAGACCTTCAAGAAAGATGTAAAACTCCTGTGCGTCATGCTGCTGCGGCCCTGAGTGATGAGTGCAGCAAGAGCAAGGTGGCGGCGGGTTGGGGCTGCAGCAGCTGAGCGCTTGTGCTCCCAGGACCCCACTGCAGAACTGTGGGCACGCAGCCCTTGAACAGAAAGAGCCTGGGATGCAGCGGGCTCCAGAGAATGGAAAGGAAACGTAAAACTGCTGAATGCTTCCTGCACCTCCTCTCCTTTCTCCTTTCGACAGAAAGCAGAATACATCTTTGTAAATAAAAAAACTATTCATCCTGGTTCAAACGCTGGACATTCCCCAAACTGCTAAGGCTTCGAAGAGAAAAAGACAGCCTTTAAAAATAGCCCCCCAGGACAGGATAGATGGAAGCTGTGCCCTACCTGGTGTTGGCCATTTGCCAGTCATGGGAATGTTCTTCCCAGGCACTGCCTTCCCCGCTTGGTATTTAAGGAGAAAGGGAGGAAGGCATCGGGAACAGCAGTGTGTTCACAAGGATTATATGGGAGACGGGAAGGTGACAAAGGCCAAAAAAAAAAAGTCCTTTAAAGATACATTAATAATCCTCCAAACATCTCATGTTACAAATGGACAGCAGTAACCCTGAAAAGTCGTGTTTGGATAGAACCAATTTAGTTTCTGATGGGCTGGGGAACTAGAAGGGGAAATTATCCTTTAAGCAATTAGTCCCTGAGCCTTTAAAAATTTCTGTCATTGTTAATTTCTCTATCAGTGATGCAATCCTATGGTATTCAGAAAATCCCTATAGATCTATAAAAACATGAGACACGCAACTCTCATTTAATTATCATTATCTTTGTGGATGAGATAGGAAGGTAAATTAACACCTGAAATCCTTGCTGAAAATATATGATGGTGATTGTTGCCAGGTCTTAGCTACGCAAAGGAAACCACTCTGCAGGAACAATGGTTTCCTTAAAAAAAAAAGTTTCCCCTGTATTTTGTAATTTTGATTTTTCTTATTTTTTTTTTGTTAGTTACTAACTAGGGAAGATTAATTAATGGGTGGCAAATCAAAAAAAAATGTGGGGGAGAAAAACCCTAGATGTCATTCAACTCAGCACCTGACTAAATTATTAGCTTATTATACATGTCATTAACATTATAATTACTTAGTTTCTACTTAAACAGCCATTCCATTTAATAATCCTTATTTTAAAGCAAAAAGATATTTTTAAATATTTTGATCCATAAACCTTTCCTGAAAACATTTTAGTTTACCTATTTTGTATTCTCTAACTCCCCCCAAATAAGTCAATTCAGAAATGTCTTCGTTTCTTTTATTGATCATAAGTTGTTCTATGTTCTCACCCCCCATTCCTGATAGTTCTTATCTTCACCCTCTCCCAGTGCCACCTTGTGATATATTTGAAAAGTCAGGGTGACTCCTATTCCCAGCAAATATTCATCAATATGGTTGAAAGCCTCTTGAAAATGGGTCAGCATGGATAATTCGATTATCAAATTTTTCTCAACAGGGGAGGTGAGGCAAGCACAGGCAGCCAGAATCAAAACAAGGTGACGGGAACACAGCACAGGGATTTTCGAGGGCCCTGTTTTGAGGGGTCAGAACGTGGCTGCTTGATTTGGGTCTAGGAAGGGCCCAAGATCACTCTGGCCCCTCCCCTGAGGACGGTCAGCCCAGCTTACTTAGTCCCCTGTCAGTCAAGGTGATCCCCATAGGATTACTATTTTTTAAGCCCCACCTACCCCACCTATTCACAGACAATAATATACACATTTAAATGAACCTCAGAAAATAAGTATAGACAAGCAAGGATAAGCACAAATCACTCTTGTACAGTCCTAAGCTCTTGGTTTCCAAATTCCCATTTTATCTGAGCATAAACAGACCTTAAAGCCTAAGAGAATATTATTTATATTTATAAAAAGGACATGAATATACCATCTACCTACCTTTCCGAAAACTAAAACACCGTTTGATTCTTCTGTATGTAGTTTTAGGGATGAAAGGAGTTGAGGCTAAGGCACCAGCTGGGCACCCCCCAGAATTCCTGTCTTCAGGCATCGTACAGGCCCGAAGTTCTGAACCCGGTTTTGGCTTCCTTTAAAACCTGCCTCTGAGCGAAACCCCACAGCCACTCCTCATGCTTGTTTATTTGTTATTTTTGAAGTGCTGATTCCTAGAACTTGAAGGTTTTGATCATCCAGGTCCTGGCTTAGGGATAAGTTATCACCTCTCATTTACTCCTTTTTAGCAAAAAAACTTCCTTTTCTCTTGCCTAATCCAGGGAGTTTTTAAGGTTTTTTTTTTTTTTTTTTTTTTTTTTTTTTTAAGTTTCTGCAGACATTCCAAAATGTCACAGGAAAAGAACTGCAGCAAGCAAGCTACCATTCCCATTCAAACAGCAGGAATTGGTTTTTGCATTTTTTTGTTTTTATTAAGAACTGTCTTCTCAGCTGGACTGAGATTCCTCTGGAAAGGTCAGCAAATAGCCCTGTGCAAGAGGAAAGAGGAACAATGACAAAAAAGCCCCTGAGGAATACTTCAGGACAGTCCTTGCTGGCTCCTTTCATCTGAGCAAGAGGGGAGGAAAATAATGGCACCTTCTCCAGAAAGCATTTCAGTGCATGATAGATTTCTTTCAAAGGACTCCCCTGCTTCTTTTATAGCACCCCTCATCCTTTGATGCTCTCTGCAGGTTTCTCCCCTTTCCTTTCTGTCTTCAAACTCCCGAGAGAATCACCACGTCAGAACAGTCGAGTGCCCATTCCAAGAGGCTCTTTGGATCTGTGGGGGGAGGCAGCTTTGCAGGGAGCATCTCCTCCCCCTCCTCCTGCTCCGTCTCCCCTTTTCTCAATGAGAACTGGGAGGGAGCTGGCAGGGCTGCGGTTGCTCCTCACCAAGGCTGTGGCTGCAGCTGCTTCCAGTGCCCGCCGGTCACATTCAGCAGGTGCAGTCACAACAGGATGAGGGGAGGAGGGAGAATGCCACGCTGCGGTACGAACCCCTTTCTTTTTCTTTTGACTTTGTGTTGACTTCTCAGCTCTTGTCTTGTGCAGCACTTTTACAGCTGGCTGGCTCAGCCCCTCCAGAAATCACAGGGCACCAAACCAACCCCCAGGGGATAAACTTTTTGCCCCTTCAAACTTGCATTTATTCTCCTCTCATAAAAGTTTTACTTTTTTTCAAATGATTTGTAATTGAATTCATTTGTGAGCACTGATTTAACATGCATACCCTGAAAACATATTTATACATGTGTATGTATGTGTCTGTAAAACAGAAAAATATTTAAAATCCAGTGGCAAAGAGTCTGTGGGTAAAGCTGCAAACACATCAACACGTATTTGTGTGTGTATTTACACACACATATATGTTTCTCTGGGCATGGTTTGCAAACCAATTCTGTTTTCAACACTCTTCCATGCTCTTGCACGTACTTTCTGCACCCCAGCCCCCATGTCCACCAAGCCTCTCAGTCCTACTCACTGAACAATTTACTTGCTGGGTTAATCATTCATCCACCTGGCTGTTCCATGAACTGATTTGGAATGCTAGTGCCTTAACCCCAACTGACCCCCGAGGCCTCTGTGTTCCTTCCCAGCCATTTGGCAGAAGCTTTACGAGACTATGAGGAGTGTTAAAAAGGTCCTTCCATTAAAAACATCATTACTCTGACTAGCATGCCCATGTAGGTAATCTTTTGTCATTGAAAGGATTATTATTATTTAGTTCTACCCTGTGGTTCAAATGGCATTTTACCTTCTGTGTCACAGCACGCTGCTAAGAAAATAAAGAACCACAAAGTGTAACTCAGCACCACGAAGACAGAGACGGTGCTGCCCTTCAAGCACTTCAGCCAACAGAAAAATCCACTGACCTGAACACTGATCTGCAGGGAACTCCTGTAATCATAGGATTTTGGAGCTGGGAAGTGAAAGCATTTTTTTTCTTCTAATTTTCTTATTTCACAAGTGAGTAAAACCAAAGGCAAGGGAAGTAAAACTACATATCCAAGATTGTGCACTTGGTCTGTGCACGTTGCCTGACCACGTTGCCTCTTAATTAACCTCTGTCTGCCTACATGCCAATTGTTCATTGTAAGGATTATTCACAAATAGTATTCTTAGTGCCTTGCTGGGTCTCTGAATCAACTCTTTTTATTAGGAGGCAGAAATAGACAGGAAAGACTTGATTTTGGCAGTAGCTAACATTAGGCTAAGCAATTAGAGCTACAAGAACTATTGGGCCGGGCACAATGGCTCACACCTGTAATCCCAGCACTTTGGGAGGCTGAGGTGGGTGGATCACCTGAGGTCAGGAGTTTGAGACCAGCCTGGCCAACATGGTGAAACCCCATCTCTACTAAAAATACAAAAAAAATTTAGCTGGATGTGCTGGCAGGCGACTGTAATGTCAGCTACTGGGGAGGCTGAGGCAGGAGAATCACTGGAACCAGGAGACAGAGGTTACAGTGAGCCGCGATTGCGCCATTGCACTCCAGCCTGGGCAACAGAAGGAGACTCTGTCTCCAAAAAAACAAAACAAAACAAAAAAACTATTAATGAATTATCACTCTCCTCAGATCTCAGATCCTGGACTAGACACTTCCATAAACATTGCCTCAAAAACAATTGAACAGAAACCCAGTATAAAAGTACACAAGGAAGGAAGGGAGGAAAGGAGGGAAGGAGAAGGGAGGAAGGAAGAAAGGGAGGGAGGGAGGAAGGGAGGGAGGGAGGGAGGAAGGAAGGAAGGAAGGAAGGAAGGAAGGAAGGAAGGAAGGAAGGAAGGAAGGAAGGAAAACTAAACCTTCCCAAGGCTAAATAAATGTTTGACATTCAGATTTTTGAATTTGACTTTTATGCAGAAACCATGTGCCTCTCAATTAGCATTATTACTAGAGGAGCAACTGTGCGTGGGTTTTCAGCAAGTGGCACAAAGTTGAGCTATCTAGATTCAATACTTTTCACCTTTCCCTTGGTTCCCTGCTCCATATGAGTATTTTATAAATTCATTTTAATACAAAGGAAAGGCCTATCATTCCAAAACCCTACATTTTATTTACATTTCCACCTAATAGTTTTTAATTTCTAGGAGACTGAAGAACTAGACAAGCTCCTCAGGTGTCTCCTATATTTTAATCTAATGTCTATTATTGTAATGGCAAAGAGGGAATATTTTGCATATATGTGCAACCTGAATAAAGATAAGCTTAAGTGCCTCATGAAAAACTTTAGCTTTTTAAAAACTCAGGTCAAAAAAATTGCCACAATGAAATGCCCTCTTTATAATAGATACATTTAAAACGTATCCAAAGGTGGTATACTGTGATTGATAAATCAGAGTGATATGTCACCTCCTCTTCTAAATGTCCTTACAGATGCCATCTAATCAAGTGCTTTTCATTTAGTATTAACAGGGCCTGGGTTTCATAACTAAGATAGGAAGGGAAAGTGCATTCTCTTATGAAGGGTGATTATGACAATTCAGAATTTTTTAAACAGCTTTATTGAGATATAATTCCCATACCGTAGAATTCCCCAGTTTAAAACGTACAATTCAATGGTTTTTAGTATATTCACAGATACTTGCAACCATCACCACAGTTAATTCTAGAACATTTTCATTTTAAAAATAAACCCTGTATCTTTTGGCTATCTCTCCCTTACCCCCTCATCCCCCCATCCCAGCTCTAAGCAACCACTAGTCTATTTTCTGTCTTTGTAGATTTCCTTGTTCTATACTTTCATATGAATGGAATCATAAAATGTGCTCTTTTGTGATTGGCTTCTTTCACTTAGCACAATGTTTTCAAGCTTCATTCGTGGTGTTGTATTGATCAGTACTTCATTCCTTTTTATGGCTTAATAATAATCCATTCTTTGGATACTTCACATTCTGTTTATTCATTCATCTGTTGATGGACATTTGGGTTGTTTCGGATTTTTTTTTCTAATTGCTCGATGGTATCAATTCTAGTATTTTTGAAGGACTCATAAAACTATATTAATTCTAATTATTGTATGTTTAAAAACTTTTATTATTTTTCATATACTGAAGAATATATGATCAATAAGGCATGCACTTATAATTGTGGGTTTTTTACTACCACAATAGAAGTAATAGATCACACTATTTTGCTGTAAAGCAGGAGGAACACATGGGTTTTCTTCCTACTTCTGCTTCTCGCAGTGTGACACTTGGCAAGTTTTTCATCCTCCTTGGGTCTTAAAGACTTAAGCCACAAAATGTGAGGTTGAACTACAACAGTGGTTTTAAAATATTGCAAATCTGTAGAAAAGTTAATTTCAATGAAATGTTAAGTGGAAACTTAATACACAGTGTAAAATAAGTAAAAGAGTTTTTCAGTCGTATAACTTTATTGTTTAAAACTAAAATTTAAAAGATTTGTTTAAAATTCAATCAATAACAGAATTTATTAATATTAACAGGAACATTTGAAACCTCAGATTAATACATCATCTGAAACCCAAGATTATGGCTGACAGTTGGGATCTCTTATCAGTATTAACATTCTATTTTGTTTTGTGTGCTGTATTAACTTAGCAAACTCTGATATTCAGAAAAATCACAAAAGATTTCTTACAAATTAAATGAGTACTTTAAAAGCTTGCCTTGCAGTCTCATAATACTTATTAAACAAAGAGGGCAGGAGAAGATTTATTCTTTGAAGCATTGTTTCTATTATGAGTGCTATATGCTAAAACATATCTCTTTAAATGTAAATTCAAATCGAGCATTTGTAAAATCCCTGAAGTAGGTCTCATATAATAAAGTTTATAGACCAATCAACTATTTGAGTGTCCCTTCCAGGTTCACGAATTTGAAGATTCACATATACAGCTCACCCAGTCCCACTGGAATTATTTCTGAGATTTCTGGGTTGATGTGACTGCCTGTGGCCATTTATTTGGATAAATTAACTGGATGACATTCATTTTTTTTTTCAGGAAGTGACAGGTGGAAGAGGAGAAAGGGGAGAAAATAACTAACACTTAATATAACTAATCGCTCAACAAAAATATATTCTTCAATAGATTTTAGAGATTCTTCTGAACTCAGGAATTCCAGAAATCTGATTATAAAGGGGAGAAAAGTGTCTTTAGAGACAACGGGAGCTTTGAAAAGATTCATCCTCAGGCTCCCCACAAACCCTTCATCCTGGAGGTGCTAGCAAGCATTACCAGATGAGTATGTGTCTCTCATGTACAGTAGCCACTCCTTATCCATAGGGGATAAAAGTCCCCACTGGACACCGGAAATCTCAGATAGTACTGAACCCTTTATATACGATATTTTTCATATACGATATTTTTCATATACATACATACCTATGATAAAGTATAATTTATGAATTAGGCATAGTAAAAGATTAACAACAATAACAATATTCTAATAAAATAGAACAATTATAGCAATATACCATAATAAAAGTTATGTGAACATGGTCTCTCAAGATATTTCATTGTCCTATAGCTCTTGATAACCTTAGCATCCAACTTTTTTCTTTTCCTTAAATCAGGAATTTTTGAACTTTTCACATAAGTGAAACATTTTATGACTTCTCTTTGGCATATCCAAATTGCCAGAATCACTACTCTTGCCCTTCCGGGCAATTATTAAGTAAAACAAGGCTTTCTTGAGCACAAGCACTGGGATACTGTGACAGTCGATCTGATCACCGAGATGGCTACTAATGGGCAGCGGGTAGTGTGTGCAGTGTGAATGTACTGGACAATTGGATGATTCACATCTTGGGAAGGACAGCATGAGATTTCATTATGCTACTAAAAACGACGTGCAACTTAAATGTTGCGAATTATTTATTTTTAGAATTTTCCATTTAATATTTTCAGATTGCAGTTGACCAGTGGCAACTGAAACCATGGATAAAGGGGGACTCCTTACTGCATAACTATGAGGAATCCTCTGCTAAGGTACTGGAGTGGGGATTCAGCTGGTGTTTTCAAATATTTTACATAGTCACTTGCTAGCCATTTTGGGTTATGAATAAGGTAACCGTATGTGTTGTCATCCAAACTAGAACACTGTGGGAGTGAAAGGTAGCACGATCAGTAATTAGCCTGGGACAAAAGTTGTAAACCGCTCTTACTAAGGAAACTGGAATGAATGGTCATCCTGGTTAGGAATCTTCCCTTTCCCTAACAGAAGATACTGTTAAAACATAGACACTTTACAAACATGTGTCATTAATCTAGTAAAATATCATGTTTTCAATGAATCTTTACTATTTTAACTTCAACTTATCAACTTTTAAAACTAAGCTTTTGAAGTTATTCTAGAATATAAAATGGTCAGTCAGCCTAAGAAGCATCTGATATGTTTAGAGAAAAAAAAATCACTGTCTCAATTCAGGGTGTTGACAATATACAAAAGAATGGAAAATAAATATAAGGATTGTAATTGCTTATAAAGTGTGAACTTGACCTAATACAACTTATTTTTAACTATATCACCATATTAAAATTAGGCATTATGCTCTTGGAAATATATTGTGGTTGTAGATAAATAATTTCGTGCTTTTATTTTTTTGGTCCATTTGCTCATTTTCGTTAAATAATTTTTCTGTTTATATGATTCTATTTTCTATTTCTTGGCATACCAAGATCACATCTTTTATCTTTTCTTCCTTTGTATATAGTTCTATGCATAGCACCTTTTTAGCTCATTCTTGACATGGTGCATTCTCAACACTGTGTTAAATAAAACCTTTTAAAAACTTACTTTCAAATTTACAAACACTTAACTGATCCAAAGGATGTTTTTACTCCAATAATCATCAGACTATTATCAAAAGTTTTGGCATTCCTCTTTGATACAATTGAGCATTTGGGGGCTGGGATATCTTCCAGAACCACTAGTCATAAATTTCTCACTTCATATCTAGATGTTCTTAACTAATCTACTTTTACAGTATGAGTCCCGTAACTGCGTATTGTTGGTAATATGGGAAAATCCAGAACTAAAAATGAAAAACCACGCATTTTTATCATTCAACATATTCACAGAAGAAGGTTCATTATTAATTATATATGATCTAAATTAAACTTGTAGGATTTACGAAGATATACGTCTAACAATAATGTTGAACAATTTACAATTTATTTTAACATTCACCCACTTGAATACAAGAGCTAATAGTAACATTCGCTGGGGGAAAGGAATGAACAGGTTTGGTCTACCTTTCTGTTTTTCCATGATTTTAAAGTACACTCACCTCCTCCGAAAGGTCCCCATATGACTCGGCGGATAGACTTCACCCAGTCTTCCATATCATTCTGGGTGCTTGCCATGAGGAGGTAGCTCTCATGATTTGCGGTCATCCGATCCCGATCGCCTCCTGTGAAAACACAGTAACATATGCAGCTGAAGTTGCATCCAGATAACACATGCAGCTGAAGTTGCATCCAGAGATTCCTCATCATCAGCCTCCAGAAGAACCCCTGAAACAGAGACTGTGCCTAATACAGCCCGCACTAAGTTCTACCCAATGATGAAATATTTACCATGGTTTCTGAGTGGAAAGAAAAATTTTAAAAAGGAGAGACTCTTATGTTTTCAGGAGAAAGCTGGAGAACAAATGTCATTTTCTAAACAAAGCCCGGGTTTTTTGTCCTAGCAACAACCCATAGGCCTGCATCAATTCGTAATCCAATCTATTTACGTGAAGCTGCTGAATAGGGAGAAACAGCAAAAACAAAATGAAAGACAGAGAAGGTGGAAAAGTGGTCCACAGAGCTTGGCCTTTCATTTGAAGCAAGCGTGGAACAGTCTGAGCACTGCATAGTGCACACACAGAGGCCACCAGGACATCGTGATTGGATATGGGAGTTACAGGAAAGAGTAAAGAGCCACATGCAATGCCTTTGACCCAGAGGTTCTTCTCTATGCCTCTGTTCTGGAAGAGGAACCTCATCCCCCGAGATCACAACTTCAGGAGGGCAAACAAAGAGGAGGTAGGGAAGAAGAAGACATGCCTGGACAGCCACAAAGGCCAGATCAACACCTGCAATGGCTCTCGCACCTGAGGGTGAGCTTTAGGAAACCCTGGCAGCGCCTCTGTGCAAAACCTTGATGGTTTCTCTAGTATTTTTCCCCAAAGAACAATTCATGAACTTTAAAACCTTTATAATCTCTAATATCAACTTTGAAGTGCTAGACTTCCAAAGCATGTAATTTAATTTCTTAGAAGTCTTTTATAGCACATTTAAGTTTCCCCAGCGAGTTAATTTTCCCACTTACAAAACAGGGATAACCATATTTGACCTTGAAACAGATCTTGAGGCATGGTTTCGTTATACCTTTTATGTTTAAAGGAGTATTTCTGAAGACAAGTATCAGAGCCTGCACCCCTTCACTGTCTTTGAAAATAGTGTTGCTCACAGAAGGAATAATTAAAGAAATAGAATAGTATTTAACTGGATCCTGATAATATGTTAATATTATACTAACTTCTAAGGTACTCAAATATCTATCAACATTCAATTTTCATGCAGTGTTGTATACTTAATCCCTTGGGTTGAATTAATTCATATCTGAGTGTTTCGTTTGGTTAAGATGTTGTTTGTAAGTGGACCTAAATACTTTTATAAGGAGTTTGCAGGCTCCAGTTTACAGCAGGCACCACACTCACTATTATTTCACACTCAATCTGGTTCACACATAGTTCTGAAAGTTACAGGCATTAAAGTTTAGTGACCTCTAAATTCTATATGAATGCTCCAGGTTGAGAAGGACAACTATTCTAGCATTGATACAAATTTTTGGAACAGGGGATAAGTCAGAGAAGTGCAATAACTATAAGCCAACCAGTTGAACAACCAGTATTGGTGCATTACATTTTAATACAACTAAATGGGAACAGAGGAAGGGCTCAAAAAACTGTATCAAATAGGTTTCCATATGTTGACAAATCTTTTGAATAAATAAAACTAGCCTCCTTATATTACAGCGAACATCTCACTACTGGGGAAACAGTGATTCTTTTACACATCTGGTTCCACTCTAGGTTGATCATCAGTGATCCCTAACCTTTTTGGTACCAGGGACCCAGTTTTGTTGAAGACATTGTTTCCACAAATGGGGTGGTGGGGGGGATGGTTTCAGAATGGAACTGTTCCACCTTAGATCATCAGGAGTTAGTTCAACTCTCATAAGGAGCTGGCAGCCTAGATCCCTCTCAGGCGCAGTTCACAACAGGGTTTGCTCCTGTGAGAATCTAATGCTGCCACTGATCTGACAGGAGGAGGAGCTCAGGCAGTAATGCTCACTCGCCCCTGGTTCACCTCCTACTGTGGGGCCCAGGGTTGGGGTCCCCTGCTTTAAACAACTTGTATCTGAAAAAGCATAGATTTCGAAGTCAGAGAAAACCCAGCTAGAATCACAGTTTTATCTTATATTAGCTGTTTGACTTCCAGGGAGTTATTTAACTTCTGGAAACTCAGTGATCTTTTTTTTAAAAAAAAAGCTTTTAAGTTCAGGGAAACATGCTCAGGTTTGTTATACAGATAAACTTGTGTCATGGGGATTTGTTGTAAAGATTATTTCATCACCCAGGTATTAAGCCTAGTACTCATTATTTTTCCTGATTTTCTCCCTCCTTCCACCTTCCACCCTTTGATAGGCCCCAGTCAGTGCATGTTGTTCCCCTCTATGTGCCCATCTGTTCTCATTATTTAGCTCCCACTTATAAGTGAGATCATGCAGTATTTGGTTTTCTGTTCCTGTGGTAGTTTGCTAAGGATAATGGCCTCCAGCTCCATTCACGTCCCTGCAAAGAACATGATCTCGTTCTTTTTTTTAATGACTCCATAGTGTTCTGTGGTGTACGTGTAACACATTTTCTTTATCCAGTCTGTCATTTGATGGGCATTTGGTTTGATTCCATGTCTTCACTGTTGTGAATAATGTTGAAATGCACATATGTGTGCATGTATCTTTATAACAGAATGATTTATATTCCTTTGGGTATATACCCAATAATGGGATTGCTTGGTCAGATGGTATTTCTGTCTTTAGGTCTTTGAGGAGTCAACACACTGTCTTCCACATTGTTGAACTAATTTATACTCCCACCAACAGTGTATAAGTGTTCCTGTTCCTCCACAACCTTGCTAGCATTTGTTATTATTATTTTTTGACTTTTTAATAATAGCCATTCTGACTGGTGTGAGATGGTATCCTATTGTGGTTTTGATTTGCATTTCTCTAATGATCAGTGATGTTGAGCTTTTTTTCATATGATTGTTTGCCACATGTATGTCTTCTTTTGAAAAGTGTCTGTTAATGTCCTTTGACCACTTTTTAATGGGGTTGTTTTTCTCTAGTGAATTTGTTTAAGTTCCTCATAGATGCTATATATTAGAACTTTGTCAGATGCATGCAAAAATTTTCTCCCATTCTGTAGGCTGTCTGTTCACTCTGTTGGTAGTTTCTTTTGCTGTGCAGAAGTTCTTTGGTTTAATTAGATCCCATTTGTCAATATTTGCTTTTCTTGCAATTGCTTTTGGCATTTTCATCATGAAATCTTCGCCTGTGTCCATGTCCTGAATGGTATTGCCTAGGTTGTCTTCCAGGGTTTTTATAATTTTGAGTTTTACATTTAAGTCTTTAATCCATCTGGAGTTGATTTTTGTATATGGTATAAGGGAGGAGTCTGAAACTTAGTCATTTTGATCATGCTTTAGAGACAATTATACATACTTAGTCAATTTTTGTGAGAATTCAACAAAATAAAGCACATAAAAATATTAGCACTGTGTTAGGCAAAAAGTAGAAATGTTGTAAATATTAAATTTATGTCATTTAATTGTCTCTCACCCTTATCTATGCAAAAAGTACATATTACATTAAATTGATCCCAGAGATATTAAATCTAATAAGTGTTTGAGAACAATTAGGCAATAGTAACAGGGATGTTCTAAAAGCGTTATCTTTTCTTGATACACATATGCACACCAATGCACATTAAAATTACATACCGCACATGTAAATATACCATACATTAATATGCACATACATGGCTGTATGATGTATAAGTGGCAGAAGTAACTAAATGGCACAATAAAAAGATGCTTCATTTAGCATGGCGCAGTTCTAAAAATTAATTTTGTATTCTGATCCACTTATACCACAGTATCAAGCCCAAAATATTATCATTTTGAAATCAGAATATTGTAATTATTGTCTTTGCCTGAAGGATGCTTAGCAATTCAGAGAGCAATATCCTGCTTTGTCACTCCAGGTCTAGTAATTAGAGTGAGTGGCAGCCGCTAGAGTGTGTATCTGCCTGAAAGCAGAGGAAAAAGAATGATATGCACAACTGGCCATTATCCCCTGACTTTTCATTTGATGCTTTATCTCTGCCAATGGTGCTGCGTGTCTGACCCTGAATCTCATTTAGACTGCCAATCACAGATACAAAATCCCATCTGTGAATTTCATCTATGGATCTAGATCTTCATTCCTCATTTTAATAGCAAGGGGTGGGGCATGATTTAGAAAAAGTTTTTGTATGATTCTTTGTGTAAATATAGACTTATTACTAAGGGTGTGACTAAACAATTATATAGATATAATTTCTCTAGATATGAACTAGATACTCTGTACTAAAAATAGGTGATTTCTAACTGAAAGTGCCATCTGTTCTAATGCATAACCCCTCAGTTCTAAGAGCCTGGCACTGCCTTGCAAGTGAAGGGGCTTAAAAATAACTTACCAAAGATATGATTTGATAAATGAATAAACTCAGAATTTTGATTTCAATCATGTGGATCAAGATTCACTTTCTTCGTTAGCCCTTTATGGGACTTAATGATCTATTTAACCATTTGGAATAAAAAATTCTTTCAAGAGGTGAAATTTTCAAAAGCAATGTTGAGATCTAATTATCACTGGAGTGGTGAGAGTTTCCCAGTCTTCAGTCCATATGTGATATGTGTGTGTACTATATCACATTATATTCATGGTTTTTTTTTCCTTTGTTAAATCTTCATTAAAATAAGAAATCATCTGGTGTAACAGGAATTTGTTTCTCTCCATTATTCATACAGGAAAACAGAAATGTGCCAATGATTCTTTTCTGACTTTACAGAGCAAAGATACAAGTTTTTAGGTTGTTTAGGAATTCAGACATGTAAATTAGTGTTATTACCAAGGCAACAAACTATCTAGAAGACAGCCAGTCAGGATTACACACTTCTCTTTGAAGGTTATCTTTGCAGTATTTAACAATTTCAAAAGTCTTAAGACTTTTACAAAGCCCTGTTGTTCAAATTATACCTCCAAGAACAGAGAAGAGAAAAACAAGTTGCTAGCTTATAAATATTCACACAAGTTTTCATATTGCACAGGAAAACAAGATTGATGTTCTTTTTATTTATTTATTTATTTTTTATTATTGTACTTGAAGTTTTAGGGTACATGTGCACAACGTGCAGGTTTGTTACATATGTATCCATGTGCCATGTTGGTGTGCTGCACCCATTAATTCGTCATTTAGCATTAGGTGTATCTCCTAATGCTATCCCTCCCCCCTCCCCCCACCCCACAACAGTCCCCGGAGTGTGATGTTCCCCTTCCTGTGTCCATGTGTTCTCATTGTTCAATTCCCACCTATGAGTGAGCACATGTGGTGTTTGGTTTTTTGTCCTTGTGATAGTTTACTGAGAATGATGATTTCCAGTTTCATCCATGTCCCTACAAAGGACATGAACTCATCATTTTTTATGGCTGCATAGTATTCCACGGTGTATATGTGCCACATTTTCTTAATCCAGTCTATTGTTGTTGAACATTTGGGTTGGTTCCAAGTCTTTGCTTTTGTGAATTGTGCCACAGTAAACAAACGTGTGCATGTGTCTTTATAACAGCATGATTGATAGTCCTTTGGGTATATACCCAGTAATGGGATGGTTGGGTCAAATGGTATTTCTAGTTCTAGATCCCTAAGGAATCGCCACACTGACTTCCACAATGGTTGAACTAGTTTACAGTCCCACCAACAGTGTAAAAGTGTTCCTATTTCTCCACATCCTCTCCAGCACCTGTTGTTTCCTGACTTTTTAATGATCGCCATTCTAACTGATGTGAGATGGTATCTCATTGTGGTTTTGATTTGCATTTCTCTGATGGCCAGTGATGAGGAGCATTTTTTCATGTGTTTTTTGGCTGCATAAATGTCTTCTTTTGAGAAGTGTCTGTTCATGTCCTTCGCCCACTTTTTGATGGGGTTGTTTGTTTTTTTCTTGTAAATTTGTTTGAGTTCATTGTAGATTCTGGATATTAGCCCTTTGTCAGATGAGTAGGTTGCAAAAATTTTCTCCCATTTTGTAGGTTGCCTGTTCACTCTGATGGTAGTTTCTTTTGCTGTGCAGAAGCTCTTTAGTTTAATTAGATCCCATTCATCAATTTTGGCTTTTGTTGCCATTGCTTTTGGTGTTTTAGACATGAAGTCCTTGCCCATGCCTATGTCCTGAATGGTAATGCCTAGGTTTTCTTCTAGGGTTTTTATGGTTTTAGGTCTAACATGTAAGTCTTTAATCCATCTTGAATTAATTTTTGTATAAGGTGTAAGGAAGGGATCCAGGTTCAGCTTTCTACATATGGCTAGCCAGTTTTCCCAGCACCATTTATTAAATAGGGAATCCTTTCCCCACTGCTTTTGTCAGGTTTGTCAAAGATCAGATAGTTGTAGATATGTGGCGTTATTTCTGAGGGCTCTGTTCTGTTCCATTGATCTGTATCTCTGTTTTGGTACCAGTACCATGCTGTTTTGGTTACTGTAGCCTTGTAGTATAGTTTGAAGTCAGGTAGTGTGTTGCCTCCAGCTTTGTTCTTTTGGGTTAGGATAGACTTGGCGATGCAGGCTCTTTTTTGATTCCAAATGAACTTTAAAGTAGTTTTTTCCAATTCTATGAAGAAAGTCATTGGCAGCTTGATGGGGATGGCATTGAATCTATAAATTACCTTGGGCAGTATGGCCTTTTTCACGATATTGATTCTTCCTATTGATGAGCATGGAATGTTCTTCCATTTGTTTGTGTCCTGTTTTATTTTGTTGAGCAGTGGTTTGTAGTTCTCCTTGAAGAGGTCCTTCATGTCCCTTGTAAGTTGGATTCCTAGGTATTTTATTCTCTTTGAAGCAATTGTGAATGGGAGTTCACTCATGATTTTGCTCTCTGTTTGTCTGTTATTGGTGTATAAGAATGCTTGTGATTTTTGTACGTTGATTTTGTATCCTGAGACTTTGCTGAAGTTGCTTATCAGCTTAAGGAGATTTTGGGCTGAGACAATGGGGTTTTCTAGATATACAATCATGTCATCTGCAAACAGGGACGATTTGACTTCCTCTTTTCCTAATTGAATACCCTTTATTTCCTTCTCCTGCCTAATTGCCCTGGCCAGAACTTCCAACACTATGTTGAATAGGAGTGGTGAGAGAGGGCATCCCTGTCTTGTGCCAGTTTTCAAAGGGAATGCTTCCAGTTTTTGCCCATTCAGTATGATATTGGCTGTGGGTTTGTCATAGATAGCTCTTATTATTTTGAGATATGTCCCATCAATACCTAATTTATTGAGAGTTTTTAGCATGAAGGGTTGTTGAAGTTTGTCAAAGGCCTTTTCTGCATCTATTGAGATAATCATGTGGTTTTTGTCTTTGGTTCTGATTATATGCTGGATTACATTTATTGATTTGCATATGTTGAACCAGCCTTGCATCCCAGGGATGAAGCCCACTCGATCATGGTGGATAAGCTTTTTGATGTGCTGCTGGATTCAGTTTGCTAGTATTTTGTTGAGGATTTTTGCATCAATGTTCATCAAGGATATAGGTCTAAAATTCTCTTGTTTGGTTGTGTCTCTGCCCGGCTTTGGTATCAGGATGATGCTGGCCTCATAAAATGAGTTAGGGAGGATTCCCTCTTTTTCTGTCGATTGGAATAGTTTCAGAAGGAATGGTACCAGTTCCTCCTTGTACCTCTGGTAGAATTTGGCTGTGAATCCATCTGGTCCTGGGCTCTTTTTGGTTGGTAAGCTATTGATTATTGCCACAATTTCAGAGCCTGTTATTGGTCTATTCAGAGATTCAACTTCTTCCTGGTTTAGTTTTGGGATGTTGTATGTGTCGAGGAATTTACAAGAAACCCATCTCATGTGCAGAGACACACACAGGCTCACAATAAAAGGATGGAGGAAGATCTACCCAGCAAATGGAAAACAAAAAAAGGCAGGGGTTGCAATCCTAGTCTCTGATAAAACAGACTTTAAACCAACAAAGATCAAAAGAGACAAAGAAGGCCATTACATAATGGTAAAGGGATCAATTCAACAAGAAGAGCTAACTTTCCTAAATATATATGCACCCAATACAGGAGCACCCAGATTCATAAAGTAAGTCCTGAGGACCTACAAAGAGACTTAGACTCCCACACAATAATAATGGGAGACTTTAACACCCCACTGTCAACATTAGACAGATCAACGAGACAGAAAGTTAACAAGGATATCCAGGAATTGAACTTAGCTCTGTGCCAAGCGGACCTGATAGACATCTACAGAACTCTCCACCCCAAATCAACAGAATATACATTTTTTTCAGCACCACACCACACCTATTCCAAAATTGACCACATAGTTGGAAGTAAAGCACTCCTCAGCAAATGTAAAAGAACAGAAATTATAACAAACTGTCTCTCAGACCACAGTGCAATCAAACTAGAACTCAGGATTAAGAAACTCACTCAAAACCACTCAACTACATGGAAACTGAACAACCTGCTCCTGAATGACTACTGGGTACATAACGAAATGAAGGTGGAAATAAAGATGTTCTTTGAAACCAACGAGAACAAAGACACTACATACCAGAATCTCTGGCACACATTCAAAGCAGTGTGTGGAGAGAAATTTATAGCACTGAATGCCCACAAGAGAAAGCAGGAAAGATCCAAAATTGACACCCTAACATCACAATTAAAAGAACTAGAAAAGCAAGAGCAAACACATTCAAAAGCTAGCAGAAGGCAAGAAATAACTAAAATCAGAGCAGAACTGAAGGAAATAGAGATACAAAAAACCCTTCAAAAAATTAATGAATCCAGGAGCTGGTTTTTTGAAAAGATCAACAAAATTGATAGACCGCTAGCAAGACTAATAAAGAAGAAAAGAGAGAAGAATCAAATAGATGCAATAAAAAATGATAAAGGGGATATCACCACCAATCCCACAGAAATACAAACTACCATCAGAGAATACTACAAACACCTCTACGCAAATAAACTAGAAAATCTAGAAGAAATGGATTATATTCATGTTACGTGAACAAGTACACATTCTACTTTCTTCATTTCTGCATGGACATAAATATCTTATGCAGTCATAATCTTTAAATACTACTACTTTAAATGATACTAGATTTGTTCACATTTTAAATAACACGTCAGAAAGTAGTATACAACTTTTAGATGTTAACTCTTGTTGGTAGCAATACTTTAGTGCTACTGTTAACACATCAAGCATTTATGATTTTGTTAACTAAGTTGGCCACTTCATTCAATTTTACTTGTTTATATCTAATTGAAGGTATTTGTACATTTTGTTGAGATGTTCTATATATTTGGATTTGACATAAATTTTTCTTTCTTAAAAATAAAATAGATTGTTTTAAATAGATGCTTAACATGATCAACTTTTACAAAAATTAAAAGTTAGATTAAGAAAAGCTTAATGAATTTAATAGACTAAGAAATATGTAATCAAAAATTAAAAGGTAGGTTAAATAAATCAACATAAAAAAATGCATAGTTAATTCTAAAATGAAATGTAAATATCCATTAACTGTATGAAAACATTGACACTTTTAGTAATTACAAAATAATTTCAAAAATTATACTTTTAATAAATACATTTGAAAATAATTCTTAATTTTTAAGAGAAATATTGGAAATAGTATACTAAGTAAGCAAATGATACCAACATGCTCATTGGTTATAGACATATGGATAATATTCCTTATGATGCAGTCACTAAAACACGATTTTGAAGTTTATTAATATGAGTTTTTATTATATAAAAGTAAATATATAAATTTTATGTATTATATTATCTCAATTTGTATATAGGTGGAAAGTTAGAAAAATAAGATACTAGATTGAAATACACAATAGTTTTAACAATAACTATCTCTGATTGCTAAGATTGGGAGATTTTTTGCTCTCCTTTTATACTTTTCTATAATTTCCAGATGCTTAAAACCATGCATCATTTTATAATAAATGTATTGTCCCAGATGCTCTACTATGTATTTATTCGATTGAGTGTCCTCAAGGGAAGATTTGGGACATGAGACCTATGTTGCTCAAAGTCCAGACTACATCAGGTAACTAGGACTTTCTCAGTGACAAAAAGTTTGCTACTATTACGTGCATTAAAGATTGCTCCTATGTGCATTACTTTTCTAAAAATTATACTCTAAGAAACATTTTATTGTACTTATTGTGTGAAAAGTTCCAAAAATAGTCACCAAAGTATGCTTTTGCTATTTTTCTTTTGAAGAAAATAAATGTAAGTTGTCAATAAAATTGTGAACTAAAAAACAAAAAGTTTCTTAGAAGTGATGTCTTTCTTAGAAGATATGTGCATCATCTCCAATAAATAATTATTTAAATATTGCAGTGAATTATTTGTTTGCATTTAAATTTTTAAACAAGTTGCAGTTGCACAAAGGAAACTGCTGTCACAGACATTTGAGTTAGTTTCCAAGGTAAGTTCACAGTAGAGAACTGAGGACATTTCAGTGAATACTCAGATGCTGTTAATAACTTCAAGGGCGAACTGTTTCCTCATTCCCAAATGCAAATCAGTTGAAAACTAGACTATTCTACTATCCATTTTATCACAGACTACAGAAAAATACTTTAATATTCTAAATAGAGTTAATAATTTTCACTCATACGACTATAAGTTCTCATTTATTTATTTATATTTTAAGTATTACTTTCTCCAAACTTAGTCTGGGACTTTATTCGTAGTGGAACTCTAATGATAAATTGCAAGAATAAAAGTAAATTCTGAAGTATATCAGTGGAAAATTACAGAGAGGAGAAATATTTCTTCCCTTTTATGGTGACCGATACTTGAAAAACAAGCAGAGTTATGTGGAGTACCAGCAACAAATTATAGGTGTCTATGGATACTGCCACTTCTTAATAAATAACAACAAAAATCATAAAATAGCACATAATTCACAAAATAAAGCTAGAGAACAAATTGTCCTCACATTCAATACTATATTTAAGTTTTTCGTATATAGAGATTTTACCACCTGAAAATTAAAGAGTTTTAGTATGATTTGTTAAGTGATTTTTTTATAAGTATTTCTTCCCCAAGGGTAATTTCAAAAATATCAGCATGGTAAAATTTCAATGAATTTTGTCAATGGAAAAGTTGACAAAATGTATTTTTCGACAATAACATATTTGAATATTTAAAAATCTGCAAACCAAAAAATCAGAATTAATTAAGATCCCCATGGCAGTAATTGTCATTTCATTTGTAGTCAGTACCACACAACAAACACATTACTAAATGTTATCTTGAATTGTTGTAAAATTAATTCTACATTTTAATTTCCTCAGTACATACTATATATCCCTTACTAAGTCTTAATCTGTTTGTAAGAAGAAATTATTCTACAATACGCAGCTAGCTTATGTTTAAGTTCAAAGTAGCTATAGATGAGCACATATTAACCAATTATAGATTATAGATTGATTGGTATTTATTAATTATAATTAGTTTCTAAAAATTAAACCTGGAAATGATTTGTTGAGAATTTGTCTCTTTGGCTATAGATATATAAAGAATTGACTTAAAAATTCTATATTCTACAAATTACTACTGACTTGCCTTTCCTCAAACTTTACTATGAAAATGTCTAAAACGAGAATAGTAAGTAAAATTGCTGCCTTGCTCAAACTGAAAATACAATTACATGCATATAAAAAGTATAGGGCTGGGCACAGTGGCTCAGGGCCAGGCATGGTGGCTCATGCCTGTAATCTCAGCACTTTGGGAGGCCAAGGTGGGTGGATCACTTGGGGTTAGAAGTTCGAGACCAGCCTGAACAACATGGCGAAACCCCGTCTCTACTGAAAATACAAAAATTAGCCGGATGTGGTGGCACATGCTTGTAATCCCAGCTACTCAGGAGGCTGAGGCATGAGAATCACTTGAACCCAGAAGGTGGAGGTTGCAGTGAGCTGAGATCACACCACTGCACTCCAGCCTAGGTGACAGAGTGAGATTCAGTCTCTCTCTCTCTCACACACAGACACACACACACACACACACACACACACACAAATATTGAGCCAGGCATGGTGACTCATGCCTGTAATCCCAGAACTTTCGGAGGCCAAGACAAGAGAATTGTTTCATAATCAAAGAAGAAATAAAATCCTTTACAGACAAGCAAATGCTGAGAGATTTTGTCACCACCAGGCCTACTGAACAAGAGCTCCTGAAGGAAGCACTAACTATGGAAAGGAAAAACTGGTACCAGCCACTGCAAAAACATACCAAATTGTAAAGACCATTGACACTATGAAGAAACCACATCAATTAATGGGCAAAATAACCAGCTAGCATCATAATGACAGGATCAAATTCACACATAACAATATTAACCTTAAATTTAAATGGGCTAAATGCCCCAATTAAAAGACACAGAATGGCAAATTGGATAAAGAGTCAAGACCCATTGGTGTGCTGTATTCAGGAGACCCATCTCACGTGCAAAGACACACACAGGCTCTAAATAAAGGGATGGAGGAATATTTAACAAGCAATTGGAAAGCAAAAGGAAGCAGTTGCAATCCTACTCTCAAATAAAACAGACTTTAAACCAACAAAGATCAAAAAAGACAAAGAAGGGCATTACATAATGGTAAAGGGATCAGTGCAATAAGGGCTAACTATCATAAATATATAAGTATCTGGCCGGGCGCGGTGGCTCACGCTTGTAATCCCAGCACTTTGGGAGGCCGAGGCGGGCGGATCACGAGGTCAGGAGATCGAGACCACGGTGAAACCCCGTCTCTACTAAAAAAAAATACAAAAAATTAGCCGGGCGTGGTGGCGGGCGCCTGTAGTCCCAGCTACTCGGAGAGGCTGAGGCAGGAGAATGGCATGAACCCGGGAGGCGGAGCTTGCAGTGAGCCGAGATTGCGCCACTGCACTCCAGCCTGGGCGACAGAGCGAGACTCCGTCTCAAAAAAAAAAAAAAAAAAAAAAAAAAAAAAAAAAAAAAAAAAAAAAAAGTATCCAATACAGGAGCACTTAGATTCATAAAGCAAGTTTTTAGAGACCTACAAAGAGACTTAGATTGCCACACAATAATAGCGGGAGACTTTAACACCCCACTGTCAGTATTAGACAGATCAACAAGACAGAAAATTAACAAGGATATTCAGGATATTCAGGACTTGAACTCAGCTCTGGACCAGGTGGACTTAATACACATCTACAGAACTCTCCATCCCAAATCAACAGAATATACATTCTTCTCAGCACCACATCACACTTATTTTAAAATCGACCACATAATTGGAAGTAAAACACTCCTCAGCAAGTGCAAAAGAACAGAAATCATAAAAAACAGTCTCCCAGAACACAGTGCAAACAAATTAGAACTCAGGATTATGAAACTCACTCAAAACCACACAACTACATGGAAACTGAACAACCTGCTCCTGAATGGCTACTGAGCACATAACGAAATTAAGGCAGAAATAAATAAGTTCTTTGAAACCAATGAGAACAAAGACAAAATGTACCAGAATCTCTGGGACATAGCTAAAGCAATGTTTAGATGGAAATTTATAGCACTAAATGCCCACAGAAGAAAGCAGGAATCATCTAAAATTGACACCCTAACATCACAATTAAAAGAATTAGAGAAGAAAGAGCGAACAAATTCAAAAGCTACCAAAAGACAGGAGATAACTAAGATCAGAGCAGAACTGAAGGAGATAGAAACATGAAAACCCCTTCAAAAAATCAATGAATCCAGGAGTTGTTTATTTGAAAAGATCAACAAAATAGATAGACCACTAGCCATACTAACAAAGAAGAAAAGAAAGAAGAATCAAGTAGACACAATAAAAAATGATAAAGGGGATATCACCACTGATGCCACAGAAATACAAACTACCATCAGAAAATACTATAAACACCTCTATGCAATAAACTAGAAAATCTAGAAGAAATGAATAAATATTCATTTCTATGGACACATACACCTTCCCAAGACTAAGCCAGAAAGAAGTCAAATCCCTGAATAGACCAATAATGAGTTCTGAAATTGAGGTAGTAATTATAGCTTACCAACCAAAAAAAGCCCAGGACCAGACGGATTCACAGCCAAATTATACCACAGGTACAAAGAGGAGCTGGTACCCTTCCTTCTGAAACTATTCCAAACAAAAGAAAAAGAGGGACTCCTCCTTAACCCATTTTATGAGGCCAGCATCATCCCGATGCCAAAACCCGGCAGAGACACACACACAAAAAAAGAAAATTTCAGGCCAATATCCCTGATGAACATTGATGCGAAAATCCTCAATAAAATACTGGCAAACCAAATCCAGCAGTACATCAAAAAGCTTATGCACCACAACCAAGTTGGCTTCATCCTGGGATGCAAGGCTGGTTCAACATACGCAAATCAATAAACATAAACATAACCCATCACATAAACAGAATCAATGACAAAACCACATGATTATCTCAATGGATGCAGAAAAGGCCTTCAATAAAATTCATGCCTTCAATAAAATTCACTCCTTCATGCCAAAAACTCTCAATAAACTAGGTATTGATGGAACATATCTCAAAATAATAAGAGCTATTTATGACAAAACCACAGCCAATATCATACTGAATGGGAAAAAGCTGGAAGCATTCCCTTTGAAAACCAGCACAAGACAAGGATGCTCTCTCTCATCACTTCTATTCAACATAGTATTGGAAGTTCTGGCTAGGGTAATCAGGCAGAGGGCAGAGAAAGAAATAAAGTGCATTCAAATAGGAAGAGAGGAAGTCAAATTATCTCTATTTGCATATGACATAATTGAATATTTAGAAAACCTGATTGTCTCAGCCCAAAATCTCCTTAAGCTGATAAGCAGCTTCAGCAAAATCTCAGGATGCAAAATCAATGTAAGAAAATCACAAGCATTCCTGTACATCAATAATAAACAAACAGAGAGCCAAATCATGGGTGAACTCCCATTCACGATTTCTACAAAGAGAATAAAATACCTAGGAATCCAACTTACAAGGGATGTGAAGGACCTCTTCAAGGAGAACTACAAACCACTACTCAAGGAAATAAGAGAGGACATAAACAAATGGAAAAACATTCCATGCTCATGGATAGGAAGAATCAGGATTGTGAAAATGGCCACACTTCCCAAAGTAATTTATAGATTCAATGCTATCCCCATCAAACTTCTACTGACTTTCTTCACAGAACTAGAAAAAAAACTACTTTAAATTTCATTTGGAGCCATAAAAGAGCTCATATAACCAAGACAATCCTAAGCAACAAGAACAAAGCTGGAGGCATCACCCTACCTGACTTCAAACTATACTACAAGTCTATAGTAACCAAAACAGTATGGTACTGGTACCAAAACAAATATATAGACCAATGGAACAGAACAGAGGCCTCAGAAATAATGCCTCACATCTACAACCATCTGATCTTTGACAAACCTGACAAAAACAAGAAATGGGCAAAGTATTCCCTATTTAATAAATGGTGTTGGGAAAACTGGCTAGCCATATGCAGAAAACCGAAACTGGATCCCTTCCTTACATCTTATACAAAAATTAGCTCAAGATGGATTAAAGACTTAAACATAAGACCTAAAACCATAAAAACCCTGGAAGAAAACCTAGGCAATACCATTCAGGACATATGCATGGGCAAAGACTTCATAACTAAAACAACAAAAGCAATGGCAACAAATGCAAAAATTGACAAATGGGATCCAATTAAACTAAAGAGTTTCTGCACAGCAGAAGAAACTATCTTCAGAGTGAACATGCAACCTACAGAATGGGAGAAAATTTTTGCAATCTATCCATCTGATGAAAGGCTAATATCCAGAAGCTACAAGGAACTTAAATAAACTTACAAGAGAAAAAACAACCCCACCAAAAAGTGGGTGAAGGACATGAATAGGCACTTCTCAAAAGACATTTATGCAGCCAACAATATCTATGAAAAAAAGCTCATCATCACTGGTCATTAGAGAAATACAAATCAAAACCACAATAGATACCATCTCATGCCAGTTAGAATGGCGATCATTAAAAGTCAGGAAACAACAGATGCTGGAGAGGATGTAGAAAAATAGGAACAATTTTGCACTGTTGGTGGGAGTCTAAATTAGTTCCACCATTGTGGAAGACAGTGTGGCAATTCTTCCAGGATCTAGAACCAGAAATGCCATTTGACCCAGCAACCCTATTACTGGGTATATACCCAAAGGATTATAAATCATTCTGCTATAAAGACACATGCACATGTATGTTTATTGTAGCACTATTCACAATAGGAAAGACTTGGAACCAACCCAAATGCCCGTCAATGATAGACTGGATAAAGAAAATGTGGCACATATACACCATGGAATACTATGCAGCCATAAAAAAGGATGAGTTCATGTGCTTTGCAGGGACCTAGATGAAGCTGGAAACCATCATTCTCAGCAAACTAACACAGGAACAGAAAATCAAACACCACGTCTTCTCACTCATAAGTGGGAGTTGAACGATGAGAACACATGAATACAGGGAGGGGAATATCACACACCGGGGCTTGTTGGGGCGTGGGGGGCTAGGGGAGGGATAGCATTAAGAGCAATACCTAATGCAGATGACAGGTTGATGGGTGCAGCAAACCACCATGGCACGTGTATACTTATGTAACAAACCTGCACATTCCGCACATGTATCCCATAACTTAAAGTATAAATAAATAAATAAGAAAGTGATGACTGATTTATCTTTTAAGTAAATATTGACTTTTATTTTGGTCATGTTTTTAAAAAAGTATAAATGTGATACATTTACTTTTTAGTGATTCATGAAAATTTTAAAATCTCAAATAGGTTAAGTTTATATTTCACTATTTTTCACATTTCTTGGACTTACTCCTTGAAAACTGTGCTATTTGTGCTGAGCATGTCAAAGATAAGAATGATATAATGTATTATGTTTTGAATACTTATTTCCCAGATTGCACTGGGAAGTTAACAATTTAAGTCCAACAGTATATTCTGACTTTCACTTTTGTCAGAGGTTCAGAATCTAGTTACTTCCTTCACAGTATGTAATTACATTCTTCTGATAGAATCTTCCAAGAAATAAAGGTAGAACATTTTCTTGGCAGAGCCAAAGTATCTAGAATTTATATCCTCTTCTAATTTAGTTTGGTTTAGGTTGGGAGATTCATGAATTCAAAATATCTGATTGACATAGGAGGAAGGCTGCTATGAGAGATGGTATTTATGTTCAGACCCGTGTTACTCCAGCAATGCTGATACAGACTAGAATTACAAGAGAAAGCAAATCCTGGTGCAATAATCCACAGCATGTAGCAAATGGAATACCACTTCTTTAGGAGCAAGACAGGGAGTTTGTTGACTTACAAATGAACTTAAAACTAAAGGCATTTTCTATCAGGATGTCCCCTAACGGTATGGTTGACTTGAATACTGAGGAAAACTGGTGAGAAGTATAGGTATTCCTAATGGTCATGAAAGTTAAAAACAAGAAGGTCTCAATAAGTTGATAAAGGGACAAAGATTCTTCATATAGGGGAAGAAATGTGAAATTATATTGAAATTTATATTCCCTATAAACATGGTGACAAACCCTCTATTGCAGGGTTACTTAAACTGTGATGAAAACTTCAGTGTATATGTCTAAGATGACAGCAAATAACCTCGGCAGTACCTGGAAACTTGTTAGAAATGGGAATTCTTGGACCTCATTCCACACTAACTGAATCCAGCTGGCAATGGGACCCTGCAATCTGTGCTTTTAAGATGCCTGCTGGTTGATCCTGATGCAACATAAAGTTTCAGAACCACTACTCTTATAAGATAATTCGCTATAGCAGGTAGAGGCTATAAATTTTAGAATTCATGTATTTCAACCACACTCATCCTATTAGCTTGTATTCATGTCTTATTTTTTCAGTGACAGCCATTCAGCCAGAAAGTACTGAGCATTAAAGCTATGGATCATATAACTTATCTAATTGCCTATTTGCATTGTAAATGATTAACCCTGCAACTAGTTCTGCAAGGACATGTCATTCATGTTGAGATGACTGAGTCTGGCAAATTTGTGAGCTTCATGCATTAAAGATACCATACTTATATCAAAGCAAACATTAAGGTATTACTCTTTGCATTGGAATACAGATTCATTATACTTCTTTCCCTGATGCCCAGAGTTTGATGAGCTAAATAGGACATTGAATTCAGAGAGACGTACCACTTTTGAAATCTGGCTTAAAATGTTCAAATCCATTTTTAAAATTCCCTCAGATCTTACTCATTTTATTGTTTATTAATATTACAAATCTGCAAGGCTCATAATATCAGATGACAGTTGCTGGGTGATCTACAGTTTACAAATTACTTTTATATCCTTTGATTCAGTTGGTTTTTACAAGAACCCTAGGAGGTAAAGCAGAGCATTCATTCATTTATTCAATACATTTATTGAACGCCTGTTGTTATGCCAGTCACTATTCTAGTTCTGAGGATACAGCAGTGAATAAAACAAAGGCTGGAATTTACGGGAGAGGTCTAGACCAAAGGCATACATTTGGAAGTCACCAATGAGATGATATTTAAAGACAGGGACCTAAATGAGGTCCCCAGATAATACTGTAGCTATGGTGAAGAAAATTTAGTAAGGCAAAAAAAGAAACAAGAGAGGCTGAATGAAAATGGTGATCAACAAGTCAAATGCTGTTGACAAGTCAAATAAGATGAAAAGTGTGTGAATATAGACTACTAGATTAGGGAAAATGGAGGTCATTAGATTAGGCAACTAGATGTAGATAACTGGATTAGGGTATGAGGAAGTTTTTTGAACAACTTTGCAAGAGCTGTTTCAATCCACCAGATCAGCACAAATGAAATTCTGCCTGGAATGTGTTCATAAGGTTACGGAGGGAAGCAAACAGAAAAGGCCAGTCTAAACAAATCTTTCAGGCATTTTAATGTATTAAGGACTAGAGAAATGAAGGCAGCAATGGCTGGATGGGTGAGTTGTGGTACAAGGAGGTTTAAAATGAGAAATATTAAGGAATGTTTATATGTTCATGGGAATTATTCATCGGAGAGGGAAAAATTGATAATGTAGGAGAGATGAGGTTTAAAGACTCATCCATAGTTTTTTAAAGCTATGCAAAAAATTTTTCACTCTTCTCAGGATCTTTAATAAGGTTTGACAATCCATATAATCGCTTTTACCCCAAAGTATGTTACTTTGCAAATATAGAAAACATCTAGAAAAGAATCATTGAAAGAAAAGAAAATAGCATTGAGCAGTTTTCTTTACAACTCTACCTGGGGGAAAATAAGGAAGGAAGGTGGTTAAACTCATAAATCATTTTCAAAGTTAAATTTTACTATTTTTATTTTAAAACAAGTTTTAATATTTACTGAATAAGAGATTATTGGCAACTTTATTTAATTGGAACAACTTTCTTCATACAGTATCTCTTAATGTTAACTGCTATGGATGCTGATTATCCAATTTTACATAGCAGCAATTTTAGAGAACGCATTTGGGTATACACAAAAGAAGTGATACTTTGAAATAAAATACTATGATAGCACAAAACTAAATTATTCCACCCAGCAAATGACAACTAGTGATTATTGTAGTAGGGTAAAAATAAGAAAAACTCTAATTTGGGTTTAAATTTTTTTTATCTTCAGCAATTACAATTGGCTTGCAATCACAACAGCTTAACTGTCCATTGTGCTTTTTCTCCCACAGTTTATGTCTGAATTTTCTGGATTTTGTGAGCTCCAGTGTATATGTGTGGGAGAGCAGGATGTGAAATTTGTCTTACGGGCCTGGAATTTAAACTCCACCATTTAGATAAAGGCATGCTGCCTCATAGAACATACAACATTTGTATAATGTTTCAAAAATCTAATATGGAGAAAAATATTGGTATTTCAGGACCATTATCACTTCCACAGCTAAGGATACTTGGGGATATTTTCTTAACTCATTTGATATAAACATATTTCAAATCAACTATGATTTCATCAAGTAAATTCTTCCTTCAATGTATGTTGAAAAAAATGCTCAATCTGTTAATTCTTCAATCTGTTTCTAGAATTAGGGGGTCTCACCTAATTGTAATGGGTCTCACCCATTCTAATTACAAGTAATTTTAAGACCCTACAAAAGGAGTGGAGGCCAGAAGGCCACATGTTTTTAACAAACTGACTGTAGACATAGAAGTTCTTACAAAGAATGTTAACCTGTATCTGCTTTTTAATACAAATGCTTGTATGCTAATTTTAGATCATATGAAGTGGATAAAAATCTGAATTTCCTCCTTAAAACTGTGACTCCCAATAATCATTTGCAGGTGGCTAAAAGCATATTGTTGTAGTCTTATGTTTAAAAATTACAACAAATGAGAATAATTTAGAGAATCATCACGAAGCTGAAAAATCTTAAACCATTTCAGGAACTCCTTTCTATCTCTCAAAATAGTCTGCAATGACTTCCCAAACCTTAAAAAATGGTGACTGTCCTTAGCAAAATAAGGCCCAATGTCTTCAATGTTCTCATAAATATCCACTTATCAACAAATACGATAAAACTTTTAAAAGTCACACATTTTTTACATGAAATTGAGAAAACTGATTTGAAATGAAAACTCTTTAAAATTAAACAGAAACAAAGGCAAGCTAGAGTGTCTAGAAAATGTTGCCAGGACTTTTTCATTGTTTCAATTTTTTTTTTTTTTTTGGTTATGTATTATTGATGGCAGTGGCCACTCCAGACAGCCTGCCACTGCCATCATGCAGGTTGTAGCAGGGAGGTGCTGCCAGAGCTGCACAAGCTGGCAGGAGCCAGGGATAAGTGGATCCCAGGACAAGTGGGAGCCCCACCCCATTCGAGTTAGGGCGGGAGCTCCCCAGGTTTCACTGCAGCCACCCAAACCAGGTTGCAGACCCAGGCCTCTTGCCCTGCGGAGCAGGCAGGAGCCCCGCCCTCCTGGGTGCAGCTGCAGCCATCCAAACTGCAGCTGCAGACTCAGGCATTCCTGTACTCTTGAGGACCCAGGAAGGCCCTCCTGCCCTCACAGGCTCCGAAATGCCTGCCCCCGCTGCCTAGCTTCTCCCTCCTGCCAGTGTCCACTCCGATCTCAGAGCAAAGTCAGGGTGGAGCAGGGCACCATGAAAGGCAGCGGGAAGCAGACAGATTCCTGGACGGAAGTGGGCGAGTCTTGGGGGAGGCCCCACCTTCAGGCCTGGTATGACCTGAAGGCTGGGGGCCAGGTAGCCAGTCTCACCGAGGGACAGGAGTGGGAACTTGTGAAGCCTTTTCTGGGCTGCCCATGGCAGCCCATGGACCAGCTGCGTGCACTTCCAACCCTCTGAGGCCCATGAAACCCTGGTCTCAGCCAGAGCTGAGCAGATGATGGGATGACCTGCCTGCAGAGAGGAGCTACTCTCTCTGCTAATAGCAGGAGTTGTAGGGCGAACAGCTGCAGAGAGGAGCAACACACTCCAGGGCCTCCTCTCTGCTGAGAACTGCAGACATGACGGGACGACCTGTCTACAGAGAGGAGCTTCCCACTCCAGGTTCTCCTCTCTGCTAGGAGCTGAACACTCGTTGGGACACCCTGACTGTGAAAAGGAGCTACTCGCTGTGGGTCTATTGTGAACTGTTCCATTGCTCAACAAAGCTCCTCTTCATTTTGCGTGCCCTCCACTTGTCTGAGTTCTTGGTCGCAGGACAAGAACTTGGAACCTGCTGAATGGCAGAGCTAAAAGAGCTACAACACAGGGCTGAAACATGCCCCTTAGCTCTCCATGCTGCAGGCAAAGAGGAGAAAAGAACCGTGGTCCCTCGGGGAGCTCAGACTTGGGAGTTCCCCAGGCCAGGGCTGTGACTCCTTCTTTGGGGTCCTGTGGTGCCTGGCGTTTTCAAGCTTCTGGGCACCACTGCGTTTGCGGATGCCAGCCAGGGAAGCTGCTTGCAGTGCACCTGGTCCAGCCGCAGCCTCGCTGAGAGCCAGTGCCTGTGCGGGCACCTGGAGCTGCGGTTCTCGTTGCAGCAGCCAGTGTGTCTGACTACACAGTGGCCGGACCCCACGCTCACTCACACACTCCATGCCTGATTCTCCCTTGGCAGGCGTGGGATCCAGTAGTGTCAGCCGAATGCAGCCTGCCAGGCCAAGTAGGAGGAAAAAGCCCAGTGGGTCTGAGCAACACTCAGGCAAAGGTGCCACTGGCCAGAGGTTTCAGGCCAGAAAAGGGACACCCCAAGGATCCTGCAACATGATCTTTCATATCTAGTACAAATAACTAATTCTTTGAATTCCTATTGCTCTACAATTTTCTAGACACCCTCACTAAATTAAAATTTGATCTTTCCTGCTGATAGATTGATGCTGTGCATTTCATAATTTTAAATTAAAGAGTAATCAGCCAGAATCCACAAGTCAATTCAACCTAGCATTCAATCATTAATTAACACTTAATGAACACCCATGGGTTGATGCAGCAGTATTAGAAGTCGGTAAACCAGTCGCTGTTTGGGGGCATCTTGTCTGATTCGTAGGTAATTACCAACCTAAACTTGGCTAAAGTCCGAATACAGATTGACAATTCAACAGGAATATTGCTAAACTAAAGGCAACATTCCTCGGATAAGATTCGCATTACCCAATAAGACATGATAGAATATTTTGTTAAATATAATGTAGGAAAGCCACCAAAGAGGGAACAGATATGTGCAATCTTTCTTAATCTTCTCTGATGGGGAGGAACATGTTTGCACACATACATACACACACCACAAATTAAAAAAAAAACAACAAAAGAAAACCCATGTAAATCCAGTTATTCACTGAAGGTTTTGTAGTTGAAAGCAAGTTTAAATCAAGGTCACTGTGTTTCTCTATGGTAGACTCTGCAAATACCTCAGAGTTAGCAAACTCAGTATTTTAGATAATGAAAAAACCTAAGCCCACTCAGAATACCTCAAGGAAGCAAGACTTAAACCTTTAACTTCAAAATCAGACTTGGAAGTATAGTCAGTTAAGCTGAATTAAGTAAAACCCAAGATATTTCTTGGCTAAATGATTAGTGAATTGGAATTATTTGGCTCCATTCATTACTTATTGTTCTTTCGTATGTCCACAAGCTAGACCTAAAGCATACTGAAACTCAGGTAGGGATGACCCTTGATTGTTTACAACATCCTGAGCACTAAAACTAATTTGTTTCCATTAAGGCTTTCTTTTTTTTTTTTTTTTTTATTATCTGAGAAAGCTTTTTGTTAGGTAAACAGTTCTTGATAATATCTGTATTTACTTCCCTGACTCCCTTGCTCTGGGATTACCTATGGCTGGCTCTGTATTTTGACCAAAACTCACTACTCTTCAGAAGACTTTTCTACAGGGAACTCTTTTTTTTTTTTTCTGAGACGGAGTCTCGCTCTGTCACCCAGGCTGGAGTGCAGTGGCGCAATCTCGGCTCACTGCAAGCTCCGCCTCCCGGGTTCACGCCATTCTCCTGCCTCAGCCTCTCCGAGTAGCTGGGACTACAGGCGCCCGCCACCACGCTCGGCTAATTTTTTGTATTTTTAGTAGAGACGGGGTTTCACTGTGGTCTCGATCTCCTGACCTCGTGATCCGCCCGCCTCGGCCTCCCAAAGTGCTGGGATTACAAGCGTGAGCCACCGCGCCCGGCCAGAACTCTTATTCAGAGTTCTACCATTGTCTCTTAGACTGGAAAAGCTCCTTCACTATTATTAGAACCATTATCATTACACTTTAGTAAGTAATCCCTTTGGAGAGAAGCCCCCTTTTTGAGTGTGTCATCTTTTTCAGTTGGGACTCTGATACAGTTAAATTTGCATAAATGATGTAAGTATACCTTTTAAATTACAACATTCTCCTTTTTCCTAGAAGCCTAAATATCTAGCAACTTTAGTGCAAAGGAAAAACATAATAACTTACAACTAGTTTAATGCTACACCTTCTTAAATTTTATATACTTTCAAGACTGCCAAGGCACCGTGATGAGTACAGAAATATATATTTTCTATCCACCAGGACCTTGTGATCTTAATAAGGAGACAAACCATGAAATGAGGAAGATGGCAAAGAAGACAGGAGCTGAGCAGAGTCAGGTGCAATCATTTATGATATAGAGAGTAAGAAGTATCATCTGTTAAGAAAACAGAAAATAAATATTGACTTATCAGGGAGGATGTTCTGAAAGCAGGGGAACTTGAAAAGTGTTTTGACAAATAGTCCCAAAGTTGAGATGGTGGTGTAGATGGGGAGAGGAATATGAACACATGTGAGGATTAGTGTGCTTGAAGACCTAGCTCAAGTGTCTCTTCTGCAGTGCAGCTTTTTCAAGTTGAGTTGGTTTCCACCTGCTATGAACTTCCTCCAGCTTATGTCCAAGCTCTGAGAGGGTTGCCAAAAGAATTGTCTTTTGCCCCTTTTTCCGAGCCTTATTTTGCTCTTCCTGTATATTGCCACCTTTTTCCAGGCTCACTGCTTGCAAGTAACTCTCCACTATTAGAGGATTCGCAATACAGGAAGAGTAGCAGCAAGCCATCATTTTTGGGATGAGTTCATCTTAAATAATACTATATGGCAGGCACCAAACTAATTAACAGCCATGGATACAATGAAAATTAAGACACAATTCTTATCCATAAGTAATCTACTGTCTAATGAGGGAATAAACAAGCATATGAATCTCCAATTTCTAATCCCAATATAAGCAAGGTCATTCTGGGTAAGTACAATACTTAGACACACACACACACATATGCAGACAAGCACATATGTACACACATACACACAGATGCTCACACATATGTGCACCTTTGCTGGTAATTATGTATCAGCCAATAATTCATTTGCAGAGGAGCTAACCAAAAAGAGAAAATGTGTCATGTTGAAGTCATTCAAGAAATCAATTTCAAAAAGAGGATAAAGTGCATAATCCCTGATCAATATCAAGATAATACGTCTTTTCCTGTGGATGTGTCTCCTTAGGTTTTGTGAAGTGATTCAGATGAGAAAAATATATTTGAACATTTTAATAAATATAAAATTTTAAATAAAATGGACTAGATTTGTTTGGCTATTTATTTTTAAGTTGGCAGTCACAGGAAAGCCAAATGACAAGTTGACCACAGGAGGGCTTTCCCTTTTCTTGGAACCTAGAAACATATTAACGCTAGGAATATATTAACAACTACAAAGGGGAAAATAGCATTTGAAACTCCGATATGGGAGCTCAGAGTTCAGCTAAGGCTGAGTCCTTATTTCATAGCTAGATGTCTGAGCAAGCAAGATTTCATGTAAATCAGATTATTTTTCCATTCATTTTGATTCTAATGAAGATTAAAAGAATCAATTAGTTCCTTCCACAGCCAGTCTCCATTTTTACCAATGTCTTCCCTTCTGCCAGAGCTTAAGCTTTCTCCCTTCTTTAAAATAGAAATAATGAAAATCTCTCCCTGATTTACAAATAAGAGTGGACTAGCAAATGAGAGGAATCTGCCTAAGATATGAGCTCCTGTTTAAATATAAAAAGATCTCTTCTTTTTGTCTTTCATCCCTCTCTTCATGTAATTTTGTTCATAAGTCAACCTATTAGTGACTTCCATGATGCTAATAACTACACTGCCCAAACTTATGATTATTTAAAAAAATCTTAAAAGCTAGTAATGATGAAATGTGGTGATCCACTATTTATTTATGTGAAATATGGGTCAATACGGTGATTTTTGTTTTACTATAATTTTCAGGCATCTTTTGTTCTTAGTTTATGTTAGCTTGTAAAGCTAGAGCTAGGATAGTACAAAATTTAACTAGCACCAAAATACTCGGTAATCAAGATAAATAATATTTTTATAACATTAAAAAACAAGTTATCATAGAAAATTCATAATGAGCGAAATATTAGAATTAAGATGGGATCACTATTACTGATTTTTTCTTTTGCTTTAAGCTCCAGTATCACCATGACTGATCCTGGCCTTTTTCATTTGAGTATTATCAACTCTAACTAGTACCTTCTTTCTCAACCCCATTTCCACCAAGTAAGCACACCATCTCCAGCCATATGACATGGGTGTCCTCATTTATTCGACTATAAGGCACAACAGAGTGATATAAGCAGCTTCCTAATGTGAGTGGTGGGTTTAATTATGCTGGAAAAATCTATAATGTGTACTTTGTATGCTATAGTGGTTGCCATAATTCTGAAATATTTATCATAGCTTTCCACTATTTTCCATGAGAAGACTGAAAAATTTTAATAAGTGTCTGCATATTCTCTCTTTATTATAAGGCTTCTGCATTTTACTGCTCCTTCACCAAACAATGTCTTTAGCCTCTGGCTCCAGGTTAAATACAGCTTAGCAGTGACCTTGGTGCCAAGAAAAAATGAGCTGATGGTTTTATTTCAGCTCCTTCTTGGCAGATGTCCAGTGTACTAATTGGTACACAGGTGACAGTGCCATGAACAAACCAAGGTGAAACAAATATGAAAAGCAACCCAAGTGCACAATTCGAGATCATCTACATACTTGAAACCAAGCATATAAAGTTGTTTTTGCCTTGCATCATTAAATATGGGGGTGGGAGAAACTGACTGCTTCTGACAGTCCTACTATGGCAATTTATTATCATTTAAGGTAAAGTGCTCTTCATATGCGTTTAGGAGTAAGGTGCAACGATAAACTAATGTGCAACAGAAGCTCAGGGAGAAGACTGATGCTCAATGGAAAACAAATGCAAGGGAATTCTCTTTCCACACAGAACTATGGAAGCATGGTTCTTCATTCACTTGCAGACATTTTCAAGGAAACTTACTGAGTGAATTGCACAGTGCTATTTTCCAAAAAGGAAGGAAAAATAGGAACAAGAGAGGAAGGGATGAATGAAGGAAGAAACATGGGGGAGTGAGTATATGGTGTGAATATTGATATAGTATGTAAGAGTTAATTATCACAATTTTTTTCATGTCAAAAAACAGATTGTCTTTTCTGAAAGTATAAGATTTGAAGACAATCTCTTGTACTTAAATGAGATAATGTACATAATATGCCTAGCTTACTGGCTAGCCCATACAACCTAAAAAAATACTGGTTAGTAAATCATCTCTCACCCTTCTTTCTCTTCTTTTCAGTAACGTAAAACAAATACTACTTTGCCTTTAAAAAATAACATTTCCAATATTGTGGAAATGCATCCTTTCTTAGATTTTGACCCTGTCTGTACCTCTATATCCAGACTGCTCTAATGGGTTTTGTAATGGAAGAAAAAAACAAATTAAATGTAATTCAAATTGCTTTGAGCATATTAAATTAAATTAAATACCAAGTAACCAATCTTGAAAAGTCTTCTATCCCCTGAGCATTACGTTAGGTTTCATTCTACAATTAAAGGCAACAATCGCGTTTGTAATTTGTTTTTTATACCAGTCTGTTTTGGGGTTTTGTGATATGAAAAAGATCATTCATAACAAAATGCATTTACTTACAAATTTTAATTCAGCAGATATTTAATAATGCCCGAACAAGAGCACTTTTAGTAGTTTAGCTTCATATAAATTGCCACCTAAATAACTGAAACAAATCATTTGTTTTGCATATTTTCGCTTTCTTTCTAATTATTTCATCCAATAAAAAACATACAAAAATTGTGTAAATCCTTGGTATTTCATTTCTGAATGCCATGTTAGGTAATACAAATATTTCATTCACAGGCCTAAACCAAAAAATAATTTTCAGTTTGAATGTTGCACATTCTCAAAGGCATTATAGTGCATTAAAAATTGGTAGTAATGTGAATAACACTTTAAATCCTGTCAAATTTCATTTAGTAGCGTTTCTCAAAGACATTTGACATAGTTTGTATATTTGTCTCTGCCCAGATCACATGCTGAATTGCAATCCCCAGTGTTGGAGGTGGGGCGTGAGGGGGAAGTGTTCCAATAATGGGGGCAGATATCTGACAACTTGGTGCTGTTTCCGTGATAGTGAGTTCTCGAAAGAAAAATGTAGTTATTTAAAAGTGTGTGGCACCTTCCACTCCATCCCGCACTCTCTCTCTCTCTCTTGCTCCTGCTTTCACCATGTGAACTGCCTGCTCCTGGTTCACTTTCTGCCATGAGTAAAAGCTCCCTGAGGCCTCCTTAGAAGCAGATGCTGCTATGCTTCCTGTATAGCCTGCAGGACCATGAGCCAATTAAACCTCTTTTCTTATAAATTATCCAGTCTCAGGTATTTCTTACAGTAATGCAAGAACAGCCTAATACAACATTCTTGGAAAAATAGGCTTCATGGCCTAATTAGAGATTGCACATGATCAAAAGTTGTCCAGAATGAAATACATGTGAAATACTACAGGTTAAAACAAGATAAACAGTTTCCTTTTTTTATTTCCCCCTCTCTGCAGGACTTCCCAGAGTCTTCATATTTGGAAATGTTAAAACTCAAGAAAGGACAATATACAAAGAATCCCTTACATACTTCCTTATGAAACTTTTCTTTGCAAATCATCTCAAGAGACTTGTGTTTTATGGAATATACTTTGGGAAATATTGATTTTCATGCCAGTCACTATATTATACTGATGTCTGTAGTGCACATAAAAATTATCTGAGGGAAGATTTTAAACAATTGGGGTGTCTGGGTCCAATTCAGATCAAGTGAATCAGAATCTCTAAGGACATAGCCCAGAAAATTATATATTTTTTAAAGTGCTAAGGTAATTTTAGTGTTTTAAATATCCTTTATATATATATATATAAAGAATGCTTTAAACTGAAACAGTTTTAGAGTTGTACATTGTAGCGGCTTTATGCTGCTAATGGAAATTTGAAGTATATTTTTATATGGTTAATTTAGTATAATTTTTATAGCTTTTAAATTAAACCATCAGTGTCATTAGATTCTGGGAAAAACATATCAAAATATAACTGCCATATAATAATATAAGAGCTCTTGGATGAACAAACTATAAGATTTTTAATACAAACAAAAAAACTAAAAGCTCAGCTTTAAATTGCAATAGCTAAGCTGCAGTAAAATCGAATCTAATATAAACCAGTGATCTCAGTGTTGCCACAGGTCTAGCATTTATCAGAAAATTTTTTTAGATTTTAGATATTTTTGACCAAAGATCAAAGTGTTCAGTTAAGTTGAAAAATTCTTTGACCTTGTTTCCTTCCTAATATGAAGTATAGAAATGTGTAAAATTTCTCATTTAAGAAAAAACTCAACACAGTGCTTTTGATCTTCACAGTAACTCAGAAGCAGAAATATTTTCCAATTCCATTCTCAGTTGATTATTCTTAAAATATACATGAAAATAATCTGTTTGCTGGAGAAAAAATACAAAAAGAATATGAGGATATAGAACAGAACAGTTAATACCTTCACCAAACCTGAGGTTAACTTCAACTAGTAACTTTTAAGTTTTCATTGAATTTCAAAACTCTGGTCACATCTTGTAGCCGGGTGCAGTGGCTCACGCCAGTAATCCCAGCACTTTGGGAGGCCAAGGCAGGCAGATCACTTGAGGTCAGGAGTTCGAGACCAGCCTGGGCAACATGGTGAAAACTCGTCTCTAATAAAAATACAAAAATTAGCTAAGCGCAGTGGCGGGCACCTGTAATCCCAGCTACTTGGGAGGCTGAAGCAGGACAATCGCTTGAACCCGGGAGGCGGAGGTTGCAGTGAGCCAAAATTGTACCATTGCACCCCAGCCTGGGCAACAGAGTGAGACTCCGGTTCAAAAAAACAAAAAACAGATGTGTGATCCAGCCCAAGGGGAACATGTCACAAATGACAGGCCATGATTACCAGACCATGGAGGTTTTATTTTCTTCTCTCAGCCAACCTTAAACATGAGTGGTCACTTAAAAGCTGGAAGGTTATTTGAGACAGGGAACTATGGTGTTGTATCAATTTGCAATGGAATGGGGAAGTGTAAAGGCACTGGGTCCACTCAATGCAACCATTTGGAAACAAACTTCTCGGGGAAGAAAATACAGTCTCTAAATGCCATAGATCTGTAGGCTATAGTTGTTAGTCTGTGCCCTATCTGATCTTTACAGAGATTTTAAACATCTTTAGGGGTCTCTACCACAATGGTGGTTTGACATATTAAATTTGCCATGAAGAATAGAGTTCAGTCACTATCACCCAAATACCATTTAAAGTGTGACAGATATGCAGCCATAAAAAAGAATGAGTTCATGTCCTTTGCAGGGATATGGATGAAACTGGAAGCCATCATTCTCAGCAAACTCACACAAGAACAGAAAACCAAACAGCACATATTCTCACTCATAAGTGGGAGCTGAACAATGAGAACACATGGACTCAGGGAGGGGATCATCACACACCAGGGCCTGTTGGGGGGTGGGGTGCAAGGGGAGGGAGAGCATTAGAACAAATACCTAATGCACGCAGGGCTTAAAACCTTGATGACGGGTTGATAGGTACAGCAAAACGTCATGACACATGTATACCTATGCAACAAACCTGCATGTTCAGCACATGTATCCCAGAACTTAAAGTAAAAAAAAAAAAAAAAAAAAATGTGGCAGATAGATTGCCAACAGACCAGACCATTTCTTCTGGTTAGTAAAGCTACCATAAATACTTACTTTCTGTATGGCAAATTAATTACCCCTTGGCTGCAAGTTGAACATTCTTGGAGTGGAAGTATTACAATAAAGAGGCTGAAGCAATTGGTAAGTTATGTCATTTAGCAACTTTCCCATGCATGATCTCAAGTTCTGGGTAAATAAAATGTACCTCCCAAGAAGGCAAACTATAGCCTAACATATGTTATTGATCCTACTCAAGTTTTCAATAGGTTGTTATATTTAAGATTCTAAAATATCCTGTCAAATTCTGAACACCCAACATCAAATGTCCTACTGGTCTACTGCTATGTGGTAGGTAATTAGAATATGAGAGATGACATTTCTTATGGTTTTGTCAGAGTTTTTTTTGTTGTTTTTTTGTTTTCCCTCTTGGGCTTCCATAATGAATCCTAACAAGAAACAAATCACCATAACTTTCTTGCTACTTCTCCTTTAATATAAGGGAGTCACAGCAAGTTAAAATGAAGGCAGGTCTCTGATTAGTCTGCAACTCAGATTGGTAAAGAATTTGTTTTCTTTGTTTTTTTCTAATATATTTCTAGTACCAAACAGAATAGAAAGTATGAGTGAAGTGAAGGAGAACACCAATCCCTACTTAAAGAAAAGAGCTTGGTCTCATATCAAAATTGGCCAGTGCATATATAATTAAATGTTTCAAATTGATATAAAATATCTATGTTAGGTATGTATCACTTCACAGTTTCTCACTTTAACTAAAATTTTAAGTGGACCAATAAATTGAACATCTGCCAGTCTGGATATGGTGACTAAGACAGCTTCAGTTGTGTGGCCATGACGTTATATCAGTTTATCCTTCTAAAAGAACCCATCCTTTTCTGCTATTGCAAGAGAACAGTCAACAGTGTGGAGTTCAAACATGAGTGGAACTTGGAAGATTGATTGTGTTCAATGCAAAACCACCAGCCCTGGAAGCCCAGTTTCAACATTTCTGATTTCCAGGAGAATCCCTTGCCTTTATGGTGCAAAGAATGGTCTTCCTGGCCAGGCGCAATGGCTCACCCCCGTAACCCCTGTATTTTGGGAGGCCGAGGTGGGTGGATCACCTGTGGTCAGGAGTTCGAGATCAGCCTGGCCAATATGATGAAATCCCATCTCTAATAAAAATACAAAAAATTAGCTGGGCATGGTGGCATGTGCCTGTAATCCCAGCTACTCAGGAGGCTGAGGCAGGATAATCACTTGAACCCAGGAGGCAGAGGCTGCAATGGGCCGAGATCGTGCCATTGCACTCCAGCCTGGGCAACAATAGCAAAATTCCATCTCAAAAAAAAAAAAGAATGCTCTTCTATCTGAAAAAAGTATAGGTATTAAAAATGACCTGCAGGATAAGGCATCTTTAAATTCTGTATGTTACTTAGTTTTTCCTGTAAATGCATACTATTTGTGCTTGCCACATACTCTATCCCTTCACAAGCTGTCAGCTGAAATGATTGGCCAGCACTGACAGATCCTCCCTGAATAGTGGTGGGGAGAACATATATTGATAGAATAATGATATTGATAATTGATAATATTGATATTGATAATAATTGATATTAAGAATATGAAAATATATAGATTAGCAGGCAGACAGTCAGATATCTGTTATAGATACATTATTATACTTTCTGATTACTTCAATTTTACTTTGCACCACGGGTTGACAGCACAAACATTTTAATATACAAATTATTTTTGTTCCTCCGGTTTCTTTGCTATATTAGCCATCTTAATGTTGTAGAACATAGTAGATATTACTCCACTAATATCTTTGTAATCTTATTCTGTGAATAGCTTTATTATCTGAACTTCATCACATTTTATATTATCTTAATGAATATGAATTACTTTTTACTTTTTATTGAGACAAGGTCTCTCCCTACATTGCCCAGGCTGGTTTCAAACTCTTAGGCTTAAGTCACCCCCTTGCCTCTGCTTCTCAAAGTGTTGGGATAACAGGGGTGAGCCACCATGCTCAGCCTGAATTACTTTTAAAAGCTATAATATAATACAGATAGAGATACTGAAGTTCAAGGTTGTTTTGGGGTTTTGAACAGCACTGGAAAGAAGCTACACTTACAAATTTACTGTTTGGTTTCGATTTAATATTACTTGGGAGTTGACCAGATGATATCTCAAAGTATATTTTGTCTCCAGAGCTTGTAATTTTTGCTGCATTATATCAATCTCACTTCATTATCACTGAATTCTATCTTAATACCCATTGCCTATTAAAAATAATGTATCTACCTTATTTGTCCTTGGTGATTCTGTTTCTATGTAATGAAAATATTCATATAAAAGTAAAGAAAAGAATTAGTGACCTCTGGAAATGTGTAGGTAAAGCAACACTAGGATCTAAAAGGTACTACTGAACATTGTTTGTAGCACAAAGTCATTTACTGATTAACTGACCTTGTTTGCAAGGGAGCTAAATTTCTATTTTGGTTACCCATATGGTTTTGTTCTTTTTAAATTTGCATTATGTAAATGCATTTCAAGCTATCTATCTAATGTAGATCCTTTTATTCCCCTCAAATATTTTTTCTTCACAAAATACAGATTTCCCAAAACTAAAATAGTTTTTACCTTGAAGACATTACTCATTAGTTTGTGATTTAAAAATTCCCAGAAAAGGTATCTGATTAATTTTTTAAGTGCAAAATTTGACATAGTTATATCTTTAGTCATTAAAAAATGTATACACAGGCTGGGCATGGTGGCTCATGCCTATAATCCCAGCACTTTGGCAGGCTGAGGTGGGGAGATCACCTGAGGTCAGGAGTTCGAGACTAGCCCGGCCAACATAGTGAAACTCCATCTCTACTAAACATACAAAAATTAGCCAGGCATGGTGGTGGACACCTGTAATCCCAGCTACTTGGGAAACTGAGGCAGGAGAATTGTTTGAACCCGGGAGGCGGAGGTTGCAGTGAGCCGAGACTGTGCCATTGCATTCCAACCTGGGCAACAAGAGCAAAACTCCTTCTCAAAAAAAGAAAAAAAAAGTGTATGCACATATTAAATCTCAGTAACTCTTATTGGAATCAATAACTGATTTGGGGATGTTTTTATTTTCTTAAGAGAAGTGGCAAACCAACAAAATCCAATGCTGCCAGCTATTCAACTATCCTGGTTAAATGTTGTTTGAAAGTGCATCAGTCTTAATTCATGCTCACAGCCTGACATCCTTCTTTTTAAATGATTTACCAAATGCATGTTTTGATGTTAAAATAAATGTATCCTAGACTAACTCTATTCAGAATAGGCATCTCATCAGTTTCAGCCTGAGACAGTCATCTTGCTCTTTAATCAATGAAGAGTATGGATATAAATACGTGTCTAAGAGCCTGTATGCACCCTAGTTTAGGCATGGAGCTGCTGGTGATCTACGCTAAGGGAGAGGAAGAAAACACTGTTGTCTGACAGTCACATTCCACAAGGAAGTCGCTGAAACTCCTTTCAGCTTACCTTCTCCATGTATGAGATGGAGATGGTTCTGTTTTCTATTGGTTATTTTCCCAACAAGAATTGGAAGAGTTGGCTTAATAACAATAATAAAATAATAATAGTTAATAAGAAGGCATTCCAAAGGAGCTAGTAGCAATTTAATACTTTTGGAGACAATTTCATTTAATGACCTTCCAAAGTCTCCCCTCCCCACAAAAACATCTAACCAAAAAAAAAAAGAATATATATATATATATATATATATATATAATGTATGTATTAGAGGTAAATTTCTATACAGGAAACATGTATCCAGCTCCAACCTTACCTCCCACTCAACTCACATTGGACACAGCCACACATTTGCATGCACACACCCAGCACTTTATCTCCCCCCTTGCTTGCTTCCTTCTTTCCCTCACTTATCTGATACTGCTAAAATATGACTGCCCATCCATTGAAAAATAAAAGAAGGAAAATTGGAAATACCTGGAAAGATGCAATAAGCAATGGTAAAATTTCATAAATAAAGAAAAAGGAAGATAAATGAGAAAGAACAAGAAGGGGAGAAATAAATAAAAGAGTAAGAAGGGCAGCAATATGAGAGCCACGGGGAGACAGAACCGTAAAGCTGCTGGCTTCAGCGTTCAGCTGGCTTCATAGCCCTTTTAATTTTCTGTGAGCTTTTTGTCTCCATTTCTTTAGATATTTGAATACTTGTAAATTATGACTTGTATCAGAAAGTCAGTTGCTTCTTTTTTAGAAATTAGTAGTAATAATAATAATAACAATAATAAATAATGCCTTAACATTTTCCCATCAACAGGTGACTGAACCAGATAATCTTTTGGGATCACATATGAGTGAAGGAAATTCAGTACATTCATATATTTTTTAAAGTAGATAAACAAGTGAATAAGCAAAACAAAATATATTTGTGTGCAGACTGTGGAGTGATTTTTCCTTCACATTTGTCTTTTGATTTAATATTTCCTTGAGGTGGTTGGTGCTTCTGCTTGACAACAGATCAGTGTTCACACCAGCATTGAGGCAGAGAATGGGGCCAGGCTGGGAATGATTTGATGCATCATTTTATAGCCTTCCAAGAACTCATCCTATGGGAAGAGACAGTGGGACATTCAAGTCTGTTCCTGGGAATGGCTAACTGCTGACGAAGAAAGAAGGCCCATGTGGTTGTAGTGGGCAGTACCTTTTACTCATAAAGTTCTCAGTATGGTGCACGTGCAATGCCCAAAGTGAAAAAGTTGGAATAAAGACAGGATGAAGTCTAAAAGAGATTTTTTAACCAAACTCCATGTTTGTCAGAGACTGACACTTTATAGCCAGTGCTCATGGGGTGTAAATATTTGCTCTACTATGGGAGCATGATAGGTTATGAAAATAACAGAACGTCTTGAGCAGCAACCCAGAACAATCTACATTCAAACAGAGAAATGAGACAGAATATCACATTTATGGGACATTCAACAGAGGCTCCCAAAACAGAAGGAATGACTATTGCAATATTGGGGGCTGAGAGGACAATTGAAATGCAGGCATGAAACACTGCTACGGCCTCTGAGCATCAGTAGAAGAGGGAGGCAGTAAAAGGGGTAAGTGTCTTGGATATAGATTCAGCCCTATCTCTCCCAAATAAATGACCAATTAAATAAATGTACAGTGTTTGCTATGCAAGTGAAAACTTCAAGAAGAAGAATCCAGCATTCTCTTCTAAATACAGTATATTCTACCCATTAGCCACTTCTACAAAGAAATTCTACAATGACACTATAAGAAGAGACTTAAGGTGGCTAGGATTCCCAGCATGGGATTGGAGAAAAGGTTTAAAACAAGAGAAGTATTGTTTTATTGGTAGGATATGGCCACAGGAGATATAAATGGCAGTTTTATTCAAGATTGAGGGAGAAATCTTTTAAGATAATATAGTAATACAGAGCTACTTAAAAACTAATCGTAAACATAAAAAAGTAATGTTAACTGGATGGATTGCAAAATAATGTTGGCTTCCTAAAATCAAAAAGTTAAACTACATCAGGTACTTCTGTTGCAACTGCATCCTTTCATTAAAACATAGAAATTGAGCTTAAACATCCCACCAAATTTTGTTTGTTTAGCAATACTTGGTATCAACAAATATATGTTTACTTAGGACTGGTGGTTCTTTCTGTTCTTGTGTTTTTGTTTCAATAAAGTAATTATTCTTATGCATTTAGTCACTGAAGCCATTAACTTTATGGCGAAGTACCCTCTACCATGGAATTAACGTAATTGATCACTACAGACAGTGAGATCTATAAACAACCTCTGAAACAGAGAAATGACCTATAAATCTTTCAGACAGGTTTTGAGATCCGGCATTAAATTTCCATATTATCAGAAAGGCAGCCTAGAAACAAAACACTGAGGAATAACATGTAAATGGTCTACCACTAATAGTACTGAAGATGGCTTTTTGCTCCATAGTCTGCTATGTGCAAGTACCGTAAAATTCTCACAAAACACCCTTAATCCATACACTAGACATTTGTGCCTAGAATCACCTCTAATTTCAAAAAGGGCACAGGAAGAAGTCAGACTGAATTTTTGTCAAGGTATTCAAAATAAGAAATATGAATTTTTGCCTTAAAACATTATTAATGTAGACCATGAAACATCAATAATTGCAAAAAAATAGAAACTTTCCCGCCCAAAGATATTTTTTTTCCTCAGGAAAACAAGCACAAAAGATGAGAAATCTAGCTGCTCAGAGTGCATGGAATGAATTCCATGTTCATTTATGAGTGTCTTCCATGAGTGTCCTGCTAGCTGAAGCCCAGGTGATCTACTTTGGGATAAATGACCTTAATGTGAGCAACTGGCCATAGCGTGGATAAATTTCCATAGACTGGGCCAGTTCTGGTTCTAAACTCTTCAGTGTGAAACTTCCCATGGTGAGCTACAGAAGCTAGAAGTAGTAAGTAAACTATGTCCTTTATTTGTATTCCTTTAGCAATTCTGTTTCTTCTACATGCTAAATATATTATTTTTATTTTAATAATTTTTTTGTGGTACAAGTGGCTTCTGGTTACACGGATAAGTTCTTCAGTGGTGATTTCTGAGATTTTAGTGCGCTAATCACCCGAGCAGTGTACACTGTACGCATTACATAGCCTTTTACCTCTTACTCCCTCCCGATCTTCCCTTGTGAGTCACCAAAGTCCTGTTTTTCTTTTCTTTTCTTTTTTTTTTGAAAGGGAGTCTCACTCTGTAGCCCAGGCTGGAGTACAGTGGTTTGATCTCTGCTGACTGCAACCTCTGCTTCCCAGGTGCAAGAGATTCTCCTGCCTTGGCGTCCTGAGTAGCTGGGATTACAGGCATGCGGCACCACACCTGGCTAATTGTGATATTTTAATAGAGATGGGCTTTCACCATATTGCCCAGCCTGGCCTCTAACTCCTGAGCTAAAAGTGATCCACCCACCTCGGTCTCCCAAAATGCTGGGATTACAGGCATGAGCCACCACGCCCGGCCCTCAGAGTCCATTATATCATTTTATGCCTTTGCATCCTCATCCTGCTAAATACTTTAATGAATAACGTGGGGTTTGCTCATCAGCTATTATAAAATTCCTTAGTGATTCAGCTTTGCTTAGAGTTGATAAAGGAAAATAAACAAAATGTTCACTATCAATCATGTCTGATCTGGATGATCTTGTGCCTTCAAAGAACAACAGCAACAGAAGAATTAAGCTATAGAGGAGAAGAGAGAGTGGACTATACATCTTTTTCTTGGATCCATCCTTACTTCTACTTCTCTGGCTGTTTTTTCCTCATCCTGTCCTTTTGGTACGTCTTCTACCTTCCCTATAGATAGTCACCCTCTTCTTGTGTGAGACTCTTTCTGAGGAATCTCATTTGCTCCTGTAAGCTTGGTCATTAACCCTGGTGTGAAGTTTCCTAATTTGACATCTCCCTCTCTTCTCTCTTTTGCCATCCAGATGTACTATATTAACTTTAAACACAGAATATCCCCAAATAAGGATCTCCATTTTTACCCACAAACCTGCATTTTTCTCCTGCCTTCCTGAAATCTTGTTTGAAAGTTACTCTCGTCCCACTGTAGCATAACATCCCCCTTAGGTCCTAGACCTACTCAGTCATTTAGTCATATTAGCACTACTTCCAAAATCTCTGTCCAGTTTACATCTCTACCATGCTGACTTCCATTGCCTGCTTCAGGTTATCATTGTCTCTCACCCTGATCACTACAGCCACCTTTTCATGGTGTCTCTGATATTGTCCATCATCAATTTCACTGTTACATTGATTTTAGGCGATCCCTAGACTTACAGACACTTGTTAAATGAATACTTATTGGTGCCCACTCTGTTTAGGGCTTTAGAAGTGAATGAAACAATGTCCCCACCTTAATGGATTTCATGTGCTATTGTCATAGATTAAATTTAATAACTCTTCTGCTTAAAAATCTTTGATAACAATTCATCCTCAGAGAGGATAAAGTCCCCAGTTGCAGTGGTGTGCAAAGGCCTTAACAGTCTAGCTTCTAACACATTTCCAGTCCCATTATCAAAGCCAACCTCATCTTCTCACCCTGATTTTCTAGATAGACTATTCTAGTTGCCACTGCCTGAACGTGCTTTTACTTACATGTTCCCTCCTGCACCTCTTTATTTCCTTGTAAAATTTCTATTCAAACTTTAAGACCGAGGTTGAGATTTTCACTTACTGTGGTGTTTTCCTCAAGATACTAGCCAGGCTGAATTGATTTTTCCCTTTGTGGTTATGTTTGTTCATGCTTCCATCACCACCCATATTCACAGAGTATTATGATTCTTTGCTTATCTCTCTCTCCTACCAGGCTGTTAGTTTCTTAAAATGATGTAGTCATCCTTGTATCCTGAACCACTAGCAAAAGTTCTGCCACAATAGGAACTCAGTAAGGGTTTGTGTGATGACCAAGATAAAAGGAAGAAGAGAGAGATAAAGAGAAGAGTGAACAGAAAGTCAGGGGGCTGGGAGGTCTACAAGGATGAAAGTATTAGTAATAAAATAGTTAACGATCTTTATTCTACACTCAGCAAATGCTAAGGATTAGGTGTCATTGTTAACTGATAGCTAAGAGGAAAGGCGCTGATTGTCCTCAACAGAACTTTCATCAATCCAGTGATTCGTTTTCTTAGGTTGACTTTTCATAACAGGGAATCTTTGCTTTCCTACAACCCTGACAGCATGATGGGAAGGAAACTATATATACATCATTACCTAAAAAATGAAAATTGTAACTCCTTTTTCAGATCATGGATTTAGTTATAGAAGGAGGAGGAGGAAAAAGAGGCAATAAAAAAAGAAAGAGATGGCAATGAAAGTCTTGGAGGGTCAATAAAAGATTCTTCCAGGACTTAGAGGATTTATGTATAGATAAGGCATTTAGGGGGGATTAAGAAATAATGTGCTGTGGTTGCTCTTGCCACTATCAGCTGTAAATGACAGAAGTACCAGGAAGCAGGGCATTATTTACAGAAAAGACCATATCAGTTGCTGTGTGAATTTCAGGAGAATTAATGTTTGGAACTTTAACCAGTGAGATAGTTGGAGTTCTCCCCTGGCATTCCATCCATTTTGCTTTGTACACATTAGTAAACAGGCAGCTAAATAGTCATGGCAAGAAGATGTATGAATGTGAAAGTTTTCTGACATTTCAAATATACAATCGCCTTGTATACTATTATATGAAACTAAGCCTCATAGACTACAGAATAAAAGGTGTTTTATTTCTGCTTTAATTCCATGAGGTCTTACACTAAAAAGGAAATAATAACAGCTCATGTTTATTGAGACTTATCCCTAAATAAGTTATTTAATCTGTAAATATTAATTACAATTTCACTTATTAGGATAGCTTATAAATTTATAATTTATCTGCATTTACTAACAGGTGATACATGTAGTAAATAAGGAATTCTGTCTCTCTCTCTCTATCTTGCAGGATATTACCAATGTAAACATTTTCTCAGCAGGAATGGGAAGCTACGCTCCTGTTATACTTACCCCATGTCCATATAGAATTTACACTTAGTTTAATTTAAAATCTGGCATTTTCTTAGGTAAATGGTGTGGGATATTCATTCTCTTGAAACAAATACCCAATAAGTTTAAATCATTCTTTTATAAAGACACATGCATGTGTATGTTTACTGCAACACTATTCACAATAGCAAAGACATGGAATCAAGCTAAATGCCCATCAAATAATAAACTAGATAAAGAAAATGTGATACAAATACACTATGGAATACTACACAGCCATAAAAAAGAACAAGCTCATGTCCTTTGCAGGGACATGAATGGAGCTGGAGGCCATTATCCTTAGCAAATTAACACAAGAACAGAAAACCAAATACCACATGTTCTTATTTATAAGTGGGAGCTAAATAATGAGAACACATGGACACGTAGAGGGGAACAACACACACTGGGGCCTATTGGAGGGTGGAGAGTGGGAGGAAGGAGAGGATCAGGAAAAAAAGTAATGGGTACTAGGCTTAATAACTGGCTGATGAAGTAATCTGTACAACAACCCCTCATGACACAAGTTTACTTATGTAAGAAACCTGCACATGTAACCCTGAACTTAAAACTAAAGTTTTTTTTTTTTTTAAAAGAAAAACAATTTGGTGTCTGAGATGGTGTAAATAAAAAAGATACCTCAATATTAAAAAAAAAAAACAGTTTAAACTTTTTTGACTAATGTAATAATTGCTGCTCAGAGCAATGAACTCAATGCTATAAAAATGCATCTGAAGCTTATAAACATCACTCCTGTACAGATAGAATTTTCTTTTTGTTTTTATTGAGAGGAAGTCTTGCTCTGTTGCCCAAGCTGGAGTGCAGTGGTGTGATCTCGGCTCACTGCAACCTCTGCCTCCCGGGTTCAAGCGATTTTCCTGTATCAGCCTCCCAAGTAGCCGGATTACAAGCATGCGCCACCATGTCTGGCTAATTTTTGTATTTTTAGTAGAAATTGGGTTTCACCATGTTGGCCAGGCTGGTCTCAAACTCCTAACCTCATGATCCACCTGCCTTGGCCTCCCAAAGTGCTGGGATTACAGGCGTAAGCCACCGTGCCCAGCACAGATAGAATTTTCTTAAATCAAGAGTTATCAAAACATGACAAAGAAATTCAAATGAAGCCTCACTTGAATTTCTGAGGTCATAGGTAAGATTGATTTATTTTTCCTAGTCATAGGTAATCCAGGGAAAACAATGATTTGTATATGACCCAGGATGTTCTCTCTTCAGAAAATGCCAGCTTCAATATTTGTCAACAACATAAATGGTAAGAAATATTTTGTTTTCTATTTCTTTTTGATAAAATATAGCCAATTAGGGAAAAAAGGTAAACAATTACAAAAACATTTTGATAAAGGTATCTTACCTATGACCTCACTTGTCATAGGTACATGACATAAGTACATAAGAACAGAGCATCTTTAGATTCTTTAGTATTTCAGATCAAAATTCACCTAAGCATCAGCTTTGGGAACTTGAAATAACAGAGGTAATGACAGAGGTAAAAGGAGAAACTTCCATGGAGAAAGATTTTTATGTTACCATAATTTAGTGTCTTTTTTCAAAAGGTTCTTAAAGTAATGTTTTACATGTTTTAGTGTTGTAAAATGTTTACAACTGTAAGCATATAGGCATAGGTTATATTGTTAAGTGCTGGTGTTTCTGGAGACAGTCTCCCAATCCATAGAGCAGGAAGATATTTGTTGCATCTCTTTCTCAGTCTCTTGCTCTTTTACCCACTATTTTAAGGATAGATTTTCATTCGATGTCATTAAACTTTATCAAAATTTGGTATACATCTCCTTTGATTAATAATTCTTAATAGAAATATTTTAAATATAATTAATTAACTTTGGATCAGAAGAAACTTTTGAGGGCTTTGGATTATAGATTGTAATACTCTAATCAGCAAAGAATCTTTTAATTAAATGTTAGAGGATTCCTTTTAAAATTACGATGTCTTACATAAACCTTTGGCAATATTAATGAAAAACAATTATTAAATAATCATCATGACAGTAAATAAATCAGTTTTTACTCTTTTGTCCTCTTCTAGTCCTTTTCATACATATAGATGATACAAATATTTCTTGAATATTGGTACCAGAGTATGCTCTTGTTACTTCGTAAATTACATTTGCCATGTCGTAACTATTTAGGTAAATCTCTCAAAAATGGTACCAAAGCTAGTCAATGCAATCATTATCTGATTGATAATGAGATCAAGCAAGAGAAAAACTGAACAGCTTATATATAATAAAATCTGTTATTGTCTCTGTAATGACCGACAAGAAATTCTATGCATAGAATAAATATATTGCCCATGCGAGTCATCCTTGTTTAAACATTGTCTTGTATCAAAACATAAATGAGCTATTATTTTCATATTGGTGTGGAGTATAGGGGTTAATTTAAACCACTTTATTTGAAAATCTTAGGGGGAAGTGGATATGATCTAGCTTCAATATTTTGGATGCTTTATGACATCATTTCATTGTTTAATGTATTTACTTATTTGAAAGCAAAAAAGCTATTCAGTTAATACTTTCAAAGCTCTAGGGATATGTATCAGTTTTAAAGTGCCATTTAGAAAATAAACACTAAATGACTATCGTTCCCTTTCTCTCAGTAAGTTTGGGTGGCCTCAACTCAAGTGTTTATTTTAGCAGTGATTCCATAAGCATCACACAAGCCTGGTCTACGATGATAAGGCTTAGTACTTTCAGGACCACCTTCTGGTGCACTAATTCTTCATCTATTAAGTGCTCACCTTTACATGACATGAGAATGTTAATCTGGAGGCAGGTTGATAACTGAAAATGAAAAGTATACTCTACCCATGGGGCAGCTCACTGTTGCACTTAAATCAGGTAAGTAACCCAACTCACATTTTGTATTTCACAGGGTAACATTGTTGTATGATTATATAATTGTCCTGTGAAGTTTATCATATTACAATAAATAAATGATGTTGTCAGATAATGGTCATTGACAATCATTAAACTTTTGCTAAACACATGGTTTGTTAAAGATTATCTTGGGCCCTCAGATAATGAATTACTTCTGAGTTCAGTCATTTCCAAATTAAAGATAAATCTGGATACAATCCCTTCAAGGTGTTTTGAAATTTCATGAGATGTTTCAAAATTCTTTATAGCATTAGAATAGCAACGTTGTGACTTTAATTAATATTTATCTTTATTGGACAGGTGCAACAAGGAAATTGATGATGACACTGCATTTCAAATTTCTCTGTGTGGGATTCCTATTCTAGGAAGTGCATAACTAATCCAAAATTTTGCTCTCATAGTTATAAAAGATAATAAATAAAGCATCAACCAACATAATCTACCACATCTAACTCTAGCTTTAAACAATTAAATTAAAAAGCTCAGATGTTAAGAGAAATGACCATTTTACTAGCCATAACAACATACCATTTTAGTTTTCCATGTCATTTAACACATGAGCCCTTATCAAATATTTGGAAATATATGGGACTCCAAGAACTACTATTTCCCCAATTTACTAGAAATAATTTTAAAAGATATAAATAGGTATTAAAAGTTCATGGTATTATTATTATTTTAAGTCTAAGACATATAGTCTATGATCCAAGAATGGTTTTGTTATACTTCAAATTTTTAACTTTCAGAGACACTTAATAACCTTTCAAAAAGATGACCTTGAAGATTCTAAAAATACCTGATTTTATTATCTGAGATAATAAAACCCGCAAACTGGGTAACAGCTAATATGTATTCGTGAGTTTCTATAGATAATGTACTATGAATTAGAATTTGTAAAACTGACCCTTAGTTGAAAAGCACAATTAAAAACATATATTTTAAAACCTATAATAGACACCAAGTTTCCAGAAGCAAATATAAGCCTAAATTAGGCTATGTGGATTACAAAACTAAAAGGCTAGGGGAGTTATATAGCACTCAAAATACTATAATCAAGACCACATATATAAATATTAAACTTTACATTAAACTCTAGCATAATGAATCTAATATGTACCCAAAATGCCCTCCTAAAATACGTTAGCTAATAATGAATAAATCTAAACACTGAAGAAAGGATGTATGCCTTCAATAAGAAAACTTTTTTCCATGTTTGCTTCCACATGGTAACTTCAGACCACTCTCGCAGTTTCTTTGTATTTCTTGACAGACATAAAACACCTACATCATTAAAAATTTTCCGAACCCATTTTTACCATATATAACTGTGTAAAAGGTAGCACATTTTAGAGATTATGTTTATACCTATAATTTGTAGATGAAGCAGATCAGACAGTAAATTGAAATAATAAAAGTTTAAAATAACAATTTTAGTTGAGGCAACGATTTCTGTACTCAAAACTCTCAACTCCAACCCCAAGATTTCTTTATCAAAGCTGCCAAATATTTCTAGGAGAAAAAAAATCAATGAATTTACCTTCCATATTTTCTAGAAGAAAGTCAAACATTCCACAACTTGATAGTTTCCGATTCAATCTTCCTTTATTATAGGAGTGTTTGTAGGAAGTGGGATAGGGGTTGCACGGAGATTAGTTTATAGACCCCCAGAGGAAAGCTAACCCAGAATGGAGGCTTGTTGTCTTCACACTCACCTCTTCCTTCATCAGCTAAGGGTGAGAGACCAGTGACCACGCATAATACCTCTGTAACTCCCCCTTAACAAATGTTTAGAAAGCTAGTCTTGACAGAAACTGATTACAGGGATAAAAATCACACCCCCTTGTCCCCTCACAACAAAGGGCTCAACAATGAGAAGATTAAAAGACAGGCTTTGAAGTGGTTTACTGTCCCATTGGTCTTTAAAGTCAAAGAAGGCAAAAAGTTTCTTCCCCTCATTAACTTTTCAGCATCTTGTTTAAGTGGACTAAAATCTTCTAAGATCACATAGTGCCTAAAAGAGATTTGTTGGAGAAGCTTTGAGCAAAAATTCTTTGAAAAAATAGGTTCTATAAAATAAACGGGAATTGCCAATTCACTAACTAATGATTGGAGCAGTTGAGAGTGTTAATTTAATGAAATGGGTAATAAGTTTTGTGTTATCATCAATTACAATTTAACTTTACATATTCCTGCACAAAAATTTAAGAGCTTTTTACTTTTTGTGAGACCAGATTCTATATAGAGAGCTTTCACACACTTGCCCTCAAAACACTACGGGAGTTTTAAGTGGATGATTTTTTTGTTGTTGTTCTTGGTTTAAATCTCTACTTTATAGATAAAGAAATTGGGGACTAGTATGCTTTTCCTTAAACATGCATGAAAAATTATAGGTCAACATGCAAGGAAACTAGAACAAGCAGCTATACTCTGCTTGATAATCATATAAGACCCAAATGAAGGAAAAAATGTTTGTATGGCCTCATAATTTGTGTTACATTCTGCTAATATCTGTGTGTTTGGATATTTCACTATGTAACCATATCATTTCTCCAGAAACTTCCACCATCCTTGGCTCCTAGACCCTGTACTGTCTTGGGTTTTTCATTTTCTCCCAGTTTAGCTAGTTTGTCAAGGCTTTGCCATTGGCCCTCTTTGTTTATGTAATGATGTATTATTTTCCTTCCCCCAGTATAACCTACAACAGCACATGCACCCTACCCCCTGCACATGCAAAACTGGATGACTCTCTGGTCCCTGAATAAGTCTGTTCATTGCCTTTGGGTCTTTCCTCCTGGCATTCCTACTAGTTGGAACAGTCTCTTATCATACTGCGTTTTCAGCCTAAATCGCATACTAGAATCATCAAGAAAGGAGAGGAACCATTCCATAAAATATTTTACAAGCAATACAGGTGATTCAGTTGATTCAAATATTTAGCCATGGTTAAAAACCACAAAAACCTATTAACATTCTCCCTGTCTCTACAAACCCTGATCACAGGCCCTTTCAACCAGGTGTTCCTTCCATCTTTTGAAGTTCCTCTTCTTGCAAATTTCTAGTGATCCTTTCCAAATTCTTCACTGTATGCGAACTTCTGCCAGCCTTCTACTTGCTGGTAACCTTGGAAGAGGAGAGGTGACGGTTCCCCTCCTTGCCTTGTTTTTAAATCCCATTGTTCCCCAGAAGTATCCCTGCTGATTTGCTTGACCCATGCCACTGAAACGCAGGATAGGGACCATTTAAATATCCTCAATGCCTTTCTTCAACAGTCTGGGTCAGTCCAGCAAGTTCTTTCTTCCTTTCCCAGATGGTAGCTCCAGTGCAGTAAATTGAGTACTAAGCAGTCCCAAGTTGTGTCTTGCCCAACACTATCATCTCGAATCTGCTCTGGGCAAATTCTCCTTTAGGTCCTGTTTGGTTCTTGTTAGTGACTCTAGTTTTACTCTAAAATCTCAGTCAAATCACTGGGGTTTAGATAGTTATACATTGACACCAGCATCGTCCCTTTATATTCTCTGTTGCTGCATTCTAGCTACCTATGAGAACCTCCCTATTTTCCTTTGGAAACCTTTGCTAAATGCTTCTTGAATCTCTTGGCCACGTGGACCATGGACCTTGATGGATTCTCGAAGCTGTTCATCAGCTGGAATACAAAATAGATTACAGAGGAACCACAAAGCTTATTGTGCCCATGCTCCTCATTCTGTAAATCAAAAACTAGGGAACAAAAAGGGTTTAATGAACTGGCCAAGTTCCTGGAACAGGCTAACAGCAGAGCTGGAAGTCAGATTTCCTAATTTCTAATGGTATCATCTTAATTATCGGGGGTTCTAGAATGAACTTTTTCCATTCTAGATTCATAGAATGAAAAAAGGAAGAAAAATACCATTGATTAAGTACCCACTAGAGACAAAAACTTTGCATATGTTATGTCACCTAAGTCTCCTCATAACCATATGATACTGATAATATCTGCAAATTTTAAAGAAGAGGAAACTGAGAATCAACAAACTTAATGTTTTCCCCAAGTTCACATACCTAACATGTAATAGATGCAGATTTGGAACTCAAATATATCTAGTTCTGAAGCCTATGGCTTCTTTATTTTAACCCAACCATAGGGTTGGAAAGACAATCTAGTAAGATTTCTTAACTAAGAACTTCATTGAATACAATCCCTGAAATTGGATCTTCTGATTTTTATTTCCCCCAACAAATTCCAAATTTCAATATATAAAAGGTTTCTTTGGGCATTTTCCTTTACTAAATGATCAATATGACTATGGAATATAAAAATTCAATAAACATAGGTAACATTATTGGATGAGTTACTAGAAGCCATTGCCCATGTTTATTATTCTCTATAAATAATATCCAATTTATTTTATTCATAGCACTGTCATTAAACATTAATTAATTTTCTGTTCTCTTCACTAAAATGTAAAATCCACTAGAGCAGGGACCAAAGGGGACAGGAGCTGCAGCAAATATTGGTTCCTATGTGTATTATCTGTGTCACAAACCTGAGGGGAGCGTTTCCAGTAGAAAACTGGAATCTGGAGGTGCAGAGAATCTCAGCGTGCTTAGGACATCCAGCTCTGTGGGTTGGTTTCCCCAGATACCAAAAACATGCTTCACAATTTGAAAGCATGACAAGCATCGCTAACTTGCAGAGTTAGAACTGACCAAATTTACAATTCTCTGAAATCACCATCTGTGAAATGATGTGGACTTGAGGAGATGAATGAAAATTTACTCCAGATTAGATTAAATCATGTTAAAAAATTTTTTAAAAAAACCCCTGTACAATCTATTCTTCCTCAACTGTATCTTTTTAAAAAATAATGACTATACATCTTGGCAATGATAATGATTATAAAATAAATTACACACATACAGTAGTCCCCCTTTATCCACCATGGTATGAAAATATTAAATGAAAAATTCCACAAGTAAATAATTCATCAGTTTTAAATTGCCACGGTTCTAAGTAGCATGATGAAATCATGCTGTCTTGCTCCATCCCACCCAGGGTATGACTCATCCTTTTGTCCAGCGTACCCATGCTGTATACGCTACCTGCCTGTCTCTCACTTAGTAGGCATCTTGGTTAGCAGATAGATTGTTGCGGTATCACAGTGCCTGTGTTCAAGTAACCCTTATTTTACTTACTAATGGCCCCAAACTGCAAAGTAGTGATGCTGGCAATTCGGATATGCCAAAAAGAAGCCATAAATCTTTAGGTGAATACGTGAACATTCATGACTTAGTAAGGAAATAAAATAAAAGGTGTGTGGAGGTTGCTGACATCTACAGTAAGAATGAAATCTTCCACCTGTGAATTTGTGAAGAAGGAAAAAGAAGTTTGTGCTAGTTTTGCATTGTACCTCAAACTGCAAAGGTTAAGGCCACATCAAAAAGTTATGCATTCATGATAAATGCTTAGTTAAGCTGGCAAAGCCATTAAATGTGTGGGTGGAAGACTGCAACCAGAAAGCTTTGAGCCCGTAGGAAGATACCAGCAAGGGATCCCCTGAAACAAGTGACACCCAGAGGCTTACTGCAAGTAAGGGATGGTTACACAGACTCAGGAGTATAGGTCGATAGTAGCCTGAAGCTATGTTGTAATGCCTGTGCCATTCACCTCACTTCATCTTGTCATGTAGGCATTGTATCATCTTACATCATAAGAGTGAATACAGTACAATAAGATATTTTAAAAGAGAGATCACATTCACATAACTTTTATTACAGTATATTGTTATAATTGTTCTATTTTATTATCATTTATTGTTAATCTGCTACTGTGCCTAATTTAGAAATCAAATTCTATCATAGGTATGTATGTATGTATAGGAAAAAACAGTATATATATCGTGGGTCCTCATCCAGCCTCCTGGTACTGATCCGTGGCCTTTTAGGAACCAGGCTGCACAGCTGGCCAGCGAGCACTACCACAGCATTAGATTCTCATAGGAGTGTAAACCCTATTGTGAACTGCGCATGGGAGGAATCCAGGTTGCCTGCTCCTTATGAGAATCGAATGCCTCGGAAGCCATTCCGCATCCCTCCCCCGCCTCTCCCCCCAGTCTATGAAAAAACTGTCTTCCATTCAAGGCACTGGTCCCCGGTGCCAAAAAGGTTGAGGACCACTGATATGTAGGGCTTGGTATTAAATGCAGTTTCTGGGGGTTTAAAAGGTATCCTCCACAGAGAAGGGAGGACTAGTGCATAAACTTGCTGCCTTAACAGATTATTTAATTATTTATGATCTTCTGCAATTTTGGTTAATATCTTTAGCACAAATACTATTTTATGTCATTTTAAAAACTGCTATTACAATCATAATTAATATTTATATTTGAAAATATTTTATTTTGCATGATTCAGATTCACAAGATAAAAAAGCGTAATTCATCTAATTTGATCTGTAAAGTAACAGTTTTTCTAAGTTATTATCACTTGTTACATTTACACAGAGCAGCGAGATGACGATCATAGTAAGTCTCCAGGACATATAAAGATGTTTAATGTGTTGTACAGAAACAAACTGTCTCACCTTGTATTTAATGCAAAAAAATCACCAGAGTGATTTCCATTATTCATGTAATATAACTGATATGTTCCTGGAACACAATTTTGCTGACTAAAACTGTGTAGAACAAGATCATGATGTTGAAATTTCATGCAAACAAATCCAAATAGAAGACTTTCTGGATTAATTCATATACTATGTTCCTGTGAAATATATACCAGTCTTCTATTTCTTAATGTTCATTCTCAAAACAAAATTTCAACTCCCTTCTTCGGCAGCCATCGTTTGTAACACTTCCCCAGTCATTGAAATGTTTGGTAGTGTACTTGGTTGAATTGCTCAGTGGAAATTGACTGCTGTGTCAATTTTTCATTCCACTTTTTATACAATTCCTTCAAAGCTTTCACAAAGGTGACATCTTAAATCACAAAGCTTGGCCAAAAGAGAAAAATTCAAGGTTGTGGAGAAAATGATCATAATGTAAGATAAATGTTATATTGCAGAGAGGAGACAAACTTAAAAATTGCTGTTCTATTAATCTCTTAATGGACATAACTGGAGGAGCTTCAAGAATAGCAAGATTCTCTATGATAACAAATACTTTGGGGACTGTTATATAGAAACAAATGGATTATGCAAGATCAGAAATGTCAAGGTCTATGTATCTTATTCCAAGATATGATATAAAAGCTATGAATGTAGAATTATATATATATATAAAATTTAATGTCACTTCAAGATTGGCTGAAAATGTTATCTGAGCTTGGATTGACTTTTATCTATTAAGTAATGCTAAATTATTATTGTTCATCAACAGGGGTCTTAACGAATTCTTCTTCTCTATCTTAAAACATGATGGAACCAATAAAAATTGAGATTAATTGTAACATTAAAAATTGGCGGCCGGGCGCAGTGGCTCACGCCTGTAATCCCAGCACTTTCGGAGGAAGAGGCGGGTGGATCACGAGGTCAGGAGATCGAGACCATCGTGGCTAACATAGTGAAACCCCGTCTCTACTAAAAATACAAAAAATCAGCCGGGCGTGGTGGTGGGCGCCTGTAGTCCCAGCTGCTCGGGAGGCTAAGGCAGGAGAATGGGATGAACCCGGGAGGCAGAGCTCGTAGTGAGCCGAGATTGCACCACTGCACTCCAGCCTGGGCAACAGAGCTAGACCCCGTCTCAAAAAAAAAAAATTGACTGGCTAGACATTCCATAGCGTACACAAATGTGAACTGCACTACTGTAGTGGCTACATTTCTGAAAATAATTGGATACATAGCCTTGCTGAAATCTTCATCAACGAGTATTCACAACATTCTCTTGCATTATATTCTACTCTCAACTCACAATAATTCAAATTGATCTTTAAAAAATTTACATAATCAAAAACACGTATACATATCTATCTATCTATAACCATCATCAACTATCTATCATCTAATCTACCTAATCTATCTCTCTGTTTTTCTATCTACCTATCTATGCATAATTAGACATTAAAAGGAATAAAATAAGCTTGTTTTAGTAGTTGCAATCACTTGAAATAGACTTATTAGATACAGGAATAATTCAGTTAGATATTATGAAGATAAAGGTATTATTTCTTTCATTATGAAAGTATTTGTTGTTCCATTTTAAGTAACTACAAAAGTAGGTCTACTTCCTAAACCATTTTTATATCAACTAAAGAATATAAAACCCTGAGGTATGCATTAAGTTGATATTAATAATGTAATTATCAATTCCCAGAACTGCATATTTTGTATATTATCTTGTTTCACAATTATGGACCCAAAGATTTTTTTAAGTAGTAAACATAAATGAATTAAACTCTGAATGACTGGGCAAGTTTAGTAAGTTTTCTTAAACAGTTTATGAAATACTAGCATAGGTCTTTATTAAACACAAAACTTTTAGAATAGTTTGTCTCTACTTAAATTCATTATATTTCAGATATGCTGAAAAGTGCTATTATATTCTTCTTCTTCTTCTTCTTTTTTTTTTTTTAATTAAGATAGTGTCTTGCTCTGTTGCCCAGGCTGGAGTGCAGTGGTGTGATTATGGCTCACTGCAACCTTGAACTCCTGGGCTCAAAAGATCCTCCCACCTCAGCCTCCTGAGTAGCTGGGACTACAAGTGTGTGTAGCTGCACCCAGCTAATTTTTGTAGTTTTTGTAGAGATGGGGTTTTACATTGTTGCCCAGGCTGGTCTCAAACTCCTGGGCCCAAACAATCCACTCGCCTGGGCCTCCCAAAGTACTGGGATTACAGGCGTGAGCTGCTGCATCCAGTCTTGTGCTACTATATTCTTAAATTGCTATTTCAATGTAATGTTTCAAAATAAATAACTCTACCCATTATTCATTTTTGCTTTTCTACACTACCCTGCATTAAATAAAAATATACACAATGTGAATGAAAATTGAACAAAACAACAACAAAAAACTACCTCAGGCTAACAGAATACAAAAGACTAAAAACATTTTTAAAGAGCTACCCCATTTTGTAACACAGTTATAAGAAAACAAAAAGATAGATGATAGCTAGATAGATACGTAGAGATAGAGATGGCTCTAACTGGAATAAATAACATCTATAACTGACGATTTACATGAAAACTGAACCTAATAATAATGTAGTAGTTTAAAAAGTATGTCAATATCAAAAACAGGTCAGCTTCGGTCTGTTATTTTTTTAATAAATAAAACGGAAAGTCCAATGAATAATTATACAGACCACCTGCAAACGTGCAGCTATTTTTTAAAGTAGTGCCAGAAGAACTTCTATAAACCATGCTTAGTATGAAGTGGTAAAACAAGAGCATTAATTGGGAGGCCTTACATGCTGGTTGATGGTCAGTACCACTGATGTTACGTGTGCTCCATCACATTTAGAGCCCATGGTCTTTATGCGCCCATCAGAGAGGCTAAGAGCCAATGGGTGCTAGAAGAAAATATTATAGCTTGATTTTATATTATTGTTATAGAAGATAAGAAAGATATCTAATATTATTAGTGTTTAAAATGTGATTGACCTTGGCACCTAAACTTAGTGCATATGTCAGATGGTCAAGTCTTGCTTACTGAGGACAGAGACCCTTGAGGGAAGAGGAGGAGTTTTATAAGGTAAAGGGATTGAGAGCAGAGATCTTACAGTTGTTTTTGAGCTTTGAGCTTATTGGATATATTGCAGTTTGTGGGCAGCTGGCTTAGTAATGGGTTATAGCATTCAATTTTAAGAAACTAGCCCTCACAAAATGGACAGATGGCTTCAAGTTTCCATCCAACAAACTAAAGATTAAAGACAATGCTGACAATTCAAGCACAAGCCAATCCCATTAGGTAAATTACAAGATAAACATTCTAATCAGGTCTGACAAGAAGTAAGCCAAAACTGAAAATATAACAAGCTTATTTGAAACATATATGGATACGGGCTGGTTTTGTTGATAGACATTGCCCTAAGTGTGTGTACATTGTACAGCATGTATATTCTGCCTTTGTGAGATAGCTTATCTCCATTTTAATGGTCACCAAAATAATCACTTTTATAAAAGATTTTGAAAAATAATGCCATGTGTTAAATACACCTATTCCAACTGAGTGCAGTGGCTCAAGCCTGTAATCCCAGCACTTTAGGAGGCCGAGGCCGGTGGATCACCTGAGGTCAGAAGTTCGAGAGCAGCCTGGCTAACATAGCAAAACCCCGTCTCTACTAAAAATACAAAAATTAGCTGGGCATGGTGGCACATGCTTGTAATCTCAGCTACTTGGAAGGCTGAGGCAGGAGAATCACTTGAACCCAGGACGCTTAGGTTGCACTGAGCTGAGATTGTGCCATCGCACTCCAGCCTGGATGATAGAGTGATATTCTGTATTCTGTTCCCCCCCACCAGCCAAAAATATATATGTATATTTTATATATAAATTATATATAAATATATTTATATATAATTATACATTATATATAAATTATATATAAATATTTTATATTTATTATATAAAATATATATATTTTATAATTATATATATAATTATATAAATAAATTATATATAAATATATTTTATGTAACTTATTTATATATAAATTATATATAAATATATTTTTATATAAATATATATATTCCATTTAACTTATTAAGGCTTTTTCTATTATTCACAAACACAATTATTACTTTTTTAAATACAATATCTTCTGCTACATGTTTCTCAGGCATGAACTTCCTCACCTTGTAATCGTTAAACAGGGGAATGATATCAGTATGATACAGCAGTTATTCATATGACTTTCCCCAGAATACTCACGTTTTGAAGCAATCAGGGACGAGCTTTCTCATAATCAAAGAGAAAGCCTTAGTAATATTTGAAAACCTTAAGAATGAACCTGAAAATCTACAGAAGTGCCTTTTTCCAGTAGTGGCTTATTAAGGAATCTTAAGAACTGCTCAGCTTTTCAACAGGTTAAGGTGCAAGTGCAGTTCTAGAAACTGCAAAGACACATCCCCTCTCATTTAAAACAATGCATTAATGCGGAAGTCTACACTTCGAATAAGATTCTCTTACTTTTGATGAAAATGGTATTGATTAGAAGCAAGCACTCTTTGAGACCTCCATCTCAAAGGGGAATGTATGAGCCTAAGATTCAAAGCTGCGAAGGACTGACTAATGGTTATGCTAGATGACAATGTCCACTAAGATTTCACTGCGCTTCCAATATTTGTATGGATTGTTATCATTCTTGTTTGTGTTCTGTTTTTAAACTGCTCTAGGTTTTGGGTGATTTTTAATTTATTCTATGGGAAAACCTAAGCCTCAATATTTTTATTAGGCCACTTTGTAAGATACTGATTTTTTAAAAGAAATCCATATATAGAGTAACAGCAGATGGGCCTAATTTAATCATCCAATCTTAAAATTATGTTTTTCTATAATGAAAAATACATTAATAAGAGTAGATAAGCAAATATATTTACAATTAACTGCATGGCCAAATTTTATTTTATTCATACAGAGGGAGCACGATCAAAAATGTTTTGAAGCCACTACTCTGATCTGTATTATCCTGAGTGGAGAGCAGAGAATAGAAGCAGACATCAGCTTCAGTGTGGAGAATTAAAGTGAGGAACTCTCAACAGGTCACATAACAGAAACATAAGATGGGTATACTGAAATAGAAATGCATGAAATGATGTCTCCTGAAATGGGATGCTTGGAAAGAAAAGCTAGACAGATCTCAGTCTTGCAGCAGACAAGAATGGGGTTGCCCATTCTGAACATCCGTGGCAACATTTATCACATTATGCTCTAGCTAGATGGTTCTGCCTCTACTATTGTATGCGCTCCTGCTATGGAGCACCTTGTCTTATTCAGCCTTGTAAATCCTCTGCACTGCGCAAAAGCCCTGGTACAAAGTAGGTAATTCCCAGTATTTGCTGAATGAAAAAATTGATTTATGACTAAAGATGCATGCTCACTTGGAAAGGAAATAGGGAGAAAAGCAAGAAAAAAATTAAGAAAATGTACATTTATCAAGTGGCCATAATGTGTCAGAAGGAGAGTCAGGTACCTTATTTCTCTGAATTATCATTACAGCTATCCTACGAGGTACATATTCCCATTTACAGAGAGGAAGCTAAAGCTAGAAAAAGTTGCTTTATTCACCCAACATGAACACAGCTAGCAAGTAGCTGGGGCAGAATTAGAAATCTGCTCTAACTTGCAAGTCCATATTCTGGACTCCCTCAAGCAGCCAGTAAGGAGTAGGCTTTCTGTTGAAGATAGCTAACAATCACACACTGCAGCCTTTTTGTATCTAACACTGATGCCAGTGACAGGATTCTTCAAAGTCTAGAGTGTCAGCAATCTTATGGCTAATGACGCTTTCCCAATCAAAATAAGCCATTAATGATTTATTTTTTCTTTATAGTTCAATTGCAATGGATTCATTTTAGTTGAAGAAATGTTTTGCTGGGTGCAGTGGTTCACGCCTGTAATCCCAGCACTTCGGGAGGCCGAGGCGGGTGTATTGCTTTGAGCTCAGGAGTTCGAGACCAGCCTGGGCAACATGGTGAGACCCCATCTCTACAAAAAAATACAAAAGTTAGCCAGGCATGGTGGTGTAGGCTTGTAATCCCAGCTATTTGGGTGGCTGAGGTGTAAGAATTGCTTGAACCTGGGAGGCAGAGGTTGCAATGAGCCGAGATTGTGCCACTGTACTCCAAGCTTTATGACAGGGTGAGACCCTGTCAAAAAAAAAAAAAAAAAAAAAAAAAAAGGCCGGGTGCAGTGGCTCATGCCTATAATCCCAGCACTTTGGGAGGCCGAGGTGGACGGATCACCTGAGGTTAGGAGTTTGATACCAGCCTGGCCAACATGGCGAAACTCCGTCTCTACTAAAATACAAAAGTTAGCTGGGCGTGGTGGTGGGTGCCTGTAATCCCAGCTACTCGGGAGGCTGAGGCAGGAGAACTGCTTGAATTAGGGAGACAGAGGTTGCAGTGAGCCAAGATCATGCCACTGCACTCCAGCCTGGGGGACAGAGTGAGACTTTGTCTCCATTAAAAAAAAAAAAGTGTTTTAAAACTCAGTGATTTCTATTTCTATATCAATGCGTTGATTGATTTGGTCTCCCTAATGTAAATATAAGATATGAGACTTAATGAAATTCAATTGCATTTGTGAAAGATAAAAAGTTTTGTAAGTTCAAGCTCACTAGGCTGTAATCAAAATATAACTTGCTAGATGAAAACAAACATGCATTCAAGCCTGTTTGAAATTTTGAGTAAATAATTCACGAATATTTTTATAGTTCTTACTGTGGGTACATTGATAAGTGAGACTTAATATATGGTGCACACTAGATCTTGGTTGAATCTCTAGTTTAAAGGCAAATAAGTGTTTTAAAATATTGGTAATAGTTATTCTTTTTAAATGAAAACCATTTCTTCTTATCCTTATCTTAGCATATTAATGTCATCCAATAGCTAGAGGTGTTCGAGAGATAATATAACCCATAGATAATATAATATGTTTCTTTGTTGGTGGGAGGATGGATCAATGTGCCATCACTGCTTTGTCCCTGAGAGGCGAATTAATTATGAAACAAATGGAGCTTAAGCTTCAAGGCCCCTCAGTTGCATGGGCCTCTTCCAAGGTTCTGCAGGGGCTACATCAATGTGCTCATGTGGTCATACATTTAGGCCACAGTCTATTAAGAACCCTCTTTCCATTCCAATTTACCAACCATCAAACTTTCCCTTGGGTCAGGTAATCAAGAGTGGTTGTGGCATTTTGGTATCCAAATAAAAGGAAGTTGTATTAAGTATACGTTTAGCTTAGATTTCGTGGAATATGTGTATGTAGTTTAAGGAAAGGCTGATTTACCTTTTCATTCTTTCTGTAGAAAGTGAAGTTACAAAACAGTTGTCAAAGAAAGAGTTGATCAACGAGTATGGAATCAACTAAGGTAGAAAAGAAGGCGTATTGGACATTTTATAAATAACAAATTGTTATATTTCTGGGTCTTTTTGATGTTTGTATTTGCCAGCTTTCATAAATTATTAATTTGTTGTGAAATTCTTCTTTATTCTAAAGCAGTACTTGATTTTTTATTCATAATTTTGTATTATTTCTCCTAAATAAGATTCCTAAATTATATTAACTTTAGGTCCTTCAAAACCTAAAGCCCTCCTACCCCTAGAGAGTAATGTAAAACAATTGCAGGGGTTAAACTCTAAGACTGTATAATAGAATTATACACATTCCTTAGAACAGATGAGAAAATCAATACCCTTTCTCCCCACCAGGAATTAAGAGACCTTTATTCAAAAGAGAGAATAAATGGAAATAACAAGACTAATCTCATATCTATTTGATAATTCCTCCTCTTATTTCAACATCACCCTGGTCAGCAAACAGAAATACCATTGTACCATTTAGAGGTAATATTTGGTACAAGGAAACTTGAAGCAAACTCATGAAAGAGTAAACACTAAAACAGAGTACACTGCCACTTGTAAAACAAAGGAGGTATTATTCTTTCTTTGCCTACCCCAACCTCCCCTTCTTGATATTTCTGAACATTCTTTCCTCTGTACACACCTAATATCAAAGGAAAGGAACCTACAACCCTCATTCAATAATTAAATATTATTATACAGCAAAAGTGGGTTATATATATATATACTCAGAACACTAGGTAAGACCTACAGATAAATATCCCCATATAAAAAACACCTGAATCTCCAAGCACTCATATATTCATATCACCCCAAACAGATGAGTTAGTAGAAAAGAAGGGCCTCCACTAACTAATGGAATTTAATGCTGAAAAGGTTAACTCATATAAATGTTGAGACAACATGTACCATAAAGCTGTCATACACAGCCAGGTACACAAATCAGAGCTTTCGCAGATAAGTGATGAAAGGTCAGCAGAGTACACTGGGCTTACATTTCTTCCTGGAAAGCAAAATTAACAACTGAGGTTCATCTGCTTTACAGCCATATCTAATGAATGAGTTCTGCTACTTACATTTCATCTTTGAAAGAAAATATAGACATGTACACGTGAAAAGAATTAACAATAGTAGGAGGTGTTTTCACATTTCTAGACACAATTGGTTGGCAACATTTAAGCTTAGGAAAAGAGAAAAAAAATCAATTATATATAGTACATGATAATATAAATAGAGCAATTTTATTGTTCCCTTGAGATACTGACGTAACTGCTAATGATAATAATAGCTCAAATTTATTAAGTGCTTTCTATGTGTGAGGCAGTCTTTAAAAAAGTTTTACATGCATTAACTCAATTAATCCACACAATATCTTAGGTAGCTACTATTATTGTCAGGCCCATTTTACAGATGATTAAATTAAGGTACAGAAATGTTGAGACACTAGTCAAAGGCACAAAGTCACAGTACTGGTAGGGCAGGGATTCAAATCGAGGCAGTGTGGATGCATAGCCCAAGCTCCTCACCTTCAAGCCATATGTATAATAAGCTGATCTCCAGGGCTGTTCTGAAGAATTCTAATTAAACAGGGTGCCCTGGAACTTTCATGGAATTTTCCTGTTTCTCTGATCTGTGCCTCAACTTGGCTTCAGAAAACAGAGTTAACACACATGTTCAATATAATCAGTGCCTTTAACAAGATGATTTTGTTAATCTATAAAAGAAAAACAAAATGATTCAGGAAATTTATGGAAAAATTAAAGCTATTCCTTTGCTCCAATTTGGTGTGAAAAAAAAATGTGCTCCCTTATTCTGTTCATCAGGTAGGTGTCAAAACAGTGAAACTTTCAGTGAATTTTCCAGCTTAACGGTTCCTCTCTCCCCCACCCCCTCCAAACAGGGTTGTAGTAATTTAGGGAGAGTTAGATGATCATAGAAGTCACCAGTCAAATGCTGGAAGCATCATCTTGTAACAATGCCTAAGAGTCAGAGCTAATTCAAGTCTTCAAAAATCACAGTCCCCTGCCAAGAATGATAAAAATTGCATAGGAGTATGTTATGCTTAGAGTGACAGACACTGAGAGCTGGATGCATCAACAACCATTCCCAACTTCCCACTTCCTCCTGGAGTGCAGCAGCCCTTTGTTGTTCAAGGGGGAAAGACTAGGAAAATCTTAGAATACTGAAGCACTGTTCATTTACACCTGTGCTTCTTGTTACGTCAGATATAGAAACCCTCTATTATTTTCAACATTATGGGCAAGTGTTCTCTCATTTTCTGACAAATGTAATACTGATACACCGGAAGAAAGAAGAGATTGGAAGGGGCCAATTGCATTGGTAAGGGATCATTTTTAGGCAGCAGGAAGTAGTTGGTATTGAAACAAGGACATTTCTCATAGTTGTACATGTATCAAAAGATATACAAGTATGATAGATATATCATATACAAAATATATACAACTATGATAGATCAATGAAAAGTACAAATTAATTAATTAAAAAGAAAAAAGAGAAGGTACCCTGGAAACATATGAAAGATGACTAGAAATGACTAGGTACAACATCTTTTAAAGTGAGGGGATTATGGTTGATTTTCTTTTTAAACTTTTATTTTAGAATAATTTTAGGTTCATAGAAAAATTTCAAAGACAGTGTAGAGAGTTCTTAGATAACTACACCCTGTTTTCCCTGTTCTTAGCACATTACATGAGTATTACATGAGCATTATTATTATTAACTAAAGTCCATACTCAATGGACTTTACTCAGACTTTCTCAGTTTTCACCTAATCCTTTTCTGTTCCAGGATCCCATCTGGGATACCACATTATATTTAGTGTATAATATCCACTCATAAATACTTATTTTATAGTTCAGAGTACAGGCCAATACTTTGTTTTGTTACTCAAAGTGTTCCAGCTTCATCTATTGGGAGAGATGGCTCTGCAAAGCTGTCTCTTGTGGGGAAATCCTCTTCCCTTGCCAGATCTTTTCCTGATTCTGAAGAAACTAGCTGAGAGTGTGGCACCTTTTAAAGGTCTGAATAGAAAACATCTGCCATCTATTGCCTCTTAGGGGGGGCCACCTATGAGACTTCATCTACATAATATGAACACTGGCTTCCACAAACCTTACCTTAACCCAAACACTCCTTTCTATTGATTTCAGGTCTTTAGACAATAACTTAACTCTTTTAACTGACTGCCAATCAGAAAATCTATGAATCCACCTATGATCTGGAAACTCCTGCTTCTAGATGTTCTGCCTTTCCAGGCTGAACTAATGTATACCTCACAGGTATTGATTGATGTATTTTGTCTCCCTAAAGTGTATAAAATCAAGCTGTAACCCAACCACTTTGAGCACATGTTCTCAGGACCTCCTGAGGCTGTGTCACAAGTCATGATCCTTCAGCTTGGAAAACCAAACTTCTAAATTGATTGAGACACATCTCAGTTACTTTTTGATTTGTGTGCATACATATATATATACACACACACACACACACACATTATATATGTTTATATATATGTTATATATAAATATATATACAGCTATCCATATAATTATACACCAGTTTTATATATATATCAGGCAAAAATAATCTAGATGATCTAAAAGTCCTATAAAGGAATTAAATATAGAAATTTATCATCTAGATTATTATTGTCTGTTAATAGCACTGAAAATTGAGAAGTGAGTATAAAAATAGGATTCTAAAAAAGAAGGGGAGCTGATATTTCTGGGTATTATTATATTTCCACTTTTTTCCTCTCAAAAAAGAATCATTGACTAATTTATGAAGCAATCCAAACAATTTGTGCTATTTTGAGAAAAAGAGGATGTCCCAGCTAAAAATAAAAAGAAAAAAATTTAAATCATATGTTTATTATTGCTTTTTGCCAGACTAAGTATTTTGTCACCATCTCTGATCCCTGGCTGACTGGAAACCCAAATATTTTCAACATTAGTTATTTGGCTAATGAGAATAAATCTGATGTTCTCTTAATTTTGACTTTGAGTGTAAATGCACTAGAATCCATGATAATAAGATCCATATTACACTTCCACATGTTAAAGATCATGTACAACATATAAATAGCTATGACATTTAGAAGAAAATAGTGCTCTTCAATCAGCATTAACATTTAAAAAAATATTAAAGAGTCTGCTAAGTGCCAGGTGCTTTACATAAACATAAATCATTTCATTTAATCCTCCTGGTTAGTAGTCCTCTGAATCAAGTGTTCTGGATTCCATTTTAAAAATAAAGGTGAAGTGATTTGTTCAAACACCCCTGTCTAGTATGCTGAAGAGTCCAGATTTAAGGACATTTTTCTGACTAAAATTCATATAGAGTACATACAGAACCACTCATATGCTGTGTATATATTAGAATCCCAGCAAATTAATCTGTGATAACTCATGGAGGGTTTAATGAAAAGACTTTCCACAAAAGCATGGGCAGGCAGTAAAGAAACCACCAGGGTTTGTCACTATAAAGTCACACAATCCTCCAGGATGCGGCCAACTAGAATTGATTTCCCTTTCCCTCCAACCATAGTGAGGGAGTCTTGGGAACAGACACTGTGATGTAATTCTCCTTCCTCCATCTGATGCCTTGGTTATGTCTCCATGGCCAATCCACCAAAAGGCACAAGGCAAGGGAGGTGTGGGTGTGATCCTCACAGATCTGCCAACCAGAGCAGAGAACAGGATGAGTGGTGAGCAGTGCATCAGGAGAGGTGAACAGAACAGCTCAGCAAGTACTGGAATTTCTCAAACTATTGGTTTGAGCATAAAAACAACATTCAAATATGGTAATCTTTTATTCTCTTGAAAATAAACTTGAAAACCAGCACAAAAGATCTCTGCACTGAATCTTTCTAAATGTGTAAGAATGAAAGCTGAGCTTGTTCATGTGGGGGAAACAAAACAAAACAGAACAAAAAAATGCCAAAAACTCATGAAGAGACTTTGCTTGTTGGCAGGCAGGGTAAGCCAAGGAAATGCTCCTTTAAGGTTTTTCTTTTTCCAGTTTTTTTTTTAAAGTCAGAAGTCTCCAGACACAGCTTGCTGTCGGTTAGAGATGAACTTCTGATTCATGAGAAGTTATTCTAAGTTTCTGAAGAAAGTAGCTCTGTCTTTGTCACTGAGAGGTGGAATATGTTTAGACAAGTGATGAAACAGCTTTGTGCCTCACTTACACTTTCTGTCTCTACTACGACACTATATACTTAAATGTAAAATATGTCTTTATTTATCAAATCAATATTGCATCCGATAAATGTAGTGTGAACCATCAAATAGAGCCTATAAGGGATCATTGCGAGAATCTCAGACAATCTCATTCAATGAGTGAGAAAAAATATTAGTATTCTCAGAAAACATTAAGCACAGTTTGCAAAATAGGTATTTCCAGCAACTAAATCCATTCTTCTGCTCTTTTTAACTGTCCTTTGTTTTGTTTTTCTTTTGTCTTGTTTTTCAATACAAATTGCCTAAAATCTTTAGAACTATACAGGGAATAAGTTGTAGATAAATATAAATAATAAAGAATTCAGCTAACTTTAAAAAAAAAGGTGTCATACTTGAACATATTACACATGCCTTCTATAAAAGAATCCAACTGTTAGTCGTTATGAATATAAATAATCCTTAATTGAAATGAATAATTCTTATTTTATACAGCTTGATTTCAATATTCCATGCTTACTTCCAAAGTAAATTACACTTTATTGTAATTCTGAAAAAAACACAAATAAAATATACATTCCCTATAGTGTGCGATTTTATTTTTATTAAAATTATTTATTTTTTAATTATTTTATAATAATTAATTATTCTTGATTTATAAATAATAAAATTATTTATTGTTTTTATTTAAATTATTTATTATTTGTTTATACTACTAAATAATTATTTATTATTATTTATTATTAATAATAAATAGGGTTCTGTGATAGAAAATAATGGCATGGTAGCCTGCATTATTTAGTGTGGTTAACAAAGGTTTCTCTGAGTTTTAAACTGAGACCTGAAAGAAAAGGAGTTAGCCAGCCAAGAACAATTGATTTTACCTCATCTGCCAACTCACAAAATTTTAGGATTTAATTTGGCCACAATAATCATTAACCTAGAAAATCAAGAAGTAGCTAAAAAAGTTTATTTATAAAATGAAGCAGAACAATATTGCAAAGAGATAAATAGGTATTTTTCTGAAACACATCCAACAAAAAAGACAACAGAAGAAAATGTTCTCCAAGAGGAACCAGCAAACTCCATCAAGTCATTTCTACATCTAAGTCACAGGAAATCTGCAAGGGCCTCCTAATGAGTGTTGGATGATAATTAGGTCCTTTTGCTTACAAGGCCATGACACCACATGAAGAAGGGAGATGGATGAGACATATGGAACTTATTCTCTCACAATGACAAGAGTTTATTTATTTCAAATGTATTCACATTCTCAAGATGGTATCATAATTTATTTATTTTTAAGACATTTTAGTGAAAAGCCTCAGCCAGAGCTCCTCTGTTTATCTAACACATAAAAAAGAAAAATCAAACAAATACAAAAATTGCATAAATTCCCTCTCCCTAACTGGTCTGTAGTTCCATATATACTACTTACTGCTCTTATTCATTGCAGATGGGCCTGGCTCATGGAAGTGGGTCTGAACATGCTTTCTTCCTTCCCATCCTATCATTTACATTTCCTGCCTCACCCATTCCCTAAGCTTATATTTTGTCTATTCATTAAAAAAAAAAAAAAATCTGATTTTCCTGCAACATCAGATAATTGCCTGTTTATCATAAGTGTGGCATCAGGTCTTTGTATAGATAGATATCTTTGCCAAACCAAAGGAGAGTAATTCTGGATCTCTTAGAAGATACGGAATTCAAGATAAATCTGTACCAAATTTTACATGGTTAATTCAATCCTCTTAACATAACTGTACTGTTTTCTTTGGCAGGGCTACACTAAAATTTTATTCAAAGTTTCTGACCACCATTCAGATTATTATTGAAAAAATCATAAGCCGTTCCCTAACAAATGTACCCCCAAGCCCCCAAGTGATATAGGAGTTAAGAAGGAATTCCTTAGGCAGACAGCAAGGCATGGGAGTCCTTGGTAAGGCTTTTCTTTTTAATGAAAAGCAGCCCTAAATCATTTTCTAACAAAGAGCAGCCTGAAGGCTGGGAGCTTCCACCGGTGAATGCCGGCAGGAACTAAGGACTAGACATTTTCAAAATGGCAGCTCCATCTTCCCTTCTCTGCCAGTCATGTGTATGGTAAGGAGCAGACAAGATGGCTCCAATCAACTGGAAAGTCCATTTGCATAAGAAGATTAAGATGGGGCAACCAGTCTTCTCCTCTTCTCTATGTAAATGTCATGCCTGATTGAACCAATCTATGAGTCCTATGTAAATCAGACACCACCTCCTCAAACTGGACTATAAAACTTGGGGCATTTGCCACTAGCCGGTCTTTTTCCGCTTGGAGACACCTTCCTTTATCGAGGAAGCTGTTTCTCTTTCTCTTCTACCTATTCAACCTCCACTCCTAAACTCCTCGTGTGTGTCCATGTTCTAAATTTTCCTGGCATGTGACAACAAATGCCGGGTTTATACCACTTCACAAGCTCACTGCACACATTGAATTTGACAATTCAAGGTTCCCCTTTAATGAACACTATAGAAAAGTTACTGTTGTCGAAGTATATGTAGGGTACTTTTCTAGGCATTGGGAAATAATGTAAGACAAACTCACAACAATGATAAATAATCGCCCTAAGGAGAAGATAATCTGTGCCCAAAGAGTAGCACCCATTAATTTAACTCTCACTGAACAGCTCTGATTGCCAGGCAGAACACTAAGTGCTGGAAATACAAAGATAAACCAGTAGACCTTGCCTTTGATTTCACTGAGCTTACGTTCCAGTGTTCATGACATGATTTTTAAAAAAAGATTATAATATCAAGTAATTAAATAAATGACCACATAATTAGGGATTGTGGTAAGTGCTATGAAGGAAATAAATCGGGTTCTGTGATAGAAAATAATGGCATGGTAGCTTGCATTATTTAGAGTGGTTAACAAACGCTTCTCTGAGTTTTAAACTGGGACCTGAAAGTAAAGGAGTTAGCCTGCCAAGAAAAACAGGCCTGTGGAAAGGAGAAGTAGCTCTGAGTGAAGGTGCCTAAGTTAAAAAAAATCCTCGTTGTGTTGTAGTGTAGGAATCACCAGAAGGCCAATGTGGCTAGAATGATATGTCACAGGGAGAGTGGCCCAAGATGAGATTAAAGATAGATGCCATGCTACCTCTATACGCCATGGTGAGGAGTGCAGGCAGCTCCAAGCAGGGGAGGAACCGGATCTGATTTATGTTTGCTTATTTACTTGCCTGTTTTAATGACAGCTTTGTGTAGAATATGTCTGAATGAGAGAGAGACATTTCAGGAGAGAGAGTGTTGCAATACTCTAAGTGCTGGTGGCTTGTGCCATAGTAACAGCAATAAACAAAGAAAAGTAGAAAGATGTGAAATATACTTGGGGAGTATCATTGAAAGGACTTATGAATGAACTAAACGTGAGAAATGAGGAAAATATGAGATCCCATCAAATATTGGATGGTGTTGCCATTTACTGAGACAGGGAAGAAAGCAAAAGGAACTGGTAGTGTGAGTGCACATAGAGTTGCATTTTAGACAGGTCAAGTTTGAGATGCTGACCATGAGTTGGATATCTGAATCTGGGTATCAAGGGAGAAGGCTGGGACAGGAATTCAGAACAGGGGGTGAGCCCTGTTAAAGCAAACTAAATATGGCCTGAGAAGGACTCCATGCTTCTATATATGAGTCCCTGTGGATGAATTGCAACTTAGCCTAGCTTAATGGTCAGACAAGCTTGAAAACCTAACTTAGGAGTATGTGCCTGTAACAATAACCGAGTCTTCGCCAATCCCAGCGGCCATACTTCAATCACTCATAGACTGCTAAGTGTTGAAACTGTGTTCAAATAAGGCAAACGCCAACCTGTAACCAATCCAGCTGCTTCTGTACCTCACTGCCAATTTCTGTACATCATTTCCCTTTTTTTGCCTATAAATCTTCTTCCACCATATGGCTGTGCTGGAGTCTCTATGAATCTGCTGTGATTCTGGGGCCGCCCGATTCACAAATATTTCATTGCTTAATTAAAATCCTTTAAATTTAATTTGGTTGAAGTTTTTCTTTAATCAGCCCTAATGGAAGAGCTGAAACTCTGAGTATTCAAGGAGAAGGAGGACTTAAGAGAATTAGAGAAGGGAGGAAGGCACACAAGGTACTTAAAATGATGGGTTGACCTAATTGTAGAATAATGAATAATAAACTTGGCTGCAACTTAAAGAAAAAACATTAGAGAAATAAGAGCCAGATTCAGAGAACTTCTATATTCAAGCTTATGATTTTGTTGATTTAAGTTTGGGGAATTATCAAGGGCAACTGAGGAAAGATGTGGAGTGGGAGGTGTTGTGTGTAAGAAGTATATTGTTAAAACAACTGTGACTGCACATGTATAGTGTTTGGAAGTAGGGAAAACCCTAGGCTCATGTGGGGATCTTTCAGGAGATTACTTCAGTAATCGTAGTGTGAATGGATGAATGTTTGGGCTGAGATTGTGGTCACAGAGTATAAAGGAAGAAAAGAATAAAGTAACATTATAAAAATAAAACATCAAAAATATTTGGTGCCTGAGATAGCAAGGAAAGAAATAAGGGAGAATAATGAGGTGAACGTCATTTATACTTCTTTTCCTCCTTAACTGTATACATTGGCAACATGCCCAAGCAGTGCACAACACGTATGTCTTGCTTCGTGCTTTGTTTCCTCTGGAATAACAGGTACTAATTTACAAAGCAATAGTGGAGGACATTAGGGCAAAACTGATGATTGCTGGGCCAAAGAATTTCCAGCATAGCAATAAGAAATGATGAAGGATAAGATTAACATCTACAAAACGTACGCTTTGACTAAGGAAACATGCACAATAACATGTCTTATGCAGTTCACACAGCATAGCATTTCATCTTTCACTGTTCCGCTTCATGTTATAATGGACGAGGATGATCACCAGAATGTAAATATTGTAAAAGTACACAAACTAAACCAGTGATAGGAAAAATATAATCACCAGCCAGAGCTAGCTGAATGACAAGGCAGGTTAGTAGTCGTTTCATGTTTAATTTTGGCATTTTTGTTCACGTGTTTTTGAAACAGTATCTGGCTATAGGCAATTCTTTGCTTTTTGTGTCCTGGTTTTACCATGTATAAAAGGAAATCATTTAATCTAGTGAAGTGGGAGGATTATGTTTGAAAGAGTGTGTGTGTGTGTGTGTGTGTGTGCGCGCGCGTGTGCGTGCGCAGAATAAATATATGTTCTTATAAGGGACTGAGAAAATCTAAAGGGAGAAGATAGATATTAAATACTGATTAAAATGATCTGAGAAAGCTAGTATTAAACATAATGCATTCCTCTCAAAGCATTTTATTCAAAATATCAGTAAGAAAAGATTTAATAATATTAATAAACAACCTGCTCACAAAATATGATGAGTAGGAAAAGTGACTATGATAAATCATTTTAATAACTAATGAATAGATAAGATGGATGCCAGCAATTGCCTTCTCTAATGCACCTTCATTCTCCTGGTGATGGACAAATTATTTTGTATTGCACCTAGGGTACACTATTAAATTCACTCCTCATCATTCATCACTTCATGGTCGTCCCATCCTCAGGAATTTCAGTTATTTTTAATGCCTACTTTCCTTTAGTAATTGATGCTTCATTCAAAGTGAAGTCATCTATTCTAAGTTAGCCTTGGGTTTCACTGAGACACATGCAGTGAAAGCCTCTTGTCCTTCCAGACTACCAGGCTGGTGATTCTGCCATATGGATCCTAAAGGGGCTGATAGGCTTAATATTAAACCGTAATGAAGAGATGTCATAAAAATATCATGTGTATTTAGCATTTGGTCTTTGGAGAGACTGTCTCTGTAAATTGCAGTTCCTTCTTGGCATCTTCATTGTTTTCTCTGACTCATATATGAGTGAGCCCTCGTGGGGCACCATATTTCAACAAGTCACCCTGACTCCCCCATCTCTCTACACATTTGCTTTTTATATTCTCCCTAAATAGTACCTTACCCTGTAATTCATCTTCCATGCCTAATTCATTCTAAATATAAGCTTCCTGGCCCTGTTTCTGCCATATTAATATACTCCCGTGGCAAGTGCATGTTTAAAAAGAAAATCAATTTTTCTGATTCACTGGACGTGAGCATCTGCATGTTTTTATAATTTATTGTTCATCCTCAGGTCAGTATGATACCAGCATTAAATATTAAGGCTGCTTAGGGCACAATCCTTATCAGAAAGCTTTGCCCTGTTAATATCAGGAAAAATGCTTGAATTTCTTTTTAATTATAAGCTCTAAAGCTTGGGTTAGCCTTTGTGAGATAGTGGTAAAGAACAAGCACTACCCTGGAGACTGAAAGGTAACTAGGGGTGCTCAAAAGGAAAGGCTGTCATTTGTTTCTGTCTCTTCCCACCTGGTGCAAAGGCTGTCTCATTAGCAGGCTTAGGCTCTTAAATGAAACTAGAAGTTAAAATTCCAGACTACAGCCAGCTGGAAGAATAAATTAGTAAAAATAGTCCATGTACCTAAATATCTGATAGTGGTGAGGACCCTAAAACTTCACTTGTCACTAAAACACTAGCTATTAGCATGGGCTTATAGAGACACTCAGACCTAAATATCACATTAAAATCATGAAGAGAAGAAATACGTGGCTTAGTTATAGAGAATATTTAAACAGTTGTCTGCAAAGTTCCTTGTGTATTTAAACGATTGATGATTATTACTAAAATATGTTGATACTCATTTGGGACTTTATTTTTATCTGCCGAGATTACTCTATTACCATTTTCTATCTTTGCTCTGTAAGTGAACATTATTTAAGTAAATTTCTTTAAGGTCCTGATATCAAGAGTTTATGAAATAACTCCTAAAGGATATCTAAAAAGAAGTCTAAGTCTTGGTAGCTTATGACTGAGAAACTGATTCTGTAGTGAATGAAACCAAGCTGTTCTCAAGCATACAGCCCAAGCACATCTTGTGTGTGTATGTGTGTATACACGTTGTGTGTACTGAAGTGGGTGTCAAACCTCCATCCTTCACATTTTTTCCCCAGTGGCCTTTTCCCGGGTCAAACCATGTTTTATTACTGTCAACAACCTGCAGCAATGTGTGAAAGTAAGAAAGGCCTTTGCCTAAGACCCAAAAGCAGATAATGGCAGGAGGATGTGCATTATACAGATTATACAGATTGCTTATATGTACCTGAGGTTCAGGCATTTTTTTTTCTGAGTACCACACTACTGAAGTTGATGTGAAAGGTGCTTCAATGACTGGCATCTGTGCACCTCTCAAGATTCATTTATTTTTATTTTTATTACTATCAGATATACCTTTTCAATCTCTCCAGGTAAAATAAAATCTTTCAGGTACTCTTAGATCCTCCAGACACATTATCACTTCTGTTTGTACAGATCACCTTCCTCTGCCTGGAATGCATCCACTCCCTTTCCTTTTCCTCTCAGCTTGGTTAATTTCATATCTTACATGACACTGCTTCTTAGAATCATCTTGTCCACAGAGGCAAAGCCAACTTGCCAGCATTAAATGCTTTATTTAATGCCATAACATACCAGATAATGTTTTTGTTAATATTTGCATAGAGCATTATGTTTTAATTTATTGAATACCATGTGCAGGATGCAGCTTAGTTGCACAAAGCATTTACTTATTTTCAGGCAAATGCTATTGCTGCGAATGGGGGGAAGGAGCAAATACATCACATTACCTATGGGCACCATTTACTAGTATCCCATTATTGAAAAAGTGAGAAATTCCAAAAATGAAATGATGGAAAACACTACTATGTACAATAAAATTGTTTAAACAAATAGCAGCAGAATGCCAACCAAATAAAACACTGTGTCTTCATTAGCATCTACCATGTGGTCAGGGGCTCTGAGCATCAGCTAACGTTCCCTGTTGCTTTGTTTGTTTCACAAATGTTAGAGTTGTTTCTCTCACACCTTTAAGCTTAGTGGAGTGTTTCATATACAACTGGCATTAAATAAACATTTTTTGAATGTTACGTGAATGAACAACTGATTGAAGGAAGGCCTATGTCCGTTGTATTTATTCTATATTTTTTTCTCACAACTCTTATGGTGACGAAGAACTTATTTTGTGGTAGGTATTAAAGAAAAGTTTAAAAGAAATATTTGTTCCACTTAAAGTTCTTAATTACAAGCAAAAGAGGTTAAAAAAATGACAAACAATTAAAAGAAGAATTATTAGAATACATCACAGACTCAGAATTAATAGAAACCTTCAGAGCTTCAGAGGGCTAGAAAAAATACTAGACAAACATAAAAAGCAGGAATCCAGAGGCATGGTAAGCAGTCTACCATGCTCACTAACCTGCATCTATTGCCCCCTCTGCAACCAGTTGGGTTGTGTAGCTTCCAACTATTTCTCTTAATATTGTATATCTTACAATTGAAGAGAGCACAAAATTAGTGAAAATAAATTCACGTGCCTATTTTCTGTCTCTATCAGTCTGAGGGAGTGAGGATCTACTGTCTTTTGCTTCTTTAAGAAAAGGTAAAACCTAAAATTTTCCTACCCTCACATAGTGGGAATTTCTGTACCACCAAAACTGTGTAAAGATAATTTCCAAATGAAAATAAAAGCATTATGAGGAAAAATAAATGGGTTGGGGGAAACAAAAAATATACATAATAATTGATCTTGATGATAATTTGAATTGATAACCCACACTTTCTTAATCAATTATCAGTGAGCAATGGTATGTATGTGATGCATTCTTATATTTTCAGAAAGCAGTGTATGTGGATACTCTTTTCCTAGGAATTTTATTTACTACATTACATATTTACTTTTGTATGCATGACAAGGTTTTTCTCTAGTAGTTTGTAAAGTGTAAATAAATATTTATGAAAGAATCTTTGTTCTGATTTCCTTCCATCTTGAAACACTAAGGAAGTTTGTTCTTGCTAATAGTTTGGTTCATTATCCTGCTCTGAAGATCAGAGACTTTGCTTTGGTGACTCCTGTATCCTCAATGTCTAGAACACAGCCAGGCACAAGTGCTTAATAAATTCATGTTGAATATTGATTTCTTGAAGGAGTATATTCCAGAAGTATTATTGAGTAATTGCTTATGATGGCAGCAACAACAAAAATGGAAACAATCTATGTAACCATCAATGAGGAAATAATAAATACATTTTAATGTATCTACATTCATGAGATGTTTATGATACGCTAAATAAAAAAAAGTCAGTTGTCAAAAACAATATAAGGTTATATTTTTGTTGAAATATGCGTGTTACTAAAAGTAATCATAGTAAAATATACTAAAATGTTAGGAGAACTTACCACTAAGGATAGGTTTTGAATAGAAAAACTAGAAGGGTCCTTTCACTTCTTATTTTAAGTAATTTCCAGCCAGACGCGGTGGCTCATGCCTGTAATCCCAGCACTTTAGGAGGCCAAGGTGAGTGGATCACATGAGGTCAGGTGCTCAAGACTAGCCTGGTCAACATGGTGAAACTCTGTCTCTACTAAAAATACAAAACTTAGCGGGATGTGGCAGTGCATGCCTGTAATCTCAGCTACTTGGGAGGCTGAGACAGGAGAATTGCTTGAACCCGGGAGTTAGAGGTTGCAGTGAGCCCAGGTCATAACCACTGCACTCCAGCCTGGGCAACAGAGGGAGACTCTGTCTCAAAAAAACAAACAAACAAAAAAAGATAATTTCCTTTTAAAAATTATTTTATTATTAAAAAAGTATAATATGTTCATTGTAAAAAGAAAGTGGTGACAAGCAAAACTAAAAAACTAAAAGAATTAAAATATCAAATGTTCCTAGTGTATGTGCTTTCAGATCTGTATGTTTACATACATAATTTTTTTACTAAAATGAGATCATTCTGTACATACAAATTTTCAAGTAAATGATACTAGTGAATGGCCCAAAAGTACATAAATAAAAACCCAAGATCATTAGTCATCAGAGAAATGTGAATTCAAACCACAATGAAATAGCACCATGCACCCATTAAAACAGCTAAAATTAAAAGAAAGGTTGATAATATCAAATGATGGCAAGAATATGAAGCAACTGGAAATCTTAAACATGCTGGTGGGAATTTAAAATGGTACAAATAATTTGAAAAACAGCTACTCCATTTCTTTTAAAGTTAAACATATACTTAGCAAATTACTCATCTTGTACATGAATGTTCATAGTAGTTTTAGTCATAATAGTTCAAATTCCATCAATTAAAATTATTAAAAATCAATTAAAATTGATTTTATATGGGGCATAATGTATCATATCCAGTGGTCAACTCTCTAAAGCCAGATGAGGGTATGAAGGACTTCTCTTCATACCCTCTTCCTGCTTTCCTAAACAGAATGAAAACATGGGAGTGTCAGATTCTTTTTTTTTTTTTTGCTCTTGTTGCCCAGGCTGGAGCGCAGTGGCGCGATTTCAGATCACTGCAATCTCCACCTCCTGGGATCAAGCGATTCTCCTGCCTCAGCCTTCTGAGTAGCTGGGATTATAGGTGCCTGCCACCACGCCCAGCTACTTTTTGTATTTTAATAGAGACGGGGTTTCACCATGTTGGTCAGGCTGGTCTCGAACTCCTGACCTCAGGTGATCCACCCACCTCGGCCTCCCTAAGTACTGGGATTACAGGCATGAGCCACCACACCCAGCCATCAGATTCTTTATGTACAGACTTTCTGTGAAATTAAGACTATACATTCTGGTCCTGTATTTGATCACTTTCACTCTCTACTTTTTCCTATGTACCCCACTTCTGTTTAGTTCCAACTTTTCTAATTTAGGCTTTATGTGGTATAGGGATGAAAACCTTGGATATAGAGCTTGAAGATTTAGTTTTGCCTTTTGCTCAGGGTGTCTGACTTTCTCATGTATACACAGTGTCTAAGCGTATTGGGCCAGTAATATAATACCAACTCACAGGGTTATTGTGACTATTAGATGAAATAATGCATAGAAAACTATTTTTCAAAATTGAATACTCTCTACTGATACTACATATTAACTGCAATCTTCAAGAGTGATGGTGGTAGCATGAAATTGCAGGTCAAACAAAGTAGATTTCTGGTCACCTGGTACTTCCATAAGAACAAAAGCAAGTTAACAAAAAGTTTGGACCCTGAACAGCATCAAAGTCCTGTAAATAGTCCCTTGTTCTTGGGACAACTTCAGAACTTTAGAGTTATCAAGTATTTTTGTTGTTGCTTTCCTTTGGAAATTCTGCCTGTTAGGTGCTGGGACAAATGACAAGCATGGTTGTGTATCTATTTCCTATAATGTGAAGTCATCCCTGAAAATACCATTTCAAGTGGCAGTATTCCAGGGATTAAGGGCACACAAGATGTCTGAGCTCACTCCCTGGCTCAGAATGAACTCCAGTTCCATTTTAGACATAGCCTGATGTAAGAAACATGGTCACTAAGTTAGGAGTCTTCTGGGCTTTCCACGCTAAAGAAAAAGAGAAAAATGAAAAGAGCAAGAAAGGGATGGATTTATAAAATTTTGGAACTTTCCAAAAGGAGTTTTGAGATTTGGAGATAATGTTTAATATCACTTTCAATTTACAAATAAACTAGGTAGGAAATGTCAAGTAGTTTAAAAGGATGAAATAAATTTTCACAAAACAAATTGACAATGTGCTAGCCTTAGGGTGTTACTCATTATCATTTTATTTCAGTGACTCTACCATGGTGAAAAATAAAATTGCACCATTATCTGAAAAGGCCCTTGAACCTAAATATTGTCTATAAGTCTTCAGTTCACTGAAGGAAATTAATTTTCTCATGTTTAAATTTCATTAGTTCAAAATGCTATTTTTCAAGTATTTAAAATGCTGATTATTACATTTTGCCTCTGAGATTTATGTTTATATGAATAGAATTTCTGTAGCAGTCAAAGTTGCAAGTTTTCCTTTTTTTTTTTTTTTTTTGAGATGGAGTCTCACTCTTTTCACCCATGCTGGAGGGCAATGGTGTGGTCTTGGCTCATTTCCACCTCAGCCTCCCAGATTCAAGCGATTCTCCTGCCTCAGCTTCCTGAGTAGCTGAGATTACAGGCATGCACCACCATGCCTGGCTAATTGTGGGTTTTTTTTTTGTTTTTTGTTTTTTGTTTTTGACAGATTCTGGCTCTGTTGCCAGGTTGGAGTGCAATGGTGCGATCTTGGCTCACTGTAACCTCCACCTCCTGGGTTCAAGTGATTCTCCTGCCTCAGCCTCCTGAGTAGCTGGCATTACAGGTGTGTACCACCATGCCCAGCTAATTTTTCTACTTTTAGTAGAGATGAGGTTTCACCATGTTGGCCAGGATGGTCTTGATCTCTTGACCTTGTGATCCGCCCTCCTTGGCCTCTCAAAGTGCTGGGATTACAGGTGTGAGCCACTGTGCCCGGCCAGGTTTTTCTTTTAAAACTATTCATTTAGGTCCATTCCAAGATAGCCGAATAGGAAGAGCTCCAGTCTGCAGCTCCCAGTGTGATAGATGCAGAAGATGGGTGATTTATGCATTTCCAACTGAGGTACCTGGTTCATCTCATTGGGACTGGTTGGACAGTGGGTACAGCCCACAGAGGGTGAGCCGAAGCAGGGTGGGGCATTGCTTCACCTGGGAAGCACAAGGGGTCAGAAGATTTCCCTTTCTTAGCCAAGGGAAGCCGTGACAGACTGTACCTAGAAAATCAGGACATTGACACCCAAATACTGCGCTTTTCCAACAGTCTTAGCAAATGGGCACACCAGGAGATTATATCCTGTGCCTGGCTCAGCGGGCCCCACGCCCACGGAACCTTGCTCATTGCTAGTGTGGCAGTCTGAGATTGAACTGCAAGGCGGCAGCCTGGCTGGGGGAGGGGCATCCACAATTGCTGAGGCTTGAGTAGGTAAACAAAGCGGCCAGGAAACTCAAACTTGGCCGAGCCCACCACAGCGCCAGAAGGCTTGCTGCCTCTATAGACTCCACCTCTGGGGGCAGGGCATAGCTGAACAAAAGGCAGCAGAAACTTCTGCAGACTTAAACATCCCTGTCTGACAGCTCCAAAGACAGCAGTGGTTCTCCCAGCATGGTGTTTGAGCTCTGAGAATGGACAGACTGCCTCCTCAAGTGGGTCCCTGACTCCCGTGTAGCTTAACAGGGAGACACCTCCCAGTGGGGGCCGACTGACACCTCATGCTGCCAGGTGCCCCTCTGGGACGACACTTCCAGAGGAAGGATCAGGCAGCAATATTTTCTGTTCTGCAATATTTGCTGTTCTGCAGCCTCCGCAGGTGATACACAGGCAAACAGGGTCTGGAGTGGACCTCTAGCAAACTCCAACAGACCTGCAGCTGAGGGACCTGACTGTTAGAAGGAAAACTAACAAACAGAAAGGAATAGCATCAACATCAACGAAAAGGACATCCACACCAAAAACCCCATCTGTAGGTCACCATCATCAAAGACCAAAGGTAGATAAAAACCACAAAGATGGGGAGAAACCAGAGCAGAAAAGCCGAAAATTCTAAAAACCAGAGTGCCTCTTCTCCTCCATAGGATCACAGCTCCTCGCCAGCAACAGAACAAGGCTGGATGGAGAATGACTTTGATGAGTTGACATAATTAGGCTTCAGAAGGTCAGTAAAAACAAATTTCTCTGAGCTAAAGGAGGATGTTCAAACCCATTGCAAGGAAGCTAAAAACCTTGAAAAAATATTAGACAAATGGTTAACGAGAGTAGAGAAGACCTTAAATGACCTGAAGGAGCTGAAAACCATGACATGAGAACTACGTGACACACGCACAAGCTTCAGTAGCTGATTCGATCAAGTGGAAGAAAGAGTATCAGTGACTGAAGATCAAATAAATGAAACGAAGCAAGAAGAGAAGTTTAGAGAAAAAAGTGAAATGAAATGAACAAAGCCTCCAAGAAATATGGGACTATGTGAAAAGACCAAATCTACATTAGATTGGTGTACCTGACAGTGACGGGGAGAATGGAACCAAGCTGGAAAACACTCTTCAGGATATATTCAGAACTTCCCCAACCTAGCAAGGCAGGCCAACATTCACATTCAGGAAATACAGAGAACACTACAAAGATACTCCTCGAGAAGAGTAACCACAAAACACATAATTGTCAGATTCACCAAGGTTGAAATGAAGGAAAAAATGTTAAGGGCAGCCAGAGAGAAAGGTTGGGATACCAAAAAGGGAAGCCCAACAGACTAACAGTGGATCTCTTGGCAGAAACCCTACAAGCCAGAAGAAAGTGGGGGCCCACATTCAACATTCTCAAAGAAAAGAATTTTCAACCCGGAATTTCATATCCATCCAAACTAAGCTTCATAAGTGAAGGAGAAATAAAATCCTTTACAGACAAGCACATCCTGAGAGATTTTGTCACCACCAGGCCTGCCTTACAAGAGCTCCTGAAGGAAGCACTAAACATGGAAAGGAACAACCAGTACGAGCCACTGCAAAAACATGCCAAATTGTAAAGACCATTGAGGCTAGGAAAAAATGGCATCAACTAATGAGCAAAACAACCAGCTAACATCATAATGACAGGATCAAATTCACACATAACAATATTAACCTTAAATGTAAATGGGCTAAATGCCCCAATTAAAAGACACAGACTGACAAACTGGATAAAGAGTCAAGACCTATCAATGTGCTGTATTCAGGAGAACCATCTCATGTGCAGAGACACACATAGGCTCAAAATAAAGGGACAGAGGAAGATCTACCAAGCAAATGGAAAGCAAAAAAAGCAGGGATTGCTGTCATAGTCTCTGATAAAACAGACTTTAAACCAAAAAGATCAAAAGAGACAAAGAAGGCCATTACATAATGGTAAAGGGATCAATTCAACAAGAAGTGCTAACTATCCTAAATACATACGCACCCAATACAGGAGCACCCAGATTCATAAAGTAAGTCCTTAGAGGCCTACAAAGAGACTTAGACTCCCACACAATAATAATGGGAGACTTTAACACCCCACTGTCAATATTAGACAGATCAATGAGACAGAAGGTTAACAAGGATAACCAGGAATTGAACTCAGCTCTGCACCAAGTGGACCTAATAGACATCTACAGAACTCTCCACCCCAAATCAACAGAATATACATTCTTCTCAGCACCACATTGCACTTGTTCCAAAATCGACCACATAGTCGGAAGTAAAGCACTCCTCAGCAAATGTAAAAGAACAGAAATCACAACAAACTGTCTCTCAGACCACAGTGCAATCTAACTAGAACTCAGGATTAAGAAACTCACTCAAAACCGCTCAACTATATGGAAACTGAACAACCTGCTTCTGAATGACTACTGGGTACATAACGAAATGAAGGCAGAAATAAAGATGTTCTTTGAAACCAATGATAACAAAGACACAACATACCAGAATCTCTGGGACACATTCAAAGCAGTGTGTAAACGGAAATTTATAGCACCAAATGCCCACAAGAGAAAGCAGGAAAGATCAAAAATCGACACACTAACATTACAATTAAAAGAACTAGAGAAGCAAGAGCAAACACATTCAAAAGCTAGCAGAAGGCAAGAAATAACTAAGATCAGAGCAGAACTGAAGGAGACAGAGACACAAAAAACCCTTCAAAAAATCAATGAATCCACGAACTGGTTTTTTGAAAAGATCAACAAAATTGATAGACCACTAGCAAGACTAATAAAGAATAAAAGAGAGAAAAATCAAATAGATGAAATAAAAAATGATAAAGGGGATATCACCACCGATCCCACATAAATACAAACTACCATCAGAGAATACTATAAACACCTCTATGCGAATAAACTAGAAAATCTAGAAGAAATGGATAAATTCCTGTACACATACACCCTTTGAAGTCTAAACCAGAAAGAAGTTGAATCCCTGAATAGACCAATAACAGTCTCTGAAATTGAGGCAATAATCAATAGCCTACCAACCAAAAAAAGTCCAAGACCAGATGGATTCACAGCTGAATTCTACCAGAGGTACAAAGAGAAGCTGGTACCATTTCTTCTGAAACTATTCCAATCAATAGAAAAAGAGAGAATCCTCCCTAACTCATTTTATGAGGCCAGCATCATCCTGATAACAAAGCCTGGCAGAGAAACAAGAAAAAAAGAGAATTTTAGACCAATATCCCTGATGAACATCGATGCAAAAATCCTCAATAAAATACTAGAAAACCGAATCCAGCAGCACATCAAAAAGCTTATCCACCAAGATCAAGTTGGCTTCACCCCTGGGATGCAAGGCTGGTTCAACATATGCAAATCAATAAATGTAATCCATCACATAAACAGAACCAAAGACAAAAATCACATGATTATCTCAATAGATGCAGAAAAGGCCTTCAATAAAATTCAACAGCCCTCATGCTAAAAACTCTCAATAAACTAGGTACTGATGGAATGTATCTCAAAATAAAAAGAGCTATTTATGACAAACTCACAGCCAATATCATACTGAATGGGCAAAAACTGGAAGCATTCCCTTTGAAAACTGGCATAAGACAGGGATGCCCTCTCTCACCACTCCTATTCAAAATAGTGTTGGAAGTTCTGGCCAGGGCAGTCAAGCAAGATAAAGAAATAAAGGGTATTCATTTAGGAAAAGAGGAAGTCAAATTTCCCCTGTTTGCAGATAATATGATTGTATATTTAGAAAACCCCATCATCTCAGCCCAAAATCTCCTTAAGCTGATAAGCAACTTCAGCAAAGTCTCAGGATACAAAATCAATGGCGAAAATCACAAGCATTCCTATATACCAATAACAGACAAACAGAGAGCAAAATCGTGAGTGAACTCCCTTTCACAACTGCTACAAAGAGAATAAAATACCTAGGAATCCAACTTACAAGGGATGTGAAGGACCTCTTCAAGGAGAACTACAAACCACCGCTCAATGAAATAAGAGAGGACGCAAACAAATGGAAGAACATTCCATGCTCATGGATAGGAAGAATCAGTATTCTGAAAATGGCCATACTGCCCAAGGTAATTTATAAAGTCAATGCCGTCCCCATCAAGCTACCAATGACTTTCTTCACAGAATTGGAAAAAACTACTTTAAAGTTTATATGGAACGAAAAAAGAGCCTGCATTGCCAAGACAGTCCTAAGCAAAAAGAACAAAGCTGGAGGCATCATGCTACCTGACTTCAAACTATACTACAAGTCTACAGTAATCAAAACAGCAAGGTACTGGTACCAAAACAGAGATATAGACCAATGGAACAGAACAGAGGCCTCAGAAATAATACCACACATCTACAACCATCTGATCTTTGAAAAACCTGACAAAAACAAGAAATGCAGAAAGGATTCCCTATTTAATAAATGACGCTGCACAAACTGGCTAGCCATTATGTAGAAAGCTGAAACTGGATCTCTTCCTTACACCTTATACAAAAATTAATTCAAGATTGATTAAAGACTTAAATGTTAGACCTAAGACCATAAAAACTCTAGAAGAAAACCTAGGTAATACCATTCAGGACATAGGCATGGGCAAGCACTTCATGACTAAAACATCAGAAACAATGGCAACAAAAGCCAAAATAGACAAATGGGATCTAATTAAACTAAAGAGCTTCTGCATGGTAAAAGAAACCACCATCAGAGTGAACAGGCAACCTACAGAATGGGAGAAAAATTTTGCAATCTACCCATCTGACAAAGGGCTAATATCCAGTCTACAAAGAACTTAAACAAATTTACAAGAAAAAAGCCAAACAACCCCATCAAAAAGTGGGCAAAGTATATGAACAGATACTTCTCCAAAGAAGACATTTATGCAGCCAACAGACACATGAAAAAATGCTTATCATCACTGGTCATCAGAGAAATGCAAATCAAAACCACAGTGAGATACCATCTCACACCAGTTAGAATGGCGATTATTAAAAAGTCAGGAAACAACAGGTGCTGGAGAGGATGTGGAGAAATAGGAACACTTTTACACTGTTGGTGGGACTGTAAACTAGTTCAACCATTGTGGAAGTCAGTGTGGCGATTCCTCAAGGATCTAGAACTAGAAATACCATTTGACCCAGCCATCCCATTACTGGGTATATACCCAAAGGATTATAAACCATGCTAGCATAAAGACACACGCACACGTATGTTTATTGCAGCACTATTCACAATAGCAAAGACTTGGAACCAATCCAGATGTCCATCAATGATAGACTGGATTAAGAAAATGTGGCACATATACACCATGGAATACTATGCAGCCTTAAAAAAGGATGAGTTCATGTCCTTTGTAAGGACATGGTTGAAGTTGGAAACCATCATTCTGAGCAAACTATTGCAAGGACAGAAAACCAAACACCGCATGTTCTCACTCATAGGTGGGAATTGAACAATGAGAACACTTGCACACAGGGCGGGGAACATCACACACTGGGGCCTGTCATGGGGTGGGGGGGATGGGGGAGGGATAGCATTAGGAGAAATACCTAATGTAAATGACGAGTTAATGGGTGCAGCAAACCAACATGGCACATGTATACATATGTAACAAACCTGCATGTTGTGCACATGTACCCTAGAACTTAAAGTATAATAAAAAACTCTATTCATTTAAAGTCATGCATGTAAATATACAATTTGGCTACTTTGTATCTCATATTAACAAATGGGAGGCATTTTATTTGTTAGCCCATATGTTTCTGAATTTTGGTACAGAAATAGTACTGCCTCACTGTATAGATTGTTTGGTGAAAGGGGGAGAAAAGTTATAGAAAACAGATTAGATGACTATCTCTCTTATTTATTAACTGTGTAATCCTGCACAGTACATGCCTAGATTCCTTTATTATGGATTTTCTTCAACTGAAAAATGATCATTGTTCTTCTGCAGCACTGGGATGCATTAAACTCAACTCACAACTTGGGGATGGGTGATTGTATTTCAAGGGCAGTGTTACCCTCCAAATACCACCACATCCTAATCTCTAATCTCTAATGCTATGGGCAGATAATCATTTATTTGGCCAGTGACGACTATATGTGTGCCCTAGTCTTTGACCTGACCTGCTCGCCACAGTTCTAGCCAAACTGATCACCTTGCAGTTCCTCAAATAGTACAGGTATAGTCCCACATCTAAACCTTGACATTTGCAGTGTCTTCCGCCTAGAAAGCTCATCACACAGCAGCCTTCCTTAGGCCTTTGCTCCTTTGCTGAAAATTCACCTCCAAGAAGTCTGTCTTGACCATTTGCATAAAAGAACACCTTCCTCCACTCGTTCTTTTTTACGTCCTTTATTCTGCTATGTCTATCTTTATGTCCCTTACTGCCTGGCATAGTTTATATTTACTTTATTAAGCATCATTAATACATATATTATACCATTATTAAATATCTTCTGTGTCTAGCATGTAAGATTATCGAGGGCACAGACTTTATCAGTTGAATACACTGCCGTATTGAATACACTGAACTCAGAATAGTATTATCACACAATGCAAATCAACAAATATTTGTTAAATGAATGAAAAAAATGAATCAAGCAAAATTTCTAGTGGTTAAAAAAAACAAGTGACACTTTAAACCTTCTTATTAGAAATTCATTGCAGATCATCAAGTGAATGGTAGAATCTAGATATTGAAGTATTATTATAAAAATTTACTGATTTCAATTTGTGCATGTATTCCAGAAAGTTTTAGGAGAAATCTAATGTCCAGAAATTCCCAACATAGTTCATAAAGCTCTACACCCTCACACTGCCCCCTTTTGTTTATAGAACCAACTGGCACTCAAGATCTGTCAGAAGAACACATACATTTAGATTATTTTGGCTGAATTATACTCTAGTCTTTGTATGAGTTGAGTTATAAGCTGGCAGTAAAATTATTGTAAATTTTTCTCTGATATCTCACCCTGACACATAAATAATGAATAAGCCTAAAAGTGGTCCCATAACTGAAGGGTAACATACTATTTAACTATAAGTCAGAAAGCAAACTGTGTAAATCTGTTTCCTTATTGCTTTTTCCCAGTTAAAAGGCTAGAAATCAATTTTTCTCAGATATTCATGGCATGGTGATGAAAACAGTATTGGAATCCTGACAAGTTATCTTTATCCAAGATAACAAGGTAGAGTGAAAGTTGGTTAATAACCACTATGCGATGTCTAAGAATGACCCCATCACCATTAGGTGAGAATTGATTGTTTTATAGATTTTTCCAACAGCAATTTAAAGTGTTGACTTCAGAAAAACACTTTGCTAATCCTAATGTTTGATAGTGGGTGATTTATGCTGTACTGTTTGACTTATTTTACTGCAATAGCAATAGGTAAGATATTAAAGTAGTATCTCTCAACAAAAAGTGTCAATAATAATAATAATAAATCCCTGAAGTATGAAAGTAGACCACTGTTTCCAAGTCCCTTATCTCATAGAAAGCAGATTGGGGGTAGAGATAAAGTGATTGTGAGAAGGCAGCTTTTTTGTGCGTGTGGCTTTTAGACATGTAAGTAATAACCCCATGAAAATAACATAATAGGTGGAAAGATTTTTTTTTAATTATATTTTTGAGGCTAGGAGCAGTGGATCACTCCTGTAATCCTAGCACTTTGGGAGGCCGAGGCGGGCGGATCACCTGAGGCCAGGAGTTTGAGACCACCTGGCCAACATGGTGAAACCCCGTCTCTGATAAAAATACAAAAATTAGTCAGGTTTGGTGGTGGGTGCCTGTAATCCCAGCTACTTGGGAGACTGAGGCAGGACGATCATTTGAACATGGGAGGCGGAAGTTGCAGTGAGCCGAGATCGCGCCATTGCACTCCAGCCTGGACAACAAGAGCAAAACTCTGTCTCAAAAAAAAAAAAGAAAAAGAAAAAGAAAAAAAATTATATTCTTAAATTTAAATAACCTCTTAGCAGCTAAATAAGCTTTTCTAATAACTTTGAAATTTTTCTATTTAGATTAAAAAATGCATTCTAGTGTAATCCTCCCAATACCCACCAATGGTAGCTATGATTATTTTACTTTATTTTTAACTCTATTAACATAGGTAGGAGTTTCCAGTCCATAATCAGAATATATTATTAACTTCACTTACACAGTTGTGTTGATTACTTCTGCCTCTGTCAGGTAGGCAGTGATTAGGGGCGCTGCTATGTCTTAAGTGTGTGTAAGCAAAAAGGGAAAGAAGAGGGAATATAAAAGGCAAGGAAAAATCCTGGGAAGGCAAATACACATAGTTTATGTAAATTCTAAATTATGTTAACAAATATACACTAATTATTTATATTAATATATACATTAATGTACCTATAGTTTGGGAGTAAGACTTCTGTTAGGATGAGACACTGCTACTTACTAGCTATGTAACTTTGAACAAGCGCCTTAATCTCCATTGGCCTCAATTTTCCAACTTTAAAATAGAACAATAGTGACAACCTCTAGGACTGTTGTAAGTAAAGACATACCACAAAGTTGTTTTTCAAATTTGTGTGCATAATAAAATTCTTGTATGTATAATACAATTTTTACACAGGTTGGGTAAAATCATAATGATGACTGAAAATTATCATGAGCCATAACGATAAATTTTCCGGGAAGATTAAAATACCTTCCTTTATTGTCCAGACACAATTCAATATTTTTGACTTGCAAAAGAAAGAAAAAAACAGATTGTCTATGGTAACGTGTACTATTGCTTCAAGGTTAAAGTTGAAGTGACAAATCCTACGAAGTATTAAAAAATGCAGGGAGAAGTGATAACAGACTAGTATTTTCCAATCTCTCAGTCAATGATATCTCTCTGTTAAACTGGTGCCATGCACCATGACATTTACAGAGATATGGTTCCAACCCTATTCCAATGTCCAATTTGTCATCCCCTATACACCTACATCTGCAATATCCCCATCTCCCCTAAGATTCACCATGGCTATCATCATTTCCATACATTATAATTGGGCAACAAAATGAACTAAAACAACAATAAAACAACAGAATTATGAGATACAGCAACAATTTCATTATACCAATACAATTTTTCTTGACTTTGATCACCAAGCAAATTATTTAAAACAAAGTACAACTCCCATTGCAATTTATACGGGACACATCCAAATCATTATTAGAAAAGGTGCAAAGTATTCATTATCTACTCCTCCAGGTAAATACAGATACAGATCTTGACCATTTTTTAAGTTCCTAAGACACTGGGTTTATGTTGTGCGTATGCATGTGTTTGTATGTATGTGTGAATTGTTACTAACAACTGCTAACTCCGTGGAATAGAAGACTAAAGATATTTTTATTTAATCCTGTAATCCCAGAACATCATCACAAAGTGGCCTAAATTAACACTTTTGTTTAGGGGAAAAGTTTATGTATTCACTCAATAAATATTTATTAATAGCTTATAATACATAAGCTACAGAGCTGTGTGCTAGAGATGCTGTAATGAACAGTTCATCCAGGAACCTGGCCCTCTGCTAATGGATCCTACTGGAGACTCTATATCTCTTTACTCTCTGGTATCAGTGTTAGCTCATTCTGTTTTCTTCCTCTTAAATTCCTAAATCTATTTTATAAAACTTCCCTAGCATATCATGATGTATAATAACAGTTTATTAACAATACTAATAAAGACATTGAATAATGTATTTCAGGGAGGAGTTTACCTTTTATTTATGTTATCTCATTTAATCTTTACATGAGGAAACTAAATTAGAATCAATTGGTAACATTTTCATAAGCAATTAAAACTTTAAAAATATGTTATCAATTATGTTTCAGGGTTTTTTGTGTCACATATTCTACTTAATTATTCTGCACTTAATGAAATATAACTCAGTGATAAAATTTTATACATTTAGCTGTCAAGAAAACCCCATATAGTTGAACATATATTTTGTATCAATGTCAACATTTATAATATATTGTGGAAACAATAACATAGTCAATAGTTTTAAATATTATATTACATAGTCTATGGCTTAAATTTCCAACATGTTTTCTAATTTTTGTTGATTTTTCTGTAAGTAAATAGGTGGCTTAACTATCATAGTACTCTTTAGTTTGATGAAATTATATTTTTCCTATGGTAAAACATTTTAAAGACATTTTTGCCTGTATTAATTAAGAAAATCACACACGAAATACATTGATATGTTGATTCCTGACAATCAACATTTGGATGAGCAAACTTTCTATAAAATGTCTACTCATGAATTTATACAAATTTATATTTGTGATACATTATTTAAATTATTAAATTAAATTTAAATTATTAAATTAAATTTGAAGTCCAAAATCAAGAATTTATCAAATTTTGCTTATTACGAATTGCCTTTGCCTCTCCTGCTATTTGCATCTTGAGTTTGGATAGTAGCTCTGCCACTTACCAGCTGCTTCATTTTTCCTTACCTGTAAATCACAGATAATGGAAGAACTTAGAGCTAGAATGCAGACCTCCTGCAGACCTCATGATCCAGTTTTCAATTATGTTAATCTATTTTTATGTTATTAGACATACAGAAACAATAAGAGAACTGTCTAACAATGTGGCATTTTAATGGTAGTATTAACCTAAATAGAAAATATTATTGTACCATCAATCTAATCTTTTAAAAACATAAACGCAGTAATGAAAATTGAAAGGAAACTTGCATTTTCTACAAAATAATATGCAAAATAATAACTTATTATGAAATATTCAGCTTTTACTGCTAACTCCAACTGGTCATTGGAGAGTATCTGTAGCATTATCAATAGGAGTAAATAGTATGGCCTGACTGACCTTCGAGTCAGAATCTCATTTACTACCGGTAGGTTCTTGGCTGGGTTAATTGATCTCACTGAGTCTCAGTCTCCCATATGTTCATCAGGGTTATTGATACCATCCCACCATCAAAGTGAGAGGATCAAATGAGACAACTTACACTATGCATTTGGCACAGAGTAGACGTTCAATAAACACGAGCTCCCTTCCTCTTCCCCTAGTGCCAGCTGGCTGGCAGACCACAGTAAGCAGAAAAAAGGAAGCTACATTCTCCTTTTTCCAGACAGCTGGTAATGCAGACATCACAGGCTTTCTACAAACAATGTTGACTAATTTTTGCCACAGCTGATGTGTGTATAATGTGCCCTGCCAGTTCTCTCAATAAGCCGAATTCATGACCATGGAATAATTAAGTTGTTTTCTTTATTGCTCCTCATTTTATGAGTCCAGATTGAGGTAAAGTGGCACTTTTGTAATGTTTTGTGTATTTCATGGACCTGGAAGACTTCACTTAATGTCCTGTAATAACAACAATAAAAATGTTTTACACCGTTTAGTTCTGACCACAGTACTATGATACACATAATACTGCTCCCTCCAATCTGTAGATGTGACCACTAAGAAACACAGGTAAAGTAACTTGTCCAGCATCACCCAGGCAGAAAGTGGCAGAGTTAGGATTTGAATCCAGTGTTTTGACTCCTATGCCTGCACTCCAAACTCATAGAAATGATTGAGAGAGAGAGTAAGATTTGTATGTAAAGTGAACAAAGGCCTTAAACTCCCATCTACCACTTCCCATTCAGCTGAGGGGGCAAAGAATATATTACTGAACACTCAGATTGTATTAGCTATGCTGTATTTCAAAATAGAAACCCTGAAATTTCCTCTTGATAGGTAAATATTTATCCCCTTTTATATCACTCAAGTACAGTACATATAGGATATCCAATTCAAGAGGCAATACCTTCTTAATTATACTTAAAATATTCAACAGTTTGAGAGGCACATTTCTGCTCTTTTTGGTTCCTTTTACCCAAGGGGAAGGGGCCAAGTAGGGCTCATGTGTGAATGCTTAGAACAGTGGCTGGTACACAGTGTAAACTCTATTATTTATTATTGTTATTATTTAATTTTCAAAACCACTTGCTGAATATACACTTCTCTGATGAATTATATAGACCACCAAGGAGCATCCTGCTGATGCCTAGGTCTGTATAACTCTGCTGAACAAAATGTGCTCCATGAATGTGTTTTATATACAGGTGCACTTGGGTGAGGCTGGAAACAGCAATTCTCACCATCATTTCAACCAAGCAAAATTGGATTTTATCTGCTTTATGAATATTGGACATCTTTGTACAATGTCATTTGAAGAAAGATTCCACTAAAAACAAATGAAAATAAATAAACAAATATGCAAAACTACTGCTATAGTAAAATAAAATGATAACAATAATCTCTAATACACATATTGGGCTTATTTAAGCCAGAAACTATTCTAAGTAATTCTCACTATTACACTGTAAGTTAAGTTCTATAATTCCCATTTCATAGATGAGGAAATTGAAGAGATTAGATGACTTATCTAAGATAAGTTTAGAATGGAGTTGGAACTACAATCAACACAGTTTAGCTCCTGAATCTGGGCTCTTCAGCACTGTGCTCTGCTGGCTCTGGATAGTAAAAAAAAAGTTCCTCTTAACACATTTTATACAATTTTCAATCAGTATTCTTGAGCTCTGCACTTGAATGAGAATAATGAATGTACGCTTTCTCACTTCACAATATGACCTGAAAGCAATATGCCAATAAATAAACAAAATATAAATATAAAAAGAGATTCTGAAAAAGTACAAATGCAGCTAAATGGAAATAGCCTACTGAGCAGTTTTTCTGGATTCCATTTAAAAAATAATAATAGGTAGGTCTAAAATGGAACTGAGGTAAGTAAAACAAAATAACTTTCTCTATGGTTTCTCTAACAGGTGTTATGGTGCCTACTTCAATGTTTCCATTTATATGGTGTTTGTAACGTTTTAGTGACCAAATTCAAAAAGAAGAGACTAAATCCAAATAAGATACCTAAAATGATCAGCAGTTTCACGTCTGATAAATTAGTAAGAGCTGTCTAATTGCATAATTGATATATCTCTATTTGCTTGTACCCTTTATCCATAGATGATCTCCTGCTGATCAGATGGCAACTTCAACACACCTTAAGGTTGATTACCAACAAGCTGTGTCACAATACTGAATAAAGTTAATTAAATTTTGATTTATAGATACCGTATTTCAACAATGTTGATCCATCACAGGTAGAGTCTTTATCTCTAAAGTATTCATACTTCATGGGCTTCCCTTTAGAATACAGAACCAAAGCTATGAGAGCCAATCCTGCTAACTAAGCAAAACCCTGTATCCACAGCAGTTATGAGGGAGAGACAAATTATATGAAACAATTAATATGGAAGGAGACATGGCACGTGTAGAGTGGGACAGGCCAGTCAAAATGCTGGGCTCACAAGACCACATGGTTCATCAGACCTTCTGTGGCTCCTGGGCGCAGTGTGCACCCTGAAGCTTATCTCTTCTTCATAGCTGTTATTTAGACTAGCCCGGGGCTTAAAGCCAGGATGTAAAATGCAGTCCAGGAAAAATGATTCCTTATGTCCCTTAAGTAATTGTGAACTTGGCATAAGTTTTCTTAAGTAATTTTTACATCAAAGTTTACTTAAGCTTATTCTATCACGTTTTGTTATGTTTTGTTTCGTTCTGTTCTCTTCAACCAAATATAGACCATTGAGTTTCTTTAAAAAGGCACTTAGGGCTGGGTGTGGTGGCTCACACCTGTAATCCCAGCACTTTGGGAGGGTGAGGCGGGCGGATCATGAGGTCAGGAGTTTGAGACCAGCCTGACCAACATGGTGAAACCCTGTCTCTACTAAAAATAAAAAAAAAATAAAAAATTAGCCAGGCACGGTGGCACACGCCCATAATCCCAGCGACTCAGGAGGCTGAGGCAGGAGAATCGCTTGAATCAGGGAGGCAGAGGTTGCAGTGAGCCAAGGTCGTGCCACTGCACTCCAGCCTGGGTGATAGAGCGAGACTCTGTCTTAAAAAAAAAAAAAAAGAGAAAGAAAAAAGACACTTGGTGGTTTCTAAGTTAACTCCAGTAAAAAGCATTTGTGTTTCATTTGCTTGGTCAACAGAGTGAAATTATTTTATTCTTAAAAAATATTAGAATTCCTGTAATCCCAGCACTTTGGGAGGCTGAGGCAGGTGGATCACGAGGTCAAGAGATGGAGACCATCTTGGCCAACATGGTGAAATGCCGTCTCTACTAAAAATACAAAAACTAGCTGGGCATGGTGGCACGTGCCTGTAGTCCCAGCTACTCGGGAGGCTGAGGCAGGAGAATCGCTTGAACCCAGGAGGCGGAGGTTGCAGTGAGCCGAGATCATGCCACCGCCCTCCAGCCTGGCAACAGAGCGAGACTCCATCTCAAAAAGAGAGAAAAAAAAAGTTAGAATTATGACCAGACATATTCAGGTTTAAAGCTTTATCTAAACTGATAAAGAAGCTCTGTGTGAACATAACCACTGTTATTAAGAATTCAAGTTTGGATGGTCAGTGTTAACAAAAGATGAGAATAAGGAGCACTAGAAAGTCTCTATCCTCTGATATCCATGTTTAAATCAGCATATACACTTTCTTTCAGAAAGGTACTTTGGGGCAAGGGCTATGTTAAGTCGCACATACTTACAAATTACTCTTTTTAATGTTTAAAATATTTATACAATTATTATTATTGAGTCTTCTCTGTTTTATTATGATTGCCAAAAGTAATGAGAATAGCCACCCTTTTTACTTCATTGTAATTGTTGTGTTTCCCCTTTCCTTTGGAATTAAGCAGGTGTCAAACATTTATTAGATGTCATCTAAGGTAATTAGTTGCTCATGAAAATGCCATGAACAATGCTCAGGGTGTGGCAACTGAGCTATGATTTTTGCTAGAACTCAATATTGATCAGCATAATGACAACAAATAAAGGTGAGGGGCTCAGCGCAGCTGGAGGAAGAAACAAGGAGAGGAAGAGCAGAAAAGTTCCAAGGTGGGCCCTCCATGCGAATGAAGAACAGAGCAGGTGTTTGGCAAAGTTAGCTTGGGGGAGGGAGGGATGGACTTAGTGGGGGAGGGAAGGTGTGAAAATAATTGTATTTTGTTTATATCTTAAAGAAAATGTCCCTAAAATGTGTCAGTTAAGGAAGGATATAGTTTCAGCAACAAAAGTGGGGAGGGGGGCATATCTCTAATAATGATTGGCTATGCAATAAAAGAGATTTTAAAACACATTTTGCAGTAGTTATTTTGGCCTTTTTTTTTTTTTTGAGACAGAGTCTCGCTCTGTCATCCAGGCTGGAGTGCAGTGACGTGATCTCGGCTCACTGCCAGCTCCATCTCCTGGGTTTGCGCCATTCTCTTGCCTCAGCCTCCCAAGCAGCTGGGACTACCGGTGCCCGCCACCATGACCGGCTAATTGCTTTTGTATTTTTAGTACAGATGGGGTTTCACCGTGTTAGCCAGGATGATTTCGATCTCCTGACCTCATGATCTGCCCGCCTCAGCCTCCCAAAGTGCTGGGATTACAGGCATGAGCCACCGCGGCCAGCAATTTTGGCCTTTTAAAGATATATTCAGAATGATTACATGTCTCTCTTGAGAGGCAGTATCCACAGTAGTCATGCTCACAGGCTGTGGAATCAGATTTGAATTCTGACCCTACTACTAGTTGATGCCACGATTTAACCTGTGTCTCAACTTCCTCATCCATACAATTTCCCATCTGTTGTTTATAGCATTTTTGTGAGAATTAAAAGTGTATAGGTAATCTAGACGCTTAGGAGAGTGGCTGGCACCTAGTAATAACACAAGTTCGCTATTTTTTCCAGACATTATTTGAACCCAATAAAGAATGTTAACAGAAAGGATGATCAAGACAGTTAAATGATGCTGGGAGTACATTTTCAAAGTTTGATTTTGCTTTACTACTTAGCATATAGATAAAGCCAGCAGAGCAGAATACAATACTGATCAAGGAACCTAAACTACAGGTCTCGAGAGAGGATGATAAAAATGTTAAAGTTCTCTAATTTTCAGTTACAAAGATTCATTCCCACGTAGGGAAATTTCCCTACAACATTACCCGCAGCATGGCAGTTTTATTGGGATTGGAATACAGTCCACATGGTGTGCTTGCTGACACTGGAGTTTAGGGGAGTGGGCTCCTCCTGAGCATATTTTACTTCTGTGAATAATCACTTGTCATTTCAAGTCCCCACCCTCATGAGAACTGCAACCTCGGAGTCCTCTAGGGAAGCTGCATTTGTTCCCTTGCTATTATAAGCATTTGCCCAAGATGACTCCAGGACAAAGTTTAATTCTGCTGCTTGTTTTTTTTTGTTTGTTTTTCTCTTTCCATTTGTCTTCATGTAACATAGACTCCACAAGCACAAATTCCAGCTGAATTACATTTTTAGGGAAGTGCAAAGACCTTGGGGCAGGAGAGGCAGAAGTCAGTGAAGCAAGAGTTCACCACATTTTCAATCACTTAAAGAATGTCAGAAATTCAAGTACCTTTTCCCCATTACTGGGAAAAATGTTTTCCCTTGACAGGCCTTATTTCAGAATTAGATTGTACGACCCAGTTAGCTAGGCTGACTCAAATTATAGAGCAGGTTGGCAGAAAAGAAACAACTTACAGAATCAAAGCAAGTGTAGGAAAAAAGAATTTGAGCTATCTCTGCCTGATGATCTTCTGAGTTCACTCCTAAGTGATGCTCTACAGCAAGGGGATAAATAGTCATCAACACTTAACTCCTAAAACTTTCAGAGATAAATATTACCTTTAGGAATAAATGTGTCACAGCTGGGCTAGAACGATGACCCATACGTGCTATGTGCACATATTTAGGGAGTCCCTGCACATCAACAGAGTCCTTTTCCCCCCTTTTTTTGGCATTTGAGAATTGGGCTTCTACTCTGTGAGTTGGAACAGCTCTTCTGAAACTCTAATATACAAACCAAACATCTGGGGATCTAGGTTAAAATGCAGATTCTGATGCGGGAGGTCTAGAAGAGGCTTGAGACTCTGCATTTCTTACCAGCGCTGACAGGATACTGATGCTGCTAGTCACTGACCACATTTCGAATAGCATGGAGGTAATATAATACTGAGGCCAGTCCTGGACTCTGAATTTTCTTGGGTTCTCCCATTACTATTATTTCTTCTGAGCCAATGGTAGGGGTTGAATTATGTTCCTCAGGAAAGATATGTTGAAGTCCTAACCCCCAGTATCTCAGAATGTGGTCATATTTGGAAATAGAGTCTTTACAGGTCAAAGAGGTAGTCCCTAATCCAATATGACTGGTGTCCTCATAAAAAAGGGAAATAGGGACACAGTGATAGATATGCACAGAGGGAAGGTGATGTTGAGAAACATAGGAAGACAGGCATCTACAAGCTAAGAAAATCCTGAGTCTATCAGAAGCTAAGAGAAAGACCGAGAACAGACCCTTCTCTAGTGTCTTCAGAGGCAGCATCAACCTGCTAACACCTTGATGTTACATTTATGGCTTCCAGAACTGTGAGACAGGAAATTTCTGTTGTTTAAACCACCCATTTGTGAAACTTTGCTACAGCAGTTTTGAGAAAGTAATACAGGTACTGTTATCAAGGACATTTCCCTGACACTTCATTCTCCTACTCTGTGACACAGACAGAAATGTTTGGTGTACCACAAAACTTAACACAACCTGAGGAATGTGAACACAACATCCCATACACAGATAAGGTAACAACAAAAGATGGAGGTCCTGTTTCTTAGGACCAAAGCTTGCATTGCTCCTACTGTCATTGCAGGTGTCAATAATGACATGCTGTCATAGATGGCCAACACTGCCAAGTCTGAATTCCGTAATTTATCCAAAACTGCTCTTATCTACAAATCACTATCTGGCCGGGTGTGGTGGCTTAGGCCTGTAATCCCAGCACTTTGGGAGGCCAAGGCGGCTGGACCACTTGAGGTCAGGTGTTCCAGGACAGCCTGGCCAACATGGTGAAACCCTGTCTCTACTAAAACTACAAAAATTAGCCGGGCATGGTGGCACGCACCTGTAATCCCAGCTGCTCGAGAGGCTGAGGCAGGAGCATCTCTTGAACTCGGGAGGCAGAGGTTGCAGTGAGCTGAGATTATGCCACTGCACTCCTGCCTGGGCAACAGAGCAAGACTCCGTCTCAAAAAACAAACAAACAAAAAAATACAAATCACTATCACATTCTATCGCTTCACATCCTTTGCACCTCATTAGCAGCCGTAAAAATTGCTTTCCTTTTTAGAACCATTTTTCTACAATGAAACAAACCTTGCTTTTTTTTTTTTTTTTTTGAGACGGAGTCTCACTGTTACGCAGGCTGGAGTGCAGTGGCGCGATCTCGGCCCACTGCAAGCTCTGCCTCCCAGGTTCACGCCATTCTCCTACCTCAGCCTCCCAGCTGGGACTACAGACGCCCGCCACCACGCCCGGCTAATTTTTGTATTTTTAGTAGAGACGCGGGGTTTCACCATGTTAGCCAGGATGGTCTCGATCTCCTGACCACGTGATCCGCCCGCCTCAGCCTCCCAAAAGTGCTGGGATTACAGGCATGAGCCACCGCGCCTGGCCCAAACTTTGCTTTTAAAAAAAAAAAAAAAAAAAAAAAAAAATCACATCATGAGAGTTACTAGGTTTGCAATGAATACAAGAAGAGAAAAACAAACCCGCACAGACTTACTTGAAAGAGTGTGGGCAAGAATGAGGTATGCTAATCTATCTCACTAGCTAAGTGAAGGGTCTCTACAAATCAGACCAACAGCAAACATGATTCAAACACACTCCTCAGAAAAATAACAAGCTCCTAACAAGGTATTTGCTTTCACTTCAAAAGAGTAAAATATATGCTTATGAGATCCATGACAGCCAAGGAGTGAAGTTTTTTTATTTTGATACTTAGTCATTACACTTCTAAATATGGTTCAATCTACTTTTTATACTGTCAGTGTTCTTTACTTGGGAACCACTCCCTTGGAGGTATTTGAAAAGTGCAGGAGTGTTTGAGTTTTCGCATAAATGGAGGAGTTATTGGCATTTAATGGGCAAGGCTTGGGGAAACAAAACATTCCATAGAGCAAAGGACTATAAATATTTGTCCCTTCCCAAACAGTAAAAACAACTCTAGATTGAGGCCCTCATCCCATCCTGGCATTTCTTTAAGATTAATGGTCTTTTCAGTTTGGGCTCTCTGTTCACCCTTTGACTTCTACCAGAAACCACGTGGACATCACAGATCTTCTCTCGGCTTTGACAGGTGTGTCATTCCTTGCTATGTCCAAAGAACACTGGTTTCTCACTCTATCCTCCTTATGGGATGTTGTAACAAATACACTGGGTAATCAATAGAACTGTTCTTATTAGTTTTCTGTCTCATTTTCAGGGGCAAGTGGTGAGATGGGTGAAGTATCATAGATATATCTGACCAACAAAGTGTACTTGAGATAGGACGTCTTGGAGGTGTTTTAAAATATTCTTTTATGCAATTCTCTATTTTCCTTCATGATTACTGCTAGTGTCTCTTACTTTTATCCATTCATTTATTTAACATAAAAAAGGACCTGCTATGAGGAAGAAATTGTGTTAGGTCCTATGGAAGAAGGTCACAGATAATGATAATGAGGTCTTCATTCTGTGATGATCAAATTTATCCTATTGTATCTCCCATTAGTTCTTTTTATTCTCTCTGATAACTTCCCCCAGCTTTTTCTACCTCTTGATCTAGAAAAAATTCACTCCTCCATCAAAATGATAGTCCTATTTGCTAAAATATCTCCATTCACAGATTAGCTTTTTGATTATTTCTTCTACTATAGACAAATCCATACATACATATTTTCTTAACTAAACTTCGTAATATGTGATTTATGCTAATATTACATATGTGAAAACTGAGCTTCACAAAAGTTAAATAGCCTTCCCAACTTGCTCATGGATTTCAAAGCAGATCTAGCTGATCCCAGTGCCTGTGTTCTTAAGTAATGTAAAATATTTCTGATATTTAAAACCACTTTTGTGTGACTTCTAGTGAGCTTATAAATACCTTACTTGAAAGTTTCAAACACATTTGGCTTTTATTCTCAGCACCTTGACTAAACTGTTCACGACTGTTTTAGAAAACTGATTGTACCTTCCAAGTTTCTATTAACACTAAATTTTAAAAGTTTAAAAACTTTTCTGGGTTTCTTAGCTAATACAAATCCAAAAGGCAGAAACTCCAAATATAACTGGGTAGTCCTTTGCAATTTTTCAAAGCCTTCGGGCTTTTGAAGTTCTGTGGATTTGCCTTAATCTGTTGCTAGAACACTGCACATTGCTCTAAACAGCCTGCCAGTCTGAGAAACTTAGCGTGAATGACACAAGTGTTGTTGCTTTTTTTCCCCCCCCCAGGTCAGAGGATGGTGTGAAACAGTACGGGAGGTCATGGGAGGGGAGGAATCCCAGGATAAAGAAATTAACTAGAGGAACAGGAAGTAAAATAGAAAAAAAAATCCACAGACCTAAAGAAAAACCTTTCCAACTGAAGCTGTCTCCTTCCCGCCAAGCACATACCTCTTGATAGATAGCTTTTTGAATCAGTTCAGTCTATTCCGATAGCAACTTCAAAGGGCCAGCACATAGCTGACAGTGTGTCGTTCCATTGTCATACCAATGGAAGTCACAGATCAGAAATCTGCAGATACCAGAGAGAGTGATGACACTTTGAGGCCTCAATCCAGTGTCAAATTTAGGAATCAGGACAGTTAAGAACAAGAAATCAGTCTACAATATTTTCCTAACACTTGTCTGGCCCCAGCATAAAACACAGGCATGAATTTGGAATTATAAAATAAATTAGTGATTTACATAATATACCTTCTTTGCTTTCCTTCCCCTCTGAAGCCTGGGAGCCTGAAACACATAGAGAACACTGGGGTAGATGGTACAGAGAAAGGCCCACCTCGGACACCTCTATTCTGCTGTGGTAACTGCCAAGCCCAGGTACCCCTCAAGCAGCAGGATGCTATTTCTACCCCTGCCCATGACAACTCAGTGGCATGGTAGTGACAGCATCTCCCCTGCGCATGTAAGCATACCAAACCCTACTGGCATGCTGATAATTTCATACTTTACACCTAAACCTTCAACCATTTTAGAATTTATTTTGGTGGTACTTTTTTTTCTAAATGGCTACATAGCTGTACCGGTACCTACTACTTCTTATTGACTCATTCATCCTTCTCCCACCATTTTAAAGTTCTGCCTAAGTTAATGGGGTACATTTGGTGTTAAGAGAGGGTTGTCCACAATGGACTAACCCATTGAACACCGCACATGGCAAAATGATACTAAGTAGTCTATTCCTGTTTGGTGTCTTAATCTGCATTAATCATGCCTTTTATTTTTGTATTTCTGATGATTTGTCATCTGAGGCCTTGTGGGCCTGAAGAGACTGCCCCTTCCAGGGCTACCCAATGCCTAGTAATAGTAAAAGACCCACCTGGCAGTGCGTTTTCACATGCAAACCAACGAATCTAGAGCCCATACCTCAACCACCTCCTCTATCAGGCTCTTATACTCTGGGCCACTATCCTTCTGCTCATATCACTCCAGGGCCAGGTATTAGACAACTAGAGACAACCCCTACACCACTCAGACCACTGAAATTATACAAACTAGCCAATCCCAAGCCTACTCACCCTGCCTTATTTGTTCCCGCCCATGGAAAACACAAAAGGCTCTCGCTCCTGTTTTCCTTTGGCTCCCTCTGCCCCTGACTGACCCTGGTGCTTCCCTGTATGGCCCCTGCATGTGGCCTGCCCCTCTCTTCTTGGGAATTTGAGAGTGACAAACTATCTCTTCAATAACAATCACCTCCTAATCTATTGGCCCCACCATTCCTGAATAATAATAAAACCTATGTTTAAAAATACAGTTCTTACACAGACTTGGCAGGAAAAGGAGACTTTTTTTTTTTTTTTTTTTTTTTTAAGATAGAGTCTCACTCTGTTGCCCAAGCTGGACTGCAGTGGTATGACATCAGCTCACTGCAGCCTTGACTTCCCGGGCTCAGGCGATTATCACACCTCAGCATCCCGAGTACCCAGGACTACAGGCACATACCAACATGTCCCACTAATTTTTGTATTTTTAGGAGAGACTGAGTTTTGCTATGTTGTCTAGCCTGGTCTTGAACTCCTGGGCTCAAGTGATCCTCCCACCCTGGCCTCCCAAAGTGCTGGGGTTACAGGTGTGAGCCACTGTACCAGGTGGAGACATTTCTTTATAGCCACGAAATAATCCCTCTGAACACATTGGTGTGTTCTGATAAGTTATCAGTCAAATGAAAACCCACTGTACAAGAATAAGAGTTGGAGAAGGAACACACTCCAGTTGGTTTTATACTTTATCATAAAAATATTTAAAGCATGCTGATCTTTAAAAATATTAAAATGTAAAAGTCTCTTTTTATTGATTTTAATATATTAGAGTAGTGTTCTTGAAAATTCCCTTAAGGTCAAATATGCCTATAAATAGGAAACTTTGCATTAACTTTTTATTGATGGTTCCTTGCCCATTAGAAATATTTGGAAGTTGTAATTACATTGTCTTACTGATTATTTGAATTACATATTGATAAGAATTTGGGGGCTCTTAATGTGTAAAGAGTTTACGTTGTATTGGTCATCAGTGTTTTTAAAAATTATTTATTATTTATGGTGATGGGTGGCTATTGAAAGGAACATAGGTAGACATTAGAATCCGATTTGAGGTCTTCTCAAGTATAATGGAAATAACTTAAATGTTTAAATAGCAGGAATTATATATGTATTTGAGATAATGACTTTAGTGGGTACCTCCTGTGGCAGGGGCCAAGAATGACAGGCAGTCATATTCCAGCAACCAGGCTGTATTTATTTTATTTCCTTAGAAGACACATTGCATTCAAGATAAATGAGGCAGGGCTCTTGAGCAGACTTGCAGAAAATGTTTATATTCCCTGTTTCCAGCGGAGAATCACCTGCTGCCATCTGCTCCTACTCCAGCTGCCAAGTCCTTATAGCCAGCGGTCCACTGAGGAGCCCAGTGACTGCCAGAACACTGTGGTCTCAGGACCAATCTACCAGAGGAATAATCACATCACACACCCTGCTCTCCAGGTTTCTTCGCTCCAAACAACCGAGGCCTAATTTAAGGAATCTAGAAGTAATAGTAGTTAAAAGTTGTGTGAGTGCCCCTTATATTATCTGAATCTATACTGCTTTGGGAAGAGTCAGCAGGCAAAATAGAACTTAGTGGCCAAGGTAAAGAGACATACAAATGATGGATAGTGCTGTAAGCCAATCCCATATGCTAAAAGTCATATTTAGTGTCAGTTTACCAAAGGCCTTTGTGGAAGTGTAACTATGTTGGTATGTATAAACAATTGTTGACATAGGTTCCCAAGCCTAGCAACGGACTAGATGGATTAAAAAAGTATGAATAGCAGAAATGCTAGGCACGATGGACACAGTGGTCCTTGCTGCCTGGTAGCCACTAATCTCATTCTTTCCCACTCACTCTCTCATTTTCTGCTCAGACAGTGGGCAGTAATCTCTTGATTTCAAGGGATGCAGGATTTTCCCTAATCCCAAGGGATACATCAAAACTGCTTCCTTGTCCAAGGTGTAGAAATTGAGTGTAGGTCAAAAGAAAGAAGGTTCAGCAAATGAAGAACTTAGTGAGTTTATAGTCTAGAATAAAAGTGTAAAGCTGAAAGAAGGAAGAAAGCAAGGACACAATGTGTTAGGGAGTTTAAGCATTTTAGAAAATTAGAGATATTTATCAAATATATAAATAAAGGCTAATCTTTCCCCTTAACTAGGAGAACTTAATTGCATAGAAGTAAATGTGTTTGAACAGACTGGCATGTGCTCTGAGGTCAGTACCTATAATCTCTAAATCTTTTTAAACCTCTTTGCATGTTGAGGTAAGCTAGTTATCTAAAGAACAGACACAGACACTACTAAAGGCTTTTCTTGGCTGTATACACTGATTGTGATTCATCAAATAGGTGACTAACTTTCTAGTGTTTCAACATAGAAGCTGACCATGGGTTCACATGGAGGCCACATTTGAACATACAAGACTATAGTCCTCACAGAGAGATGAATACTCTTGCGTTGATAAAACAGTTATCCAAGGCCTTCCTGTACATCTTTTCAGTCATGGTGATAGTCATGTTAAACTCTTTTCAAGAAGCAGCCAAATTTTAGATCATGAAAAGCCAATATGGTACAGGTTCCCACATAGAAATGCCAATCATCAATTCTTTGTACACCTCAAGTTCCACATCTGTGAAATGAAACTTTTTCTTAACTCGCATAGAAAGCATTACAGTGTTAGAGTCAGGTGTTTCTGCTCAGCATACCACAGTGCTCTTATATAGAGTCTGAAAGCACGGAACCATGAAGAGAGTGTCCCAGGAACTTGGCATTCCACATGCATGTAGGAACAGGTGACGACCTAGTTTACAGTATTAGAATCTTCTTTCAAAACAGACATACTTTAAAAGTGGGACAGATAATTTTGATATTATATGTTCTTTGTTAATTGTTTTAAATAATTTTAATGTTCATTGCTTTTTAATAAAATTTATTTTACTTCATTAGTTTTTAAAGTCTATCAAAATGGAGATCAATTTTAAATACAAATTTTAAATTTCCTTTTTTCCTTCTCATTTTATTAATCTCAGCAACAGAATCCAAATTAATTAAAACTGACAAGTACATTCCACAGGTTGACATGTTTTATTAAGAATTCTTGTTCTTGGCTTCATTTCTGCTGACTCTAAATTTTTTAAGTATGCTATTGTTCTTTCATTAGACATAAAAATTTGAGCAGTTAGAGTAATTTTTTGGTATTCTCTCATAATTATTCCTCATTTTAATGTATCGTCTTCTTTTTCATTTTAAAATCTGATATTCTTTTTCTTCTTCTACTTACACAGTACCAAATTCCTATACTTTTCCCTTTTCTCGAATACGAGTCTCAGGAATATAAACCTCCTATATATTTATTTAGATATTTAAAAAGTATCTCCTTTTTATAGTTTATGGGTTCACTTAAGTAGCCAACATACAAAACTGACCCACGATTAAGGTCTGTTAACCCAAGAGCATGATTTTAATTCCTATTATAACAGACTCATAGTGAGTAATATTCTGCATTCCCATGTACTTCTGCAAGCTTACAGAGCAGTTGTATTGCCCTGTGTACACAGAATGTAAGGTTACAAAATTCAAATATGCTGATAACAAAAGCTTTATAGGTTAAGTTAATTGTAAGTACATCAAAAGATAGCACTTATTATTTGGTTTTCTTTTGGCTCTTTTTTTTTTTTAAATAACACGCAGACACACACAAATGGCCAACTAGAAGTTTTCATTTTGACAAGCAATCACACAGAAAACTCCCACTGCTTTTGTCAACAGATCAAATCCTAAGGCACTCTACTCTCTCAACATTTCAACCACTAAAATGTGGGTAAAGCAAAGAATACACCACAGCAAGCACTAAACAAATATAGCAATTTAGATTTTTATCAGAAGCAGTTTTCATATGCCTTCAAATTAGCACTGGAATTCTGTATATGAACAGATGCATCATGTGGCAGCAGCAATTAACGAAAGAATCCAAGAAATACTGCACTATAATGATCACATTTCAGCGTGGAAGAACAGCACTATGTCCAATCTGTTGCCACAATGTAGACACCGTGGAGAGCTGAATGGATCATGACAGAAAACAAGGGTATAAATAAAACCGCACACAGTCTAGGTCCTGAATTTGTGGTGATATAAATATCCCCAAATTATTAAACACGATCAACAACAATACCTGGCAATTTGTCTCCAAATTAAGAACAAAGCACCCAGCTCTCACCTTGCACAAACATACACTTCAGTGGTCAGTGACAAATGCAGGCTGCACTTGCAAGCTGGGAGACAGAGCAGCTGCTCTGTCCTGAGCCGCTTAAAGCACATTCGAGCCCAACTCAGGTCCTACTGTGTTTGCTCACTGCAATTTCTCCCATGACTCCATCACCCAGGAATGGAAACCACGGCTTGCTCCCCAGCACTAGTGGGCTCCCCAGCTACTGAGCTCAGGTAAAAACGCTGAGTCCTGCAAGGTCACCACAAGGTGACCACAAGCAAAAGGAGTGTACAGGGAAGAGGAGGGGCTGTCATGGAAAGACCCTAAACTCCAGACACCTTGCCTTTCGAGATTCTGAACTCCGTAAATCAGAGCTGGGACAATAAAATCTGAGAATCCCAAATGGCACCAAGCCAAGCAACCAACCCAGGGGCATTGTTTAGGCAATAATCTCTCTCTGCCTCTAAACACACACACACACACACACACACACACACACACACACACACACACGGGCAGACTTCAGTGTAGCTATTCTAATTGCTCAGACATCCCTCTCAAGCCAAAAAGTTGTTTATTTTTTTCAGGTTTCCAGGTAACAGGGCTTAAAGAAGAATCTTAGACAATTAAAGTATTTGCCAAAATCAAATTAATTCTAAGAGCAAAATGATTTCTGGCCCATAAACTCACATAATAAAGTCTTGCATTTTGCATACATACTGGAATTATGCAAACTCCCATATTAAAAAATAGTAAAGGTGTATTTATTTCAGAGCCGACTGACAGAATCAATTTAAATTTCTCATAAAAATTCCTATCATCTTTTTCAAAATTAGTCTCGATTATGCACATTTTAATTTTGGGGGTCTTTAAGAAGGCATTTCTTGCCAAAAATATAATCACTCTGAATGTATATATTATAAATAGATACAAACATGTTAATAAATATTTCCCTGTAGAGTCTCTCTAAGTTTTTATTTCTCATATTTTGATCTTCTTAGAAGTGGAGAAGGAACAATTTTTAATCTTGCAAGTGCCTTACAAAACATTTCTTCTTAGTTGTATATATTTTTAATAGGTAAATAATGACTTACTGAATTTTAGATTGATTGCATGAGCAAGAAATTATTCTCACCCTTTAGACATTTTTTTTAACCTCCTTCTCCAGCCACCACTGTTCATTAGCAATTTAACCTCCTAGGCATCAGTTTTGTAATCTATAAAACAGATTTGTTACTACTGCCTGTTTTGTCTACTTCCTTGGCTGGTGACATCAGGGTGAAATGGGACAGAGTGTAGGACAACATGCTTTCTATATGTGCAGTACTTGAAAAAATGCACTTGCTGCATTTCCCTCCTCTTATTTCCCCAGTGAGTACTGGGACTAGTAAATTACTTGCTGCATTCTCAAGGAGGGCTTCTTGGGCTTCAAGGAAACTGCTTGTTTCAAGTGGGCTATAAATAGAGTTCGAGATTTTATTGAACTGCTGTTCTCTTTGTGGCAGATCTTGAGGGCAGCCACCACATGGCCAGAGTCAGTTAATTGTGAGCAGCATGAGCCCCGTCTAGTGTTTGAGGCAGAACAAGACTAGTCAAAATTCTGGTAGAAAATGCTCACGTGCATGGTTGGTTACATAGTTCGCCTGGCGTCCTGTTGTACTCCTGTGTTTGAGGGGGATGGAGAAGGGGATTAATGAAGGGGAAAGGTTAGCTATGGAATGCCAAGTTCAGTGCTGAGTTATTCAGTAACAAATGCATCTGTGCATTCATGCTAATTTCTCTACAATTACTTATGCATTTTTTAGAGGTCAAGTTGTGGAGAGGGCTGGGGAACAGAGGGAGGGAGACAGGTGGAGAACAGGAAAGGAACTAAAAATGTGGCCACCCGTCTTATGAGACACACAGGGCTGGGAGCTGGGAACTTTATGTATATTATCTCAGTTAGCTCTCATAATAATCCTAAGAGATACCTGTTATTCTTATTTTACAGATAAGCATAATTAACCTGTACACTGTTAAAGGTCAGTGGTGAAGTTAGAATTACAATCAAGATCTGCATGGTCTAGAGTTCCACAGCCTGAGTAAATTAGTTACCTTACAGCTTTCTCAGAAAAAGAAAGGAAATAAAGTGTGGTTTTTATATAGTGAGAATAGGGAAGGCAAGAATACAAGTCATCCAGAAAACTTCTTGAGGATACTGACTAGGAAAGTTAACTTTTACAAAGAGTCCAGAGATCTTTAGAAAAATGAGTTTTGATTTTTTTAACAACGAATTCATTGCAGGATGCAGAAAGAAAAAATCAGTTTTTATTACTAATGCCAATACTTATTTTTTAAATTGGGTCTTGCTTGTTTTTCAATTGAAGAAGCAAGTTCAGAAGTCTTTCTGTATAGTAGACTATTACTCTGGGTTTTTTTTAACATACACATAATGCATTATTTTATCTTAATTTTCTTAAATTATCAGACCTTTAACAATGCTCTTAAGGAAGCAAGGCAATCTCTTTTTTTTTTTTTTTTTTTTTTTTTTTTTTTTTGAGACAGGGTCTCGCTCTTTCGCCCAGCCCGGAGTGCAGTGGCGCAATCTCGGCTCACTGCAAGCTCCGCCTCCCGGGTTCACGCCATTCTCCTGCCTCAGCCTCTCCGAGTAGCTGGGACTACAGGCGCCCGCCACCGCGCCCGGCTAATTTTTTTTTTTTGTATTTTTAGTAGAGACGGGGTTTCATCGTGGTCTCGATCTCCTGACCTCGTGATCCGCCCGCCTCGGCCTCCCAAAGTGCTGGGATTACAAGCGTGAGCCACCGCGCCCGGCCGGCAATCTCTTGACCTTCGATGTAGCAGAAGACTTTTTTTCAACTGTAGTGTGGAATATAGTACAGTAGCCATAATTTTCAGTCTCCTGCGTTTGAGGATGTTAATAAATTGGCAGGTTCTTTCAACCAATTTTATTGGAAAGCTAGAGGCAGAGTCTGAACTGCAGGGCTACATGTATGTGTGTCTGTTCTACCCTTTAAGTAAGTGTCATTCCCAGCTGTAAGAGAAATGTTTAAATCGTATCTGAAGTCAGTTTTCGATTATTCAGATATCTCAATTGAAAAACAATAAAAGTGCAAACAGAGTTTTAGGCACTTGCTTCAAATTATTATACTGCCCCACTAAGGTATTTCTTTTCTTTTCTTTTTGTTTTGTTTTTTTGAGATGAAGTCTTGCTCTGTTGCCCAGGCTGGAGTGCAGTGGCATGATCTTGGCTCACTGCAACCTCCGCCTCCCAGGTTCAAGCGATTCTCTTGTCTCAGCCTCCCTAGTAGCTGGGATTACAGGAACATGCCATCACACCTGGCTAATTTTTATATTTTTAGTAGAGACGGGGTTTCTGCATGTTGGCAAGGCTGGTCTTGAACTCCTGACCTGAGGTGATCCAACCATCTTGGCTTCCCAAAGTGCTAGGATTACAGGCATGAGCCACCAACCCGGCTGGGTATCTAGTTTTTCAAACCCTACTGCTAGTATTGCCCTAGCGTAATTACCATGGCAGACAATAAGAGCACATTGCTTCCTCCCTGTGTCTCTGAACTTCTATGTTTTTTTTTTCCTCTTGGATTTTAAGATCCCGATTTTAGAATCATATGGAAAAGATACTTGCACTGAAGTTCAAAAGTATGAAGAAGAAAGCATCCAGAAGAATTGGTCAACATTTGCAATCAGTGAGGAAAATAAATAAGATGTTTTGGTTTTCTATTTGGTTCATGCTACCTTGCCCAGTAATGATATCTTCCGGATGTTTCCTAGAGGCAGTGTTTCATTTCACACAGATACTCATGAAGGTCTGGCCTGAAATCCTTGTAGTCTTTCCACTTAGGGTAGCACTGGGTTCATGGATGAATCGGATGGGGTTGTTTCTAGTGTGTGAACTAATGAAGACAAGTATTTTTCTAACACATTTCTCCTGCCACTTCCTTCCATTTGGCTTTTTTATTTAGGCCTTAGAAACAACTCCAAATGATAATACTTATAAGCTATGAAGAGCAAATACTGTCGAAACACTGAAAGTCATTTAGGCATAAAAATGAAAGTAATCCAAAATGTGAAAGCTTTTGGCAACCATCTTATGTAGATGTTTAAAAATAATCTGTATGAGGTCTCTTAACCTATTCTAGAAAATGTGGCACAGCTATAGAGTTAAAACCATGAAATTAAACACTTTCTGAGCAGTCATAATTTACTGTATTTCTAAATATAATTGTGCTTTTTTGCTGGATGGTAATATTTTTCTAGATGGGAAAGATGTACTTCTTAATGCCTTTTCTATCTTAAGATGTAAAGAACCAATGTCTTGCTTTCATTCAAAGTTTCCTAAATACATTCAAGTGGTTTCAGAAAAAGAAAAAGAAGAAAGAAAGGGAAGAAAGGGGAGGGGAGGGGAGGGGAGGGGAGGGGAAGGAAGGGAGGGAGCTAGGGAAGAAGGAAGGAGGCAGGAAGGCAGAAAGGCAGGAAGGCAGGAAGGAAGGAAGGAAGGAACCTGAAGATTATCCCTTTGTGAACTCCGGAGAAGGAATTCCTGGGCACTTAAAGATTTAAGATGTACAAACAAGGTCATTGAACATATTTGAAATCTTTGTCAAAATACAGCCTTGTAGTATAATTGTACCCCCTCCCCAAACACACACACCTAAAGCATAAGCCATTTTAGTCAGGTGGCTCATGGCCAGGAAAGGCCCTCAGGCACCCAGCTGCCTGAGCTGAGTGATAACAGTGTCAGCTGCTGTTCCATCAAAACACTGCATGTGGGGTTCCTTCAGAAAGCCTGGGACACATGGGAATATTGGTGCTCCTGTTTCCACCAACTGAATCCTTGAGGGAAAAACCTTCAAAAGCATTAGTGTCAATGCCCCTAGTTCTTAAATGACTAAAAGTGTATTCATATGCCATGATGCAATCACACTGAAATTAGAGGACGGTTAGGATTTTCATAAGATATTTTATCCTACATTACTGAGTAAGGCATATTAGAAAATAGTAGGTACAATATGATCCGAATTTTGTAATAAATATTCAATATATAGAAAAATCTGAAAATATGCACTACAATGTTAATAGTTTTTATCTCTAGGTAGTGAAATTACAGCAATTTTATTTTCTTCCTGATCTTTTAGCATTTTCTAAATGTTCTTCAAAGGCCATTACTGCAATGTAGTGAAAGAAGGAAGGAAAGAAAGAAAGAAAGAAAGAAAGAAAGAAAGAAAGAAAGAAAAGAAAGAAAGAGAAAATAGTAACTCTAGTTCTAACAATAAAGAGATCATTTTTGAAGTTTTTTTGACAAAGTTAATTTGTCATGCTTATAATCACTGCAAGTGAAAAAATTCCAGTTTTCAGACATGTTATTACCATTACTCTCATAATCTGCATTAAAAATATTCATGGGTACACATAACAAAATTCTAGATGCTGCCGTACTATAATATAAGGAAAATATAGTGTACTTTGGACTTCACTAATTTTTAAAATATAAAAAAGTGATACAGGGAATATGGCAGGTGTGTGTATGTGTGTGCAGGAGCAAGTGTGTATAAGTTCAAATATAAAGAGAATAGATATGGTATAAATATAAAGAGCATAATACATTCATGAACGTATAATCATAGTCTTGGGGTAACTGTTTATTTCTAAAAAGGAAATGGTGAACTAACAACACATGTATGATCAAGAAAATGTATTGTCTTCTAAAATATTATGTTGCATGAACACGTATTTCAGAGAGATCTCCTCTGTAATAGCAACATAGATTGGTTTGGAGGTGAGCAGGGTGCATGGGGAGAGATTACATTGCTGATGTTACCTGTGTCTTATTTTGTATTTTTGTTTGCATTCTTTACATCTTTCTGACATAACCAGGAGACAGCTGGTAAATAATTCAGCATTACAAAAAATAAACAAACAGCCTGTTAATTAAATGGCAGACTTGGGTCCTCAATGTAAATCTTCTTGGGAACAGAGTCTTCAGCACAAAAGTCTTAAGCCAAGTCAGAATATTTGGATTCAGCCTAAAATTCATTCATCTGCTACTCATTTGTTGGTTGAAATAACATTTGAGGGACTGGAAAAACAGAAAGACCAAATCCACATTAATTGAACATTTCACTTTTTAATAGTTAAGTCATAGCCATGTGTTTCCTTTTTAAATTGAAACAAATTTTCCTAACATGCTTATATGGAGAAAATGCTCCATCAGCTGACCAAGGCTACATTTCAAAGGAAAGGGATTTATTCTTTAACTAGTAAGTCAACACAAATGAAATTGGAAGTTCACTATGCTCCTCAGATACTATTGAGCTAGAGGCTCAAAAATATAAACATATAATATTTTCAAAACAACAATCACCAATAAACTCTCTTAAGATACATAGTAAATACTTTTACATATGTTTTATCTTCGGTTTGGCCTGTAACCAAAATAATGCATAGGTTTGCTTTATTCCTACTCTTTAACTAGAATAGTGTTATCATTTGAGTTATTTTTGGAAGGTGAATAAAGTTTGAATACACTTAAATTATATTTTTATGTAATGATCTGATATTATTCTAAATCTCATCTTGGTTGATTAAAAAAGTAAAAATTAATAATTTATACCTTCATATAAAAATAATAGGCTGGGCATGGTGACTCATACCTGTAATGCCATCACTTTAAGAGGACGAGGCTGGAGGATCATTTGAGGCCAAGAGTCCAAGACCAGCATGGGCATGGGCAACATAGTGAGATATTTTTTTCTACAAGATATTTTTTAAAAATTAAACAGGCGTGATGCCATGTGCTTGTAGTCTAGAGGCTGCCCAAGAGACTGAGGCAGGGGGATTACTTGAGCCCAGGAGTTTGAGGCTGCAGTGAGCTATGACTGTGCCACTGCATTCCAGCCTGGGAAACAGAGCGAGACCCTGTCTCAGAATAATCATAACAATAGTAAAATATTTGTCTTATGGATTATATGTTATCATTAAGAAGACAACTTTTTCAAGTTTAATCTACTCAAGGTAATGATCATATCTGTTCAAAATTTAGGAATTTACTATGAAGACAAGTTTCTATTTAAATGTAAAGACCTTAATATTAAAGAAAATTATATCTACAAGGTCATCACCTGTACAGTATGCCTATTTATCTGCATATGAATATAAATGTATATATGTATCTATTCCAATCTTTTTCATGTGTAGAGCTTTATGTGGTTGTAGTCATAGTACACATATACATTTTTGATTTACTATTTCACTTAGAATATTTTATAAGCATTTTTACTTGTATCTCCAATCTTTAATTGAGATATAAGACACTAGGTAAACTGTAAAATAGATAAAATATTTATATATTTGTTATTTTCAATGCCTGCATAATATTTTTTGAATTAATATGGTACAGCTTATTTATACATTTCTCTATTTGAAAGCACGTATTTGTTTCCAGTTTTGTTAGTAAAATTATACTTCTATGCTACTAAGAAGTTTTCTACAGATTTCTTTTTTTAAGATCTTTTAGAACAAATTTCTAGAAAAATGAATCAGTGGATCCAAAAGTCTATTCTTATTTGTCTCTCAAAAGTTGAAGAACAATTCATCATGGTGAGTGTTAGCCAAACTCCTCAGTGTCACTGTATTTCAGTTTCTTTTAAAATTATTATTATTGAGCAAATATGTATTTTTTAACTTTTACTTTAGATTAAGGGGTACATATGCATTTGTTATATAGGCAAATTGCATCTCATAGGGGCTTGGTGTACAGATTATTTTGCCATCTAAGTAATAAGTATAAAACCCAATAGTTAGTTAGATCCTCACCCTGCTCCCTCCTTCCATCCTCAAGTAGGGCCTAGTGTCTGTTGTTCCCTTCTTTGTGTCCATATGTACTCAGTGTTTAGCTCTCACTTATAAGTGAGAGCATGTGGTATTTGGTTTTCTGTTCCTGTGTTAGTTTGCTAAGATAATGGCCTCCAGCTCCATCCATGTTGCTGCAAAGGATGTGATCCTGCTCATTTTCACAACTGCATAGTATTCCACAGTACATATGTATCACATTTTCTTTATCCAGTCTACTGCTGATAGGCATTTAGGTTGATTCCATATCTATGCTACTGCGAATGGTGCTGCGATGAACATATGCATGCGTGTGTCTTTATAACAGAACAATTTATATTCCTTTGGGTACATACCCAATGATGGAATTGCCAGGGCAAATGGCAATTCTGCTTTTGAGTTCTTTGAAAAAATGCCAAACTGCTTTCCACAATTGTTGAAATAGTCTGTTTTCACATTGCTACAAAGAAATACCTGAAACTGGGTAATTTATAAAGAAAAGAGGTTTAATTGGCTCATGGTTCCATAGGCTGTACAGGAAGCATGATGCTGGCATCTACTTGGCTTCTGGGGAGGTCTGAGGAAATTTTCAATCAAGGTGGAAGGCTAAGGGGAAGCAGCCATGTCTTACATGGTCAGAACAAAAGCAAGAGAGAGGAGTGAGAAGGTGCCGCACACTTTTAAATGACTAGATCTCACAAGAACTCACTCACTATCACAAGAACAGCACCAAGAGGAAAATCTGCTCTCATGATCCAATCACTTCCCACCAGGCCCCACCTGAAACACTGGGGATTACAATTTGACATAAGACTTGGTCCGGACATAGATCCAAACCATATTAATGGCTGAACTAATTTACATTCCCCATCAGTGGTCTATGAGTATTCCTTTTTCTCCACAACCTTGCCAACATCTGTTATTTTTTTAGTTTTTATTAATAGCCACCCTGACTGGTATGGGATAGTATCTCATTGTAGATTTGATTTGCATTTCTCTAATGAGCAGTGATGTTGAGCACTTTTTTCATATACTTATTGGCCGTGTATATGTCTTCTTTTGAAAAATGTCTGTTCATGTCCTTTGCCCACTTCTTAATGTTGTTGTTTTTTACTTGTTCATTTGTTTGAGTTTCATACAGATTCTGGATATTCAACTTTTTCTGAATGTATAGTTTGCAAATATTTTTTTCCCATTCTCTAGGTTGTCTGTTTACTCTGTTGATAGTTTATTTTGCTGTGCAGAAGCTTTTTAGTTTAATTAGGTTCCATTTGTCAATTTTTGGGTTTTGTTGCAATTGCTTTGGCATCTTTGTTATGAACTTTGTGAGGTCCTATGTCCAGAATGGTATTTCCTAGCTTGTGTTTCAGGGACTGTAAAGTTTTAGGTTTAAAATTTAAGTCTTAAATCCATCTTGAGTTGATTTTTGTGTATGGCATAAGGAAGGAGTTCAGTTTCAATCTCCTGCATATGGCTAGCCAGTTATCCCATTACCATTTATTGAATAGAGTCCTTTCCCCATTGCTTGTTTTTGTTGACTTTGTCAAAGATTAGATGGTTGTAGGTGTGTGACATTTCTTCTGGGTTCTCTGTTTCTCTATTATTCATATTTTACATGTTACAGGTTTTTTTTTTTTTTTTTTTTGAGACAGAGTTTCACTCTGTCACCCAGGCTGGAGTGCAATGGCGTGATCTTGGCTCACTGCAACATCTGCCTCCCAGGTTCAAGCAATTCTTTTGCCTCAGCCTCCCAAGTAGCTGTGATTACAGGCACCTGCCACCATGTCCAGGTAATTTTTGTATTTTTTAGTAGAGATTAGGTTTCACCATGTTGGCCAGGCTGGTCTCGAACTCCTGACCTCAGGTGATCCACCTGCTTCAGCCTCCCAAAGTGCTGGGATTACAGGCGTGAGCCACCGTGCCCGGCCTACATACTATAGTTTTAACAGTAATTTTAAAGTTCTTATTTTAATACTTGTTGCTCAATATGCCCACATAACTTCCACGTTATTTAAACTAGAAAACACAGAATACATTAAAACAATGAAAAGAAGTTTGTAGTCACAGGTAAACTTGCTTTCTTATGTAGAATTTTATTTAACTATGTTAAAAGGTTATGCTAAAAAATAATATTCAAACACAAGGCAGAATTTTAGTTATAAAAGTCAACAATAAAACATATTGTGTAAAAAACAAGAAAGCTAGTCTATTTTGGGCCGGGTGCAGTGGCTCATGCCTATAATCCCAGCACTTGGGGAGGCCAAGGCGGGCAGATTACAAGGTCAGAAGATCGAGACCATACTGGCCAACGTGGTGAAACCCTGTCTCTGTTAAAAATACAAATATTAGGTGGGTGTGGTGGTACGTGCCTGTAATCCCAGCTACTCAGGAGGCTGAGGGAAAAGAATCACTTGAACCTGGGAGATGGAGGTTGCAGTGAGCTGAGATCGCGCCATTGCACTCCAGCCTGGGGTCAGAGTGAGAGTATGTCTCAAAAAAAAAAAAAAAAAAAAAAGCAAACAAAAAAAACACAAAAGCTAGTCTACTTTTCTTTTTTTTCTTTTCTTTTTATTTATTTTTTTTTTGAGATGAAGTCTTGCTCTTGTCCCCCAGTCTGGAGTGCAATGGCATGATCTCAGCTCACTGCAACCTCCGCCTCCTGGATTCAAGCGATTCTCCTGCCTCAGCCTCCCGAGTAGCTGGGATTACAGGTGCATACAACCACGCTCAGCTAATTTTTTGTATTTTAAGTAGAGATGGGGTTTCACCATGTTGGCCAGGCTGGTCTTAAACTCTTGATCTCAGGTGATCAGCCCGCCTCGGCCTCCCAAAGTGCTGAGATTAAAGGCGTGAGCCACCGTGCCCAGCCAGTCTATTTTTCAAAAATATAAATCTGCAGTATAGAAGAGCTTTCTTATGGTATGTTAAAAAATTTGTACTAAATACATTTTTTCTTTTACTCATTTATCTTTTTGTTACCATTGCACATTTCAACAGAGAGTTAGATAAACAAGGAAAACCTAACTACCACCAAGAATCAGCACCAAAGGTGGAAAAATTACTGGAATGGGAGTCAGCCAGATCCAGCCATTTCCCCAACTGAGCAACCTTGGGTAAATCACTTTCCTCTCTATGTTTCAATTTTCTTAACTGTCAAATGAGATTGCAATCAGATATTGGATGTGGAAATGAGATGTAAACTGAGAATCTAAAGAGTTGTCATTATATGACAGTCTGCATTAAATTTTATAAATTTGGTATTACATTGATTTTTAAATGAACTCCATGATTTTTACTGCCAGGCAATTCTAAGTAATAACACAATATAAAGGCATATGGCCATCAGCATATACCAATATTTATTCATAAAGCAAAGGATAGAAGAAGGATGTGTAAAAATTTAATTTATAGGCGTTTCCATACAGCTTTTGCAGCTGTACAACTTTTCAAACTGGCTAACCTATGACTCTCAAAAAAGTTATATCTTTTGAAAACCACCTCCCTCCATAAGCCCCACGACGTTTCTCTTTAAAACAAAACAAAACAATATAATGGCAATCAGTTGTGAAGAGTGTTGCTGTGACATCTTGGGAGAGAAGGAAAGACAAAGAATGAGGAAGTGGTCACAGGCAATAGCACATGCAATAGACATATCTACTCACAACAGGGAATCAATAAATGTTAACTGGACATAGAGAATAAAAGAGAATTATTTCACTGGGAAGGAGGAGAACCCAGTGTAGAGAAGAAATTTGAAAGTGGAGCCCTAGTTCTCTCCAATGAAAATATATATTATCTAAAACAAGTTTTCAACTTCTCACTAAAGTCCTGACTGTTGTGGTCGGCAATATCAGAAGTAGAGGGACGCATTTAAAAGGACCAGGCGACACCTAACTGAGGCCCTTTTGATGATCAGTCACTCTCTGCTGTGGTAGTGAACATTTCTTTCCTAATTTAGATGGTCTCAAATTATGCTAAAATGGTCAAGAGAATGAAAAGAATCTATTTGACCTCAGAAGTCAAATGCTTTGCCTTCTTCACCACTTTTCTGAAGAAAAAACACTAATTATAGACTGATGACTTAGTGGGTGTAATGATTTTTAATATTAGCTTGTGTATGATTTTTTGTGAGCTGGAGAGACAATTTTAAGTATTTTCTGTGGTGCGGGTGGACAGGCCTCTGAGGAGTTGATTTCACCCCCTGCATGTGGACAGGGGTCCCAGATAGGGCTCAGTCCTAGAGAACCTGTGGTCTATAAACCAGTCTTTGTGGAACCAGGTGAAGCCAGTGTGAACTCACCTGGGGGTTCCCTTATCTGCATTATTAGAGAGATTATTCTACTTCTGCATTCATTCTACTTGGTTATTTTCTGTCATTCCTTTTTTGTCCTTCTCTGCCATACATATTTATGCCAAAGTTGTAACTTCTTGATATAATGTCATTTAAACCATTTGCATATTTTCTATGTGCCAAGCTTTATTCTAAATTAAATAATCTTTATTTTTAAAAAGCCCTTGGCTTATGAAATAAGGCTCGGAAAAACTCAATATCACTCTATCGTGATATCAATATCTTCTAGTAAGTGGCCAATATTATAACATTTTCTTAGATCAAATCTAAAAAGTGATAGGGACTTGGATTTTAAAAGTTAAGATGGTTGGAATATCAGATACAGATTATGCTAACTTTAAGAATTTCATCAAAACAAAGCAGTGACAACTGGGACAGATCCTAACCTAGACCACAGGATCTGGGATACAAGACCATCATTTTGTATTAAATACCCCAGTAAAAGTCTTTACATAGAAAGGATTACCTTCACTGTACTTTTTACGCTTAGTTTTCATAACACAATCAGATGTCAAACTCTTTGTTCTAATAAAATGAATTACGTGGGAAAAGTTCCACTTTTTATTATTATCAAATACATAATTCAGTAAGGTTTCACAAATTGTATGATGTCTTCTCCTAATTTGCACCCAGTACTTTCTTCTCATTTAAGGATATCATGGGCACAAAAACATGGATATCCACATGCAGAAAAATGAAACTGGACCCTTATATCATACACAAAAATTACTTGAAACGGATTATAGACTTAAACATAAACTGTAAAACTACTAGAAGAAAACATATGAAAAAAGCATTTTGACACTGGTCTGGGCAATAATTTTTTTGGATATCACTCCTTATAAAGCACAGCTGACAAAAGCAAAATAGATAAATGGAATTATAACAAACTAAAAAGTTTCCCTGTAGCAAATGAAACAATCAACAGACTGGAGACAATCTACAGAATAGGAGAAAAATTTGCAAACATTTGATAAGGAGTTAATGTACAAAATATATAAGGGACTCAACTTAATAAAGAGAAAACAAATGACGCAATTTTAAAAATGGATAAAGGACTACTTGAATAGGCACTTCTCAAAGGAAGATATACAAATGGCCAACAGATATATGAAAAGATATTCAACATCACTAATAATCAAAGAAATGTAAATCAAAACCACAATGAGTTATCTATTACTTCACACATATTAGAATGGCTATTATCAAAAAGACAAAAGATAATAAGTGTTAGGGAGGATGCTGAGAAAAATAACCCTTTGTACCATGGGTTGGAATGTAAGTTGGTACAGCCATTACAGAAAACAGTATGGAGGTTCTTAAAAAATTAAAAATAGAATTACCATTTGACCCAGCAATCTCGCTTCTGTGTATATATCCAATTAAATGAAATTAGTGTCTAGAATGGATATGTGCACCCCCATGTTTATTGCAGCATTATTTACAATAGCCAAGATATAAAATCAACCTCAGTGTCTACTGATGGATATAGAAAATGTGTTATACATATATGTATACCAAATGACCATACAATCATAATTATTTGCTTTAATTTTGAAAGAAAAAGATCCAAAAGGAATAGAAACTAGGCAAAACAACAAAAAAAGTTTTCTTTCTTGAGCAAACTTTCTTTATTGTATATATAATTGTTGAAAAATTAGCCTTAAAAAAGAAGGAAATTTTGTCATTTGTGAAAACCTGAATAAAACTTGGGGACATTATGCTAAGTAAAATAAGTCAGGCACAGAAAGGAAGATATTGCATGATCTCAATTATATGTGGAATTAAACTCATAGAAACAGAGAATAGAATGGTGGTTTCCAGGAGTTGGGTAGTGGCGGAAATTGTGAGATGTTGTTCAAAGCGTACAAAGTTTCAGTTAGGCAGGATGAATATGTTCTGGAGACCTGACGTACAGCATGATGACTATATTGAAAACACTCTATTGTGTACTTGAAATGTGCTAAGAAAGTAGATCTTAAAGTTCTGATATGGTTTGGCTCTGTGTCTCCACCCAAATCTCATCTTGAATCGTACTCGCATAATTCCCATGTATTGTAGGAGGGACTTGGTGGAGATAGTTGGATTGTGGGGGTGGTTCCCCCATGCTGTTCTCGTGGTAGTGAATAAGTCTCACAAGATCTGATGGTTTGATAAGGGGAAACCTGTTTTACTTGGCTCTCATTCTCTCCTGCTGCCGCTATGTGAGACATGCCTTTCACCTTCCACCATGATTGTGAGGCCTCCCCAGCCACGTGAAGCCATAAGTCCAGTAAACCTCTTTCTTTTGTAAATTGCCTAGTCTCGGGTATGTCTTTATCAGCAGCGGGAAAATGGACTAATACAGTAAACTGGTAACAGTAGAGTGGGGTGTGGCTGAAAAGATAGCCGAAAATGTGGAAGCGACTTTGGAACTGGGTAACAGGCAGAGGTTGGAACAGTTTGGAGGGCTCAGAAGAAGACAGGAAAATGTGGGAAAGTTTTGAACTTCCTACAGACTCATTGAATGGCTTTAGCCAAAAGTCTGATAGCCATATGGACAATGAGGTCCAGGCTGAGGTGGTCTCAGATGGAGATGAGGAACTTGTTGGGAGCTGGAGCAAAGGTGACCCTTGTTATGCTTTAGCAAAGAGACTGGTGTCATTTTGCCCCTGCCCTAGAGATTTGTGGAATTTTGAACTTGAGAGAGATGATTTAGGGTATCTGGCAGAAGAAATTTCTAGGCAGCAAAGCATTCAAGAGGTGACTTGGGTGTTGTTAAAGGCATTCAGTTTTACAAGGAAAGTAAAGCATAAAAGTTCAGCAGATTTGCAGCCTGACAATGTGATAGAAAAGAAAAACCAATTTTCTGAGGAGAAATTCAAGATGCAGAAATTTGCATAGGTAAAGAGAAGCCAAATGTTATTTCCCAAAAAAATGGGGAAAATGTCTCCAAGTTGTGTCAGAGGTCTTTGTGGCAGCCCCTCCCATCACAGTCCTGGAGGCCTGGGAGAAAATGGTTTCGGGGGCTGGGTCCAGGGTTCCTGGGCTGTGTGCAGCCCAGGGACTTGGTGCCCTTGGTCCCAGCTGCTCCAGCTGTGGCTCAAAGGGGCCAATGTAGAGCTCGGGCCATGGCTTTAGAGAGTGGAAGCCCCAAGCCTTGGCATCTTCCACGTGGTGTTGAGCTTGCGAGTGCACAGAAGTCAAGAAATGGGGTTTGGGGACCTCTACCTACAATTCAGAAGATGTACGGAAATGCCTGGATGCTCAGGCAGAAGTTTGTTGCAGGGGCCGGGCTCTCATGGAGAACCTCTGCTAGGGCAGTGTGGAAGGGAAATGTGGGGTTGGAGCCCCCACATAGAGTCCCTACTGGGGCACCACCTAGTGGAGCTATGAGAAGAGGGCCACTGTCTTCCAGACCCTAGAATGGTAGGTCCACCAACAGCTTGCACCATTTGCCTGGAAAAGCCATAGACACTCAACACCAGCTTGTGAAAGCAGCCGGAAAGGAGGCCGTACCCTGAAAAGCCACAGGGGCGGAGCTGCCCAAGACCCTGGGAACCTACCTCTTACATCAGCATGCCCTGGCTATAAGACATGTAGTCAAAGGAGATCATTTTGGAGCTTTAAGATTTGACTGCCCTGCTGGATTTTGGACTTGTATGGGGTCTGTAGTCCCTTTGTTTTGGCCAATTCCTTCCACTTGGATCAGCAGTATTTACCCAATTACTGTACCCCCATTGTATCTAGGAAGTAACTAACTTTCTTTTGATTTTACAGGCTTATAGGTGGAAAGGACTTGCCTTGTCTCAGATGGGACTTTGGACTATGGACTTTTGAGTTAATGCTGAAATGAGTTAAGACTTTGGGGGACTTTTGGAAAGGCATGATTGGTTTTGAAATATGAGGACATGAGATTTGGGAGGGGTAATGGGTGGGATGATATGGTTTGGCTCTGTATCCATACCCAAATCTCATCTTGAATTATATTCCCATAATTCCCACATGTTGTGGGAGGAAACTGGTGGGAGATGGTGGATCATGGGGGCGGTTCTCCCATGCTGTTCTCATGGTAGTGAATAAGTCTCATGAGATCTGATGGTTTGATAAGGGGAAACCTGTTTCACTTGGCTCTCATTCTCTCTCTTGCCACTGCCATTTGAGACAAGCCTTTCACCTTCTGCTATAATTGTGAGGCCTCCCCAGCCACGTGAAACTGTAAGTCCAATAAACCTTTTTCTTTTGTAAATTGCCCAGTCTCGGGTATGTCTTTATCAGCAGCAGGAAAATGGACTAATGCATGTTCTAACTACAAATATATATATATATAAACTAAGTTGATGGATATGCTAATTAGCCTGAGTGTGGTAATCATTTCACAATACCTACAATATCAAAACATCAGGTTTTATGCCATAAATACAGACAATCTTTCTTTGTCAATTATACCTCAATAAAGCTGGCAGTGGGGGGAAGAAAATATAAAAATCAAATAAAATTATTTTTTCATAAGCAACAAAAAGTAGGACTTATAATTATTTAGGCAGTTTTCACTTTGAAGAATTATACTGTAACTCATAGATATGAAAAAGACTGTAGGAATTTTACAACTGAGGACACTGTCACCATCAGACAAAATGTCCCTTACTCAAATTCACGTAGATGTTGACCATCTGAGTCAGGCCTAAAAAACACAAAGAGATTCTCCATCTGGTTAATATTTTATTTTACTACAAAGTTTTGTCTCATGATTCCTACTTACGTAGTTAGGCATTTTCCCTCCACGCCCCATTATTATAGCTCCATTGGTTTAGATAATCAAAATAAAGCAGTTTATGGAGAAATTCAAATGAACTGCTTCCCTGTTGCTCCTCTGCACACCTCCTATGTGAATGCTGGGTGCACCAGGGTGTACTAAGGTAGTTACTATTCTGTTGTGGTCTTCATAAAGAGTAAGACTATTTCTGATTATTATCCAATGATCAGAAATAGTCATGCTCCTAATTCATCTTGGAACGAGGTACTTCCTTCATCCTGGAATAAGATACCTCCTTGAAAAAGAAAATAAACTCAGAAGAAGGCTCTCAAGGGGTGAAAAAAGAAACTGTTTTCTGGCTCACAGACATATGTCTAAGCTTTGAGGAATATGAAAGTGTTAGAAGAGTCTCCCAGGTAACAGGTTCTGAGATAGGTCCTCAACCACACTGAGGAAGAAATGGGGCCACGGTGTAATTGAGGCAGGTGACCCTGGAGAGTAGGTGGTTGTTTCACGGCCAGGTGATTCAGTTCCTTGTTGTTATCCTTTGCTTTCCCTGGGTCTTTTGAAGAATCCAGCCTTGTATCAGGTGTTCTACTGGCTATAATCAGGAAAGCTATATTGATCTATTATGAGAGCAGAAAGCCCTGTGAAGTAATTGTGGTGATGAAAGCAAACAGCTAATGGAAACACATCTCCTGAAAGGAACTCTCAAGGAACACAGCGAAAGAGAATTGGAGCTACGAGTCTCATGTGAGACTTTCCTATTATTGGCAATCTGCAGAATCTGGGTTTTATTGTTAAGACTGGGAGTGGTTTCCTTAACGCAGGAGATTTTTTTTTTTTTAAGGGAAAAAACTCTGGGTTAGAGTTTCAAATATTGGGTTAGATTTTATCTAGATTCTGAATGTAGTGTGAATTAGTTTTTCTCTTTGGAAATTAATGGATGGTATGAAAATAATCTTAAAAGCTCAAGATATCAGTGTCATAGTTATTAAAACCCCCATAGATCTATGTTTGAAATGTACCTTATAAGCAATAAGATTTACTTTAATTAGTTATTATCCAGTAATCATGCTATGAAACAGATATGAAAATAATTTTTAGAAAAGTGACAGGTTCTCACTTACTTGGCGCTCCAAATCTTATTATCAGAAAACACATTTATTTTTTATTTTTATTTATTTATTTATTTTTGAGATGGAGTCTCACTCTGTCGCCCAGGCTGGAGTGCAGTGGCACTATCTCGCCTCACTGCAACCTCTGCCTCCTGAGTTCAAGCAATTCTCCTGTCTCAGCCTCCCGAGTAGCCAGGACTACAGGCGTGCACCAACACGCCTGGCTAATTTTTGTATTTTTGGTAGAGACGGGATTTCACCATATGGGTCAGGCTGGTCTCAAACTCCTGACCTTAGGTAATCCACCTACCTCTACCTCCCAACCTGCTGGGATTACAGGCGTGAGCTACCACGTCTAGCCAAAAACACATTTATTATAAAGGTAGAAAAAACTAATTATGTTACCAGCTTTTATTTCTCTATACATATATATTAAGCACAGAAGAACAATATGACCTTGTTTAAAAAAGATGCTAAAATCAATTTTGGATGTAATGTGTTTTGACTTTTCTCTGCGTCTTCCTGATAATTGTGAACTTATCCACATAATAACAAAATATGTGAAGACTTTCTCCAATCTGTAAATAATCACTCTGAGTTGGGATTGTATCTTCATTATAAAAAGTTTCTATTTGTGCTTCATTATCAGTGGGATAAAATGATAAACATTTAAGTAATGGCATAAAAAAAAAACTTTAGGTTGAAACCTACTTAGAAATTGTGTCATAGAGATGAGTTATCATGAAGGTAAGCGGCAGTGGAGGTGGGAGGTATCCGTGAGCTCCCCTTGCATATTAAGTTTCTCCTGGGCTGGGCAGCTCACTACCCTAGACTAGAACTCTCTTTCCATCCATATTCACTAGCAACTGGATCCAAGTTCTGGAGTGAACTCATACCTAGGGTGAGGAATAGTGAGCAAACATTTACTAAAGAGAAGGGAAGCTTTAAAATTTGCATCATTTTAATCTTTGTATTTAAAATATTTTATAGCAATTCAACATCTTAAGACAAAACCTTTAGACCCACATTAGTTAACATCTCTAGAGGTAATTTCAAATGCTGCCATTTTTAAATAAACTTCTCAAGAGACACACAGAAATCATTGGCTCTTGCATTAGAAAAGCTGCTAGTAGCCATGTAGTTCAAATCCCCATCTTGTCATTAAGTTAAAAATATTGATAGAATTACATTTTTTTCTGTTAACTATAGTTGAGCCTTAACATTGAAAGAGAGCTCTTCCAAACCTTTCATAAATGTGGAAATGTTTGTATAGGCATTACAGGTCATGAGCCATCAGGTTCACTCATGAAAAGTAAAACTACCAAGTAAACACGGAGGGTGTTTTGATTAATGGACATGTTGCCTTCATACTATCTCCTCTGTTTTAATAAAATTAATAATGTTAATAAATTGTTTGTGACAATATCCCAAATTTCTAGTGAACATGTGTTATAATAATTTTATAGCTCTACAAACAAAAAGAAGTGACACTGAAGAAACTTTTTTTTTTCAATTTGATTGGGTTCAGAGGATAAAATGCTGATGTTTAGATAGCTTGTGGTAAAACAATCTAATGTTTTCATTAAAACTATTTACTACATGTGAAGAGTGCAGTACCACTAGCATAGATGAGACATTTGAGGACAAAAGATTTTCTGTGTAATGCCATTGGAAAATTAAATGGTATAAAGGAAGTCTAGAAAATTAAGAAACTGGGGCATAAAACAGCTAAGTGACCTGCCCAAGATCACTCAGCCATGTTAAGTGGATGAACTGTGAGTAGTAATGTAGGTTGTTTGGCCCCAGAATCCACGCATCTGACAAGTGCACTATTCTGCACTATGAAGCACATTGATGCATATGCCTGTACTTTGCTTTAATTGTGATCAAGGACAAAATGGATAGCATCCTATTAGAACATGGCCTTGCAGAGTACCATCCTTACTCAGGCTATTATTTCTGTTATTTCACATGTGAAGAAATAGAATCATATAAAGGTTAAGGACATTTCTCAAAGTTACATAGCTATTTTGAGCTGAAAATTAAAGATGAAGAAGATATTGTCTAACAAAATTGGTAATTGACTTACATGAAAGGTAACGCTGAAATTTTTAAAAAGAAAGCTTGTGTAACATCTAGCATTTATTAAGCATTGATCACGTTCTGAGGACTTTGAATACATTTTTATTATCCTCTCAACAGCCTTGAAAGATAGACTCTCATGTTATCCCATTTCATGATTTTATAATATGTTACAAATGAGGAAATTGAGTCTCAAAAAATTTTAAGTGACTTGCCCTCAATTACATGCCGGGTAGGTTATAAATCAGGATTTGACTCCAAAGACCACGTGCTTTCAAATATACCTTTGAAAGACCCCAGTTTATATTTCCATGCTAGCAGTAGATTATAGGGAAATGACAGAAGGAGAAATCCCTTAATTAGGCACACACATTTCCTGCTTCTTGCAGTCTGTCCCGGACATCTACCCTTCAGCCTGCATGGCTAATACCGTTCCACCATGCATTGCTCCTCTGATCTGAAAAGCCTCATGATGTCCAAAATGAGGGGCTTATTTATATTCTGGGGTTGCCTCACTGGAATGCTCTGTGAGCCAGATATTTTACAAAACAATAAAGGATGTTAGAACTAAGCATTGAAGTTCCTGAAGTAGGTTCTATATCTGAAAAAAAGAGTGGGTGCTAAGTAATGTTAAATAAACTTTTATAGGCATTAATATATTCAGTTATAACATTTTGGAAGTGTCTATGCCTTGAATGGAATAAGGTAATTCTCTCTCTTATTTGAATACTTACTTGATTAACCACATGAATAATTTATTTGCTGACTCTGCCATTAACACCTTGAAAGATGAATATACAACCAGATAGGTATGTATATTTCTTTTCTTAATTTTTACAATAATATATTTATTCTCCATCTGTTTAAATAGAAGAGTTCACTTGTTTTTTAATTTGCACTCATTTTAGTACATAATATAAAAACCCCCAAAATGTTAAGAATGTTGAAAATGTTGGCTAGATATATGTCAATCAATGTTTACAGTGATGACTAGAGAAAAAAATGTCTTTGATCTTGTTTGTGTTTGTATTAATAGAAAGCCCTTCCATCCTAGACCAGTTGACCCTGAGGCTGGTATCTCCCTTTGTTTACCTAAAACTTTAACAGGTGTGAGTAATGATTTTTCTATGCAATGCTTATGACAGGTACTTACTTTACATTGGATGAAAGGTGGGAGGAATTGTGTAAACAATTCTGTAATGATCCTTTTTATAACTTCTAGGGAGACATAGTCCCCAGTTCATATGTAACACAGAGCTTGTTTTCTGCTGATAGACTAATCTTTTAAATCACCTACCTTCTCTCATCAAAGAAAACTTTTTTTTTTCTGTTTTACTTAGTTGCTATTCCTTTTGGGTTATTTTCTTTTATAATTAAAGCAGACAATCACTTCCATATGGACACTGAGATGGCCGAACAGGAATGAAAGCAATCAGTCAAAAAGCTCAAGACAGGACTGAGAAGGAGCTGCTACATCAGTACCAACTTTCTTTAATTCTAGACTCTGGATAATTTCTCTTGATCTTCCTGCTCTCTGATAGTTTTTTGGAATACAATATTAAGAATAAAGTCAGAGAGGAGACAGAGTGGAGGTAATACTGTAGAATGTCTGGAAATCCACCTTGGAGACCACCCCTCCCTGGGACAGGCTAAGGAACACCGGCAACTGATAGCATAATTCCTTCTTAATCTGAAGAAACTCAAAACACATTCGCCTAAAGCAAGTGAAGGAATTTTGAAAAGAATAAGATCTAAATAAATGAAGGATTTACAATGAACCAAAAAAAAAAAAAAAGGTTAAAGCGGCGGAGTGTTTAGAGCAGTTGAAAGGAAGATAATTTAGAAAACCATGCTGCTGGGAGTTGAAAAGTAAGTTAACACCTCTCTAGATAGTATGTTAGAATGCCAAGGTCTGAAAATGCCTGCTTATAACCCCTAGGACTTAACATTGAGAATCTTGCTTTATATTGATGCCTGCTACAGAATTTTCTCAAAAGGGTCACAATGAAATGAAAAGCATATTTTTTTTGAATTGGGAGAAAAATAAAATGAGAATGCTGAAACATCTGGTCTCTTTCATTACAAGAAGCAACAGACAACTACGTAAAACTGTCAGAGCAAGCAAATAAAAATATGTATTAGAGTGAATTAGTAAGAAAAAAACTCTCAAGAAAGACACCTCAACACTGTATTTATAAAGGCTCAGGAAGGGTGAATTTGTTTGGGAGAGAGGGGGAGACAAAAATAAAAAGAAGTGCCTTGAGGGATACAGAGCAAAGTTGCTGACATCAGGGTAAGAAAACATACTCTCCAAGACTAGCAAGTCATGGAAGCTTTGGCAGGACCTTGGAATAGTGGTGCTTGAAGAGCCCCTGGGAGGCTACAAGATGTGGAGGAGAATGGTGGCTTGGTACAATTCTGAGGTCAGCCCCTGCGCCCCTGGGCTCCAAGGTTGGATGTAGGCCCAAATACCCTAGTGATCTTGGCACAGAGGCAACAAAACCATCCGTCATAGGAGAGTATGTGGCTTGGACATTAATCATTTCAGCCAAGTGTGAGTTGAAGACCTGAGAATCCTCTCTCTGAAATTTTAACACAACCCTAGTTCCCAGGGTGGAAAAATAAGGCAAGGAAAGACAATAATGGGTATGATTGAAGCTTTATTTATTCAACATCCTGGTGACTTGGATTTCATAGTTTAAGATAATTAGAAAAACAATAGGTTGTTTGGCACTGTATCAGGAGTGGGATAAAAATTATACTGAAAACATCATTCTCAGCAAACTAACACAAGAACAGAAAACCAAACACCACCTCATGTTCTCACTCATAAATGGGAGTTGAACAATGAGAACACGTGGACATAGGGAGGTGAACATCACACACTGGGGCCTGTTGGGGATGGGGGGGCTAGGGGAGGGATGGCATTAGGAGAAATACCTAATATAGATGACGGGTTGATGGGTGCAGCAAACCACTATGGCACGTGTATACCCATGTAACACACCTGCACATTCTGCACATCTATCTCAGAACTTAAAGTATAATAATAATTTAAAAAAGAAAAAAAAATTATACTGTTAAAAAGACAATTTTACAAATGCTCTCTGACTTGAAGACCCTAGCATTAGCTGAAAATATCTTTGTGGCATTGGGTGCCTTTGATTTGGTTAAAAAGGTAAATATAATTATTTTAGAACAGCATAATATAGGTCTTTTGTTAAGTTAAAAAGTGTATTACGTATGTTTTTTCTGCCACTTGAAAAATGCAAGGCTTTATTCAGACTGACGTAAATAAAATTGGGAAAAAGCCATATGTAGCAAAAGCTACATATTTTTGGGCAGTCATAAGCTTTCTCTTAATTACCTAATTTCTGAGTTACATTAGTATTCTCTTCTTAGAAATGGAAAATTGGAACTAGAGATTACCCAAGTGAACTTATGAAAATAATAATTATTCAACAATTGAGCTGGTGAAAATCTTTATTTCTTAACCCATTTTTGTGCATGTTTTTTCAGATCACAGTGGATTATATAGCAACATTCTCCTCTTGAGTTCCCAATCCAGCCCCCAATTAAAAAAATATGACTGTCATAGGGAAAAATTGCTACCTGTGGGAGGGTGTCATGTTCTTCTAGCATGTGCAGACTGTTTTCTAAAGCCTTCTCTCAAATGCCCTTAGAAGTAGAATATGTAATTTTAGGCCATGTAATTCATGATGGTCACACATTATTGCCAAACAGCACATTTTCAACAATTATACATATTTTCAACAATTAGTTATACCAACTAAGCTTCTGTGAACTTAAATGGTAGCAAGCATTGCTTCCTTGCTAGAAAGCTTGTGATAGAGTCCTCTAGATGTACCTCCCCTTAGAATCCAGTTCAAGCATCCCTTCTTCCCCTTTAGACCTTAGATGAGTGGAAGCCAAGACTTACGACTTGCAACTGACTTAATTTGTCACTCTTTGAGGTCAGGGGTAAAAATACTCAATTGGGAACCACCAGACTGAACCAAATTGAAACAAGTTTAGTTTTCAAAAACTCAAAGTTCATGTTTCCTGAAAAACTTTGAAAATCTGGTCAAATGAAGCAGCTGAATGGGGTAGGCTGCCTGAAGGAATGTAATGCTGTATGTATGAGAGAGACAAATAAGTATGTCTCAAGAAGACATACTTAACCTGGGATGCATGCCTCCTGAGAGTCTAGGAGGCCCTGAAATCGTATCCAAAATTCTGTGATTATGTACACATGTGCATTCTTCTAGAGAGACGATCCTGATTTTACATTAAATTTCCAAATAGCCTTGTTAAGAACAGTTGTCAAGGGTTTAGGCACTGCTAGGTTCTGGCTGACCTCTTCTTGAAGCTCAAAGTTGATCAACATCATTCTTTGTGGAGCAGGAAAAGTTAATGAGCACTAATGGGGCATTAACGAAAGGCCAAAGGAAAAATCCGAAGCTCAGAAAATTTACATTTTAATACTGTGGCACACCTAAGCAAAGTATTTCAAGCCATAAAGCCTTTGCTACTATGCTACTAATAAAGAACCCTACAACAGCAGGGGAATCATTTGTGATCAAGACACATTTTAATATAATCCCCAATCAACACAGCTGAGGAGAAAATTTTACATCTTTCTTTCCAGATGGTGCCATTTTATCAGAGTATCACTCCTTGGTATGTTCAGTTAATTAAAGTCCTTACTGTTTGTTAATGGCAGATTTGTGCAGCAGAAATGACTCTATAACAGATGTCGGTAAATTTATCAAAGCGGCTGGGTAACCATCCTGACTGTGCTCTGAAGAAGTATTTCATTTTCACCCACACTGACTCTTAGAGGACCTAAATATCACCTTTGCCTTTAGAGCTTTTTGAAAGGAGGCAAGGGGAACGGGTGTTGTTGGGAGGTGGGGAACAGCGAGATTATTGGTCAAAGTCATCAATATTGAAACGAATAATCGGTAATGAAGGCATTCTAGCACAGTTTCAAAGACGAAAGTATCAAGATGATATATTTTTATGAGACTCTCCCTATAAGTCTCACCACAGGCTCCCTAATCAACTTGCATTCGTATTTGCTATAAACTTGTAGCTCAAATAAACTTTTATCTCATACCTTTGTTCTTGTTTTGTCGGCATGTATCTGCAACTAAGATGGTACCTAATATAACTAGAGATTAAAGGAAAGAGAAATAGAAGCTATTGACTAACACAAAAAACAACAGAAGCTATGGTGGGTACATTATCCCACCTCCAAAGCTTCATGGATCTTTGAACTAAAAATTGCAGATGGGAAGTTTTGTGTATACTGGAATATTGTCTGTTCTTTGACAGTTTCAGAATGCCGTACATTCTGAATGTACAGCTAATGTCTTCAAGAGAAAAACCCAGGAAAGGGTTAGAATAGAAAGCTTACGTCCAAATAAAATATTTTGAAAAATATAAAGCCCTGTACAAATGCAATATCTTTTAAAAATTAATTGATTGAGGTCTCTCAGAAATTCATCAGTTTGTGATATCCTGTAAAATGATGACAAAATTCTTATCTGACTTAGTAATTGGATTTATGTTTCTGAGCTACCTGCTCCACTGTATTTTCTTTAAATAAGCCATGTTCATTTATATACTGTTTGGTAGTATTACCTAGCTCTCTTAAAGAGAAGAAACTGACCTCCTTTCAGTTAACAATGTACATTTTAATGATTCATAAAAATCTTGTTTTATGTAGCATTTTATATCTAAATTTACATAGTATATTATATTTTAGTATATGTTTATTGCAACTATTGCAACTACTGATGATTCAAGTATAGCACCTGTTGTAAAGATGATGAAGAGCTGCTGCAAAGAAACACTGTATCATTCACTAAGTTATTGGGTCAAACGACAATTAGACCTCTAGTTGGTCCAAGCTTTTTTATTACAGTGCTCATTATAATGAGTTGTACAAAATTTTGGGGATTTTCCTAAATCTAATTGTATCTACAATCTCATTCTATAAAATGCTATTTAAAGAATTTGTCAATACAAAAGGTTAGCCACACACCTGTAATCCCAGCTACTCGGGAGGCTGAAGCAGGAATATTCCTTGAACCCAGGAGGCAGAGGGTGCAGTGACCCAAGATTGTGCCATTGCACTCCAGCCTGGGTGACAGAGCAAGACTTCATCTCAAGGTAAAAAAAAAAGAGAGAGAGAAAAAAACGCATTTGTCTATTTATAAAATAAAAAAATTCCAATCTTCCTGGCATTGGAAATGAAGTGTTTGAAATTTATTATGAAGGAAAATATGTTTCAGAACCATTAGGAGCCTCTGACTCTAATAAGAATATGCAAAGGTCCATGGCACACTGTTTGCAAAGCCACATTCTGTAAATCCCACAATGGGGATCACACAGAAAAAGGTGTGAACTGCCCTGTAAATCACACGGAAAAGAGGGTGTGAACTGCCCCGTTAACTAATTAACCTGGGCAAATGGCACAAGGGATATCGTGGCTATAAATTTTAGAAACAGAATAATCTCAATATTTTAAAAGATTTTGAGGCAAATTAAGCTTCAAGCCCACAAAACATAAGGAAATAGATACAAATACAAAGAGTTAAAGAAAGGAATAACAAAATGAGCATCATGATGAAGATATAAAAATTGTTCTCAAGCTAAATTGTTCTCAAGCTGTAGGCATGAAAGTGTTATGCTGTCCCCTCTTCCTCTTCATTCCAGTAACAGGGAAGATGCCCTGGAAGGGATCCATCTTAGACAGCAAATTAATTAAGCTCTAATTTAGTTAAGGACAATATTACTAGCAGTAAGCACACTTCTACAGCAATATATTTTCTAAGATTCATAAAACTGTAATACACTGAAACCTCAATTGGTATAGGAGGTGACTATGACTGTCTTTGTGCTCACACATGGGCCTCAGTAAGGCACAAAAGCCAGACCCAATGTAATATTTTGGTATTCTGAAGTTCACATGAATATAACCACAAAGTATAGTGTTAAGGACTACATGTTGAACTCCTACTGTGTGCCAGACAATTTATATACCTTAATATATCATTTGCTTTTAGCTTCATCAATTCTTATTATAATTATTATTCTTTTGCAAATGTGAAAACAGAAATTCATGGATATTAAATGACTTCCTCAGGCTGCGCTAAAGAGTTGGAAATTGCAAGGCAAGTCCATCTAACTCACAACCCCTTTATCCTTTTTATTCCAATGTGCTGCCTGAAACTACCTTGACTTACCATACAAATTATTTTTCAAACTGGATATTAACTATTTTAAATCTGATAGTCTCAATTCTTTTCCTTTATAACTAAAGTTTTGGTTTTTTGTTTGTTTGTTTTTGAGATGGAGTTTCGCTCTTGTTGCCCAGGTTGGAGTGCAATGGTGTGGTCTCGGCTCACCGCAACCTCCGCCTCCTGGGTTCAAGCGATTCTCCTGCCTCAGCCTCCTTAGTAGCTGGGATTACAGGCATGTGCTACCACGCCCTGCTAATTTTGTATTTTTAGAAGAGACGAGGTTTCTCCATGTTGGTCAGGCTGGTATGGAACTCCAGACCTCAGGTGATCCGCCCGCCTTGGCCTCCCAATGTGCTAGGATTACAGGTGTCAGCCACCATGTCCGGCAAGTATTGTTACTCTTTATCCATCATTATAAATTATCTCCTTCTCTGGACATGTGCTAGTTCAGCTCTTAAGCCCAACTCTTCAGTTGAACTCACAAGTGTTCTGCTTTCAGTGCAGCACAGTTAGGTAGACATGAGTCATTTCATAGCTCAAAACTCTTTCGGGCATTAAAATAGAAGTAGGCAGTGAATATGGAAGGTGCTATCTTCACTGAGAAATTTTTATATAGGTGGGGCATATAAATATTATCTTAATCATCACAATAACCTTTGGAGTTGAATATGAGATTTTGAGAGGTTAAGTAATTTAGTTAGCTCTACACAGCAACTGGTGGTCACACTGGGAAATCAAGAAGCCAGTGCTATTAATTCTTATCCAAATATTATCCATGAAGGCCCTAGTTAATGAATTTTATTGATTTCCATCTTCCATGACATTCACTTCATTATAAAATAGCTTAGTTCAGTTATTAAAAACTTGTTACATACATGGCCCATTCTTCAGAGTTCAGGTTCACCAAGTCATTTTTCAAATGTCATTTGGCTTTGTATGTATCTTAATTTCATGGAGAAATACCATTTTACTGATGAAAGTAATCCAGCCCAAATAAAAATGGTGCTAGAGCTCTGGTCTTCTCCATCATTCTCTTCAGCTTGAATAATGTAAATACACCTATCATACATGGATGCACTAATTGCCAGGGAAGGAATGCCTGCCTGAGATGACTGGCTCACTTCCCAAGGGGGAACACAAGCCGTCTTTTGTTTGAATAAGTAGCTGCTGCCTACACAAGCACATGGTTTGATCTACAGGGAACAGTTATATAATTTTCATATGATTTCTACAGTACAGGGAAATGAAGCAATCCACTTCAGTTACTCCTATTTTACTTAGGGAATCTCATAAGACACCATCTATACATATGCCCAAGGGACGACACTGTAAATATACATATTTCAATTTTTACTTGGAAAGAAAATTCCTGTAGCAGAGCAACTGACCTATCATATGGAAGAGAAGCCTTATATCATATTACAACTATATGAAAAATGTTATAGAATGTTTAAGTATAGCAAGACTTGATAACTTTTCCCAGGCTTTTACCTAATTTAGACTTAGACCACATTTGAAATATAGTTATCAATATTTTTCATTTAATATTTCCTAATCAACATAAAGCATATTTGTGGGGCACAGACCCTTCTACTAATCTGGTGGGCATTATAATAGGAGGATTTGAGTAAAGAGTAGGATATAGGTTTAGCAAATTTATCACCTAATTATACTGTTTTTTTTTAATGCACTTTAAAATTGCTATACTTGAACAAAAAAGGAAAAAAATATAAAAGTATAGATAGTTTTAAATGACTATTAATAACTGAGACATAACCATCCATAGTTCACATTTGAGGCATATATTGTGTTCATCTTAGAGCTCTGCCAAGCTTTGTGTTTTTATGTATTTAACTAAAAACATTTTGTGTTTTTAGGTATTTAACTTAAAAAAGGATGCTTTAATTTGATTGATTTCTTAATGTGAATGATCTTTTTCTCTTATTGAGAATTTTCAACCGAAAATAGTATGCAAGCTGCATATATTTATCTTATGAATATCTAGGAAATAACCTACCTGTGCTAAAATGTTGTTGAATAACATATAAGGCAAACATTAACATTTTTAAAATTCCCAACATTTAACAGAGGGCCATATGGTTGTAAGTATTGTTTCAATGTAGACTGTTTCAGTTGCTATGCCCCAGAAATTGTTCCAGCCTTTTGCTATGGCTTAATGAAATAAGATTTGTATTCTAATAATTAAGTTTTATTCAAAACAGTTTCTTTAAGCATATTTTCTTCCTCCTCTTCTTTTTTCTTCTTCTTTCTCTTCCTCCTTTCCTTCTCTCCCTTTTCTTCTTCCTCTTACTTCCCTTCCCCCTCTCTCCTCTTCTTCCTCCTTTTCCTCCTCCTGTTCTTCTTAATTCCTACCCTGTGTCCTGCAATGGTTTAAGATTTTGCTATTTTACCATTTGGGCCCTATTTCATTCAGCCTGGGACCTATTTTCTGCTTTGCTCTATCTGAGCAATCCTACTCTCCGGTACAAGAGCAAAGAGCTGGAGGAAACTCAGTCACCAATCACCAGCACAGTGATTCTCAAGCCTGATTCACTGTCACAATAACCTGGGAAACTTTTTTCTCTTTAAGCTTTATAAATTTTCAATTAATTTTAGACTTAGAGAAGAGTTGCAAAGGTAATATAATAGTTCCTGTACACTCTTCACCCAGCTTTATCTTGTGTCAATATCTCATATATCCTTGATACAATTATGAAAATTAAGCAATTAATTTTGGTAGAGTATTATAAACTACACTACAGAGATTACTCTGCTTTCACCAGCTTTTTACTTGTCATGTTCCTGGATCCAATCGAAGATCTCATGTTGCGTTTAGTTTTTATGTCTCTTTAGTCGTCTCCAATCTGTGACAATTCCTGTCTTTCTTTGCCATTTATGACTTTGACATTTTTGAAGATGACTAGTCTGTGATTTTGTAGACTGCCCCTGAATTTGAGTTTGTCTGATGTTTTATCATCATCAGATTGAGGTTACACATTATTAGAAATGATGACACAGAGAGGTCACTCAAGAGGCACGTGATGTCAATATATTACTGGTAATATTAACTTTGATCACTTGGCTAAGTGATGCTGCCAGGATTCTGCATTAAAAGCTGTATTTTTCTCTTTATAGTTATTAAATATTTGAAAGGAGATACTTAGAGTCTATGCAAATTTACTGGTTCCGCTTCAAATTATGCCCACCAATTTTAGCATTCATAGATAGATTTTCCTGTAGCAATTATTATTTTTAGAGTGATTTCTATATTCCTTATTCTTTGGATATTTGTGAATTGGAATTTTCTATAAGAAAGAATATTCACTTCTACCTCATTTAAAATTTTTCAGTAATTTATTTCTATTAGTATAGACTCATATAATTTTATCATAGTCCTTGGGTTATAATCCAATATTATCTTTCTTTCCTTGCTCAAATTATTCCCACTTTGAGCATTAGAAGCTCTTTCAGATTGGTTAGTGTGCCCTTTCAATATGCCACTGTTTTTTTTTTTTTTTTTTTTTTTTTTAGCAAATCCTTAAAATCTGGTACACAAGGTGTCCCAGATTCTCTATGCCTGCCCTGGAATCAATGAACTCTCCAAGGCATTCTAGTTATTGTTTTTTGAAAGATGATGTTTAGAAACCAAAATCTGGGCATTAAGTGTGCTCATTGTTACTGGGGCCTTACACTTTGTAGCCTCTCTCAGTGTATACAGCTAGGAAATATATGAATGTATGCTAATTCATGTACACACACACAGTTCTTGGCATATATTTTAAAAAATTATTTCATGTTAATATCTCTGACTTCAGTACCATAGGGTGGTTCACACTAATTTTCTAATTTTCTGTCCTCTTTATTTGCATGCATTTTTTGTTATTGTTTTCTTTGCTTTTAAAGCCTAATATTATTAAAATATCTTTCATTTTTAGAATAGTATAAGCACTCATTTTATTTCTTCTATATCCAAGCTAATTATTAATACTTTTTTGTTTGCTATGAAAAAATCAAAAAATGAAAAAGAACTTTGTTTCCAGATTCTTACCAGAAATCCTCCCTCAATTTGCTATAACTTTTAACTATCATTTTTGCCAACTTTATTTTGAAATAATTTTACCCTCATTTAGAAGTTGCAAAATTAGTATAAAAATTTATTCTGTAACTTCTGTAGCTTCCCCTACAGATAACATCTTTGGAAACTACAGTAAAATGAGCAAAACCAGTATTACATAATTAACACTTGCACAATACTATTAACTAAACTCAGACCTTACTGGAGTTTTCCAAGTTTTTACATGAACTCATGTTTTTTGCATTGCAGGGAGGTGTACAGTCCTGTGGAATTTTGTCATACATATTGATCTGTGAAACCACTATGATAATCAGGATACACAACTGATCACTCCAAAAAGCTCCTTCTTGCTCCTTTATAGTCACACCCTCTCCCCAGTGCCAACTCTTGGCACTCACAGCTCAGTTCTCCATCACTATAATTCTGCCATTTCTAAGAATTTTATAAAAAATGTAATCATGCTGTAGGTTGCCATTTGAGATATGCTTTTCACTGAGCATAATGCCTTTGGGCTCCATCCAAATTGGTGAGTTATATCAGATGACACAGGTGTACCACTATTGCTCAGGGAATATGTTTAGTTAAGTAGATGGGGCCCCTCATCATTAAAAAAAAAGTTATATCTTGCAACTTTTTGATTCAGTTTTAACAGAAATTCTAGGTTTGAAACCACAAACATTGCATCTCTTATTTTTTTTAGTAGTAAACTCAAGGGATTTGACTAAGCTGGATGGCTTTAATTTCCCTTTATGATCTAGAACCTTGTAAAAATGATTTCAAAAATAAAGCCCAACAGGATGTAAGGCATTTAAGGCATGCAATACATTCTGTAGTTTTGCTCTTCAGATATTGTGCCTCTATTTATTCAAGGTTGTTTTGCCCCCCCCCCTTCCCCTCCGAAATAATTACTTTAGTCTGATAATGGCATTCTGAGGAGGGCAGGGTTGGGAAAGCATAATATCTAATGAGGTCAAAAATAATAACACATCTTCTGGCTTTGGGGATGCCATGTGGCACAAGTCAGTCTAATTAGAGTCAACATACTAACTTCTGGGATTTTTGTGACAATTGACAAGAAGAGAAATTTTGTTCTGCTGAATTCTTCATACCATAATATGGAGGCAGCCAGCCTAAAATGAAACTACCCAGAAGAAAGCAATGCTCAGAAATGGAGAAAAAGCAAATCCTGCTAACATCATTTGAAATTTAGATCTGGCCACCTTAGCTATAAATTAATCCTTTTGCCTGCTCTGTGAAAATGGATATGGTCCCTTTAAAAATGTTTCCTTTGCAGGCCGGGCGCGATGGCTCACGCCTGTAATCCCAGCACTTTGGGAGGCCGAGGCGGGCGGATCACAAGTTCAGGAGATCCAGACCATCCTGGCTAACACGGTGAAACCCCGTCTCTACTAAAAATACAAAAAAAAAATTAGCCGGGCGTGGTGGCGGGCGCCTGTAGTCCCAGCTGCTGGGGAGGCGGAGGCAGGAGAATGGCGTGAACCCAGGAGGTGGAGCTTGCAGTGAGCCGAGATCGCGCCACTGCACACCGGCCTGGGCGACAGAGCGAGACTCATCTCAAAAAAAAAAAAAAAAAATTTCCTTTGCCAGCTGGTACCATGCTAAACTCTATCATAGTAGAGGGCGTTAGAGAGACACTGCAGAAGAAAATGGGATTTTGCTTCCTGGAGCCTGTATGCTGGCTCCGCAGGCTCCTGCAGCACAGGCAGCTTCTCTAGCACCCAGCCCCTCCAGTGTACACACCTTCCTCAGTGCCCAGCTTCTGCAGTCCCTCCTCACAGAGCAGTTTCGTAGCAGAGTCCTCTAGTGAGATACCTCCACATGAATTCTTCTGGCACTCTGGAGGGCTAATTTCAAGCACGAAATGAAGGAGGACTTGCAGAAAATTCTATGGGCACAGCACCACTGTAACGTCTAGTGAGTCAAGGCCATAGCGTCTCCAAAGAGCTCTGGATCTCAACCTCGGGTATGAGCTTTTCCTTGGGTGCTCAATTCCCCCGACAGAAGTAGTGGCTGCTCCTTAGATCTGCTATTCTTATATTCTTTAGAGTACTTTTTACTTCTTGTTAGCCAATCCCTGCATACCCTTAATTCCCTGTAATAGTTAATCATTCTTTATATTAAACTGTCCCTGTTCAAATTATTATGCGGTTTCTCTCTCCTGATTGGACCCAGATTGATACGCCATGCCTGAAGGCTGAGCTTCCCTTGGACTTCTCAATTTTATGATCTAATAAATTCCATTTTTTTGCGGATGTTGGCTTGAGTTGAGTTTTTGTAACTAGAACTAGAAAAGTTCTGATACAACTGAGATGCATTAAATTAACAAGAAGGCTAATGTAGAGAAAATTATTTTAGAAAGCCCCATATTTTTTAAAGATAGACTTGATATTCAAACACTGTTAACACATTCAAATTCTAGCAAATTTTTTTTCTCAGCTACTTAGGAATAATATTATAATGATAACTTGGAATTTTCTCTAAATTGTATATATGTGTGTGTGAGTGTGTGTGTGTGTGTGTGTAGTAGGTATAAAAGTAAACTGTGGGTAAACTTCACAACTTTGATACAAGAATGTGTAGGTTGGTGCAAAAGTAATCACGGTTTTTAATGCTACTTTTAATGGCAAAAACTGTGATTACTTTTGCACCAACCTAATATTATGAGGGACATGTTTCATGCAGCATACCTTCCCACATCCAGGGAACAGCCCTTCTTCCAGGGAATTCTGGGAACTCTGTGATGGTGAATCAATGCAATCAAGTAAACATTAAGCAGTTAATGCACCTATATTGATCCAGAGACTATCCAAGATGAACATGTGTGAATGAGTCAAGATGAGCATGTGTGAATGAGTGAGGGAAGATTTAATGTATTAATAAGATACAAGTACAATAAGCTGCGTGTCCTTAAGCAAAGAAATACCACAAATTACATTTAGTTTTGGCTTGGTGTTTTTATTATTTTGTGTTTGCGCTTAGCTTATTTATTTATTTATTTTTTTTTACCATATTACATTAACTGAAAATATCTCCCCTATTTGAGGAAGAGACATAAATTGTGTGGTCATGTTAAAAATACAAAATAACAAAATCTGTAAGGTCTCTCAAAGATACTCTCCAAGTGAGAAAATAACATACAAATAAAGAGTCTTGTTCCAGATTCTGATTGCCAAAATACAGGAAGGACCCCCATAATTTAAATATGAGTATTTAATAATTGTTGCTTATCTACAAATTTCCAAATAATTAAAATGACAAGAAAAATATTCTAGGTAGAATTTGCCACTAAAGTCAGATCAATAATATTTTAAAACTTAAAGAACCATTGACGAAAACCCAAACAAGCACGGTGTCAACTCTATTATGCTGGAATCTACAACCAATACACCATATTGCCTTCCAGAGGGAGAAAAAGGAAGGGAATAGAAAATAGAGCCAACACAGAGAGAATGATGAAGAAAAGGCCATTAGATTATTACTGTATTTTCTTGCCTCAGGAATAACATTAATTCCTATATATGACCTTTGTATAAATTTCTATATCCATGCACACATCAATTCTGAGACTGATGCCAGTTTTGAAAGTGCTGAAGTAGGCAATACTGTAACATGGAATGGAAGAAACATGGTGGTGAGGGGTAATCTTCTTCTGTTTTCCTGGAGGGACTTCCTTGGCACTGGAGATTATCTACAAATTCCGAAAAGGATCTTTGGCTGCTTAAACATTTTCCCCAGTCATTATACTTCTCAAGCTGTTGTTTAACGGGGATAACCCGAGAGGTACAAGAAGGTGGACCTTTATTTCATCAGTTGCAGAACAATATCACACTAACCAGTGCAGATGAAATGAGTGTGCCTGCATGGGTGCAGGCTCAGTGTTACTCATTCAAAAGTCACATAATAGAAATTTTCTAAAATAGATTGAAGATAATGTTTAAATAAAAGGATTTGCAGGTCGGGTGCGGTGGCTCTCCCCTGTAATCCTAGCACTTTGGGAGGCAGAGGTGGGCAGATCACAAGGTCAGGAGTTCAAGACCAGCCTGGCCAACATGGCGAAACCCCGTCTCTACTGAAAATACAAACATTAGCCAGGTGTGGCGGCGCATGCCTGTAATCCTGGCCACTTGGGAGGCTGAGGGAGGACAATTTCTTGAACCCAGTAAGCAGAGGTTGCAGTGAGCCGAGATCATGCCACTGCACTCCAGCCTGGGGGTCAGGGTGAGACTCTGTCTCAAAAAAAAACAAAACAAAACAAAAAAAAAAACAAAAAAGAATATGCAGTAACACTTTGAAGATGAAAGGATATTTAAAAAGCATTGTATACAATCATATTTGGGAAGTATTCTTTCTCCCTTTGTACACTTCATTGATCATGTCACTGGCTTAACAATATTATAAAAAGTGTTCTGAAAAGTTTAGAAAAATAATCTTCAGTGGCATATAACTTCTCTATTTCACTCTACCACTTTAGTATTTCAATGGAATTCAGATATCCTCTTGACAGATGTAAACTGCATTGTAATGGCTTTACACAGCCCCCATTTGGTTGTCTGAAACTACTCTTACAAAGAGCAGAAATGGTAATAGAAAACAGACACTTCTGTTGAAAATAAAGATATAGTACAAAGGATTTTGTCCCTCAAAGTTCCAGAATATATAGTTTTATCCCTCTCTATGATATATTAATATATTTGGATTGTTTGATTAAGCCATTTCCTCTGAGCATGAGAAATACTGTTCCTAAAAGAAAATAGCAAGTTACATGACAACTCTTCTTAGTCACTGCTTCATACTCTTAAATAAATCACAAAACTTTCTTCTCAGGTGATGCCTTAATAAATTCTCTTAAAAATTGTTCTATTTATATACCCAGAATTTTGCTGTTTCCTTTTCTTATATTATGCTTACAATGAATCACAAATAATCAAAAAGAAGGCACTGCTTCTTGTGTGTGTGTTTTCGGCAACATGTGGTGTGCCAGGAGCAGTGGATAAGTATGAAGGAAAACACACTTAGGGACTACTCATATTTTCTTTTCTATGTACACATAACAACATTCTATTTTTGTGACAGGAAATACTCTAATCTCATTCCCTCACATATTTTATCTGAGATTTAAAAAAAAGTATACACAAAACGAGAGTCATCATTTTATTTATTTTTTTTTTTTTTTTTTATATACTTTAGGTTTAGGTACATGTGCACAATGCAGTTTGTTACATATGTATCCATGTGCCATGTTGATTTCCTGCACCATTAACTCGTCATTTAGCATTAGGTGTATCTCCTAATGCTGTCCCTCCCCCTCCCCCACCCCACAACAGTCCCCGGAGTGTGATGTTCCCTTCTGTGTCATGAGTTCTCATTGTTCAATTCCACCTATGAGTGAGAACATGCGGTGTTTGGTTTTTTGTCCTTGCGATAGTTTACTGAGAATGATGTTTTCCAGTTTCATCCATGTCCCTACAAAGGACACGAACTCATCATTTTTTATGGCTGCATAGTATTCCCTGGTGTATATGTGCCACATTTTCTTAATCCAGTCTATCGTTGTTGGACATTTGGGTTGGTTCCAACTCTTTGCTATTGTGAATAGTGCCGCAATAAACATACGTGTGCATGTGTCTTTATAGCAGCATGATTTATAGTCCTTTGGGTATATACCCAGTAATGGGATGGCTGGGTCAAATGGTATTTCTAGTTCGAGATCCCTGAGGAATCGCCACACTGACTTCCACAATGGTTGAACTAGTTTACAATCCCACCAACAGTGTAAAAGTGTTCCTATTTCTCCACATCCTCTCCAGCACCTGTTGTTTCCTGATTTTTTAATGATGGCCATTCTAACTGGTGTGAGATGGTATCTCACTGTGGTTTTGATTTGCATTTCTCTGATGGCCAGTGATGATGAGCATTTCTTCATGTGTTTTCTGGCTGCATAAATGTCTTCTTTTGAGAAGTGTCTGTTCATGTCCTCTGCCCACTTTTTGATGGGGTTGTTTGTTTTTTTCTTGAAAATTTGTTTGAGTTCGTTATAGATTCTGGATATTAGCCCTTTGTCAGATGAGTAGGTTGCAAAAATTTTCTCCCATTCTGTAGGTTGCCTGTTCATTCTGATGATAGTTTCTTTTGCTGTGCAGAAGCTCTTTAGTTTAATGAGATCCCATTTGTCGATTTTGGCTTTTGTTGCCATTGCTTTTGGTGTTTTAGACATGAAGTCCTTGCCCACGCCTATGTCCTGAATGGTATTGCCTAGGTTTTCTTGTAGGATTTTAATGGTTTTAGGTCTAACATATAAGTCTTTAATCCATCTTGAATTAATTTTTGTATAAGGTGTAAGGAAGGGATCCAGTTGCAGCTTTCTACATATGGCTAGCCAGTTTTCCCAGCACCATTTATTAAATAGGGAATCCTTTCCCCATTTCTTATTTTTGTCAGGTTTGTCAAAGATCAGATAGTTGTAGCTATGCGGCATCATTTCTGAGGGCTCTGTTCTGTTCCATTGATCTATGTCTCTGTTGTGGTACCAGTACCATGCTGTTTTGGTTACTGTAGCCTTGTAGTATAGTTTAAAGTCAGGTAGCGTGATGCCTCCAGCTTTGTTCTTTTGGCTTAGGATTGACTTGGCGATGCGGGCTCTTTTTTGGTTCCATATGAACTTTAAAGTAGTTTTTTCCAATTCTGTGAAGAAAGTCATTGGTAGCTTGATGGGGATGGCATTGAATCTATAAATTACCTTGGGCAGTATGGCCATTTTCACGATATTGATTCTTCCAACCCATGAGCATGGAATGTTCTTCCATTTGTTTGTATCCTCTTTTATTTCACAACATACCAGAATCTCTGGGACACATTCAAAGCAGTGTGTAGAGGGAAATTTATAGCACTAAATGCCCACAAGAGAAAGCAGGAAAGATCCAAAATTGACTCCCTAACATCACAATTAAAAGAACTAGAAAAGCAAGAGCAAACACATTCAAAAGCTAGCAGAAGGCTAGAAATAACTAAAATCAGAGCAGAACTGAAGGAAATAGAGACACAAAAAACCCTTCAAAAAATTAATGAATCCAGGAGCTGGTTTTTTGAAAAGATCAACAAAATTGATGGACCGCTAGCAAGACTAATAAAGAAGAAAAGAGAGAAGAATCAAATAGATGCAATAAAAAACGAAAAAGGGGATATCACCACCGATCCCACAGAAATACAATCTACCATCAGAGAATACTACAAACACCTCTATGCAAATAAACGAGAAAATCTAGAAGAAATGGATAAATTCCTCAACAAATACACCCTCCCAAGACTAAACCAGGAAGAAGTTGAATCTCTGAATAGACCAATAACAGGCTCTGAAATTGTGGCAATAATCAATAGCTTACCAACCAAAAAGAGTCCAGGACCTGATGGATTCACAGCCGAATTCTACCAGAGGTACAAGGAGGAACTGGTACCATTCCTTCTGAAACTATTCCAATCGATAGAAAAAGAGGGAATCCTCCCTAACACATTTTATGAAGCCAGCATCGTCCTGATACCAAAACCTGGCAGAGACATAACCAAAAAAGAGAATTTCAGACCAATATCCTTGATGAACATTGATGCAAAAATCCTCAATAAAATACTGGCAAACCGAATCCAGCAGCACATCAAAAAGCTTATCCACCATGATCAAGTGGGCTTCATCCCTGGGATGCAAGGCTGGTTCAACATACGCAAATCAATAAATGTAATCCAACATATAAACAGAACCAAAGACAAAAACCACATGATTATCTCAATAGATGCAGAAAAGGCCTTTGACAAAATTCAACAACCCTTCATGCTAAAAACTCTCAATAAATTAGGTATTGATGGGACGTATCTCAAAATAATAAGAGCTATCTACGACAAACCCACAGCCAATATCATACTGAATGGGCAAAAACTGGAAGCATTCCCTCTGAAAACTGGCACAAGACAGGGATGCCCTCTCTCACCGCTCCTGTTCAACATAGTGCTGGAAGTTCTGGCCAGAGCAATCAGGCAGGAGAAGGAAATAAAAGGTATTCAATTAGGAAAAGAGGAAGTCAAATTGTCCCTGTTTGCAGATGACATGATTGTATATCTAGAAAACCCCATTGTCTCAGCCCAAAATCTCCTTAAGCTGATTAGCAACTTCAGCGAAGTCTCAGGATACAAAATTAATGTACAAAAATCACAAGCATTCTTGTACACCAATAACAGACAAACAGAGAGCCAAATCATGAGTGAACTCCCATTCACAATTGCTTCAAAGAGAATAAAATACCTAGGAATCCAACTTACAAGGGATGTGAAGGACCTCTTCAAGGAGAACTACAAACCACTGCTCAATGAAATAAAAGAGTCATCATTTTAAAACTTTCAAGACACGTTTAAAAATAAAATGTGATGACAGAGTTTGCCAGATGCCATAAATAGAACTAAAACAGGCAGGATTATCCTATCCTTTGAATATTCTGTGGGAAATAAGGTTTGAAATTTCTACTTGCCCTGTTTTCATTTTTTTCAGGCTGTGTTTTAGGAGCTCAGTAACTTACCAGCCCCTCTATTTCAAAACCATGGCCAGAAATCAAAGCATACATCTCTAAGAAAAAATCTTTTAAGATCTAGAAGCAAAAGACATGCTTAACTCTGTTTCTTTACGGATTCTTTATCACAAAAGCTTGTCGTAAATGAGCCATTTGAATTATCACTGGAGTTTTCCGAAATATACATTTTAGAGTTACTTCAGACTCAAATATGTGCATTAAGCTTACTATTTAGACAAACCTAAAGCCAATAAATTCCGTGCTACTTCATGTTTCTACAAGTAGAGGGTAGCGAATGGTGTGTGCTGTAACATTTATGACCTCCTGCTAACACAAAATTTCATTTAAAAAATTTATTGGTGTTATATAACTGGAAACTAACTTTGCTTCTCTTATATCTGTCAACTCTCTATTTATCTTATTGTCTTTAATTTATGATGCCAGAAAAAATATTACCCTATTTCAACAAGAATTTCTTCAGTACTGAAAAACAATGGATTCTCTGCATACAGTGACATTTTTGAGCCTAATTAAATAATGACAGGGAGTTAAAACAAGTCCAAGTATTAGTTGATGGGTGCAATTTGTTGATGTTCTTCAGTGGTGCATGACAATAAGATCTGACAGAGCTTCAAACCGTACTACAATAAATCAACTTGATGATCTCAGATTTCTGCAACAGGAACTATACCAGATCTTTGGGATCAGATATTTCCTGAGAAAATAAAGCCAAACTGAGAAAATGTGTGTAAAGAGAGCTGAGACAATCAAGGAGAGAAATTGCTTGAAGTAAGAAAAATGTTTTTTTAAGAAAGGAAAAGGAGAGTCCATAGGCTGGATTTCAGGGAAACATTTTTTTTTTTGAGGGTTCAGATAAGCTATTGGGACACACGCAAGAAATGAAAAAAATTTTAAGAGCTATTGCAATAAATTCAGAATTGTAACATATTCTAATATAGTCCAAGAAACTTCACTGGATTAAGGAAAATATTTGTTGTTACTGGGCCACGTTTCTTTAAAGCAGAGTCTGTGCTATGAGCAGAACATGTGTGGCTTGGCTTTTACATTGGTAACATGGGATACGCCATTTTTCTTCCTTGGCCTTGATTTTAGGACGTTTCTTCAGGACCAGTGTATTCTGAATTCTCTTAATCCTGATAACCATGTTTTATTTGAAATATAGTTTTTAAAACTGTCAAAAGTTTAGATTTTTATTGGAGTATGACATTATATTTTCCCATATTTGTATTACTGATTACAAAATTGCTTCAAGCTCATTTTTAAAAAAGCCTGATTGTTAGGACAAATTAGAAGTGCCATCCCATTTGTTCCCATTATCAATATTCAAATGTCATCATTGACAGTTTTGTTGTATTTTTCTGCTCTCTACTATACATCTTCAAGAACACAAATTTTTCAGTATCATTTTTGCTTCCTTGTAACTCAAACCTGACCACATAATTTAACTAAAAAGCACAGTTCTTTTCATTAGGCTGGCTCTTGAGCTCCATTAAAGGATACACAATGCACAATTGGACATTATTGACCACCTCCACCTTTACTTGGGAAATTCCCATTTCCTACCAAAACATTTGAAAATTTTTTTGCCTCCATGTCCTCATTTGTATTAGTCAAGATAGACTAAATTATGCTGCACTAACAAGCGGTTCTACAACAAAGATTATTTCTGACTTATACCAGTCCAATGTGGGTCAGCAGAGTCCTTAGCTCATCATAGTCACTCAAGCACCCCAATAAGTGCTTCCATGATCCCATAGCCATTGGAAGGGCACACGATGACCCCAATCGTGGCACCTAAATCTTCTACGTGGAAGTGGGACACATCACTTCTGTTCATTCTTCATTGGTCAAAGCAAGCTACCTGGCCATGACTAACTTTAAAGGAGGGGAGAGATATAATTGATATAACTCTCTTTAGTGCCTGGAGAGCAGAGAGGTGGAAATATTTGGTGAACACCTTTCATAACTATCTCAGTATTTTAACACATACAATTCTTTCCTGGTGTCACTTTTCAAATCTTAATCACTTAGTAGAGAGCAATATTTTAAGTTTGTACCTCTTATCTTTGCCCTTAAATATGCCTTCTTGTTCAATCTGAATATGTTATAGTAGCAGAATTTATAACACTGAACACATTGATGATAAGTTCATTCTGAAAAACAAAAATATAAAAGGCCTATGCAGATGCCCACAATATGGACATTTAGTTCTAACCCTACCTACTTTTTCAGGCAGCTGCCCTCATATGCCATTTAATGGAGTTCTTCCCTTTCTATGATTCTTTATTTCTTTGTTGGGTTAAAAAGGGGAAGGACACAAAAGGTTTTGACCAGCATTGGATTCTCAATCTGCTGCATAAGCCTGCTATTTAGATCTTACAGACCTTAGTGACAATAAATGTTTACTGATTAATGGGTAAAAGCCTGATAAATTTATTTTTAGACAAGGTTTTAATTTTTTCCAATGTAGTTCATGAAGAGAAAAATCATATGTGAAACAGTCATACTAAACTTGGCTGAAAACAAAAGGCTATGACTACACTGCCTGGAAGAATGCTTATTCAATATTCCCTAGACTAGCATATTTCTCAGTAGAGACAAGAGCATATACTGTAGCCATGGAAAATCTGGAGAACGGAGCATTTGAAAATACCATTTATACTACATCAAACTTGAGCCCACTCAGGCAATGTAAATCTTTTCCATATGTGATGACTACTTGTTGTCCAGCTTCCAGTTCTAAAGAGACACTGTAAATATCCCAAATAGTCCTTTTTAACTCCTACCAAGAGTCTGTCTTTATGCTTGTGGTTGAAGGAACAGTTCTCTAATAAATGTGAAGGAGAGATTTTTTACTCTGGGAAGAGCAAAAGGATATAATCTTGTATTTCAGGTATAAATTGAAACCATTTTCATATCTCAGAATTAGTGTAAATTTCAATAAAAATAAGTTTCCCTTAAAATCATAGAGACAATAAAACTAAAGACAGCCAAATGATTGTTTTCAAGATTGATTGTATTTTGAATTATAAATTGGAACCTAAAATTCTCAATGTTTTGGTGCAAGATATAGTTATTGGAACCATTTTCAGAGCTTCAAATCAAGATATGGTATGAAAAGGAATGATTTGTGTGCTACATGGGATGCAAGAGACAGTCCGAGAGGTATAATACAGCTAGTAAACTGTCAACTTCCCAAGGCGTTTAGATGACTTAAAGCAGTGCTTTCCAAAGTGTGGTCCATGGACCATCTGCGCCATAATCACCTGGAGTTTTTGTTAAAATGTATATTCTGGGGCCCCATATCAGATTAGTTGAATCAGATACTTTGGGCATAGGGCCTAGAAATTTGCATTTTAAGTTCTTCAAGTGATTTCTGCACCTAATAAAAAAATTGTAATGTACACAGGTTTACTGAGAGAAGAAAAGAGGAGAAGATATGTAAAATCAGGGCATTGGAAGACAGTCCAGAAACATAAGCAATGACTAATGAAACATTCTTACTTAGATCTTAAAGCAAGGAGATACAAAAATCCAACAGTCTTAGAAGACAAAATATCATACTGATGGTTGAGTAGGACTTCTCAAGAAGATTCTAGTATATCCTTAGCATTGTCTCTCGGGGAGAAGGCAATTATAATCTCCAGCAACAGTTTCTACAGTGAATGCACTGGAATGGTTGGCACCAACTTTTCCATTCCCCTAAGACCTTCTGGTAGTTTACCATGAATGTCAAAAGTCCAGAACAGGGTAGCCCTGAAGAATACCTGACATTCTCTATAGGTTTGCAATATAATATGCTTTTCTGTACTACCACTTGGCTCTCACTGCCAACTCAGTTTTTCTTCATACTCTGTAGCATCAGATGTTGGTTCTATTATAAGTTGAGTTTTTGCTTTTTTGGTGTCTCTGTTCCTATCTAATTCCCAGTGCTCAATGAGTCTCCATCTTTCTTGCCATTTCACTCTTAAGAAGAGTTTTATCCCTGAACTCCAGCCAGCCTGCTGACTGATTCCCTCTTTAAAAAAAAAGAAAAAGAAAAAGTCTGCCTGATCTATTTAGTATTGCCTTTTCTTTGATTCTCTGTAGAGTTTCTATGCCATCTATGGGCATGCATCTCTTTGAATCTTGATGTGTTCACCAACACAGGTGCTCTCCAAAATCCCATGTTTTTTTTTTTTTTTTAAATGGATGTTCCATTACATAGGCATGATTAAGTAAATTATTGACCAGGGGTAATTAACTCAGACTTCAGCCCCTCTCCCGCATCTGGAGGTTGAGTGCTGGGACTGAAAGTTCCAACCTTCTAATTGTGCCTTGGCCTTTCTGGAGACCAGACCCTATGCTGGAGCTATCTAGGGGCCCCAGCCACAAGTCATCTCATTAGCACACAAAAGACACTCTCATCACTCTACAGATTCCATGGATTTTGAAAGCTGTGTCCCAGGAGCAAGGAACAAAGGCCAAATATATATTTCTTATTACGCCACATCCTCGAGAAAACGGAAGTAATTTTCCTTTCTGTCCTTGATCTCTATGGAGTCCATATCTTAGAACAGGTGTTACTTTCTGGGAATCTTAGCTGTACTTTAAGAACTTGGGAAAAGATCACTCATTACCAGTATGGGCTCCGTTTATAAGGCACTTTCAGCCAAGCAACAATCCTTTTGAGTGATTTATGAAACTTTCTGCATTTGCTTTGTATCACTTAAGATAACACTGGTAAAGAGTGGAAAGATAATAAATGTTTGTGATCCTTAGAGACCAGAATTTGGATGAAATATAAACTAAAATATGAAGCTCTATTAAACTGTCTAAAGTGGAGATTCTCCTGTAAGATTACTTTATTATTCCCTAATCCTCTCACCTCTATGGTCAAGACCTAACCAGGTCAAATCCTACACTTTGTATTTCAAGCTTTGAAATCCCTCCAGCTTCAAAAAAATAAAGTATACTTTACACTTTCGATAAGATTATAAACCATCATTACCAACAAAAATTTTTAATAGCAAAATAGATAGCTAAAAATGATTGGTTTAAGTTTAAAGTATAATTTATGTAGAAGGAATAGATGTTAGTCTATAAAACCAGGTGTATAAAATATAACTTCCTTATTTTTTTATGTTGCCAGGTGGGTGAAACTTAATTTTGATTAACTTACTTTCTTTATATCATCTGATGTCAGGAACAGAGAGAGTTACATGTCCTGGGTGGGGATGAGGGGGAATCTGGTCTGTGGTCATCATCTCCTGCACACATAGGCATCTCTGATATACTGGCTTCCTCATCCATGTCTGATCCTAGGCTTAAGTCCACAGACCCTGTGGCTAGGTTTGGGCTTCTATGGATTTGTCTCTCTCACCACTCCTTCTCTTCCCTTCTTGGCTGCATTTAGGGCATGGGGTTAACCTCAGAGGCTGTTTTGGACACATCTTCTTAGACACCCATTTCTAATGACCTGGCACTATGCAGGGCACTAAAAAGTGATTCAAGTTTTGCAGCCTCCATGCACTTTACATGGGAAGTGATCCACAGATTCCTTTGCTCTTAGATTTTCCCAGTGTGATCTGGGTTTTCAGTTCTGTCCCCCATGTACTCAGTTCAGGGAGTACCCAGCATGGTGTGGCAGAACTTGGAGCACTTAGGATCCTGCCACCCCTCAAGAACCTGATGTCTCTTTGTATCTCCTCTGATTCTGCCTTTGGCTCCATTACCACGAAAATTATTAATATCTGTATTATCTGCTCTTAGTGGTAAGGTAAAGAAATCTGTTTTATTTTGTTGTTGTCATTATAATTTAAAATTTGAACCCTGAGGCCTTATGGAGTTGGATTTTTGAAACTCAAAAGCTGTTGCAAACAAAAAATCCAAAACACTTTTTTTTTTGAATTATCCCTTTTCTTAGGCAATATTTGTCACAAAATAAATGGGATTGGAGCAAAGCCAAATGCAAGGAGGTAGACCACGAGTTAACATTTCAAAATATCTCTCAAATGTCAGCATTGAGTTTAAGTCCCCATCATGTGAAGCACAACTGCTGAAACTCCGACAAATGGTGAAGAATCTAAGATAAACAAAGTTGAATGAGTCACCTGAATGGTCATCTGCTTTATTATGAAATCTGAGCAAATAACAAATGAAATATATGGAGAGCAAAGCTCTGGAATATTTTACCAAAAGGGAAGAAAAGCAAGCTCATATCCTCTTGTTAGTGTCTTTTAACTTTCCAGTCACCTAATTAAATGTCCACTGTGACAGGCCGGGCAATCCGTCAGCACATCCTCACAGAGGATATGTCCACATTTGTAACAAGACCAGAGCAATACCGGACCCCAAAACTTGGGATCTGTGGGTGAAACACCGTGCTCAGACAAATATGTAAGACAAAGCCCCTGCCCTCAAAGAGCTTATAGTCCAGCTGAGCTTAAATGGACTGGTTAGTAAGAAGTCAAAATGTGAAGTGCTGAAAGTCACAACAAAGTTTTGAGAGAGGAGGGATGAAGTAAAGTGATTCAGAAGTAATGATTCCAGAAAGACAAGACCTAGGAAAACTTCTCTGGGCTGAAAAACCACCTGCATGTGGCAAACCATACAAAGGTGAGAAAGTACAGAAATGCTGAAGCCAGCCATGTATATGAGAGAGTGGGCAGAGTTAGTGACAAGCCTGAGGGGAAGGAAGAAGGGAAGCATTCAACATTTACTCTAATCGGGTTTGTTGTCCCAAACAATTTCCCCCAATATCTCTGTGTGTGTGTGTTCATAAGAGATACAGTATTTCATATTATAAAACTGCCATAATATCTTGTTAATACTTTTTGAAATGCATATCTCTGACACAAAGATTTGCTTTACTTCAGAGAATACTGTGGAGCATTGGGAGCTGCGCTTTGGGGGTGATTCATAAATCTTTTATTATTTTATTTGTTATGTATGCCACTAATTCCCATTTCAAGAGCTACGGATGTTCAAAGTCAAGAAAACATTGTGTGGAAGGCTTCCCCTACTAAAAAGTAGCTCCTATGAATGAAAGAGGATGGATTTCTAAGATGTTATTCCTGCTGACAGCCAAAGATGAAGAGAGAAAGGAAGAGAAGCCTCAGGTTTATTTCTGCTGCAGGTCTGAGACTTTGCAATGGAATTAATACTCCAAGAAGTTGCCAGTATGGCTGCAGATTCTTAACGAGGAAACACATTCTAGAGTTGCTATGTGATTATTGATAAATCACTTAACTTAGTTTGGACAGTTTTGGTCATTAGAGAAATATGTGGGGGTTAATTACAAGATCATTAAGATCCCATCCAACTTCCCAATTGTATGACTTATGCAACTTCCATTTATAAGTAATTAATGAGTTAATTAAGGAAATGTAATAAGCCATTGATGCTAAGAAAAAGCCTAAGTCCTCTTAAAGAAATAAAAAAAAAAAAAGGGTAGTAGTGGTCTCTGAGGGAAGCATTAGAAGAGACACTAACAATAACCTTCCAAAAACCCATACTGGGTATAAGAAATGATGGTCACTTTATCTTCCCAAAGTGACAAGCAGGTGTCACTCTGGAAAATTAATTTATGACTCTAGGGTAGCAGTTATAGCAAAATAATATTCCTGGCACATGTCTGAAGACCCTTAGTCATTACTTTGAAGTATTTCCACTTAAATTTGACAACGGCACTGATGGATTCTTAAATTCAAAGCAAAGACAGTATTCTGGCAAATGAGGCAGCCTGGTGTCAAAAAATGTGGGATAGGTTTCTGGCTACTCCAGTTGCTTGTTTTGTGACACTAAGAATAAATAAAGAAAACCACATATAAACATTGAACAAAGGGAAGTGTTTATTTGCGTTACGTAGTTTGTAATTGTTAAAAAGAAAAAAAAAAACCTGTTTTACTTTTCTTGCTGCTCTTTCTTAAAAAAACAAAACAAAACAAAACAACAACAAAAACAGAACAAGGAGATGATTTTATCTCAAAATAAAATATAATACTCACTTGCCTTTGTTTTACCACCACTTGCAATCGGGCCAAGACCATTGGTATTATCTGAATTTAACTTTACTGTAGACTTCTTCAAAACCCAAATTGAACTCAGAGAATAAAGCAGTCTCTTTAAGATAAATTTGATTCCATTTTTATAATGTCTAGTATAAATAGAACAAAATGTTTTCTTTTGAGTGCTGAATGAACAATATATGGGAAATGCTCAGAGCACTGTGGCTGGCACATAGAAGGTTTTGACATAGGTTAATTCATTATTGACACCCTGAAACTGAGTAACACACATAAATGCACCAAAGCTGGACCTCAAATTCTGAAATTCAACTTTACAGCCTCTGCTTCTGTCCATCTGCTAAGGACTCTTTGAAAAGTTGGGGAGTATAAATATATCTATCTATATTTATGTGTCTATATCTAGATAGGAAAGCAGGTAGATAGATAGATAGATAGATAGATAGATAGATAGATAGATAGATAGATAGATAGAGATATATAATCATCTTCGAATTACCAAATGTATAGAGGATAGATTGTAGTAGAAAAGGATTGGGGCGGGGACAGTAGGCTAACAAGAGGGAATTAAATTCTGAGCAAGAATGTAGCCATGGAAATAAAAAGGAAAAATGCCAAGAAAATGGTTGCTAAAATTCTAATTGGCACCTGGTTGTATAAAAAGTGATGGAGGAGATGAAAGATGGAAGGCTAGTTTGACTGAGGGAAAGACATGGAGTTTGAAGCACTGGAATACCATAGACAGCATTGAATAGGAGGCCCTGACCAGCAGGGCAACTGTCTGAGGTTGTGCAGGCTGAGCAGGGGCTGAAATCCAGCTCAGTTTGCTGCCAAGCTGAAGATCCTGATGCGAGCATTGTGCATCTGGAGGAAGGGGACCTTTGTTATAACTCGCACAAAGGGTGGAAGAGGCTTTGCTGATCAGATATCCACACTGAGCTTTAAGATGAAGCCATAGGCCTATATGAAATTTTCCAAGGAAGAAAGACTAAGAGAGAAAACAAAATAAACATAGACACTGAAACCAAGAAGGTGGGAAGAAAACAGGAGCCCTCTAACAAGAGGGAAGAAAAAAAAAAGCCTAGGAAAGGGGCAGAGCCATAGGCTAGTACAAGATCTCTAATATCAAAAGACAGAACTGTTTCAAGAAGAGCATGAGGGTAAACATTACAGATGGCAGAAAGAACAGAAGGTGAAGACAGGGATAAAAAGCTGTTGAATTTAACTGTTAATTCAGCCATCATGAGCAACCTCTGAGAGGTCATTTCAATATTGTGGTAGAAATAACGCCAAAGTGCAAAGGGCAATCAACTCAGAGGGAGGCAAGGGAGAAGAAACAAAAAATATAAATTTTTCTTGGCACCAGGAAAAAAGAACATGGTTGAAAAGGCTGAAGATTTGTTTGTTTCATGTAGAAGAGGCCTGAACATCGTTGTGCAGTGAGGAAAAGCAAAGGTGCAAGTAAAAGGACATAATTTATGAAGCAAGTCCTGGTTCCATCTTCATAAATATTTTGTTTAAAAGTTCCATAAACACCAGTGACCCAGGAAATGCTTTAGCAAATACTCATTAACAAAATGACAGCTGTTTAAAAATGTTCCCATAGCTATCATATGTTTATCACTCCTTGAGAATAAAGTCTGGCATGGAATGTGACTGTTTTCTTTAGTATAAGAACCCTTCCATTCCCTGGGGATTTTCAGAGAATGGGGTACATGATTGACCTCTTACTCAGACAGAAGGAAATTATGCTTTCACTTTCTGCCCCTTCATGTATTTTTCACTCAGTCATTACCTCTGGCTAGATAGATATTAGACTGAAAGCTTGGAAGCCAAGGTTCTAGATGAGTAATATTTCAGGACTTAGTTCTTCTACTCTTAAAAAAAAAAAAGTGATCAGGACTCACTAATTTCCAAGTTATTTCAGTTCTGAAATAATCAAATGGGCAAATTCATATGTAAAAGAATGCTTATCCTAATTTTATTCACAGCAGAAGACACTGAAACAATGTAGGTCCCCAACAATAGGAGCCATGTTCTATTATGTACAGTATAACCATAGAATGGAAGAATACACAACAGTAAAATTTTTTTCAAAGTGTTCTGATTGATATAAACAAATAATTTCCACAATACCTACAGCAAAAGAAACAAAACCAAAAAAGAAAAGGAGGGGGGTTATAGAGTAACACTGGAGACCTTCTTGTCCTCCAATTCTACTTTCTGAATTATTATTGACTGTAGATACCCGGTGCTTTTTCTTCTGGCAATTTACAGTTCCAAATTACTGTTTGCTAACAGTAATTTCATAATTTATTAAATGGCTTTGCTTAATGAACTGTTCATGTTTTAGCATGATTCAGCAGTACACTAAGTAACAAATACTCCAATAATCAAATATGAAATAAAACATAGCAGTTTTAACATCATTTTATTTGTTAATGTCTTTTTAAATTAAGGTTCAAAAGCAATAGTCATTCAACAAACATTTATTGCATGATTAAGATGTATTAACACAAAAAGAACCTTGGATTCATAACACCTCTTCAACTGTCCAGAAGCTCCAATTTAATATGTTAAACAAAGGCCAATATGTAGGAACATACTTGAGTCAGTTTGAGTACCTTTTTTCCCTGGGAGACTGTAACTGAAAATGAACTAAATGTGGATTTTTCAAAGAACAAACCATTTATCTCTTTCTCTGTTCAACAACTTCAGAAATCTCAATATCTTCTCTTCCCTGTCCACAATCCAAAGCACTAAGCTTGAAAGCTCCTTGGGAACCATAAATCTTGCTCACTGAATTCTAGTTTATAAGGGGCTGAATTCTGAGGCTTCTGGAGAATTCTTACAAGGTTGTGCTAAGAAGCACCCTTATAAGGTGTTACCAGTGAATGCTAACATGCATTAATTCATTTAAATAGTTGTTTCCTTTTCCAGGTTTAAAAAGTATCTTTCTAAATCGAAGTCTTCCTAAGCGTGTATTCATAATGACACTGACATTTCAGGAATTTTAAATTTAGGTCTTATGGTACTAAAGTTCTAAATTTAAAATACATATTCTTTAGTATGTCAAATTTCCTATTTAGGTATGAACACGAAAATTAAATTTCGATTAAAATGAAAAAGTCAAGTGAGGAAAAGCTTTACTGAATTGACTTAACATAGTATATTTTCAGTTTAAAACAGCGGTGTTTCAATTGGAATAACATTTCATTTTAAAATAAGTCATGCCACCTAACTGAAGGTAGGAAGCAAAAATACGCACAATTTCTAGACAATTTTTTTCTTTTTTTTTCTTTCTTTTTTCTTTCTGAGATAGAGTCTCACTCTGTTGCCCATATTGGAGTGCAGTTGTGTGATCTCGGCTCACTGAAACCTCCGCCTACCAGGCTGCAGTGATGCTCCTGCCTCAGCCTCCCGGGTAGCTGGGATTACAGATAAGCGCCACCATGCCTGGCTAATTTTTCTATTTTTTGTAGTAGAGATGGGGTTTCACCATGTTGGCCAGGCTGCTCTTGAACTCCTGAGCTCAAGTGATCCGTCCGCCTTGGCCTCCCAAAGTGTTGGGATTACAGGCGTGAATCACCGTGCCTGGCCTAGAGAATTGTTTTAGACAAAGTTAACAAACATATGCATATCCCAAATTCATTATTGCAGACAAAAGCCAGTCTCTAATTCACTGTTTCAAACAGAAAAGTCTGTCATACACACCATCTGATGCTCTAACACTTAGGAAAAATTTCTACAGTGACTAGGTGAAACTTGTATTTTTTAAAAAATTAAAGAAAAATGAGCTTCTAATACAAAAGTCTTCACAATGTGATTCCAAATAAAGTTAAATGATCGAGTATTTAGCCAAGGAATCTAATTAAAGTTGAAACATAAAATTGCCCTGGACTCAGCTTATAGCTTAATAAATGTATGTAATATATCCAGTTTTTTTCTTTTGTAGAGTGAGATTAATAAAAGTGACTACTATCATTTTCAAGATCATTGAGAAATCAGTGATTCGTTTTGCTCTAAAATGCACAATATAAAAATATTAGAAGAAAACACATATTGTCATATATTGTGCTACTAATTCATTGTACATGGTTTATAAAATTGCTTTGTAGTGTTGTTCAGCCTAAAAGAACTCGTAAGTTAGAAAGCCATTCAAGAAATCAGAAAAATCACTGAGAAAATAAATCTTGCCTTATTCATTTTTTTCTTAAGCATAATCTCCACATAGAAGAATTGCATAAACTAGAAAATGAATATTTTTTTCCTTTTCTCTCTTTCCTACAAAGCATTATTATGCTGTTTCCCAGCTAGGCATGCATGTGAACAGCGTGATTATGAATGGGACTAAAATAAAACACTTAGTGCTTGATTAATATTAGGTATGCCTCTTGGGATTTGTTTAGTCACTGATTCCTTGACACATACCTCCAGTAAGTTTATAAAAAGAACAAACCACACTTTCTGTATAAGATGCAGTAACACATTACTTATTCCAGAACTACTTCCATGGCAACCTCTACTACAGAACACAACTAAGAACTTGGACACAAGCCAAATGTCTCCTGAGCACCCAAAATAGATGTCACCGTGTCTATGTCCTTTGGCGCATGCACGTTTCTCATAAGAGAATCTCTTGGATCCTCAGATAAAGTTATTGTCTCTTATTCTATCCATAATTTTTTATAAACTTGTTCATTTTCTGGTGTTCTTGCTCCCAGCACAAAATAATCATGAAGAGGTTGTTGAGGTTGAAGGAAGTTATCAGAGATATGCAAACTGTCTACACCAATAAGTAAAGAGGTCAGTCTTCAATATGGAAGATGGACACAGGAGGAAAAAAAAAGTCCTATAAAAATAATACAAGAATTAAAAAAAGGCTGGGCGTAGTGGCTCACGCCTGTAATCCCAGCACTTTGGGAGGCTGAGGTGGGTGGATCATGAGGTCAGCAGTTCAAGACCAGTGTGGCCAACATGGTGAAACCCCATCTCTACCAAAAATACAAAAATTAGCCAGGCATGGTGGCGGGCCCCTGTAATCCCAGCTACTCTGGAGGCTGAGGCAGGAGAATCACTTGAACCCAGGAGGCGGAGGTTGCAGTGAGCTGAGACCATGCCATTGCACTCCAGCCTGGGTGACAGAGCAAGACTCCATCTCAAAAAAAAAAAAAAAATTAAAAAAAAAAGTGATTATGTGACCATTTGATCTAAGAATTAATAGCCTTATACACCATGCAATGTATTACTGCATTATAGAAAAATTCTATAATATGTATCCATGAGTAATACTGAGAAATTAAGGGAACATTAAATTGCATTTAGTCCCCTCCAGAGAGAGCTCAAAACGTATAGTGGATCTCAGAAAGAGAATGATCCACAAGTGGCTAAATTCTTTCAAAAGCTTTTCAAGTTTTCAGCGGTAAAAGTTTACTTTTTAAACTTCGCTTTATGGAAAATTCACATATATTGAACCCCTTAATATTCTCCATTGTTGTTTTATTGGCCAGCAGCAAATATTATATACTAGCTAGCCAGGGCCACGGGGAAAGAGTGACACCTGGAATGCTAGGGTACACAGGGATTTTTTTCTGTGCCTCATTGGGCTATTTCCCTTCTGCTCTGGAAGACCCTCTATGGATCAGTGACTTGAAATCTTTTTGAAAATGTCACTCTTCTTAGAAATGTTGCTCCATTAAGGTGAATGAGCTTATACTAAGATAGGCTTTATTAAAAAAAGAAAAGTAGGCTTATTAGAATTTTTTTAAAAGATAATGAATAAAGAGAAGGAAGGATTAAAATTAACAGCTAAATATACAAGCAAACTGGAGTCAAAAACCCCAATTCAAAATAACTGTGTTTCCCAGGTCAGAGCTACCAAGCTGTGATGAGTTTGGTGAGCCTTGACTGAATCAGTTAAAGCACCTGGACTGCCCTCCCCAGGTTCTCTTGTTTGATTGGCTCCGTATTAGCTCTATATTTCAAGTTGAAGATTCATTAACCTCCCTCCCCCTCCTGCCCAGTCAAGAACATTCTGTACATTCTGTAATGCTAAAGTGTATTTCTCTTTATCCAACACAAGCAATAAAACACAAAAACCACACATGACAAGATACAACAAAGAAACAAACCTAAACTAAGCTTTAAAATAAAACAACACCAATCATCTGGTTCCTAAAAACACTAACAAAACAAAGCAAAATCCGAGTAGTTTCAAATATCAACAGCCACAAAATAATACAGTTAAAAAGCTAAAATATTTCCAAGAGTATTTTTTCTCTCAAAACAGAGGTGAAGAGGGAGGAAAAAAGGGTCAAATGACCATTAAATGCTTGTCCCCAAAACAAATGAACCCTGAAGATTTAAATGAGTAAAAACAGTACCTTATAAGTCACTGGTCTGGTCTACGCACAGCTGTTCCCAGTGCCGACTCTTGTTTAACTGTCCACTGCCTTCAGTTTAAAGTTAATTCTTTTGGCAAAAAAGTACAGAGCTTGTCTGGAAAATGCTGTTTGGACACAGACCATTCCTTTCAAAGCGGTGGTAGCTATATTTAAGTTTTCTTGTAGAGGGGGATATAAACTCTTCCTGTAGCTAATTTTCTTTCTCCTCCTTCTCAGACTTAGTCAGTATCCTCCCATCCCATATACTGAAGAAAGAGACAGAGAGGGGAAAAAAAAACCTACAAGGAAATATACCTTAAATAATGTAGTATTTGAGCATTTAGAAACAAAACAAAACAAGAAATAGGAATCATAGAAAGCTCATCAGGACCTTAAATATAATTTAGCCCGGTGACCCCATTTTGTAGATAAGGGAAGTGAAACCCAGAGAAAAATATGATTTGTATAAGGTCACTCACACGGCTAGTTAGTGCCACAGTTGAGAAATAACCAGATTTCACAACTCCTGCTTCAATGCTTTTTCCACTATACTAACATACCTGAGGGGAAATAGTTTATGTTTTCCTCTATATCCTTGCATAATAAGTAAAGGAATTGGCAGGGAGCAGTAACACAATTAGGATGTGAGAACTCTCAGAGAAAACATTTCCTTTGGACTTAAAATCCTTAATATTGAAACTTTCCCTTTAATCTCCAATTTCTTTGTATATTAGGAAATAATCTTTTCCTTTGCTGATTGTCCAGAATATTTTTACAATTCAGGAGGTGCCATGTTTCAAGGGATGCTAACATCTGTTAGTCCTTACAGAGTACTGCTTCAGTAAGGCATGGTTCTGTGACAAGTGGCCGAGTAAGTGTTCTACCTAGTATCAATGATACTGCTCCATGGCTCTTAAACTAGACACACATTTGCTATTATCACAAATCCCCACTTTCAATCTGTTAAGATTTTTTGAATACGCACGTTTGGTTTTGATTATTGTTGATTGTATACTTTGTTCAATAAAACAGAGAAGCAACATAACAATTTTCTTTGGTGTCTTTCATGTATTTCCTATTTATTGGTGAATAAATTACATTTTTCTAACTGAAGGAGTGATGTGCTTATTATAATAATTTTTAAAATTACCTTTTTGAAATGTATTCATTCATTCATTCATTCATTCACTTATTTAACAAATATTTATCGAACATTCATAAGATCTATCTCATCCCTCCCACGTAAAATAGTGTAACAGACAAGCAATAGCTTCCTTAGAAAAGTAGGGAATTTTCAAATAAAATCAAAGGGTTTGCATGGAAAGTATGGTCAATTCTCTATAACTATTTCTGTATTCATTCTCATACTTCAAACATGTGTCCTCAAATTTATTTATATCCTATCGGTTGGGTTGCTCCAATTTAAAACATCCTGCCCAGGTCAAGTAAACCAAAATATGAAGTGGCCCACATTGAAATCACTCTGGCCACTATTAATCTTTTCATTTGATCTGGCTCCTTAAATTTTAAAGCAAAATCTTCTTTACTCTTTGCAATTCCAAGACACAATGAGAAATGCTCAGATCATTCAAGGCCTATTTTCAAACTGTTACCCATTCTTTAACTCAGAAATGCACTGTTTGGTTTTGATATTTCTTGTCTACATTTAAGGAATCTCCTCTTGCCCTGTTCTTTGGCAGAAAGCAGTATGCTTATGACCAAATAATTATAAAAGTGTAATTAATATTTAAAATGACAATTAGATTTTCTGGAAAGCATTTTCCAAAATGTTGAGAAATTAATGGGTATGATAGCACTTTTCTAATGCTGACAAATAAGCAACTAAGATTCAAAACATAAATGTTGAGAAAGAAATTTTGGAAAACCATGGTTTTTGACACAATGACAGCATCCTATTTTCCTTTTATTCTCATTTGATTATGTCTATTTGAGCCCTATGCAAAGGTTAAGCAACATTAATATGTCAAATGTGACAAGAGTTGGACACATTGATACATATTACTTGCATTTGCTAAAAATATTCCATATTTTCCTTTTACTTCTTAAGGTTTACTTTCGATATTGACGGTTTTACCTTTAGTCCATTAGAAAGAGCAGGAAGGAAATATGAGTAAGACCTTGAAAGGTAATAGGCCTTGAGGAGACATAGAGTTTTACATGGAATGAATCAAGGTTATTGAGAGGGTTAAGTGGCTGCAGGAAGGAAGGAAAGAATGAAGAGAAGTCCTGGACAAACAGATTGTTTAGAACAGGAGTGGGCTGAGCCATAGACAATAGATTATGGGTATTGAATTCAAGAACCAAAGTCTCCTGAAATAGGCTAAACAAAGAAGGAACTAGCAATTTTGGTGACCAGTGAAAGCAATAGGAAATTGGCCTTCAAACCTACTTCAAAATTGAATGGCTCATCTCTACCCATTGGAAGGGAAGCATGTGCTGTCAATATGTGATCCAATACAATCTAAAACGGCACAACATTTTTGCAACCATTTTTAAAACTGGTGTTCTGATCTATTTAGGGTCCTGGGACACACTCCAGGTTGCCCTACTCTGGGAATGCTCTGAATTTCAGAATACCAGCATAGTTTAATGGAGAATAGTCACTGTATTTTGAAGGTTTGCCCTGTGGTGTTGAATTTCACTGATGGAAGAAATATTTCTAGCAGAGGTGAACTCCAGGGCAGGCTATATTAACATAGGCAAGGCAGTCGGAATTCTCTAACTCTTGATTTCCTCCTCTCAGTTTTCAGGTTTATAGTAATACTAGAAGAAGGCTTTTACTAAGAAATCCCAGAGAGCTCTTTGGTGATAGCAGTGAAGGATAGTGACTGCATGAACAGCTACTAGATTCTAATATTCTATGCTTGGGGGCAGATTTCATGCATGGAAGTTTTTAACAGTTTTAAGAAACGGACACACATAAAAATCTCAAGCATCAACTCTCTTAAACCAATTCCAGCACATGTGTACACCCCTCACGGTTCATTCTCCTCAGAGAACCAGAATCATCATTCCCCTCCTTATACCATGATTTCTCATCTTTCCCATCATTCCCCTGCTTCACTGTTGAACAATTTCCCACGATTACTCTCCTTCATTCCTTCCAGTGGTTTTCCATTATTCTCTTGCTTTGCATTGTCCCGTGATTTCCCATAATTCCCCTGCTTCAGCCCTACCACAATCTCCCATTGCCCTCAGTATAAATCCAAATGCCTAACCATGGCCTCCCATGTACTACATGATTTAGCTTCAGTTTATCTTTCCTACTGATATGGTTTGGCTGTGTCCCCAACCAAATCTCATCTCGAATTGTAGCTCCCATAATTCCCAGGTGTTGTGAGAGGGACCCGGTGGGAGATAACTGAATCATGGGGACAGTTTCCCCCATACTGTTCTCATGGTAGTGAACAAGTCTCATGAGATCTGATGGTTTTATAAGGGGAAACCCCTTTCACTTGGTTCTCATTCTATCTTGCCTGCTGCCATGTAAGATGTGCCTTTAACCTTCCGTCATGATTGTGAGGCCTCCCCAGCCAATGGAACTGTGAGTCCATTAAACCTCTTTTTTCTTTATAAATTACCCAGTCTCGGGTAAGTCTTTATCAGCAGCATGAAAACGGACTAATACACCTACCGAATTTCCTAACCTGCTATCACATCTGTGTGGGATGCTCCTCCCTCATATTTTCACAGAATGATCTCCTGCTCATCATTCAGGATGATGCTACCAAATGCCACCTCCTCAGAAGGAAGATTTCCTGACCATTCTGGTTAAGCATCCTCCCACCCACATATACCCTCTATCCCATTTCCCCATTTTAATTTTCTTTCATAGCCCTTTCCATGTCTGAAATGATCTTTTGTTCTTCCTTACTTATTATCCGTTTTAGTAGTCAGTTGAACTATGTTTACTATGTCTCCTCTAGAATAAGTTTCATCAAATCAGAAAGATATCATGGTATATAAATAAGATTAGAAACCTAAGATTTAGGCTTTTTGAACCACATTACTCTTAGTGTTCAGAACAGTATCTAGTATAAAACAGGCATTTGACAAATATTTCTTTAATGAATTAATTATACTTTCTGCATGAGCTACTATTCTTCTGTCAACAAACATCTAACATAAGTCCATAAACATGAAGGCAAAATCTAATCTACTTCTGCAATTGACTTAACACTGCAAATCTCCTCTTGGCTCCAGCAGCTAGGAATGACAGGAAATGAGGAAAGAGCCCCAGCTGGGCCCTAAGTAGTTGTATCTACATAAGATACCTGTAACCTTTCAAATTGTATTAACACAAAGGCCAGATACTATCTTGACTTGCCAGAATATCGTCTGTGGATATATGTACCTAACTAGATATGTGATTACATTTGCTAGAGGTCCTAAGAGCTGGAAATCTCTTTCATTTCCTGAATTCTGCAGTAGTTTTTCTTATTGAAACAACAGATAGCCTAAAGCTAATTCTATCCTTTCCAGGTGGTTTTAAGAAGTTGCCCTCACCTGCCAACTCTTGCGAGCAAAGGCTAAATCTTTGCACTTGCAACATATGTTTTCTAAATGAAAAGGAGGGAGACCAAATAATTTTGGAGAAGTGAGCTCACAGATAATTTAATCTCCCATCCAAGCTCTGCTGCACACTCTTTCAGAGCCCTCCGGTGAGCTGTAAATTAGATTTCCTCTCCTGTCTCATGTCCTACTGCTTCCTAATTACCTGTTCTAGTGAGTCAGCCTCTCTGGGTCCTGGGACTCAGACACATTGTGGGATAATGTAACTGGCTCACTACACTTCAAGTACGGCCACATCAGAGAGGCGGCCATGTGATGGCAAGATAGGGAGAGGGTGATTCTTTGTTAGGAAGAGAATGGCTTTCCCTAAGTGCCATGACAGCCCTCCTTCCAGGACAACCAGGAAGAGAGAATTTCTTGCCTGAGCACTGGTGTCACTCAGAGGCAAATAACTTCATTTAAAGTCATTAAAACAAAAAGTGCTCTTTTCCTATTGTATTGACTATAAATTAATCTACATATATAAGTGACATTTATTTCATTAATGGATCAAAGCTAAAATATTTATTAATTGTCTCTGTGGACAAGGCCTTGTGCTAGGTTATGAAGTTTGTATAATAATTTCTTGTTATCTCATTGATGATAATATTTCTTATTCAGAATACAAATTTCCCCAGGAAAATAAAGTAAAAATTCCTTTCTTCTTCCTTGAAGTTATTGACGTGCCTATATTTGTTGAGCCCTTATAATGTGCCAAATGCTTGGGTACAAAGAAGAAGACTAACTCCTGCCTCAGAAACGGAGGTGGGAGACATTTACAGACTATTGTGGGGGTAAGCACTGCTTTACAGGAGAGCATGGAAGCAGCAGGGAATCAAGACAGGAAGTAACCAAGGAAGGCCGCCTTGAGGAGATAAAACCAAAATACAATTTGAATGCAGAAGGAGAGGATTAACATTCCAGGTAGGAGATAGGGTACACTTGGGTCACTTCAAGTAGTTCTATAGAGCTGGCATGTGGAATGAAAAACCAAGACTGATAGAGAAAGTATGCACAAAGAAAGACAGGCAAAAGTCAGGCTCAGGAGTTTGGTTTTTATCCTCAAGGAAATGGGTATCCATTGAAAGATTTTAAATAAGGGATATTGTGGTTTTAGAATGCTAAGTGAAGAGAAAATTCTGGCACAGGTTGTCTAAAGGACTATGACATTTCTATGTATAAGTAAGACACTGTGATAGTCTGAAATTAGGCAGGAAGGACAGAGAAAAAGAGAGGGATGGCCCTAAAGTATATTTTAAAATTACTACAGGTAAGAAGATGTTAGAAGGCAGACTTACTCCAATATCTCCATAAAATAATTACAGAAAAATGTATCAGTGGTATTTTATAAGAATTGATTATGTAAAAGGCATTTTTCATACATTCTATTTGCAGATGAGGAAACCGAGGCATATAACTAAAAAGAGTGACTGCACAATTTGAAATCACATTCATCTGTCTATGAGGCGCATATACTTTACACTAAACTGCCTGTCTCTTTGAGGGCAGCATACATTTTGGACATTTTTAAAACTTGGACATTGGTTGACTAGACTCAAAGACATTGTTTAGAATATAATTTGGCAATATCTTAGGAAATTTCATGGGCAGAAAATTAGGTTTCCTAGGCATCAGCATGTCCAAATATGAGATTCAATACATAAATAATTATATTTGCATGGTTTCTATGGAACTACATGTTTAGCTACTTTGCAAAGTACAAATCTTTCATCAAATTCCCCTTGATAATCTAATTATCTTTACGCCTGGAAGACTTATTCGCACACTATACTAGGACAGCCAGTGGAAACCAGAATGAAAGTCAACTTGGCAGATACCCTAGTTCCATCAAGTCAAATATTGAGTTTTGAGCTACATGGAGTTTGAAGGCTAATTCAGTTTCAATGAATCTAGGAAGGCAGGAGGTAAAACTAAGACATTGAATACAGAAAGGGGCAGATACAGCTCAAACAAGAGAAAATGCCAAGATTTGTTTTAAAGTTGGAATAGGAAAATTCCTTCTCTAACATATTTTATACCCCCTATGGATGACCCTATACCTTACTGTCTAAACCTTGACTTTCTGAGAGTAAGAGGAGGCACTGCTGTTAATGCCAATTAGATTGGAGATAAAAATCCAAGACTCTTACAGGCAAACTTGGACACATGTCACCCTACCTATGAAGTAGGAATTAATACTGACCTAAAGACGATGACAGTATCAAGAATGAGGTCACAGGTCTCAGAGCAACTAGCTCCTAAGTCAGGAGATTCTTACAGAATTTGGACACATTGCTCAATAGTCAATAATAAAGGCCAGATTAATAAACTGTAATATTTTATTAATTATTTTAGTGCCACAGTTGATTTTTATTTAAAAATAGTATAGAACAATCAGGCACAGTGGCTCACGTCTGTAATCCCAGCACTTTGGGAGGCCAAGGAGGGTGGATCACTTAAGGTCAGGAGTTCAAGACCAGCCTGGTCAACATAGTGAAACCCTGTCTCTACTAAAAATATAAAATTAGCTGGGTGTGGTGGTGTGCACCCATAGTCCCATCTACTCGGGAGGCTGAAGCAGGAGAATCACTTGAATCCGGGAGGGAGAGGTTGCAGCGAGCAGAGATTGTACCACTGCACTCAAGCCTGGGCAACAGAGTGAGACTCCATTTCAAAAAACAAAAACAAACAAACAAAAAAAGAGGTATAGAACAATGCAAAATGATGAGGCTTCTCTTTTAGAAGATGTTCACAGATAACGGGCTGTGATGGTTAATTATATGTGTAAACTTGACTGGGTCTAGTGATGCTCAGATAGCTGGTAAAACATTATCTTTGATTGTGTCTGTGACTGTGTTTCCAGAAGTCATTAGGCCTTTGAATCAGGAGACTGAGTAAAGAAGATGGCCCTCACCTATGTGAATGGGCATAATGCAATCTGCTGAGGACATGAATAGAAGAACAGGCAGAGGCAGGGTGAATTTGCTTTGTCTGCTTTTGCTGGGACATTTATTTTCTCCTTCTCTCAGGCATTGGTACAACTGGTTCTCAGGCCCTCAGACTCAGACTGGGATTTACACCATTGGACCCTCTGGTTCTCAGGCCTTCAGGCTTAGACTGGAACTACACCACTAGGTTTCCTGGGCTTTCAGCCTACAGAAGTTCACGGAACTTCTTAGCCACCATAATCATGTGAGCCAATCCCTCATAAGAAATCTCCTTCTATATATCTATATATCTCCTTTTGGTTTTGTTTCTCTAAAGAAATCTGACTAATACACAGATATACAGTGTGTAGTCTCCCAAATAAAAGAACATATTTGCAAACACCGTGGCTATGAAATATAATGATATTGGTAGTAGATGGGGGCCCCCAAGCTATTTTGATTATTTAAAAAATAAGCACAGGCTTTATTTCTTCATTGTGTTCAATGTAACCATTAGTAAGTCAATATTAATGAACACCCAACTAAATCAAATCTCAGTTCACTCTCCTGCCCCACTTCTGCAACGTTCTCTGAGGTGAGGACATTCTTATATGGCAAGTTTCCTTACTGGGTTAGGCCAAGGTGAGGATGGGCACAGTGTGGAAAGCAAACATTCCCAGGTACAGACAGGAGAGATCAGCCAAAATTAATTAGGTTTCCAAACTTGGTTCTGTCAGCAACTAGCTGTTTGACCTTGGCCAAAACATTTCACTTTACAGAGACTTTGTTTTCTCCTATATAAAATAAGGGGATTTAGTAAGATTACTCTGAAGGTTCTTTCAGATGTGAAATTCAACTATTCTCTGAGATAATTATCTCCTATATGTTTTAAAATTGCTTAAGGTTTATTTATCTTTGAGGATTGAGAGGATAGCTGTTGTATTATAAAGAAATTAAAACAGGCAGTTAATGACAAAATAACTGTAATGGTAACAACAATAATTATTCTAAGACTCCCAAGAAAACAAACCTAGGAAGTAGGGAGACATTTATTTTGTGAATAATAGGAGGACTATTAGAATTTTCTTAGGTGAGAAAGCATTAGATATAAAATGCGATACTGCACTATGCTGAATAATTTTTCAATATTAAGCTTACCTGGGCTCCCAAACACACCGAGGATTAAGATTCTTGAGTTTATACAGAAGAAGATTTCTCCCAGAAGTGCAAAGATGCTCCCCTACACTATCATTTTTACAATAAGAGTGAATCCACATTTACAAGGTAGAATGTTGGAAATGAATAGAGGAGGCCCTTCCATGGTCTGTATTCTTTGACAAGTTCCTAGACACACAAATGTGGTTCAGAAAATAATGAAAATAAATTGCCCATCAGTGCTGGGCTATTGGCCAACCCCAAGCTTCAGTGCAACCAAATATAAGAAAGTTGGACTGTTTCCTTATATTTATTTTAATTCCTCTTCAATGGAAAGTAATATACATAAGTATATATCATGTAAAATTTAAAGTTCCTACCCTTTCTACCCTCACCAATACTATTCTTAAGGATTAACCACTACTGGCCAGGCACGGTGGCTCACATCTGTAATCCCATCACTTTGGGAGGCCAAGGCGGACGAATCACGAGGTAATGGGTTCAAGACCAGCCTGGCTAACATGGTGAAACCTCGTCTCTACTAAAAATACAAAAAACTAGCTGGGTGTAGTGGCGGGCGCCTGTAATTCCAGCTACTCGGGAGGCTGAGGCAGGAGAATCGCTTGAACCTGGGAGGCGGAGGTTGCAGTGAGCTGAGATAGGCGCCACTGCACTCTAGCCCGGTGACAGAGTGAGACTCTGTCTAAAAAAAAAAGAAAAAAGAAAAGAAGGAAAGAAAAAAAAAGGATTACCCACTACTAACAATTTGCTGTGTATCCATTGAGATATCAAGCTATCGCTATCTATCCATATATATGTATACTTATACACACATATGTATATACACAAATGGGTTTTTGGAAAGAAAACATTATCTTTCTTTATTCCAATTTTTGGCATATTTATTAAACTTGTTGACATTTAAAAACAAGCAAACAAGCAAAACAATAAATGTGTCTTCATTTCCCACAAAAAAATCTCCATCCTTAAACCCTCGGATTTAACTATAAAACTTATCAGGTGGTTAAGAAAAACAAGTGCAATGATACATTACTAAGAGTCAAGATGCTTAGCAAAATGAGTACCTAATAAATGTTTACTGATTTGAATGAATGGATGAATCACACCAATGACCCTAATCTCATTAACCTGGGAGAAACCGCTAGGAAATAACCACATGTGAATTAACTTCCCTCATATCCATTCCTCTTTTTATCAAGTATTCAATCATCACTTTTTTGAATGTCTTTTAATCACTGTTTTCTTCAGAAGGATATGACTATTTCTAATATGAATACTATATTTTTCATCATCACTATTTGACCACTCAGCAATAAAAAGATCCTCATCCTTCATCATAAATTAGGCTCTGCAGTGTCTCTGTCATCATTCCAATAAACATTTGTAGGGTCTATTAATCCCAGTATCTTTGTTGAATTTACCTTATCTGAGACTAAGAGATGTTAATATGTTTGATGTCAGTTTAATTTTTAGGTCCAGCAAGAGACCCTGAAAGGATAGAGGAGAAATTTTTCTCCCCTACACAAGTGATCTCATATTTATTTGTGTCTTTTTTTTTTTTTTCAGATGGAGTCTCACTCTGTCGCCCACACTGGAGTGCAGTGGCATGATCTCGGCTCACTGCAACCTCCGCCTTCTGGGTTCAAGCGATTCTCCTGCCTCAGCCTCCTGAGTAGCTGGGATTACAGGCACATGCCACCACGCCCGGCTAATTTTTTTATTTTTAGTAGAGACAGGGTTTTACCATGTTAGTCAGGCTGGCCTCGAACTCCTGACCTCATGATCCGCCTGCCTCAGCCTTTCAAAGTGCTGGGATTACAGGCATGAGCCACTGCACCCAGCTATCATTCTTGATTTTATCTGTTAGATTTGAAAAGGCTTTTTTTCAGATTTTACTTTGCCTGCTCAACTCAGAAGCATTCTTTTCCTGCTGTATTATCCCTCTGTCTTTGAGCTCATATACACTGATTTTACGGTTTCCTTAAGTCCTTATACAATGCACAGCATTGGGTACTTGTGGACGACTTTAGATTTTCCCCTTTTTTTAAAATCCAATCTTTAGATTTTGGATTAAAAAAATCAAACTGTTACTTGCTATGCTATTTTCATTCACATCTTTCTTTTTAATTATTTTATTTTTATTGCTAACATTTTGCTATAACATGTTTGCAAGTTGTCATGCCAATTTATTTCTCTTTTCTCATGATCAACACAGCAGCCACATCTAAACAGTCTATTTTTTTTCTGAGACTGTGAGGGCCAGTCTCTTTGACACCTTTCCCACCTTGGTAAAACACTGTTTATCTTTCAGAATGCCTCAAGATTTTCAAGTTTAGAGCAATTCCTTTCCCCAACAACCATTTCCAAAGGCCAAGCTATAAACAGAAGTTAATAGTGTAAGCATTGCAGCATTATACATACAAACATGCACTCTATTCCCCAGTTCACACATCAGGATCATTTGGCAGACAAAAACAGGGTAACAGAGTTTAACTCTGACCAAGAATGTCATAGTTTGCTAAGAGCCTTTCTCTCTGCAATCATACATGACCCTTGTTAACATCAGCTAGAAAATATTTTGTTCTACCATGACTAAAATATGCTACTGAAAATTTAAAACATTGTTTCTTTTTTCTTTAATAATTTGCCCCTTTGGGGTAATCTATATGCCAAAGAACAGGTATCATTTTTCTTTTTCCTCCCTCCCGGGTACTCAGTTTGCTTTTGTTGTTGCTGTTGGGATGCTCTGTTCAAGTTTCCAGTGTTTATGGCTCATTGAGACAACCCCTCTTCCTCTTCCACAGCAATTCCATAAAGCATGCTGTAATTTTAGGGTATGTAATAAAGGTGATGAAGCATTCACGTGTGAATGCGTGAGGTGTATGCATGTGTCTCTGTGTGTATATATGTGTATGATGGTGACATAATACATACATAACAAACTACGTCTAAAAAAGACATATCTATATAAAAATGGTCAGTTTGCAGCAGTGCAATCTGGAGAGACATTTAAGTTTACTCATAATCAAAACATTAAAATATTATTACCTGAAGACTTCAGCTAGGAAGAATAAACACACATCATTTACCACTATGGTCATACATTGCTTAACAATGGGGATGCATTATGATAAATGCAAGTAGGGAACTTTACGTTGTGTGAATGTTGCAGAGTATACTTATACAAACTTAGATAGTATAGCCTACTACACACCTGGGCTATGTGGTATAAACTATTGCTTCTAGGCTATAAACCTGTATAGCACTGTGCTGAATACTGTAGGCAGTTGTAACACAATGGTAAATACTGTGTATCCAAACATACCTAAACTTTGAAAAGACATAGTAAAAATACGGTATTATAATCTTATGGGGACAGTATCACATATGCAGTTCGTTGTTGACCAAAATATTGTTATGCAGTGCATGACTGTATTTGCTAAACATTAAAATTGTGAGAGTTTTTGTTTGACTTTGAAAAGCAGTGAAAGGCAGGTGAACCCAGTGTAGTTTGTGGTTCTCAAGTTAGAGATAGTAAATGACCTTAGTGATTTATTCTCCAGTGGGAAGCACTTGGCATAAAAGGGGAATTTTGTATTTCCTCCTATTTATGCTTTCACCTCAGAAGATTTTTCATCTGTTTTTTTTACATGCTGTTTCGTCGTTCACTATCTTTAGTCTCCAAGGAACAAGTGCATATTCTGCCAATAGATGCAGGGTCGTATTAGTCTTTAACATGCATAGGAATCACCTGGAAATCTGCTTAAACATGCAGATTCTGATTATGGCTCCAGGGTAGAGATCTAAGAATTTGAATTTCTAACAAGTTCCCAAGTGTTGCTGCTAGGCAATGGCAAAGATCTGGACACTAATAACCTGAAAAGAATAGTTCAATTTTAAAAACCTAGAAGTGCTATGGCAGCTGCAGAGCAAGGAATTATTTTCATGTGTTAAGTTGCAAGACCTCTATACAAGTACAGAAAATTCTCGACTCTTCTTTAATATTGTTATGATGGTCTCCTTCTCTATCTTTTCTTTTTTGTGTGTCAGTTTCTCTGATTGCCAGTCCCCATACCCCATCTCTACTTCCTTCATCTATATAGAGAAGAATGGTTCAATCACAATATTCAAGATTAGGAAATAGGGACATGATTTTGATGATTTTTCCTCCCCAGCTCTAAATATTTTGATTTTGTATCACCTTGTTGATATTACCTTAGGTTGAAAGCAGATTGTGAAGTACAAGAAATCTGACTAATGATTAAGTGCAGTGGATAAACAGTTTCAAAATTTGTACCCCATAATTCATAAGGGTGAAAATAAAATAAATTCCTGCTGGCAAAAAAAAATTACAAAAAATCTAACAACACCTCAAAGCAAAAAATAACTATCCAATTGAGTGCAAATTTATTTTTGCTCTGCTTTCAGCCTTTATAACCAAAGAACTGTGCTGTATGTGAGATCTCGTGTTTTAGAAGAGAGTGGGTATCACTGATTTTTATAAATGTACTTTTCATATGAAAATCTGGTCTCTGTCTTTGAAACCTAGAATTAGAGAGTATATTTTCAATTTTCATGATAAACACTCATATCCATTCTTACTATTGCCATTACTTTCCATGGTTATTTTGTTACTTTTTATCCCTCTGAAACTTCAAGTAAGTAGCAATTTTTTATCTAATTATATTCTTTCTTAATATACCAGAAGCTTGTAAAGAGTAGTATATGCCTGCAACTCTCTATTTAAACTACTATCATGCTTAAGATGTAAGAAATCTTACAGCTTAAGATGTAAGAAATCTTACAGCTTAAGATGTAAGAAAATATATAAACCCTTTTCATGCCTAATTATTTTTCCATATCGCCCCCAAAATCTTTTTTATTACATGGACCTTAGTGAATCTTTCAACTCATTTTTCTTAGTGCTTATTGGGTAAACATTAATCATTCATCTTGAATCCATAGATCACACCTACATGCTCTAAGCTTAGTCTATGAATCAGTTAAAACAAAAACGTTTTAATGCCACTTGCAGGTGTGCTCTAATATTCTATTCACTACACAATCCAATTCACACACCATAAAATTATTTTCAGGTCAGGCTCACCATATTAAGTTAAAACATACAATTTTAAGCAATAGCTACCTTTCACCAAACACACCTTTTTTTGTAGCATATCTAGTGTATTCAGTTGAAGAGTTTACTTTCATTTAAACATTAGTTTCAGGAATTAAAATGTAAAGTTTGATTCTTAGGCTAAATCATTCACTTAAAAGGTCAAACAAATGTTCCACTTCTATTGCATGGAAGCAGATACAGACAAACCTCAAAGTTAATCAGCCATTTGGGCCAAAAATCTCTAGATAAGGTAAAAATCTCTAGATCTTCTCTATGATAACATATGCCTTTCAAGGGGCAAGGAACAAGTATACTGGTTTGTTTAAACATAAACACAGGCAGAATTAGTATAAACTTTCTGAATTGCAAATGCTAATAAGTAGTTGTATAATGAGAGATCTTTGAGAATTACAATAACAGAAGAGGAGATCTACTTATGCCATACCAAAATTATTAATATAGAATGCCTCTTTCCTTGTGAGCATTCAGAAAGTGATCCCTCACCCAAATAGCTTTTGTTCATAGAAACAGAAGTCAGAAAATGTCCTTGGTTTCTCCTCTGTATTCACTGCTGGTAAAAAAAACCAATTACTCTGGGGGCTGAAGAAAAGGGGAGGAATGGACCTCCTGTTTCTGTAAACAGCTCAACACTAACAAAATCTCACATCTTGCTTCTCAATCAATACCAAGCTCAGTGGTTAAAAGAGCTGCATCAAACCTGTGTTTTATCTGGTTAATGATATCAATAAAGGTCATCTCTACAATGAATGAAAAGGTCACTAATCAAATTGCAGTGACTCCATCACATTATTATTGCTTGGGAATGCGTTTTATTGATTGTTCAGTATTCTTGTGTAGAATCCCCTTCCTTTTAATGCATTGATGAAAGCAGGGGAGAACAACAGTAAAATGTTGCCACACGAGAGCCCTCACACTATAGCAGATAGAAAAGCAGATCCCTTCAGCATCTCTCTTTATGATAATAAATTTAAAATTGAGTATGAAGAGGTAAAAATTAAAGAAAAATTGGAGAAAAGAAAATTTGGTTTAGAGATTTCTTGGTGGTAAAAAGAAACCATCAATAAATTCTTCTAGAAACTCTCAGCGTTGTTAGTAAACTCCTTGGTATTCAGCATGACATGTGATGCTAAATTATACACATATATATTTGAAAATCTACTTTCTTACAGATCTTACATTTTTGGGGGAGAGATGGAAAATTAACATTAAAAATAAAGTATGATATGTACATTGATATTGAAAATATAGGATGCTGACTTTTGGATTTTATGTACAATGTTAATGGAAATATCAATTCTGTTTATTGCTGCTTTTGCATTTTGTGAAAGCCTTCAGTGTGAAGGACTCTAGCTCTTGTATGCCTGGTAAGAAAGCACACATTTGTGATTGCTTGGATGGTATTTATTAGTACATGATATACTTCTGAAAACTCAAGACTGTTACTCCATCATTATTAATATTTCAGTAAGGTATCTGAAACGTTCACTCTTCAAAATAAAGAAATAAATGAATTACTAGTAACATTTTGGGAGAAGTATTTGAAACATTTTCACTCTTCAAAATAAAGAAATAAATGAATAAAGAAACAAACAGACCAAAAAATAAATGAATAAGTAATTCTGGACACCTCCCTTTGCCTCTGAAGGCTTTGGGCTCCTCTACGTTCTTACTGGTTGGTAGTTTCATTCCGAACTTCCAATCCAGGCCTCGTCCTCATCTACCCTATCCCTTGCCTCTTGGTAGGTGCTCCCTCCCTATGGGACCTCAGTTATTCCAGTGGCACCAGGGTGGATCTAATGGCTTCCCTGCAAGATGCCAAACTAAGAGGTTTTATTACCTGGAAAATACAAGAAACAGCTGTTTATGTAAGTGCCCCAGGCATCCTGGTTAATCATTCTTGCAAATAACATTAAATGGGATACAATTCTGATTGCTGCATTTGGTTTTTTGCCTAATATAAAAAAAATGGCCTAGTCACCTTAGCAGAAAGTCAGTGATTTCTCACAAATGATTGCTATATTTCATGCTTTTTCAGAGTTAAATAACAACACCAAATTATTTCACTTGGAATAGTAGCTTCCTGCAACTATAAAATATAAGAATCTGGCAGTGGATATATATCCAAAATACTAATACAATGTCTTGAAGATGCAAAAAATGGTAAAATGGTGCTTTTAAAAATGTTTTATTTTAGATAATAATAGGAAAATCAATAGTCCAAAAGAAGACTTAAGCTATTTTGTCACTAAATTGAAAATGTGCATTTGAAAACGAAATCATAGATTCTTTGTTTTATACCCTGTCATCTTGTTTTTCTTTTGTTAAAAGAAAGAAAATAGCATTTCTAAGCTTGTTGGTCTTCACAGTTATGCTAGTTAAACCAACCGTATAGAGTAAATCTCTTTAATTTAGGCGCAGGAGAGAATTCTTTACATAAGTGTAATAGGAAATTATTTCCTGTTGGGTCAGCCATTGGAGGAGCTTCTCGCCAGAACTTGGGGTGTGGAGTCAGACGGACCTGGAAGAATCCCGGCTGATTCACTCATGGGCTGTGACCTTGGGCAAAGTTTTTAAACACTTTGTTTCCCCTCAATTTCCTATTTTTTAAGATAGAGCTATCTTTCTCACACATTTGTTTTAAAGAATGAATCAGCTAAAATACACAAATTGCTAAGCACAGTCACCTTTAAAACAACACAGTTTTGTTAATAATAATATTTGTTAGCTTATGTTAATTAGGTTTGGTACAGAGTAGGTGGAGAAAATGGGAAGGCTAGCAGCAGGGCATGTGTTTTCCCTCTCCTGGATCCTCCTTCAATCGCTGTCTTTCCTTTCCTTCTCATTCTCAAAGAAAAAGTATCATATGATTTTCTGTACATGAGCCAAATGCTTAGAGAGTCAAATATTAACGTGTAAATGTAGCATGCTACAGGTTTTTAAAAATAAAAGTGAATGAAATTTCTTAATGATACTGATGTTTGCTCCGTAATGTAGCTTAGTATTTGGGCACTATTTTGAACAAATCATTCTTTCTTAAATAATGTTCTCTATTCACCCATAACCACATGACACTTCAAATGGAAAACTGAGTTTAAGTAGAATACTGAAGATGTGTCCACCGATGGGATGTATTTATACTTACTGGTGGTGCAATTTTACCATGGCCACTGGCCAACTGGCTGAGTTCTTAGAAAGTCAATATAAAGGCTGTGAGACATAAACAGGAACTTTGGGGAAGAAACAAAATAGCACTGTTGATCATAATACAGCGGTTACTATGGACTCAGTCTTCCTTCTCTCTGCAAGCACCTTAAAACCATTTGTTGGTTCAGTGAAAACTGTGTTTTCCCAGAAAAAGAGCAGCCAACATCTAGAAGGGTAAAGGCTTTGTAGTAACCTGAGGTAAAAAGACATCACCTCAGCTGTTGTACCTTGAGATATCCACTGCTTCTGAAATTCACCTTCATTACATCTCACAGAGAACGTATAACATATATTTTAGGCATCTTTTTGATTAATCTGAGTCTCCACCCTGTTCTCATACTGCATTCATTCTTCATTTGACCCACACATCAGAATCACATAATTTTCTCTTCCTTAAAATAAAAAAGTCTTCACCAATCTAGTCAGATTTCCAAATGTATTTCTTATTGGTTTCCCTTTAACCACTTTCACTCAAGTTTTATCTTTCCCCCTCTCTTGATCACTATTTCCAGCTTGGAGGAACCAACAGGAGAATTCACTCACATAAACCAAAGGCCAGTAAAGATTTCCATGCACTCCAGTGGACTCTTCTAGGTGGATGCAAGTGAATGGTGAGAGATGAGACTGGGAAAGGAGAGCATTCTCAGCTACTGAGTCCACAGCGAAACTAAAGAGAAGCCATCACAAGGCCTGGAGAAGTATCTCTAGAAAATATCTTGGCTGCACTGATGAGATTTTGGGCACATATTTCTTTAACTGTGATAAAACATGAAATAACAAGAGAGAATCAAATTACGAAGAACTCCAGCTATCTCCAAGCTGTTTGTGATCTGAAGCACTACTGGGGAGGTAATTGTGGCTGATGCACCACCACAAAAGATTGAGAACGTCTCCCTCCTGTAATAATCAGACTAATGTTTTCCTCATTGCCATGTCTTCATTTTTCCTGCTGACAGTACAATGGCTGCAGAGGTCTCATTACTGTTTTCCATATTTTTGTTTTAAATTATTGATAAGCTCTAGTAGGGCTGATATGTGACTGAAAACCAGCAGTGTCAGGTAGTTAAGAAATATTTTTCAGAGAGCCATTGGAACATAACACATATGCATCTGTCAAGATTGGAAAACAGAAAACATACATGAGAAACAGTTGGGCTGTTCAATTTGTTAACTACGTGGGGCAAGTCAATTGTCTCCTGAATGCAATATGTGATGGCTAAAGTGATAGGACTTGAACTCTTCCAAGCTCTAGGCCTTTTGGCTTCGGGCCTTCTGTTTTTTGGCTTCAGGCCTTCTGTTCTTCCTGTATCTCGTTATGATAGCAATTATAGTCCAAACAACATCATATGGCAATGATTTAATTGGCTCAAGTCCTGCTCCAAAGGTAAGTGTCACAGACTTTTTGGTCCTATTCCCCACTTTTCCTGTTTGGAAGCAGATTACTCAAATAGCAGTCATTTCTGTTGGCATATGGTAAACTTAATGCTACAGTTAAGAAAATTCTGTTTCTTAAACGTGGCATGTAAAATTCCATTGCAGTAAAAAAGAATGGCATTTCATATGGTTGAAACATTTACAAATAAGGAGCATAAAACCAAAACTCATGACTCTGTCAGTCATAAAACATTTTCAAAACCTTGATATGTAATATTACTATAGATCTCAGGTTAATCAGCACATAGTGAACACTGAATAATATTTTAGCAGTATTATAGAATATTAAAATAATGTAATCCTGAACCAGTTAAACTAGACTTCATTTCAGTTAGGCCAATGTTTAGGTTTTGTTTTTTATTATTTGGGATTAAAATCAGATGTCTCATCAAAATAACTTTGTGCTGTTTAAATTAAAGAATAAATGGAATTAAACATTTTAACATGTCATTTAGTAAATCTGATTTTTTTTTCAGAAGAAATAAGGAAGAAAAGTTCATTTGATTTTTACCAAATGAAACCAAAACCCCACAGCTATCTGTAACATTTTGGAACTGTGAGTTAATGAGACACGTTTTCCTCTCATCTTTAAGTCTTCTTGTCTCCATCTCTGAGTTGACTACTGAGCCTTGAAAATGGAGATGAATTGTCTTTGTTCACATCCTAAGTGGTTGCAACATACAAGGTTTTTTGAAGAGAGAAGTTTTCCTTCATTCCAAGAATTGATAAAGCTTGTTGAGAGTTTCAAGCTGACAATCAACTTGTTTCCCCTTTAGTGTCTGTTTCATGTACCACCCTTCTTTCCATTCCCACTGCCACTGTCCTTTTAAGTAGCCTGATTTCCCCAGACCTGGACAATTTCGCCTACTTTCTAACACGTCCTTGCCTCCAGTCTCAGCCTCAGTCCTATAGACAGAGAAACTATCCTCAAGTGCAATTCTGATCATGTGACTCGGTGTGGCTACCTGCCAAAGTGATTGCTGAGTAAGTTTCAACCCACCCCCCACACTCTGCATAAAGCCTTTTATAATCTGAGTTCAATCTCTTTGCCAATATTACAGCCATCAGTCCTCCTTCTCTAGTCAAGGTGGTATTGATTAATTATTCTGTTCCTTTTTGCTAGCATATTTTCACAACTTTGCTGGTAAAAATCCTATCTATATTTTGAGGGCTGGTTCAGGTGCCATTTTCTCCATTAAGTCTTTCCTGGTTCTTCTGGCAAAAAGTAATTTCTCCCTTCTTTATATTCCTCTAACATTTGGTTATATCTTTCTCCTACAGTCATTAAATTCTTTCTCCTAAAGTTATTATTGTATGATTTCACTGTTTGTGATTCGAATGCAAGGGGTCCCCAGATGATACATAGGGAAAAACTAAAATTGAGATTAATATTTTTCCAGCAGTATTAGGGATAAAAGCAAGATTCTACAATGTTATTTTGCTTTTGTCCTCATTGAACATCTGATAGTCAAATTTGGGAATTAAAGTGCAATTTTTTTTCTGTTAATTGTAAGCTAATTTGTACAGTTCATGCTGTCCTGTGAGATACACTCAAAGAAGTAGGGTAACAATAAAAAGGATAATAATATAGTTTTCATATTCAAGCCTCATCAGCAAAACTATAGCAACTTCTGAATGCTAAGCCTCTCTTTTCCTTGGAACGGTCCTGGGGTGACTTACACATAATTTTCCTTAACAGTTCTTAATATTCTCCTCTTCCTAAGACTTTGATATGTATGCCTTTGATGCTCACTGTGTGGTGCATGAAGATTTGAACCACTCTTCTCTTTTGTCTTCATCTTGTCCTTGCCACCTTCTACAAGGTTGTTCCTCCTTAAGATGTCTCACGAAGTCCTTCCCCTTGTCCATCTTCCCACTTTCCTTCCTCCAATGCACCCATGTGCAATGAGGTGCCAGGATCATCTCTTTTAGCATAAAACTGCAAAACATGATGCTTACAACCTCTTGCCCAAATTTCCTTAGGAGACAACATCAGAAGGTAATGAGAGTGATATTCCTCCCTGCAAACATGCAACCTAAACAAAGGAGCTGGGGTTGAGCACCTCCTTACCTGCCATCTATTGTCTACAAGTCACCCCTGCTTACTAGAGAGGTTGCATCACTATGCCTCATTTCTCACTGCTGGTCTTTAGGCCCTCTCTCCCAACTTCCACTCACAGGTGGCTTGATTCTTCACACGGGCACACACAATAGGCTCCCTTTGAGGACCCTCACTCTTGTAGGTACATGGCTAACTCAAGGAAGATAACTGATACATTCCTTGGCGTTGACAGTCTCCTCTCATTATACTAGTGAAGTTATATTTGTCTTTTATTTCAGTTTTGGTGAAAAACACTTACAAGCATAGATCACTGACACCATTGTATTTTTGACAGAAGTAGTACAGAATACACTTTTAAAACCATTAGGCTTTTTATCCCCCTTCTTCTTCCAAAGCACATAATACAGCCCAGAAAGTTCCTAAAGAATTGGTTGCATTAGCCAACAAACACATGAAAAAATGCTCATCATCACTGGCCATCAGAAAAATGCAAATCAAAACCACAATGAGATACCATCTCACACCAGTTAGAATGGCGATCATTAAAAAGTCAGGAAACAACAGGTGCTGGAGAGGATGTGGAGAAATAGGAACACTTTTACACTGTTGGTGGGACTGTAAACCAGTTCAGCCATTGTGGAAGACAGTGTGGAAATTCAAGGATCTAGAACTAGAAGTACCATTTGACTCAGCCATCCCATTACTGGGTATATACCCAAAGGATTATAAATCATGCTGCTATAAAGACACATGCACAGGTATGTTTATTGTGGCACTATTCGCAATAGCAAAGACTTGGAACCAACCCAAATGTCCATCAATGATAGGCTGGGTTAAGAAAATGTGGCACATAAACACCATGGAATTCTATGCAGCCATAAAAAAGGATGAGTTCATGTCCTTTGTAGGGACATGGATGAAGCTGGAAACCATCATTCTGAGCAAACTATCGCAAGGACAGAAAACCAAACACCGCATGTTCTCACTCATAGGTGGGAATTGAACAATGAGAACACTTGGACATAGGGTGGGGAACATCACACACTGGGGCCTGTCGTGGGGTGGGGGAAGCGGGGAGGGATAGCATTAGGAGAAATACCTAATGTAAATGACGAGTTAATGGGTGCAGCACACCAACATGGCACATGTATACATATGTAACAAACCTGCATGTTCTGCACATGTACCCTAGAACTTATTTTAATAATAATTAAAAAAAAAAAAAAAAAGAATTGGTTGCATTGACCCCTTGCTGCCCTCTAGTGAGTGTCTGGTATATACCCCAGTGTTCCAATCAGGATGAAAGTAGACTTGGGTAAAGACGGAGATGGCCTGGCCCAAATGTGTTATAATTGACTCATTCCAGGCTCAGAAAGATTATCTGGCCTCTAGAGAAATACTGGGCTCCAGAAACCAGACACGCTACTCTGGTCAGAAAACAAAAATAAAGATGAAAAAACAGCTTTGAAACACAATTAAGATTACTCGGGGCTCCAATAATACCCAGAGATAAATTTATTCTTTGACTATTGCTGTAGGATTAGAACCAGTCCAGCCAAGGGCTTCCACTATCCTAGTCTTAATTCCAACTCCTTTGGTCAACAGGGGGCTTTGGAATTATACTGCAGATCAATAAACCAGCTCCTGAGCCCCAGGGGTCAATCAGAAGCCAACCGCAGGAGCCAAAACACCTTGCCAGAGAGGCAAACAATACACAAATGGTGGCAAAGGGTTTGACACTGTCTTAGGTGTGACTTACAAGAATTTTTCTCTGAACAGTACCAAAACTTTCTTAACTCAAAGGCATTGAAGTCACTGAAATGTTTCAAGTCATTGGGAAAAAAAAGATACAGAGATGAACTTGATTAGCATCTAGACATATTTTTAAAGCTTCTCATTTTTTTACTATGAAACTCTGATTCTTATACTTTTTGGAAATGAAGAACTAGATTCTGAAAGTCCTTTTGTAATAAATAGAAGAGAGTACTAGTTACTAATGCCCCAAAATTATATTATGATCAAAAAGTTTTGAGATCAGGAATTTCAGCATTTTAAAGTCAGGTGTCAAATTTTAAAGCTCTGATTTTTATAAGGTAAATTAGGCATGGATCATAATGTTCAGTTCCTAAAAATGTATTTTTTCTTGATTAAATGTATAGAACAGCTTACATACTTGCAATTATTTTGTATGTGTGTGGAACATTCAGTTTAATCAGCTACTTTATTAACTATTAAGAAACAATCAAATGGGTATGAGTGTATTGTATCATCTGTTGTAATCTATTGTAACATATGTATCCTCAATGTATTGATACATCAATACATACATTGATACATAATGATACATACATTACAATACATTGATGATCAATGCATTGTATCATCTATTATAATCTTAAACATTATTGCATTTCTTAGAAGCTTATCTTTTGCTACAGGGGGACATGAACAATGCTCAGTCTGATGCTACCAATCACAATTGGTATAAAAGAATAGAAACTTTCCAGGCCTAGCGCGGTGGCTCACGCCTGTAATCCCAGCACTTTGGGAGGCCCAGGCAGGCAGATCACCTGAGGTCAGGAGTTCAAGACCAGCCTGACCAACATGGTGAAACCCCGTCTCCACTAAAAATACAAAAATTAGCCAGACGTAGTGGTGGGCGCCTGTAATCCCAGCTACTCGGGACGCTGAGGCAGGAGAATCACTTGATCCTGGGAGGCAGAGGTTGCAGTGAGCCGAGATCACGCCATTGCACTCCAGCCTGGGCAACAGAACGAGACTCCGTCTCAAAAAAAAAAAAAAAGAATAGAAACTTCCCATAGAACAAGATTCCCTCCACCCTTAGGTCAGTAGCTGAAGCAGGGGTGACAGCTGAGGGAATATTTTCACTTTCCAATAAAATTAAGGAAGAAAACATGCTCTTCAGTCACTGAAGAATTTGGGGTTGTGAAATCAGTGTGTGATTGTTGTTTGATGTGTTGCGACACTCATGTGCTGGAGATGAGCACCTCCTTACCTGCCATCTCTTGTCTACAAGTGTAGGGGTATCTAAATTCTGGTGTCTAACCTCAGGTACACTTAGAAATACATTTCACTGAGATAAGGAATGGACTTCTCCTCTACAACAGACCTTCGCCTACAGGATGTAGGCAAATTCGTTAGCATGAAGGGAGAATTGTCCCCATAAGTACACTGGGATGGTAAATAAGAAAAAAAAGTTACATTTTATGATTCAAGAAAAAAATGTCAACTAACCTCGCAGAAAATTGGAATGGAAGAATCACTTGCCAGTATTTTTCTGTCCAAATTTATGCAACAGGTTCCTTCACTTATTTCTTTCAGGGCCTAATATAGGGTTTGTGACACAAAGATACATTCTTTGTCCTCAGAAACCTTGCAGAACTTATAGAGACAATCCATACTGAGGCCTTACATCTGAATAGCACTTTATAGCTACAGAGATCCTTCACACGCTTCGCCTAATCTGATTTTGTAACAACCCGGGGAGGTAGACAGGACAGAAATAATCATCCCAATTTTATAAACTTGTAAACAGAGGAACCAAAAAATTAAGGGACTTGCTCAGTGTCACATGATAACAACAGTTTCATCCAGGACTAAATTCAGTTCTTCTGATCTAAGTTCATGCCCTTTCCAGTATTTCTGGCTGCTTGTAGGATTTGGCAGATGTTCAAGCCTTTTGCCAGTTGCTCTTCCTGGTCTTTATAAATTGTCAAGAGTCAAACTTAGACATTCCTCACTCACTGGAATTTAAAATTCTGTGTCTAAGAAGTATTGAATTCTTCATGAATTCCCAGAATTCTAAGTGGGACCTTTAAAATTGTGTTGTCTGTCGTATGTGTCTTTATCTCTTCTCTGAGGACTATTTCAATCTGTGTCTTTCCATAGAAGATTCTGAGAACTTAAACATCACTAAAGTTATTCTCATAAGGACAATGCATGAGAAAATCTGTGGTGCATTGTCAATGGGAGTTACTACTTGAAAGTTCAGTACTTCGAAGAGACATCTGCACTTCCATGTTTACTGCAGCACTATTGCCAATAACCAAGATATGGAATCAACCTAAGTGTCCATCAGCAAATGAATGGATAAAGAAAATGTGACATCTGTACACAATGGAATATTATTCACCCATAAAAAAGAATGAAATTCTGTCATTTGCAGCAACATGGATAGAACTGGAGGTCATTATGTTAAGTGAAATGAGCCAGGCACAGAAAGACAAATATCACTTGTTTTCACTCATATGTGGAAGCCAAAGAAGTGGATGTCTTTACCAGAGATTAGGAGGTTCCCAGAGGCTGGGTGGTTACCAGAGGCCAGGAAGGAAAGTGGGGAGAGGAGGATGAAGAGAAGTTGGTTAAGGGGTACAAAACAGAGTTAGATAGAAAAAATAAGTTCTAGTATTCAATAGTGGGCAATAGAAAAATTATAATTAACAACAATTTTATTGTATATTATTGTATATTACAAAATAGCTAGAACAGAATAATTGTAATGTTTCCAACACAAAGAAAAAATAAGTGTTGGAAATGATGGCTCTTCTGATTTCCCTGATTTGATCATAACACATTGTATATAGGTATTGAAATATCCCATGCACCCCCAAAATATGCACAATTATGATATATCAATTAAAAATTCAATGAAAGACATTGCTTAATAAGCAGAATTCTAGAAAAAAACTATTGCTATACAGAAGAATGACGGCTGATCTGTAAATAGGCCAGAAAAGGGGGCGTTCCTCTTTTCAAAACCAATTTAACAGACAAGGATTTGAGGAAGCCACTAGCCAGTGCATAAAGACTCACGTGTGGGGCGCATAAATTGCTCTACTGAAATGTTGACTTCCAAATATTACTCTGTGAAGCATGTGCCAGTTCAAAGGCTGGGATGATACCCTGACATTAAGAGAGAGACTTTTTATCAAACAAAGTAAAGGTAGGTCTTACTATAGTTTGATGTGTACGTGAGGCTTTGAAATGAAAGTCCTACAGAATGACTACCTGTCTGAAAATTATAAATATATGTATTTGAGTTTCCTCCTCTTTATAGGCTTAAGTCCTAAGGAAGGAGTAGCATTTCTAATGGTACCAAGTCTACTATGCCCATAACCCAGAAAAAGAAGAAAAATAGAAGAAAAGAAAAAAATAAACTTACAAAGTTCCTACCATTAGAACATCTCTATACAATTTAAATCTGTATTTTTCATTCTCGAATGGGCTTTCTAATCAGTATAACAATAGCTTCAAAAAGACACATTCTTTCTTTTCTTTTACACTAGTCACAAGAAGGTGTCAGAAGATATCTTATCTCTTCACTCTCACATCCTCTTATATCCATCGAAAAACTTTTCCCAAATTAAACATCAACCAGATAACTGAAAAAAAGTTCAGTTCCTACTCCTGAAAAGAATATTTTAATCAGTGCTGTGAAAATATTCACTGCCTTATCCCTGGCAATACAAATCCTCTACAATAATGAAATTCTGGTAATGTTCAGAAGTAAGTATCTCTAGTGCCAGATTAATATAGAGAATCATAAATCAGTGTTAACATTTATTTAGGGCTCCTTTGTGCCAAGCAAGGTGTTAGGCACGTTACATCTGTCTTGTCTTGTAACACAGAAGAAATACAACCTAGTATTTTTAATGAGTGTTATTAGTGCAATTTTACAGAGAGAAAAACTGATGCTCAGTGAAGTGAAGCAATTTGCGACAGAAATGATGGTATTAAGTACCAGTGTCAGGTTTTAAACTCAAGCCTGTCTCTTTCCAGCTCCTGTGGTGCTCCCTTCACTATTCCAAAACATGTAAGCACATTGTCGCTTTTCTGATCTGTAAAAAAAGTGCTATGCCTTAATATTTAATACCAATTGATTAACATTTAATAAGACCCACATCAGAATATGGAACAGTATTTGAGTTTTTTTTTAATGTAACAAGAAAATAACCACAAAGGCATTCAGCAAAGATAACTCACACTGATGCAAGAATGTGTGCTTCATGGAGTTGTGGGGTTCTCTCTGGTGACATGTTCTGAGTGAAGATTTTGAAAAAGGGAAGTGATGCTTCCTGGTGGGCACAGAATGTTTTGCAAATGGCAGATGGTAATACTGAGACAAAGTGTACTTATTCACTGGGCTCCCCAGTAACTGTGCACACCAAATGGGCCTGAATTATGGCTTATCCAGATGTCAGACTTTAAGGACACTCCCCATACCACTCACCTGTAAGGCAGAGTGAGCACCTGTTAGATGACTGAAGTGGCTCAGTGCTTCTATGTTCAGGGCAGAAATGGGTTCCAGATGCATGTTAATGCTTGTATGGCTGTGTGGCGAGGAGTGGCACACTCTTCCTTGCCACATCTCCATAGTTTGAATATGCAGAGCACAGCAGCAAGGGAGGAAGGGAGAGGGAGGGAAGTTTGATTTATTCAAGCTAGAATTCAGTGCTTAATACTGTGCTAGGCAGTGCCACAGGCATTGTCTCATGTATTTTTTAAGGTAGTATCTGTATTCATTATTTGAATCAAACTGGAGAGGTTAAATGATTTACCTAATGTCATTCTAGAGCTCACTGGGAGTCCAGGTCCATATTTCTTCCTCTCCCCTATTCAACTACCTAATTCCTATAATGGTGCTTTCATCCAAACTTGAGGGATTGGGAAGGCAGTTTCCTGAGAACAATCCTGAAGGGAAATGTGGATCTAGTTAACAGGAAACCATGCTTTTGTAGTGCTTACAATCCACACTGTTTTCTCATTTTATCCAGCAAAGCTTAGCATCCAAGACATTTACTTGTCTATTTCAACAGCTGTTAGAAATTAAAAACAAACAAACAAACAACATTGGGCTGAGAGCTTTGGAAAGGAATTTGGCAATGTATCTTATGTTAAACCATATAACACTGCCAATTTTTGACTGATTTTGGCCTATAAACCCCAGAATTTCTTATGGCCATCCTAATATATAAATTTAATACACGCACTCATAATATTTCAGTCAGCTAGTGTGTCAACATACATTTATAAGATATTGCAGGTTTTTTTCTAACAACAAAGACTGCATAATGCCTAAATACCTATTAAGAGCTAGATTAAAAAATCTAATTGTTCTGCACCCATGCAATGGAATACTATGCAGCTATTAAAAAGAATAAGTAAATTTATATTTGCCGATATAAAAAGATATCTAAAATCAATTAAATGAAAAACAAGATATATAACAAGAACAATATATTCTATAAATTGACAAGTGAATGCTTATATATGAATCATATTGATTTATAAATAAACACATAAATAATGTGCACACACACATATGTGTCTATAAATCTGGGCAGAGAGATTGATGATTTGAAGGCTGTAACTCAAGGAAAACTTATTTTTATGTGTATTCTTTTGTGGCATTTAATTTTTTCTTTTATTCTTTGTGTAGTATTCTAAAAATTATTATGAAAGGCAAAGAAAACACTCTTTGATGGCCACAACAAAACTGTGTAGAAGAGAAGAGAGAGCTCTGAGACTTCTGCCCCACAGTGAAACAGGGAAGAGGAACATTTTTTAGTGGAAGAAACAATGACTAAAGATAGAAAGCAATGAATGGTGCCAGGCCTAGTGGCTCACGTCTGTAATCCCAGCACTTTGGGAGGCCGAGGTAGGTAGATCACCTGAGGTCAGGAGTTCAAGACCAGCCTGGGCAACATGGTGAAATGCAGTCTCTACAAAAAATCCAAACATTAGCTGGGCGAGGTGGTGCGTACCTGTAATCCCAGCTACTCAGAGGCTGAGGCAAGAGAATTGCTTGAGCCGGGGAGGCAGAGGTTGCAGTGAGCTGAGATTGTGCCATTGCACTCCATGGGTGACAGAGCGAGACTGTCTCAAAAAAAAAAAAAAAGGAATGAAAAGCCATGTTAATCCCCTGGGCTCTAGAAAAAGGGTGAGATGGAGCCATTCTGGGATTAAGAAGTATCTGTCATGGGGCAAGATAACAAGTCATCTTGACCCTCCCAGTCTCCTGGGTTCCTAATGCTCCCTGCTGGAGCCCCTTGTCCTGCCTATGGAACCATAGCTGCTGAATAGACATTTAGAAATCTCTGATCTCACTATCCAAATAGACTTCCAAATCACTCCATATCACAACCCCCTGATTTATTTTACTTAAAGAAAAACATAGCACTTATCACTAACTGACACTTATATATTAACTGGTGGTTATTTATATATTTGCTTATTTTTAAATTTTCTCCTACCAAAAAACAAGTTCCAGAAGAGCTGACATTTCATCGTGTTTAATAGTGTCTCCCTAGAGTCTAGAACAGTGCCAGGCACAGTACGTGAGGGGCAGGTGGATGGATGTCTGTCTGCATGCAGTCATGGATGGATGCATGACTGAGAGAGCGGGTTGCTGCTGCTGCTGCTGCTGCTGAGACCACAGAGAGGAAGCTCTGAACTCACTATTCTTTAAAACTGACACTACAACCTATGGTTAAAACTATATTTGTGGAGGCCAGGCACGGTGGCTCACGCCTGTAATCCCAGCACTTTGGGAGGCCGAGGTGGGTGAATCACCTGAGGTCAGGAGTTCAAGACCAGCCTGACCAACATGGGGAAATCCTGTCCCTACCAAAAATACAAAAAATTAGCCAGGCGTGGTGGCAGGTGCCTGTAATCCCAGCTACTCAGGGGGCTGACGCAGGAGAATCGCTTGAACCTGGGAGGTTGCAGTGGGCCAAGATTGCACCATTGCACTCCAGCCTGGGCAACAAGAGTGAAACTCCATCTCAAAAAACAAAACAAACAACAACAACAACAATAACAAAAAACACTGTATTTGTGGGGGTTGTAGTTTTCAAACAATAAAGAGGAATGCCTAGTTTGACAATCTGACAAGATTGAGAATAGAGCAGTCCTGAAAAATCTTTGGTGGGTGGTTTCTATGACTTCTATATCGACTGGTAATAATTTTTCAGACACATAGTAGTCTAGCTTTTTTAAATTTTTTTTTTTGTTCGCAATGGAGTGAGACTCTTCTAAGGACATAACAATATGGAATAACATAGTTGGCACAGGAAATGTTTTCTGAATTCCAATAAACAACTAAGAAGCAACTATTTGAATGTAAAGCTTAGTAAACTGGAGACTGCTTGTAGAGCAAGAGTTGAAGGAATTCCTAAAATCTACCTTCGGCAAATGAGAAAAAGACAATATATTAGATTTATGTGTCTTCTGCAAGTCCCTATCCTGATGCCATAGCTGATTAGTCACAATAGAGCACTTCATGCTCAATTTCATGTTGGGCTGGAGTCCTGTTCCCAGAAATTTGGGGTAAGAGCTAAGAAAAAGCCATCCCATCCAGTATGTCTGTGTGACTAGAGGTGTAACATCTTTAGAGCTGTTGGTGACCGTATTCTGCCACGTTGAAGGAGAGACAGCCTGACAAGAAACAGGAATGATGCAGATGTGCCAGGATACATGAGGACAAGAGCTGGAGAGAAACACTGTGTCAGAGACTGTCAAGTAAAGTGTTCAGGCTGATCCTGTGGCAAGTTTTCTTTGAGTACCTGCCAAAGTTCCACAGTATAGAACAACGCTGAGACTTGAACCCATTCTGATTTTGCTCTTATGCACAGGAAATACTGTTTTTCTGCATCGTACTTGGGAGATAAAACATATTTCTTTCTCTTGGCATTTTTATTTTTATGTAAATCTTTTTTCAAAGCTTGCATATATTGCATCATATATCAGTTCTTACTGTGTCTCTCATATATCTACAATTTAAAAATACTCCCATTTTATTTAAACATCCAAATACTTGGCCATTAATTTTGTCTGGATCCTATATTCTTTCTAAGTTTAAGTTTTTGTTATCAGGAACAACTGAGTTTAATCTACAATTACTTTCTGTACTGCAAATAAAAGATGTGACTATAAAGCAGTATCACTGCTTTCAATCTTGAACAAATTCACCAGGTTTTGTATATTTAACTATCTCTCTGGCCTATCAGAATATTTTCTTAACCCCAGCATGGCATATGTATGAGAAAGGGAGTTACGGATTTCTACTGGACCTCAGAGTAAAAATCTTTTAAGAGCTATTAATACCATATGCTCGGAGAAACAAGGAGGATTGCGTAATTTGTTTGGAGTAGGTGGTCAGCATGCATAGAGGTAGAGGATGGCCAGGTTGCTCACTGGTGTTAAAGACATCAAAGCCAAAAGCACTTGAAGTCTTTCCTCTAGGTTAGGGTTCTTTTAAAACTAGCCCTTTACAAACTTGAAGACAAGTGCCTGCCTTACAGGGAACCTGTAGAGGGCAGTATTGCTGTGTATTTCGTATCCGTCAACTAAGAAACCATTTCCACACAGCCAAACAATATAGGCAATATAAGCTGCTAGGTTAAAAGTATAATTGGTTTTAAAGGATACCTGGTTTATCGCTCTTATTTTTAAAGCCACTCACAAAATTTTAAAACATTGTGCCCTCCAAATCTTCTTTACTTATTCACAGCACCATTTTTATAGAATGTTCTGTCCTGATGATTTAGGTTCTGTCCTTAATGATTTTAAAATATATTTAAAAAAATTACAAATTATTCTATTTCAGAATCTAAATGTAAAGAGCAGATATTAAATTTTCAGCTTTTTTAAAAAAAATTTTTATTTTTTAGATGGAGTCTAGCTCTGTAGGCCAGGCTGGAGTGCAGTGGCGCAATCTCGGCTCACTGCAAGCTCCGCTTCCCGGGTTCACGCCATTCTCCTGCCTCAGCCTCTCCAAGTAGCTGGGACTACAGGCGCCCGCCACTACACCCGGCTAATTTTTTGTATTTTTAGTAGAGACGGGGTTTCACCGCGTTAGCCAGGATGGTCTTGATCTCCTGACCTCGTGATCTGCCCGCCTCGGCCTCCCAAAGTGCTGGGATTACAGGCGTGAGCCACTGCCCCCGGCCTCAATTTTCAGCTATTTTAATGCCATATTGTAGGTGGTTCTATTTTGTTTTTATTTGTGCTTAGTGCTTTTTTTTGCTAAATAAAATACAAAAGATATCTAAGAAGATTACCTCTCAAAAAAGGGTTTTTTTCAAAAGTTATACAAGATACTATCTACTCTAAAGATATTTTAATATGATCACATTTTAAAACATAAGTGAAACCTAAACTGATGATAGATTTAAAAAGCAAAAAATGAAAGAGCTTATTTTAAAAGTTAGCTTTGCTCATGTTGCTCCAGGCATTTCCTTAAAAGTATGAAAAAAATGTTTCTAGTGCTGTTTATAATGGTTTTAAAAGAAAGAAAGAAGCAGCTACTCTCATATGCATTTGTACTGACTGGCAGTGATGTCCCAGCCATGGTTTAGTTATATACAAATAAGATCCCTGAAGTCCTATATTAATGGTTTCCCATTAAAACAGGCCAATCAGGCTGGGTGTGGTGGCTCACTCCTGTAATCCCAGCACTCTGGGAGGCTGAGGCGGGCGGATCACAAGGTCAGGAGTAGGAGACCAGTCTAGCCAACATAGTGAAACCCCGTCTCTACTAAAAATACCAAAAATATTAGCCAGGCGTGGTGGCAGGCACCTGTAATCCCAGCTACTTGGGAGGCTGAGGCAAGAAGAATCACTTGAACCTGGGAGGTGAAGGTTGTAGTGAGCCGAGATCGCACAACTATACTCCAGCCTGGGCGACAGTGTGAGAATCCATCTAAAACAAAACAAAACAAAACAAAACAAAAAAACAAGCCAATCAAACAACCTGAGTGCCTCTCCTGTTCAGGCGTGTGGTTAAGAGATACATGTAGGCACAAAATATAGCCCCTGCCTCCAAGGACATCACAATAGAGCTTAGGGTATGACTAAAAAAAATGAAATCATACAAAGGAAATACAACAAATACAAGAACTAGTATAAGAAAAAATGCTTCTCTTGAAATTAAGTATTTTGGGGTTGGTTATTTTGAGGTTTGCTGGTAGAGGAGCTGGGCTTACTGGATGGATAAGTTTGTAGAAAAATAGAAAATGAGGAGCACAAGAAGTCATGAAGAATCAGTCAGATACTCAAAAGAAGGAGGACTGCATAGCACAATTTTAATATTTGCAACACTAAATGATTCTTAACAAGGAAGCAGATTCCCAGCCCTGATTATCCATTCCTGGAAACTGGGCATCATGTGGCTAAGGAGGAATTTAGCCCCAATTCCCTAGCTTGCCCTTTCTTTCCCACTTGGGTAAAGTACACAGTGAAAAAAGCAGGTTCTATATTACTGTGTTCACTATCTCCTCCTTCACCACCCCTAGGAAATCTATAGAATTATATGAGAACAAAACAAAACAAATAAAAACCTACCCCTGATCTGACTTTAACTTACATCAAATTGCCTTTAACAGTAAATGTGTTCAATTGCTGGCATGCCTATTTTCTTAGTCCACTGGACTGTCAGGCTACAGGGGAAGGGACTGGGTTTTGGAATCATAGTACCTAGCATCATACTGCAGAGCCAGGCTAGGCATTAGAATAATCTGCAGAACTTGGAAACATATAGATTCTTGCCACCTGACAGAAATTTTCCCTCCAGCAAACTTCTCCAGGACTTTGTTTAGCATGAAGAACATTCTTCTATGTATTACACTTAGTTTGGTACTCTGTAGCCAATTAGATTATTATGAGATTATTCACAAGTTCAAGGACTATGTTTTATTCACTTTTTATGTTTTTCATACTGTGTAGTATGCAAGCAGGTACACAGGATGTACTTGTTGATTTTATTTTCTTATAGTTTTTTTTTTTTTTTAAGAGATAAGGTGTCACAGTCACCCAGGGTGGAGTACAGTTGTGTGAGCACAGCTCATTGAAGCTTTGAACTCCTGGACTGAAGGGATCCTCTTGCCTCAGCCTCCTGAGTAACTGGGAACCACAGGCGCACGGCACCATGCCCAGCATATATATGCATATACATATATAATACATATGTATATATATATATACATATATATACACACATATATATGTATATGTATATATACTATATATATTATATATGCACATGTATGTATACAACACATATACTATATAATACATATACATATGTATAGATGTATATATACATATATTACTATATATTATATATATACTATGGTATATATTAGTAGTTACTGGGGTCTCTCACCATCTTGCCCAGGCTTGTCTCAAATTCCTGGTGTTAAGTGATTCTCCTGCCACGGCCTCTTGAAGTACTGGGATTATAGGCATGAGTCACCATGCCTGGCCGCTGGTTAAATTTGTAAGCTTCTCTCCTTTTCACATTTTTCTAGGCACAAATTTACTCATATCTGACAATGACAACCACTTTAAGGATGAAAGCACCTTGCTTTAACCTCACACTCATTTTTAAACATTGTTTGGAATTAATAATAGTGGAGAGCATTGAGACTGGATTAAAGAAGGCTTCTGAAAATGGACGGCACATTTAGACTTGTCTAGCTGTGTAATGGAGGCTGGCATATGATATTCTGTACCGCCTGGCTAATTCCCTCTAATGATTGGAATACCTTTAAGAATTCTCTGAAATAAGGACTTAACAAACAAATGGCACGCATGGGGAAAGATATATTTTTAAAAGACTAAATAACTATTTAAAAAAGCAGCAATACATAATGAAAAATATCCCAAACCAATATGAAAGATGATTCAAGTCTCTTTTGTTACGAGTCATTCTGGAGTCCTGTCAGTCAGGAATGTCACAGCTACAAGTAACTTCTTGGTTTGCCTCTAACACGTGGAGGGTGGAGGATGGAGGGTTTAGGAGAGACCTCAGTCATCTGCTTCCCAGCTCAACCTCTCTTTATCTCTCTGTGTGTCTTTTCTCTCTCCTTAAACACTGGGGTAGCATTTAACAACCAATATGCTAAAGACCCATTCTCCTTAAATTTGTGCTCCAAGAGTACTAATTTTTTGCTCTCATTTAAGAAATTCTATTCACTTATTTTGTGACTTGGGCCTTACATCTTTCTCACACTTATAGAGTGAGTATATGACTGAAATTAAAAACAGAATCCTAAAAATTCATAGATTCAGGGACTATGGGATTCAAAATCAAGCAAATAACCATTCCAATGAACATAAGCCAGACTCCTTGCCTCTCCAGGATTGAAGCTTAATGCCAAATATGTTTGAATTGTGGTATTACAAGTAAAGTACTCTAGGGTCTTACAAAATGAAAATCACTTTTCAAGTAGAATATGGCTTCTATGTTTTTCTATAAATATTTGGACAAAGCTGAATTCATATGTGATAATCAAAACAAATACACTGGAAACACTGGAAACAGATGCATCTACAAATGGATGAATTCCTTAAAAATAATGGTTTTTTTGTTTTTTTTTTTTGTTTTTTTAATATGGAGGATGAAAATCACCTACCAAACAACAAATCCATAGCTCTTGGTGGCAACCACAGGCAAATCTTGGGATTTGAGAACTTGAAAAGATGCTAGGAATTAAATAATCGATTAGTTTTCAGTCTTGATACCACACTTCTGTGTTATATGCTACAACTTAGTAGTTGCTAATTAATGAGAAGGTAGTGCCATTTGTAAGAGATTTGCTTATTTATAATTAAAGTTGATTTAAGATTATTTTGACTTAAGTTTTGGCTTGTTTCCTTGAATGAGGGAGCCAGGATGACATTAGAGTCATTGCACTCTTGTGCTAACTTGCAGTCAGTCTTATTTGGCCTATGTGTCTTATCATAAAAGAAAAAAAAAGATTTGAGAACTGTTACTTCGGTACAACAGTTCAGTTCTGCTTCTCTTCTCTGTGGGTTTTGTTTCATTGGCTCTTTCTTTTCTGGTTTTGTTTTGTTTTGTTTTTGAGGCAGGATCTCACCCTGTCACGTAGGCTAGAGTACAGTGGTGCAATCATGGCTCACTGCTGGCTCAGCCTTCTGGGCTCAAGTGATTCTCCTGCCTCACCCTCCCTGGGACTAACATGCCCATTTGTTTGTTTGTTTGTTTGTTTGTTTTGAGATGGGATCTCGCCTTGGCCTCCTAAAGTGCTGGGATTACAGGAGTGAGTCACCACATCTGACCCCTCATTGGCTCGTTCAAATGCTTGATTTGAAGTCCCTTTGTCTTTCTCTCAGTTTCACCTCCAAGGTCCCAGACCTCTTTTATTCCCCTAAATATCTTCTTAAAGGCAGTGATGTGCTCTAGCTCCCACTTAAGTACCATGATTTTTTTTTTTAGCTGAATTATATGATAATTTGACAACATTGTCTTCCCTTTGCTTTCAATTTCTTTCTGGTGAATCTGAATTTCAGAAACATTCATCATTGCCTAGAGATTCAGATTCTCTCATTTTAACCGAGATCTGGAATCCCTGATAATGCACTAATACTGAATAAAGGCAACATTTTTTTCAGAACTTCCATCTCCAGGGCCCCTGTAAATCATGAGGTTTATAACATTTTACATAATTTAGGTGTCCTGTGTGAAATTTCAAAATATCTACATTTTAACAAGTTTAATCGATATGCTAAAGATTACAGAAATTATCTGTTGCTTATAACCTATGTGCAAAATGGCACTAAAATATAACAAAATTTAAGACAATTGTTTTTGCCTCCTAAGAAATGCACAGGCTAGCTAGTGATATTTTAAAAAACTTGAAAACAATTCATGATAGAGAATACATAAACATTAAATAACAGCACATACTTTGGAGTCACAAAAATCAGGAATTGAACCTTGTCACAAACCTCAGTTTCCATATCTGTTAATTGGATTTAATCAAAGAACCGATTTTAATGGCATTATTGTGGAAATTGACCTAACACCCTCTTATCTGATGCAGACATTCAATTAACCAATTCAATATATATCTATATCAATCTATACATCTCTACATATAGTAGACACATTTTTCACCTTTTTTTCTCAAACACTTAAACAGTAATTTGGTAATTCTGTTATTCAGAAATTTAGGTTGCATGTTCCATTCAACTAGAGAGCAAAATCAAGCTCAAGCTTAGCTGGATAGACAGGCTGAGTTATTTAGTATTCCTTTTCTTATTTTCCTCCTCCTTCTCCTCTCTTCTGTCCTCCCTCATTTTCTCCCGCTCTCCATGTTGCACGATAAGAGAGAGACATCATCAATATCTTGGCTCGGTGACTGCCTATCGCTTCTGGGAGAAAGCAGACTTTTGGCCAGCTGCCAGCTTCTGCTTCCAAGGTTGAGGACAATTGCCCACTCTGTGCCATGGTGGCCAAATCCTGCCAAACAGTGGCAGATGGTGTCTTCCCCACAGACCTTCTACAAGTCACATGGCAATTGGCCTGGGTGAATGTTCCAGCTCCTTCGTGGCTGGTCTATCCCAGTGGACCCGCCTTTCCACTCCCTCCCCCACTCTGGCAAATAGAACATAGACTTTCAATCACTGTCACTTTTTCCATAATTCTCTAATTGGAAAAGAGAGTTTTTAAAGAGTAGATCTTTTTATTTGGTTTAGGTCTTTGAACTACATAATCAGACCACATAGAATGGTGTCAGCTGCTCTAGTAAAATGCAACTACAACATAAAACATGAAAAAAAAAGTACCAGTGCCTGTAAAAAAATTATTTTCTCAATAATCTTTTCCCTCTCCTATATTCATGGAATGGAGCTGTGATTTTATAAAATTATGCACTAAGATATCACTAGGCCCTGAAACAAATTCAGTTTCTCTCTCAACTTTCAGCCAGTTTCAACATTGTTGCCCGCCCTCCAACTCCAGGGAAAGAAAATGGCCCACATCCAGGTAACTGAGGCAGTGAGTTCTTCTGCTCATCACAGTTGCCATCATCTACCAGCTTTTTGGCATTCCTGCCTGTCTCCAAGCCATACACATGCCCAAGTGAACAAAACTGAATCTAAAAATAAAAATAAAAATAAAAATGCAGAAGTCACACTCAAGAGAGCTGGAAGTTTAACACATATAATGCTATTGCTGTAAAACTATTTGCTTTTAGAGATATTTCTGAAAATGAAAACAAAAACCCTGTTTGTTTATTTATTTATTTTTAAACCCTCCCTTTTCTTTACTTCTGGGTAATCTAATAAGATAGCACCATAGAGTCTCTAAGATGTTCCCATTTTTCCTAACAGCAAAAGCCATTCTAGCCCCATCTCTAGTATGATCTTAATATTGTCTTCTGTTGTGTTTTTCTTCTCTCTTGTGCCTAGTGGGAAACAAATAACCACCTCTCTGGTGCCGAAGGGAGGAAAACCTCATGTGAATGTCTTGTTTTTTTTAGATTTTTCTGAAAGAACAGCAAAATGGTTATATGAAAGGGACCCTGCATTTGCTATTTCACTGGCTGGTGACCTAGGGTAAGTTACTTTAATTTGAAGCTTCAATTTCTTTGTAAAATGAAGGGAATAATGTCCTTAACTCATAGCATTGTTAACTTAAATTAAAGAATACAAGCACTGTTAAATTAAAGAATATAATAGTGAACAGAATAAATACTCAAAAAAGTTAGCTTTCATTACTGCTTTTTTATGCATAGGGAATCTGTTTCTGGGATAGTGTAGGACTATTGAGATGCATCTATAAGACAACAGTATATTGTTAAATATTCTCTGAAGTGAGGATGATGGCAAGCAGGAGCTTGTTTCATGGTAAAATAAGCCATGCATTACAAAAATATGCAAAGAATGACATCATCTTCCACTCACACGAAGGAAAGAAGGACGAGAAGCGAGATGATGATAAGAAATATAATAGTCCTCATATTTATCAATTTTTATTGAGTGCCAACCACAAGCAAGCACACAGTATATGACGGTAAATAAAACAGGTAAAAGGTAGCTAAACAAACTATTAAATTCAGAATAGAAACCTCTGTAATAGATATGAAAAAGATGACTAATAAAGAATATCGGCTGGGTGGGGTGACCCACCCTTATATAAGGCCGAAGCAAGCAGATGACTTGAGGTCAGGAGTTCGAGAGCAGCCTGGCCAACATGGTGAAACCCTGTCTCTACCAAAAATACAAAAATTAGCAGGGCATGGTGGTGGGCACCTATAATCCCAGCTACTCAGGAGGCTAAGGCAGGAGAATCTCCTGAACCCAGGAGTGGGAGGTTGCAGTGAGCCGAGATCACTGCACTCCAGCACTGCAGCCTGGGCGACAGAGGAAGGCTCCGTCTAAAAAAAAAAAAAAAAAAAAAACCCAACAACAACAAAAAGAATATCCCAGATCAGAGGTAGGTACTTTCAATAGAAGTTCTTCTCTGAGAAGAAAGCATTTAAATAGAGATTTGAACGATAAGAAATAGCCAAACAAACAAAACAAAACCCAAAGGCATGTACTCTGTAAGGAGGGGATCCAGCATGCATGAAAGGCCTTCGATCTGAAAAATCTTTGGACATTCGTGAACTATGTGGTAAGTCTGTGTGGCTGGAGCATGGGAGCAAGGGGCGATGGGGGATGGGATCCTGTAGGCTATAAGATTGAACGTGGAGTTTTCACGATATGGAGAGTGTGATGGGAAGCTGTTGAAGGCTTTACACAGCCAGTTAGCGTACTTTAAAATGATCTTTCTGGAATTTGGAAGAAAATGGACTCTAGAAGGATTAAGTGCAGAAATCTAACAGAAAGATGATTTGGTATACATGAGAAGAAACAGGAAACAGAGAGAAGAAAACCGAGCAGAGATATATTTTGGAAGCAGAATCAGCACCACTGGTTGATGACTGGATGTCAAGTGTGAGAAACAGAGAGGATGCAAGGATAATGCCCTGACTTATGGCAAATCCTAAGCTTTTCGTTCAGTTAAATGCATATTGACCATCTAAAGATGGAAATGCATAGAAGAGTTCTGGGTAGAGACTCAAATTACAAAGCCTACTGCACCAGGGAGGCAGGGGAGAGGGAGGCAAGCAAGAAGAGAGCTAGGTGGGGGAGCCCAAGCAGTCCTCCTGGCCTGAAGCTAGGAAAGGGGCAAAGCCATGGCAAGAAAATCAGTCAACAGAGGAGTCAGGTGTGGCATGGTCTCTAAATGCTTCTTTTATTTTCAAGGCTTTAATAACATCAAAAGGCAATCATGGTGTTCTCAGGCTAGAACTTGGGGATCCTCCCTCCAGCTAAAATAGACAGCAGGCGGCAGACAAGAGTATTATTGAAAATTAAAGAATGAGACTTTTTAAGAAACATGCCTGGTCTTATGCCATCTGCAGCTGACTCAACCAGAGGGAGAAAAACTCATAATTTAAAAAATGAAAATGATACCAAGACAATCCAATGGGAACAAAAATACTGTGTTCAATACATGGTGCTGGAAAAACTAGACAATCCAAGTGCAAAAAATGAAGTTAGATTCCTTTCTTATACCATACACAAAAAATTAACTCAGGGTGAATAATATACATAAATATAAAAGCTAAATTATAAAACTCTTAAAAGAAAACATGGGGATGAAACTTTATGATCTTGATTTAGGCAAAGCCTGCTTAGACATGACAGAAGGTGATCAAAGACAAAAGAGATAAATTAGATTTTATCAAAATTAAAAATTTCTGTGGTTCAAGGACACCATCAGTAAAGTAAAAGAACAACTCATGGGATAGGAGAAAATATTTATAGGTCTTATATCTGACAAGAGGTTTGTACCCAGAATATATAAAGAACTCTTACAACCTGACAATAATAATAATAATAATGAAAACCCAAATGAAAACTAGGCCAAAGATTTGAAAAGACATTTCTCCAAAGGAGATATATGCAAATGGTCAAAGGCACACGAAAAGATAGTCAATATTAATTAGCATTAGGGAAATGCAAATAAACCACAATGAGATACCACTTGCTACACACTAGGGTGGCCATAATAAAAAAGATAGATGTACTCTGGGAGGCCGAGGTGGGTGGATCACCTGAGGTCAGGAGTTCAAGACGAGCCTGGCCAACATGGTGAAACTCTGTCTTTACTAAAAATACAAAAATTAGCCAGGCATGGTGGCGGGCACCTTTAATCTCACTACTTGGGAGGCTGAGGCATGAAAATCACTTGAACCTGGGAGGTGGAGGTTGCAGTGAGCTGAGATCATACCACTACACTCCAGCCTACATAAACCAAGCACACTAGGACTGGCAGTGGTATTTCTACTTATACTGACAAAATCAAGAAAATGTAATACTAATATAATCAAAGAGAATATGGAAGAGTGGAAAGACAGCTAAGCAGAATGTTGCTAAGTATAAGCCAGCTTCCTTCCTTTCATTGTAGACCCTTTACATCGACCCTTTCAATACAATTTATTTACATTGTTGGTTGGTGTTAGGATTCTATGCCTTTTCATATTTTCAAATAAGTGACCTGAAAGAAAAAGTGAATTTGCAAATGTCATGAAAGTGAGTACATGGAACAGCTCCAGTGTTCAAATAGTTGAAAAAGTGCAATATTATCATCTCCTTGCTGCTCCCAATTATTTTGAGCAGCAAGAACATGGCAATATTGCACTTTGCATGGAGATCATATTTTCAGCCACGATTAACATACTGAGCCATTGTGCTTGGCTCCTTCTGTGTAATTAAGTCAGTGACCATTAGACTGAGCCCACAACTAGTTTGCTGCCTAGAGTTTCCAATGCACAATTAGTTCCATTAAGAGTCATCCCAACAGTAGTATGCTTATGGCTTTGAGGCTTTGTGTTTCAGACTGCTAATGAAATGGCACTGCTGGCTTCCAGGAAGTACAGGAGATATTCACCTCAAAGGAAGCAGAAATCAAATCCACTAGAGTCTACAGGTTAACAAAGGGCTGAACAGAATGGGTGAATTTTACATTTGGGCACCAGTTCATATGCACTGGGGAGAGGGGTCACTTATGACTCAGGTCTGGACTTCCAGCATTTGGAGAAGGAAGGTTATACCGTCATGCAAAAAACAAACAAACAAACAAACAAACAAAACCATTATTTTTTCACCAGCACACAGATCATCTCGTTCTTTTTCCACTGAGTACCTTCACATCAATTGATTTTCACACATCAACTAGGGGAAAGATGACAGAGAAGACATTACTAAAACTTATCACTGAATTTGAACACATTGGAAATAATGAGGTTTCATTAAAGAAAGCTGAGTTTAGGACAAGTTAGACACATATGATGGTGGACTAGTGGGATAGTTTATACTAATTTACACAGATCACCATCCTTATTTGGGTGACACTAGTTTACAGGCATTCACATACATTGTCTCATCTATTAGTTCCACAGTGTAACATTCACTTAACTGTTGAGGAAGTGGATGCCACAAGAATTAGAGAAATTGCCTAAGAGATACAGCAGAAACAAAAATCTCTTCTCCTTTACCTACTTACTAGTTTTGTAAGTACTCGATTGCTTCAATAATGGACTTGATCGGTGTTCCTAGAGTGTTCAATGGAATTCCACCTCTACATGACGTTTACTGGATGATAAACAATAGTTTCTTGAGGATAAGAATTTGGCACATAATATCTTGTTCATTGCTGATTCTTACTAAATGTTTGATTAACTTTACCAAACTTTGAATTCGAATTGAATCACAGAATTAGTGTAGCACTCAGGGCTTCTGATTAGTAACCCCAGAAGCTACCCATTTCTACATTACACTAACTTCCTGTGCCTGCCTACCTGCCTGCCTTCCTTCTTTCCTTCCTTCCTTCCTTCCTTCCTTCTTTCCTTCCTTCCTTCCTTCCTTCTTTCCTTCTTTTGTTCAACAAATATTTATAAATGGTTATGACATGTCAGGCAATTTGCTATACACTGGAAATAAGATGATGAGCAAAACAATGTTCTATCTCTCATGGAACTTACATTCTTGAGTGAGAGACAGACATTATTTATATAAGACAAATGGCAGGAAGTACAGATCATGGGCCTTCAAAGTGGGTTAAGACATCCTGTGAGGGAGGATCGAGTTTCTTTTCTAAAGAAGCAGCAATTGATGTACCATTTGAGAGATGAATAGTAGTTATCTTATGAATCTTGGAATGATGGGGAGAAGCCATTCTAAAAAGAGGGAACAGCATATATAAAGGTTCTGTGGTTAGTGTGATGCATTGCACATTTAAGAAACTCAAAGGAAGTCAGTGTGGTAGAGTGCAGAGAGCAAGAGAGAAAAATAAAATACATCGGGGTAGTTATAGGCTATAGCCCTGTAGACTGTGATAGATTTTTTTTTAAAAATAGGAGGTGACTTGATCAGACTTGAATATAAAAAATATCACTGTATATGGGAGCTCTATGTACCTTTTAATGTAATGTTTTATAAACCTAAAACTGTTCTAAAAATTAAGTCTATTAAAAATATCACTCTGGCTACAGTGTATGGAAGAGAAGAGAGTGGGGGAAGACTACAGTCTGAAGACAAGCTAGTAGAATATTGCAGTGCTCCAGGACAAAGAGGACCAAGACTGAGTCCAAGGACCCTCTGCCATGATGAGGTAAGGGAGAAGAAGAGTAACAAGTAATGGTGACTAAGAGACAGGGACAATAGAGTAGGATGAAAACTAGGAAAGTTAGTGTCCTAAAAGTCAAATGAAGAATGTGTACCCAGAAAAAAGGAGTAATCAACTGGGTCAAATGATTCTGATTGGGCAATTATTATGAGGATTAAAACGTAATCAATGGATAAAGAAAAATCAGCTGTCATCAATGTCATTAGTAAAAAAAAATCTGGTGGAATGAGGGGACAAAAGTTGATCTGAACAAAGCTAGAAGTTGAAATGACTGTGGTATAGTTTTGTTGCAAAAAGAAGCAAAACATGTGAGGTGCTGGATGATGGGAGAAGTGTGGTTAAGAGATTATTGTTTTTTTTTAAACTCAGAACTAATAGCATGATTGTATGCTCATATTTTTAAAACTTTAGTATGCATGAGATTCATTTGCTTTTTAAATGAAAACATTAATGTACTCACACCTGTAATCCTATGAGAATACACCACAGGAACCAAAATTACATAACAAGATAAAAACAGTACAATCAATAGATTATGGTTCCTGAAAAGGTGGGAGTGGAAGGAATTCAAAGACAGATGAAGAACTGGATTTAGGAAGGAAAAGGGGCAATTTCTCTGTAGTAACAGATATAAGTAATTTTGTATACTTGGTATTAGGAAATTAGGGGAATATCCATTAAATTAAGTTGGCAGTAAGGCTATGTGTGGGAGACAGGATGATCGAAAATAAAATGCAAAATAAACCAACTACTTAAATAATAACTGATTTGCATCAGTTATAGCCAAAGTGGAATGAATTACTTGTCTTTCAATCAAAGAACCCATTATGACAAATCACAGCCCAGAGATTAGAGCCAAATAGCCCCCAAGCACAGTTTTGTCATTATCTCCACTGTGATTCCGATAAGCAAGTGACACATCAGAAATAATGAGTCATGAGAAGGACAATGTGATTGTTGCTAAAAAAAAAAAAAAAAAAAAATTCCCTGAATTATGTCACTGCACTAATCGTTTTCCAGAAGCCTTAATTGCCCGTCTTGACACCCCTTGCTCCTGTATATCCTAAATGACAAGTTGGTAATTCACTACAGAAAGCTTGGGCAACTGGATAAGACGTATCAAGTGCTCCCTTTGGCTTTCTGCCTCTGTCTAGACGCATAACAGTTGTATTTAAAGCATTAGAGTACCACTTTTAGAGAGAAGTTTGTCCTCAAATGAAATTAACCTTCACTTAAAAAGAAAAAAAATACACAAAGACAATAACAACAGCACTAAGGCTAGATGTCCAATCTATTTCCTTTGGGCAAAGTGATAAAAACAAAACAAAACAAAACGCTAAGAGTAAAATTGGGAGAGTTTTAAATCCAAGGTCAATTTTCAGGAAAAATAGCTAGATATACAATATTTGTTGTTTCCCTGGGCAGCCCTCATTTTTATTTCCTGTGTTTTTAGTTAATGCTTTGGTTGCTAAATCTCTCAGCTTTTTTAATATTTGTGGCAGGAATAAGTAGAGTTCTGGATTATAGCATGGTAAACATATAGCAAGGTCTGGATTTCTGCTTCTTTCTTTGAGGAGTAGGGTGGAGCTCAAGCTGTCAGTCAGAAACATGAGGGAAAGTTTGTCCCCTAAAACAGAGAAGCCTTTAGAAGAACAGTTAAGTCTCATTTCCTTTTTAATTCTGATATGGGCTTACTTGTGTTTCCCCAAAATACACACAAGGAACTCCAAACCCCCAATACCTCAGAATGTGACCCCATTTGGAGACAGGGTCTTTAAAGAGGTAATTAATTTAAAATGAGGTGATGAGGGTGGCCTTAATCCTATATAACTGATGTCCTTATAAGAAGAAGAAATTAGGACACAGAAGGGCACGGAGGGAAGACCGTGTGATGACACAGGGAGAAGGAGATGAACCAAGGAGAGAACCCTCAGAAGAAACCAACCCAGCTGACACCTTGATCTTGAACTTCTAGCCTCCAGAATTCTGAGAAAATACATTTCTGTTGCTTATGTCACCCAGTTTGTAGTACTTGTTATGGAAGCCCTAGAAAGCCAAAAAATACACTAAAGATTCTTTCTACTCACTCCCCTTTCTTGTGAATGGCACAGAAAATGTTTTTTTAAAAACGGTGCTAATCAAGCAGAAGTTCATAGAAAAATTTTCTATATGGGACCAGAGAGTCCTTAAACCAGTGCCCCTTCATAATAACAGTTTAGGGACTGTCCTACAAAGTTGGTGAGGCCTCGGCCGGGTGCGGTGGCTCACGCCTGTAATCCTAGCACTTTGGGAGGCTGAAGCGGGTGGATCATGAGGTCAGGAGATCAAGACCATCCTGACTAACACGGTGAAACCCTGTCTCTGCTAAAAATACAAAAAATTAGCCAAGTGTGGCGGCGGGCGCCTGTAGTCCCAGCTACTCGGGAGGCTGAGGCAGGATAAAGGTGTGAACCCGGGAGGCAGAGCTTGCAATGAGCTGAGATCATGCCACTGCACTCCAGCCTGGGAGACAGAGCAAAACTCCATCTCAAAAAAAAAAAAAAAAAAAAAGTTGGTGAGGCCTATAAGATCTATAGCTGGTTGATGCAATTTGAATGTAATATAGAAGTTTGAGGTCGGGCACAGTGGCTCACGCCTGTAATTCCAGCACTTTGGGAGGCCGAGGCAGGTGCATCATCTGAGGTTGGGTGTTCGAGACCAACCTGACCAACATGGAGAAAAATAAACACTCTACTAAAACAAACAAACAAACAAAAAAACAAAATTAGCCAGGCATAGTGGCACATGCCTGTAATCCCAGCTACTCAGGAGGCTGAGGTAGGAGAATCGCTTGAACCCAGGAAGTGGAGGTTGCGGTGAGCTGAGATCACACCATTGCACTCCAGCCTGGGCAACAAGAGTGAAACTCTGTCTCAAAAAAAAAAAAAAAAAAGAAGTTTGAAATTTTGTTTATTATTCCTATGTTTAAAATATAAATATTTGATTAGCCTGGGCTAAATGAACCTACAAATGAATAGGCAAATAAAAATAAGGTCCGTTTTAAAGCCAGGAAGCCTGACAGTCCCAGGGATGCATTATTGGGCTGCAGATGGTCCTTGGGGTTTTATCTTTTGAAACATTCAGGACCACTTCATCTCAGTTTTCTATTAAAAAAGAAAAGAAAAAGCCTTCCTTGGTTCCCTGAGAGTTGGCACAGGTCTCAGTGATATGCTAGTGCTCTCCTGGCTACAAGCGTATCTCTCACTCTTAATTATCAGCAGCTGTTCTGCTGCACACTCATTTTCCTTTTCCTCATCTATTTCTTTTCCTTTGAAGTATGATTCCCCTTTCTCATTCTGACATCGTTTCTAACCTATTGGTTTTTCTCTCCACTGGCCATCAAGTCACCTAAACACACTCTTTCTGTGGCTCAGAGAAGCCCTACCACAGACAAAGACCTGCCTGGACAAACCCTATTTGTAATAACAGCAGCCAACATTTGTTTAGTACTTTGCTATTTTCATAGTTTGATTAGATTGAAAGCCCTTTTCAATTATTGAATAAAGGAAGCAGGTGAACACAAATGGCCTGAGAATGCATAATTAAAACCATATCACAAAGAACAATGGGAAAGATCACATTTATCTCAGCAAATAACTTCTTTATAAATAGCTTCTGTTTTCAAAGTAATAAAAGACACTATTGGTGTATTAATGAAGGACTCAAGAATGAGGAGAGTACTACTTTCTTTTATTAAAAAAATTGACACATAATAATTGTACATATTTATGGGGTACTTAGTGATGTTGTGAAATATATATAATGTATAGTGAGTAATCAGGATAATTTGCATATCCACCATCTCAAATATTTATCATTTCTTTGTGTTTGGAACATCCAATATCCTCCATCTAGCTATTTGACATGATAACATATTAATGCAAACTATAGTCACCCTACAGTAGCATAGAACACTAGAACTTTTTCCTCCTATCTAGCTATAATGTTGTCTACTTTTAAAATAGGGTAGAGTCTGAGAAGTTAATGAACTTCTCTAGGATCCAGTCTCAGAAGGCACTGGGAAAAAGGTCAATAATCACGTTAAATAACTCAGACCTAGAGAACTCTAATTTTGACTAATCCAATGTTATCAATCCGTAGATGACAAAACTGCAGTCTCATTTATTCATTAATTCAACAAATATGCATTAAGCATACACAACATGACAGCACTCTGCTAGGCAGTAGGGACAGAAGGTATCTCTCCTCAAGAGCTTCCAATCTAATAGGGAAGGAAGAGAACACAGTCAATGCAAGGACTGTGAGTATGGAGGAGAGAGGAATGAAATGCAGAGTATACTGACTCTTAAACCCATAACCTCATTTCCTCTTGTCATCCTTGTTTCTCTTAATTCTCAGATATTTGGCCTCAGTGTGGTGTAGATAATAAACCTATCCATATTCTTATTGGTATAAGAAGGTTGTGGCATGTGGTGGTTTTGTGGGCGCAGATGGGTGTGAAGCCTGGCTTTAGCACTTATTAAAAATGTGAATTTGTACCACTGTTTTACATACATATATATATATATACACACACAAAATATATATTCACATAACTCCATTTGTGGTAGGTATATATCTATATATCTATATATATACACATATATATTCACATTCATATATATATATATATATATATACACACATATGACCAGTCTCTCTCTCTCTCTCTCTCTGTGTGTGTGTGTGTGAGTGTGTGTATGTGCAGTTATATTAAATGAGTCATTGTATATAATGCCTGACATATATCAGTACAGGGCCTGACACATATTTCAGTAAATATTAAATATGAATATTATGGGAGCATTTCTCATACTGATGGTAAAAGAAAACTGGTGGGTTTGTGGACGGGAGATGTTAATAAATGGGTGGTAAGGGAAATAAACTACCCCTCTAAGAAGATAAGCTTAAGTTTGTTTGTTTGACTTACAAATAATGTATTGTTATTTTCTGTGAGATACTTAGAGCTTTAAGATACTAATGCAAGCTGGGTGTGGTGGCTCATGCCTATAATCCCAGCACTTTGGGAGGCTGAGGCAGGAGGACTGCTTGTACTCAGGGATTTGAGACCAGCCTGGGCAACATAGTGAGACCCCATCTCTACAAAAACAAAAAAATTAGCTGAGCATGGTGGTGTGAACTTGTGGTTCCAGGTACTACTCAGGAGGCTGAGGCAGGAGGATCACTTGAGCCCAAGAGGTTGAGGCAGCAGTGAGCCGTGATTGCACCACTCCACTCCAGCCTGGGTGACAGAGTGAGACCCTGTCTCAAAAAACAGCTAATGTACATCATATAAAGGAAAGCTTAGAAGAAACTTCAAGCTTATTTGATCTTGCCAGAGTTGCTTCCATCTCAGAATATTTGTAAATAGCTTCCTGAATTTGTGCAGACCGAACAAAATACGGGAAATGTTTTTCATGCTAGGCACATCCCATCTCCTATTAATGGTATTCATAAAGTCACATAAGAGATTTCAGTTCTGGTCAGAATCTAGAATTCCAAATGAACTGAGACGGTGTTTAAAAGAGAAGATTTCAGTTTGGTCACTAACACTTTTAAAGTTCAATGTGATTTAAAGCATAGATATTCAGAGATGGAACTTCTAAATAAAAATATTGGCAAATAGTTACTGAATCATGATTTTGAGGCAATGGGTAATGCCATGGCCTGGGGAGACAGGCTGTCTCAGAGTTCTAATTCTGGCTCTGGTGGCACCAGTGGGGATTAGTGATTTATATCAGTATTTCAGCTTCTTTTTCATAGGTTTGCTTTTTTTATCTAGCCCAGGGGTCAGCAAACTATGCCCATGGGCCAAATCTGGTTCACTGTTTATTTTTTACATTTTTAAGTGGTTGGAAAAAAATAAAGAATAATATTTCTGATATTTGAGAAGTATATAAAATTCACATTTCAGTGGCCATAAGTAAATTTTGTTGACATACAGCCACATCCATTTGTTTTTGCTACCATGGCAGAGTTGAACAATTGTAGTGGAAACCTTATGGTCACAAAAGCCTAAAATATTTACTCTCTGGATCTTTCCAGAAAAGGTTTGCTGGCCCCCTGGTCTAGTGAATAGTGATGGTGACTGGATCAATATGTCTACCAACACTGTGAGAGGACACTCCTCATAGGGACACTTCACAGGAGAGGATCATATGATCACGCTGTCCATCAGTTCGTAAATGCCCCAAATGTCTGTTGGTTGAAGTGACATTAGCCAGAATTTCAAAGGATTAAAAACATTTTAAAAATGTTCTTTGTACCATGTTAATAGCTTCTTTCAAGTGTACATTTTAATGTATTTTAAGTAGGAAGGGAATTTTGAAACAAAAATCTCAAACACTTTTTTTAAGTAAAAGAACACATAGTAGTTAATACATGCTGTTTTCACCAATGCAATTATTTAGTTCATGTAGAGCTACTTATGTATATAGAATTATGTTTTCATACCATAAGCAACTCCTACTCACATTCTCTAAATGATTTGCACATATTAAAACTAAGCAAAAAAAAAAAAATACAAGCTTCACGGCTGCCTACAGACTTAGGCAGACAAAAAAAGAGATTGTCACAGCTGCTTTGGGGTAACAAATATAATTGCATGGATTTTAACTTACAGAACTAACACAAAAAGGAAAAAAAGTTAAGATAAGGGAGTGCTGTAAAATTAAATGCCTAAGCAGCATATATAACTGGTGATCAAGAAAATGACTAAACGTTATGCTAAAACACAATTAAAACATTCCTACATTTTCATATAAAATATATGCCAAATATTGCCTTACATTTTCAAATGACAGCAAGTTAATGTAGCCAGTGACATTATTTATTCAACCCAGAAGGAGTCACAAATGCAGACATGTATGGTAAACTTTTATTGCTGTTGTTACATTATTATCCCAAAAACTCAAAAATTGGCCAAACTTTTTTCTGTCCCAGAGACACCCATGAATCTATCTCATAACTATTTATTTCTCAGCTGGCCTATTACATAACACAGCTGCACTAACCATCTAAGTAGGTTGAAGTTTTACTAAATTAAAAATTTTACAGCCTCCAGACCCATGAAATGTTCCATCCAGGAAAAGTTCTTTTGTAAATGTGCAAAATAGGTCTGTAGAGTTACACAATCATAGAAACAGGAGAAAGAACAACTGAATCAGAGAGGTAAAAGTCTAAAACTGATTGGTATACCAGATAATTACAAATAACAGTTTATGCATACATGTACATAGATAAAATAGATAAATGCATAGGAACATAGACACATTAGCTAAAATAGAGATAGATAAAGAGTGAGAGAGAGAGAGAGATAATAAAGTCTTGGTCCCCAAAATAAACTATTATTCTTAAACTACAGTCAATGATTGCATTTTAGGGAATCTCTGAAGTCCTCAGAAGTATGTGCAATTTTGGTAGGTATTTGCCTTTTTTTTTTTTTTTTAGCAAAAGGATCAATGCATTTATTAGATTCTTTAGGCACCCACATCCTCTAACTTTTCACCTATCTCCTAAGAAATCCTTCTGGAAAAAATAATTAGAATGGAAACTTTTTAAAATTTGAAATGTACAAAAGTAACATGTAATTGTCTGAGGGTATTGGAAATAATTAGTATAGTTGTGGCTAAAGGTAGGATAAATAACATCTTTTTTTTTTTTTTGAAGGGCCTAATTTTGTTTCTAGGCAGATAAAAATCACTTTAGATTACCCTTCAAAATTTATCTTATTTTTTCCATGGCTACTTTTCATTCCTCATCCCCTTGTCTTTTGTGTTCACCTCTTCTTTTCTTTCCCTGGAGGAAGGAAGAGGAAAGAACACCTCCTAGTTTTAGTTAATATTGATTTTAGGCACTGGGTCAGATGGGCCTTTTAGGGTCTGGAATATTGACAATTGCCCTTGAAAACCATGATGAATCTTTGCTTGGTGGGTGGACTGAGTCCCAGCATATGATTAATATCAGGTGTGTTGGTTGGTGGTTAGACAGTGAGTGATAACTTGGACAGTACATGAAGGGAGTTTGTGAAGAAGCTGAGAACAATTTCAGCAATGTGTACTCGGTAATGAAAGAGAATTGCATCCCAGAGCGTAACAGTTGTCTATAAGAAAGCACTCCATCTGTAGAATCCACCTTTGTTACCTTTATTCATAATAAGGAAGATCACTGCTGGAAAATGTCTGTTTCTCCCCACTTTTTCATGATGGGATTGCTGTGGCCTTAGAACATGCTTTCAAAAGAACTGTAAGTGGGCATCTCTATCTAGTGCCTATTTGTATTATATATTGCATTATAAATAGCTGCTAAAAAACAAAAACGCCTACTCTTATCAAGTGCCAAAATTCTCATTCTTAATGAATGAGTCTGGAAAGATACCAGTGTATCCATTCCAGTTCAAAAAATAACTTCACATGCTCATATTTCAGAAAATAGGCTCTGAGCCTTTTTTACTTTATTTTTTGAGATGGAGTCTCACTCTGTCACCCAGGCTGGAGTGAAATGGTGAGATCTCTGCTCACCACAACCTCCGCCTCCTGGGTTCAAGCGATTCTCCTGCCTCAGCCTCCTGAGTAGCTGGGATTACAGGCACCCACCATCACGCCCAGCTAATTTTGTGTTTTAATATTGTATTGAAACGGGGTTTCTCCATATTGGTCAGGCTGGTCTCCAAGGCCCAACCTCAGGTGATACCCCCACCTCGGCCTCCCAAAATTCTGGGATTACAGGCATGAGCCACCACGCCCGGCCTAGTGTTAGCTTTTTAACCTGGATCAAATTACTTCTCTGTGCCTTAGATCTGTCATTTGCAGAATAAAGATAATAACATTGCTTGCCTCATAGAGTTATAGTAAGGATTAAATAAAGCAATACATGCAAACAGCCTGGAACATTGCCTGGAATACAGATGTCTAGATACTGAAAAGGCTATAGACATTATAATGGATACTGTAGTACTCTCTCTAGATCCCAAAGACTGGTATATTGGTTGCTGAAGGCACAAAGAGATTCTCACGGGAATTGTTCTACAATGCAGCAGGAAACAGCTTCACCCAAGTTTATCTGTCTCCCTGCTCCCAATCAATGACTAGTTGGCACCAGGAAACAAAGCCCCAGCCCCTCAGTTTGAAGCAAACTTGAGAGGGATCACAGCCTCAGGGGACCCCACTGGATCAGCTAAGACCTCAGTTGCTACAGCGTTGCAGGGCAGGTGCTCCTGTCACATCCTGGTTTCCTCACTTTCTCACAGAAAAAATATCTTTAGAGAGCCTTTCCCGTGACAATCTAATGTTATTCCCCATCAGCGTGTGTTTCCTGGAATCCAATCTAAGATTATAGATAGATGTAAATAAAACGTTTTATCCCCATTATCCTGGAATTGCAGCTAAGGTCCACCTCCCGCCCCCCAAAAGAGGCTAAACCCCCAAATTCTAAGTTGAAAAGACCAATGGAAATTGTGCCTAGCCACTTCTCTGACAGGTTTACTGAGAGAAAGCATTCCACTTCTGAGAACCCAAATGGCCCTGACTGTTTTGAGAGGGAAACTAGAAAAGAGGAAGTGCTACTTGGAGGAAGCAGTTTTCAAAATCAGCACTGTTTTTTTGAGGGGGAGGACTAGGAATTCTCCCAACTATCGGAACAAGAGTATTGCTGGTAAATTTTGATGTGTGTTAGAACAGTGACCCACTCCTTCTCGAAGTCAGGGACTCATGATGGCCTCTGAAGCTTGGCAAGCCACTGACCTTGCTGGGCACTGAAGCTGATAACCCGTGGAGAAAGTGACAAGCCAAAGGAGGCAGCAACAGTGGAACAGCCTGCATTTCCCTTACTTTGCAGGCCAGGGTACATGAGTTTCCTAGTTGCTGAATAAACACAAAGCAAGCAGCTGGCCTTTGAGCCCTTTTGCTGTATCCCATCCAACAGGACTATCCCAATGCTGGGAGAATACTAGCATGTGAAGTGGATTTCTAATTCCAGAGACCCTGAAAAATCCACAAATGCATCTGTGAAAGATTCAGCCTTTAGTGAGGAAAGTCTGTAATGACCAGTCAGTGTGAAGGGGCTATGCCCCAGCGCTATCCCCTGTGTAGGAAGATCTCTACCTTCTTCCATCCATCTCTTGGTCTCATCATTAGAAAGGAAGGCAGAAAAGTAGGAAAGGAAACATGTAAGGAGTTTCTCTTCACTTTAGCCACTAGAGTGACAAAGAGGTCTTTGCGGCAACAGGGGAGAAAAGGTCCTATGCAACAGGAAATAGTTCAACATAGCAGAGTGGGGGCAGTTTCATATGATTGAGATTCTTCCATAAACCTGGTAAATATATGCACTTCAAGAAATATTTGTTGAGCATCATATGTTATACTATGCTATTTCCAGTTGTTAGGTATACAGTAAAAAGCAAGAAAGATGTGGTTTCTAAATATATGGAGGTACATATAGTCCTCCTTTGTCTTATTTTGCCTATTTGTTGTCTGTTTCTTTGTCATTTTATTTTTTTCTCTGAGAAACTTCTCTCCTAAGAAAGCTAAGGCATCATTATTCCAATAACTACTCTTTATTTTTTTAAAACATTTCAAGGAAAATTCAACTAGAACACATTTAGAGAAGCAGAAACCAACTGCATGTTCTTTCCTCAAGAACTGCTCATTAAAGATTTGCCAATCTTTCTTTCTCAACCACATTTCCCAACAGCTTAGACTTTGGCCATAAAAGTTCACTTCAGTCTAAAATTTGGCATGTCTGACAGAGAAGACTTCAAATTTGCCAATTTGGCTGATATCCCTTTGAATAACAAGTAGAGAAATAGGAAAAATTTGGAGCGAAAAATCTATAACTCATGGCATTATTCAGAGAGATAATTCATTTCATAGGATAATGAATCTACAGGAAATCAACCCTAAAACACGGTAGATTTATTTTCAGATAGGCTTTTAGAAAAGCCTAAAATATGCATACAAATATAATTTGTAAACAAATATAAATAAGTAATACACAAAGACCTGAGACGCTCAATTTTATGAAAATTCTTGTTTTTTTTATATGATTTTCCTTGGTTTCATAAGATATTTCAGCATAGAGCAAAAGCAAAAATAAAACAAAATAAAAATTCCTACATATATATAGATACATATGGAAAAATTATAAGGACATACAGTGCACTTATGGATAAACTGTATTCGTAACACACACACAAATGTGTACGTATGCATATAGTGCTAAAATATATGGCAAAGAGTTTGCTAGAGGCTTTTGTTAGTTTTGTTGGAAATCATTATGGGCAGATGAAATTAAAATATGTAATCCTCTCCTACTCATTCATAAACTCTGGATAGTGAGGCTTGAGTTAGCTATCCATAAAGATAGACACTTGTCGGGTTTGTAAGCATCATCTTTATGATAGATTTTCAGAAGTAGCAATTGAAAGAATTTTATAGAGAAAGCCAATCTAGAATAAACATGCTTTATAAGGATCTGCTGCCAGGTAGGCCCACAGCCTGCCAAGGGTTCTATACACGTTACCAACCACATTTCTGCAATCCTTGCTGCCTCCTATGCATTCTGACAAATAAAAACACTCTGTTGTAACATCCCAAATTCTCATGTTAAACAATTAGACAATGGAAAAAATTGAAAAATATTATCTTGTCATTCCCATTTGCAAAGATAAATTGTTATGCTATCCCTAAATAACCCCAATAATGCAAATATTGATGAAAATAATCTGATACAGATCCCACATTATCATAGAAGTACAAAAGCATTTGCCTAGAAATGCCATCCTGATGTCAAGGGCACACCAATAAAGCCCCAGTGACCAGGATGAATGACACAGACACTGGATTCTCACTGTAGTGCTTTCTGTTTCCAGCTCTGTCTTCAAAGATACATTTGGAACACTTCCCTTCACACTCCATAAGATTATTTAGAATTATAAAACCTAATTTAGCAGCTATTACATACTGTATTAATAATTCAGGAAGCATCTTTTCAAATGATCTACTCACATACTATATTTATCTCCATAATTACAGAAGCAAGCTTGAATTTCCTATAAATTTGTTTGAAAGGACAACCTTCATATTCCATATTACATAGTCTTAAACTTAGGCTTTGTTCATCAAAAGTGGTTATATCATACGCACTGCATATGAAACAGATGATTTAGAATAGCAATGTTGGAGAAGAGATTTTATCTGTTACTTCCTGGTCTTGAAGACATGGCTCTCTCTAAAACAGTATTGAAAATATCCATCTATATTACTTGAGAACTTCTTCACCAAAAGATGAAACCTCCTTGCAGCTAGCAGACTGAATGGAAAAGTAGACCTCTAGCATTATTGGAGATAAAGAGTCAACCATCAGTTCAATACCATGCTGATTTAAAAGCCAACATGCGCTATTGTCTGAGAATAAATTGGAAAAGAAATTTCCTCTACTGATACTTCAAAGACTTTGTAACATCTGGAATCTGGTTCTATACAGGGTATTCCACTAAGAAGTAAGAATAAAAGGATTTTAATAAGGCAAATAAGATTCAGGTTTCTTACAATATGTTCTCCCTGGAGGGAAACAAATAACACATTGCATCTGACTAACCTTTCTGCACTTCAGCTGCATTAATTAACATTTAGTCATGGATTCCATCATGAGCCAGATGAACTTAGTGCTACAGCTGTTTTCATCGAGGGGAAAATATGCTTTTCCATTTTAGATTCCCAGCATTTAATATAAATATGGGAAAAATACATTTTATTGACTACATTATTGATAAGAACTCCATATTACTTACCCAAATAAATTCACACCCACCCCAGACTGTGATCAAAACAATATCAATATTACATAAATGGTCAGCCAGAGCCAGATTCCTACCTCCCTTTTTCTTACATTGAGGGATAAGGAAAGGTTGAAGAACTGATCAAAGAGGTAGACATCATGGCCTTGGAGGAATTGTTGCTGGGTTAGTCAAAGTTAGTGGAGATCAGGTACACTAAGAGGAATGAATACAAATGACTAGGAAACACGAACGGATGTTTCGAAAGTTTAACTGCAGGATTTGATGTCCTGCCAGAGCTGTCCTCAGCTTTACCAGCAAAACATGTGGATGGTTGGGAGCAAAGCTGAGGTACAGAACTGTAATACTTGGTCAGTATTACAAGTATTAAGTAGTAAGGGTTTTTTTTTTTTTTTTTTTTTTTGCAAAACCTCCTTGAAGATGCAATTTTGTGAGGAAATATGTCAGTGACTCCACTGGGCAAAGCATTCAACCTATAACACCTTGTTAAATTTCATATCACAAGAGCGCTGTAAAATCAAATTCATCTCCAATAGTCCTGAACAAATACTGTATCATGACTTGTGGTCAACTATGAAGTCCCATGGACAAATGAAAATCCAGTAGTTACGTGGTCAGAGTATGTGTGTGTGAGTGCATTCATTTGTACTAGTATATAAACCTGCAGTCATCATCTGCGTCAACACTAACCAAACCTCAAATTAAGGTTCTCAGACATGATTCAAAAAAAGAATGAAACCTGTCTGACCCATCTTCACCTTTACCAACACAGGATGACAATAATTTCATCAGACTAGGAAAATATCTTACCTGGAACTACTTCAAAAAGGAACTTCCCTGGGTTCTCTTCATTGCAGGGATGCTCAAAAACTTTATTTCCAGGCAGAAAGATAGTACCCTGTGAAAACAAATACTCAAAACATCAACATCATCAGATAGCAAACATCATATATCATCATTATAATCAGTGAATATCCAAGGTGTAGCTATAACCCAGTATACAGTAAGATGAATCAGACTCTTTTATATTCCCAATAATCAAAAATTATGTGCCAGAGTCATGTTCACTCAAGATTTAACGAATACTTATTTAGCATCTAATATGTATAAGACTAATATGTATGTTAGCTGCTAGATTCATCTTAAGCACCAATTTATTAAACACATTCTGTGTGCCAGAAATTTTACTAAGCATTCTACCTGCACCATATTATTTAATTGTTAGTATAATCATATGAGGTAGGTATTCTTTTCCCCATTTTATAGCTGTGAAAACAAGGTAGACTTAGACAAAGTTGTGATAAGCCTTCTCTTGATTATCTCTTCTCTTTCTTTTCTTTTCTTTCTTTCTTTTTTTTTTTTTTTTTTTTTGTTTTTTGAGACGGAGTTTTGCTCTTGTCACCCAGGTGGGATTGTAATGGCGCAATCTCGGCTCACTGCAACCTCCGCCTTCCAGGTTCAAGCAATTCCACTGCCTCAGCCTCCTGAGTAGCTGGGATTACAGGCACCCGCCAACACGCCCGGCCAATTTTTGTACTTTCAGTAGAGACGGGGTTTCACCATGTTGGCCAGGCTAGTCTCGAACTCCTGACCTCAGGTGATCCACCTGCCTCGGCTTCCCAAAGTGCTGGGATTACAGGCATGAGCCACCACGCCCAGCTATCCTGTCTCTACCTTTAAATTTCTCTCTTTAGTGGATCATTTCATTCAGTGCTGAGATATACTTAAAAGTCTGTGTCATTAAAAAAAGTACTTTGACTTCCCGCTATCATTCTATTTTTTTTCTTTGCCTACTGTCTATACTGAATCTATTTCCTCACTGTACCCACTGCAGCCTGGTTGATGCACCCAGCATTCCACTTACATGACTCACAAGCTGCATGTTTGATAATGTTCACTTTTCAGTGAGTTGACTTTCTACTAGTGTCCATCACTATTGACCACTCTTTCCTTGAAGCATCTTCTTTCCTTTGTTCCTTGGTTTTCTCTAGGTTTTTCCCTAATTTCTCTGTTGTCTGAATCTCTTTTGCTGACTCTAATTGACCTTTAAATATTAGAGTTTTTAAAAAGATTTATCCAATAATTTCTTCTCTTCTGATTCTAGTACTCTCTTTCTCCAGGCTATCTCATCCAGGCCTATGATTTCAATAACCAACTGTAAGCCAATGAATATCAGAGTAATATTTCTAATCTAGGACATTCTGAGCTTCAGATACATTCAAAAGCTTATTTGACATTTCCACTTATCTCAAAGACATCTTAAACTCAACTTAGTCCAATTAAAATGCAAGTAAATCTGGCTCTCATTATGTATTCCCCAGCTCAGTGACTATCACCCTCTTCTATGCAGTTGCAAAAGCCAGAAGTGTAGAAATCATTATCTCTACTATGTATCTCTACTACTACCATTCTTTAATTTCAGGCAACTATTATGTCTTGCCTGGAATTTTTCAAATGTCCCTTTACTGAATTATCCAGAATATTCTAACATCTTTCTTTTTTTTATTATTATTATACTTTAAGTTCTAGGGTACATGTGCACAACGTGCAGGTTTGTTACATATGTATACATGTGCCATGTTGGTGTGCTGAACCCATTAACTTGTCATTTACATTAGGTAGATCTCCTAATGCTATCCCTCCCCCATCTCCCGACCCCACAACAGGCCCCGGGTGTGATGTCCCCCTTCCTGTGTCCAAGCGTTCTCCCTGTTCAATTCCCACCTATGAATGAGGACATGCGATGTTTGGTTTTTTGTTTCTGCTCTTACACTTTTTTGCTTTCTATGGCTTTCTATCATCCAGCAACTACCCTTCTATAAATGGCAGCATGCTCCCATCTACCTTAAGACAACATTCTTTCCCTGGTAATTTTATACTATTTTTAAGATTGTCTACATCTAAAATACACTTGCATAGATTCTTGAATTTTTCCTGGACTGATTTACCATTGTATGTAGTTATGTTATTTGTAAGATGAATTGATTAAAGTCCATCTCCCTCATTAAACTGTAAGGGAAAAATAATATGTGTTTTGCTCCCTAATTTACTACCAATGCCAAGCATTTTGCCTGGCATATAGTTAATGGCTAAAAATGCGTATTGTTGAGTGAATGGGAACTGTTAACATAATGAAGCCAGTGTTAAAATCTAAGTGTGCTGAACTCAAAAGCCCATGCTCCTGTCCACTGTATTATATTGTCCATTTTTCCCAGCTCAAAAAATAGTAATACTTAGCTAAAGTAGTATTTTACTCAATTTTCAACCTACTTGGTTTGGCACAGAAAATTATAGTCCTCTGCCATTTCCCTCCTTCTGGGCTTAGACTGATAAAGCATAGCGCTCTCCAACCAAAACCCAAGAAATTGTGCGTTAGAAGTGTCCCTCTCCCTCCATGCCTTACAAGGTGAGGTGTTGGAGGAATTGCCTTTGTTCTCCTCCTCCAGGAAGTACCTTTTCCTGCTTTTTATCATATCTAGTTTTCTCTGGCCTATAGATCCCATTTCCCATTTTGTTTCCCTATCTTTTAAGTAATTTTTAAAAAATTGCTAAATGCTTTGAAGATACTCATTGTAATAAAGACCTTTTATTACATAAATTTAATCTATATGGTTTCTCCATAATGTGGTAAAAATAATTGTTTCAATTAAGAATTTGTTCTACTTACTGAAATGACTTTGTGAAGTAATTCATTTTGTGATTTATCTCAGTTTTAGAATGTAGTATCTAATATTCATTTTATCCACGTGTGTTTGTGTGTGTATGTATAGCTCCTGTTTAGTTCTATATCTTCAGGTTCTACCTAAGATCTTGAATTGTACATGTGCCATATAAGTTGAATTCAAGCAACACTCGAGCATAAATGCTACCTCCATGAAATCTTAAGCTATCACATTTTGTAATTTAAAAACTCCAAGTAATGCTATCCTTTGTTGTCTTTTTGGTATATGTGAAACAGCTGCTTCTGGCTGAAATTTTTGCTAACATTTTCTTATTTTACATTATACAAATTTTATATTTTGACAAGTTTTTCAAACAAATTATAACATAAAAATAGTAGTTTAAATATCAACAGACAAGGCTGAGTGCAGGATATGCTGCAATTGACAAATATTTACTGTGGTTAATTTACTAAGTCATTCAGTAAATAAAGGCCTTTAACTGAAATAGCTAACTTTATCACATTGTATAGAAATTCTGTAAAGTCCATAACTAAGGGAAATGTCTTAATTGTGATAGTTATTTTCAAAGTGTTTAGCAATGTTTACAGTGTTGAAAATGCAGGTAAACAAACAAAAATCTCCAATTTACCCACGACAGATAACCAATGTTAACACACCATATAAATTCTCCCATACTTTTATGTATTTATACATGTGTGTATAAACATACAGAGCAATTTTCACAAAACAGTAATCAAAATAAAAAGATATTTATTATCTGCTTCAAAACTGAAAAGTCATGTATTGTTATTATGCCAAGTGTAGTCATCTACATCATTTTTAAAAGCTGAATTATATAGTACTTGCTCGAGTATACATACTTTTACATTCTCTACTGCTGTAATATGTTTATAATTTTTGTTTTATAAGGAACATTTTATGTTATAAAGAACATGAAGAACATCCATGAAGTTAAGTCTTTGAGCTTCTCCCTAATGTATTCCTTTAGGGCAAATACCTAAGAGATAAATTAGCCGTTAAAAAGTATGCACTGCTTGTTTGTGTGAGTTGGTTAATTCTTCCATAGCTGCTCTAAATTAACCAAAGAAGCAACGAACTAATAAACAAGTACAAGTCAGATGCCCAATCTAACTCGAAAGTAATATGTTGACAGACTACCATGTGTCAGATATTATTTCTTTAAATATCTCAGGTGATGTGAAGTGTGTGAAAGAAATAAATAATAAGCTCTTTACTCTCAGTACAAGAATAACACAGCACATAATTTTAAAACAAATGAGTGTGACAGTATTTAGAAAATCAAGTAAATATAATAAAAGTTTAAGAAGAGAGTGTCATAAGGGCAGGCTGATTAGTTAGAAAAAAGTATATAAAGGAAATGGTTTTAAGAGGAAGATAGGGTTTTAAGATTTAGTGGCCAAGGGGTAATCTTTCAAAGCAGAGGAAATAACATCAACCAAAGCAGAAATTAGAACCATATGTGCAGAGCACATTAGAATAAGTAAAAGACCCATGTGGAGGAATAATTACTAAGTGAAGATTGTTGGTTACATGTGCTGAGAATGTGTTGTAGAAATTCTAAGCCTAGGCAGAGGATGTTACACTTGATATCTGTAGCAGCTGAGAGCCAGGGTAGGTTCTTGAGCAAAGCAGATAGAGATTTAATGATACCACACTCTTAAAAGTTTGTTATCATAAAGCAGTTAATTTGATATAAGATGGTAAGGTCAAGAAACAGTTGGCAGTAGAAATGGCATACATTTGCATTACAGATGCATTACTATATATTGTTAAGAAACATGTACAGAAACTAGTCATAGCTTAAACAGGAAACAAAGAAGGAACAGTAAAAGATGACTTCAATTTTTCTCTATATCTAGAAGAGTATTTCCCCTGTTAGAAATGGGAATTAGGAAAAGATTTAAGCTCCATAAGGCCCATACAATTGAGCCAAAACCATGTGATATATTAAAATTCTCTCTTAGTAGATATGATAGATATTCTGTTTGTTCCCCCAGATATTCTCTCCACTCCTCACTCTATTCCATACTCTAAGAGATTAATCTCTATAAATTCCATAAACCAAGCTCTCTGGATCTCTGGCTTCAGGTTAGGTTAGGGAGGCTACATCGGGATGTCAGAAGAGCACAGGAGAGACAGGTCAAGATATTTATTCACCTGTTTCCTTCCATGCTAGTTGCAGCATGGTCCTACTTGTATTGGGCTAAATCTTAAAGGCGCAGGCTTCTCCAAATTCCAGTAGAGCTAAGAGTGATCAGGGGTTCCTCTCTGTTTTTCACCCTAGGGTGTTTTACCTATCCATTGGTTTTCATTAACCTTTCCAACACTTGGTAAATTTATTTTTAATCACACACTCTTCAATCATCCCTTTTGTGACAAAGCTATCAATTACTTGCTGGAATACTGAGTGACAAAAGAACCAGGGTGCAAGTGTCTTGAGTTTTCTAAGTAAGCGCATGTTATCCCTTGATGTTCAATATGCCTCATGGCAAACTTTGGATGATCAGAGAGAAGAGGCTCAAGTACAACAAGGAAATGGAACCTTTTTGATAAGAGTTCAGCCCATATGGCAATAATTTCATGACAATAATTAACCAGCACATTCAAAATGGAATTATACATATTTTTATTCCTGATAAGAAATATTCCTTTTATAAAGAATCTTTAAAACTTCAAAATGAAATATGATAAACAAAATCTTTTATAGTTTGACAGCTAAGAGTTGGCAAAAGCAACATAATTCATAACCATACTAGTAGTTTGCTGTCAGCTAAAATTACTATTAAAAAGAAAGCTCATATCTAGTTAATACCAGATCACTGAGCCAAAACCACAAGAGATTGGGGTAAGGGTAGATGCTGTTGAAAATAGGCACAGGGATCTTATTCTTTGGAATTTGGATTGGAAAAAAACATGCATGTGTAATAGCTCTGTTAGTTTAATAAGCACAACATTGAAATTTTTTTCCAGCATAAACAATGACTATGAGTATCACAACGAACTAGAAAAATCTCAGCTTGACAATATATGTCCATTTTTAATGAGATTAGACAGAGGTTTGAAAGTGAGATCAAGGTGAAATAAATATTATTCAACAGGTTTTATTAAAACGATATAAGTTGGTTCAATGTTTTTCTTTATAGCAAGTAATTTCATGAATTTATTAAATAAATATTAATATTAATTAAACAACATGTAGCAAGTCCCAGGCCGTGTCTTAGGCACAGAGAACATAAAGGTGAGAAAGGCCAATAAAGTCTTTGCACTCCTATATCCAAAAATTACTCAGGGAAGGCAGAAAATTGAAAAAGAGGTATTACATATTAAGGCCCTGTTATGAAAAGGAAACAGGATACTGTACACTTATGAAAAATATTCAATTGTAACCATAAGTGTTCTGGCTATATAATAATTTCCTGATAACAACAAATTTTGTGATTAAGTAAATCTATTCTAGAGTCAAACTGCCTAGGTTCAGGTTCCCATTAACACCTTTTAGTCACATGGCTTCAGGCAAAATATTTCTCCCCTTCCTCAGGTTCTTCATCTGTAAAATGGGATAAAAATAGATCCTACTTCATGGCATCATTGTTAGCTAATACATGCAAAGTTTGTAGAAAAATGCATTTATTATTTTAATATTTAAAAATCTAATATACCAGACCTTTAAGCTATTTTGGGCCCATATTTTGCTAATCCCCGAATAATGAAATGATTGTAGTAAAGTTTCAATATATATCTGATAGTATTATTACCTAGGTGAGTAAACAGAGAGATAAACTAACTAGAAAATTTGAAGTCAGTTTTTACTATCATGTTTGCAAGGCTAGACTGGTTAGTAAAACAAGTAAACCTCTAATTAGCAATCTAATAATAAATACCATAGCGTTTGATGTTGATAAGGATGATTAGTGATATTTCTTGACTATTACTTTGCTAAATACTTTGCATGTAATTTATGTCATTAATTTACCCAATTACTCTGTAACATAGGTATTTTTCTTTTCATAAATGAGAAAAATAAGGCTCAGGGAACACCAGGCAGACTCCGGCATGATAAATTCTTAATACATATTTGTGTGAATAAAAAGTAACAGAATAAATGCAAACTGCTTTAAGGATTTACCTTTAGCTGTTAAGCCAATTTATGTTCCTCTTTCTAATCAATGGCTGCTATTAAAGCAGTTTGGGGAAGTTTTATAAATAGTTATCAAATTTCTTCTTAGCTTCTGAAATTAGTTACATAGATTCCTGGGGTACCACCAGGGGGAGAAAAGAGATGGGAAGACTCGCAAATTGGTAACCATTTTGGAACCTACCCTAGTAATTCTGATGCATAATATTTTGGGAGAATACTGACCTAAGCATTGTTATAAATTTCCTTATAGAAAACTGAGCATACTACCAATAAAGCCGTACACACCGTAGAATGTACTATATTCTCAGCTAATAAAAACACAAAAGCAAGGAAAACATGTAATATTTCCAAATCATTATTTAAATTTAAAATGACAAAAATAATTGCATGAGACTATTTTATAATTAGCAAATAAATAGAAACAAATAATCAGATGTCTCATCTTGCTATTTTATATTGTAAACTGCAAATCTACACTTGAGAAGCATTTTCATTCTGGGCTCATTTAATTTTAAAGTGTTTTCATTATATTATTTAATGTTACAGGTATTCAGATCCTAGGAGACTAACAGGAGACCATTAATTTTGATAGAGAAAAATATATGTAGCATTTTGAGTGTTCCTGATATAACTCATTTTAAAACGTTTAACACTTTCTTTTTAGACAGGAGGATCCTTTTCCCCATGTGAATTTCCACACTGGACAGAACAGAAGAACATGAATTTCTTCTCAGATAGTTTTCCTGCATGAGCATTCTTCTTGGGAGCATAGTCATCACCAATCTAGCTACCATAGGGTCACTTCTGTTTTTCATCAAGTCTTGATTCATTGGAGAATGGAGACATTCCTCGATTGTGAGAGGAGGCACATTGGAAATGAGGGAAAGAAAGACTTGATTCTAAAACCAAAAGTCTAGAATCACACTCTCAAAATTGTAAGAGACCTAGAAATTACCTTTCTTAATATACATGTATTATATAAACCACTCTGTAATATTACAGGCATTCAGCATTTGTCTGGAATATCCCACTACCTTTCTTGAGGTGCTCTTTGTTATTTTTGAAAAATTTTAATTGAGAGGAAAACTAATGCAAATGTTGACACAAAACCACCCGCCAACAATTTCCATTCCAAGTTCCTCCACTTGGAGTGCCTTTTCCCACCCTGAATTGTAATAAGTAACATCTACAGAGGTTTACTATGTGCCAGAACTATTGTCATCTTACAGAAGGAATGGTAAAGCACCAGTAATTTGAGAAGCATGCAGCTGATAAAGTCAGAGACACAATTGATCTTGAGGAGTCTAAGCTCCACTTCCTTAACCAGATCACCTGTGAAGGGAGACGTCCTGTAATTTATTGGCTCCTTCACTTATTCATTTATTCATCAAACATAGATGTAGGACGTTGAAAATGCCAACATGCTTAGAAAAAATGAAACTGTAAATATAGGTTATTTTTGTACAGTCGGGTTATAGATGATTTTTATTTTGCTAAATTTTTCTATTTAAAATATATTTTTTAAAAATAATGAGTACATATTTTTACTTGTGCACTAAGAAAAACATAGAAATATGTTTTTATTAATTAATGAACTTATTTTTTTGAGATAGGGACTGACTCTGTCACCCAGGCTGGAGTACAGTGGTGAAATCACAGCTCACTGCAACCTCAGCCTCCCAGGCTCAAGCCACCTCAAATCTTAGCTTCCTGAGTAGCTGGGATTCCAGGGACTCCAGGTGCATGCCACCACGCCTGGCTAATTTTTTAATTTTTTGTAGAGATGGGGTTTTGCCATAATGTCCAGGCTGGTCTCGAACTCCTAAGCTCAAACGATCTGCCCGTCTCAGACTCTTCACGTGCTGGGATTATAGGCATGAGCCACCACGCCCAGCCTAGACATATATTTTAAAAGCAAACAAAAACGACAGGAGATGGCAGGGTTGCACAGGGGCATTTGGGAACCTTAAACTTAGTTTTCTGCCTTGCAGTAAGGACTGTGGAAGACAGTCCTAGAAAATGTGTAAATATAGTATCACTTACTAAATAATGGCCACCCAAAGATGTCAGGTCCTAATCCCTGAAAGCTGGAAATGTTACTTTATTAGAAAAGAGGGCCTTTGCAGATGTGATTAAAGAGTGTGACAGATTCTCCTGGATTATCTGGGTAGGCCCTAAATCTAGTAGAAAGTGTCCTTATAAGAGGGACAGGGAGATTTGGTTCACACACAGAGGAGAGGCTACATGAACATGGAGGCAGAGATGGGTGTGACACAGCCACAGGCCAAGGGTTGCTGACAGTCACCAGAAGCTGGAAATGAAAAGGGACAGATTTCCCCAAAAACCCCCAGAAGACAGTCTAGTCCTCCACACCATGATTTCAGACTTATCTAGGAGATAATAAATGTTTTTTGTTTTAATCCACCAAATTTGTGACAATCTGTTACAACAGCCAAGGGAAACTAAGACAAAAAAGGTGGCAACAACCCTTCCAATGACCTAGAAAGGAGCCTGTAAACAGCTGGGGTTTTAAAATGAGTCCACCCTAAATCTTCAAATGTTGGTAAATGGTCCTAACTTTTAATTAGTCAATCATTTTTGGGGAGAATCCAGGGTGTGCAAGGCATTCTGAGAGGTGGTAACCAGAGAAAATCCTTTCTCACCCCACCCTCTTCTCTCTTAACAGGAGGAAACCGTTAAACCAGTCACGTTAATGTCCTTGGAACCCCAAGGCAGAGTATCTGTGGCAAGAAACTGAGTTCAATTACTAAATGTCATTTTACAACTTTTATTACTTCTCAACTAGGAAAAGAAATGTGAACTGTTCAGGGGGTGGTAAATGACACATGTCTGAAGCAAAGTCTATGGCAATAAGAAAAAAAGAAAAAGAATAGGGAGGGTTTCGAAGTTTGTGTCTCACTATGAAACAGAAATACGAAGAGCGAAAAATGGTCATAGCTATGCAATATTTATTATGGGAAACTCTAGGACTCCAAAGAGAAAGGCCCAATAAGCTATTATCTGCGGACCTAAAAATTGATGATAAAATAGCCTCATTTGAGATCTTATTTTAATTAACTAATAAACCCTGTGTGTTTAAAAAATTAAGTGGAAAGGACCTAGAATTAACCTTGGAAGAAACTATATAATCTCTAAGTCTGGTGTACCAAAATAACCTGATACGCTGAATACAATGACCTTCCTAATTTTTTAACAACCAAGTAAAATTGTTTTATAGCTAGGTTAATAATTTTCCACATATTTGAAACTTAAATTTAGAAAGTTTCATAGGGAGAACAATGTCTCAGCAGGAAGAAAGAAATTTAGGACTTAATCACACAGATGCTTTTGACATTGTGAATTTGATTTTTAAAAAATCAATTTGATGTAAACTTTTAATATAGTTTTCATTTTTAAACCAAGATAATATTTTATCTATTCATAGATTAAAAATAAAAGTAATATGCAGAGAAAACAACATATTTCACAAAAACGTTAATACTTTTGCTATATGGTTGATTTTTTTTTAAGTTTTAAGTTCAGGGGTACATGTCCGGGTTTGTCAAGGGGGTTTGGTATATAGATTTTTTTGTCACCCAAGTACTAAGCCTAGTACCCAATAGTTATTTTTCCCACTCCTCTCCCTCCTTCCACCCTCTACCCTCCAATAGGCCCCAGTGTCTGTTGCTCCCCTCGATGCGTCCATGTGTTCTCATCATTTAGCTCCCACTTATAAGTGAGAACATCTGGTATTTGGTTTTCTGTTCCTGCGTTAGTTTTCTAAGGATAAGGATCTCCAGCTCTGTCCATGTCCCTCTAAAGGACATTATCTTGTTCTTCTTTTATAGCTACATAGTATTTCATGGTATATGTGTACCACATTTTCTTTATTTAATCTACATGGGTATTTAGGTTGATTCCATGTCTTTGCTATTGTGAATAGTGCTTCGATGAACATACACATGTATTGTCTTTATGACAGAATGATTAATATTCCTTTGGGTACATACACAGTAATGGGATTGCTGGGTCAAATGGTAGTTCTGTCCCACCAAGAGTGTATAAGCATTCCTTTTTCTCAGCAACCTCGTCAGCACCCGTTATTTTTTGACGTTTTAATAACAGCCATTCTGACTGGTATGAGACGGTCTCCCATTGTGATTTTGATTTGCCTTTCTCTAATGATCAGTGATGTTGACCTATTTTTTCATATGCTTTTTGGCTGCATGTGTGTCTTCTTTTGAAAAGTGGTCATGCCCTTTGTCCACTTTTTAATGGGGCTTGTTTATTTCTTGTAAATTTTTTGAAGTTCCTTATAGATGCTAGATGTTGGACCTTTGTCAGATGCATAGTTTGCAAATTTTGCTCCCATTCTGTAGGTCATCTCTTTACTCTATTGATAGTTTCTTTTGCTGTGCAGAAGCTGTTTAATTAGATCCCATTTGTCAATTTTTGCTTTTGTTGCTTTTGGTGTCTTTGTCACGAAATATTTGCCTATTCCTATGTCCAGAATGATATTGCCTAGGTTGTCTTCCAGGGTTTTTACAATTTGGGATTTTATATTTGATCCATTTTGAGTTGATTTTTGTATATGTTGTAAGGAAGGGGTCCAGTTTCAATCTCCTGCATATGGCTAGCCAGTTATCTCACTACCATTTATTGAATGAGTCCTTTCCCCACTGCTTGTTTTTGTCAGCTTTGTTGAAAATCAGATGGTTATATGTGTGCGACCTTATTTCTGGGTTCTATTCTGTTCCATTGGTCTATGTGTCTGTTTTTGTACCAGTACCGTGCTATTTTGGTTCTGTAGCATAATTTGAAGTTGGATAGCATGACGCCCCCAGCTTTGTTCTTTTTGCTTAGGACTGCCTTGGCTATTTGGGCTCTTTTTTTAGTTCCATATAAATTTTTAAATAGTTTTTTTCCGGTTCGGAGAAGAATGTTGTTGGTAATTTGATAGAAAAAGCATTAAATCTATAAATTTATTTGGGCAGTATGGCAATTTTAATGATATTAGTTCTTCCTATCCATGAGCATGGAATGTTTTTCCATTTGTTTGTGTCATCTCTGATTTCTTTGAGCAGTGGTTTGTAGTTCTCCTTGTAGAGATCTTTCACTTCCCTGGCTAGGTACTTTATTCTTTTAGTGGCAACTGTGAATGGGCATGTGTTCCTGATTTGGTTTGTGGCTGATTGTTGTTGATATATAGGAATGCTAGTGATTTTTGTACATTTTGTATCCTAAGACTTTGCTGAAGTTGTATATCAGGTGAAGATTTCTTTATTTGTGTGCTAACAAGGGGTCATTAATAAAATGCTAAATTGAAGTGATGATAGTAAATATTTTTAACTTAGTCCTAGTATTAAAATAGATGCTTTTCATATGTCATCACTGGTTATGATGATGGCTGGAGGATTTTTTTAACAAGATACTGTGCTCTTTAACATTTTCAAGGGGTTCCCCTCTATTCCGAATTTACTAAGAATTGTTTTGTTTTCATTTTAATATCAAGAATGGGTGTTACATTTTATTATTACTATTTTTATCTGTGGAGATAATCATATGATATTTTATCTTGTAACCTGTTATAATATTAATAATTAATTATTAAATCTTAAGTGAAGCAGAACAGATACTATATGTATATAACCATTTCATTTCTCTCCTGGGCACCCAGCAAAATTTTACTTCCCAGGCATCTTTGCATCTAGGTAAGATCATGTGACTGAGTTCCGACAACTACTAAGAAAGGCAGAAGGGTAGTGCTAAGGGATTGTAGCCCTAGAATGCCATGCTTTCTAAAGACCTCAAGAACAGACCTACATTCTATTTATTTATCTATCCTCAGTAGTTTAAAGGGTACTGGGAATATAGAAGGCACAGATAAAAGTTTACTGAATGGCTGATTAAATGAAGCCACCTAATCTTTTGGAGAGTTTCAGTATCTACAAAATAGGCATAATTTTAACAATGCATACTTAAATGAACATAGAGGATAACTTGGAGATTAAAATTAAATAAGGCATGTGGAATTTGTAAACTGTAAGACTCTATAGAAAAGATACTTTTATTTTGTTCTTTTATTCTCCCTGGAGAATTTATTTTGTCAAATGATAATAGATATGAAAGCAAAATTGCTTTCTTAGGTGATTTGAGCTCTGTTTTATCAGAAGAATTTAAATACGATCTGAAAAACCCCTTGGTGGGGTTGTCAGGAAGGGGATGCCAACAAAGTGCGCCCTCTGACTTCTTGACATCAGCCTCCTTTCTAACCGAATTGCACCGTGATGGAATAGAGCAGAAAGATTAGTAAGATATGCATTCATCAGGGTTATTTTTGGTAGGGGAAGACAGTAAAGTGGATAAGAGGATAGGCTTGAGATTCTGACAAATTCATTTTAAATTCCAACTTCCATGTCCTAAATATATGACTTTGGGAAAATTGTTATAAATACCTGTACCTCTGTTTTCTCATTAGTAAATGGACCTAAAAAAAAAGAGTCTTACACCGAGGGCTGTTTTGAGGTTTAAAGTTATAGATGTGAAGTGCACAGCATGGTGCTGATACATGGCTAGGGATGAGTAAAAAGCAGCTATTTATTAACATCATTTTTCTTTTAATTCCTGTTTAGTCACTAATTTGGTAATTACTAGAACAGAGTTTTCATACTCCATAAACACCTATTATTATTATTTATATTTATGGCCTAATATTACCATACATATTGAAAAGTGATCACAAATATACATGTATTACTCACAGTAACATATGCTGAAGAATAAATGAGGCCTGAACAAGAAAGTATTTGATGTGTCTGTGAGTTTTCAGGTTCATTTTGCAGGGAGATTTTCTTTGGCAAATTAGGAAATGAAGACCAGCAATCCTCTGACCTAGAACTAGTCCAAGTTCTGAACAGCAATTTCCTCAGCTCTCTCAGATCATTATGCCACCTACCAATGACAGGCAGGTGGAGATCGGAAAAAAAGAAGCCTATTATTTCCTTTTTTTTTTTTTCTAAAAAAGAAATATACAATTAACAAGTAATTTATGACTAAACCAGCTGCTTTGTGAGTACTCAGAACTCAGGGTGCAATAGTCATGCTGGTCTCCTTTCCATTCCAGGTTGAGGTAATCAACTTTCAGTCTTGTGCCAGTGACCTAATTTTTGCCTAGGACAATAAACGGTCCAACTTTAATAATGTTCATTAGCGCTCCATTCCTTTTTTCAAGAAAATAGCACATACTGCGTCCTGCACGTATGTCCAAAGGGCAGAAACTCTTTTCAACTATTTCTATTTCTAACAAAAAATAAAAAATCTATAAGGGATCCCTGCTTGTTATTACCTATGTGTTTATCCAGAAGTTTCTGAGGATCTAACGTCTGAATTTAAAATCAACTTGTATTTTATGATTATTATAACCACCAAAATATCAATGGAGCATATTATTGGAAATATTTTGCTAGACATGGTGAAAATAAAAGTTAAATAACAGTTCTTATCTTAGTCAAAATAAAATACTAATTCAAGAAGCACAAGGAAGCGTTCAAACATTTCTCTGGTGAGGGAAAAAAAAAGCACAAACAGATCATCTATATTTCAGCATTCTCTTTACCCACAATATCTGGTAAAAATATTTCCTTGCATGGGTGTATAGTAGTGATATTAGCAAAGAAATCTGAATTTAAAGTACTATAAAGGCTGGGTTTGGTGGCTGATGCCTGTAATCCTATCAATCAGTTTGGGAGGACAAGGTGAGAGGATTTTTTGGCCCCAGGAGGTAACAGCAAGGTCAATATAGCAAGACTGTGTCTCCACAAAAAATTTTTAAAAATTAGCCAGGCTTGGTAACATGCTCCTATAGCTCTAGTTACTCAGGAGGCTGAGGCAGGAGGATAACTTTAGCCCAGGAGTTCAAGGCTACAGTGAGCTATGATAGCACCACTGCACTTTAGCTGGGTGACAGAGCAAGACCCTGTCTCAAAACAACAACAAATCCACTATAAACAAAATAAGGTGTTCATTTAATATATCTCAAAAATACATCTTTTAGGCTGGGTGCAGTGGCTCACGCCTATTATCCCAGCACTTTGGGAGGCCGAGGCAGGCGGATCACGAGGTTAGGAGTTTGAGACCAGCCTGACCAACATGGTGAAACCCCGTCTCTACTAAAACTACAAAAATTAGCCGGGCATGGTGGTGCCTGCCTGTAACCCCAGCTACTCAGGAGGCTGAGGCAGGAGAATCACTTGAATCCAGGAGGTGGAACTTGTAGTGAGCTGAGATCATGCCTCTGCACTCCAGCCTGGATGACAGAGTGAGACTCCATCTCAAAAGAAAAAAAAAACAAAAACATCTTTTTGAAAAGCATGTGTTTCAGGGAAATGTGTTTTGTGTCTAGTGGAAATCTGTTTCACTAGATTTTTAAAGTATATTAATGATGGTTAGTTATAGAAAAATGTTGATATAAAAGTGGACTCTATATTAAAATTTCTTATTATGACAGATGAGTTTTAGTAAGCAAGATGAAATTTTACATTATCAGTTCTTCTTAGCTAGTAGTTTTCACAGTACATTAAGCATTTTTATTTAATAAGAAAAATATATTTTTATTAAATTGCTTTAAAATATGGTATATCCAGTGATTCAATGGATGTAACATTTAACAGATTGGAGGTCCATCAAAAAAAAGAATTTCTCTAACAATTTTACATCTACACATCACATAAAGTAGTTTAAAGTTACTCAGTTCATCCCCGTACCAATGCCTGAATTCTGTCTTCATCCAGCTTGAGGAAGATCACTTCATAGTGGTCACCTCCGATCTTTTTTAAGTTCTACTTCATACCCAGCTGAAATCTGGCTCTTGAAAATATCTCTGCCCTCTTCCCTGCAACCATTGGCTGAGAATATCCTATGGTTCTTGACATCTTTAAAGACACCTACCACGCCACCATTGTCTTCCTTTCCCCTCTTGATATTTTATTCATCTGTTAAGAAAATTAACCTCCAGACCCCTCATGACTCAGATATTCCTCCTAAATCTATGCTTATTTGTCACTATAACTGTTACAGCATGGTGCTCTAAAACAGTATCCAACATGAGAAGCCATAGAAGAGAGAATAAGAACATGGATTCTGGAGTCAAACTGTCTTTTTTCACATATAAACTTTACTCCTTGTTAGGTACAACTTTGAGCAAGTTCCTGACCTTCTCTCTGCCTCATTCTCTTCATCTATAAAATACAGATAACACTAGCAATTAACTCATATGACTGTTGATAGCTGAACACGATGCCTGCATGTGGTAAGCACACGAAAAAATGGTCATTTCTAAAGATGTTGGACTATAACCTTCCCTATCTACACAATGGAATTCAATCAAAAGGTTCTAAAATTTTGCTATCTCTACAGGTGTTCTGATTACATTGTTGTTGCTCACAGTGAGTGTGTAGTCACTTTCCACATGAATATTTACACGGATGCAAGTGATATTATATTCATTCAAATAATTATTGAACTTCAACATGTATATGTCTTATTTGTATATGTATATTTGTACATTTTGTTAAATTTTCTTGTTAGAGTCAAAAAATTAAATTTTAAAGTATAGTATCTGTCATATGTGTACATTTTAATACTTTATAAAGAATTTTTAAATATATCTTATATAAACTTGGTAAAAATCTCATATTTCATTAATTTTATAATTTGCATTTTCTCATTTTATATGTTTTAATTTGGGATACATCTTATAGACAATGGTAGATCATAATTCAAATTGTAGTGTGTTATTATTCTTAGTAATACCTAAAATGATGGTATGTCTTACATTTGATTTGGTCTCACATTAACTGGGCTATGGTTTAAATGTGAAGAATAGGTATATCAATCATAAAAAGCAACAAAATATAAAGGAAACTCTTATCTTTTCTACTTTCCTAAGTTATTCCATTCTACTTAGATTTATCCACCCCAAACTTTTAAAACTTATTGACCCTTGGTCAATCGAAGTACCTTATGATGTTTTCTTACTTTTCATTAAAAAAAATTCTATCCGGTTGCTTGTACATATAAAGATCTTTAATAAGCCCTACTATGTGCCAGATAAGGTATTGAGGATATAGTACTTAAAAACAAAAAACAAAATATAAGTTAACAAAAACAAAATGTAGAACTTGTCCTCGGAGTTTCCTTTGTAATGAACAAAGAGAAATATATGCCATATTATGCCACTTATTACTGAAAACTGTTAAAATATTTTTAAATAAATGAAGACAAAGAACTGAGTATCATAGTTTTTAATCCCTCCACAGGTCACAGCACATCGTCTTATATACAGTAAATGGAAAATACATTCAGTACTTCATGAAGGTACTTTGGCAAAAGTTACATTTAGATACTGCCCAACTTCTCCTATCACTACCATATTTTTTCTTATTTTTTGATGGCCTCCATTCCAAAGCTATCTTATAAAACAATTTTCTCATGATGGTCAATAAATTTTAACTCATAAATAAGGGGTTTGATGCCAAGACTTCAACACATTCTCATAAGCATTTTTAGAAACCTGAAGTTGAGGAAGAAATGGTTTCTTTGACTAAAAGGCTGGAAGCTACAATGGTAGAAAGAAGATATATTAAAGTGCAGTATTAAAAACTTGTATGCAAATGTACATGGTGGATCTACTAATAAATCTGACAAATGGGGTACAACCTAAATATTTTTCAGCAAGTGACTAGACAAAAAAACTGTGATATATGCATACAATTGAATTGAATACTACTCTGCAGTGAAAAGTAAGGAGCTACTGATAACACACAATAGCACAAAAGAATTTCAGATGCATTATGTTCAATGAAAGATGACAGGCTTAAAGGTTACATGCTATAGATTGCATAATATAACTTTCTGGCAAAGATAAAACTTCAGGGACAGAAAATATACCAGTCATTGCCCGGGGGCTGAGGGTGGGGGAGGGGATGACTACAAAGGGGCATAGGGGATTTTTTTGGGGGTAGCATAACTGTTCTATAGTTTGACTGTGGTGGTGATTACATAACTCTATGTAAATTACACCTCAATAAACCTGACTTTAAAAATGTAGTGTTGTTGATGCTCTGGGGTTTTGGAGAGTGCCTTAGTCTGTTTGGGCTGCTATAACAGCATACCACAGACTGAAGGACTTACAAAAAAGATAAATGTCTTTCTCACAGTTCTGGAAGTTGAGAAGTCCAATATCAAGGTGCCAGCAGATTTGGTGTCTAATCAGGGTCAGCTTTCTAGATGTCAGTCTTTTTGCTGTAACCTCACATGGCAGAAGAGGCAAGGATCTCTCTGGGGCCTCTTTTATAAGGGCACAAATCCCATTCTTGAGGGCACTACCCTCAGGATGTCATCAACTCCCACAAGTTCCCACCTTCTAATATCATTATCTTGGGGGTATTTCGATGTGTTAATGAAGTAGGGGACACTAACTACAAACATTCAGAACATAGAAGAGGGTTGCCCACTGCTGCCAGCCAAGTCAACGTAAAACAGTACTTCATCCTTACTGGGTGTCTAGGACCATCTGTCATCTCATCTCACTTACCCTGAACATCTACCACACTCAATGCAGAGAAAATAGTAGTGTCTTTCACATGACACGTACTAAAAATATTTGTAGAATGGGAAGTTGCCTAAATGAATAAAAGACACGTGAATGAATTTCTTACATGTCTATGGTCTTGGTGACCAGGCAACTTTTAATTATTCTATTTCCGCTGCCTTAAAGGATAAAATTTACTTCTTTCATAGCCTCATTTTTATCAACAATGACCCAGTTGTTTCAGTCATAATCTTGGTAGGATCCTTAGTTTCTTTTATATTCATTTTTCTCCTTCACCCTCCCAATAAGTGGGCTTCTCTTCTCTATTCTTTCCCACGAGTAAATTCTCCTTTCACATGCTTCTCGGTGAGGGTCTCACTTCTGACCTCCACCTCTGCCTTCCTCTGTCCATCACAGCTGGCCACAAAGAGCCTTCCCTGTCACTGTTTTGAGTATATTTTGTATTTCTCAGACCCCTTCATGGGTCACTTATAACAAGTTAAAATTTCTGTTTATGCAATAATGAAAGCTGAAGTGAAATATTCAAAACTGAGTACAAATGATGCTGTAAATTAAATATGCATTTAAATCTTGACAATCTAGTCATATATTCTGCAAACAACCTCATTACAGGACATCAAAACTCACAAACCCCAGGGCGAACAAATGCAAAACGCAAGACAACATTTATACTTTTGTTTCTTGTATTTCATTGAATAACTTACTGACAATTTGTGTAAAAATGTTTATCAAATTGAAGAGACTAATTTTTTATTGTGTTTCAAGAATGCATCTTATAATACTTTAGAGCCTATAAAATATGAATATGTTACTGTATATGAAAAGATTTCAAAAATACTTTTAAGAAATAAATTTTATAAAATAGCTGTCAAAAATGTTAATTATTAATTAAGTTGATATCTGTTTGCTATGCTGCTGATAACCTAAAACAATCATTTTAAGGTATGCATTATTCTAATTTTAAGAAAGTTGCAACTGTATAAATACAATGTACATCTGTTTCTCTAGGCAGAAGAAGGAAAGTAGAGATTTTTTGAAAACTTGTTTCGCTTCTCTATTTTGTTCTGCGTTTTCACCAAAACATAACAGAATGTACTTCCCCTTTTAAGTTACTCCTCTTCCTTTGTCTATATATTTACATATGCTAGAGTCATAAAGAGAGAAGCTTTATTACATGTGTGGGTGTATATATTATATACATATATCTTATAACTAGAGAGAAAGGAAAAAGAGACACATGTTCATAGGCTGACTGGAATGGAGTAAAGAGGAAACAACCTTTCAAAAGAAAAATATGTACCATGAGTTGATGGACTTTTGGACAGTCTTCCTCAGACTCAGGAACTGAGTCCAAATCTCTGGTTATTTTGTTCTCTCAAGCAAGACATGAAGGAAGTGTGATCTGACCACATTGCAGATGGTTTGGATAATCAGCATTCAAAAAAGAATTTTTATTAAATCCATTTACCATATGTTTCCATTAAGCTGGAGCCTCTATTGTATTATACAAACACACATAGTACACACATATCTATATATGAATCTTGATGTCACTAACTCTAACTTTGTGCTAATGTAAGGGTTTATTGAGTTCTTGAACATCTGTCAGGACCACCCAAGCAATTCTGAATTGTAAAAAGAAAAAAATTCAATCAACCAAAATCTGACCAGATAAGACATGAAATGTAAGGACAGGCTTTTGTATTTGTGACAGCTGTCCCAAATTCTTCATTGATTGATGTATTTATTTTACAGTAGGATGCAATCACTGTAAAATAATTGCCATCTTAAGATGCATACAGTACAGTTTTTTTTAAAAGATGTAAACAACAAAATTGACAACAAAAACAAAACAATATGACATTGGAGACTCAGGGTGGGAAATGTTGGGAGATGGGCGAGGGAAAAAAAGGTGATATATTGGGTGCAGTGTACAGTGCTCAGGTGATGGGTGCACTCAAATCTCAGAAATCACCACTAAAGAACTTAACCATGTAACCAAAACCCGCCCTGTACGCAAAAATTATTGAAACAAAAAATTAAAACAAAACAAAAGGCTACGAGGCAAGGAATATAATAAATAGATGATATGATTAGGAAGATAAAATGTGTTTTATGTCTAGCGTGGCCATACGCAAGAAGAAATATAAGTAGCTGATAGAGGGAGAGATAATAGCAAGTGGTTACTATCACATCTCCTTTCCTATAAACCTTTTCTTTAAAAATTCTGTAATTATAATGACAGAGAGACTAATGAAATACCCAAAAAGTATTTCTTATAATGAAATATTTCTTCCAATTCAAGATCATCTTAATTCATGAATTTCCAAGGGGAAAAATTTCTCAAGGAATAAATATTGCAAATTATGTCTACATAAAAAATACAACAGTGTGAAACAAACAAAGAGAAATATTTTATTTTTGTTTTGCCTGCTGGAAGATACTATAAAAAGGGAAATAGACCAAATGCATTTCAAAAATAGAGTGATTTTCCATTTTTTTCTCTAGTGATATCTTACATTCACCGTGTCTAATTTACATCAAACTCTTCATAATAAAATAGTCTTTTTAGTGGAGTCAGTATAAGTTCACATTTCAAGCTCAGACTTCTAACCTTGATTTGTTATTCATATATACTGCTCTTTCTCTACTTGGATATCTAACACACAACATTAGGTGACCACAAACAGAACTAAACTCTTCAACCACCACTTCCCCAACCACCATTACCACCACCCATCAGCCGGCTACCCCTGTAATCCTTCCTATCTCCATTGACAGCAGTTTTGTCTTTCAGGGTATTCGGCCAAAAATCTTGAAGTTACCTTTGACTTTCCTCTTTTACACCACGTCAGGTGCATTAGCAACACCTGTTGGCTCCATTTTCTTCTTCTTCTTTTTTTTTTTTTTTTTTTTTTTTGAGACAGAATCTCACTCTTTCCCCCAGGCAGGTGTGCAGTGGCATGATCTTGGCTCACTGCAACTTCCACCTCCCAGGTTCAAGCAATTCTACCCGCCTCAGCTTCCCCAGTAGCTGGGATTAGAGGCACCCATCCTTACACCCGGCTAATTTTTATATTTTTAGTAGAGATGGGGTTTCACCATGTTGGCCAGGCTGATCTCAAACTCCTGACCTCAGGTGACTCACCCGCCTCTGCCTCCCAAACTGCTGGGATTGCAGGTGTGAGGCACTGTGCCCGGCTCGGCTCTATCTTCAAAACAGATGTACTGGTCACTTATTACCTCTACTGTGTGATCTCCTCAGGAAAGCAAAAATCACTGCTAAGTATGAGTTTTAAAATCTCAATTCGGCTTGTGTAACATAGTGTTTCCTTAATATTAATTTTTAATGGATAAATGTAACATTTTTCTATAGATAACTTTGTAGCTGTGCTTTTATTCACTCAATAATATATATTAAATGCCTACTATGGGCCAGGCACTATTCTAGGTACTTTGGATACATCAGTGAACCAAATAAAGATTTCAGTCCTAGTGGATCGTATACTTAATGGGAGACAGACAATAAACAATACACAAAACGAATACATTATGTATTATCTTAGAAGATGATAATGACTATTGAGAAAAGAAAAAACAGAGAAAGTGAAGTCAGGAGTCATAGCAGGGTAGGGAGGGTGTTGGTTAACAGTTTTAAATAGGGTGGTTAGGATGTCTCTCTGAAAAGTAAATTGAAAAATAATTGAGACAGGGTCTCGCTCTGTTGCCCAGGCTGGAGTGCAGTGGCATGATCATAGCTCACTGCAGCCTCAACCTCCCAGGTTCAAGTGATCCTCCCACATCAGCCTCCCAACTAGCTGGGACTACAGGCATGCACCACCACATCTGGCTAACTTTTTTGAAAAATTATTTTTTGTAGAGACAGGATATCACTATGTTGACCAGGCTGGTCTCGAACGCCTAGGCTCAAGTGATCTTTCCACCTCAGCCTCCCATAGTGTTGGGATTACAGGCGTGAGCCACTGCCTGGTTTGAAAAATGAAATTTTTAATGGACACTTGTCAGTTTGATTTCCTTCTGCATATCTATGAAGAAGATTAACAAGGAGGTGCCAAGAATAAAATGACATATACTGCTGTAGTCTCTGATTCAAATCTTTCTCTATAGCCGTCAAAGGATCACGTTTGAAAGGGAAAAAGCAAAGAATAGATGGGACAAGGATGCAACCAAAAATATCCACTTATGGGCTGAATATTTGTGTCTCCCTAGAGTTCATATGTTGAAGTCCTAATCCCCAAAGTAATGGTAATTGGAGATGGGGTCTTTAGGAGGCAGTTTCAGATGAGGTCATAAGGGTATGACCTTCATGATAGGATTGGGGCCCTTATTCTTACAGTGCTATAAAGAAGTACTTGAGAGTGGGTAATTTATAAGAAAATAGGTTCAACTGGCTGATGGTTCTGCAGGCTATACAGTAGGCATAATGCCAGCATCTGCTTCTTGGGAGGCCTCAGGAAGCTTACAATCATGGTGGAAGGCAAAATGGGAACAGGCATGTCACATGGTCAAAGGAGGAGCAAGTTGGGGGTGGTGGTACCACACACATTTTAATGACCAGATCACAGGAGAACTCATTATCACAAAGACAGCACCAGCCATGAGGGATCTACCCTCATGACTCAAAGACTTCCTGCCCAGCCCCACCTCCAGCATTGGGGATTACAACTTAACACGAGATTTGGGTGAGGACAAATATCCAAACTATATCAAACAGTGTCCTTGCTATGTCTCTCTTTGTCATGGGAGGACAAACTATGAACATGCTATGTGGAAGCCAGGAAGAAGCCCTCACCAGAACCCAACCATGTTGGCACCCTGGTTTCAGACTTTTAGCTTCCAGAACTGTGAGAAAATAAATGTCTGTTGTTTGAGCCACCTGGTCTATGATATTTTGCTAAGGCAGCAGGAAGAGGCTAACAGACCACTACAATGTTAAGTGTTGAAACATTACAAATGTGAGCCTATGAAGCCAGGAAGGATGTTATATAGAGAAGTTCCATGTTCAAATACAATTTATAGCGCCTCCCAAATGTTGAGGCATTTAACATTCAATGAATCCCACAAAATCATGTTAATGATCCCTCTGAAGAATTTCTGGATCTGCCCACTTTCTATATTCTATAGATACACTTGTACAGTTTACTTACACTTAGTCCCCCAGCTCCCACTCTTTCCTCCCCAGGCAGACAGTCACAGAAACCCTGCCAACCTTCCATGGGTCCAGCAGTCCATCAAATGACTAAAAATGAAGCTGCTCTGGTAAGAAGCCAAGCTCCAAACTGATAACAATGTCGAAATATCTGTATACCTGAACTAATTTAATTTTGTCATACACTGTCACAATGGACAAAGCCTTAACAAAGTTTTAGTGGGTGCTTGTGTAAGTAGATACTGCTGGCTAGTCTTCCTTCCCACTTCTCCCTTCCTCTCCCACACTCCCCTCAAACACACACTTCTTGCTTAATCTTGCTTTACAAATAATAGTATATGTTTGCCTAAGAAAATATTTCAAGATTAAACAATGAACATGAAATGAAAATGGACTCAGTATTTCTATGAAGTTTTTTCAAATTGGGTGCCCCTAACTTTAATTTTAATGACTCTCTGACACCTCCCTTCACCTCTGGTCAAGGCAGGCTTCCCTTTCCTGCCTGTCTCCCCTCCTCCACCTCACACAGAGACATCCATTTCCACTTCCTGAGCTTTTCTTATGCTCATCACTTAGCCTGGAATGTCCTTCCAAGTGTGTTCTGTTTCCTAAAAGTTCACCCTCTACCTTCTTCACTCTTTTCCTCAGAAACAGCCCAATTGAGTTCCATTTCATTTAGTATGTTAACCTGTCTTCTAGAACATATTAATAGAACTATATTATCCTATTCACTATCTGCTACACAGCTGAGCTTACTGCCAGCAGTATGTTATTCTAAGTATGTTCACTGGTTTCATGCAGACATATTTTCTGTGCACAACTAGACAGTTAAGCTCCTTGAGTATCAAAACAGCATTACATTATTCTTCATAACTTCTTTAGAATGTAGTCCAGCGCTAAGGACAAAATAATTCTCTCTATAAATAATAATATAAATAATTTTGTTGGCAGCATAAATGCATGCCAGTTGACTAACGGAAAACAACACAAAACTATGAGACTCTTTCCTCACTAGCTGATCATTGGTCCAGTGACTTTCTACAACTAAAAGGGGATTTTTCTTATAGTTTCAACTGTGGCACATTCATTATTCTCTGATGCTATTGCTCTCGATTATATCCCACTATCACTCCATAGGCATCCTACTAGGAAAAAAGCTTCTGTCATTACTCATCCCTTTCAATGCCTCTTTTTCCACTGACAAGACAGGGCCATCCTCAACAAGTTGATCAATGTTCCATTTATCTCACCATTTCTGCATGGTGTCCTTTCATATAAGTCAGCAAGGAACTCTGGCATCTTCTCCCTCTACTCAGTTGAAAGTGCTGCCCCAGATTTAGCTATGAACATGATTCGCTGGGTACTTTTATTCACAATAAACACAATCCAGTTGTGAGTTAGGTTGAAAGAATGTTATGTCAGTGAGACAACTTTAGCAAACTAAATTGCCATTTGATGTAAAACTTAAGATGTATAACAGGGCATTTGGCTTATCTTAAAATAATACAAAAGCATTACAGGCATTAAAAATGAAAATGGAAATACGCTAACAAAAGGAAGGAAATAATTCATGAATCTGAAGTGACTCAGGTAAATCATTCTGCTTATTGAATTCTAGATAGGATTGTATATTTCCTGAATAAACATCTACCTTTTCCTTATTCTGATGGTAAAAATATTGTGTAAATATATTTTCTTCCCATTATTCAAGTTACCAATCTGAATGTTAGACACTAATAAAAGCTGATGATGAAGCAGGAAGAAATAAATACTTTCAATATGTATTTACTTTTAGGAATTTAAAAATAGGGCATTTTAGAACTCGCTTTTAATAAAAATAAAAGCTGTTGGATCCTAATAAAACACTAATAAAAGCTGATGATGAAGCAGGAAGAAATAAATACATTCAATATGTATTCAATTTTAGGAATTTAAAAATAGGGCATTTTAGAACTCAGTTTTAATAAAAATAAAAGCTGTTGGATCCTAAATGAGACCCAGCACTCCCAATCTAGTTCATATATTCTGAAAGATTAAAATAATGGAAAAGTTAGTCTATCTACAAAATACTATATTCTCATTTATCTGTGTATGGCTAAACACAGATGAAAGGAATCTGCTCATACCTCTGGCTGCCTTAAATTATTTGTAACATTGTCAATATATTTCCTTCAGGAAAATAAATTCAAATTATACTATATCAGTACATGTCCTCTATGGAATTGTATTTGCTGTTGGGTACCATATGTCCTGTGGATGGGAGATAGGAAGTAGCAAACACTGCACAGTATATTACACTAATTAACTTGTTTTTATTCAAATTCAACTGATTAAGAGGAAATTAAATTAATTTACTCTAATGAATATTAACTCATATTAGTTAATTTGAAAACATTCATCTCTAATTTATTTGACTTCCTGCTGTTATAACTCATCAAGTGACTTAGGTGTGATTTATTTAGCTTCAGACTTTTAACATGTTAATTTCAATATTTCAGGGTCAGTGACAATCAGATTGAGTACAAATCCTTCACTGATAATCACATTTGCTATGACAATGGGGTTGTCAGCTAAAATAGAAGGTTGCTAGTTTACAAAGAGACCTCCCACAATAATTTGATTTTTTTCCATCTATGATATGATTGAGCATTCTTATTATGATGGAATTTTTTTTATTTTTAATCTCTTTCACTGAGATAAATGAACCAGGAGTTAGCTAAACCTTCCCCATACCCATGTAACAGACAAACATGTTAGGTGAAGGCAAACCCTGTCTTTATTGGGCACATGCCATGATCTAGGAGAATATGAACCATGGTCTTTAGAAAGTAGCAGAGAACTTACATAGTTGTGTGTCAGCATCACTTGATTTTTTATGTAGAGATGGCTAAATGCAGGAACCAAAATATTATTTTGCTTTACTTTTCACAGAAATAATTCAGAATAGATAAGCTAAAATACGCATATACAATATTAAGATCTTCCAGTTGAGATGAAGTCTGGGGATTTGAATTCTTCTACTAAAATCCCAAATAAAAACCTGAAGATTTTGCCTAAAATATACCTTGGAGTGTTACGCATATCATTTTACCTCCATTTTAATTGTTGTTGTCCTAACTGAGCTAACAGTTGCACTTGCATTTAGTTATTACCATTAATATCTTGTGTGAAACTGATAACTCAGGTATGACATGTGAGTCTGACTTGTTATTTGAGGAGTTTTATTTAAGACAAGAGCATCATAACTAAAAAGCAATGTCAAGATGAAGATCCATTTATATAATTAGGAAAGGAAACTCTAATATTTTCGTATACTTGCCCAACATACTCTTTGTAGCCTGAAACTTAACCTGAAAAAACATAGTTATGTATAAATAAATATATGTATGCATGTATATATTTGTTATGTAAAACACACATACACACACACACAGAGGGTGAGCAGCTGAGGGAAAGTCAGGGACAGTGTCTTCAAGGATGAGAAGCCTTTTTTTCTCCATGTTTGCAAACAATAGAAACATTTTCTAGTCATTTAGAGATTATAAAAATTAATGCTACTAGTACTATAAATAATTGTTAATAACAATACTAAAGGTTTTATCCATTCATTCAAAAAGCGATTGTGCTGCTCTAGATGCTTGGTATACCATGATGAATACGACAGATAAAGGTCCTACTCCACTAGAGCTTACGTTTGGCTGATGAGTGAATTTTTGATATATGCCACTGGCAGACTGATTCCAAATCCCGTGTTCTTCCAGCACCACCTAGTTAATTTACAAGTTTCTCCTGCCTTAACACACAGTGGTTCTTTCCCACTTGAACAATCCTGTAGTTTCTCTGAAATTAAAGAAGAGCCGAACAGAAGGGACAAGATGGCGGACTAGATGCACAAGAAAGTACTGCTCCCACCAAGAAAGACAAAAATTTTGAGTAAACAACACAATTTGAATAGATTTTCATAAAGAAAATGCTAGGAGTTGATGGAGATGCAATGCAGACACTGAAGCTGAAGAGGTAGGAAGCTGTGGAACATCCGTGGGGTACTCAAATGCTAGGGCTAGTTCCCGGCCCTGAAAGCCTCCTGGGGAAGGAGTGGGTGAAGGAACTGTATGACTCTTACCATGGTCCTCTGGGATTCTAGCCACAGGGCACCCCAGGTACCCCATACACATTGAGATGGGAGGCAAATCTGCCTGGAGAGTAGGCAGAGACAGGGCTTCAGCAGGCGTGGAGCCAGGGGCCTTGATGCACCTGGCGGCTATAGGCACCCATGCCCCCTGGGCTTTCCATATCCCTCTAAGAATCTCTAGCCCCAGCTAGTTGCCAGGCCAGGAGAAAGTGGGGCCAGCTTCCCTGTGGGACTAGGGCGTATCTGTTCTGCAGGCCCTCCTGCTCGCCAGCCTCTCCCAGGGCCCTTGCCTGGCTACCCAACAGGAGTGTGTGCATAGAGCAGCTATTGTTGCCCTGGCTGGTGTTTTGCTCCACCTGAGTATGTTTCTGGTGGCCTGGGAGCACTTTGGACCTCCCAGCACACCTGGTGCCCAACCCCAGGGTACACAGGATGGAGCCACCAGCAGGTCCCTGTGCCCCAGGGCTGTAGCATGCAGCTTGAGACTGCTAAGCTGAGATGTGTGGCTGACAGTTGAGCCGGGGAGGAGCCCACACTCTCAGAGACTGAGACGGTGAGACATGGGGTTCTGTGGGCTGGCAGGAGAGTGAGGCATGACTCCTTCATGGGGCCAGTTGGGAAAGGATGTGGCCTATTTCTTTGCTGCAGCCTCTGCCCAGTGGAGCCCTGCATCGCAGAACACCTAACAAAAGAAATGTTGATGCAGTGCCAGTGATTGGAGGGTGTTCCCCCAAGGCCCAGGAGTGGACATGGAAATGGGGGTCACTTCTCTACCCCCGGCACTGCAGAGCACAGCTATAAATGTGAGGAAATACAAAGGAGCAGCCCAGCTGCCAAGTTTGAGCCTATTTACCGGCCATTACTCTTAATTGCCATCTACTGGATCACAGCCCAAGCTACAACACCAAAAATATTTTGCTGATATACTCCCCTGTGAAACGATGGGCAAGAGTTCAGCCACAAATAAAGACCTGTGCAGAGGGTTGGCCACCTGAAAATATCTAGAAATGAATACAATTGACTATACTCAACTTCACCACAGTTAAAGAACACTAACCCTCCCAGGTGAGAAAGAATCAGCACCAGAACTCTGACAATTCAAAAAGCAAGAGTGTCCCCTCACTTCCAAATGATTCCACTAGCTCTCTGGCAATGGTTCTTAAGCAGTCTGAAAGAGTAAAATGACTTAAATGAAAGACATAGAGTTTAGAATCTGGATGGGAAGGAAGCTATCGACATTCAGAAGAAAGTTGAAAACCAATCCAAAAAATCCAGTAAAATAATCCAAGAGCTGCAAGATGAAATAGCAATTTTAAGAAAGACCCAAACTGAACTTCTGGAGCTGAAAAATTCACAAGAATTTCATAATACAATCAAAATATTAACAGAAGAATAGATCAACCTGTAGAAAGAATCTCAGAGTCCAAACACTGGTTCTTTGAATCAACTCAGACAAAAATAAAGAAAAAAAATGTTGTTTAAATGAACAAAACTTCTGAGAAACATGGAGTTATATAAAAAGACCAAATCTATGGCTCATTGGCATTCCTGAGACAGAAGAACAGAGAATAAGCAACTTGGAAAATATATTTGAGGATATAGTGCACAAAAATTTCCCTAATCTTGTTAGAGAGGTTGCAAATTGAAGAAATACAGAAAACCCAGGCTAGATACTATATAAGATGACCATTCCCAAGGCACATAGTAATCGGATTCCCCAAGCTCAATGTCAAATAAAAAAATCTTAAAGGCAGATAGAGAGAAGGGTCAGATCACATATAGAGGGAACCCTACCAGGCTAGCAGTGGACTCTTCATCAAAAACTTTACAAGCCAGAAGAGACTGGGGGTCCATTTTCAGCATCCTTAAAGAAAAGAAAATTCAACCAAGAATTTTATATCCCACCAAACTAAGCTTCATAAGGGAATCAGAAATAAATCCTTTTCAGACAAGCAAATCCTGAGGGAATTCATTTCAACTAGACTAGCCTTACAAGAAGTCCTTAAGAGAATGCTAAATGTGGAATCAATAGAACAACACCTGCTACCACACAAACACACTTAAGTACATAGCCCACAGACACTATAAAGCAACCACTCTACAATCAACCAGCTAACAACATGGTGACAGGATCAAAACTTTACATATAAATACTAACCCTGAAAGCAAATGGCCAAAGTACCCCACTTAAAAGACACAGAGTGGCAAACTGGATAAAAAAGGTAATACCCAACCATTTTCTGTCTTCAAAAGGTTCACCTTACATGTAATGACACGCACAGGCTCAAAGTAAAGGGATGGAGAAAGATGTATCATACAGATGGAAAACAAAAAGAGCAAGGGTCACTATTCTTATATCAGATGAAACAGACTATAAACCAATAACAATTAAGAAGGACAAAGAAGGGCATCGCAGAATGATAAAGGGTACAATCCAGCAAGATTTAACTATCTTAAATATATCTGCACCCAACACTGGAGCACCAAGATTAATAAAACAAATCCTTCTTGACCTATGAAAAGACATAGACAGCCACACAATAATAGTGGGAGACTTCAACACCCTATTGATATCGTTAGATAGATCATTGAGGCAGCAACCTAACAAAGACATTCTAGACTTAAACTTGGCACTTTACCAATTGGACTTAATAAGAAATCCACAGAACACTACACCCAACAACCATAGGATATACATTCTTCTCATCTGCATATGGAGCATATTCTAAGACTGATCAAATATTTGGTCATAAGGAAAGTCTCAATACATTTTTAAAAAAATCACAGTCATACCAAGCATACTCTCAGGCCATAGTACAATAAATATAGAAATCAAAATCAAGAAGATATCTAAAAACTACACAATTACATGGAAATTAAACAACTTGCTCCTGAATAACTCCTGGGTGAACATCAAAATTAAGGTATAAATCAAAAAATTATTTGAAGCTAATGAAAATAGAGATGCAACTTACCAAAATCTCTGGGATGCAATGAAAGCAGTGTTAAGAGACACTTTATAGCACCAAACACCTTCACCAAGAAGGTAGAGAGATCTCAAATTAGCAACCTTATCTTGCACCTAAAGAAACCAGAATAACAACAACAAAAGAACATCCAATCCCAAAGCTATTAGAAGAAAAGAAATAACTAAAATTAGAGAAGAACTGAGCAAAATTGAGATGCAAAAGTCCATATGACAAAGATGACATTACAACTAACCCTATAGAAATACAAAAGATCCTCAGAGACTACTATGGGCAAATCTATGCACACACATTAGAAAATCTAAAGGAAAGAGATAAATTCCTGGAAACACACAATCTTCCAAAGTTGAATGAGGAAGAAATGGAAACCCCAAATAGACCAATATCAAGTTCTGAAATTGAATCAGTAATAAAAAATATACCAACACATACACAAAAAGCCCTGGACGCTGAAGTCACAGCTGAATTCTACCAGGCATACAAGAAAGAACTAGTACCAAACCTACTGAAACTATTCAAAAATATCAAGGAGGAGGGACTCCTCCCTAACTCATTCTATCAGCTGGAATCAGCCCAATACCAAAATCTGGCAGACACAATAAAAAAAGAAAATTTGAGGCCATATCTCTGATGAATATCGATGCAAAAATCCTCAACAAAGACTGGATCAACATAAATCAATAAATGTGATTTACCACATAAACAGAATTTAAAATCCATATAATCATCTAAATAAACAGAGAAAACTTCCAATAAAATACAACATCCCTTCATGATAAAAACTCTCTACAAACTAGGCACTGAAGGAACACCTCAAAATAAAAGCCATCTACGACAAACTCATGGTCAATATTGTACTGAATGGGAAAAGCTAGAACCATTCCCCCTGAGAATTGGAACAAGACAAAGATGACCACTCTCACCATTCCTATTCAACACAGTACTGTAAGTCCTACACAGACTAATCAGGCAAAAGAAAGAAATAAAAAGTATCCAGATAGGAAAAGATGAAGACAAACTATCTCTCTTTGTGGACTGTAATACCTATAAACCCTAAAGACTCTGACAAAAGGCTCCTAGAACTAATAAATGACTTTAGTAAAATTTCAGGATACATTGTCAATGTACTAAAATCGGTAGCAGCTGGGCACGGTGGCTCACATCTGTAATCCTGGCATTTTGGGAGGCTGAGGAGGGCAGAGCACTTGAGCTCAGAAGTTCAAGACTAGCCTGGGCAACATGGCAAAACCTCGTTTCTGCTAAAAAAATACAAAAAAGTAGCCAGGTGTGGTGGTGTGCACCTGTAGTCCCAGCTACTTGGGAGGCTAAGGCCCAATAATCACTTGAACCTAGGAGGTGGAGATTGTAGTGAGCTGAGATTGCACCACTGCATTCCAGCCTGGGTGACAGAGCAAGACTCTGTTTCAAAAAAAATAAAAAATTAAAAAAAAAATCACTAGCATTTCTATCCAGCAATAACATCCAGGCTGAGCGTCAAATCAAGCATGCAATCCCATTTACATAGCCACAAATAAAATGAAATGCCTAGTAATATAGCTAATCAAGGAGGTGAAAGATCTCTACAAGGAGAACTACAAAACACTGCTAAATGAAATCACTTATGACATGAATAAATGAAAAAATAAACCATGCTGATGGATTGGAGGAATCATTATCATTAAAATGGCCATACTGACCAAAGTGATCTACAGATTCAGTGTATTTCCTATCAAATTATCAATGTTATTTTTCACAGAATTAGAAAAAATCTATTGTAAAATTTTGCGGAACCAAAAAAGAGACCAAATAGCCAAAGCAATCCTAAGCAAAAGTAACAAAGCCAAAGGCATCACACTACCCAACTTCAAACCATACTATAAAGCTACAGTAACCAAAAAAGCATGGTTCTGGTACAAAAACAGACACACAGACCAATGGAACAGCATAGAACACTCAGAAATAAAGCTGCACACCTACAATAACATGATCTTCAACAAGGTGACAAAAACAAGGACATACTATTCAGTAACTGACTAACCATATGTAGAAGACTGAGACTGGACCCCTTCCTTTCCCCTTAAAAAAATTAACTCAAAATAGATTAAAGATTTAAATGTAAGACCTCAATCTATAAAAATCCTAAAAGAAAACCTAGGAAATACTCTTCTTGACCTTGGCCTTGGCTTTGGCAAATAATTTTTGGCTAAGTCCTCAAAAGCAATGGCAACAGAAACAAAAATTGACAAGTAGGACCTAATTAAACAAAAGAGCTTCTGCACACCAAAAGAAACTATCAACAGCGTAAACAGACACTCTACTGAATGGGAGAAAATAGTCACAAAGTATGCATCTGACAAAGGAGTAATATCCAGAATCTATAAGGAACTTAAACAAAATAACAAGCAGAAAACAAATAATCCCATTTTTAAAAATGGGCAAAGAACATGAAAAGCAACTTCTCAAAAGAAGACATATAAATGGCCAACAAATATGAAAAAATGCTCATTATCACTAATCATCAGAGAAATGCAAAGCAAAACCACAATGAGATGTTATCTCACACCAGTCAGAATGGCTATTACTAAAAAGTCAAAAAATAACAGATGCTCACGAGGCTGTGGAGAGAAGGGAACACATATACATTGTTGGTGCAAATGTAAACTACTTCAACTACTGTTGAAAGGAGTTTGGAGATCTCTCAAAGAACTTAAAATAGAACTACCGGCCAGGTGCAGTGGCTCATGCCTATAATTCCAGCACTTTGGGAGGCCGAGGTGGGTGGATCATCTGAGGTCAGGAGTTCAAGACCAGCCTGGCCAACATGGTGAAACCCCATCTCTACTAAAAATACAAAAAAATTAGCCGAGCATGGTGGCAGGCACCTGTAATCCCAACTACTTGGGAGGCTGAGGCAGGAGAATCGCTTGAACCTGGGAGGTGGAGGTTGCAGTGAGCCGAGATCGTACCACTGCACTCCAGCCTGGGCAATAAGAGCAAAACTCAGTCTTTAAAAAAAAAAAAATAGAACTACCATTTGACCCAGGAGTTCCATTACTGGGCATATACCCAAAGGAAAAGAAATAATTCTACTGAAAAAAGAAAAAAAAATGCAATTGCATGTTCATCACTGTTCACAATACAAAGACATGGAATCAATCTAGGTGTCCATTAATGGTAAATTGGATAAAGAATATATGGTACATATACACCACAGAATACAACATAGCCAGAAAGAACAAAATCATTTCCTTTGCTGCAATATGAATGCAGTTGGTGTCCATAATCCTGAGTGAATTAACACAGGAAGAGAAAAAACAAATACCACATGTTCCCACTTACAAATATTGAGCACAGGTGGACAAATACATGGGAACAGCAGACAGTGTGAACTACTAAAGCGGAAAGATAGTAGGGGCTGTGGATTAAAAAACTACCTATTGTGTACTATGCTTATTACCTGGGTGATGGGATCCATGCCTCAAACCCCAGCGTCATGTAATATACCCATGGAGCAAACCTACACATGTACCCCCTGTATCTAAAATAAAAGTTGAAATTGTAAAAAAGACAAGAAAATTCAACCCTATGTATAAATAAACATAAATAAACCAAGTACCACCTCAGTCTTATCTGTTTCCTAAACTAAGCATCTTCACAACTTCTAATTTCTCCCTCAACAAAAATTTTAATTAAAATGATCTATGTATCTATGTATCTATCTATCTATCTGTCTGTCTGTCTGTCTGTCTATCTATCTATCCATCCATCCATCTATCATCATCATCATCACCATTATCTAATTAGAGGTTGGGCAATTTTTCTTTAAGTTGATACAGGGATGTTTTTTCCCCCCTCCATCCCATGCCAATATTGACAAGGGGCGACACCTGGTAGGGATACAAAGAAGTTAATGGTAAGATTACTACACTGGGCAAGGGCTCCTTTACTCAGTTTCTAATGAAAGCCTTTCTGAAAATATTTGTAATGACCATAGCTATTAGCCAAATTTACAAGCAGAGAAGACTAACTTACTAATACAATGTTATAATTGTGGCTAAAGATCTTATGATTTTTTAAAAGTACTTTTTTCCTCTAATGAAGGCTTTTGCTTAATAATGCTAAGGAATAAATGTGTTCATATTTCACAAGTGTATTTGTATTTCACAAGTTATGCTTTTCTTTTTCAATGAGCCATTGAACTTAGGGACTTGTTTAATGTATTCAGGGCCTTCTTCACAAAGAGAGAGCATCTCTACTACACGCATAGCCATGTAGGACATAAACATTATTGCAAGCATTTTGGAACAACTTACGCAATACTATATACACCTCTCCAGAATTTAATTTGGAAGATTTCATTAAAAGTCTCATTAATACAAGTCACCCAGGACTTCGTTTTCTTGTTAAATACCTCTTTGTCATGATTTACCCTGGAAAGAATACAAATAAAGTTCTTGAGAAGGTTTTGTAATACAGGATACTCACTTCACACACTGAGTATATAAAGGAAATAAGCTTTTACATTCTAAACTCTAGGTGCCATTTTCTCTAGTAAATAGTTGCTCCATTTCCTTTATTTTCATATTGGCTCATTATTCCTTATAGTATCAGGTGACGTATTAAATACGGGTGCCAATTCTTTGACACTCTTTCCATTAAGAGTTGGGTACTTGACTTTACCTTTAAATATAAGTAGGCTCTGAGATGACTGCTTTGAATCTGTGCCAATTTCTGTGCCCAGGCCAGTCTTTTGGGACCTTCTCTGGGAGAGCTGATCCTCCAGGGAAAACTACCAACTATCCTGAGACAGCCATGCTAGAAAACCCTCGTGTAGGTACTCCAAACAGCAACTGAGACCAAGCACAGCTGCCTGCACCAAAGTGCCAGACCTGTGAGTGAAGCTCTCTTAGATCTTCCAAGACCAGCCCATTCTCCTATGAATCCACTACCAATCCACCCTGTTACTTCCGCTACTGCCAACTGGAGTAGAGAAATTGTCCTGCCAAACTTTGTACAAATTTCTGACCCATAAAATTGTGAAATGTAATACAATGGTTGTTGTTTTAAACCTCTGAGTTTTGGGATAGTTTGCTATGCACCGATACATAACAGAAACACAAAGCAGTACCTGCTATTGTAACAAAAACCTAAAATATATAGCACTGATTTTGGGACCAGGAGGTAGGCAGAAATCGGAAGCACTTTGTGGAGACTTCTTTTTTTTTTTGAGACAGAGTCTCGCTCTGTCGCCCAGCCTGCAGTGAAGTGGCATGATCTTGGCTAACTGCAAGCTCCGCCTCCTGCGTTCACGCCATTCTCCTGCCTCAGCCTCCTGAGTAGCTGGGACTACAGGCGCCCGCCACCAAGCCTGGCTAATTTTTTTGTATTTTTAGTAGAGATGGGGTTTCACCATGTTAGCCAGGATGGTCACGATCTCCTGACCTCGTGATCTGCCTGCCTCGGCCTCCCAAAGTGCTGGGATTACAGGCAGGAGCCACCGTGCCCAGTCCCACTTTGTGGAGACTTCTGTTGAGGGCATGAAAGACAGCAAGGAAATTAGAGGCCAGAGGAAAGGTAATCTCAATGATTAGTCACAGAGCGTTTGGCAGCAATGCAGGAGTGATAAGGTTGAAAAATATACCTAATGAACTGGTGGATTTGGCTAAGATTTTTAGGCAGAACATTAAAAAAGTAGCAAGTGGTTTCTTTTATCTGCATATAAGAATGTTTGGGTAGAAAAAGACAAGCTTAAAAAACTGCTATAAAGAAAAATTTAGAGAAAATATGAAGGAGGCAAGACTTACTGAATCTAATAATGAAACCATTATCTTATTCCTAGTTTCTCCAGAAAACACAAGATCACAAAATACAAAATTGCCTCTGGACAAATAGCATACCCAAAACACTGCCAGTTAAGCAGTAAACATCTACAGAGTGTTACTGTAGGACACTTTATTGAGACCTCAGAAAGTTTTAAGGGTAGGCCCAGTAGAGCTTGTGAGAATCTCAAGGACATGACTCTCAGACCCTCTCTTGCAGTTAAAAGAGGCTCTAAGAATTTTAAGATTCTTAGATAAAGTGCCTTTATTAGACACTAACAACTAAATGAAAAGGCTTTCAAGAAGCTTAAGGGCATTGTTCTACAGCACCCTGACTCTCAATCAAGTGTACAGAAGAGCCTCTCTCTGAAAGAAACATGGGTGTAGCTTTTGTTTAATAGGGTAGATTTATAATATGATACACTGGAGATCCACAAAATTTTAAAAGAAATTATATTGGCTTGGACTGAAACAGATGGTGACAGCATAAAATGAAATTAGACCTATAATTCTCAATCTTCTACAGCACAGGAAGCAGGCTGAGAGGGCTATTCAGTTTTAAGCACAGGCCATTTCTCATTTCAAAGAATGAATGACTCAGGAGCAGCAATGTATAGATATTATACCATATAGCATTTTTTCTCTGGATGAAATGAAAATTAAAAAAATTAAAATGTAATATGTTTCATCATTAATCATCAGAGAAATATAAATCAAAACCACAATGAAATATCACCTCATAATTCATTAGGATGAGCATTATAAAAATAGTAATTTAAAAAACAGAAAATAACAAGTGTTGGCAAAGATGTGGAGAAAATGGAACTCTTGTGCATTGTTGGTGGAAACGTAAACTGGAAGCCATTATAGAAAACAGCTTGTAGCTTCCTTGAAAAATTAAAAACAGAACTGCTGTATAATCCAATGATCCCACTTCTGGGTACTTATCTCAAATAATTGAAAGTAGAATCTTGAAGCAATATGTTTATTGAAGCAATATGTTTATTGCAGTGCTATTCACACTAGCCAAGAGGTAGAAACAACCTCAATGCCCATCAACATATGAACTGAGAAAATGCAGTATGTATATATATATATATATATATATATATATATATACACGACGGAATATCATTCAGCCTTAAAGGTAATTCTGTTATATACTACAATATGAATCAACCTGGAGGGCATTATGCCAAGTTAAATAAGCCAGTCACAGAGGACGATATTGCATTACTCCACTTATACAAGGTATCAAAAATAGTCAAACTCAGAGAAGCCGAGGTAGAGAGATGGTTGCCAGGAGCTGGGGGTTGGAAGTTGGGAAAGGAATGGCAAGTTGCTATTCAATGAGTATAAGTTTTAGTCATGCGAGATGAGAAAGCTCTAGAGATCTGCTGTACAACAATGTATTATATATGTTAAAATTTAAGAGGGTAGATCTCATGTTATGTGTCTGTTAACACAATAAAATAAATAATAAAAATCTAATATGTTTTAAAATCACCAAGTATTACAACTTCAAAATCTGTTAAAATAATCAAGGGCAGCTAATCTAATGGAAGGCATGTTTTTATCATAAATTAGTTCAAATACTTTTTTAAATAAGTAGGTGAGTTAAGAGTTAAATGAGCAATCAGACAATTCAAAGTTTATCGTCTTTTTATAGATCCATGTATAAAGTGGGGCTTTTAAGAGCAGTTTTCTCTGTATCAATAGCTTTGCTCCCCTTCATGGGCTAGGATAGAATTTAATCATACCACACAATTACAACGTGTGAGAGAATTTATGTAAGCCTGTGCTGACAGATGGAAAGGTTGATAATGGAAATAATACATTCCCTTTCCCTACCATGCTCCTCAACAAACCCCATGTTTCATATTTATAAGAACTGCCATGTTTTTGTTATTATCAATACTTATTAAATCTCATTGCCACCTTTTTACAGCCCCTGCACCGCCCCCGCCACACACACACACACACACACACACACACACACACACACACTGAGAGAGGTAAGAGTTGATGGAGGTGAGGAGTAAAAGGTTTAGCTCAGTTCACGCTTGGAACCCTAAACTCAAGATCAGTATAGGTACGGAAATCTATAATTTTCCCTCATTTATTGTAATGTACCAGGCAAAATCAAAAGAAAGATCATTTTTGGTATGGGAGATTCATGAGCAAATCATATTATGTGTCTTTGAAAGTGCATAATATATTGGAGACGCATGAGGTATATTGGCTACCTTAGTGAGACACAGGAATAATTCTACTTCTCCAAAGAAAGTTCTCTCTACATTGTATCCTTTACAGAGAGTCCAGTACTCTTAAGCTAATCAATGCAGTTGTCATAGTGTCTGCTTCTGAGTGTCTGTCAAGGGGAGGAGCTTGCAATATGCTTTGCGAGCAAAGTTCAAAGAACCGCATAAAGTGGCAGGAATGTTTTTCTCTTGATTATTCAACTTTAACTGTGATCTTTTGCATTGCTTGGAGGCAATTACTTGAATTATCTCTCTGGAGGCTAAACTGATGATTCTGCATTTCCACATCATCTCTCTTCTTGCTGGCTCCCAAAACAATGCTGTTTGTTCTGCATGTGGCCATATGAGAAGGCCATGGAGCTGGAAGAGTCAGGTTGGCTGTCTTTGACTTTCCTTAGGTAATTCTATAGGGCTACATGGAAGCCTGACTGTTCCTGCTTTGTAAAAATGCACAAGTCTGAAACAACACAAACCACTGGCTATTCTCAATCAAATAAGATACTTTAATTGTTTTCTGGTATAGAGCAAACTAGCATACTATTTTCAAATTAGAGCACTCTGCTGGCATAATTGTAAAGTCACACAGTATAAATAATCAAGAATTCTCTTCTATCTGTGGCTTATTATGATTTCTTTACATCTTTGTTTTTAACGCAATGGCAGTGGATTGCTGATATTAACACTTAGAGGACACTGTCCAGCTGAGCTTGGTCAATGCTTCCAGAAATGGATTCTCCTTTAGCGGAGAATATAACACAGTGTTCAAGAGCCCAGACTTTGAGTCAGATGGACTGATCTAAATTATGCTCTATACTATGTCCTAATCTCAGGCAAGTGTCTTAACTTTGCCCTTGTTTCTTCATCTGTAAAATGAGGATAACAGTAGCACCTACATTCTAGGAGTATTTTAAGGATTAAATGTATGCTCCATATAAATTATTCTGAATAGAATCCAAATACTAAGTGGTCAATATATTTTAGCCTGTGATATTTATTTTATTTGTCCCTACCCTTTACAAGAAAGCATTTGGTTATTGAATTGAAAGCGACATGAAGAGCTAAGTAAAAGACATGATTTCTCTCCAACTTGGACAGCTCAGTTTTCTCCATGAAGATCCTGTAGCGGATCCTGCATGAAGAACTGTTATCTATTGTGTTTCGCATGCAGGATCTGAATACATAGATTTTTCTGAATCATTCTATTTAAAGTTGCATGCATATAAATGCTTTGGCCTTTTTCCTAGAAAACTCGGGTACTCTCCTGGGGTGATCTTGTGATTTCCAGATGCATTCAGAGAACTCAATGCAGCTGCTATCTACTATTGACCAGCCAGCACTGGCTCCACTGTGCTGGACAGGAAGGAGCCCTGGGAGGGAAGTGGAGAGTTGAATGTCACATGAGTTAGCAAAGACTTTCTTGAACTTACATCATGTTTAATTGTATCAAATGCTGTTCATTGTGTGGTTAGGCTCGTGGTGCTTCTTGGATGAAGGAACAAGGAGAAAAATTACTGGCATCTGAAACAAAACCACAAGTCTCTGTTTATTTGGGACCTCAAATTAGACTTGAGTCATAGGATTGTCAAGTTGCTCATGCTAGAGTCAGCTGGGCTGGTTGGCTTCTTATAATGCAATAGACAATTCTTATTTAATCCTACTGTCTCATAAAAAATTGAGAAAAGACATGTTCAGAAAGCAAGACTTGATGAGTTAAAACACCATTTTAGTTTCAAGTCTTAAAATTATACTAGGAGTTTTTCTGCATATTTTAAGGCTCTGTTGAATTTTGAGAACATTCTACAGTATAAAAGCTCAGGTATATCCTCAAGACACATTTCTGGATGCCAGGGCTGTCCTTTAAACAAATGTGCTCTAATAATTCTCTCTATAAATTTGTCACTTTAGGAAATCATCAGAAAAATATGAAAAAGAAAGGCTCATCACTGAGATTTTTCATTCTTGTTATAGGGGACTGTTAAGCTTCAGGACGCCTGTGATACTCAAAATATAGGTCTTAACTCATGATATATGTAGTGCTATATCCATTAAAATGGGGAATAATGCAAAGACATCCAGGCACATGGGCTTGGTTTCAGAATATTCTGATTTTTTATTTAATTTCTGCCACTTAATACCTATGAGACCCTGGATTAGTCACTTGAGTCCTCTAAATATCAATTTTACTCTGAGACATGTAAAGACAGCATTATCTCACACACTACAGGTGCTATGTGAGTACATAATAGGAATAGGATACTGTAAATTGGAATGAAGAAGCCATAACCCCTGGGTCTGTGATCTCACGGTTTAATATCATCAAAATTTAAATTAGAGAAGATAAGTGAAACTTCTTTGATACTTTTTTTGGCTCTCAGTATTAAGTGATTTCAATTTTGCAAGTCGTTTTCACATCTGCAGTTTACTTTAGCAGGATGACATTCAATGAAAGGTTGATTATGCATTGGGTAGGTAGGGCTTTATAAAAACCTTTCTTATAGCTTTCAGTTTCAGCTAAATTAAATTTATTTTTGTTTTGAAATGAGAGTTGTTCAAGGATATAAAGGTAAACCTCTGGAATTTGGTAGTTTCTTATCAGTGGGACTATTTACACAGAGGCCAGAAAGTTCCCTTGTACTGCTCATGCCAATCAGATTCATAATATTAGAGATGACTGTGATTGGATGATATCGACTGTGATTGGATGACATCAACTGTGGTGTTGATGATGCACTTTTCCTGGGCTTTCTTACTGTCTCATGAGCATGCTACATTTTGGCTCTAAAAGGCTCTTCTCATTCCCTCAAAGGGAGGTAGAAGCAGAGAGGAAAAATTTCAAATTAATGGCAATCTTTAAAACCTTCAGACTAAAAATACGATAGAAAGTGCAGTTGGGTAGAACCAATATATTTCCTCTTATCTACCCTTTATTTCCACTTTCAATTAGTTTTCCAAAAGAATGTAATTTTGAACTGTAATGAGTGAGGAGAATTAAAGGAGAGAAGCAAGAGACAGACACTATTGAGACTCTCAGAGGAAAATGCTTGTATCTGGCCACCCTTGAGCTTAGTCTCCTCAGGTTAGCATGTCAGGAAGGCAAGTGTCAGCATTTCCCACTCCATCCCAACACGGTGTAGTACCTGCAGAGTATAGGATTCCAGGGAAGATGAAGGGCAGTCAAATCTTCATGTGCCTCAAAGGAGGGCACTGGAATTAGCTGTGAGTAGAAAGTGTGTGATGTGTGGGTGTGTAAGATGAAAAATTAATGGACTGAGGGCCAGAGACCAGTAAGACCAGGGACATCATCTTAACAGATACAAGTATGCGGGAGTGACTTCTCTGAAGAAATTATTTTCATCACAGTGGATGCCAAAGGAAACCAAAATATTTCACCCCAAAATACACTTCCTCAATACATTTTGGCACGGCTGTTCAGAGGGCCCAAACAGAAGTAGCCCTGCAAATTGGTCTTTTGCGGGGGGGAGATTTGCATCTGTAGAGAAATAAAGTGAAGTAAAGAAAAGATGCAAACGAGCTTTCTCTGAAGCCCCCCTTGTCCAGGTCTAGGAAAGATTAACTGAGAGTCTGAACCTTTAAAGATCTGAGAGAAATATTCACCATCTATTCTCTGAGGGCTGCTACCTGCAAGCTTTCATCTACACCACAAGACCACCTTTGCTAGCCAGGTTTCTCATCTTCTTCCTCTCCCATAACTTGTCTTGCCATGCTCTAAGCTCCTCTATTCTTTCTGTAACCTCAAGATGGTATATAAGTGTCAACCATCTTGCCTTTCTTTGAGTTCTTATATTTTGCATGACTCCTGCACCTGTCAATAAATTTGGTATCTTTTCTCGTGTTAATCTTCCTTTTACAATGGATTTCTTTTAGCAAACCTTCAGTGGATAAAGGAAAATTTTCCCTTGGCCCCTACATTGCCAACATGCATCGGACACCTCTCTGGATGTTGTAGCCTTGTACTTCCTATAACAAAATGTCTATTTTGGAAATGAGAAAGGAAATATCCTGTTTTAACTGATTGTAAACCTGAAAATGACTAAGACTTGTTTGAATCATGTTTTTATTGTCAGTCAGACTAGGAAAGTGAAATTCAGATGAATATGAGCTATATAAAAATGTAGTTACACTTTATTTTGCTCTGTTTGTAGTCTTATACATTGATACTGACTTTACAGTTCATTTTTTCAACCTGACTGCCTAGAATTACAGTCTGAACAATCAGAAGCTTCCTGGTATTAATCATACTTCTCCAAATGCCTTTATTATTTGACTCTTGTTTTAATGTTTTGTTTGTGTCTTTCATTATGTGATTCCTTTAAATTCATTTGGAAAGTACTATAAATGAAAACAAATTTTGGCATTGAACCCAGAATTCTTGATTGTGTTGAACTTTGATACTACTTTTCGAAGAAAATAGCCCTTTTGTTTGTTTGTTTGTTTTAGAGACAGAGTCTTGCTCTGTCACCCAGGCTGGAGTACAGTGGTGCAATCATAGCTCAGTGCAGCCTCACACTCCTGGGCTCAAAGGATCCTCCTGTCTCAGTCTCCTGAGTAGCTGGGACTGCAGGCAGGTCACCACTATGCCATGCTAATTTTTTTACTTTTTGTAGAGATGGGGTCTCACTATGGTGCCCAGAGTGGTCCTGAATTCCTGGCCTAACGTGATCCTCCTGCATCAGCTTCCCAAAGTGTTGGAATTCAGGCATGAGTTCTCATGCCAGGCCAGAAATATTTTTTTAAAAATATTTTTATTAATTTTTTTATTAATTAAAATAAAAAAAATATTTTTATTAATTAAAAATTTTTTAAAATTTTTCTTTTCTTCACTCTGTAGCCCAGGCTGGAGTGCAGTAGTGCAACAACAGCTCACTACAACCTCGAACTCCTGGACTCAAGTGATGTTCTTGCCTCCGTTTTCCCAGTAACTGGGACTATGGGCACACGGCCCCAGGTCTGGCTAATTTTCTATACAGATAGGGTCTTGCTATGTTGTTCAGGCTGAAACAGCCCTTTAAAAAACTGATAAACTAGTAAATTAATTAGCACATTAAAATTAGTGAGAAACAAGAACCTATAGAATGGAAAGTTAATACATAATACCAACAAATAGTTGGCCTGTGCTCATTTTTCTCACATTTGATGTTAAGTGTATCTCTGACCTAAACAGACTAGGGGTACACATGACATCACTTGCTTTTGGCCAGCAAACCTGGACTTTATCCCTTTTACAGAATCACTGTTAAAATAAATGAAAAGACCAAAGGAATTTCACCACTGAAATGTTATCAGAGGTCTCATAACTGTTCATGGTTAAAAACTCACTTCATCATTAACAGCAGCAGCAGCAGGAATGAGTACATCCTTGGCGGTCTGCCAGGTCCAAAGGCTATCTGGAAATATATTCTGAATGTGAAATAGGCTAATTAAGCCCATTGTTCCCTGGCTGTCACTCTAAGGGACAGCAGGGAGGTACCGGCTGTGTGCCTGCCTAACCAGGTTGGGTAGCAAACTTGAATCCTTCTCACCCCTGAATGTGCATATAAAATGTGGGTTGCCTGCCAAGGTCAGGACTACAAGATAAATTTCTGTACATAAACATAACATATAAATGGAGGATTAAAAGCTCATTAAGATGTTGTGAGGAAGATAAAGAAAGAAGAGCAGAGCAAAAGGAAAAGCAATGGCTTGCACGTGTGTCTGTTGCTAATGACCTTTATTTAATCAAAGCTATTTGATTCAGAGGATATCCACGTTGCTCAAGAGTAATGCTTCTTGTTGTATAAAAGCCTGTACGAAATTGTTTTCCCCCAATGTGAGTGCTCTGCTCTGCCCCCTTTGGGTTTTTCCACCCTGTGTGGCTGGAGCCTCCCTTCTGGTAGCCTCAGGAAGGCAGTGGCTCTGCTTGCTTGTTTCATGTGCTGCCACTTCTCAAGTCCTGCTGTCACTTGTTTCTTTTAACGACACTGGAATAGGAAATACGGGAATCCTTTCCTTACCATGCTGTTGTACTTCAAAACAACTATTTCTTTTGACAGAATTAAAGTGCAGTATATTTAGGGAATGAGCTAACATTGCTCTCTTTGTCTCTGCAAGTCTTTCAAAAGATGAGTGGGTACTGCTTGGCCCCCTGAGGCACTACACTGATCTTTTCATAACCCTTTTCCTTGCTCTTCCCAACTCCAGACCTAAAATGTGCACTGTGAATACCTAAAATAGGTCCTTGGGAGCCAAAAAGACCATTGGTAACAATAGGAGAAACAAGACAAACATTTAAGTTTCCTAATTCCTTGTCCAGTGTTCTTTTCCCACTTTGTTAGAGTTCGGACCCTCCGCTTACCCAGCACTGCCAACTTCACCCCTAAACCCAAACCCCAAGCCCCAACTGAGCTGCAGATGTAAATACAATTTCTGGGGGAGCTTGCTTAACAGTTGTTAAATTCTAATGAAAAAAAAATCAGAGTTTGCCCCACTTAGAGGATTTTGCAAAATGATCTCTCTGAGTCCCTGGAATATGCACAGCAGCAGCAAAGAAAAATGTCATCATTAATTTGATATGGCTTTTTGCTGCAAGCAGGACTGTTCATTAAAAGCTTAAACAGGTGGCAGGTTTGGCAGCCCAGTGTGTGTATTCTATGGACAGATTTATTATGCCTTTCATTTTAAAATATTTGTGCCGAAACAGACTCAGTGAGATAAATTATCTTGTTCACAAGAGCATTCTGTTCAAGGCTGCTATGATAACTGCCATATCAATCAAATTATGCAATGAAAACTTACCATCAATTTTATCATCATTATCACTTATTTATAACTTAGGAAACTCTTTTCATTTCTTCTCCATTTTAATTTTGGTATCTTCCAGGGACTTTTCCCTGACAGTAGGAGACAGTGTCATAAAATAAGGACTGTATACAGGATGTCACTTCAGTTGCCGACGTCCAAGGCAGGAGTCAGATATGCATTTCAAAGCAAACATAATTACATACGAACAGCATTGGCTCTAAGCATCCTGCTTGATGACTTTGAGGGATAGGAGCATGTAAACATCAGAGGAATGTTCAAACAATAAGGCAGCTTTGCTTTGTCAAATGAGATGAGGCACAAGCCAACTGAAGCTCAACACAATGTCAAGAAAGCAAAGCACACACTTCAGTCACCGCCAAGCCCTTACATGGTTGGAATGACTCCATAGGCTCAATGTAATCACTTTTCCAGGAGCTGGGGCTTTCTACTGGCAATGCCCACCATCTTGGGAAGGCGGGTCTCACCAACTTTAATTGTTACAGGAAATCTTTTGCTAGAAGGTTATCCATAAATTGTTACCCCACAATCCAGTGTCTCACAGAACCTTCCAGGTTCTTTTGGCCACTGCAGTATCCAGGGTTTCATGCACATTAACCATTCTGCCCTTCTGCTAGATTTATTTTCATTCTGGCCTGCTAATGCCACTTCTCACAGCTGCAGAATACATGCTGAATCTCCTTGGAAGCATACTTTCCTATAGAAAACATTCAGAGAGGACTAGAAAGGGCAGATGATACATCGTGCATTTTTCATTTGGACTCTTGCCTGACTTCCATGAAGGAAACCCTGATTATGTACAGTATTGTCTTAGCTAAGCATCTCGGCGACACATGCATTGTGGTTTTTTTCAGCTGGCTTCTCACTTACATAATTGGCCTCCTCTTTCTGCTACATGCAGCCTTTAGGTTTTCACTCCTGCCAAAGGACAATGCTTACCAATCTTTACTTGATTGTTTTTTCCTCACCAGAGGTGTCCTCTCCTCTTATATTGTAAACCAGATCAGTTATCTTTCTTCAAAATACTGCTCAAGAATAAGCTCCATGACAAGTTTTCAGCAGAACCCTCTGATTACAAATTGTTACAGCTGCCCCATGTTTGTGACAAGATCTGTGCAACTCTAATTGGCTAGACGTACATTTGTTTGTGGCTATTTTTGGCTTTGTTTTTGTCCCCATAATCCATAAGGAACTCTCAGACAAATAGTAACGAAAAGCTTACCTCAGGCAGATCCATCAGGTCAATTCAAGATGCTTATAGGAGTCATGGAATGTGAATAATTAGTTCAAGGTTTACAAGGTTAATCCTGGTATACCCTGCATAGCAACATTACACAGATTGGCACATCCTTACACGACAATGAAAGGTGCCATTAACTCATTGATTTTCACAATTAGTCTTATATCAAAAGGACATAGGACTTGGAGTCAAAATGACTGAGCTCTAATCCTTGCTGTCTCTCTGCTTACTAACTGTGTGACGGTAAGCACACTGTGGCAACTGCAAAGGCAAATTGACTTAAATAAATTCTACATGCATTTATGAAAGTATAAAATATAAAGGGTGATTTATTGATTTAAAGATTGATGTTGCCACCATATATCAAAAAGATTTTGTATTATTCTGGGGTAGATAATAAAATAAAACAATTCATAGAATCTCCCTAAAAGATGAGTGCATCTTTGACAGGGAAGATAAACAGTCTGAGTTTGAGAGTAAGAGGACTGTTCAGCAAGACTGCTTGAATTTGCCTACTTTTTTCCCTTTTAATTAGGCTGGCAGGAGAGAAATAAACACCATTATTTCTGCTATGGCAGTGGTTCTTAAAGTGTGATCACTGGTCCTGCAGCATCGACAGCATCCAGGAAAACTGTTGGAAACGAAAATTATTGGGCCCCACCCCAGAGCTACTGAATCAGCCCTCCAGGTGGTTCTGATGAATGCTAAAGATTGAGAACCACTGCGTGGACCGGTACACTGGGGTTTAGTCCCAGATGCCACTAACTTGTTGGGTAAGTCGAGAGCCCAGGCTAGTGTAAGACATCATGAGAGTCTGTGCATTATTAACAACACATTATTCCAGATTTTCTACCAGTGCAGATTTCTTGTAATGTTATTATTTCCATTAAATACAAGCTATGCAACAAAATGAGATTTTATAAACCTTTGTAGGGAAATTCACAGGCTTCAGAAAAAGTGCTTTGCCAGACTAAGGAACCAGATTTGGGGGTTCTAAAAATATGGCCCTGGCAGTTATAAGAAAAAAGACTCTAAGTGACTAAGTAAACTAACCAGAATTTAGCCATCAACTTTCAGAATAACTCAAGGGAAAGTCATGGGGAGATCTAAGCATTGAGAGGATGACTTTCCCTTGAGTTATTCTGTATTAGAATGATCTCCAAGCTCTTTTCTAGCTCTCCAGGTCTAAATTTGAGACTTCTTTCTTCTCTCTTTCTCTTTCACTCACATCTTGAAAACTGCATGCACAGAATAGGACAGAGGCATAAAGGAAAGGACAGAGAGAAACACTGACTGAGAAGCAGAGAAAGAAAAGAGAGTTCACAGAGATTTCATATTTTCCAAACCATGGAGTGGTTGAAAGATATCATAAAATTCAGCTGTCAAGTGAGTACAGAAGAGTATCAAAATTTAAGTATTATACAATAAACTGTGTGCATCTTTTAAAAGGAACCTGCATGTAGGTGAGTGGGGACACCTTGAGAGCTTTCTGTACAATTATAAAGGAAGATAAAGAGCTGTCCCAAATAAGGACCACCCAAGTGCAGAGCTGCGGTAGAGAATCTCTAAATCCAGACCACTAAAGGGAAGTGCACTTGAACAAAAGGAAGGGCAACAGGGTAGCACAGCTGCTATAGATTGAACATTTTCTTTGTGCAAGCTCATGCTTACCTTGTTAAGGAAAAGCCTTCTCTCCAGCTCGATCTATCAAAGCCATGCCACATCCACTGACTAGCCTTGTAAAGGTCAAACTCACACTCTCCCAAGTTCAGAAAAGAGAACTAAGTTGAATACCTACAAGAAATCCAGCACCCTCAGAGAAAGAGTTGCATATATTCAATGTATTGTTAAAGATAGTGTGCTATTACACCACTATGGTTGCAGAACATCAAATTAACAGACATGAAGAAAATAAGCACTCAGCAGGGGAGATATTTAATTACAAGAAGAAGGGCAGCCAGCCTTTGATAATGCAAGAATTCAGCATTTCCCATTTCTCCTTTCCAAGTGTTTTCAAATAAAGTTTTTTTCCCCAGTCCTCATCCTGATTGACACTTAGCATCAAATGTTTCCCCACCATGGAGAAATCCACACAACCAGCTTCTTCCTGTACCACCAGAGCCCAGCTGGAACCAGGAATAGCTCTCTTTTTGGTTTGTGTTAAAACAGATGAGTAGCCAAGCTTTGTCTGCTGATAAAGAGTAATAATCACGCTGGTAATGGGAAGATTCTGCCTTAACTCAACTGCCAAGATCAGCCTGTGCAACTCCAACCAAAGGTGGGATGGGAGGGATGAGTAGGAGGAGGATACTGAAATACAATCATTCTTATCAGTGTCTTCATTGTGACATCTGTATGTATTCTATGCTTTAACTGAAAGTTAGAAAGTCTGAGAGTTGAGAAACCACTTGCTCACTCCCAAAGGAAAGCTGGACTAAAAGGAAGCAGAAGTTAAAAGTAATTCATAAACAAGAGAGGCTTATAGCCAGAAATTGAAAGGGTCTCATTTGGCCACAACATGGCTTAATTAAACATCGCCTCTCCCTAGTTCATTCCAACTCCACTCAGATTTTCTCTCAATGTTTTTTTCTTTATGTACAGGCCTAAGTATTTTTAAGAGAAATTTAATCCATATGGTTTCTGATTCATTTACACACATAAAACTCAACAGAATGACTCCTGGTGTGCAAACAGTTCTCTGAGCCTGTTTCCTCCTTAGGAACAGAAAACCGTGTTGCGTTCACATTAAACTCATTCATTTTTTCACGGGTTAACATTTCACTCAAAAGCTTGGGGCCCAAAACGATGGAATGTATTGAAGGTTGGTGAACTCAGCTCCTCAAATGGAAAAAAAAGCAACTACTTACTTCAGACCCTGGGTCTTTGAGGTTTCTCAGTGCCCGTTCTTAGGAATAGTTCTGCATGTGTCCAATAGTACATTTGTAGCACATTCTTCTTTTTAGTAGCGGCATTATTAGGAGGTATCCATTTCTATAGGCAATCCTACCCTTTAACTATAATTTCCTAGCTTCAGAAGTCAGTGTAAGAAAAGTTCTACAGAAAGCTCTGTTCTCAATCACATAAATATACTGGGCACATAAAAAGTATTTTTGGAGATTCCAGAAGAAAAAGAAGCATATTCTTAACAGAAATGGAAGGCCTGTGCTCATAGCTCCAACACAAAAGTCTACAGCTAAAACCTCTCTTTATATATACCTCCTGTCTTCTTCATCCACAAGCTTTGTTGAATCACTTCTATTCACCCACACATCGTTTACTTTACTTGCATTTTCATTTGACAAATATTTATTTCACTACCTACTTTGAGCCAAGTCACTGGAATATAAAAATCTAAATATTCATTTGATTTCTTAAGAGGAAAGATGCCAAAAAAATATGTGATAATTATTATAGCGGACCTATGGTTAAAATATACAGGAAACACAGGGAAAAAATACCATATAATACTTGCTGAGAAGTGCAGAAAGGCTTAGAGAAAGCAAAGCTAGAAAGATAGGCTTTTTGCAGGTGGATGAATCAAGGGAAGGAAAGGCTAGTTAGAGGTAGCATTTAGTGCAAAGGCACTGAGGCATTAAAAAAATCATGTTTTGCAAACTAAACAGAGTTCAGTATTGATGAAGCAAAAAATACAAGGTGTCATCTAAGAATATTCAAGAAAGGGGCCCAATAATTTAGGGTTCTATATGTCATACAAAGTAATTTAGATTTTATCTTGTAAGTCAGTTGTGCTCAATTGAGTGTGACCACTAGAATGATCTATGAATCCTTTTTTCAAACACACACTTGGGCCCCAATCCCAGAGATTCCAATTTTGCAGGTCTTGGGTAGAGACTTTTACATATATTTTCTTAAACATTCATGGTACATGTCCCTGTTTGAGAACTGCCTGAGGCTCATAGGGGCCACTGAAGTATTCTAAACATGGGAAACCCATAACCAGCTTGACTATTAGTTGGTCCTTTTGTGGACAGTGTGAAGAAAATTTTGCAAATGATCTAAGTACAGGCAGTGGCTTAAAGGCAATGCAAACTTTCCAACAAGAACAAATGTAGTCCTAAGTTAAAGGATGGCAAGAGGCAAGGCAAGAGAGTTTGAAATAAATAATAGTAATTCAGTCACAAAGAATTAATGAACTAAAACTATACCCCCTCCCTCCTTTCTGGTGTGGTGACACCATTCTCCAAGGAAAGAGACACAAAGAGAAGACAGAGGACAGAAAAAAGTGAGCTCAAGTTCTCAACTGTTCAGTTGACTGGATTCAGAATATAAATTATGTAGGAGATTGAGAACATATTAATTTAATATGCCCTAGAGCTTTCTGCTCTGTTTGCAGTATTGGTGATTCAAGAGTGGCTTTATTTGAATTGGCTAACATAGCACTTACTAAGATCTCACAGTTCCAAACACTATAGGCAAGCTGTAATTCTAACTTATGTCAAGGAAATGGCAAACAGAATCACTCTATCCTACCCTGAAGGTTGAGAGGATATGAAGTAGGCAACCTAAGAGAATTTTTCTCACATCCTAATCTCCTTTTCTGTCTTTGCTGGCACCATCAGGCACCGTGGTCCATGTTCAGCTTATTTATGCAGCAAAACAAGGTTGGCAGTTTATTGGACAGGAAAATGGCTGAGTTAAATATTATTGAAATAGGAAAAAATATTCCTGGGGTAAAATAAAGTTTGCAGCCACACCATCCCAACTGAACAAAAATTCCTTTCCACAGCTCACACCCCTTCTCTCCTCCTCCCACTTTTCTAGTCTCCTTCTGAGGATCAGTGCTCTGGGGACCTGCACTAAAGCCCCAATAGGGTGTTGACATATGTTCCTACCCAAGTAGATAATTTAGTCACCAATATGCTGGGTTTATTTTTTCTGAATTGTTGCAAATACCTATATCTTTTATTGTACTTTTCTTTATAGTAGATTCACTAAATTATTCACTAAATTATTTTCCTATTATTATCATCTATGGAAGAGTTCATTCCACTAAATATATGATTAGATTGAAACTTCTGATGCTTCACATAGAAGTTTGTAATATAGCTCTATATATCACATATATATATATATTTGAAAGTACAGGGTCAATGCAGTCTACCCTTTAACCTTTTAATTCAGATTTCTAATATATATGTAAGCATATTTGTGTGTCTACATATGTGTGTGCATACCTACATACCTACATACAAACACATGTACCTTTTTATGGGTCATTTCTTCTTTTTAACAGCGCTTCTTCCCACCAAACACTATCTCTGTACTTTTATTCCAGACTTCCTCTTCCTTATGTGATGTCTAGACTACTGTAAATTGTGACTGCACCAGAAATATTAGAATGGGCCTATTGAGCTGCTGCTACAACACACTGCCACAGTGTGTTGAAAGTATGATCCTGAAACCTAAATCAGGCTTGTAGGGTAGAGCAAAGTCAAATAAGTATCAAACTTCCTCAATTACATAACACCATGCTGTTTCTCTAGACAACTTCCCTCAGGAGTGAAGATCGAATTTTGAGGCAATTTCTGCACGGACACCAGTATAAAAGGTGAATTTTGAGAGCACAGCACCCCTGAGTTTTGTCTACCCAACAATGAATAGTGTGGTCGCTATGCTAAAAGCTGAGACCCCAAAGATACTAGAGCAATTTCTGTCACTCAGTGATGAGATAACAACTCAGAGAATCACACACACACAAAGGCACAAAATGGGAATATTAGAAATTCTGCCACCGAACCTAGAATTCTACCACCTAAATCTACCCACTTTCAATGTTCATCTTAGTTCAGACTCCCCGTCTTTGTTACTTCACCAGGTTTGTAACTGACCTTCTTTACTTTTATCTTTCCATCTCCTTTCTTTTCTCCAAAGCTAGAGCCAGAGCAATCCCTCTAAAGTACATATCCAACATTTTAATTTACAGCTTAAACTCCTCCGTTATCCCTCATTGTTCTCTGGGTCAAGTTCCAACTCTTTAACGTGGATTGGATCATGAGGCCCATCATGAAGAACCCCCTGCATACCCCTTTATCTCCTAAGCTTCCCCTCTCAAACTCAGAGTAAGATGTTAAAAACCCCAGGCTCTTTGCAAGGACAGTGACATCTTCTCTCCCTCTCTCCCTAACTCCCTGTCATCTTTTGATCCCAGAGTAAAGGTTACTTCGTCTACTAAGATGCCACTAGCCTCTTCTCTGTGCTACTATAGTAACCTGTACTTGTCAGTATTTATATAACACTTTGAAAATGCACCCTAATTGTGTATCAGCATCCTTTGCTCTCTTTCATTTTTACCACCAGATCCTTGTGGATAGAATTTGTTTTATTCTCCTAGTAGCCCCTGTAGCTAGCTAAGTGCCTGCACACAGTAAATTCTCAATTTCTAGTTGCTGAATAGATAGATGAATGAATGAAATAAAGCTGTTTAGTATTTTCTGTTTGGCTTTAATGGTCTTTAACCTGACAACAGAGAAAATTACAAATTATAAGTCTGCTGAAAGTGTATGAACATAGTATTAGAGTAAACCAACTAAAACACTGAATGGAAGTTAGGGCAAGTGTAGTTTAATAAGGAACTCATTATACTCTGACTTCTGTTTCTTGTTTTTCAGCCTATCAAAAAGTGCCACTAAATTGAAGAGGATCACAAGAGATAATCTCGACAGCATTTAAATAAGCCTGGAGATGTCTAACTTTTCTACATTTACAAGACTTTTAGGATTTATATTACTCAACCACTTAAGCAAAACATCGTATTCGTTTATTTACCCTTTCCATAAATAATTTTTAGGTGTCACCAGACTCTACCCTCAATTTAAGTGTATTTCCTTTTCCTTGTTTCTTGACATCAATGAGAAAAAAATAGCAATTAAATAATTGTAAACCTCAAGAGAATCAGACAAGTCAGTGGGTAATTTAAGAAACTCTTCTACCCAATAGATTTTTATTTGGCTTTCATGGAAACCTTTAATTCTTTATGATACTGGATACAGAAAAACACAAATATTCATTTAGCTTACTGATCAGTAAAATAACTTATGAACATGAGGGAAGAACAGAAGATAAACAAAAAAGTTAGGCAGAACCTATACATTTGTTAACTTAAATCAAACTTTCACGTACCTTATAGTTTTTGAAAATTTGCAAGCCTGGAATAACAAAATAATGGAGGACCATATGATGACTTGACAATAAACAAGCTATAATAGCTTTGAGCCTATGAGGTATTTTGTTTTCACTACTCAGAGAAAAAGATAAACCAGAAGAATGCTGGAAATTGGGTTGCCCTGCTCCTTCTATGGTTTCTTAAATTCATTCTCCAATTATGTAATTTCAGTTAACTGAGCTACTTTTTTTCTTGGCTGATTATTAACCAGTCACAATCTGTATTTTGTGTTTCTGACAGTAACCACTCACTGCATTCAACTGCAGAAGCAAAATCACCCACATGTCACTTTTATAACGAAACATGTTTACAGCAAAATCTGAGTATGTTAATAATGACTTTTCTAGTTTTGTAACACATATCAATCATCTTTGCAATGTTTCTGGTCAAATGTCTGAATTTAGATATCTTAGTAAGAAATAAGAAAAGGAAGATGCATGCTTCACAGCGTTTGCCTATGGTTATTTCTGTTTCTGAAGTTTTAATGAAAGTGGTGTAAGTGAAGATGAACTGAAACTCTCAAAATACCAAATGGGCTACAAATTGAAACTCTAAAAATAACAAAAGGTTATGTCTACCAGCAGCTCTCTAAACAATCCCCATCTACAGATTTTTTTTTATTTTTTTATTTTTTTTATATTTTTCTGAGACGGAGTCTCGCTCTGTCGCCAGGCTAGAGTGCCGTGGTGCGATCTCAGCTCACTGCAACCTCCAGCTCCCTGGGTCAAGGGATTCTCCTGCCTCAGCCTCCCGAGTAGCTGGGATTACAGGCATGTGCCACCATGCCCAGCTAATTTCTGTATTTTTAGTAGAGATGGGCTTTCACCATGTTGTCCAGGATGGTCTCAAACTCCTGACCTCGTGATCCACCTGCCTCAGCCTCCCAAAGTGCTGGGATTACAGGTGTGATCCACTGTGCCCGGCCAGATTTTCTTTTAAATTAATTCAGCCAAGTCCTCTCCCTTCCCTGAGTCTCACTATTTGACTACTGTTGCCCTGAACATCTGCATTATTGAAACAAGTAGCCGCGAATAAGTTACTGTTTTGTTATACTTACGTGGAGGATACATTTTAAAGCTACTTTTAAAACAGTATTTCATGAAAAAAAGAAAGTCATTTTGGAAATAAAATCCAAGAAATATTGGTCAATATTAACTAAAGTGTGAGAATTAATTCAATCATTAGCAAGTACATTTTCCTTGCTTCACGGCGGGCAGGGAAGACTGATTGGCTTCTTCAATGTAGATAAAGAGGGAATAAGAGATAGTCATAACTTAAAAGTTAATTAAGAAATTCAATTGAAGGCACTCAACTGCGAAGTTAAAAGACTTTAAAATCTCAAGTTAAGCACGTTGTGTTTTTTCCACATAACCCACCGAGTTTAGATGAGAAGTAATAAGGGCAACTCCCCCTAGCAACAAGTCCTACTGCGCTGGTACCTGCTTGGTCAGCTGCAGGCCCTCTAGACTTAAAGGAGGCTATTTCAGAGAACGAATGGAAAGAAACCATTATTTTTTAGGGATGGCTTCATAAGGATATTCTACGTTATCAGAATGCTGCTTGGGGAAGTATGTGGTACTACCCCTGGATCCAGAATAGGGGAGGAATGAAAAGAAGAAAGACTTAACATAATTTCCCCTTTTTCTCATTACTGAGTCATTCTTCTACCCTGAAAAAGTCCTCGTCACAAAAATCAGACTGAGGAGATGAAAGAACTATAATATATTAGGAAACATAGTAATTATAACCCTTATGTGTACTTTAATTACATAATGTGTTCATCAAAATGAAGGGAGATAATTTTCTATTTCTAAGACTAAAATTATATCATTTCAAATAGTGTAATAGAACTAGGGAGGAGAACATTAATATGGCCACTATATTCAGACTTTTTTTTATATGTTGAAATACCATAACCTATGTTAGGCCTCGTAGATAACACAGGAATATTTTGAGACACAATTTCCATTTTATAGAAATTTAATTTCTAAAGGAATTATTTAAACATTAATTTAACAACAGATAAACTTTAATCTTACTTTTACTTTATGATATTGTAATATTTGACATTGGCCTTGAAAATCTGATAGGCACTTCAAAAAGACAGAACTCTTGGTTTCCTTTTTGCAAACTATACTGCATTAGCAGCGTCCTCATTCTGTTACTGGTAGCATCATTCTTTCCTCTGTTCAGGCCAAAAACCTGGGTCCAGAGTTTCTTAACTTCAGCAACATCAGACAATTCTTTGTTGTAGAGAACAGCACTGTATGCTTTCATAGGGTATTTAACTGCACCCGGCTTCTACCCACGAGATATTTGTGGTATCTTCCCCAAATGTGACAAGCCAGACACTGTCTCCAGACGTTGTCAAATATTCCTGGGAGAGAAAAATCACCTCCCAAGACACTGCCTCAGAGTTACTAGGGACTTGGCTCTCTCTCTCACATCTCACATAAATCTCTCAGCAAATCCTATCGGCTCTGCTTCAGAACATACTGAAAATACAAGGACTTCTTATACCTCTGCTGCTCTCACCTTGACCCAAGCTGCTTGATTCAAATTCTGGATTACTCCAAGGACCCCTATCCTGTCTCCTTGCTTCCACCTTTGGCCATGTACATCCTATTCCCAACACACCAGCCAGACATACTATCAACACATTATAAACTACTCTAAAAGTGAGAAAAAATGGCTTGAGTGATTCTCCATGGTCCATATTCATGACTATACTGTGTGAAAACACGCTAATATTAATTACTATGAAGACAGTCATGGTAAAATTAGTCTAAATGTTGGCTAGACCTAATTCAGCCCCACATAAAAGTTACTTTTACATTCAGATGATCAATGCAAAGCAAGTATTTAATGAGTGCTTACTATGTACTTGATCCTACAGTCAGAGCACAATTTCAGTATAAGAAGTTGGAGATCAAATAATATTTATGAAAATACTTCTACTTTGTACCACAAACAACAAGTTAAAAATAGCACTTTTTACTAGAGCAATTTTTTTAGCAAAAGGTTAAAAAAATTCTGAGAAGCTCTTTTAATTGATTTTTATGAAAAAAAGTTTGTCTCAGGGTCTCAAGTAATAAATTTCCAAAAATGATCCACTACATGTTCCTTTAAATTGAATAATTTTGAATTGATTACAGAGAAAAAAGGAAGTGGGCAGGCAGATCCCAGGGTCCCAACTGTGATGATTTTAGCTCTTCTAATTATTGAAAATGTAGTTTATAGACACTTCACTCAACATTAATGGAGAGAAAAAGAGTTTGCTCCTTCTTTTGTCAGACTGAAAAAAAGGTCTTAACAAATTGACCAATGAGAATGCAATTGTAAATGAAGAATAATTAAATAACTGGAGGCCGGGCGCAATGGCTGACTCCTGTAATCCCAGCATCTTGGGAAGCCAAGGGGGGCAGATCACTTGAGGCCAGGAGTTTGAGACCAGCCTGGCCAACAGGGCAAAACTTCATCTCCACTAAAAATAAAAAAATTAGCTAGGCATGGTGGCACACACCTGTGGCCCCACCTATTCGGGAGGCTGAGGTGAAAGAATTGCTTGAACACGGGAGGCAGAGTTTGCAGTGAGCTGAGATGGTGCTGCTGCACTCCAGCCTGGCTGACAGAGTGAGACTCTGTCTCAAAATAATAATAATAATTGGAGATGTGGCATTTCAGAAAATTTTTACTTTGTAGTTATCATCTACCCCGGCAATGTTTGCACTTTGCCAACCAAATGAAAATTTTATTCCCTTGCAAAAGTGCCTGGAGGATAAAGTTATTAATTTGCCTAATACCCTGTCTCCATGGGAGAGCAAGCTGACACAAATTTTTCTAGCAACTACTCTGTTTGGACCATTTTCCCTCTCTATTCCTTTAGAAACACAGTAAAGTGTCATTGCTAGCTAGATATTAAAGATTTTCTGTTAATTTCAGCTCACAAGTTCTGAGAAGGGTTAAAAGAGGAAGAAAATTTTTCTCTTGTATTTGAAAAAAAAACCCTTCTTAAACCTTATGAAACTAAAAGGGAAGAACAAAGTAGACCATTTAGAATACATTAACTTTTATCCAAAGGTTTCAGTGTGCTTGGCAGATAGCACATTATTAAAACACAATTCTGAATAAGTTCCAAGAAATTCTTCTCCCAATTGGACAGCCACAAAAGTTAAGGCTTGGGGAGATGAAGAAATTTATAGCCCAGAAAAAATAAAATAATAAGGCTAAGAAGAAAACAAAATCCTTCAATTCTTATGTTTGAAAACAATGAGAATAAAATAAAAACGAGACAAAAATTATTTTCTTGTTTTAGTCAATAGAAAATTGTTCAAAAACACCTTTGCAATGTTACATTTTTATAATCTATTTACTTTTTAATTTTGACTCTATTTTTCACTATTCTACAAAATTTGCTGTAAACGTTTTTTTAAAGCAGGTTACACTCCAGCCAAGAATAGTTTCAAGGAACTCTGAAAGGAGCAAAGTTTGTTAAACAACACTGTTCGTAAAGCCACTACAGTGTGACCCATATGATAGCCATGGTTAAATATGGCCAAAAATCATTATTATCATGCTTGCATTTTTTTTTAAATAAAAAGCTGATTACTTAAAAATAAGCTTTATTGGCCAGGCGTGGTGGCTCACTCCTGTAATCCCAGCACTTTGGGAGGCTGAGGCGGGTGGATCACGAGGTCAGGAGATCGAGACCATCCTGGCCAACATGGTAAAACCCTGTCTCTACTAAAAATACAAAAATTAGCTGGTCATGGTGGCGCACGCTTGTAATCCCAGCTACTTGGGAGACTGAGGCAGGAGAATTGCTTGAACTCAGGAGGCGGAGTTTGCAGTAAGCCAAGATCGTGCCACTGCACTCCAGTCCAGTGACAGAGTGAGACTCTGTCTCAAAAAACAAGCAAGCAAACAAACAAAGGTTTATTAAATCACTCATATAAGATACACTAATTGATTCTGAAGTCCTGTCTATCATATTAGAAGTAAAATTATATTACTTTATCTTTCTGCTCTTACATGTGTCAAAATACTTTTACGCTGAAACATTTCAGCTTAATGTTGGTAAAATACGAATCTCACTTTCATAAAATGTCATTTACATTGTCAAATTTTAATTTCAAATTCAGTGGTTCCACAAATTGTTTTATCTTTTCATTTTATAGAAGCCAGTGTTTTTAAATACATTTCAGAATTGTCTCTAAAGAAAATTAAATAGTTCTGTGTTTATGGTTACCACCTTCTGTTACTAAAAGTAAATAATTTACAAAATATACTTTGATCCAAGAATATAGGATTATAAGTGGCCATGCAAGTTGCAATAGCTGTAGGCAAATTTTAAAATTGCAATTTGCAACTTTAATTTATTTGCCAGTTAAGGAAACAGCATATTAATTCTATTGGAAGCAACCCAATAAAAAGGTGACTTATCAGTTGCTGAATAAAACTGCTTTATTTTATTCTCATAGAAAACTTTACATATTTTATTCAAGTGTACACTATACTTACTCCTTCAAGGCACAGTCTAACTCTTCCTCTCTCTCTCTCTCCATATATATATATATGACAGAGTGAGTCTCCATATATATATATAGATATATATATAGATATATATGGAGTCTCACTCTGTCACCCAGGCTGGAGTGTAATGGTGCAACCTCAGCTCACTGCAACCTCCGCATTCCAGGTTCAAGCCATTCTCCCACCGCAGCCTTCTGAGTAGCAGGTATGTGCCATCACACTGGCTAATTTTTGTATTTTTAGTAGAGATGGAGTTTCACTATGTTGGCCAATCTGGTCTTGAACTCCTGGACTCAAGTGATCCACCCGCCTTGGCTTCCCAAAGTGCTGGGGTTACAGGCATGAGCCACCGTGCCTGACCCCAAACTTCCATTTTAAAGCTTTGATGTCCATGATTGAGAGTTTTACATACATATTTTCTCTGGCAGTTATTAAACCAAATATTAAATGAATAAGAATTAAAATTCCTATTCAGCTCTTTTTGTATAAAATTATTTTTCAGTAGCAAGTCCCTAAAGAACATTGTTCAGTAATAGTACTAAAATAATATGATTGCATAATACATCTAGTTAAATGTTTATCAGATTCCAGAGTATCTGATAAATATCATGGAAAACAGTTATGTAATTTTGAGGGCATTTATCACCCTATGCTCCCAAATGTAATTAGCTCTTGCAATATGACTAAGTAATCCAGTTGGAATACTGTGCTGTAGCAAAAAACGTTAGATACCCAAATAAGCCTAAAAAGAGCTATAAGCTATATTTCATCATTAGTGAAAAACATCTAAAATATAAAAAATATTCTAAGAAAGGAATTTTAATTTACAAACTCTTTTATGCCAATATAAGGGAGGAAAACAATTAAAAACAGAATGTCTTATAAAACTGTAGCTAATTCTGTATATATTCAATTTAATCACTACTTACTTTGTAAGAGTTATAGTGTATGTAAATTTTTCTAATATCCAAAACTTGTGTCTGCCAGTACTGTTACTATTTCTAAGAAGCATACAAAGTACACGCATATACATGTACATATTTATTTCATGTTATATAATATGAATGTTATAAATCTGACTATATAACAATATTCACTTGTAAAATGTTAGTAGCTAGGGTAAGGAGCTGTAGCCAATTGCTTCTCAATCTTCCCACTCCCATTCTGTAGGATAGAGGCTTCTATCAGTTACATAAATAGTCTCAGATTTTCCATTTCAAAATGTAAATTAAAATATATTTTTTAATTCATGAATCCATGTATATTAGAAGTATGTGTATAAGAAAGGTCATGGTATGTAGCATGAGAGAGGCCTGGGTTTGAATCTCATCTCTAACAACTACTGACCTTTTCATTGGGGTCATGGCTTTCTCATATGTAAAATAGGGTATAAAACCTACATTGTAGGATTCTTCTAACTACTCATAAAAAAGTATGTCTTATAAACTAAAGTTTGCCCCCAAAATTCATGTTGAAACCTTAACTCCCAATGTCACTATATTTGGAGATAGAACCTTTAAGGAGGTATTTAAGGTTGCATAGGGTCATAAGGGTAGGACCCAAATCCAAATGGACTGTGTCCTCAGAGAAGAGAGAGGTGCCAGGCTGTACACACAGAGGAAAGGCCAGGTGAGGACACAGTGAGAAGGCAGCCATCTGCAAGCCAAGGAGAGAGGCCTCAGGGAACCCAACTCTGCCAGCACCTTGATTTTCAACTTCCAGCATCCAGAACTATGAGAAATAAATTTCTGTTGCTTAAACCACCCAGTCTGTAGCATTTTGTAATGGTAATTATAGGAGACTAATACAATGTGTTTAAATGACTAGTATATTTTTGTGATACATACTCTAGTACCAAAAATGCTACATGCACCTCTATTATAATTATAATAATAATTATTAATAAAATAAGGAATGAGAGGCCATGTACATGGTATATTTAGAGCAGCAGAGTTCAATAGAACATTCTTCCATGATGGAAATGTTCTTTAATTTGTGCTGCCCAGTATATTAGCCACTGGGCACATGTGGCTATTCAGCATATTGAGCATCTGAAACGTGGCTAGTGTAACTGGAGAACTGAATTCTTAATTTAATTTAAATCAATTTATAATTGTAATTCCAGCACTTTGGGAGGCTGAGGCGGGTGGGTCACTTGAGGTAAGGAGTTGGAGACCAGCCTGGCCAACATGGTGAAACCCCCTCTCTGCTAAAAAAAAAAAAAAAAAAAAAAAAAAAAAATTAGCTGGGGATAATGACAGGCACCTGTAATCCCAGCTACTCAGGAGGCTAAGGAGAACCGCTTGAATCTGGGAGGTGGAGATTGCAGAGAGCTGAGATCGCCACACTGCACTCCAGCCTGGGCGACAAGGTGAGCCTCTTTCTCAAAATAAATAAACAAATAAATTAAATAATTTACATTAAAATCATCACATTTGGTAAATGATTACTATACTGGACAGTGCAAATCTAGAGCATCTACAATTTACTTATGCTATTTTCATCATTGTTCACTTTTTCTCTACTACATAATACAATAAAGACTTCTTTAGGCCCTTTTACCAAATTACCAGAAATTAATCTAGAAAGTTTTCCAATGACTCTAACATTACTCATATTCAGAAAATATAAAATAACCTCGCCAGCTAGAACAATGATATATTCTTGTTTTATTCAGTTTTTGTGTAATAGAAGATCCCCAAGATCATAGTTATTTTTCATTGTATATTATCATTTATGGTTGAAAATTGTATCTGACTGTACCTTGTTTTGGACATAATTTAGCTGTGTCTTGAAAGTCTAGGTTCATCAATATGAATTTTTTTAAGAAAAAAAGCATTTTATTAACATATATTTACTAATACATATTAATGTGCCTCAAGAGTTCTTAACATGTTGAAGAAAAATACAAATTCAAGGAAAGACAACACTGAAACAAAAAGTAGCAAGAAAGAAAACCATTATGCCCAACTCTAAAACAAACGAACAAAAAACTCAGAAAATCTTTTGTTACAATAATCACATAAATATTTGGATTTTTGAAAGTTTCTTCTTTACCCAACCAGCCTAGACAGACTGGCTGCTAGTGTAACAATTGCCTCTGTCATGGAAGCACACCACATACCACCCCAACTTGCCACCCCCTAATCCACAGTTTTGCATCCCTCAAAAATTTGTGCATCCTATTTCCACTCCTCCTTTTACTTGTATTATATCATTGATTAGAGGAAAGGAAAATTATCTCTCATGTCTATAAGAACTAGCTCTAAAATGATTCAGGCACTTCTTAATACAAAGCTTAACAATTCTCCGTTTTCACTATTAAATACTGCAGATATGAGAACAAGTCAATTTTGCTAACCTTTTAAAAATATTTGTCTGGGTCAAAACTCTAGGCACAAGTCACACATAAACTGTCAATGCTAATCTTAATGATCTTCAAAGCCCTAACTTATATTCTAATGATGGATTGACTTCTCATGGAAATTTCGTTAACAAAGAGAATTTCATCTTCTGAATTATACTCCATTTCATAGACGGAGTGAGTAAAGTAATACTGTGAGACAATAAGATAGTGGAAATATTCCTAATCACTAACATATTCTTTATGAAAATTATTATCACTTCTGCTGAAGTGACATTTCACTAATGGTATCACAAAATAAAGAAGTCAAAATCATCTAATCACCCATTATCTTATTGTTAAATGTGAAATAAATGTAAAGAACTTTAAAAATCTCTAATATGAATATTTGGCATCAATATTTTGTATTGTAAGCATGCAGCATAAAGTCATGCTTTGCTATAACACTAAAATATGTGTGTTGAGTAGGCAAACAAAACGAAAGACCATTTTCATCACTATTTTAAAATTATCAAAATATAAGCTGTGCTAAGAAATGAATTTTCTGAGAAAGACTTTAAATTGTTCACTATCAAAAATTTCTGAATAATTTTTATACTTCTAAGCCCATCTGTTCTTATTGTATCTAATTTTGAAAGATAAAAACCATTTAAATAAAATCCGACTCACTTCAGTAAATGATACTTTTTCATTAATCTTAATGATATATCTAATAACAGGAAATCATTAATTTAATTAAATATATGGCCTTGAAGGAATATAGATGCAGACAGTCAACAAATTATAAAATTATACGGATGCAAATAATTTAAGAGCACTTATGACCTATTATTAGACAAAAAGAGGAAAAACTCAATGTGTTACTATGTTCACAGTTTAAAGACTAAAAGTGAGTATTAATAATAAAACACTAGTAATTATGAGGAACTTTTAAAAATTACTTTTAAAATTATTAAATATTATATTTATAATTATTAAAAAGTAAACTGAATTTCAAATGGAATGAATTTTCCACTTAGGAGGCACAGCAAAGGAAAAACTTGGGAAAAACCTAGGAGTTTCTCTAATCCCTGTGTGTCCTTCACGTCTCATCTCCAATCTAAACCATCGATAGGTCCTGCCATTCCTACTACAAAAATAATTCATAAATCTATTCACATTTTCCATCCATGGACTGATGAATTAGTCTCCTTATCGATCTTTTCCCTACAACACCCCCAAATCTATGCTACACAACATCAAGCCACTTGTTTGCTTAAAACTCTTTAATATCTTTCCATTGCATTTAGAGCATACCCAAACTTCTTGCAGACATACAAGCCCCTACATGATCTCAGGCCTGTCTCTGTTCTCCTCTCCTGCCTCTCCCCCGTCTTGTTCACTAAGCTCCAACTTCACTGAACTTGTTTTCACCTCAGGCCTTTGCATAGGCTGTTGCTTCCACCTGGAGCATTTTCCCATGCAGACCTTTCTTCAAGGCCAACTTCTGCTTATCCTTCACGTTGTCCATAGTCACCCAATCTAAACTCAGTCCAAAGAACTAGGTTACCCTGGGACCTTATATTTCTTTTGCAGATTTCAAAGGCAATTCATTGCTTCAAGGCTAATTGCTAATGCCCAATTTGCACTTGAATAAAGAGGCTTACCTAGGAATATATGTGTCTGTTAGCAGAAATGACCTCCTTTAGGATCAATACTTTCACAGGTTCCCTTAATGTTCTCAGTACTCATATTCAGTTTGAATCCTATATCCTTCCTGTAGTCTTCTCTGACACATAGCTTACCTCCTTAGCTAGCCTGTAAATATATAGAGTACAGGGAATACTGCTTATTCATTGTTATATTCGCATAATGCATTCTACATAGTATTAATAATAATTATTGTATTACTCAAATATAATAATAGCAAGTGCTTATATAGGGCTTACTACAGGAAATGGGAACTGTTCTAAGTATTTGATGCATAGTAACTCATTAAGTGATATGATGATTAGACACATCAACAACAAGACAGGTATTTTCATTATCCTCATTTTACAGATTAAAGAAAACTAGAAGCTCAGAGAGACTATTGGCCAAGGTCATTGGGCTAGTGGTAAACCTAGGGCTCAAACCCAAGCAGTCTTCTGTTTACAACAATGTTACATACACGTTCAATATTGAAAGAATGAAATAGTTGATAATAATTCACTTCAGGCAATAATCTTGTCTTTGGATAATTTTGTGTAAAAATTGTTGGACTTTTTTTCTAAAGTTTTTCCCAAGACCTGGCTTCTCACTTATAAAATCTATGATAACTTTTGCTTCATTGGTAATAACATCTTTCATGGCACAACATTTGAAAGGAACACATGCTAGATAATTCTCAAATCAATGCTGGATAGCATTTATGGAACGACCATGTACTTCTTAAATTTACGTTGTATATTGGAAAAGTATAATGCACTTCATTTAAGTCAGAAACAGAGGAGTTGGTGCACTGCAAAGAATTCAGGATTTGGATGCAGAAAGTCTAGGCTTTTGTCCTTATTTCTCCATTGTTACCCATATGACCTTATGACTACCTTGATATCTCTAAGCCTCAATAATTTTCTCACCGGTAAAAAGAGGAGAATAATGTCTAATAATTAAAGGCATTATGAAGCCTAATGCATATCAAAAAATACAAGAACATTATCAAATAACAATGTTGCAGCTACTGAATATATGCAGCACATCACACAGTGCCAGGATATAGTCCACAGCTATTTTACTGCTTCTCCAGTGAATGTGAATGAATGAAGAAAGACGAAGACTCCATCATGAAATTTGTTTTGGTTTTATTGGACTGGTCTAGTTTCACAGTTAGAAGACAACGAATTTTGAGAATAAATCTGAACAGCCAACTCTATGGATCGGACATACTGACAGACCATTAAATGAGTCAAGGACTTTCTAATGGGGAATTAAATCAATCTGTTTATCCGGTGGCAAACAAATATTTTATAATACATTAAATGCAAAGAAGAATATCAAGCCATTAATGAAGGGGGCTGTGGTGTAGGGGAATAAGTAAGAATGCCTGGGTTTGAGTTCTGGTTGTGCCATTTACAGCTGTGAGAATTTCATTTAAATATTGAACACCCCTGACATTGTTTCCTCAGCACTAAGATGGATATAAAAATCCCCACAGGACTGTTACAAATATTAAATAGAATAGTGTCTTTAAAAACACAATGCCTGATTTAATATGCTAATTAAGACATGCGAAATGAGACAGTCAAGAATAGAGAATCGCTACTGAACTGAAGCCATTCTGTGGCTGGGGAATTGTTCTATATGCAGAATGCCAGTCACAGATTAAATGTTTGGTAAATACCGTGAAATTAAAGTGCATCACACAGAAAGGCCTTTCCAAGATATCAGCCGAATACTTAGTTCATTGTAGCCATTTGTAGCATTTTACTCTCAGAAATAGTACACACACACACACACACACACATTTACAAATGCAATTTAACCCAAAGTTCTGAATGCACATATGGGACACAGTTCTAAACTCCTTTTCAGAAGGTTAATTTCTGTTGGCAATGTTGTTAAATGCAAATTTTTAAAATGTTCTATTTTAGGATATTTAGGAGTACTGTGCTTTATACAGGGAAATTCAATGGCAGACACTGGGAAGTTCCCCAAGGACATAATAATTAAGTTCCAGTAGGCAAGGAGGTGTGACCACATTTCCAGAAAGAAAAATAAAGCTATTTTTTGAAACAATTAAAAGATAATAGACCAGCAGAAATTTTACAAACGGAGACATTTTTTATTTTACTTGACATAAATCACAAGCTATCTCGTGACTGAAATCTTCCTATTAAAAACTCAGAGGAAATAACAGTTTCCACTTGTATGACATATTTGGTTTATGATTTGTGATGATAAATGGCAATATTACATCTTTGACTTGATTGCTTTAGAGTTGTCTGTTCTGTCATGGGTGTTGGGTGGGGTGAAGCTCACGTTATCTATTTTCAAAACTCCAGTGTATAATATATATGTAAATATCCCTGTCATCTGTATTCTCAAAGAACATGCACCACAATTCCTTTTATCTCTGTAAATCTTTTGATTTGTTTTCAAAGTAGTTTTAAGTAACTGATGTGCCTGTGTACCTCAAACTCAGTGCAAAATATATTAAACTAATTGTTATAGCTATAATTGAGTATCTAAGAATAATATGCATTATTCCGTAAGATGTTAGAGTAGCAAAGAGAAAACGGTACCTCATCTCAGGACATCTTGGCAGGACTTCTATAAGATATAACTGATGAAAACTACCTAGCTCCCCCTCCAATCTGGCATAGGATCAGGAGTTTCCACCTTTAGATAAATGAGTCAAGGTTTTGTTTCTGCAGATAATCTACAAGTGCATACACATTTCCTACAACAGGTGTGAATAAGTCAGCATGAACTGTATTTATCTGACTTTATTAGCTGACTTACTTAGTCGCATTTATGCACTTCTTCAATAAAAAATTTTCAAACAATGGCAACCATTTTTGTAAGGATTGCAGGTACAGCAATGACTCTAGAAAAAAAATACCTTCCCACATAAAGCTTACATTCTAGTTGGGGAAAACAGACACAAAATGAATAAGTAAAATGTTTAGTACAACAGATGGCAATAAGTTCCATGGATAATAATAAAGCAAAAATGGACATAGGGTATGGTTACAGGGAGATGGTTCCAATTTTTAAAAGACTGGTCTTATAATGTTCACTACGAAGATGATGTTCTAGCAAAGACCACTGATGTTTGACATTTGAGTACGCGGTGCTTCATTATCATGCCAGCACCACTGCCATAGGGGACAGCACCCTCCTGATCAACTACTGTAGAGTTGTTAAGATGAAAATTCAGTTCTACATTCATCATTGTAATTTATTCTTTGAGGTGAGTATAATTTCCTATTGATTTCATATGTGAAAATAATGAGGTAACAAGTAAGTGTTAACTTGTTCAACATCACTCACTTGTGAGGGGTAGAGTTAGGAATCCAGGCCAGGTCATCTGATTTTCAAACTTGCACACTTATTACTACAGCATGGTGACCATGGAGGTAGATCGCCACAGGCGAATGTCTCAGGACACCAAACCAAGCCAAAGGACACCAAAAGGAAAGGTAGAAGACTGCTAGATAATTTTTCCCATTTTGCTATGATTTAATTCTCTTTGTTTTCACAAAATGCATCTCAATAATTAAGTATAGAATTATGCAAATACCCTTCATAACATACAACTATGACTATGACTATGACGATGACTACTACTACTAATAATAATTATAATCAAATCCAATTTCTTCCCATGCAAACCAACCTTGGGCCTAACTACATTGCATATCTCCCCATTTCAGCTACCAGAAAATGTCCTTCAAATTTAAGCTCTTAGCTTTTATCCTACTATCACATGGTTTCTTCCCAATTCCTCAATTCCAGTTAGAATTAATCTCTACTGTCCTTATATTCTCAACTTAGTTGCTTGACTTACCAGATTTTCATGTTTATCTCCTCTTCTAAGTTATGAATATTTATATGGCAGAGTCAATGTCTTTTTCATGATTACATACCACATAAATGTGAATACAAGGCTTTACTAATAGTATATTCTGAACAAATGTTGGTTGAATTAAAATCAAATCACATATTAAGGAGTACACTTTCAAAAATATAGCAAGCACCCTCCATTTCCCAACTAGCCTCTGAACAGCACTATGGCCAGATCACAATACTTGGTTCCCTTATATTTTTGCAGAAACTAACCTAGTACATGTAGAAGTCAAATAAATTAGAGATTTTAAAAAGTCATGATATTTTAAAATCATAGTTAAATAAATATAGTTAATTGGATATAATTTATTCAATGAGGGTCTATGAATACAATTTAATCCTAAGATAGTGCATCTTTGAAAAATGACTTTTGAACTAAAGAGGAATATAGATTGTGGCTCTAAGTTGAACTAATGTAGAAAATAATAGTATAGATTTCTTCCAAATTTGTATTATCAAAAAGAATGGGAAATTGAACTAATTAGATGCAACGGGGTTGAGAAAGTCATTTAATTAATTGTTTTTATTCGAAAATCAAAGAGTAATACCACATTATATTGAACACCTTTTTTTAGTCTAAAAGCCTGTAATTCTTTTATAATGATGATGATGGCATATTTCTTTAACAAGTCATTTATCAAATGCATATATAATTTCTACAGGAAATATATTCTCTGGGTAAATTAGAGATGACTAAATTAATATAATTTATTCTTAATCTTTATTTGATGTTAAAATAATTGTGGAGGCTACGAGGATGATATGGAGCTCCAAGAAATACTAATCAATGATAATGACATGTGCATGGCATCTCACAGACAAACAATGTAAGCTTTTAAATAACATATACAAACACTCTTGTTATTTTGTAGTTAAATTTTCAACAAAAGATAGATAATTGCAGTATGTCATTTTTCACACTTAATGGCTTTGTATAAACTAAATGGAAGTCTTTGAAAATATTTGTATAATGAGATAGAACTAACATCTATGATTTGATACATACCATATCGACAATCAAACATTAAGACATTATTCTGTAACATTGATTCATGGTATGTTTTGAAATCACCATAGAATTCGGCTGGTAATTGGAAAACCATTTAAAAGCTATCATATATATATTTTTCATAAGCTTTCAGCTGGATTATCAGTGTCTTCTGGAAGTTCTCTAAATGCACACTATAGAAAAACATTTTTATGAGAAATGCTTATTGGAAGTCAGTTTTCCTTCCAATACGTGCTTCTTTTTCCAGTTAAAATGAAATTTACTAAGCAAAGACATTCAGCACAAGATGGACAAGCAGGTTTGATGTCCATTTCCCAGTACCATGCAGCATATGCACTTCATTTTAAAAAGCCAGTTTTACCTTACACAAATACTATATTCATGCTCAGAGAGGATGACCTAGTACAAAGATAAGATATCTCTTCACATTTTTCTATCTATGGTACAGTTTCTTTCTAACCAAGAACTGTTCTCTGCTGTTCCTCTTGATTATCATGCAGATTCTCTCATTTTTTAATGCATCCAATCAAGATTTTTAAGAAATCATAGCCTAAAGAAAAGAAAAGAGATCTAGGACCAAATTCTATTATCAAACCACCATGATTAAGTCCAATTTATCCTAAAAATTTACTCTGTGAAATAGTGTTTGAATTAAATGTGCCAATAACCAGAGCGTGAAAATAACTTTGTTATATGGAAATTTTGATTAAGGCATTTGTTTTAAATGACAAACTTACTCTTTGTTATTGAACTGTCTGGAATTTTTATCTTAAGCTACAAACTCAAAGTAAACAAACACTAAAGTTTAAAAATGAACAGATGTCCACTGATTACAACCAGAATTTATCCAAGAGAAAATGTTGAAATGTAATTTTATTATTTAGGCTACTCTTTTGCTTCTAATAGTCAATTTTTTAAAGTAACAGAGCATGTTCACGACTATAATCATGAAGCCCAGTCTTTACAAAAAGTGTAGAAAATGAGTTACTCATTTCTCTTGCCATCATCTATAGTTTAGAAGCACATATCTGTCAGACTGAACTATGACAATTTAATGAGATTTTACCAGATCTTGCAACATCTATATATAACTGTCATATAATTAAAATGAATACGACACAAAGGACTACCCTATTTCTTGAAACAGTTCAGAAAAGTTAACTACAAAATGGCAAGAATAAGTATTTGTATATATTATTTAAAAGCGTATGCTGTTCATTTATCAGATGCCATACATACATGTCATTATCATTAATTAGTATTTCTTGAAGCTCCATCTTATCCTTGTAATCTCAACTATTATTTTAATATCAAATAAAGATTAACATGATACATTCTATCAGTTTAGTTATCTCTATCTGAAGAATAAATTTTCTATAGAAATTACATATGTATTTGATAAATGACCCTATAAAGAAATATGCAATCGTCATCATTTTAAGAGGATTACAGGCTTTTAGAGCAAGAAGAGGTCTTAGATGTAATATGGTATTACTCTTTTGTTTTCTAATAAAAGCAGAGTCATTAAATGACTTGCTCAATTCCATGCAACTAATTAGTAATAAAGACAGACTTAGATCTCAGTCTTAAAACCAATGTGATGTTCTTTTCATGAAACAAAGCTGCCTCCCTCCAAGTACTAATCATGCTAACATCTGATCATTATCCAGCAGTTCTTATGTGCCAAGCTCTGTTCTAAGCTCTTTGCTCATTTCTTCTTCACAATAATATGTCGGGTAAGTACTCTTAGTTTCAGCGTTTTATAGATGAAAAAGCTGAAACAGCAAAGTTTAAGTCACTTGCCCTTCACATAACTAGTAAGAAATTGATCTCTTTTTGACCCAAGAACAAAGGCTCCAGAGCCCTTGCTCAAAACTATACTATATTATTGCATGTACTTTTAAAAGACTAAACTCTTCACCAAAAATGAAATCAAAGGCATCATCTTTCACTCAGACTGTCTTCCAATCTAAGACACTTAATAATAACACAATTAAAGATAATTAAATCAGATTTCAGGATAATCTTTCCTGGACTTACTCGGGAGACTCAAACACACAGCTTTCAGTGACACTTTGCATATGCCCCTGCAAATAACAATGAGAGTTCCCACTGATTGATTCATTCACTTGTCTATTCCTTCAGCAAATTTTTGCTGAAAACCAGTATCAGAAGATACTCTTTTGGGGAATAAAACAAAGATCTCTGTTCTTGTAAACTTGCACTCCCCTGAGTGGAAAAAAACACATCCAAAGTGTTTTATTTTATTCCCCCGTGGGAGAAATAGTAAATAATAAGCATAATAAAAGTGAATTTTATAGTATGCTAGAAGGTGATAAGTAGTATGAACAAAACACAGAAAAAAACGGAAAATAAAAAAGAAAAGTAGAACCAGGTTAAGGGGTATTTGAAGATGGAGGAGGGTCCAGTTTGCAATTTTAGTGGTGAGATCCCGATAAATGTCACTTTCCTTAAGAAAGTAACATGTGCACAAAGATGAAATGAAGGAAAAAGAGTTAACCTTGGAACCACCTAGAGGAAAGGCTTGAGGAAGATGAGAACTACTGCAAAGTCCCCAAGTGGGATTATGCCTGGGGTTTTGATACACGGCTGAGGAGGGTGATCAACGGACAGAGACACAGGAGCCACAGTCAGAGAGATACCTGGAGCCAGAAAGTGAAGTGCCTTGAAGGCCACTGCAGGGACTCTACGCTTCTGTTCCGAGAACGAAGGGACTATTGCAGGGTTCTCAGCAAAGCAGTAACATGATCTGACTTAAGTTTTACAAGAATCATTCTGTCCATTATGTTAAAAATGGACTTTTGTGAGACAAGAACAGAAGCAGGGAGATGAGCAAAGGGCTTTTGAAGTAATCTAGGTAAGAAATGATAGTGGCTCAGACACTCTCAAGGGTGGTAGCAGTAGAAGTGTAAGAAGTGTTAAAGTTTTAGATATATTTTGAAAGTGGAGCCTGCAAGGTTTTTATTTTAATCAAATGAATGCGAGCTATTGTGAGATATGAGAGAAAGAAGAGTCAATTGTGACTCTCAAGTTTTTGGTCTGAACAAACTAAGAAAGATGAAACTGCATTTAAAAAGGTGAGGAAAGCTATGGATGAAGCAGGTTTGGGGTGAGAGGAAGTTTGGAGCATGCTGAGTTTGAGACATCTGTTAGTCACTTAGTAGACTACTGAAAGAAGTTGAAAAAGTCTGGAAGTCTAGGAGTAAGGGATGGACTGGAAATTTACATTTAGGTGTGTGAGATTATAATATATATATTTATGTATTTACCTATTGGTTTTCATCCATGATTCTACGGCCCTTGTTATGATGCTGAGGCATTTTAGGCCTTAAAAACAGGCCTTGGAAAACAGAATTGGTCTCTTTCTAAACTTCTCCCATCCCCGTTTAACCTGCTCTTTTTCTTTCCAAGGCTGGAGTCTTCCCCTGTTTTTCTGTCTTGGGAGCTGGCTGTAAGGAAATTCTACAGCCTGCCTTGTCTGATTGTAGGTCACAAGACTCTCATTTCAGAAAGGGTCCTGCCCCACACCTGTGATGAAGGAATGCTGCACAGAGAGGTCAAGGAGACTCTGAACGGACAGGCCTTGCTGCGTTTTCCCAGTCAGTCTATTAGTATTAGATCATGCCCTTTTTGTCCAATCAAATTTCTACATGGTTATCAATCATGCCTCTCTAATGAAGTCTCCATAAAAGGCCCAAGAGGACAGGGTTCTTACAGCTTCTGGATAGCTGAACACATGGAGGCTCCTGGAGGGTGGAGTGTGCCAGGGAGGGTGTGGAAGCTTCATACACTTTCCCCCATACCTCACCCTATGCATGTCTTTATCTGTATCCTTTCTAATATCCTTTCTAATAAACCAGTAAACATGCTTCCCTGAGTTCTCCTAGATGGTGTAGCAAATTAATCAAATCCAAAGAGAGATTTGTGGGAACCCCAGCTTGAAACCAATGGATTGAGGTATTCTAAGGTGATTAGGGTAGGCCCTAATCCAGGGTGATTCTAGAGGAAATCTGGACACAGGCTCAGAGAGAAAACAATATGAAGACCCAGAGAGAAGATGGCCATGTACAAGGCAAGGAAAGAGGTGTGGAACAGATTTTCCCTTGCAGCTCTCAGAAGGAATCAATCCTGACAATACCTTGATCTCAGATTTCTCACCTCCAGTACTGGGAGGAAATTAACTTCTGCTGCTTAAACTACCCTGTCTGTGGCACCTTGTTATGGCAGCCTTAGCAAACTAATACGGAATATAAAGCTAAAATAGCTCATCTTTTGCATTCATATGCAAAAGAATGATGTACAAAAAAGGGGAAGATTCAGGCCAAGAATGGTGTTGCACACCTGAGTCCCACTACGCACAAGGCTGAGATGGAAGGATCATTTGATACCAGGAGTTTGAGGCCACAGTGAGCTATAATTGTTCTACTGTACTCTAGCCTGAGTGATAGCGTGAGATGCTGTCTCTATTAAAAGAAGATTCCTCCACAGCAAGTTATTAACTTTCTTTAATAACTTAAAGAAATTTCTTTAGTTATTTCTTTGATAACTTAAGTAAATTTCTTTTCGTTATTTTAATTAATAACAATTAAATTTATCTGAGTTTGGATTTGCCAAATGAATTCTGTATTTGCTTGAGTGCTGCATTCCTGATTTATCTTGTATGCAAGTATAGTTGCCAAAAAATTGTTTTATAATTTTATCAATATAAATACTTTTTGAATTATGCTTCAATTGACATGTTACTCTGTGGCCTTTGTCTGTGCCAAATAATCAAATCCTGACTATATTTATGCAAATGCAAAGCCATAAATGCACTTGAGGTATCGAGTATAAAAAGAGGAGATAATTACATATTAAATAATTGTTACCCTTTTATTCAGTTGAAGAAATGGTCACAACCAGATTACAAATCCTTTGAGGGCAAAGGCTGACCTGTTGATTTTGAAAAGCAATATGAAACCTAGGGTAGTCTTAGACCTGGTAGAGTTTCATAAGATGTTTGTTTAATAAACTCTAAAGTGTCATGAAAATTCTTATAGTCAATATTAAAATCTTAAGGTAGGATGTTTTAAAATGTAGGTATTATTTAGCTATGGCAAGGACAACAGATAAGATGATGACTGCCATTGGAAAGACAGATTGTTATACCACAGATCCCAGAATCGGGAGCATGCCATACCACAAAGGGCCACATAGGGAAGACCAGGGTTGGTCAGGAGGCAAAGGGAGTGGCATGGAGAGAGCGGGTGGAAAGGTGGGTGAAAGTCTTTATTATGATTTCCACAGGAAGAAATGAGAGGGACAGGGTAAGTAGGTTTAGAATTGGCTCGTTTGAATATTTTCAGTGGGTTATGGAACATTGGGGCTCTCCTATTAATAGCTGTCTGGTACCTGGCCCTGGAGTGATAAGGCAGGTGGCTAATGGCCTCATAGTGTAAGCATCTGATAAAGGAGGTTGTTGAGGGTGTGGGCTCTGGAATGGATTATTTGTATTTGAAAAACATGCTCCAGGGCCAGTCCATTTCTGTCTTTAGGGATTGGCTAACTCAGAGAGGAGGAAGAGGCCATAGCTCCAAGATTCACAAGGCCCTTAATATCAAAGCATCAGGATACAGACAATAAGAAGACATGGTTAACACACAGAAATTGCTTTATTTATAACACACAGGAATTTCCCATTGTATTATTTATTCAAGGACTGAACAATATTTCTCACTTCTTTCAACCTCCCATCATGGCATATTAGCCTAGTCTTACCTTTTGCCTTCAAGCTGTTACAAAACTGTACTAGAAGCTGAATCTTAGAAAATCTTTCATAATTTTAGGACTATTTAATGAAAAAAAGTCAAACTTTCCCCTCTCCTTTTTTTTTAACCAATTATTCCCTTTAATAAATAGATACACATATTTAATGAGTTGTTTTTGAATAAAGAACTATTTTGTGCAAAGAAGTAAAACAAAAAGAAATTACAGAGTCTTTTTAATGTTATTGATTCTTCATTGATTCAAAGGACATTCAGCAATTATTTTTTCCCAAATGTAAACATCTTGGAGCTAACTTTGAGAATTTGTTATCTATTTAGGCTTACTGAACACTGGACAGGGTACAAAGAGATCCAAATCCTATTCTTCTTCTTTTCTTTGCCTGAGATTTAGATTGGGTGCCTTTGCTTCTATAGCCCCTGGATGATTTTTTTATAAATGTAATACTCAGGATAACACTTTCTACATGAACATAGGCTAAAAAAATGCACTGAGATTCTAAAATTTACTGAAACAGATAATAATACAAAAAATTTACTGAAGTAGATAATAACACTGAACTATTAGTAGTCAATCTGTATCAAAGCTGCTGAGTGAGAAATAAGTTATATCAAGAGTGTGATTAAAGAAATAGTGGTCATATATGATTCTCAATTCCATGGGCTACATTCTCTTCTTTTGGGCAATCTTAAGACAATTTGGGGGATAAGAAACAAGAATAGAAATGCACACTACTGTATCATAAAAGAGATGTTCATTTCTTTAGATAAATATTAGCGACAGCTATCTAAAATGTATTCTACCTCCATTCGTCAGCTCCATGCCCATGTAAAGTAACAGAAGGCCTCTGTAAACAGTGGTAATAAGATTCTGAAAGTTAGCACCATGAGATTATGTCAGGGACTAAGTTAATGCCTAAAGAAGTAAACCAAGAGTATTAGGTTCTTGTCTTTAATTCTCCAGTATGTTTTGCTCACTAGTATCTCCTTAAGAGAATTATTTATCTTGGAAGTTTTATTTGAAGAAGAGGGTGTTCAGTAGTGAAGAGTAAATGGGCAGAGGATATCCCGTATCTACCCATGACAGTATACTCTGCTAATTAAGTGTAAACTGAAACAAGCTTCTGGAGACTCTTCGTTCTCACTGATCCAGCCTGATAAGGTGCCCCACATATTGTGGGCATCCACACACACAAAAGCAAAGTTGATGTTACTATTAGAGAGGAAAGGAAAAAAGGCAAGAATATACAGTCCTATGTTGTTACAATGGACAGGAATAGGGTTTCCTTTAGGTTTAAAATAAGTTTCTATCAGTCCTAGAATCTCTCTTCCCATAACCATTGGACATTTTTGGAGAAGTCACATGTCAATGGAAGAATGCATCCCTTTAGTTTTTCAAGTGACGCCAAAGGTGTTAAGCAAGAAGAATATTAAATTGGAAAAGGCTTGTCTCTAAATTCACTGGAACAGCTGAACTAAAACCAGTAAGTCAGGCAGAATCTTACTCAGAGAAAGTTGTATCATATAACATGTACAAGTCTAATAAGTATCATTAAATATGGTATTTGGATCTAAATAAAGTATTAGAAGACTACCACAAAATTATTTCTCTAGCTAAATCATCACAGCAGTTCTTAAATCAGGGCTGACGTACAGTCATGAACATACAAGACCATCATGATAGGTAAGATGGAGGTGGAGAAGAGACAAGTTATTACAAGGCTTTGCCACGTTCCTGGCCTGCCCTGGTGCTGATTTCCAAGGATACGGACTGGGACGAGAATGTGGTACGACTGAGATGGTTTGTGGCACAGCAGAAGCTTCTGCTCAGGAGACAAGGCAAAGGGAATGTAGAGTCTGAATAAAGCCTAGGAATAGGAATGCAAACCACAGGCCTAGTTCTGAGCAATTATCTCCTGTGTTAATACATGTTCCTTTTCAAAAGAAAAACCTCAAATATCTCTTTGATTTAATTTAGCCTGTACAACAGGAATATTGATGTGAGCCAAATATGTAATTTAAAATTGTCTAGTAGCTGCATCGATAAGAGTAAAAAAAAGTGAAATTAATTTTAATAATACATTTTATTCAATAGATTCAAAATATTTTTATTTCAACATCATTATGTACTGAAAATATTAATGAGATATTTTACATTCTTATTTTGTATAAAGTTTTTGAAATCAAGTATCTTTTACTAATATACAGCATGTCTAAATTTGGACTATGTAGACACATTTCAAGTGCTCAGTTAGCCCCATGCGGCTAGTGGTTACAATGTATGGCTATTGGCAACATACATTTAGATGTTGTAATCTATTATTGAGGAATACTTAGAAGGTAAATATATGTTCAAAAATCAGTGCAGTTGAATGAATACCTAAAGATATATCAATTAACCTAAAACACCTATCCTTCATGATCTCCACTACACCCTTTATTTGTTGTCAAAATTTCGGATTATAGAGACCAAAAATTTGATGCAAAAGATCTTTGGCATATTAACAACCTTGGCTCATGTCAGCTTTTTTGTTAGAGGATCTGAACTATGATTTTAGTTATAGCTACGCTACCCAGGGAGATGAGCCAGGGCAACCTATCCCAGTTTGAGACACCTTATGAGTATGCATCAGTTCACAATTACACCCTTAAGAGTAAATGAAAAATGGATGCACTTCTAGGCAACACTGGCTATCTGTGCCACACATGTATTTAATTAATTTTTTCAGTTGCACTTGGCTCTAGATTTAATATTGCTTACACATCTAACTATGCAGGAAAATTATTATATAGCCAGGAATGCGACACTTTGGGGGACATTCTAAGAATATATGCTCATTCCTTCCTTTGAAAAATTATCTACTAAGTGCTTGTCATGTCTATAGATAGCAAAGCACCGAGGGTAAGACAGCAGGAGTGCAAATTAGTACCACTAAGAGCCTACAGTTCGGTTTGGAGAAAAACACATATCAAATTACTGTATATGACTAGTGCAAAAACTGGCATTAAAAAAGAGAAATTAATTGGCCTTGAATTTGTCAGGAGAGATTTCATGGAGAAATTCAGACTTGCAATGGGTCACAAGGCTGATGGATTTGGATTGATAATAATTCCAAATTCTGGTATTTCCACCGCATTTTCAGAGGGTGAGGATAAGTACAGCCTAATTTAATTAGCAATGTAGTGTCAAGGCGTAATAGTGATGGCTAGCACTGAGTGTGTGTGTGTCTGTGTGTGTGTGTGTAATATTCCCAACAAGTCTATGAGATAGGTACTATTAATGTCTCCATTTCACAGATGAGGAAGCTGAAACGCAGAAAGTTTAAATAACTAATGTCTGGAAAGCAAGAAGATACATGACGACTTGAGGTTAGGTACTTTGAATTCAAACCAACAGCAGAACACTCAAGTGTCAGGGGACTCTGCAACTAGAATACCCACAAGGTTGAGACTGCAGATATTATCTTGTGAGTGAAGCTTATATTATTAATTTACTGTAAGAAAACATCTGAAAAGAAGAAATGTAAAGACAAAAACTAACGCTTTGGGAAATACTCAAAGTTAGGAAAGAAATCTGAGAAGGCAGTAAAGAGAGACGATGTGTTAAAAAAAAAAAACAAGGAAAGTGAAATATTATGGAGTCTAAAGAAGGAAGAGTGAAGGTCAATCATATCATATGATGCAGGAAATCAAGGAGAATAAGGCAGGATAAACCTATGGAATCTATTCAAAAGGAAATGTGCAGGGAAATTTTGATAATGTGAGTTAGTTCACTTACAGAGTAATTGGCTATGTTTAAAACAAAATTTTTAGAGAGCTCTTGTCTTAAATGGCTACATTATTGGTACCTATGAAAAGAAACAAAATAGATATGGTCCTAGAAACTCCACTGGTAAGATTTTTTTTAAATGAAAAAGAAATTAGATTTAAAGCAAAATTAAAATCCTTTGTACGATCAAACTGCCTGCTTTGGATTCTTTCTGGGATATGCAATGAAGGCCACTTCACCTTGTAGTCTAGCAGTTAACTAAGTACTTTGGTTTCTTTCAGATGCAAAAATATCAGGAGAATAAGTTAAGAAAAATCTATAGATTTCATAGAATTTCAGGGAATTCAACAGAATTTGAAGGCACTTCTCAGTGAAATGAGGAGAAAGTAAGCGATAAATGAAAGAGACAATAAGAATAAGGCATTGGTCTGGAAATCTTGGTATGGTGCAACAAAGGAGAGACCTGTAACAAAAACTAAAAAACAATCAACACCTTTGAACATCTTCATTCACCAACTAGATCACCAGGTAATGGAGAGGTTGTGAATGAATGTGTTACTAAGGTCTTTCCTGATTAAAAAAGAAGTGGGTAAGTATGGCAGGTACACATCAATGGTTTGGCACCATGCTTTTTGGCAGGTAAAGTCTTCATTTTTCTCCATTTTCCCCAACAAAGTTTTGAACCCAGAATGCAGAAACGGAAGAAGAACTGGTGATTTAAGAGGGCATTAATTAAAAAGTAGTATTTATACTCACTATGAAAAATCTTTATGAAATAAAAATCATATATTGGTCTTGGTAGCAGAAATAAATAGCAGACAATCAATGATGATTTGAAATGTTCCTTTATAACTAAGTACAGACGGGGTTCTCCACCTGATCTGAAGATGTATACATCTAAAGATTCAGGAATGTCTGGCTAGGCTTTGACGATGAATAAGGTGTGGGTATGTTTACTTGAAGGATAAGAAAAAATGAGAAATGAGAAAGAATTAACCATAGGAAAAGAGAATATACTTCTTAAGTAAAGTAGAAAGGTATCAAAGGGTGGCAATAATTCTAAGCATCTCAAGAGTTTATTACTGGAAAGGTCTTTTGGTCCATGCATTGAAGTTTGAGACATAGGGCAAAGGCAGCAATGGAAAAGAATAAAACTTAAATGAACTGGCATCAGTGGTAGTTTCATCAAAGATCGCAGTACCTTAGGAACAGAGGTCCAATCCAACACTGCTGGATATCACAAGTGATATTTTTGCTTATGCAAGAATGAACAATAGTGTTGTATTTGTGCACCCGAAAGAATGACATATAGGAGATGAAGCAAAGAGGAATGCAAGAGTGGAAGAAACTGACAATTACTATTCGGGAGCAAAAGAGAATAACTCATTCTATATACAATAGACATCTTCTGAAAATGGCCACCAGGATTTGGACATATTTGAAAATGTGTAAGTTCCTGAAAATTGAGAGAAAGCTGAGCCAGAGGGCTCCTATGTTTGTTATTATCATGATCTTAATTTTACTCCAGGCTGAAATTAAAAATAGAGTAATTAAGGAATATTAGTTATAACTGGAGGCAGAACAAACTTACTGAATTGAGTAATTCTATGGAATATTAAGTATATAGAGCTCGTAAATTCTGGAAGCAAAACTTTTAATACTGAGACAAGTTGTCTTTTTATTTCCCTATTGCATATTATGCACATCAATATATAACATTCATTGATTGAAAGGGGACTAAATAATTTGTGAGATTTTTTATCCTTTAGTTGAATGAGACTGCTAATTACTACACGCAAAACATCAGTTGCATAATTGCAAGTATAACTTCAAGTCATTTACATAGGAGGAATTGTAAAAACAGTAATCAATATCTTCTGAAGGGGGAGTGTTCCTGCAGAATGTGGCTGTAGACACAACTAAAGACTTATCAATGACGAAAATCAAGGAAAAATTTACTTGGGAAAATAAAATTATATGATTCATAAGGTTCCATACTCAGTAGAATCTGGTTGCAGAGCCAATCTGCAAAACCCAGAACTTAACTTTAGAGAGGAGAAATCAGGCTCCCGAAATATTTCAGGAAGCATGTAAGAGCTATACCTATCCTAAAAGTATGTCTTTTGAACTATTAATTTACAATAGTTAATTAAAAGTGAATAAAAGCTAAAGTCTTAATCTCAAACTGAATTTTAATTTTCCTGGATCTTGGTGGGTGCTTCTCACTAACCTTCTGGGTGTAAGATAAGATATTTAATGATTGTAGATATCACTCTGCTAGAAGAACTTTCTTGGCAAGAAATAGTGTATTTTACATATAGCAAAATAGATTTGAGAGGTCAGTTCAAGGAGTAATCTTCATTAAAATGTTAGGACCTTGCAGATGCCTAGAGTTAAAAGAAATTGCCCCATTTAAATACATGGCAACACGGATCTATACTAATGGAAGATACCATATAAATACTTGATGAGAAAAGAGCAGACTATATGCTAATTTGTCAAAAATCATTTGTACTGGGTAACCTTCTAAATATTCTGAAACAATCCAAGAAAGCAAAATGCCATACAAAACACATGCCATCCCCATGTGTAATTTACAACCAGATTGACAGATAACCCATAAGATACATATTGAGAGGGCAAGAGAGTCAGAGAGACAGGCAAAAAAATGCCAGCTAGTGAGAAAAGCAAAGGAAAACATAGCCATTCAGATGAACTGTTAATATGAGAGGTGCCAAGATTTTCATATGGGCAGCCTGGTAACACTATAAGTACATATACACTAAGCATTTTAATAGCCAGGATTCACTAAGAGCTAAAAAACAGTAGGTGCTAGACAACAATGTTATTATGTTTCCCTTGAGCCAAGCATACATATAAAAGAAAAAAAAAATGTTATCTGTTGGAACAAAACCAAAAAGAAAAAAAAAATGAGCCTAAGATAGTCTAAGTAAATAATACTGTTCCTGGGGTAATTAGCAACGTAGAACATCTGTTATCTCATTAGGGAAAACAAAGCCTAATTTTAACTCCTGATATTTAAAAACATTTATATATAAACCTATAAATGACACCTTAATGTGTGAAGAAACATTATAGCACCAGGTAATTGCAATTGCAAAGCGAAATGGAGCTTGGAGAGGCAAACATTTCACTGGACACTGCCATTAGACATTAATTTGTTATTAATTAATGCAGACTTGGCAGCTAGACTGCATACTTCTTAACTGAAAATCAAATTCTAAATCACCACTGTATATACATGATATAAAAGGCTGAAAACACAATGAGTCCACAGGGATGTTTTTCTTTTATATTACCCTTAACAAGTATGTATAAGCTACCTTAGGTTCTTGTTATTATATAAAATCCAATGAAATGGGGTTCTGAGGCCTTGCCCCAATAAAACACAGAAAAATGCCTACTGCCCCAAGCATCTCTCTTTATTGTTTTACCAATAAAAGAAAAGAAAGGTTGGGTCAACACATGTTCCCAGTTCTCCAGTTATGTGACACATAACTTAGGTTGAGAAAAAGAAGGTCAGGCTTTATGTGTGGCAGAAGCTGCTAGTTGTCTATCAATATATATTTTTCATTCTTTTAAACAGTAATATAAGCCAAGTTTTTATATGGTCTGAGGCTATATAGAGATCAGAGAACAGATGGTAAGACCACAAAAATAGATGAATCATGAGGTGATAAAGTTCAGAAAAAGAGTAGAAGAAAAAAATGAACACACCAGATAAAAAACAAATTAGAAAGAGCTAAATGGTCTGTAAAATAATAGATATGGAAATCAAAGGAACAAACAAGATATTAAAATATAAGTTCAAGAAAACTTTCCATAAATAAAGGGAGAATTGGATCTATGGATACAAAGACACACTCAGAACTATTTCACATGTAGATGTATCCTAGTTACATTAGAGTATTTATAAAGAAAAAATTTTTTGAATAGCTAGGTAAAAATATCAAATCATTTTTAAGGGGCTAAAAATCAGTCTGACCTCAGTTTTCTCTATCACAATTGTCAACATTAGACAACAGTAGAAAGCATGGTGACAAAGATCCTAGGCATAAAATACGACACAATTTTTTTCACTCACCCAGACTGTTGTTCAATAGATACATTTGTTTGAACAAGCAAAACCAAGGAATATTGCTATGATCTCAACTTGAAAAAGTAAATTGAGTAATAATTTTGTCACATGAGAAAGAATAGGAAATCTATAGCAAAATGATTAGAAGTGAACACTGAATCTATTTAAAACATGTGGGGATTAAGGTTGTATAATTTTTTGTAAGTGTTATACATTCTGAAAATGCTAATAAAATAGACATTGAAATAGAAAAGGTTGGAAACGTTTTAAAATGTGAAGTTACTTTTTTCTTACAGCTAGTTGAAAAACTACATCATCCACAGAGTAATTGGAAAAGTTTCCATTTATTTAACAACATTGATATATATATTAAGAAACCTAACATTATCAGCTACATTGAGTGTGGAAAAGGAAAGGTAGTGAGATAAATATGTTAACATAATCATTGCCTCTTTTAAAGAGTAAACAGATACTGTAAAACATAGAGAATTAAAAATGATATATAAATTTCTAGCTTAAAGATATCTACTCAAGTGAAACTTTATCTTTTTTATCTTTCGATACAAACGTACTAAAAGAAACTAAGAGAAAGTTGTTTTAATTATATCAGAGTATGGAAGACCTTCCAAAGTATGATGCAGAACCCAGACAATTTCAACTCTATAAACTCAACCATACACTTACTCTCTCTCTTTCTCTTTCTCACTTTCCCTCTGTCTGTGTGAGAGAGAGAATGTGTGTGTGTATACACATGCATATGTGTGTATATATACGCGTGTGTATGGCAGTGAATAGTATAAGTACTATTAAAGAACAACAACAAACTGGGGAAAATATTAACAATATGTATCACAGACAAAGACTAACTATTTAATACATCAAAAACTCCTATAAATCAACAAGTAAGGGCTAACATTCTTTAGAAAAGGAAACCCAGCATAGAAATGTAGAAAAAGATGCTTAATCCTATTTATAATAGAAAAAGCAAATGAAATATTTTAAATTATTCTTGCACCAGATTACCAAAAATCAAAAAGTTTGATAATGTACAATGTTAGATAGAGTATTAAAAAAAGATACTCATATGATTGGCACCCATGAACTTAGCTTCCTGGTTGGCTCCTGTGGACACAGTCTCTAGGCATCCCTCTGCAGACCTAGGCTCCATGCCAGCCCATTTGAAGACTCCAGCTGCAAGCCCGTCACAGACCCCAACAGTTGGCCTGCTCAGTATCTCTGGATGAGCTGACTAGTAAAGGTTTATCCTGCCAAAGCCAATCTGTAAAGACTAGAGGAGGTACTACTTCTTCAAATGTGCACACACCAATGAACAGCCACAAGGATCATGAATAATCATAGAAATGTGACACCATCAAAAGAACAAAATGAAGAAACAGTCACCAACCCTAAAGAAGTGGAAATCTACAAGTTGTCTGATAAAGAATTCAAAAAGTAGTCTTAAAGAACCTAGTGAGCTATAGGAGAACAAATAGACAATTAAATGATACCAGGAAAACAACATACGAACAAAATGAGAACATCAACAAAGAACAGAAATCATAAAGAATGACCAAACAGATATTCTATAGTTGAAAACTCCAATGCCTGAAATGAAAAATTCTATAGAAAGATTCAACTGCAGACTCAGTCAAGAAGAGTAAATAATTAGCAAACTCAAGGACAGGTCATTTAAAATTACTTAGAGGAAAAAGAAAGAAGAGAAAAGAATAAAAAAGAGCGAAGAAAGCCTATGAGACTTATGAAACACCATCAGTGGAACCAATATACACATTATGGAAATCAAAGAAGAAGCAGAGAAAGAAAAAGGGTCAGAAACCTCATTTAAATAAATAGATAGAAAACCCCAAATTTGTCAAGGTAAATTAACATTCAGATCCATGAAGCCCAAACAACACCTAATAGATTAAATATAAAGAGATCTTCACTGAGACACATTATAATCAAATTCTCAAAAGTCAAAGACAAAGATAGAATTTGGAAAGCAGCAAGAGAGAAGTAACTCATCACATTCAAGGAAACCTGATCAGATGATTTCTCAGCAGAACCATTGTAGGCTAAGGAAGAGCAGGATGATATGTTCAAACTGTTCAAAGAAAAAAAGCTGCTGACCAAGAATAAGATACCTGGCATGACTGTCCATCAGAAACAAAGGAGAGATATAATTTCCCACACAAACAAAAACTATGGAAGTTAATTTTTACTAGACCAGTCTCGCAAGAAATTTTAAAGGAAGTTCTTCAAGTTGAAACAAAATGATGCTAACAAACAATGTGAAAACATATGTAAGTATAAAATTCACTATGAATTTATGAATATAGTCAAATTCAGAAGACTCTATTATTATAAAGAGTATATAAATAACTTGATTTTAGTGTAAATGTTAAAAGTCAAAAGTATTAAGTATAGCTACAGTAATTTCCTAATGGATATACAATATATTAAATATATAAACTGTGATGACAATAACATGCTACATGAGGGGAGGAGAAATTAAAGTATAAAGATTTTTGTATGTGGTTGAAGTTCCCTTGTTATAAGCTAGCAATAGACTGTTATAAGAGGTTCTTTGTAAGCCTTGTGGTAACCACAAAGAAAAATCCTGCAGTGTATTCACAAAAGATAAAGACAACGGAATCAAAACGTACCACTACAAAAAGAATCATCACATCACAAAGGAAGTCAGCAAGAGAGAAAGGAACAAAGAAGTTATAAAGTGGAAAAAATTAAAGTTACCTATTCATAATAAATTCAAATATAAATCAATTAAATTCTCCAGTCAAAATACATAGAATAGCTGAATGGATAAATAACAACATCCAACCATACCCTGCCTATAAGAAACTCACTTTTGCTTTAAAGACACACATAGATTAAAATTAAAGAAGGAAAAGATATTTCATGCAAATGTATTACCAGAGAGCAGAAGTGTCTATACTTACATTAGATAAGATAGAATGCAAGTCAAAAACTGTCATAGAAACAAGGAAGGTCATTATAGGGTCAATTCACAAAGAAGACATAATAATTGTAAATACATGTAAAGCCAACATCAGAGCACCTAAATAAATAAAGCAAATGGTAAAAGAACTGAAGAGATAAATAGACATCAATACAATAATCATAGAGGATTTCAGTACCCCACTATCAATAATGGGCAGATTATCCAGACAGAAAATCAGAGAGGAAACAGTGGATGTGAACACCATCACAGATAAAATGAACCTATCAGACAGATACAGAATATCCCATCCAACAGTAGCTGTATTCCTTCCATCCAACACCAACATATTCTTTTTCAAGCATGCATGGGACATTATCCACAATAGAATATATTAGCCCACAAATTGAGACAACAAATTTAAGAAGACTGAAATCATATCAAGTATGTTTTCCAGCTGCAATAATATGAAATTAGAAATCAGTAACAGGAGAAATTTCAGAAAATTCACATACAGAAAAACTAAACAATATGCTCCTGAACAATCAATAGTCAAAGAAGAATTAAAATGGAAATTTAAAAATATCTTAAGACAACAAAAAAGGAGAAACAACAAACCAAAATTTATGGGATACAGCAAAAGAAGTTCTAAGCGAGAAGCAATAAACACCTACAAATAAAACTGGACTCCTATCTCTCACCATATACAAAAATTAACTCAAGATTGATTAATAACTAAAATGTAAGACCTCAAATTATAAGAATCCTTAAAGAAAACCTAGGAAAAACCCTTTTGGACACTGGCTAGGCAAAGAATTTATGACTAAGTCCTGAAAAGCAAATGCAACAAAAATGAAAGTTGACAATTAGAACCTAATTAAACTAAAGACCTTCTGCACAGCAGAATAAACTGTCAACAGAGTAGAGAGATAACCTACAGAATGGGAGAAAATATTTTCAAACTATACATCTGATAAAGGACTTATATCCATAAGCTATAAAGAACCTAAATAAATCAACAAGAAAAAAATAACTCCATTAAAAAGTAGGCAAAGGACATGAACAGACACTTCTCAAAAGAAAACATACAAGTGGCCAACAACATATGAAAAAATGCTCAATGCTATTAATAATCAGAGAAATGCTAATTAAAACAATGAGATATCATCTCCCATCAGTCAAAATGGCTGTTATTAAAAAGTCAAAAAATAACAGATGTTGGCAAAGAGGTGAAGAAAAAAGAACATTTATACACTATTGGTGGGAACGTAAATTATTTCAGCCATTGTGGAAGGCAGTTTAGATAAACTCCTCAAGGAACTAAAAATAGATATACTCTTTGACCCAGCAATTTCATTACTGGGTATCTACCCAAAGAAAAAGAAGTCATTCCCCAAAAGACACTTGTACTAGTATGTTTATCACAGAACTATTCACAATAGCAGAGTCAACCTAGGTGCCCATCAGTGGTGGACTGGATGAAGAATATGTGGTATATAGACAACATACAATACTACACAGCCACAAAAAAGAATGAAATCAGGTCCTTTGCAGTTACATAGATGTAGAAACCAATGTCTTAAGTGAATTAATGCAGAAACACAAAACCAAATACTGCATGTTCCCACTTCCAAGTGGGAGCTAAATGTTGGGTACATACAGACATAAAGATGAAAACAATAGATACTACGGACTTCAAAAGGAGAAAGAAAGGATTCAGGGAAAGGGTTGAAAAACTACCTATTGGGTACTATGCTCACGATCTGAGAGATAAGGTCAATAGAAGTCAAACGCTAGCATTATACAATACACCCATGTAACAAACTTGCCTATGTACCCCTTGAATCTAAAACTTAAAAGTAAAAATAAAAAAGAAAAAACATCTCAAATAAGTAACCTAAGATTGTACTTTAATGAACTAGAAAAACAACTTAAGCCCAAAGTTTGTAGAAGATAGGAAATAATAATGATCAGAGCAGCAATAAATGAAATAGAGATAAGAAAAAAGTAGAAAAGATCAATGAAACTAGAAGTTGTTTTGCTGAAAAATCAGCAAAATTGACAAATCTTTAGCTAGAAAGATTCAATTAAGAAAAAAAGAGCAAACACTCAAAGGTATAAATAAAAGAAAATACATTACAACCGAAACCACAGAACTACAAAGGATCATAAAAGACAACTATGAACAATTATACACCAAAATAATGGATAACCTAGAAGAAATGGATGAATTGCCAGGAACATACAACCTATCAAGACTGAATCATGAAGAAATAGAAAAGCTGAACAGATCAATAATGAGTAAAGAGATTTAATCAGTAATAAAGTCTTCCATTAAAGAAAATCCCAGGACCTGATGGCTTCACTGCAAAATTCTACCAAACGTTTAAAGAAAAACTAACACCAATCCTGAAACTCTTTCAAAAAAACTGAAGAGGAGACAGTACTTCCAAATTCATATTATGAGGCCAGCATTACCCTGATACCAAAGCCAGAAAAGGATACACGTAAAGAATAAAAATCCAATATTCCTGATGAACGTAGATGCAAAAATTCACAACAAAGTACTATTAAGTGAAATTCAATCATACATATAAAAGATCATACATCATGTCAAGTGGGATTTCTACCTGGCATTCAAGGATGGTCTGAAGTATGCAAAACAATAAATGTAATACATATATTAACAGAATGAAGTATTTATATGATCACTTCAATAGATGCAGAGAAGGCATTTTAAAAAAATAAGATCACTTCATGATAATAAAAACTCTCAACAAATTAGGTATTACAACTAATAAATGAATTTAGTAAGTTGCAGGATACAAAATCAACATACAAGAATCAATAGTGTTTCTATACACTAGCAATAAACTACTGGAAAAGAGAAATCAAGGAAGCAATCCCATTTACGATTGCATAAAAAATACTTAGGAATAAATTTAACCAAGGAGGTGAAATATCTGTATCCTGAAAACTGTAAAACACTGAAGAAATAAGTTGAAGATGACACAAATAAATGGAAAGATATTCTGTGTTTGTGGATTGGCAGAATTAAACGTCCTTACTACCAAAGCAATCCATAGAGCCAAAGCAATTCCTATCAAAATTTCAATGACTTTTTTTTTTTTACAGAAATAGAAAAAAAATCCTAAAATTTGTAAGGAATAATAAAAGACCCCAAATAGCCAAAGCAATCTTGAGCAAAAAAAACCAAGCTAGACGTAGCATACTACCTAATCACAAAATAAACTACAAATATAGAGCAATCGAAACAACATGGTATCAGCATAAAAACAGACATATAGAACAATGGAACAAAATAGGGAGCCCAGAAATAAATGGATGCATTTCTAGTCAATTGGTATTTCACAAAGATGCCAAGCACACACAATGAGAAAAGGACAGTCTCTTAAATAAATGTTTTTTGGAAAAGTAAATATCTGAAAGCAGACGAATTTAATTATACTCGCATCTTACACTATATACAAAAATTAACTCAAAATGAATTAAAGGCTTAAATGCAAGACCTGAAACTGTAAAACCACTAGAAGAAAACATAAGGGAAAAGCTCCATGACACCGGTTTGACAAAAACTTTTTAGATATGACACCAAAGCACAGGCAAGGGAAGCTAAAATAGACAAATGTGATTACATCAAATTATCAAATCAAAAAGCTTCTGTACTGCAAAGGAAACAATCAAGACAATCTACAGAATGGGAGAAAATATCTGCTAGCTGTATATCTGATAAGGCGTTAATATCAAAAACATAAGAAAATCAAACAACTCAAAGAAAGAAAACAAATTACTCAATTAAAAATGGGTAAAAACTTGAATAGACATTTCACATAGGAAGACAGACAAAATGGCCAACAAATATATGAAAAGTGCTCAACATCACTGGTCATCAGGGAAGTGCAAATCAAAACCACAATGAGATATCATCTCACCCCAGTTAGAATGGCTTTTATCAAAAAGACAGATTATTAGTGTTGGCGAGGATGTGAAGAAAAAGAACACTTAAACACTTTTGGTGAAAATGTAAATTACAGCCATTATGGGAACCAGTATGGGGGTTCCTCAAAAAACTAAAAAATAGAACTACTATATGATCCAGCAACTCACTTTGGGGTACATATCCAATGGAAATGAAATGAGTAATCTTGAATAAATATCTGCACTCTCCTGTTCACAGCAGCATTATTCACAATAGCTAGGATATGGAATCAACCTGTGACCATCAACAGATGAATGAATAAAGAAAATGTGGTAAACATATACAATGCAATATTACTCAGCCTTTAAAAAGACAGAAATAATGTAATTTGCCACAACATGAATGAATCTGACCCTAAGTGAGATATTCTAGGAACAGTAAGACAATACTACATGATCTCATCTATATGTGAAAAATCTAAAGAAGTTGAAGTCATAGAAGTAGAGAATAGTGGGGCAAATGCCAGGGGCTGGGTGAGACAGGAAATGGGGAGATGTTGGTCAAGGGGTAGAAAGTTTCACTTAGGTAGGATGAATAAGTCCTGGAGATTTAATGTACAGCATGGGTACTATAGTAAATAATAATGTATTACACCCTTGAAATTTGCAGAGAGGAGATCTTAAATGTTCTCACCACATATACACACACAAAGTCTATGTGAGGTGATGGATGTATTAATTAGCTTGATAGTGGTGATCACTTCACAGTGTCTACATATATCAAAAGACCACATTGTACACCTTAAGTATAAAATATACTATTTTTGTTTGTCAACTATACATCAATAAAGCTGGAAGCAAAAAAGATACTCTTATACATTGCCAGTGGCAATGTAAATTGATAAAATTTCCACGGAAAAAATTCACAAATATCTACCACAATTAAAAATTATTTTCCACTCTCAGGAATTTATCTTACTGATATGTTACACATGTACAAAATTTTGCAGAAATATCATTTGTAGTGGCAGAATATTGGAAATCTAAATGCCCATCAATAGGGGCTAATCAAATAGCAACAGTAGGTTGGAAATGTAAATGCCCATGAATATAGGCTAAATTGGTATACAACTGTATGTCTATATCAATAACTATATACAAATTCAAAAATATTTTTACTGGAAATAAAAACAAACTAAAGAATGAAATATATAGTGTGTAGCTTCTTTATAACAAAGAGGAACAATATATGTGCATGATTGCGTGTGCACTGAACATCTCTGGAAGGATACATAAGTAAGTAGTAACACGTATTTTTGCTGGGAGGGCAACTGGTGGCTGAGTAACAGAAGTAGGAAGGACATATTTCAATGTACACTCTTTTGAACATCTAAAAATGTTAAGTATATCAATATATCTTTATATAATATAGATATAAATATATAGGTATTTAAATACAAATATATAGATATATTCAACATATCTGCAATCCATATACATATTTATTTATGAATTATAGACATATTTAACATTTAAATATATTTAACATAAAGCTAACAAGTACATATATTTAAATATATACTTACGTATATATTTATAAATATATATACTTATTTATAACATATATATTATAAATATATATGTTAAATATATAGATACATGAAAACTGCTACGTTTTCCTACTACTTTGGTTATGTAAATAAATGCAAAGGTTTATTTCTTATAATCTGAGATTTAAAGAAAAAACTTTATTTATAAAAGGAAGCCGCTGGGCATGCTGGCTCACATCTGTAATCCCATGACTTTGGGAGGCCAAGGTGGGCGGATCATCCAAGGTCAGGAGTTCAAGACCAGCCTGGCCAACATGGTGAAACCCCATCTCTACTAAAAACACAAAAATTAGCCAGGCATGGTGGCGCACCCCTGTAATCCCAGCTACTCAGGAGGCTGGGGCACAAGAATAGCTTGAATCTGGGAAGCGGAGGTTCCAGTGAGCTGAGATCGTGCCACTGCACTCCAGCCTGGGCGACAGAATGAGACTCCATCTTAATAAAATAAAATAAAAGGAAGCAAAATACAAACAGCCAAAGGAGAGAGACTTTGTAAAACTAGGAATAAGAAATAAAAATATACACACACACACAAATACAAATAATACCTCTGTAACTTCTATTTTTCTAGACCTCATAATTTATACAAAATGAAGACAAACAAGATAATATTAGAATATTGACAGGCTTTAAATATTAGAAGTGTCTAAAATATTATAAATAAGAGTCATAAGATCATCATAAGTTATTAAAATTAATGTTTTCTTTCAAATGTCAGACATTGCAAAAATAATAATTTTAGTAAAGCCAGAATTGACAAATTCTTTGTAGGCTTTACTTAACTGCCTGTCAGTCATTCTGATCACAATATCAACTAATTGGAAATTCCAGGAAAGCTATTGCTCAGATAACTTCAAATCCTTTATTTTAAATATGCCTCTCAGCTGCTGGATTAATATAGTTTCATGCCTTTGGTTTTCAGGCTGGAAAATGAAACGAAGAAACCAATGATGTGGAAAAGGCATAGAGGTTTCTCTTCCCATAAAGGTAGCAGCTTGTGCTTATTAAAACTCTAAGTTCTCCAGTGTCTGATCTGCTTTGAGGCATATAATTAAAATATTCCCTCTTCCAGCATCAGAGAAATATAAATACACAAACAAGCTGGCCTTTGTTCAAAACCAGCCAAAGATGCTGTCTTGGAATAGACACAATACTAATTAATTTTTCAGGATAAATAATATAAACAATACCCTAGTGACCACATGCTTTTGCAGAGTTGACACCCACTTCCCCAATGTTTACATGAGTTAGAAATGCTTATTGATTGAAAAACTAGGTTTCTTAAACTAAGATTTTCACTTATCCCTTGTGGGAAGGATTCACAATTCATACTACAGTCTGTATAACCACTGGTCCGCTCTCTGTGAGCTTATATTTGATTAATAATTTCATGATTACAACATAATTAATTATACATCATAGTTATATATTCTCAATTAATATTTTTCTTACCAAAAATAACATCCAGTAATTTTAAAGACATATATGAGCTACCATACGTGTCTCAAGTCAACTGAGAATTGTGGAGAAGATTCTGGCACCCAGGATGTATAAGCCAGTTGAGAAGCAACCCTTAGAAAATGGTACCCTGGTGAGACTTATTTATTTCTGCACAGGTAAGCTGAATATTAAATTACATTCATTATAGCTGAATATCAGTGAAGTCTCTCAGTGACTTTAATCACTGATAAAATTAATTTTATCTTTTGTTTAAACTAAGACATGACTTATAGATAAAAAGTATAGCAAAGTAAAATAAATACAATATATGTAATAAATCTTAGGTGAAAGAAAAGTAGGGTAGAAAAACAAAAAGGAAGATAGAAGAAGGTTAGTATACAAATTGCATGCACAAAATCTTGTGTGTTCAACCCAAATCAAGAGATAAATGTCTGGAAAATTTACTGTATTTATACAGCAAATATACACCTGATATAAAGGAAAAACACACCCTTTTAAAATGAAATTGAAGAGAAATTTCTTCTGTGGGTCATCTTGAGAAAAACTGTAATGTCACAGACATTATATTTATATTAAATACAGTGACAAGTCAGTTTTCACAGACTTATTCTTACCTTTCTTGATATAGGCACATGAAACCAAGTCAAATCGCATTTCAATAAAAACAACATAATGATGAGGAAGGAGGACAATTTATGAATAAATATTCATGTGACTCTGATGGCCTAGTTTAATCACAGGATCTATGAGCAATTTTAATAATGTCAGAGTTACATAGGATGATTAATATCCTAATATATGATATTATCAAAGGGAATTAATGTGATATTTAAGTATTTTTAAGGCCTTGAAAATTCACCCTGGGCCATTATATAAATCATTTATGAATTCCAACTGATTACTAATTAAGATGGCTAAAATCATTAGGCTGGGTTCACCAGAGCCACTTAAATCCAACCTAATCAATGATAGGAAATATGGTCAATAATTAAAATATTTTTTCAATAGCTTTCTTTCAGACTCTAAATTCTAACAACAAATATTCATAAAAACTTTTAAGAGTCAACAAATGTAAAGCTTAAAGCAGCTATTATAATACGTAGGAAATTATGTTCTTTTCTGTATGGGAGGTACATGTGGATACCCAAGGCAATTCCTCTAGATGCGATCTCTGACTTCTTTCCCTACTAAGCACTAAATATATATAAATATTTATTACAATTTAATTCTCACAATAACTTTAGGAAGTAGGTATCCTTTCCCCTATTGTACAAATAAAGAAACTGAGCCCAGAGAAATTACACAGATACCCAATGTCATACAACTAGTAAATAGTAGAGATCAGATGCCATCTCCATAGTTTCTATCACTCTATTTCAGCAGAATAAAGAAGACATTTCGGGGCATAAGATTAATTTCTATTTTCTTCTTGGAGACTGTTTTATGAACAGTGATGACAGAGTTCTTCATGTTTGTGTCAATTTGATCACTATTTTTTGCCAATAAAGTTTTCTAAAGAAAAGGATTGCATGCTTAAAAACACAAAAGAAAATGAAAATTCAGATTTCTTATTCTAAGCTTGGCCCATTTGTCTTTTCTGTCTTCATTCCCATTTGCTCTAAATGGATATCTCCTCAATTTCTCACAAGAAAAACAGTGAGGATAAATAGTTCTGAGAACTGGTACTGAGACTTGAGGTACTACTGTGTCAAAAACCTAATATATGTATCACTGGCTTTGGGATCAGGCGGTGACCATGAAGCTTCTTTCTAGGAGGCTAGAAAAATGAAGATCCATTTAATGTATTAGTAATATGTTTGGTAAAAAAAAAAAATGCTGCCGTGATAATTTGGGGATAGAAAATATACTAGTAAACTCGTAAACTTAGGCAAGCAGGTTTCTGGCTAGTTAATTAAAAATGTGAGTAGGTTTCTGCTAGGTGTTTGGTAAGATTTCCCAAGCAATGGACAAACTCAGCAAAGAACTGACTGGTTTGCAAATAGAATTAAGAGGACATATGGCGATCCCAGAAATGTTGGGCTTTGCTGTGCAGGAAAATAAAATTGTTTCTCATTCTTAGCCTTGCCAGTCAGCAAAACATCAAATTAATGGATAATCTGCAGGCAAAAATTGAAGCATATATATGATGTACATATATGTGTGTGTATATATATATATATATATATATATAATAATGCCTGACACCTATGAGGCATTTAATAAATTTAAGACTTTCCTTTATAACGGGACAGGTTTCATGCAATGGAATATTACATAGCAGTTAAAATGAACGAACTACATCCTAAATTAATCAACATGGATAAAATTCAAAAATATAATGCTGAGTGATGAAAGCAAACTACAAAAGAAGTCATAAACTGTTATATTTATTAAACTTTTAAAACATAAACTTAGTGTTGTTCATGGATATACATATATGCAAAGCTGTGCAAAGGTATACATTTGCACACACCAACTTCAGGATAGTAAACTGTAACTTAAAAAGGAAGGGAGACTGAGCGTGGTGGCTCACGTCATGTAATCCCAGCACTTTGGGAGGTTGAAGTGGGCAGATTGCTTGAGCCCCAGAGCTCAAGACCAGCCTGGGCAACATGGCGAAACCCTGCTTCTACAAAAAAATACAAAAATTAGCTGGGTGTGGTAGTGCATCTGTGGTCCCAGATACTCAGGAGGCTGAGGTGGGCGAATTGCCTGAGTCCAGGAGGTTATGGCTGCAGTGAGCCATGACTGTGCCACTGCACCAGCAGCCTGGGCGACGACACAGTGAGATTGCCAAAAAAAAAAAAAAAAAAAAAGGAATGGAAAGGATAGGGCTTTAGCTGTTATCTGTGTATCTGTAACATTTTATTTCTTTACAAAAATACTGTATCAAAAAATATGGCAAAATGTTAATTCATTAAATGTGAGTGGTGGGTACATGGGTATCCTCTAAATATCTTCTAAATTGGTTTATTCTTCTGAGTTTTTGAAACATTTCATAATTAAAACTAAAAATAATATTAAATAGAATTGAATAAAAAGCATTACTTTTAGTATACAGCTTTAGACTATTCATGGGTGAAGAATAAGATAATATTTAAATATGAAATTATGCATTTTGCTACTTGGATGCTTTTGCTATACACTGGTCTTAAGTGTGAGTGTGTGTGTGTGTGTGTGTGTGTGTGTAATATAATGAAAGAGAACCCAATTTATCCACATATTTGCCAGACTAGCCACCAAAGAAGAAATATTACCCTAATTATTTGCACCAGTTATTTTTAAAGCATTCCTTGCCAGTGCAGGCTATCAATTACAATATAGCCACTGGTACTATACAGAACCTGGAGAAAAGTACAGGTCAAGTAGGGGATTATAATTAAATATCTGAATGAAGAAGGAAACAATGTGTTTGCCACAGAAAGACAGGTTAGAGTTTGAAAACAAGCAAGATGTACTCACATTTTTCTTGCCTAGTCCATCAAGTTTCAACAAGTAAGCAGTACATATTTTCATCAGACGTTTGCCATAGACCCAAAGGATCATCTCAATTTCCAGTCTTTCCCCATGTTTTCTAACAAAGGCTTATGTACCTGAATCATTTGCCTCATGAAAGGAAAGGATCAGGGTCATGGACAGAGGGGAAGTGGTGGGGACAGGGACTACTGTCAGACAGTGCAGGTAAAGAGCTAGTGATTTTTGTAGTGTTGACTAATAAATCCAAACTTTTCCATAAGCTGAAAATTTTTTAAAAAAGAAAGTGCTAAACACAATTTCTAAAGCCCTAAAAAATTCAGACACTTTTTTAAAGCTGTCATTTTTCTTAAGTGGATAATTGTCATGGGATCCAGTTGAGATACATGCTTTAATATTATGCAGTGCCTGTCATTTATCCAACGCTATGACAAAGGTGTTCCATGCATATTAGTTTATCCACACAATAACTTTAGGTTGGTCTATTTATTTGGAAGTTTATTGTTCAACTCCCTACATTTACAAGGTCACATTAGGAAGCAAAGGGTTTTTTTATAATATAAAATATTCACTTATCCACTAAACTATAACATTAGGCCTCTTTCCAAGATGCTTCCCAGTTTCACATGTAGCAGTAGCACATAACTGCAATTATAACTTGTTTCATATTAGATGAAATAGTTATTTGTATAACTCTATATTTTTAAGATAAAAATCTTAATAAAACTTATTTTTTATTATTTATGATGAAATCAGGTTTCTCTTTCAAAATGGATTCATGTTTTTCTATTTCCAATTTTCTTTAACAATAAACATCCTCTCTTCTATTATGATCATGATTTTTAGATGAATAAATTGATACCAAAAGGCAGTTCTTCTTTATTTCTTTCATATCTATAGAAAACCACACCAAGAGCCTGGACAAATCCAGATCTAACTTACTTCAAGATTCATGCTTTTAACCATAATGCAGCCTAACTCTTCAAGCAAAAATGTAAGAGCCACCAAAATTGAGGCACTACTGTAGGAGGCCTGGAAAGACAATGAAGAGACAGTAAAAGGCTGTTGGTGAATGTGAATGGAAACTTTGTGAGTTACTAGCAAACACAAGACCTTTGAAACTGGGAACACTTGTTCACCATGGTAGCAAAAACCGCCACAAGTCAGAAATAAGTATGACACTTTTTCCCCACGAGGCTAGAAACCACCTTGAGATAATTTCTGATACAGTTTCAACTCAGCTTCACCCATTTCAGACCCTTTGCATTTTGTGTATTTCTGTTGGTGATTCTGAGTCAAATCTATTAAAATGTATTCATCTGGCTCAGTAAGGGTGCTTTCTTTTTTTTGTTGTTGTTTTTTGTTTTTTGGGAGACGCAGTCTCACTCTGCAGCCCAGGCTGGAGTGCAGTGGCGCGATCTTGGCTCACTGCAAGCTCCACCTCCCAGGTTCACACCATTCTCCCGCCTCAGCCTCCCGAGTAGGTGGGACTACAGGCGCCTGCCACCACACCCGGCTAATTTTTTTGCATTTTTAGTAGAGACGGGGTTTCACCATGTTAGCCAGGATGGTCTCGATCTCCTGACCTAGTGATCTGCCCACCTCTGCCTGCCAAGGGTGCTTTCTAAGGAATACGTGCTTCATTCCATGGTATTCAACATTACCTCTTCATTTCAACATACTAATGCCAAACGCTCTGCTAGACCTGAGCAATAAGAAGTTGGCTCAGACTTAGTCTACACCCTCAGGGACCTCACACAAATAAACAAGTTCATTAAATTGTCTTATGCCCAGTCATCACATAATCTAGAAATATCAGTTGTACAATAGTTAAAAATAGGGTAGTCTAATGAGGTGCAGTTTAATAGCATGTAAACTGGAAGTGCCATAATGCTAAGCAATAAAGGATCTCTTTTTCAGGTCATCAAAGTATTTCATCGTATATTTCAAAGTAACTATGAGAGAGAATTTTGAATATTTTTACAACAAAGAAATGATAAATGCTTGACATGATGGATATGCAAGATACCTTGCTGATTTAATCATTATACAAGGTACATATCCATTAAAACATCACACTGTGTCCGATTAATATGTGCAATTATTATGTGTCAATTAAAAATGATCTAAAATTATAAAAAAATCTAACTTAGTCATGAAGGAATGCATGGAGTTGCTTTCCCAATTGTGATAATGGGAACAGCAGAGAAGGCACAAAAAACAAAGAAGCCCTTGTGTTAGAAAACAACTGAAGTCATTCCAGATTAATTAATAAAAATTTTATATGTATTATGCAAAACATATTAAAGGAAAATAAAATTGTCTTAAAAATCAGTAAATACTCAACTGATAGTGAACTTGAAACATTTTCAAAAGCAGTGATAAAAACTCAGCTCTGAAACAAAGTAACACTCCTATCCCAGAATATTCTGGGGGCACATAAAGGAGGATCAATTGGACAAGGACAGTGTAATGGAGGCATACATTCCAGAATAAAACAGAAACAACAGTATTGCTCCCCCTGGCTAATGATGTTCACTAATTTCTCAATGAAGAGAAAATTCAGTTGATGGCAATACCCAATATATTCTATTTCTATTGTTCAGTTTACATTTAGCAAAATAGATAATTTTATAGGAGTCCCATTTCAGAGCATATTTATTCAATCCTAATTAAATAATAGCAAATTTATCCTAGCACCTACTAGATACTAAGCATTTTAGAAACGTAATGTATTGAATCATCACAACCATCCTTTGCTGGAGGTAATACTCTTCCTCTTGTTTTACAGATGAGGAATCAGAGTCACAAAAAGGCTAAGAAGTTGAAGGTCACACAGGGAGTAGGTAGAGAGCCAGGATTCAAACCTAAGCAGCCTGTGCTATCTCTCTAACTAAAGAAAGTCCTCGGGTTTAATTATATTAATAAATTCATATTTAAAAACATTGAGTACTGGCTGGGCACGGTGGCTCACGCCTGTAATCCCAACACTTCGGGAGGCTGAGGCAGGCAGATTGCCTGAGGTCAGGAGTTCGAGACCAGTCTGGCCAACATGGTGAAACCCCGTCCCTACTAAAAATACAAAAAAATTAGCTGGGCATGGTGGCATACACCTGTAATCCCTGCTACTCAGGAGGCTGAGGCAGGGGAATTGCTTGAACTAGGGAGGTGGAGGTTGCAGTGAGCCGAGATCATGCCACTGTACTCCAACCTGGCAACAGAGGAGTCTCCGTTTCAAAAAAAAAAAAAAAACCAACCAACCAAACAAAAAAACATGGAGTACTACCAACCAGGTACTATATGAAGCAAAGGGCCACAGAGATGAACACTATTGTTTATGTGTTTATATGTAAATAATAAATACAATAAAGTCTCACAGAGACTAGGCTACATTTATAATGTCAGTGGACCACAAGGAAGTAGTGGTCAGCATGGAAACTGTTTGGCTGGTTGTCCTAACGGTTAACATTCAACTTGTTGCCTTTGTTGACAAAAATAGAGATGCATTAGGTAATTGGCATCCTTAAAAAATTCCATATTAGCAAACCGTATTTATGTGTGAAAGTCTTATATATTACAACAGCCTCCTTCTCTCCCTGTTTTATTCTTTTCCTCTTTTCTCTCCTGCCTTTCTTTTTCAATTCAATTCATATTTTTGAGCATACACTTGAACAAGACACTTTCCGCTCATTCATTATAAACAACATATTAGAATTTATGTTAAAGACAAAGAAGGCTCTTAAATAGAAGAAATCTTTAAAGAGTTTAGAAATTTCCATTTCCTCCTTAGCTTTCCCCTACCTCTGGCACATTTTGTGGCTTCTGTTTGTTTTTTTTTTTTTTTATACTTTAGGTTTTAGGGTACATGTGCACAATGTGCAGGTTTGTTACATATGTATCCATGTGCCATGTTGTTTTGCTGCACCCATTAACTTGTCATTTAGCATTAGGTATATCTCCTAATGCTGTCCCTCCCCTCTCTCCCCACCCTACAACAGTCCCCGGAGTGTGATGTTCCCCTTCCTGTGTCCATGAGTTCTCATTGTTCAATTCCCACCTATGAGTGAGAACATGCGGTGTTTGGTTTTTTGTCCTTGCGATAGTTTACTGAGAATGATGGTTAATTGCAGACCCACAGACAGTAAGAGGCATACCTGTATAAACGCCAAGGCCCAGAGATTTTGGTTGGTCTGCAGCCAGCACCAGGCATCATGCACTTTCATATTCTGTCTCACTTGAGCCCCATCAACACCTGAGGGAAAGCCCAAGACCAACGGGCTAAACCCTGAGAAACTTGGCACGGCATAGCTATGGCTGCAACACCTGGGCTAAATGAGGAAGTATCAAAAATAATGCTTGACAGTTTTCAGAAACATTTCCTTCCTTATGATTTAAAATTCATCCCAGAGTGGCTGTGATATATGTGAATATAGCTAAATGCACAGAGAAATAACTGGGACAGATTCAAATGAATGGAATGTATTAATGATATTAGGGAAGGGGTACGGAGATGATTCCTGCTGATATTTTTTTAGTGACAACTGGTGACCTGATACCAGTGAAGTGTAAGATTGTGGTTTTCTTTCTTTCTCTTTCTCTCTTTCTCTCTTTTTCTTTCTCTCTTTCTCTCTCTCTCTCTCCCTTCCTCCCTCCCTCCCTCCCTGTCTCTCTCTCTCTCTTTTTTTTTTGACAATTCTTAGTATTTTGGAAAATCTTTGTGGCTAAAATAAAAGAAACTTAAAGGATATTCGATACAGAATACACAGCTCTCTATAGCGAATGTTTATATCTCATTAATTCAATTTAGGCAGAATGGAAATCATCTGACCATTCTGGCCCTGAGACAGACTCTATTATTCTCATCCATGTGTTTCTATTGATGACACCTACTCCATCTCCAAAGGGAGAACGTCCTTAGATGGAGGGAAGTAAACTCAGGCCCTCTCTCACCAAAGACAAATCAAAATTGAGAGAACTGCAGATATCCTTCCACATTTGCAAAGCCCTTTCATAAAGTTCTAGCAATCCATGAAGGAAGTAAGGTCTATATTATTATTGTCTCTCATACTCTTCAAGTCTTTTCTTAAATGTCATCTGATCAGTCTTTCTCTGGCAATTCTTCATAAAGCAGCAATTATTTTCTTCCCTGCCCTCCAGCCTTTCTCATTCCCTTGCTGGTTTAAGTTTTCACCATAGCACTTAACTCTATCTAGAACATTACACATTTATGTATTTATATAATGTCAGTCTCACTTGACTACAGTGAGAAGAGTGGCTTTGTGTTGTTCACTGGTCTATCCCTGGGGCTTGGAATAGTGCCTGTCAGTTAGTTCATACTTAGCCAATATTTGCTGAATGAATAAATATTGAATAAATGAGTGAATATAAAGGCTCAGAAGAATGTAACTTGTTCAAGTAAGTTACAAAGCTAATTGGTAGTAGATTCTAGACTATACTTTGATCTTAAAAATCTTTATCTTATCCTTTTTTTTTTTTTGTAACGGAGTCTCGCTCTGTTGCCCAGGCTGGAGTGCAGTGGCCTGATCTCGGCTCACTGCAAGCTCCCCATCCTGAGTTCATGCCATTCTCCTGTCTCAGCCTCCTGAGTAGCTGGGACTACAGGCGCTCGCAACCACACCCAGTTTTTTTTTGTATTTTAGTAGAGACAGGGTTTCACCGTGTTAGCCAGGATGGTCTCGATCCCCTGACCTCATGATCTGCCCGCCTTGGCCTTCCAAAATGCTGGGATTACAGGCGTGAGCCACTGCGCCAGGCCTATCTTATCCTTTATCTATGGAAATCCTAAATGCCCCTTTGAGGTCTGATGCCCTAAAGACTGAAGATATTTCATAAGGTGTTTGGCACATAGTAGGTACTCAAAGCATTTTTTTGCATCTGAATCTGAATAACTGAGAATACCACCCACAACATAAATGTAATTTTCCACTTGCTGAAAGTCTTTGAAATAACTCCAGTGGGAAGAAGGGAGATGAAGATGGTTCCTGAGGGGGTTCCAAAGAGAATCAGAAAAAGTCAGCTACTATAAATAAGTATAATTCTTGCAGGAATTCATTGCAATCCTCATAAACACTGATTACTGAACACACCTCCAACCCTATTGTTCCCTGTAACCTTTTCAGACTGAGATGTATTTTTTTGTTGTTGCTAAACAATACATATTCTTTGTAGAAATTTAGAAATGCACAGAAAAAAACACAGAAGAAAACCTAAATCTCCTATATGTAATCTCATTGAACAGAAAAAAATCTATAAACATTCCCCTGTATATCTTTTCATTTCCACGATACATGTGGAAACACCTATTTTAAATAGGTGAGAGTTTACTGTACACAATGTATAGTATCAGCTTTTTAAAAATTTAACAATGACTCATAAGCATTTTCCATTGCATTGAGCATTCTTACATAAGTTTAAAGGACTGCATAATAGCTCTTGTTGTATGAATGCAAGATAATCTATTTAATCATTCCCATATATGAAGATATTTTATTATTCCTATTTACTTATAAACAAAACCATGTTAACATCATGTAAGAACATATTTGTATACTTCTCTGATTATTTCCTTAGAATAAATCCACTTTTTTGGAATTGCTAGGTCAAAGAGAACAGACACCTGAGTTTTGAGGTACATTGTGGACCTCCCATCTGGAAAGAGTATATTAGATTAAACTCTAACTATATATATATCTATTTCCCTAAAGCTATGTCAATATATTATGATTAAAAATACACTTTCCAATTTGAGAGACAAAAGTCATCTCTCATTTTCTGTAACTTTATTTTATGACAAAAATAATGTGTTCGTTACAAAAAACATAAAAAATCTAGACACAAAAAGAAAAACCACTTACATTCTAATACACATAATTAACCGTTAACACTTTAGAGTGGATACATTCTCTCTAAAGCTTTGGTTATTTGTGTGTATATGTAAATGTTCATAGCAATTGATCTAAGTACAATTAACATTCTAAAGGGAGGCCTAGAGCTGTGGCTTACACCTGTAATCCCAGCACTTTGGGAGGCCAGTGCAGGCAGATCAGGAGTTCAAGACCAGCCTGACCAACATGGTGAAACCCCGTTTCTACTAAAAATACAAAAAACTAGCTGGGTGTGGTGGTGCACACCTGTAATCTCAGCTACTTGGTAGGCTGAGGCAGGAGAATAGCTTGAACCCAGGAGGTGGGGGTTGCAGTGAGCTGAGATCATGCCACTGCACTGCAGCCTAGGCAACAGAATGAGACCCCATCTCAAAAATAAAATTCTAAAGTGAGATGATACATATATCTTTTTAACTACAAATATCATGAACACTTTTCCTTATTAATTATTCATGTAGAAGAACATTTTAATGGCTGCTGTTTAGTGTTTCAATATACAAATAGAATTTATTTCGCCAAGTGCCCTATGGCTGGTTACCAAAGTTAATTTCAATCATGTAATTTCAAGTTTACTTACTATTAAATAAAGGGATTTTTCATTTGTTTATTGAGCATGGATAATTCTTTAGTGATTTGTCTCATTTAGATTTTGTTAAATATATACTCATAGTTTTCTTCCAAATATTGGACAGCTGGAGATTTCTACAGCAGGCTGGATCAGCAATAGGCCAAGGAGGCACTTCTCACTTCAGCATGCAGAGGGGAACATTACTGTGGTCACCACAGTTCAAAGCATCTCATTCAAGCCTAAAGAGTTATCTAAGCCTGTTACAGAAAAACAGGAAATCTCAAATTCCAGTCCAGTTTTGACATCATCAGTTTTTGTAGTCTAGGGCCTCTTGTTCTACAGACTGCATTCTGTCCAAAGGACATGATAATTACTGAACTGCCTTTCCAGGACTTGCAAATATTCTTAGCAATTCTAAAAATACTGGGGAAGGTGAATAAGTACTCTTTTTGCTCATTACCAGGCAGCAACTTAGCCAAATAACAAGATATGCTGCTGTACTAATAAAAACTTAGACTCCAAGGATAAAAAAAAAATCAATGCTTAATTGATTCAGAGAGTCTAGTCCATCATCCTTCAGTAACCTAATTACCTGACTTTGTGCAGACACATTAATGAACCATTAGTGCAATCTCATAAATGTATCACTAGCACTTAGCACAGTACCAGAAACATATGAGAAACTGAAATATGAAATGAGAGAATGAATGAATGAATGAATCTTCTGCTCTATTAACATCAAGTTTTCTAATACATGTCACACACATTGTACTACTGATGACAATTTTGGTTTCAGTTTGACTGTCAGCTGAGAAGTGAGAAGCCTAGGAGCATTCTGATTCCCTTAAATTAGGCCTTAACTAGTTTCCCTTACACACCTAATATCTATGTATTAAAAATAAAGACGTTAAGTATTTAAATTTTCTTTACAAGGACACTTTGAAAAACCTAAGAAACATTTTTATACCTATAATGTCACTAAATAATAAAGTTAGTAAGCTCTTATATGAAGGGAGGCATCAAGGATGATAAGTGAGTCACAGCTAAGCTGCAATTGTTGGCAGCAGATAGGAAGAAGAATAACAGTCCCACTACAGGTGAATTTTCAAGGTGGTCAACCACCTCCATATGCTTCTAAATAGTCAGTACTTCAAATAAATAATCTTCACCAAAGACAATTTATTATGTGATTTTTCTTATCCCCCAAATTAATAGAGGAAAAAAAGCTATGTTAATTATGTAAAAATCTAACCTTAGTTTCTTCTAAAAATGAAACATATTAATTTGCTTACTATGATTAAACAGTTTATTTCCTCACAGTACCAAAAGGTGGAACAAAATAAATTGGCTGGTACATTTTAATAAGCAGCATTTTGCTCATGTTACTGAGGGTGCATTTTTATTAGCTTGAAAGCTAAAATAATCCCTAACATATTAGACATTAAAATAGAGCTAGTTAATGTAGTGAGGTAATAATGATTAATCAAAAATAAATCTCTCAATGTCACCTTAAAAATGCACATTGCAAGATTTTTCTCTAAAATCCAAACTGAAAATGATTTTCATCAAGAACTGAGGAATTTAGAACAGGACGCCAAGAGAAAAACATTCAGAAATCGCCATGGCAGGAAGTGATAGGCTACTGTTTGATTCTCCAACTCAGTTGAATTAAAACCACTGAGAATTAAGTATGAGAAAATGCATTACATAATTCTGGACTTACGCATCCATCACTATTCTATTTCCTTTCATTCTTAACCTCTTAATTTGGAATCAGATTAATAAAATAATTTGAATACAGACTAATGTATGAATTACCTGAGTTTAAAAGGTGGTATTGCAATAGGTGGAGAGGAGGGAATATCAAAATCATTACATTTTTGATGTGAAAATGGGTCTGTGGAGCACCAATGATATCTCTACAGCTTCTTCCCAAAAACAGAATTATGCCTTATTGATTTATCCGATCAGCACACTTGTCTGAGCACAACAAAATAGTTGGTGGAGGAGTGAATAATCACTCTATGAGCTTTGAAATCACCTTCTCTCAATTGCCACCCAAATCTGCTCTTAAATTTTTGTGTTTTAATCAGAATGCTGAGATTAATTGCAATCTGTGTGGTCATTAGCTTTGATTATTAGATCTACTTTGGGAAATTATGTGAGATACGACGAATTTTTCCCTTCAAATACTGCTTTCTTTTTCATGTTCCATGAAGAGTTTTATATATGTACTATGGTTTCCTTTGATCAATTTAAAAAGATAAAATTCTGGAAATAGCAACGTAAACATCTCCCTAAAAGCTCTATCATGAAGAAAGTCTGTCTATCTTCCCTAAGTCTTAGACAAACACTGGGCCTTTGTGGGCTGTTTACTAGTCTCTGCTCTCTGTCCTTTTTCCTATGCAAGTAATATTTCTGCATAATGACTGCAGTTGAACCAGTTTTGCCTTCTAGGAAATTTCTAGGCTCCCATTGCGGGAAGTTGGATTCATATGCTAATATTTTGTGTCTAGCAAAGGAGTCTTATTGAAAATAGTTTTGGAGGACCTGCGAACCCTCGAAATAGCTTTTCCAAGTGGAAAAATCTGCACAGGAAAAAGTTATTTCCATTTATGTTTACCTACTTGATTAAAATATACTGTAATATATTTTGATTAATTTAAAATATTTGAATGAAACATTCCATATAGAAAATGCCAAAATTCAGCATACAATAGCTCACAATCTAGGTATTTTTAACATCTTTAGTTGCATACTGTGAAAATATTTACTACAGTGGTTCTCAACTGGAAGAATTTGGCAACATCTGGAGAGATTTTTGGTTGTTACAACAGGGGGGTTGCCAAGCATCTAGTGTGTAGAAGCCAGGGATGCTGCCAGACACCCTACAATGCACAGGACACACCAATAGCAGATAATTGCCCAGCCTCTAATTCCAATAGTGCTGAGTTGAAAAACCCTATTTTAATATAAAGTGAGTTAAGGGGAAGAAGAAGTTGTTGCATATAATACCAGGAAAATAGTTCTCTACTAAACAGCTTTTGATGTATTCGAAATATCACAGTTATTTCCAAGTGTTCGTTCATTCATTCCTTTACTTATTTAACAAATATTTTTGAGCACCTATTATACAGAAAGAACTCTAAGTTCCTAAGGTTACCACCTTGCATAGAACAGTTATAATTTCACTTCTGTGGTAGTTACATTCCAGTTGAGAAATGGAAAGCAATACAATAAATTAAAAATATAGACTGGTGAATGAAATAAAAGAATCAAATAACAATCTCTTTAGAATGTTGATAAGAATTAATCAAAAATGAATAAAGTAAAAATATATAACAAGCCATTAAAATACTGCAGTGTTTTGACAAAAATGAGTATATTCTTTTGTCCTGTAAAAGCCATTCTAAGATCATATTCATCCATTTTAGCCATCACTTGCCAACGAGCTTTCTGGAAAAGAAAGTCTGATTTGAGCATGCATTTTTACATTCTTTCAATAAAAAATGACCAAAATGCAAAACTAAAAAGATTTTTCAAGGCATGCATCAATTTGAATACATTGCCCTGGGAATTTTTTGTTTTGTTTTGTCTTCGTGGGAGTTGCTATAAGAGTTGAATAAGTGTAGCATATTACATATTCCTTGCATGAAAAGCATATCTATGAAAACCACATCATGAAAGAGAAGCAGCACAAATTCTTCAAGTGAGTAGCTTAGCACAGAAATTCCTGGAGTATGAAAATACTTTGCCATGTGTGATCTAAAATATTTTGTGGGCTTTTAGCCTTCCAAAGGAAGATACGTGATTTCTCTAAGGCGCGTTAATACAAACTTTATTCCATAGAAAAATTTGAATGTGCTGTGTCTTCTAGATCTTTTTCTTTGAAAGGTGAATGCCCCATCTCCCTCTCCTCACTTGGAGAACACAATGGCTTTCATAACTAGTATTCCTGCTCCTTTCATGCTCTACTGAAATCCATTCTCTCATACAATGTGCACAGTGAATTATTTAAACATAAATCAGATCACGTCACTCCCTTTCTTAAAACCCTTCAATAGGTTTTTCCATTACATGCTGGGGAAAAAAAAAAAATCCTTAACAAGAGTCTGAATTACCTGGCCACTGCCTCAAGCCACAGACTGTTCTCCAGCCCCTCTCACTGCAGTGAATCTGCTTCAGCCAAACTGACCTCCTTTCAGTGCCCATAACCCACTAAGCTCTTTGCTACCCCAGCGTCTTTGCACCTACTGTTGTTCCCTTCTCTCACCTTGGACCTCTCTACCTAGAGGAAATTTGCCAACCTATCCTTTAATTGTCTATTTCATCACATGATTTTCTCTTTACAACACTTAACATGGTTTATAACTATATTATTTATTTTTAGTTATTTATTAATGGTTTTCCCAAATAAAATGATAGCTCTATGAGGCTCAAACCATGCTACCTTATCCTAATTTGACTCCCGTCATGAAACAAGTTATTTAGCATACATTTAGAGTTAAATACAGATTATTTGAATGAACAAATAAAATAATTTTGTTTAAAAAAATAGTTACTTTTGCAGGCCACAATATGCAAAACATCTATAATTTCTGCAATTACAGAATTTATTAAGGAGATATTATGAAATAGTAAATACAAATAGTAGAGTCACTTTCACTTATACTTAAATTTTATATTTAGAATTTGTGTTACATATAATTAAAAAATAACAATTTAATAGCAATTCATGTGTCTTTCTCAGGGGAAATGTTTTCTTTCAATAAAATCATGAGGTGCCATGCTGTTACATCAACACCAAAGTGTGGTTATTAATATAACACATCCATCAAAAGGAAGTCACCTGGGTAAACAAATAAAATAGAGGTTTTTCTTCCAATAATCATGGATATTCCCATAAAGTAAAGAGGCTTCTGCTCTATGGAACCTTTATGTAGAAGGATGATTTTCCTAGCATTAGATACTGATTTCTGTTATCCCAGAGAAGACATATAGTATAATGGAAAAGGGATGAAATTACAAGATGAACTGAGCTGTTTCCAGCTCCACTTCTATAGTTCTGGCCTCTTAGACAGGCTGCTCAATACCTCTGCACCCCACTGTCCTCATTTACGAAATGAAGTGTCAGCCTTTCATACGTTTTAATACCCTATGCCAACTCCTTCTTCTAAACATCTTTCCACAGTAAGCTGCTAATCAACTCCTTCTAACCCCTCCTCTCCCTCACTGCTGGAGGCAGAGCAAACCATTTAGACCTGTGTTGTTCCAAGAGGTAGCCACTAGCCACAAGTGGTTATTGAGTACTTGAAATGTGGCTCATTGAATTCAAATGTGCTTTAAGTGTAAAATACACATAGATTTTGAAGTCAGTACAAAAAGTAAATGTACAATATCTTATTAATAATTTTATATTAATAACATTAAAAATAATATTTGAGATATATTCCATTAAGTAAAATATATGAATAAAATTAATTTTAACTATTTTATTATTAATTAGGCTCCTGGAAAATATAATACAGGGCTCAAAGTTATGACCTGCACTGTACTTCTATTAGGCAACTTGAGTTAGATAGTTTTTTTCAGTCTGCAGTTACTTATTTGACTTGAGGAATATTGTAAAAAAAAAAAACAAAACAGTGATTTCTAAAATTCCTTCAAATATTAATATCCAAGTTCCTAATAAGTCTAGGATCATATAATTAAATAGGATTATTATTTTGGGTCATCATTAACACTATATGAGATCCAACACTACTATTCAATTCCTTTATTGATCCTATTCATCTAATTATTTTCAAATAATAATTTCAAGATCCAGAATTCTCAAGGAATCATCACACAATGATCAGCTACTAAGAAAGAGTAAAAAGTTCACAAACACACACGCACTTTCAGCTCTGCCACACAACATTATTGTGATTTGGGAAGAGAAATTTACCCATTTGAGCCTTTGTTTTCATAAATAAAATGAAAGAGAGGGTGTTAAGAGAAATGTAAATTAATCACCATAAATCTGGTATATCTAAATATAATGAGTAATTAGAATGGGATATAATTATAAAATATGACAATAGCAACATATTTGGACTATTTGAACTCTTCATATTTCTAGACCTTGTATCTGTTTATTAATTAAATGGAAGACAGCTAAAATTTTACTTCTTTTAAAAAGAATTAAATGAGTTTCTAAAATTCAAAAGAAGAATTGATACCAAGTTCATCTTTTGAGAAGTCATGATGTTTCTATATTTTTTTGCTTTACAGTATGGCTGCATAATGAATAATAAGACTTCTTATGATATACTAAACTTTAACGTATCCATCCCTTAGGATAGTTTGAAATAATTCTCCAAGTTAAAGTGAAGGATGAAAGGTGCATTTGATAATGTACCAAGTGTCATCTGAATTGTAACACTACCATTGCATGTTGTAATTTCAGATTTGCAAGTCTTCAGATATCTTCATTGATATTTTAAGTGGGAAATTTGCTCGTTTAATTTCATCTGTTACATCTGACTCACTCTAGGCTCAACTGATAGAATATTCTGAAAGTTAATTTCACATACTCTTTCTCTACTTTTCAATTTGTTGAAGCAGCCATTCCAAATGGAAATATCAATGTATTTACGCTAATGGCTATAATAAAATTACCACCTATTTAAATATGTAACATTCTCATTAAGCAAACATTTATTTAATGTCTCCCAAACACCAGTGTCTAGTCAGCAAAAAAAAAAAAAAAAAAAAAAAAAAGTTGCTGCCCTAAAGGAGTATAAATGTTATATTTTCAAAGAGATTCCATGTAAAATAGATTCTAAGATCTTTCCAATAGCCATATGACTGAGAATAAAGGTCCCAAACACAGACAGACTTGGGGGATAGGTAATGTTCTTTTTTGCACCTTACCCCTTGCCCTTTTCAGCAATTCCTACCCTCCTTCCCCATCCGTCCCTCTAGGCGTCACTTTGCTCTTCTCCAATAAGGACCTGGTTTTCTCAAGTAACCACATAACTCGAAGTAAGCATTTAGCCTTCAGACACAGTGGAAAGGTGTGGGTGATATTTGATGGAAAGGAGGAGAATTTGTTTAACTCCCTATAAATGAAGAAACCAAAATCAATAAATTTATCTTTTATGTTCCTGACAACCAATTCATACCAATAAAACCAAACCTTACGTCTTAAGATTGGTTAAAGAATACTTTCTAAGCTTGATTTCTAATGTGTAATTTATCCATGAAAGTAACATATGTCTACAGAAAGTATATGTTGAAATATTAAGGATAATAATGAAAACTGAAATCTCTGCTTTTGAAAAAAGAGCATTTTTCAGTGACAGGCTGAGTACACTGCATGAATCTGTTACTTATTGTTCTTTTAATGTGGATATCTTCTTTTTGTTTACAAATGATGGATTTATATGTTTTTAAAGTAATTTTATTTAAAAATATATTTGGGCTTAAAATATTATGATATCTAGTTAAATAATGAAACAAAATATGGACATTTTGAATACCGTTGAAAAACAGTAATGGTAAACTTGAAATTGGATCTCATACTCCTAATTGTGTAGTAAAAAATATCTAGTTATTAAATGATATAATAGCTTATTTTTTAGAACACCTAGGGAAAATTATTGATATTATGTTGTTTTATATATAAATATTATTCCATTTGTATTTCAGAAGAGTATGCAGGATTTCAGTCCCTTGGATTTGCCATTTTGTGTTTCAGAAAGGCTGGTCTTAAAACTGGGAGACAACTAAGATTATGGGAAGAAAACACATACAGGATTTTAACTGCCTTCTCATAACCACTGGCATCTCAAGCTAAGCCAGAAAAGAATTCCTTGAACCCCTGAGAAGGCTCCATCTCTTTTCTCTTCTCTTACCTCATCCATCACTGGAACAACACTTTTTATGGCAGACAAAGCAAAAACTGGGAAATGTCATACATGAGTTGTTTTTGAACAACAGCTATATTATAAAGCTCAGACCTTGACTGCTGATCTCTTTGGCTGCCCGCTCTCTACTTCATGTTTGACCTTCAGTGCTGGCACAATTCTGGCTCCATTCCCCAAAGCACAAAAGACAGCAAAGTATGTAGAAATCCTTGAGATAAAACTGGACTCATAAAATGGCACTGCTATTTCCTTCAAAGAAAACTAAAGCACATTTCCAAGCATTATTTGGTTTCTACTTGTCATATTCCATTCTGTTTATACCAAAAAGCTTTGCTGGGTTACCAGTAACAATACTAGATAGGTAAGAAAAATTGTTTTCATGTGCAAAATGATATTTCCTTTTAAGGAACATGCCATCAGCTCCCTGATGAACGTAGCTACATGCATCCTAGGCAATGGCATGCAGAGAGGAGCTGGAGATTGGAGCAGAGTCAGTTCTTAGCAATAAATCAGACAAAGGGACCTTTTATGTTATCTTTTAGATCATCGTTACAAAGTCAACCCTAACATTTTGCTAATTAGTATAGTATGACCAATCAAATAGAGCCAGTCATATGGTGGTAACTATACCTAGCATTAGTTATCAGACTCCTTGGGAAGTTAACATAGTTTATATAATTCATATAATTCACATGCTACACCTATCTTTGAGATTTTTTTTCATTATGTCAGTCCCCCTGAAACCATCCTGGGAAGCTTGTTTTCATTTTTCCCCTTCTTATCTTATACTTCTTTCATAAGTCTTGTTTTGTATTTCTTCACCCAACCTGGTTATCTAACAGCATCTTTCCATTATGCTCCTAAAGTCTTTTACATAATACTCAAAGGAAAAGAAGGAACTGATTTTGTAATTCAGTAGAGATATTTTGCATTTATGAGCAAATGCTACACACTGAAGTTCGGTGAGAAATTAGGCCACGAATTTCAACATAGGTAAGCTTGGTTTGGTTCTTTAAAGGAAGTTTGCCACTTTGCCTCATGCCTACCAGATAACTATAAATACCACCTGACTTGTTTATAGTTGAGTGCTTTATGTTATCACTTTCTAGGAACAAAATGAACTGAGCACAAAACAAACAGAATGTACCCTTGGTCTGCCAAGAGATATTCATTTCCGACGGGAACTTCCATTGGGTCTCTGCATGGAAAGGAACTTTCCAATGCCTGATATGTTCCATCGACCTGAGAAAGAGGTTGTTCTCTTGCCACGTTTGGTTTATTAGTTCAATATATACTGAGTTCTTGGATTGGAGGGAAGTTCTCACATTGTGAAAAGTCTGTTCAATTTATAGGTTACATTATTTATCCAAGCCTGGGAGAAAAGGGAAAGTAGGTTGGGGTGAGCATGGATGTAGAATAGCAATATGGTGAAGGGAAGACAGCAAGACTGTTACAAAAAAAAAGAGGAGAAAGTAAATAAGATTGCAATTTTTGTTGGTTGAGTCGCTTTCCTTAAATTCATTTTTCTAAATAGACTACGTTACTTCCCTATATGCAGAAACACTGAAGAAAAAATTGAGTTTTGTCTAGTCTCTTTTTCACCTCATATGTAGTTAGATAAATTTTAAACAATATTTTAGTTATTTTTGTTTTTAAATTTAAAGACATTGGTGAATGAACTAGCAAAATAATGTAGGTAATTTTTGTGGGGCTACAAAAGACTCCTTGTGCCACACACTGTAGAAAGAATAAGTCACTATTGCTTTCTGAGGCACTCTTAGTGTTTTTATTTTTCAATTCAAATGAGATGGACAGAAAGTAAGATTCCCTTTCTTTTATACTAATTAGAAGGCAATTCAATGGCTATTGAATATAATGTTCTGATGGTAGATAGGTATCATCTCTCATTCTAACTTTGACCAAGTTTTTGTAGTCAAATAGAATGCTATGCTGTGAAGCATTTCAAAGTTCTGGAAGTCCTAGCTACAGCAATCAGAAAAGAGAAAGAAATAAGGGGCGACAAAATTGGAAAGGAAGAAGTCAAATTATCCTTGTTTGTAGATGATATGCTCTTATTTTTGGAGAAACAAAGACTCCACCAGAAAAACTATTAGAACTAATAAACAAATTCAGTAAAGGTGCAGGATACAAAATCAATAAGCAAAAATCAGTACTGTTTCTATATGCCAATAGTGAAAAATCAGAAAAAGGAATCAAGAAATTAAGCCTATTTACAATAGTTATAAATAAAATAAAATACCTATGAATTAACTTAAGCAAAAAAGTGAAAGATTTCTACAATTAAAAACTATAAAAGACTGATGAAATAAATGAAAGAGGATATTTAAAAAAGGAAAGATCCCATATTCATGGAATAGAAAAATCAAAATTGCTAAAATGTCCATACTACCCAAAGCAATCTATAGATTCAATGCAATCCCTGTCAAAATACCAATGACATTCTTCACAGAAATAGAAAGATATACCCCAAATTTATACAGAATCACAAAAGACCCAGAATAGCCAAAGCTATTCTGAGCACAAAGAACAAAACTGGAAGAATCACATAACCTGACTTCAAACTATACCACAAAGCTATTGTAACTAAAAGAGCATAGTACTGGCATAAAAGCAGACATACAGACAAGTGTAACAGAATAAAGAACCCATAAACAAATCCACACATCAACAGTGAGCTCACTTTTGACAAAGGTGTCGAGAACATACATTGGGGAAAGGACAGTCTCTTCAATAAATCATTCTGGGAAAACTGGATATTCATATGCAAAATAATGAAACTGGACCCCCATATCTCGCCGTATACAAATCAAATCAAAATGGATTAGGATTTAAGTCTAAGACTTTAAACTATGAAACTACTAAAAGAAGTATTGGGGAAACTCTCCAGGACATTGGACTGGGCAAATAATTATTGAGTAGTATCCCACAAGGATAAGCAACCAAAACAACAATGGACAAATGGGGTCACATCAAGTTAAAAGGCTTCTGCACAGCAAAGGATACAATCAACAAAGTGAAGAGACAACCCACAGAATGGGGGAAAATATTTGCAAACCACTTATCTGACAAGGGATTAATAACCACAATATATAAGGAGTTCAAATAACTCAATAGAGAAAAATCTAATAATCCAACTAAAATGAGGGCAAAAAATCTGAATAGGTATTTCCCAAAAGAAGACATACAAATGGCAAACAGTTATATGAAAAGGTGCTCAACATCACTGATCATCAGAGAAGCATTCATCTTGTATACTTGTATCAAAGTAGCTCATGTACCCTATAAACCTATATTTCTACTATGCACTCACAAAAGTTAAAAGTTAAAAAAAACAAAGTTGTTTGTCAGGCCAATGGGGAAGGAGTGCTAGGACAAAATAGGCAAGTCTGCTTTAACAGGGAAGGAACAGTGGGAGTCACATCTGACAAATCCAGCCCAAGTTTATGGGTCAGATTATAGAGCCAGAGGTTTTCAAAATTGCTTTCCCTTCTGCCATGAAACACATAATTGGTAGTATGCCTAATAATAACAAAAATTTGTTATTGTGGTGGTTTGGGGAGTGTGGTTGGCTGGCTGTGGTATGGTAATCTATTAACAAACATTTACAGCATATTTTCTGTATGCCAGGTACCATGCTAAGTGCTTCATACGTAGCAGCTCATTTAATCCTCACAAGAATCCTTTGACATAGTTTTGACTTACGCTCACTTCCGAGAACTCTAAAAGCACTTCCCTCCTTTTTCCTTGCAATGAAGAAAATGTCAGAGTGCACATGAGTATTACAGGGATAATCGAGCCACTGCAATTTATAAAAAGTAAATCTTTCTCAAGCTAATACTTTAACTAATGACTTGTGAATTTATGTGACTTGTGACTAATGACTTGTGACTTGTAACTAATGACTGTGACTTATGACTAAGTCTGACACAAGACCATGTTGACATTAGAGTTGAGCACTGCAGTATCACTTTGCTATTCTTGTTTCCCAGACTCACTCCCTAATTCCAAACTAAACGTGATGGAAATGTGTGTTTCTGATAAAAGTAGAAAGCAGATGAGCATTGGTAGATATGTGATTACCAATCCCCCAACCCTGCAAGAAAATCTGTTAAAAAGGCAGATCTCGTCGGGCATAGTGGCTCACGCCTGTAATCCCAGCACTTTGAGAGGCTGAGGCATGTGGATCACCTGAGGTCAAGAGTTCCAGAGCAGCCTGGCCAATGAGGTGAAGCCCCATCTCTATTAAAAATACAATAATTAGCCAGGCATGGTGGCACCATGCCTGTAGTCCCAGATACTCGGGTGCCTGAGGCAGGAGAATTGTTTGAACCCGGGAGGCAGAGGTTGCAGTGACTTGAAATTGCACCATTGCACACCAGCCTGGGCTACAAAAGCAAAACTCCATCTCAAACAAACAAACAAACAAACAAACAAAAAAACCCAGCAGATTTTACAGGTTAGTGCTGTAGTGCTGCATGGGAAAGGCATTATAAATAATTTTTGTACAGCCTTTCATTTTGCAAATATGAAAACTAAGACTGATGATTTTCATTTATATTTGACTACTCTTATTTTTTTCCTGTACATATTTTTAAAAGTCATGACAAATTTATTTTAAAAAGTGAAGATCCTTATGTTAAATTTTAAATAAACATATATTTCAGTCTGCTTAAAAGTACAATAATAATTTTGATAAAAGTTTTAGGGAGTTTTCAGTAGTAAAATTAGTTTTACTATAAAGTATGTTCTTTTGGAGGAAAACCATGGCAGACAGAAAGTACTCAATGAGTGTTTATTTTAATTAGAAAAAGAAGGAAAGGGCCAGGCGTGGTGGCTCACACCTGCAATCCCAGCACTTTGGGAGGCCGAGGCAGGTGGATCACCTGAGGTCAGGAGTTCAAGACCAGCCTGGCCAACATGGTGAAACCCCGTATCTACTAAAAATACAAAAATTAACTGGGCATGGTGGCATGCATCTGTAGTCCCAGCTACTAGGGATGCTGGAGCAGGAGAATAGCTTGAACCCAGGAGGCAAAGGTTGCAATGAGCCGAGATCTCACCACTGCACTCCAGCCTGGGCAACAGAGCGAGACTCCATCTCAAAAAATAAAATAAAATAAAATAAAATTAAAATTAAAAGGAAGAAAGAAGAAAGGGAGAAAAAACGGAAAGGAAGGGAAGGGAAGGAAAGAAGGAAGGAAGAAAGGGCGGGAGGGATGGGGGGGGGGAGGAAGGAAGGTAGGCAGGAAGGAAGAAAGAAAGTTTTCTCATTCCAAACAAATTAAAATTTCATTTACATTAAACAATCATTTGCTAAACAGCATCTTTGTGTTACCAATTCACTGTCTTGTGATTACACATTAAGTGTTACTTTAAGAACAATTTCCTTTTCTTCTAAAAGAGGGATAATCTAAATTAACATGCAAAATGCACATCGTAGTAATTAGTCAAACAAAAATGTGGATGGTATGAAAATTTGCAATGTGCAGCAATGGCTTTGAAAAATATCAGATCTAACTTCCAGACTTATAATTAAGAAGAAATTATTTTGTAAAATAAAAAATCCACATTTTATTTTTAAACTCTTGAATCTATTTTGAAAGAATTCTTTAACATACAGGATTAGTATGTACTGCACATGTTTATCAAAGTATTTTGACTTAATGGCAGATGCTCCAGCCAAAGAGATCTCTCTAGCTTATCCCAAGAGGAATTATTAGTCTCAAAAGACAGGACCCAAAGGATAGCTTGATATTGGGAGGCAAACGAAATGAAAAATATATCTCTGGCCGGAGATGTAGAAGATATTAACAGGAACCAGACTCATTATCTAGTCAGTTTTCAGGCATGGTCCCAAAATGGTCACTACCATGATTACATGAGAAAAAGAACTTATTCAAATGTTAATTGTAACAAATAAAAATTCCTGTCCCTAGTCAAGTCAATCAGTCCTACCATCTCATATCCTCTGGCTTGTTGTGTTTTTTGTTTGTTTTTGTTTTGTGTATGTGTGTTAAAAGGCTAAAAGAATGAATGAAATATGAATAAAATGTTCATTTCAAGGACTATCAAAATTTCAAGCTAAAAGAACATTAGATGTCAATCCAGTGCAATCTTCTATTGTTTTAAGATGAGAAAATGAGGATCCAGAGTCATTAACTGGCCAGGCTTTAGGTGGCAGAGTTAGGACTAAAATCCACTGCTAGGACTCTGACATCGGCCAGATCACAATTGTTTGTTATCAGACATAATTCACCTACATGCAAATACCCACAGAAGCTTCACTCTGCAAAACTATAAGGAGGTGGTGAAGTTTACAGAATCTCTATTCATTTATATGTCCACATCTCTGAGGCCCAGTGCAATTTATTTTACAAAGTTGTCTTCACCTACAAGTTTCAGCTTGCAGGTGATTTACCTCTGAGAATAATATCTGATGGCCTTTAGAGAGGAGCCAACTTTTTATGCTTCTCCATTTCAAATCAGTTCAACATTAAATTAGAAGCTTCATGGGTAAGAAAGAGTGGTTTAGTCTTCAGGGTACAAAGTCTTCAACAATAACTGTCTTCATACTCTTCCTATGCATGTTAGAAACTTTGTATTGATAATAAAATACTAAAATTGTTGAAATCTTAGAAACGAAATAAAAATTTTGTTTATTTTAAGCTCTTAATTACTTATTTAAAACTATCTCAGAAACAAAAGTAGAAGTCAATAATATATACTTCTCTGTAATGAATTTCTTATCATCATTGCACTTTAAAGAATCAGATGCCCCCTCCAAAATGAATTTATGGTACTTCTTCAGTCAATAGACATTAATTGAGTGCATACTGTGTGCACACACTGTGCTATATGAGAGGGTCCCTGGACTCAAGGGGTCACAGTAAGATAGGAGAGCTAATAGCAATCTTACATGAAAAGTGCTATCAAACAGATATTTATTTACAGGACTCAGAATTCACAAAAGAAAGCCACTAATTTCCACCCCCATCCTCCAGGCTGGGCAGAGAATGAAGAAGGGAATCATGGAAGGTCAGAGAGGCATGAAACATGCTTTTATTTTCTCTTAAAACAACAAATGAAAACTATTACACTAAAAGGCAGCAAGAGGCATTTAGCAAGCACAAAACATCAACAATTAAAAAGCAACAGGAGGCTTCTGTGAAGAACCCAATCATGTGCATGCATAGCATTTAGTGACTGGCTGATCAAGAAAAGCAACTCTGCCTCTTGGTGAGGCTGACAGTGTGTTCAAGATAAAGGCAGGGATGACTAAGAAATCCCTTGGTGATGAGGTTACCAGCACACAGGGCTGTTTTCCCTCTGCATGTTATCCTCTCAGCCCAGTATATCCTTCCTTCCTTCTCTTTGCATGACAGTCTTCTTTCTTCTTTAGATCTCAATTTAAATGTGACTTCCCTTCCTTTCTATCTAAATAGACCCTACTATCATGACCACCACTGCACCAGTATTGTCTGTCTAGTTCTCTATTTTCCTCATAGTAGGTTACTTTCCTTACTTGTTAAATGGCTGTCTCCACCATCATAATCGAGCTTCAGAAGAGCAGTGACTTGTTTTAGATCAAGCATACCTGGCATATATCACATGCATAAATCTATTCATGAATAAATGCAGAAGGAAAGAAGGATGGAAGGAATGAAGAAGAAAGGAAGCCAAGAGTCCTAGTCTATCAAGTCCGAGGCATTGATGGTACTGCACTTATTTCATTTATTAAAATGCTGCATGATTAGATCACTATTTGTCAATTTGACTAAAGTGTATACTTCTAAAGAAAAAAACTCACTGGCTGTAAAAGTCAAGTTAAATATTTTCATGGTAATAAAATAATATATCAACATAAACCCCCCACCCAAATTCACAAGCCTATACTGAACAAACTAAAAAACTAATAAAATTTAAACATCATTTCATGTTAAAATCAACATTCATGTGATCTGCTAGATGATCCTTTTTTCTTTTAAAAGGATTATCACACACAACATGAAATAACTACTAACTATTATAGCACAGGGGCAACTGAAGCCACAACTTATCTCTATTCTAACTACTGGGGAACTTTTGTTCAGACAGTACTGTATGGCAACATCATTCAGCCTTCTCTTTATGAGAATGTAACATTTTTCTGTATTAATTTACCTCTGTTCTGTTGGGTCAATTAAGGAATACCACTTGGGGTCAATGTGATTAGAAAGGCAAACTAAACATGACTATTAATAACACAAGGCACTATTTGACTACATAATAGTAACATAGACACTTATAGAAGTTTCTATGAGTACTTTTTAAAATTCCAATAGAGAATGCATCAATCTCCCATTTTGAGAAAAGGGAACACATATTGGATTGTGGCCTATTCTTTAGTTTTAGTGCTTATAGCAGAAGACCTAGATTTGAAACTCTGCTAAAAATATAAGCAATTTTAAGGTATTATGTGAATTAAGCAATTCTCAACTTTATTTTTATTTATTTATTTATTTTTGAGAGGGAGTCTCACTCTGTTGCCCAGGCTGGAGTGCAGTGGCGCAATCTCGGTTCACCGCAACATCCACCTCCCAGGTTCAAGCGATTCTCCTGCCTCAGCCTCTCGAGTAGCTGGGACTACAGGAACGTGCCACCATCCCTGGCTAATTTTTGTATTTTTAGTAGAGACAGGGTTTCACCATATTGGCCAGGCTGGTCTCCAACTCCTGACCTTGTGATCCACCTGCCTCAGCCTCCCAAAGTGCTGGGATTACAGGTGTGAGCCACTGCGCCCAGCCCAATTCTCAACTTTATTAAGCCTGAGAATCTCTTATACAAATTATAGTCTTCTTTGACCCTCAGCTTCCTTTTCTATCAAATGATAGATGTAACATGGTAGATATTCAAGCTTCATTCTATTTGAGATATAGGGAATGGCATACCACCAAAATAGTATGAGGATTGAATATCTGAGTCTCTTATTCAACCAATCACATGTCAGCATGAAACTGTATTCACAGGTAGTAAAACAAGCTTCCAAACACTTTATTACTGATGCAGGCTTTGGGCCAAAGCTGCTTCATAGATCTCTGGTAAGAAAGTATGAACAAAGGTTCCTTTTCCCTATGCATGGTAAGTGGATGTGGTCTTGAATCACAGAATCTTACTTACTCTATTTCAACCCAAATCTCAAATCCAAGTCTCCATTCTTACCACTCCATTGGGATGTAATGCCTCACCCTAGCAATTGGCTAAAAGAATATGAGCAAGAACAAGAAAGAGAGGGGGAAAAAAAAGAAAGAGCGATAACAAGAGGCATCCACTTGACCTTCCCAGAGTGGGGCAAATGCTCCTGCAATCATTTTCTGAGAGAGAATGGAGAAAAATAGTTAAAAATCAAGGGAGATGCTGATATACAAAACAGGACTAGAAAATTAGAGGGATTCCAGGAGTCAGAAATTGTTGCTCCAATGAGAGATCTGGACCAAGTATTTTATACATGTGACCACGAACCAACTATATGCAAAGGATAAAGAGATAATTGGCACTTTTCCCTTCTGGATAGTAGTCCCTGGGGAACCAAAGGTAGGGAAAAGAGACTAATGTCTCAGCATGCTCCAGACTGGACTTTTAATACATTACTGTAAGCCACCAGTAGAACAGTGACTAGTGGAAAAGCTCTGAAGCCTAACTTACAAAAGCAGACTTTCCTTTCCTTGGAGATGGAATAAGGGAAATGAAAGCAAGAACGAACATCTTCCATCTACTCAATTCCATGAAATTATAAAAATTATTTTATTCTTTGACAAAAATGTCCAAAATCAATTCTACAACATTGTCACATCAGCAGGTGCTCAAGTCCCATAGCCATTTTGCTATAACGCTTAAATGGAAATACAGTTAAGAAGAGTACCTCTGCCACAGATTCCTCCAGGTTTCTCTCTAGGACTTAAAACACCAGAGGTGGATTCAACAGGAATCCATAAAAGTGAGTGGTGAGTGCCAGAGGCAGGCTTGATAGCCACACTCTTCTCAGTTCTCTGTTCCATGCCCAAGAAGACAGTCCATGGCACATTTGCTGATTAGCCATTTCCATTTTATGTACCATAATTTAGTCACAATCATCAGCTACTCCTCTGAATCACTTTTGTCTGGTGTCAAAAACGGAATACATCTGCTTTTGTTGACAAATCTTTCTCATGTATGAGTTTATAAAGGCAGGTAGAAACAAAACTCAGGTTTACATTGCATGGCATTGATGGATCAGAGTGATGTAATGTGAAACAACTAAAAGTGGGAACCACCTACAAATGCCCATAGAGCTAAAAGAGGTTATTTCATTAATTATTGCAAAAAAAAAAAATGAGGATTAGATATGGGTAGATGGGTTTTAGCAAGCTCTACAATTCATCTTGCATACACACTCTTTGAGTATACTTAGTAAACAGCCAAACATGGTCTACAAAAGGCCAATATGACTTCTCCTAGGACCTCTAAGCAAAACTTAAGAGTTATTAACATAATTACTAGAACCCCCAGGATGCCTCTAAATTGTCATGATTTCAAAAAGGATGGAGTTCTTCAGCAGGGATATAACAATCTGTATTCTAATTTATTAAAGTAGGTATGAAATTCCTTCTTTTTTCTCTCTGATAAATAAATGTACTAAAAACACCTTTTGGCACTAGTTTGGATCCTACCCGTATCTACAGAACATTTATTTTTTTCCTTCCTGGACTTATTTTTATACCTACATTTTTCACTGTATGCCTGGTTTTGCCAATTGCTAGCCTTGGGATATAGATTTTTTAACCCTTCTGAAGTTCAGTCTCTTGATCTATTAAAAAACTTCTAATGAACAAAGTGTTGTGAGAATTAATAGAATAATAATATAAATAGAGTACTGAACACATAAGACATGACAGTTCATAATAAACATTTACCCTTTTTCGTCTTCCTGGAAAGCCACAGTAGAGTGAAGGATTACCTATTAAAATGCATCTTTAATTTTTATTAGTTAACCATCTTTAATTGTCACTCTAAGAAAATATTTGAAACTTAGGAATAGTTTGAGTTAGTTACACTAGAACAGGAAAACTTGTTTTTATTTTAATTTCTGAGCTCAGTAATATTGTTAATGTATTTTACAAGAAAAAAATCAGAAATTTTCAAATTTTTAGACAGACATCAAAACAGGAAAGTAGAAGAGTATCAACTGTGTGGAATGCCACATAATGTAAGTCCCTGGGGGAGCACCGCACAACTCCTGTTTCTCAATCCAGAATATTAAAGGAAACAACAGGTCAGAAACAAAAGCGCAGTTTCCGACCAGCCACATAAACTAATCAGAGACACATAAACTTGGAAAGACAACAAATATTGCTTCTTAAATTATTACTTCTAAGATAAAATCAAATTATATAATTTGAAATAGCTTAGTGAAAATATGTTGAAACTTTTCAATTCAGACCATTACCTGAGATCCATAAATGTTTTGCAGGTTTTTTTCCTCCAGTAATACTAAGTTGTGTAATAGTAACAGTTGAACGATTAAAGTATCTGACATTTAAATCAACCCCATTGTATACTTTTTGGATATTGACATAAAGAGTGTTACAGTCTCTGTAGGCATATCTTTGTAAACATAATTCATTGAAAAATGAATTAATCATACAATTTCAAGCAGTAAACTACAGTCTAATGTTTTAAAAATCCAGCCAAGTTTTCTATCTCATGAGTTTTGCATCTCATAATTTTGGATGGAAAGGGCTTCAAAGGGGGCAGTCTGATTTTCCATATCTTTAACATATTCTCAAGCAGTTTAAAGAGTCAAAAACAGAGACAACATTTTAAATAAACATTATATTTATCAAAATTGCATGTAAAATGATGATTCTTTAAAGAGGCATTTTTGAAAACACTATATATTTTAGATAAGCCATAGTGACATTGTTTGTGGTAATTACTAAAACCAGCTTCAAGATTTTTACTTCAATATTCAAAATTCAGGCTAAGATAGAAAACATAGAATATTTACAAATCTTCTCGTAGGTTGAAAATGGAATTACTGCTCATTTTCCCGTAGGATACTCTAGAGTGTCTCATTTCCAAAATATCTTTGGATATTGCAATGCAAATTTCATAGGCAAATTCAATGACTTGGGAAACAAAGTATTAGCTCATTGAAAGAATTATGATAACTTAATTTTTAAAAAGCAGGAACTTTTGTGGGGCTACACAAAACTTCTAGAAACCTGGGATTGAATAGCAACTCTGAAGCCAGCAGCTTCATCTCTTCATTTGATAGAGGAAGCACAGAAAGAAGGGACTAATACAAGGTAACATAACTCATTAATAGAAGAATAAAGTCCATAACCCAAAAGTACCTTTGGCTTATTTACCACCACATGCATTTTATATATGTACAAAACAAAAATTGACAGGTGGAAAATCTCCTTTAAAATCTAGAGAAAATGTAACTATTAAATACTGGCATTTAAAAAAAAACTAGGAAAAGTTTCAAAATAGACACAGAAATTTAGCACTGAAAAACTGTTCAAAAATTGTATTAGAATCTTACTGCCAATGTTTTCTGCCTCCCCGGAGAAGGTTATGAATGTTAAAAAAACACAGTTAAGTTACAGCTACATTGGTTTATTCAAATAATCAGTGCATCCTTCAAGGAAGGCCAATACTACAGCATTTACAACTCATGTCTAAGTCAGTGAGCTCTTATCCATAGATTCAATTCTTTATCTTAAATTTTCTCAGGATTGGCCACAAAGTAGAACAAGTTTATCTTGGACTATTTTACTTCTAAACATGAGTGAAGAATTACATATTATTTAAGCATCTGTAATCCCATATCTAGAAAAACATGTTTAAGTAGAAATTCAGGTTCACAAAGATGAGTTAAGGATTCTGCTAATAAATAGAATTGATTCTATTAATCTTTTCTAATACATGACACAAACATAAACAATAAGTTAGAAGAGAAATAATTTATCATAAGTTAAAATATATGTAATGCTTATTATGCTATATTTTAGTACTTTAATATTTTAAAATATTAAAATCATATTTGTGTATATGGCAAGGTACCTGGTTCATAAGCAGTATAGAATATTATTTCAAGTTAATAATCATAAGAAGTCAGAAACAGGAAGGATTTTTACAATTGTGGAATAATTCGTTGATGAGAAAATATTAGTTCCCCTTATCTGGGAGAATAAAAAGTATGTACATTTGATTTATAAGCTGTAGTTTCAAAAATATAAGAGTATAACATAGGTTTTTGTAATGAGATGTTAAATAGGAATTATTCTATTGTCTCTGACAGGTTTCTGAAATCTAAAAGCTGAAATGAAGAGGTACTAAGTGCCTTACTCTTCTACGAGACAACAGAACAACAGAATAGAATCAAACCCAGTCAGATACGATCACTGTGGCCAGAACCACTATCCGTCCTCCGCTTCCTGCTACAGGCAAAACATGTGAAAGCAGAGTCCATAAGCCCCTTGAGTCAAGGAAGATAAAACTCCAGCAGTCACTGGCAACTGGAGAGACTGGGAGTTCGCGCCTCAGTTTGTCACGTGCTGAGGCTGCTTTGCACTTATCCTTGAGTAATAGACAAAAGAACTGGAAAAAGTTCGTAGAGCAAAGAAAATTTTGGGATCATGTGGAGGGGCCTGCAACACCATATTTGTCATGGCAACCATGTATGGATTTCCAGTAAGTTCATGTGAAATAATGAAAAGTGGGTCCCCAGGTGATAGGACTTTAGCAAGAAGCTGTGGGGTGTACTGCCAATTCTGAGAGCTGAAAGGTGAAGAAAAAGGACAAGATAGGTTCTTTTTGTCATACTTAACATCAGGCACCTGGGATGTCGAGATGGTCATCAACAGCCACAAATTAGCCAGAAAGGCAGAAACAATCAATATGGACATGTAGTCCCCAACAGCAACGGGCTCTTAGGCAGAGATTCATCTGTCTTTGCTCACCTGTTCTCCTCACCAGTTCTCAGTAACAGAGACTTCAAAGGCAAGGAAAGATTATCCAGCTCACAGTTTCTCTGCCTCGGTCTCTTTCTCTCTCTCTCTCTCTCTCTCTCTCACACCACACACACACACACACACAAACACACAGACAAACACATACACAGGGTGTGGAGGGACACAGATGAGATTTAAACCAAGTATGAGGCTTGAGTTTTAAATTAGATTGAAATTGAATAAAAATGATCGGCATAGTTCCTCAAAAGGTTAAACATACAGTTACCATACGACCCAGTCACTCCACTCCTAGGTGTATGCTCAAGAGAAATGAAAACATATGGCTACAAAAACACTTGTAAATGAATATTCAGAGCAGCATTATTTATAATAACCAAAAAGTGTAAACAACCGATATGTCCATCAACCAACAAACGGATTTTAAAAAGTGTTATATTAATACAATGGAATATTTTTCAACAAAACAAAAAAACAAAGTACTGATAGCATGTTACAACATGAATGAACCTGGAAAATATTATGCTAAAAGAAAAAAAGCCAAATTTCAGAAAGTGAGAACAATAATTTTTGTATCTGGATTTCTTCCTTGTACATAAAAAGTGATCAAAACATTCTAAAATTGTAATTTCATAGTTTATAATTGATAAATAGTCACCAAATGAATGAACATATGGTGATAGCTCTAAAAAACAAGAAGAAGCTGGATTTAGGCAAGATAAAGCCAAAGAAGAGAAGACACGAAAATTGAATAGCCAAAAAAAAAAAAAAAAAAAAAAAAAACCTAAATGAGAACAAGTAACAAATGGCGATGAAATATTTAATATATCAAGGGCAAAAAAATAGGCTTTTAAAACACATTGCTGTAAACACCAAAAATGTAAATATTCAAATTATATTTTTACTCATTTGTTTTTGCCCCTAAAGTTTCTTCTCCTCTAGTTGGTATAATGGAAATTTTCCTGAATTTGTGCACATGAGATAGTCTGAATACGGACTACCTGGTTCCATATATTGAATTGCATCACAAATACAAAAGCCTTCAGTTAATAAGAGTAGATGTGAGAATAGAACTCAAGGGATTCAACTCCAATAGTTCTCCCTTCAAATTGGTGCTGAGAAACCGGAAAACCAGTGCTGCCTCCCTCTGGGGTAGCCGGTTTTGTAAAGACAATTTTTCAAGTCTCCTTGGCTGTCATCATAATCATTTTGATAAACTCTGAAGGAGCCCAAAAAAGTAATGTAAAGAAAAAGAAAAGGCATACTACAAGGGAGAGTATTGTTCTGAAATCTTTCCATGTAATAACTTTAATGTTTGACAGCATAGGTGACAAGTGAAAACAAGTTATTTTCTGCTCTGAAGTTAGCATGACCAACGAAAAGCACCTCCTTGTAAATCTTACATGGGCTGATCATCTATTATTCCCTTCATTATACAATTAATAAAGTATATATTATAGATCTTAACTTCTAAACTGCTGTGTTAATGTATCCCAACGGACAAAGATGGTAGAAATGATGATGATGATAGTAACATCAATAGCTAATATTTATTAACTGCTTTATATGTGGCCAGGTACTGTGTAAGCATTCTAGAAACATTATTTCATGTATTGTTAACAACTATTCTGAGATAGGTATTTTATGATGTATATTTTACAGATGAGAATAATGAATTTTATGAACTTAGCCAAGCCCTATAGCTAGTAGTGGGTCTAGACTGAACCCAGGCAGCCTGATTCTAGAAACTGCACAAAAAAACAAGTGGACTTAACTGCCTCCCAGGGAAGTGCCTATACCAGACAAATCAATTCTGGAGAAAATTATGAGCATGAAAATGGTCTCACATGCTGTGATCCCTCTGCCCATCAGTCTCTTTTTGTGCAAGATATCCTCTGTGCTTTTCCATCTCAGGTGCCCTCTCCAGCAGCAACAGATTTTCTTAGCTCTTCCTCCTACAGTCAAAAGCGACCTGAGGAGCATTCCTGTAATTCCTACTTACACGCTAATGGAATGATGGCAGGTCAAGTAGTTATCTACAGCATAGTTGCTTTTCATAATTTTTCCAGGGACTAGATAGTAATATAAAATAGTCAATTATAGGAGTTGCAGGACTGTCATGGAAGGCCTTTTCAGATAGGCAGGCATTTTAGATTCCTTCACAGTGAACTGTACACAGAATGAGTTCTATTTTAACTGTTTAGCTTTAAGTCTAATAAACCAAGAAAAACGGGCATACAAAGGCAGGGAAAATGTAAGGTCTCAAGATAAAATCTAAGACATTCACCACTGCTTTCTGGACTCTTAACAAACTTGCCTCTGCTTTCTTCTCCAAATCTCTCTCTCTTCTTGTCCTCTTTCTTAGGTATGGGAATACTTGACCATTATCAATTTCTAACAATTTATAAAAGGGCCATGGCCTACACCTTTTCTTTGCCATAAATACCACTCCAGCAGCTATGGATACCATCCTTCAATTCTCAGGTTAAATTATTCCTTTGAGAAGTTCTCTCTAAACCTTGAAGTGGTGGTAGGGGCTTCTCCTATGACTTCCAATGGTTCCCTATTTTATCTTTATTAAAATACTTATTACATGGTATAATAACTATAATTATGCCTAACACCCACTAGAATTTAACTCCTTCTTCACAAATGCTTGGTATTATTTTAGTCACGTACAGCAGACAGTTCTCACTCTCACACTCCTCTTCTCCCAGGATCAATCTAGGCTCCATGTCCAGCCTCCTTTGCAGTTAGATGTGCTCATGTGACTCAGTACTATCTCACTAACAAAATGTGAACAGAAGTGACAAGGACCACTACCATGTCTGGTCCATCTGATCCTTCTAGGCAATACTCTATTTTATATCCCCATGGTGAATTTGGAAGCCAAAAGTTAAAATTGCAAAATCCCTGGCAGCCTAGGTTTCTAAATAGTTGTTTAAAGCAAACTTTCCTTACTTACCTAGAATAATTTTGGACTTTCACCTGAGCTGCTTCTCTCTAAATCTTTATTTTGAGGGATCTATTTTTTATATAAACATATTTTTTCTACGATATATATTATAAATATAAATATACATATTTCCTAGAATCTAGAATACTTGTAGGTACATTAGAAATCTATAAATACATGTTCACTTAAAAAATCAAATGAATGAGTAGTATTAATATCTTAAACAATAAATTCTATTTTTCTCATACTAATTTATAAAGATACTAATGTTTATTTCATGCTTACCATGTATCATTGCTTTCCAAAATCAGATACATAAAGTATCTCATTTAATCCCCAAAATAATGTTATGAGGTATTTACTATCATAATCTCATTATACAGATTAGTAAATTAAAGCTTATACCAGCTAACTCATTTGCCCAATGTATCCGAATTAGTAACTATATGAGCTAAGATTCAATTCGAATAATTTTATTCTAAAGCCTATGTCTTTACTCTTAAAAAAGTTATTCCTATATTGCTGTGTAGAGGAAAGCAATAAAATTTTAAATAACAGTGGAATAAAATAATATTTTATATGAATAATACTATCACTTTATATAATCATTTCTAGGAAAGTGCTAAGAGTTTCTAAGAATTTATGATGACACCACAGTACCATCTTAGTGTTGTTTTAAACACAAAAGATTCAGATGCTACACAGAAAGTTAGTTTTAGATTTGAGGATGATATCTAAGTTTCAAGGTTTCTAGTATTATTTTAAATACTTCATCGAGGCTTTGGCTTCATAAATGTTTACGGGACAGCAATTGCCTTAGAGATTTCTAGATTTCATTAACACACGAGTTGCATTAAATATATAAAATTAGAACTTACTTTTTTTTTGAGATGGAGTCTCGTTCTGTCGCCCAGGCTGGAGGCTAGCGTGCAGTGGCGCGATCCCGGCTCACTGCAAGCTCCGCCTCCCGGGTTCGCGCCATTTTCCTGCCTCAGCCTCCGGAGTAGCTGGTACTACAGGCACCCGCCACTATGCCCGGCTAATTTTGTTTTTGTATTTTTAGTAGAGACGGGGTTTCACCGTGTTAGCCAGGGTGGTCTCGATCTCCTGACCTCGTGATCCACCCGCCTCGGCCTCCCAAAGTGCTGGGATTACAGGCGTGAGCCACTGTGCCCAGCCTAGAGCTTACTCTTAAATCAGCAATCAATCCTTGCACATTTAGAGGTCAGCCCTCAGGTTATAATTCACTCAGAATCACTTTGTTCTCTAAGTTAAGAAAATCCATTGTGATCTAATATAGTGTCATCTTCATCATGCACAGAAAAAACCTTCCCCACATAATTGGATCAATATCTGTTGTGGAAAGTCTAGACCACATTAATTGGGTTGGTGCTTATTTAGATTTTAGTCATTTTATCAGGAGTTTCAGATTGGCTTCTAAAAATCGATGCCCTGCTGTGTCAGGTTCTAGCACAAGGGTATGTCAGAGGCTTTCTCTAGTATGGCCAAGCTTGAGACTTAGCTTTTATTTAAGTAATAATATGCTACATAATAGAAGTAAAATAGGTGGGCCTGAAAAACCATTAGGAAAATTTATCACTGGATTCACTTAACGAAACCTGCACAATTGCCTTATTTTTAAGATAACTATAATCATACTTCATCTCTGACTTGGCTGCTCCCCCCATGTTATTGTATTGACAAGGCCATGGTCATTTGTCATGATTAATGAAACATGCCAGAACAGATATTGTCATGAATTCAGTTCAAATGTGTTTTAAAACCCTTTCTAATAGGTATCCAAAGTCCTTCGGGTGTGTGGTGCAGGAGGAAGATTCTTTTATAGATTCTTCTGTACAGTATGATTTTACACTTTTTCCTCTGCGTGTAAATATAATGAAATTTGTAAGATAAAATAGAAAAGATATTACTTAAAAAACTGGAAAAATTCAGCACTATAAAATGTTTATAGTAGTGGCCTGTGAGTAACAAGAATTATAGATGTATTAATGTACTTTCAAAAATGGCCTACATGCATCATTGTTTGTTAAAATCAACTTTATTTTTTAAATATGCTCTGGATAAAATCTGTATAAGTACAAATACTTGTAGACAATGGATTCTGGAGACAGTTTTGTCCTAAATGAAATAAAGCTGCTTTTTTTTTATTAAAAAATTATAGGATACTGAGGATGTTTAGTTTGATTTATATTAAATATTAAATAGCTATATTATGAGATAAGCCTCTCATATATTGCCAGGTATTGTTGGCTAAGTGCTGGAAAGTCATTGTTTACAAATCAGGTACTATCTCCAGAGAGCAGAGAGCCTTGAGGCACCTTTGCCTTTTGCTCAAAAAGAAAATACAAGAAAAGTGGCAGTGAAACTTTCTAAGTTCTCAAATTTGGGCAGGTTGCTGAATATTTGGAAGGCAAGGTGCAAGTTGAATAAGAACATGAAACATTCATAGTAAGTTCAAATATTTAAGTACATAATGCACTAAATCAAAATCATATATAGTGTGTTCTCATAGCAATAAAAATTGAAGACAGAGATGTAAGGAAAATCTAATTGAGAAACTCATATTTATTAGCTTAGGTTTCAAAGTATTAGGAAACAACTGTCATAATTCCTTTCTGAGATTAACATAGTTGTGTAGTTTGAGTATCACAGGTGCTCTGGAAATAGCTTCTCACTGCCTACTAAGGAACCCCTTTTCCATTGGGGCCCCCCGTTTCTCTCTAACTGCATTCTTGCCGTATATTCACCCTTGCAATATGGAGCTATCTATAGATATCTATTTTACAACTCCATGTCTTTCCTCTGCTCTGAATTCCTTTCCCCAATTTATCTACCTGGAAAACTCGCATCGACCTTCAAAATCCCAGGTCAGGATCACCTCTTGCCTTATGCAGCCCTTCCCAAGCCCTCTAGACAGTCCTCACTCACTACTTGCTACTAACTGTACCTGTGTACTCATAGCATTCAGCATTTTCAGGGTAGCCTGTTATGATTATAATTTTGCTTTCCCTCAACAGATGAGCAGTTTTTCATAATAAGGATAATGATGGAGTTTGATTTGACTCTTTTTATTGAGTAAAACAACTCAGTGAAAATTTAATATAATAAATTAAAGAACTTTAACCAAGGACAAGAAAGACATAAATTTCAAGGGTTTTATACTCTCGTTTTAGAAGTGCCTTCTAAGAAAGTAAAAAAAACAAAAAGCAAGTTAAGTTTATTGAATCTTTCCAGCTGGTTAGGAATGTTTAAAAGAAAGAATTTTTGAAATTTTACTCATGATATTTTCTCCATATTATTGAAATAGCCCTCATCAAAATATATGAAGGCTAAGGACATTCTTACGTTTGGGAGCATTGAAGTGAAAAGAACAAAACAAGAAATACCTCTGACTAAAAGCAAAGGTAAAGAAAAGCTGAGGACTAATGAGAAGGCAAGGATGAAGCAGAAGGAGCACTGGATCTAGGAGCAAGAAAGTGACTCCTAGTTCCTCATCTGTCACTCATTAACAACATCCTTTTGGCTGTTACACACAGATATACACACAACCACATACATGCAATCATAAACACACAAATGCAAAATGACAGGTTTTAGGACAAATTTTTTTCCACTTTCAACATTTTTCAAGGTGTTCAATTATTCTCCATTTAGATGTTCTGATTCTTTAAAAGATATTCTACAATATATCACTTCAGGTCTTATTTAATGTGGCTTAAACTTTGTTGTTTTAAATAGCATGATTTTGATAGATGGAGTTGAGAACAGTCAATATTACTCACGGTGCCTTGGTCCTGGCCCTGCTGCTGCATGGCTCTAGACACATTCCACTGACTCATTAACTCATTCAAAAATATGCTATTAACAGTTACCATGTGCCAGGCATCTACTCTCACTTGGTCTATTTTAAGGGAAGAAATTAGGCCATTCATAGAACAATATAGAATGTTTGTATATTACAAAGTTCCCTCTGATATAGAAATTGTCAGTTCTTAATCTGAATTTGTATGCGTGTGTTTAAACATCAGGGCAAAACATTAAAAAGCTCAATATTAAAATTCTCAGTGCTTGAATTGTATCAAAGTTAGTTAAAAAAGATAATTCAAAGTTATTTCTCCCAAGGCTGGGTGCAGTGACTCACACCTGTAATCCTAGCACTTTGGGAGGCTGAGGCGGGTGGATCATCTGAAGTCAGGAGTTCAAGACCAGCATGGCCAACACGGTGAAACCCCCGTCTCTACTAAAAATACAAAAAATTAGCCGGGTGTGGTGGCACACTCATGTAGTCCCAGCTACTTGGGGTCCTGAGACAGGAGAATCGCTTGAACCCAGGAGGCGGAGGTTGCAGTGAGCCGAGATTGCACCACCGCACTCCAGGCTGGGCTACAGAGTGAGACTCCATCTCAAAAAAAAAAAAAAAAAAAAAAGAAAAAAGAATAAAGTTATTTATCCTACATTTTAACTGCTTTATTAATCACAAATCTTTAACAAATAATACATAGAATGAAAAATTTAAAAACATTTTTAGGGGGATGGTGATGGTCTATGTTTGGTTTGTAAAAGAATTAGTACTTTTTGGTCAATACAAGTCTATTTTGTTAATTTTAGTTATAGTAAGTCTACAAATACTAGTAATACTAGTAACATGCTAATATAAAAACACTATCCTGGAAATACTATGAATTAATGTAATTTTCATTTTGAGGTAGATTTTCATTTGAATTAATCTGGAGTTTTTACATTTTAAAATTTATATTTCCAATTTTTTAATCAATATAACCACTAGAGTGCCTGCTAGTCATGAAGATACAGTGGATCCAAGCCTGTGGTCCGTGTTTCTCAAATCTGAGAATGTGCAAATGTCAGAGAATGTGCACATGAATTCTAGTTTGAGGAACTCTGCCCTAAATTGTTCAGAAAGGATATTATCATATTGCCTGGGGTATGGCCCTCTATGTATTTTTTCACAGATAGTATTCACTGTGTTCCTCCATAACGAAGTCCCCACATTGGACCCCCTAAATTCTGTCCTTTCACATTAACCTGATTCCTTTCTCTGAGTTTGGTAAAAATAATTTTATATTCAAGATAATACCTTAATCTGATTATTAGATAATTATAAAACAAGGTGCAATTAGAAAAGAACCGTGGAGGGTAAGATAGAAGACAAAAAACTCCATTAATTTGCCTCTGATCTTTGAATGATTATATAATCTTGATTACATCACTTCATATCTCTAAGCCACAGTTTCCTCCTCTATAAAAATAATCCCCATATTCCCCACTGGTTTGCAATGACAAATGAAATAACAGATTTGGAAAGTACTATAACTGTCATGATACCAATATGGGACCTTCTTAATTTACTTATAATGTCTTGGGCTAAAGCTATACGAACTCAGACTTATTTGAGACAAATTATCAAACCACTGTTTGTTTAACTTTGGGTAATCTGCATTACACATAAACCTTGGTGTTCATGCAAAAACAGGGTTAACAATACCTACCTCATAGGATTATTTTAAGTATTTCATAAGATAATATATGTAAATTTTTAGCCTGATGTCCAGCCCTGGTAAATGCCTAAAAAGTAGTAGCAATTTCAAAAAAATGACCAAGGTTTGTAGCATGTATTTTTATTGCTATTTTTAGGGAATTCAATTAGAGGAATGAGAACATCATGAAATTATAATGCCTTAGGAATGTAAAATACTAAAGCAGAGACCCGGTCCAAATTCCTAATTAAGTTCTTTAACACAAAAGGAAATAGCCTCAAGAACATACTGTTAGGGTTGTTTATATAAACGAATTTAAAATGTTTCTTCTTTCATGTATGTATCCTATAGATGTAGATGAAAAACACACACATAAGTGATGCCTCAGTTTGCATATCCTCTCATCAACTGATAAGCCATGATGAATCTGAGAAAACTGTTGCAACTATAGTAATGCAGATGAAGATTATTCTTCTCTCTCATTGCAGTCTTGAGACTTGTGGTTGAGAAAATAAGTAAATAAGCAAATAAAGAACCACTAAGGAACTACAAAGCAACAGAGAATATTCACAGAAGGATAGGTACATTATGTATGCTGGTTGAATGTATCAGTGTCATTTGGTTTAGCACCACATCCATATTTTATGTGAGTTAAGGTATGGAGGGAAACCTCTGAGAATTGATACTGAAAATGTCTCAGAAATTACTGAAAGTTGTGCCTACAGTTCTTCCTTCAAACCTGTGCTTTCCATTTACTCCTGAGAAAAAGAAAGATGTTTTGGCTACAATATATCTTTTAGCAGATGTCTTAAAATTTTATCATGAACTAAGTTTGCCAGAGGAACTGAGACATTCTCCTCTGGCTTAGTAAAAACTAAAATTAATATTAGACAAGTATAATTTGCCTCTTGGCCTCAATTAGCAATTTTATTATCTCCAACTCAAAGCAAGCAATGGGTAAAAGGGTGAAAGATGACAATGAACTGAAGGAGACCAGGGAGCTCTGGGTGGTCTCAGTCCCAATCAGTTTCTAGCAAATCCCTCTATTTCTTGGCTTTCTTAGGCCCTTAATGCTTTACATTTTCTCCTACTCACCAAGGGCTTGGTTTCATCTTCATCTTTGAAATAATAGAGCTGATCCCCCTTGAGCACAAACCAGCGAGTATGCCAAGTCTTGACAAAGCCTCCTTGCTTCCTCAGCCACCCACACTTGATGGCATTCTGCCGCCCTTGGCCTTGCTGGGGGTTCTCCATGGAGTCATTGTTCTCCTCCATTATCAAGCCGATGGACTTTCCTAGTTAGCAAACAAAAAGAAAGGAAAATAATGAGGTGCTCTGTTATATTCAACTCCCTTTTAAACCACTCTTCTCCAGAAAAAAAAAAAAATAAGACAAAGAGAGAGGAAAGAAAGAAAAGAAAGAAAGAAAGAAAAATAAAGAAAGAAAGAGAAAGAAAGAAAGAGAGAAAGAGAGTAAGAAAGAGAGAAAGAGAGAGAGAAAGAGAAAGAGAGAGAGCAAGGGAAGTGAAGGGAAGGAAACGGGAAGGGGAAGGGAGTGGGAGAAGGGGTGAAAAATATTTCTCATCTCATTGGCCAAATTTCTAGACAAACCACAGACCTGGCAACAATATGCCCAGAGGAAACGTGGAGAGAGCTTATTGTGCCTTCCTGCCTTCTTAAATGAATTCAGCAGCTGAGTGGTGCTCTTTGTCCCTAAGTAGAACTGAAAAATAAGAAAGTTCTAGAGGTAATGTGTGAAGAAGGAATTTCTAAAAATAACCTAAGTAGAACTGAAAAATGAGAAAGTTCTAGAGGCAATGTCTGAAGAAGGAATTTCTAAAAACACACTAAAACATAACTCTCAAGATGATGGCCTCTGTGTCTGTTGGGCACAGCCTAGGACAGGCCCCTGCAGGCCTAGGTTTACCTAAGCAAGAGCTAGCCTGACGTGTGTCCCCATTTCAAGAGACTATTCAGAAAATCTTAATGAAAGATATTTGTCTTACATAGGTGAACATATCTCAAGATGTTTCTACCCTCTGTTTCCCAGATTATTCCCTCGACAATTTTTTTGGCTGGTCAGGGATTCGTACAGCTGAAAAAAGTTTAAGAGAAAACAAACAAACCAACAAAAAAAAAAACAAAACACCTGCTTTTGCTAGTTTTTTCTATAGTTTTTTCCTTTCTCCTAAAGCCATTCTCAAGCTTCAGGAGGGTGTGGTGTGCACCAGTCCATGACATGATGAGGAATATTTTAAGGTTATGTGTGAAGGAGTATAAGGCCATACTACCTATCCATAAGCAAGAAAATGAGTTCTTCACTGGAAAAATATTAACCAACAGGTGAGATGCTAAAACTGCTCCAGTAAGAACAGAGAAGGTGGACATTCTGGGGGAGCCAGGAACAAGTGGTTAAAAGAGATTTTCCTGTCCCAAAAGCTTCTTCCAAATTCTTGCTAATGTTTATTTCTAAACATTTATTCAGGAATTGGGAAGCCCTCTCTAACTCTTGTGTCTTTGATGAGGTTATAAAGATATTGATTATCTGATAAAACATAGATTATTCCTGTCCAGGCATATAAACAAAGTCCCTGTTTTATCATTTCTGATCAATTCTGGAAGACAAGCTGTCTTTCTGTCTGGTCTTTATATTCACCACTAATTTTTTAATCAATTTGCATGTATACAATTCTGCTTATAAATTCCATGAAGTTTCTATTGTCAGCCCTTGGTCATTTATGTTTCTTCCTTGAAGGCTCAGGGTCAAATCTTCCATTATTGTGCTTCAAGTTCTCTCAATTTAGTCCTGCCATTCCTGTTGCAGGGATGAAGCAGAACTTTCGTTCTAATTACTTCTTATTTTAATAACTTCAACCATCTTTGCAGAAGATTTGCCTCTTTCATTGGCATATATTTCAATCTATCACTATCCTTGCCTTAATCTTCACCTCTTAAACTCCTTTTAAACTTCAAGGAGGTCACTTGACTATTATCTGTCTCATTCAATATGCACTTTTGTCCTTTCTTAAAAAACAGGCCCCTGTCTCTACAATACGTCTGGACACTTCCTTTGCCCTATGGGGCATTCCATGACCATAACCACTTATTGCAGAAAACACTCTCCCCTCAGGTGTGTGCCCGTGTGTGTGCGGACTGGACCATGCCTGATGCCTCCAACTTGCTATGCCCCGCAGAGCAGGAACTTTCATCTCCTTTCTTTCACAGTACCTGACCTACTATGACGAGCCAAGAACTCCACTCTAAATGAACAATTAATGCTGTAAAATAATTTAGATAATAAGTATGCTTAGTTAGACCACCCTAAATAATCTTTTTCATCTCCTGGTATTTAAACTGTTTAAATCTACACAACTTGCTGTTTCAACACTGCCTATTCATTCTTTGACCAAACACATTAACTTATAAAGTTAAATGGGACCTTAAAACAAACATTCCAACACACACACCCCACAAACATGCACACACAAATCTAGAATTCATTGCACAACAAATTACTTAGGGCCCTTAGGTATTTTTTTTCTTTCCTCTCAAATTCATGCTTTCTATTAAGTTTGAAAAATTCCCTCTAAAATGCTTCAAGGTTATAAGCAACCTACCATTGATAATATAAAAAATACAAGTAGCTATTTCCCCTTTTGTGTATATGAATGCCTTAGTGAGAAATTTGTGTACACTAGAACATGGTTTCTGATTCCTTTTGCATATGTTGTTTATAAGATTGACTGAAGCCAATGGCAATATTGCCCACTGAACTGACTATAATGCCTATATTTTTATGATTTCAGAATGCATCGGAAAGTGCTTTACTAATGCTCATTGAAGACTAATTGTAACAATTCATTAAAACAGAAATGAAAACAGACTTATATTCCTAAGGGAAAAAATGCCACAACTATTGTTAGATAAGGAAAATTAAGTTTTAATAAAACAACCATAATTTTTATAGAGAAGTCTTAATATTTCTGGAGAAATAAAATGATTAAAATTCTACACTTCATCTTTAAAATGAGGATGCTGGACTGGATTATTTCCAGCTATGGTCTCTTCTAGCATTCTGAAATCTATCATCTCTGTAATCCCATAAGTGTAGGGACATCAGATACCCTTACTACTCAGTACAATGTCTGGCATGCAGTGAAGCTCAATCAATGTTTGATGAAGTTATCAATTTTGCAATAGGTTTCATGCTAAGTGTCTAAAAGTGAACACGATCTCCCTCTGAAACATGATCTTCCCCCAAACCTGATCTTAGTAAATGACACCATGATACACCCAGTTGCAAAGAAAAATATATAGAAAACTGATCATTTGATTCATGACTCTTCCTCACCCCGGATATCAAATCAATCAGTAAATTCAGAATACCTCTAAAAAAATAGTTCAAATACATCCTTTTGGCTTCATCTCTATTGCCACCTTACGGTGCAGTCCACTATTATCTTTTGGGGAGATGATTCTAATAGCCTTCCGAGGAGTCTCACTGCTTCCATTTTTAGTCATATAAACAAACACACAGGTACATGCTCACACATATTTCATTCTCCAAAACGCAGCCAAAGTGAGTTTTTAAAAATTCAAATCAGATAAGGACTTTCAACATTTGAAAATGTTGTTGGCTTCCTACTGTACTTATTTCAAAATCCAGAGTCTTACCATGGCCTATAAGGCTCTGAATCATCTGGCACCTCTTTACCTCTCTAACCTAATCTCAAGCCACCTTCTCCCCATCCCTCCCCATACCATACACATACATACTTAACCACTCTTGTCTCCTTTCAGTTCTGGAAACACCCAAGCTCCTTTATGCCTTGCTGATTTCTGCCTAGAAAACTCTGTCTTGGGCTCTTTTCCTGCTCAACTCCTTTTTATCTAAGTTTTGGCTTAAAATCTGTCTCCTCCAAAAAACCTTCACTAATCACCCTGTGAATTAGGTAACCTCTTTTTATTCTCTGTCACTGAACTGTGTCCTTTGTCTCTCTGACACTTCTCTAAATTGCTATTTCTTTAGTTGTTTATTGTCTATCACCCCACCAGGAGACCATAAGCTTCACGAGGTCAAGGACATGGCTTTCCTTACTATGTATACCCAGTGATACCCAGTGTTACTGGTACTCAATAAACCTGTTGAATCAACAGATGGAGCTCTGCAATAATCACAAAAGAATCTCTACAAAGAATATTTTAGAGGCTTCTTTTTCATTGCATTTAATGCCTTAAAGAAGAATGTGTACGCTAAGAACTTGACTTTTTTCCTTTGACACAGAAGACTTCAATTAGCATGAAAATTGTTCTTAAACACAATGTCAAAATCATTACACTTGAAAGAACCTGAAACTGCCCTTATGAAAAAAAATTCGGAATTTATACTTTTTAGTCTTGGCAGGAAAAAAACATAACCAATTGTGGTTTAACACTAAGTACAGTTTATTCACTCAAATTCTCAGAGAATGATTTCACTGAATCTCCGCTGGGAAAATACTTTCACTGAAGTCAGGCCATGGTAGCTGGGTGGTATGTGAGATTACAAAATAGAACTATCACCTTGATTAGAAAACCAACATAACAATGAACAAAGTAATAATCTAAATAAACAGTTATTCCAAACTAAAACTGAGAAATTAACCTGTGTCTTTGTATCAAGCTTAAGACAAAAACCTTAATGATGGCTACTGCATCACGCCATAGCTAGACAGTTCTCAGCATTTGATGGGCTTGTAGCTTTTGAATTGTTTTCCAGAGGAGGAAACTGGTTTCTACATCTGTTTGTATGGTTCTTTTTTGCAACCAGATGGGCCAAGAACACAACAGTATGACATGGTGCAATCAGAGATGAAACTCATGCTCCTGACAAACTCTTCTAAGAGTCAAACCGTACACACATGGATATTTAGATGTGTGACTTCATTTCAACAAAGAATACATAAGCATGCATATAAACAAGGATGTAAATAAAGAGGATGCCATATACCACAGAGTTGCAATGTATTTGAAATTACAATACCTTACTATACATGTTCAGCAAACATGAGAGAATGAGACAGTAGGAGAGAGCTAGAGAAAAGGAAAGAGGGAGAGGGAACAACTTAAATAACACAGGCAATTCCACCACAATGCATCCACTCAATGAATGCATGCTCCTATGGCAAGGGTGAAAGGGACCAAATACAACTCCATGCTTTCAATCAGTGTCAGTTTCCTTGGCGTCTGGTGGGGTATTTCACTATAAATGTGTTCCCAGAATTTGAGTGTACATGATTTCATACCTCATGTCCCCTCAATCAGTCAAAGAAACAGTGATCTGTCCTATTGCTGGGGAAGAAAACAAAACAAAACTGGCAATGTTGGTAAAATACTGCAACCTATGAGAGATTTGTGGGACTTTGAGAAGAAATTTTGATCACAACCAATTGTCACCATTTGTGTTGACTTTAGAACACAAATCCTTTTTAAGATGTGATTCCACTGTACACAGTATATAACTACAGAGAGCCAATATTTATCTAAATTCTACTTTTTCTTATTTTAAACAAAATAGTTTATTTTATATGTATTGCTAATAGGCTGGTTTGTCAAGTGGCAGGACATATTGAACTGTATGTCTACATGCTAGACATACCCTTTCTGTACATGATCGTTCACACTACAAAAATTTACAAAAGAAATGAGACAGCATGCGCATGTGTTTATAGGTGTACACGCAAGTGCACATATGTGTATGGGTGTGTGTATGTGTGGGTGTATGGTGGGTGTGGGTATATATATATACCGTGTGTGTTCTGCCTAGAGCAGGGGTCCCCAAGCCCCTGGGCCGCAGACCAGTACCAGTCTGTGGCCGGTTAGGAATGGGGCCACACAGCAGGAGGTGAGCTGTAGGCAAGCGAGCATTACTGCCTGAGCCTCATCTCCTGTCAGATCAGCAGTGGCATTAGATTCTCATAGGAGCTCAAACCCTATTGTGAACTGCCCAGCAAGGGATCTAGGTTGCACGCTCCTTATGAGAATCTAACTAATATCTGATGATCTGAAGTGGAACAGTTTCATCCCAAACCATCTCCCCCTTGCCCCATGAAACTGGTCCCCGGTGTTAAAAAGGTTGTGGACCGCTGCTCTAGAAAACAAAATCTTTTATTATTATTATTATTATTATACTTTAAGTTCTAGGGTACATGTGCACAACGTGCAGGTTTGTTACATATGTATACATGTGCCATGTTGGTGTGCTGCACCCATTAACTCGTCATTTACATTAGGTATATCTCCTAATGCTATCCCTCCCCTGTCCCGCAACCCCACAACAGGCCCTGGTGTGTGATGTTCCCCTTCCTGTGTCCAAGTGTTCTCATTGTTCAATTCCACCTATGAGCGAGAACATGCAGTGCTTGGTTTCTTGTCCTTGCAGCCATAAAAAATGATGAGTTCATGTCCTTTATAGGGATATAGATGAAGCTGGAAACCATCATTCTCAGCAAACTATCGCAAGAACAAAATCTTTAAAGACAAAATATTTGTTGATATTCTTTTCTCATTTTTTAAATACTCAGTGCCATGGCACCGGAAGCTATGTAAGCATATGCCTGCAGATCCGACATTCTTTGATGAAGCAAAGGACATAAGAGTGTTGCCATCCAGTGTTTACTAAAAAACCTGATTGTGCTATTATTAAAGTCAATCGGTGGAGTGATAGATTTATTTTTATCATTTCTCAGAACATTTCCTCAATAATTGTAGCTGTGTACCTGATTTAGAACCTGGAACTCTTTTAGTGTCCTAAATATTTAAATAATTTCAGGATAAAATGACATAACAAGCATTTTTTTCATGTAAGTCAGTCACCCCTTACTTGATTTAACGTGTTCAGCTCTCTACATTGGCTCAGCTGTGAATGTTGAATGTGAAAGTTGAATCTTACCAAATCTCTCCTTTGTCCATTTTCCAACTCCATCTAGACTTTTCCTGGATGCAATGAATGCCATCTTTCCTAATCCTCACTACCTATAGCAGAAATTAGTGCCCCACAGAGAATCCTCTTACTTGTTGTTATGGACTGAATGTTTCGTGCCCTCCAAATTCATATGTTGAAGTCCCAACACCCAGTGTGATGGTATTTGGATATAGGGCCCTTAGGAGGTAATTAGGATTTGATGAGATCATGAGGATGGGGTGCTGATCCAATGGGATTAGTGCCCTTATAAGAAGAGACACCAGAAAATTTGTAGTCTCTTTTTCTGCATCCACACAAAGAAGAGCTCATGTGAGCAAATAGCAATATGGTGGTTGCCTACAAGCCAAGAAAAGAGGCTTCAGAACAAAACCTACCTTACAAGCACCTTGATCTTAGACTTCCTTGCCTCCAGAACTGTCAGAAATGAACTTCTGTTGTTCAAGCCACCCAATCTATCATATCTTGCTATGGAAACCTGAGAAGAATAAGATACCTGCCATTGTACCCACTCCACCACAGGGTCTGAATGTTGGCTGGTCACCACAAACCTTAGCCAATGACTAACTAGAAAGGGAGTAACAAAGGCAGCCTTCTTGCCTCATAGGGAACTTTGCGTTTCAGTCTGTGCTCCAGAGCTTCTGCATGAGATTAGGTCAAAGCCAGTTTATACTGAACTTGATTCCCTGCCCCATCCTGCTTCCCTCACTTCCCTTCTCCTGAGCTCACTCCATAATAAATTACTTGAGCAACAACTCTCGCCTCAAGCTCTGCTCTAGGAACTCTGGCCTTAGACTCTTCCAAGCTGCAGATGCTTCAACTTTTTGTCACCCTCACTTCCCTTCCTAACATCACCTACGGTAACAATAATAGTTCAACATTGAACTTAGTGTCATTCTTTCTTGCCAAATGTGGCAAAGCCTATTGTTGCCTTCAAGATTCTGCCCACTTTCCTTGTCCCAATCACGCTGTTCCTGATATTCTGCATCTCAGGTCTGGGGAAGCCAGCAACACAATTAGGATGAATTTGTCAGTACCACCTCCTAGTTTATGGATGGTTGGCTGAAAGTAAGAGTGTGGCAGGAGGATACTTTTAGGGAGTATAAGTATAAATGGGAGGAATGCAAGTGGAATATGGAAGCACAGGTGGTGGTAGAGAGAAGGGGCAAGAGTCAAGGACAAACACTTTCATTTCCATCATAAAAGTCTAAATCTCCATGTTCTATCCTGTGTCAGACATAAAATTATGTAGCTATGTGGCTCAACCTTGAATAAAATCTTGTTCATACACAAAGACAGACACACGTACACACACACACACACAAATTCACATAAAACTAAGTGTACTGAGAATGAGCAATACCTTTAGAACTCATGGAGTGCCTACTCTGTAGAAGACACAGTGCAAATCCAGTGTCTTTCCTTGATTACTATCATAGTAATCACATCGCTTTCCTTGATTACTATCATAGCCTTCTATTTAATCTAATCACTGATTTCATCCCTAGCACAGTGATATGATGGATTCTTTCCATAGCATTAGCATTTTCCTTTAGAAAGCAAATCAAGTCATGTTACCACCATTCTAAAACTATCTAATAGTTAAACACTTCCACTCAGAGTTAAATCCAAATTCTTTGTCACGGCCTATATGGCCCCAAACAATCCCTGCCTACCTTTCCTTGAACACTTCCCTCACATCTTTGAACAGCTAATTTCTCACCATTCAATTCTCAGTTCAATTCTCAGTTCAAATGTTGCCTTATTATAGATGCCCGCCTCAGCCTCCCTTACTAGAACCATTCTTCATCCCTCACCACATTCTATCATATTTCCTTATTTTATTTTTTCCACAGCACACAAGAATCCCTTTTGTATTCGGTTTTCCTTGTCATTTCTCTGTCTCCCCTTTGGCACATGAGCACCTTGAGGATGGAGGCCTTCTAACCAGTGTATTGAGCAGAGGTAGTACAGAGTGGCCATTAAATACACAGTTATGTGTCAAATGCATGAACACCTCCTAAGGCATAAAACTACCAAAAAGCATAGAACTATAAAATGGTAAAAAATACAACAGATAGCTAAAGATTCATATAAGAGCTAGGATGCAGAGAAGGACATATAGAAGGTTTTGCAAACATGTGCATTTACCAAAAACTACATAACAAAAAATATTTAAATAATTAGATCTTAGTGACTTACAATAAGGGGGATAAAAAGTAACTGCTAACTAAAGAAAACAGATGAGTTTTCTCAGTTCACTTTCTGTCCCCTCACTCTCCACTATACCACCTTTTCCTTGAAGAATAAATCAAAATGTGGTGCCAACAAGGGAATCAATTCTCTATGTACAAAATAACAAAGGATGTAATAGAGATTGTTTTAGCACTGATACAAATTCCAGAAGCCTAAATATGTTTATGGGAAGCAATTGGATTTCTTAAAGTAGCTGGAAGGGCTTAGGACTTTCACCTGTGGTTTTCCCACTGCCTGGACATCACGCTTAACTTCTATTTATCCTTCAGGTTTTCTACAAAGGCTTCCCTGGTGCCACCACCACCCCGCTCTGAAAGTTCCCCTTGCATGATACCATCCTGGACATGACCCTTATCACATGTAGACCATGTTTTTATTGCTTCTCAGTGTTCTAGACCACAATAGACTCCCTGAAACCCACCAGATGAACTAGAATATAGTGAATGCTCAGATAATTGTTAAATAAATGCCAAACTGATGAATAAATGAATGAATGCTTCAATCCATCTTTGTGTTTCAGTCAGTCTTTGGGGTCTATATTAAAATTGACACCAAAGCCCTCAAAGATCTCAAGTATTGTACAAAAATCATAAAACATTTGCCGTTACTAGACACAAATGCAAGGACATCATGACAAATTCTCTCTTTTAAACCTAACCCAAATTTAGTGGCTTAAAGCTAAACTGAACTTCAAAAATGACTGAACCAAGTGGATTGCCATTTGTCTCATTGGATGCTACTCTTAATCATGATTTGAGTTAAAAATAAACATTTCTTCTTGAAAATGAAAAGTATAAGCATGAAAAGAACAATGGGAATTAAATGAAGCACAACAGTCACAAATATAAAGTCAAAAATAGTCACCAGAAGAGCATACCTGGGGAACTTACGTGCAGTTATTTTCCTGAAGAAACACTATAAAATCCTGTTGCTTGATTAAATTGTTCAAAACACCACAGAATAGACAATAGCAAAAAATGATGTGTATATTGGGATGGATCAGGAACATCAATCTCTATATTATATTTTAAGCTTCAATGTTTCTGTATTCATTTGCTAAGAAAACAAAATGACTTACTGAAATGAACCAAAAAAAGGAAATTTCTCCTAAGAATTTAGCTTTTGTTGTCTATTTAATGCCTCATACATTGTAGAGAGAATCTTTTCCCTCTTAAGATGGTTTTCATTCAACTAGAGGGAAAATTATATATATATTAATTTTAATATATGTATAATACTTTAATATATACTTAGAACTGCCCTTCACCACCACAGTGATATCTGAAGGACAAATAAAAAAGACAACCATTGGAATTCCCCAAGCTGATAACCTGAGTAGAAACAAAAATCAAATCAAAACATATACTTTACCATTGATTGGGATTAAGAAAGAACTGCTGCTTGTCAAGCCCCAGGCACACATTATTAATTAATCACCTGTATTCACCCCCAGATGCCATTTCAATCCAGCACACTAGGCAGTCACAACCAATCAATCATATATGGAAAGGTAAGAAAGACTCTTTGTTAATTCAATTCTGTAAACAAACTAAGAACTGAAGATATCCCTTAAATATCAAATAGAAACTCCAGTGCTTTTCCAAAAGCAATGGCATCTGAAATGGGAAAAGATGAGAAATTCAACTTATTTTAACGGAAAACTTGAAGACAGCAACTATCACTTCATCATACGGCCACAGAGAAACAAAGAAAACAAGCCTGAAGCAGGGAAGAGGAAAAGGAGTTGGATGCCTCTTATTTTATATTTATTAATTGAATCTATGACTAGACCCCTCAAAATAGGATCAGAAACATGATGTTATAAACATCTCAATTTTTAAGCTTTTGTGTGTACTCCACTCCCTCACCCATAGTTTATTAATATGATTTTGTTTTGAAAAACTGTCACAAAGAAAAGAAATTTGAGGAGGCCCAGAAGGCTTCTGAAGATGTTGGTCAAAATATACAAAATGCCAATTAGACAGGATTGGAAAATGTTCAAGAGATCTATTGTATAACATGACTATAACAATGTATTGTGTTCTTAAACATTGCTAAGAGTAGATCTCAAGTGTTCTCATCACAAAAAATAAGGATGTGAGGTAATGTTTATGTTAATTCGTTCAATTTAGCCATTCCAGAATGTATGTGTATTTCCAAACATGATGTTGTACATGACCAATGTATATAATGTTTGTCAATTAAAATTAACTCATTCATTAATTTTTAAGAGGTTTTCCACACCTAAATCTGAAAAGTAATAGGATTATAATACCCAAGGGATGGGAGAGCAACGGCAGTAATGAAGGAGAGCTTTATGCACATAGCAGAGAGAATTGGGAGAGGAAAACTGAACCCCGTATGATACTGAGAAAGTCAGCTGGGTCCTTTCCTCATTATGGGGAAATAACTGCTGTGCCTATAATTTATAGAGACCCTCCAGCACTTTCCCTGATGTCTATAATTTTTAAGCTAAGATGAAAGCTTTCCTGAAACACTACTTTTAATATCAGGTTCCTTTAGTGAGTCTGACCTAGGAGAATCAAATGTTGTTGATTGCATTATCATTTCAAGCCCCTCAGTGGGGCCAGCTATTTATTCAACTACACTTCAAAGAAAATATTTTACAAGTGGGTAACTTTGATGGAGATAGTCATTTGTCTACAATGAACTCTCCAATTTTCTCCTTCAAATGAAAACCCCGAGGTACTTAATGATTTCCAATAAGGACCACTCATTTTTGTCAATTAATCCTGTGGGTAGAACATCATCAGGCTTGCTCTAAAGCTCAGCAAAATGACTAGGCTTTCTAAGTATATAAATCTTGTCCTAATCACTAAACCACAGTTGCTCTCTCAGTGGTTTATTATATGGTGGTATGGACAATACAACTTTTTTTTTTTTTAGAATCTGAGGAAGGGAAGAACTTTTGTCAAAGTGAAAATAGTAGCATCATTCACATTATGGTAGACTTTGATGTGTTAAACTGTGATCTTTGATGAAGTACTGCTATTCACATATAATTTGAACGTATTTTAGCACTTCAAAATATCTGATTATTTCACACTTTAGTTTTAGATATGCTAAACAGAAATCTAGCTTTACTGCACCTGAATACATTTAATTAGCAGTTTAGAAAAAGAGAAATAAATCTTCTACATAAAAAATAATTTTTAAAATTAAGAAGTTTGGTGGCACATATGTTATTTGAAGTATCCAAGAGCCTGTCTCTGAGGACTCCCCTCTCCCTCATCCCATGTTTTTCTCGTTGGTGCCACCATCCCTTTGCTAAAGGAATGGGCTTGAACTTAGTTACTCATAGAACCTGAGCTCCCTAGCAACAGTGACTGGCCCAGGAAATAGACATGTGACTCAGACAGTGCCAAGTAGGGTCTTCCCTTAGGATAGGGAAGACACTGAAAGGATGAGCATCTGAGGTTGGCAGCATTCATCTTCCCTTTTAGCAAAGCCATTTGTAAAATGAAGCTATGCAGAGACAAGCTGGCGTGAGAGAGGAATGGAGAGAGAACCCAAATACATTTGTAACCTGAGGAAAGGGAGTGATTCGCTTAGAAAGGATAAAGTAATAAGATAAAAATTATAATGTAGACTTCATTAAAGATTAAAAATACGTGCTCATCAAAAGACATCACTAAGACAATGTAGTCTTCTGTGACCAGAGGAATTGGGAGATCCACAGGGAAAATGCCAGGATACCTGGAAGCTAGGAAATGATTACAGAAATATTTCTACATGGAGGCCAAGATGGCTGACTAGCAGCAGCCAGTGTGCACTGGTGTCACGGAGAGAATAAAGAGTGGTGGGTTGACACTAGCTCTTCAACCGGAACATCCAGGTGAACACATTGGGATTCATCAGGGAAACAGCATGACCCACAGAGAGCAGAGAAGAGTGAGACAGGAAAACTGCCCACCTGGAGTGGCACAGAGCCAGGGGAGTTACCACACTGGGGAAACAGTGAGTAAGTGAGAGTCTTCAGGGACCCACACTTCTACCACTTCTGCTCAGGAGATCCCCGCAAACTCCCCTGCTGGGGCCTCCAGACCAACACAGAGCATTACGTGGGAGTCTGGGCAGAGCCCTGCTCAGGCACACATGGAGTCCTGGGAGCCCTGGATCCTCGGGCACCCTGGCACCAGTGGCTGCAGGTCCAGCAACGGGGAAGGTTAGGCTCCCTCACATGCCTGCAGGAAAGGAACCAAATCCACAGAGCTGAGCAGTGATGGACTGCAAGCCGTGCCTCCACTGCACCTTGCAGGATAAGGCCCATTGGCCTGGGGTGCTGGTGAAGCCACCCCAGCCCCACCTGAGTTCTTGGGCAGGGAGCAGCTCTGCACTTCCTTGGGACAGAGCTCCCAGAGGGAGAGGTAGCCTGCCATTTTTGCTTCTCTGCAACCCACCCTCCTGTTGCTCTCAGGCTCCAGAGGGTGTGCAGTGACTGGGGACTCTCCCAGACCCCTGGCAGAGCTGCCTTATGGAAAAGGGACAAGACTGTGTTCCACATAGGTCTCCACCTCTGCTACTGCTCACTGGGCAGGGCCGCCAAACCTGGGACTTCAGTGACCCCCGCCTGGGCTCTCAGAATGGTAGCAGCTCTACACTTCCCTGGGATAGAGCTCCTAGAGGGAGGCAGGGCACCATTTTTGCTGTCCTGCAGCTCTTGCTCCTGTTGCTCTCAGGCTCAGGAGGGAGTGTAGTGGTTGGGGACCTATGGAGATGCCCAGCACAGTGCAGCCACCTTACAGAAAAGCAGCCAGACTGTTTTCCACATGCGTCCCCACCTCCCCTACCCTTCACTCGGCAGTGCCTGTTGACCTGGGCCCCCAATATGATTAACCTGCCCCCACCTGAACACTTTAGTCAGTGGTGGCTCTGCATTTCTCTGAGGAGGAAATCCCAGAGACAACCCAGAGCATGTATGACATTGCAGTTGCAGTAGTACTGCCCTGAATGTCCTCGGGCTGGGGAAGGAACAAAGGACCTGGTTGCTATGCTGAAACCTCCAGCAAGCTGCAGCTATCATATGGAGAGGCGCCCAGTCTCTTTCCAGCAAGCTCCCACACCCCACTCTTCACCAGGCAGGGTTCTTGCCTCAAGACCACTGAAGAGCTCCTCCACCCACAACTGAGAATTCCCATTGCTAATGGCTCTGTGTTTCCCTGGGGAGGTGATCCCAGAGGCAACCAACAGCCTCTCTGCACCTGATGCCCTCAGTCTGGGGAAGAAATAAAGAACCTGAGGGTTTTACTCATACTTCTAGCACACCACAGTTATTATAGAGAGAGAAGCTCAGGCTCTCCTCTCTGTGAGCCCTCAATCCCTCACTCTTCACCAAGTGGGGCCCCAAGCTTGGGCCAGCAGTTGCAGTCACCCCCCACCCACCAGCTGAACATGCTCAGTAGCAGTTGCTCTGTGTTTCTCTTGAGATGAAGCTTCCAGAGGCAACCAAAAGCCCCTCTGCCACTGCCATTGCAGTGGTACTGTCCTTGCTGCCCTCAGACTGGAAAAGGAGCAAAGACTCTCAGTGATTTAACCACACCTCCTTTAGGACAGCCACTGCTGTCCTAAAAAGAAGAAGCCAGTCAGTTTCCCCCATGAGCCACCCAGCCTCTCTGCTCATCAATATGCAGGGCCCCCTGGCTTGAGTCCACAATGCAGCCACCCCACCTCAGGCTGATAGCCCCAACTGGGAGTGGCTCTGCCATTTTCTGATATGGAAACCTGAGAGACAAGTGAAAGGCCCTCTTCCATATGTCCCTACCCATGGGAAGGTCCCTTCTCCTGCTGCCTCCCAGCTAGAAAGGAACATAAAGCCTGAGCTCACCCAGGGCTGCAATGTGCAGCCAAGAAGTGCCAAGCCAAGAGCTATAGCCAGGACTTGAGTGGGAGAGGATCCCACACTCTTAGAGCACAGAGTGGGAGCATATTGCAGTCATGAGGAAATACAAAGGAGTGAAGTGGCTAAGCGAGAGCCTACCTACTGGTCATTATGCTTAAGCACCATCTACTCAATCACAACCCAAACTTCAACAACAAAAATAATTTGCTAATATAGGCCACCTCCTGCCCACACTGTGAAACCAAGGACAAGAACTCAGCCACAAATAAAGTTTCTGCATAAAGCCTCAACCCTCTGAAAACATCCTGAAAAGAAGTCAACTGACTGTACTCAAACTAAAGCACATGGTGGGTTGTGGCAGCTACATTGAATCACCCCACACAGATGAGAAAGAATCAGCACAAGAACTCTGGCAACTCAAAAAGCCAGAGTGTCTGCTTTCCTCAACAACTGTGCTAGTTCCCCAGCAAGGATTTTTAACCAGGATGAAAAGACTGAAATGAAAGAAATACAAATCAGAATATGGATAGGAACAAAGAGCATCAGATTCAGGAGAAAGTCAAAACCCAATCCAAGAATTCTAAGGATTACAATAAAATATGATACAGGAGCAGTTAGATGAAATGGCCATTATAAGAAAGAGCTGGCCGGGTGCGGTGGCTCATGCCTGTAATCCCAGCACTTTGGGAGGCTGAGACAGGCGGATCACAAGGTCAGGAGATTGAGAACATCCTGGCTAACACAGTAAAACCCCATCTGTACTAAAAATACAAAAAAAAAAAAATTAGCTGGGCGTGATAGCGGGCACCTGTAGTCCCAGCTACTCAGGAGGCTGAGGCAGGAGAATGGCGTGAACCCAGGAGGCGGAGCTTGCAGTGGGCCAAGATGGCACTAATGCACTCCAAACACTCAAGCCTGGGTGACAGAGTGAGACTCCGTCTCAGGAAAAAAAAAAGAACCAAACTGATCTGATAGAGCTGAAAAACACACTACAGTAATTTCATAATGCAATCACAAGCATTAACAGCAGAATAAATCAAGCTAAGGAAAAATCTCAGAGCTCAAAGACTGCTTCTCTAAACTAACTTGAACAAAAATAAAAAATAAAGAATAAAAATGAGAAATATGGGATTATGTAAAGAGACCAAATCTATAATTCACCAGTGTCCTTGAAAGATATGAGGAGATTAACAGGCAATTTAGAAAACATATTTTAAGATATTATCCATGAAAACTTCCCTAACCTCGCTAGAGATGCCAATGTTCAAAATCAGGAAATGCTGAGAATTTCTATGAGATATTACACAAGAAGACCATCCTCAAGATACATTATCATCAGAGTCTCCCAGGTCAAAATGAAAGAAAAAATGTTAAAGGCAGCTAGAGAGAAGGCATAGGTGACCTAAAAGGTGAAACCCATCAAACTAATAGTAAACCTTTCAGCAGAAACTCCACAAACCAGAATAGATTGAAGGCTTATATTCAGCATTTTTAAAGAAAAGAATTTGCAACCAAGAATTTTATATCTAGCCAAACTAAGCATCATAAGCAAAGGAGAAGCAAGACAAGCAAATGGTGATGGAATCCATTACCCCTGGACATGCCTTACAAAAGGTTCTGTAAGGAGTGCTAAATATGGACAAGAAAGAATGTTATGCGCCACTACAAAAACACACTTAAGTAAACTGACCACTGAGAATATAAGGCAACCACAAAAACAAGTCCACATAATAACCATCTACCAACACCATGACAGGATAAATTTCTCCACATATCAATATTAATGTTGAATGTAAATGAGCTCAATGGCACCAATTAAAAGGCACAGAGTAGCAAGCTGGATAAAGAAGCAGGACCCAATGGCATGCTGTCTTCTAGAGACTTATCTCACATGCAATTGAGAGGTGAAGCTGGCTGGGCTTCTGGGTCGGGTGGGGACTTGGAGAACTTTTCTGTCTAGCCAAAGGATTGTAAATGCACCAATCAGTGCTCTGTGTCTAGCTAAAGGTTTGTAAACACACCAATCAGCACTCTGTAAAATGGACCAATCAGCACTCTGTAAAACGGGCCAATCAGCACCCTGTAAAATGGACCAATCAGCTCTCTGTAAAATGGACCAATCAGCATGATGTGGGTGGGGCCAAATAAGGGAATAAAAGCAGGCCACCCGAGCCAGCCACAGCAACCCACTGGGGGTCTCCTTTTGTGCTGTGTAAGCTTTGTTCTTTCGCTTTTCACAGTAAATCTTGCTACTGCTCACTCTTTGGGTCCACACTACCTTTATGAGCTGTAACAATCACCGAGAATGTCTGCAGCTTCACTCCTGAAGCCAGAGAGACCACAAACCCACTGCGAGGAATGAACAACTCTGGACGCACCGCCCTTATGAACTATAATACCACGAAGGTGTGCAGCTTCACTCCTGAAGCCAGCGAGACAACAAACCCACTGGGAGGAATGAACAACTCTGGACGCGCCACCCTTATGAACTGTAACACTCACGGTAAGGGTCTGCAGCTTCATTCTTGAAGTCAGCGAGACCAAGCACATACCAGAAGGAACCAATTCCAGACACACAATGACATCCATAGGCTCAAAGTAAAGGGATAGAGAAAAATCTACCAAGCAGTGGTTGCTATCCTAATTTTAGTAAAACAGACTTTAAACCAAAAAAGATTTTTTAAAAAGACAAAGAAGGGACTGACATAATAGTAAAGTATTCAATTCAACAATACCTGACTATCCTAAATATATATATGCACTTGACACAGGAGCACCAAGACTCATAGAGAAAGTTCTTAGATACCTACAAAGAGAGTAAGATTTCTATACAATAATCATGGGAGACATCAATACCCCACTGATGGTATTAGACAGATCATAGAGGCACAAAATTAACAAAAACGTTCAGGACTTGAACTCAACTTGACCAAATGGACCTAACAGAAATCTACAGAACTCTCCACGCAAAAACAACAGAATATACATTCTTCTCATCACAACATGGCACATACTCTATAATCAACCACACAATTGGACATAAAACAATCCTCAACAAATTCAAAGAAACTGAAATCATACCAACCACTCTCTCAGACCACAGATCAACCAAAATAGAAATCAATACTAAGAAAATCACTCAAAACCATGTAATTACATGGAATTTCAACAACCTGCTCTTGAATGACCTTTGGTTAATCAATGAAATTAAGGCAAAAATCATGAAATTCCTTGACTGTAATGAGAACAAAGATACAACATGCCAGAATGTCTAGGAAACAGCTAAAGCAGTGTTATGAGGAAAGTTTATAATGCTAAATGCCCACATCGAAAAGTCTGAAAGATCTCAAATTAACAACCTAACATCATCACTTAGCGGAACTAGAGAAACAAGGGCAAACCAACCCAAAAGCTAGCAGAAGACATGAAATAGCCAAAATCAGAGCTGAACTTAAGGAAATCAAGACTGGAAAAAACATACAAAAGATAAAGATCAATGAATCCATGAGGTTTTTTTTGATAATAAGTAAGGTAGACCACTAGCTAGCATAATAATAAATAAAAGAAAGCAGGTCCAAATAAGCACAATGAGAAATGACAAAGGGACATGACCAATGCACCACAGAAATACAAAAGAAACCCTCAGAGACTACTATACAAAACTCTATGCACACAAACTTAAAAACCTACGAGAAATGGATAAATTCCTGAAAACATACAACCTCCCAAGATTGAACTAGGAAGAAATTCAATCCCTGAACAGACCAATAATGAGTTCCAAAATTGAATCAGTAATAAAAAGGCTACAAACAAGAAAGAGCCAGGACCATGGCCAAATTCTACCAGATGTATAAAAAAGAGCTGTTACCATTTTTTTTGAAACTATTCCAAAAATTTGAGGAGAAGGAACTCCTCTCCAACTCATTCTATGAGGCCAGCATCATTCTGATACCAAAACCCAGGAGACATACAACAACAACAAAAAAAGAAAATGTCAGGCCGGTATCCTTGATGAACATAGATGCAAAAATCCTCAACAGAATACTAGCCAACTGAATCCAGCAGCACATTGAACAGCTAATCCACCATGATCAAGTAGGCTTTATCACTGGGATGCAAGGTTGGTTCAATATATGCAAATCAATAAATGTGATCCATCACATAAATAGAACTAAAAACAAAAGCCACATGATTATCTCAATAGATTCAGAAAAGGCTTTTGATAAAATTCAACATCCCTTCAGGTTAAAACCCTCAACAAACTAGGCATTGAACAAACATACTTCAAAATAATAAAAGCCATCTATGACAAACCCACAACAAACATCATACTGAATGGACAAAAGCTAGAAGCACTCCCCTTGAAAACCAGCACAAGACAGGGATGCCCTCTCTCACCACTCCTATTCAACATAGTAATGGAAGTCTTGGTCAGAGAAATCAGGCAAGAGAAAGAAATAAAAGCATCTAGATAGTAAGAGAGGCCATCAAACTATTGCTGTTTGCAGATGATATCATTCTATTCATAGAAAACCTTGTTGTATCAGCCCCAAAATTCCTTGATCTAATAAACAACTTCAGGGCACTATAAAAAGGAAACTAATTAAAAGTTTCAGGGCACAAAATTCAGTAGCATTCCTATATAACAACATTTAAGCTGAGAGCCAGATCAAGAATGCAATCCCATTTACAACAGCCACAAAAAGAATAAAATACCTAGGAATACATCTAACCAGGGAGGTGAAAGATCTCCATAACAAGAATTATAAAATATTACTCAAAGACATGAGAAATGACTGAAATAAATAGAAAAACATTCCATGCTAAGGGATAAGAAGAATCAATATTGTTATAACAAACATACTGCCAAAAGCAATTTACAGATTCAATCCTATTCCTATCAAACTACCAATGGCATTCGTCACAGAATTAGGAAAAAAAAGACTTTTAAAATTCAAGTTGAACCAAATAGAGATTTAATAGCCAAGACAACCTTAAGCAAAAAGAATAAAGCTGGAGGCATTATGTTACCCAGCTTTACGTTATAATACAAGCCTACAGTAACCAAACAGCATGATATTGTTACAAAAACAGATACATAGACCAACGGAACAGAATAGAGAGCCCAAAAATAATGCCACACACCTACAACCATCTGATCTTCAAGAAAGTTGACAAAAACAAGCAATGGGGAAAGAATTCCCTATTCAATAAATGTGCTGGGATTACTGGCTAGCCATATGCAGAAGATTGAAACTGGACCCTTTCCTTATACCATATATATGGTGGGTATGTAAACTTGTTCAGCCATTGTGAAAAGCAGTTTGGTGATTTCTCAAAGAACTCAAAGCAGAATTACCACTCAATGCAGCAATCCCATTATTGAGTACATATCCAAAGGAATATAAATCATTTTACCATAAAGACACATGCATATTTATGTTCATCACTGCACTATTCACAATAGCAAAGATGTGGAATCAGCCTAAGTGCCAATCGATGTTAGATTGGATAAAGCAAATGTGGTACATATGTACCATGGAATACTATGTGGCCATAAAAAAGGAGATCATGCCCTTTGCAACAACATAGATAGAGCTGGAGACCATTATGCTAAGAGAACTGACACAGGAACAGAAAACCAAATACCGCATGTTCTCACTTATATGTGGGAGCTAAACATTGAGTACACATTGGCACCAAGAAGGGAGCAAGAGACGCCAGGGCCTACGTGAGGGTAGAGGGAGGGAGCAGCATAAGGATTAAAAAACTACCTGTCGAGCACTGTGTTTATTACCTGGGGTAGTGAAATAATCTGTACACGAAACTCCTGCAACATGCAATTTACCTATATAACACACCTGCACATTTACACATGAACCTGAAATAAAAGTTAAAAAGAAAAACAGTGTGTAGGCAAGCCAGAGACTGTCAGAAAATATTTGCAAAGCATATATCTGTCAAAAAAACTCATATCCATAATATACAAATGACTCCAACTCAACCAAATTAAGAAAATGAGAAAAGATTTAAATAGGCACTTCACAGAGGAACAAACAGAAATACCAAATAATCTCATGAAACAGTCCCAGCATCATTAGATATCAGAGAATTGCACATTATAAACACAATCAGATGTCATTACATGCCCATTTGAATGGTTAAAATTTGAAAAGACTGACAATACCAAATGTTGATGAGGATATGAAATAACTAGAATGTTCATATATTGCTGGTGAAAGTGTAAATGGTGCAACCACTTCAACAAAATGTTTGGCAATTTCTTATAAAATTAAATATACCTGTATCTATGACTTAGTGATTCCAATTCAGATGTTTAACCAAGAGAAATGGAATCCTTATGCTCTCAAGATTTACACAAAAATGTTCATTGTAGTTTTATTTATATTAGCCACAAACTGGAAGTAACCCAAATGCTACTCATCAAGAGGGAACAGATAAACAAAGAGCATGGCTTGGTTTCTTTTAGCAACCAAAAGAAACAAACTGTAGATATATATATAACAACATGTATAAATCCAACAGTCATTATAATGTGTGAAAGAAGCCAGATACAGAAGAGTCACTGCATGATTCCATTAATAGAAGTTCTAGATGAGGCAAAACTAGCCTACAGTGATAGAAATCAGCAAACTAGCTACTCTTGAGGGGTATATACTGACTGAAAAGGGGCACAAGGGACCTTTCTAAGGTGATGGAAATGTTTTACATCTTGATGAGACAGGAGAAACATGGGTCTAGACTTTTGTCTAATTTCATGAACTATGCACTTGAGATCTGTGCATAAATTATTTTGTTCTAGTAAATTTTATTCCAAAAAGCTGTTAAAAAGTTGAATTCTAGTTAATAGATTTGCTTTTTTTGCTGTAGTGTAGGTTAGCAATTCTGAAATTGCTTTCTTGTAGTCCAAGTTGAGCAAACAGACACATACATTAAATATAACGAATGTGAAGTTAGGTTTCTCACTTTTGGAAAAGAGAGTTACAAATGAGAAAATCGGGACACCAGAATGCATCCTGTAGTTTGAGACTGGAATCAGAGGTATCAGTATGAACTTGTGGTTTTTCACAGATAGACACATAGATATAGAAATAAAAATCAACATATATTCACTAATGCTTCTGGCTGACAGGGCCTAGAAGTATTAACATATCAGTAGCAACAAGTACACCTAGTGTCCAGATCTTGACTTCTAAATGCCATTCACTTCTCAATGGAAGCAAAGCTACGTGGATGAAAGGCTGATTCCAGCGTGTGGACAAGGAAAATACAAAATGAGCCTAGAATAACATGTGCCAGAAAGTAAGGAAATCCTCAAGAATGATGGGGAGGTATCAAAAGGCACAAAAACTAATATTAAGTGGCTTTTGGTGGATAAATCTGGGAAAATTTCAGCATCTGAATAAATAATAATAGTATTTAAATATTTATGGCTATAATGGATTACAGCCATAGAATAAAACAAGAATACATGAATCCCATTGATATCATAAATAAATAAATAAATGAGAGACATGGGAAAGCTCTTCCTTTCAGCAGAATGTCAATTATTCAATTTGAAAGGAATAATGGAATTACAAATGGATGCAAAAACTAGTAGGTAGAAGTCTGACAGAAAAAAGACATTTAAATAGTGTCAAAGTTTCTTCTTACAAATTAATTATTATTTAGCAAGGGTAAAACAGTAGTTTTACTGTGGAGAAACCTGGCAGACACAGTGATCAAAGTTTACATTGCCAACTTGAGCAGTGGCTCAAGCCTGTAAACCCAGCCCTTCGGGAGGCTGAGGCAGGCAGATTCCTTGAGCTCAGGTGTTTGAGACCAACCTGGGGCAACATGACGAAAACCCATCTCCACAAAATTACAAAATTTAGCTGGGCATAGTGGTGCATGCCTGTAGTCTCAGCTACTCGAGAGGCTGAGGTGGGAAAATCATCTGATCCTGGGAGGTCGAGACTACAGTGACCCATGATCGCACCACTACTCTCCAGTCCAGGCGACAGAGAGAGATTCTGTCCGAAAAAAAAATTACATTGCCAGTATTGAATACACTGATATCATGTGCCTCCTGAAATCATGTGCTGAGAACACAACATCACTTCTGTAGTATTCTTGCCAAAAATGTATATTCTGAATCCAATTATGGATAAACAGACAAATAAAACTGAGGGACATATTGCAAAATATCTAGCCGTGTTTTCAAAACTCTCAAGGTCAAGAAAGACAAAGAAACGTGGGGAACTGTCCCAGGTGAAAGTACACTAAAGAGACAGCACAACTAATCTCAATGCTTGATTTGGGCTTGGATCTTGAACCAGAAAACACATAGAGAAAGGAGACAATATAGGGCAAAAAGATGAAATTTGAATATAAACCGTGGAATAGATAATATTGTATTCATGTTAAACTTTCTTTTTCTGGTCATTTCATAACTGCAGTTATGACAAAATTGTACTTGTTCTTTGGAAATACACACTCAAGAATTTATGGGTAAAGGGATGAGATGCCTCCAATTTACTTTCAAACACTTCAGAAAAAAATAATAAATACATAGAGACATATTAATAGAATAATAAAGCATATGAAAAAGAATGTAAATAATTGAAGGTGAAGGGTGTTCAGAAGTTCCTAGTACTATTCCTCTAACTTTTCTATAAGTGCAAAAGTATGTGAAAATAATAAGTAAAAACAAACAACACACATGGCTTAGTGTAAGAAGATACTAATGAGATGCAAATTATGTTCTTTTTTGGACCACCATCAATAGGTTTCAAGTAGTGCTATTATAATTGAAAGGGTACTATGGTAGACGTTGGTAAACATGTCTTTGGAATTAACTTGACCTTGAGAAAGTCACTGAATTTTCTTGGCCTTAGTGCTTTGAGCCCCCAAATAAAGAGGCCGAATGAACTATTTGACATCTAAGATTTCTGTTAATTCTAAAATGTTGTAATTCTTAGAAATGATCTTTTAACAGAATTGTGCTTCTACAGGTAATATGATTAGTAGGACAGATTTTCTAGTTCAGTTACAGTTGAAACTCATAGAGGTGAAAGGGCAGTAAGTGGAGCAGAAATCTTTTTCTATTCTCAATTCTCTTTATTTAATTGCTATGCCATTTTAGCATCTTATCTTTTTTTTTAATTTCATGCCTCAATTTAGAAAACATTAACTACCATTGGATCTGTATATGTTGTTCTCTTTGCTTTCAGTTATAAATATGATTTTTATTTATTTAATAAATAATATAGCATTTACCATATGCTCACTGTTCCAAGTGGTGTGTGTATTGAAATTCATGTGTGTATGTGCTTATGCATATACATGTGTATAAACTCATTTAACTATCACAATAACCCTATGAAGTATGTACTACTATTATTATTTCCACTTTATAGGCAGGGAAACTAAGGTACAAAAAGGTAACTACAGTCCTACTGCTAATAAGTGGCTGTTTTAAAACAATTAGACATCTGAACCTAGGTAGTATGGCTACAGAGATACAGAGATTATATTCTTAACTACTACTTTATATTGCCTCTCAAATATTATGTAAATGTAATTTCTAGTGTAGAATAGCCCCAGACATTCAAAAATTCCATGAGAAAAAGTAGGCTTGGTTATCAAACTATTTATGTATTTATGCTTTTGCCAAAATTTGATATCTGGATTTTGACCCATATATTAATACATATCATATACATATTGTATATGCATAGCCTCATGTTCTAGATCTATCGCTAATATTCTCATCTTGATATTTATGCATATATATTTCATTTTGAGTTTTTACATTTAAAGTGCTGAGACTCGGCACATCCTTCCATGTGAACTTTCTGCCACATTGACTTTGCTCTTTCCCCTTCAGCAACTTGGAAGCAGTCACGTGAAAGGGCTCAGAAGCTGTCTCTTGCCCTTCCTTTGCAGAAAGCGGCAAATGAAGCACAGCTCTGCTGCAGCATACCTGATAGTCTCAGCCCAAGGGGAAAGAATGAGGCTCATGCACTAGGTCCTTTATGGAGAGAAAATTAGCAATGAAGGTGACATAGTACTTTTTGCCTTTAAAAAATGGAAACTGGGCTGGGTGCAGTGGCTCGCGTCTGTAATCCCAGCGCTTTTGGGGGCTGAGGCAGGTGGATCATCTGAGGTCAGGAGTTTGAGACCAGCCTGACTAACTTGGTGAAACCCCGTCTCTACTAAAAATACAAAAATTAGCCCGGCGTGGTGGTGGGCGCCTGTAATCCCAGCTACTCGGGAGGCTGAGGCAGGAGAATCGCTGCTTGAACCCAAGAGGCGGAGGTTGCAGTGAGCAGAGATCGCGCCAGATTGCACTCCAGCCTGGGCGACAAGTAAAACTCCATCTCAAATAAAGAAAAAATTAAAAAAAAAAAACAGAAAGAAACTGTAGAGTACTGGATCATTTTAGTTGGGAAAGTACAAGGATATAAGTCCTAAGAATTTCATGATAGCATGGCTAGTGAGTGTTCATTCAGTACGTGTGACACGATCTGCAGTCACCTGTGTAGCACAGTCAGGCCTCCCTAGATGCTAGGGAGTTACTCATGCAAATCAAATCCCAAGCTCAACTTTCATGAGACCTGGACTGGCGAAAAAAAGAAAAGCTGAACAACTGTTAAGAAAAGGTGCTTTTAAATGCCAACGGAATTATCTGAGAAAGACGAAAGGCAGAGAGTTGTAAGAATAGTAAGAATTAACTGGAATCCATCATATTTTAACATGTCTGACTCATTGTCTTGCAAAAAAATTACATATATATATATGTATGTATATATATAAAGAGCTTCACATAAATTCCAAATACTCCTGAAAAAACCCTTAAAATTAGAGCTGATGTCCCTGCTATATATAGGATCCAAGAGGCTAAAGTAACTTTCTCAAGGCATAAACCCAGCAAGTATCTGAGAAGGAACATGAATGTACATTTTTTTATCTAGATGCTGAAGTTTTTCCTTTCCTTTTGTTCCTATTGAACAATACCACTTCACATTTAGACCATCAGCTTATACAGTCCAGTACCTTATACTAACTAGGGTTTCCAAAATGCAAAGAAATGAATAAAGGAATAATTAAACAGAAAGTAGGCACTTGAATATTTAATAGATTACAGCTTAACATAGTTACAAAAATGTCTAAGACAAAATTAACGAATCATTGAAGAAATACTCTAATAGTATTTACTTTTCATAATGATACTTTAGAATTTCAAGAATTTAAACATAAAATTGAGACATTCAATTAAGGGTCATTTACAAAAATTTACATATTTCTTCCCATCAGAAACTGGGAAGACAATGAAGTCATCATTTAGATGAGAGGCAAAAGGCTGGCAGTGAGAGGAGGACAAAGCTGTTTAGCATGGAGGGAATGAGGAGGGTGGAGTAAAGGAATGTTTTGGCTGTGGGAGCAGGAAAAATTACATCATCAGCTGTTGGTGTAGTTGAGAAAAGGAGGATGATGATTTAATCTGGGTTATTTAGTTTTCTGTGAATGATGAAACTACTATGAACTGCTACTAACTACTACTTCTACTACGACTACTACCAAAACTACTACTAACTACTACTAACTCAGATTACAACCTTCAAGTGAAAAGAAAAATAAAACATATTTTAAGGATTATAGGAAAAAAATTCTGCTTCCTAACATGGCTATGGAATGTAACATTCAGATCAATCAAATATGAAGACTAGTGATGTCGTCTTACATAACATAAACAAGTAGCCAATTTCCAATTAATTAGAAAAAATAATCATATTATTAATTAACACTATCATAAACACAATTCAGGCTTGATTTAAGATTCAGAAGCCATTCAGAATCTTGTAATACTATAAAATCAGTTAGTAGTAGTTTTATCATTCACAGAATGCTAAATAACCCGGATTCAATCATCATTTCCCCTTTCCCAACTATACCAACGGTAGATGATGTCATTCTTCCGGCTCCCACAACCAAAACATTTCTTTAGTCTGTCCTCTGCATTCCCTCCGTGCTAACCAGCTTTGTCCTTCCTTCACTGCCAGCCCTTTGCCTCACATCTAAATGATGACTTCATTGTTCTTACCAGTTTTAGAACTTCTAGAGGCTCACCTCTCAGTACTATCACCAGGCTGATACTTCTGAAACATGTGTTTTATATAATCCAAAACTTTCAATAGCTGCCAAATGCAGAGCATGTCATGTTCAAACTTAGTCGCATGTTCAAGGTGTCATAATCTAGCCCAATATACCTTTCCAATTTATTGTTCATTATTTTCCTCCAGTAAGTGCCCTATGAGGGAGTCTTCCAAATTTGTCTATTCCATGTAACCCAAATATGCAGTGCTTGTCCTTGCCTCTTTCTTATTGGAACTTACTACAGCTAAAATTAGCAGCAGCATCATTAGCAGCAGCTTCAAGAGCAAACGTTATATATTATTTACTATGGACCAGGAAATGTTGTAAGTGCCTAATACATATAACTCACATAATCCTCACAATAACCCTGTTAAATAGATGGTATTATTATCATCCCCATTTCACAGATGGTCCAAAACAACTGAGTAATTCATGCAAGTTCACACAGCTAGTAAAAGAATAGAACCAGAATTCAAGCCAAGCAGTTTGGTTCCAAAATTCTACACTCAACCACTATCAATATGTCTCTCAATTACCTATTAATACACTGTATTCATTGTCAGAAATTTAACTAGTCATTAATTATTTCATACATGCTACTTTTAACTCTTTAATGTCTTTATTTCTTTTGTTTTATTTCCCCCTTTAATATTGAACATAGAGTTAGCTCTAAGCATGACTGCCCCTAAGGGAGACCATTTTATTCAACGATTTTATCTGAAAAGCACACATATGAAAAGCATAGATTCGTGCATTCTGATTAGTCAAACTGCACAGAAATAGATTTCCTATCGCCAACAGAGTCATTTGAAACAGGGCTGGCCTGTGGCAAGGGGACTGAGAGGAGAAAGACGGGAGCATGCGCTAGGTAGTAGCTGCGAGAGCATTCCTACATCAGAGGCTCTGCAGGACAGCTTTCTGCTTGCAAGGTGGACCAGAGATTCAAAAAACTTGCTTTGAAGCTATAGTTAACAAACAAGTACACTTACTTCAATTATATGTTGTATATCAATAAAAATAGTGGCATTTCCCAAAGATATTCTTACTTATACTCTACATAAGATTAGGAAAGCATACACAATCTATATTAATTAAGTTAATTATTCATTAAATTAAGCATTGGGGAGAGTGGACTGCACCCCACTAACACCTCAAAATTTTATTGAGTCACTGGTGACTGATGCATGCTGATGACCTGATGAAGGAAGAGTTAAAGGTTTTAAGATGCTTATAGAAGAGTCACCTCTTTACTTTCAAATGAAGCATAACTCCCGTAAGCTTTTTGAAGGAGAAGCACTATTTTAAAATACTTATGCATAGGAATACATATATAAAACTCTAAGTCTAGAAATTTGGGTAAAATTCTAATTTCTTTATAATAGTGTACTAGGCCAGGCCTTCCACACTATTGTGAAGAATAAAAGCTCATTGTTTGAGGTCCAACTCAAATGTCAACCCACCTGTGAAGTTTTCTTCTGCATAACTAATCATTCCTTCTTCTGTTTTTTAATGGCATTTTATAAGTATCTCTATTGTTTCAGTGATTACATGATATAATTACTACTTAGAAAATGTGCTGATCTTGACTTCTAGCCTGTTATCAACCCAAATATCTATCAAGAATTGAATGAATAAACTATGATATAATCATGCAATTGGTACAACTCAGCAATGAAAAGGAACTAATTACTAATTTTTGAAATAATATGGATTATTTTCAAAAACATTATGTTAAGCCAAAGAAGCTAGACACACAAAAAATATATATTGTTGTCAAGAATTGTGAAGAATCTGGGATTTTACCCCAATGAGCAAGTTATTAAAGTTCATGGATGCTAGCAGAAGACACAAGACTCCTGGGTCAAAAACAGAGGACTTTATTATTCACAGCAATAGGATCAGCGAAAGTATCACACCTGCACAAATACTGGATTGTGTTACAGGCAAGAAACCTACAGTTTTGGGAACCTAAATCTATTATAATATATATTAAGCCTGCCTGAGCTTAATATATATTATAATATATATTAAGCCCAGAGGGACACATTATCTTTAGTAAACTGCACAGTGACAAACCTTCCCTTTTGTAAGGAGTAAGACATCTTTAGCTTCCAAGGCTGTTCACTATACAAACACCTGTAAAAAAATACTTCTAAGCAAAAGCAGTGCCTCTGCTTACAAGACAAGCAGAATTTTATAAGACTCATGGAGAATTGTTTGCTAATAATTATATATTTTCATTCATATAGCATTCTGAAATAGGCAAAACTAGTCTATGGTGGGGAAAAAATCAGAAGAGTTATTGCATGGAGCCAGATGTGATTATAAATACTCACAAGGAAAATTTCTGGCGTGAAGAAAATATTTTATATTTTGTATAAGGTGATTGTTACAAGGGTATATATATTTGTCAAACTCATCAAACTGTACACTTAAATGTATACATAAATTGTATGTAAATTATGTATATACATGTTGTAGTAAACCATGCTCCAATAAAATTGATAGAAACATATGCTGCTTATAGCTGCTTATAACTTCTAGACTGGTATCACCTCAAGGGCAAGGATTTTATTGTATTCATCTATCTTGCTGACTACTGAGAAGAAATTAGCCAACTGAGTATTCTTAGTAGGTGCATCATAAGATTGGTCACATTGAATTATTGGCGATGATTAAAATAGGCCTCTGGGTATTATTCTTCCTTATTGAATATTGATTTGAAATACCACTACAATAGATTTTTAAAAATTTTATTTGTGTTTATTTATAAATATTGTTATGATATTTCAAGGAGCCATAACAAATTTTTATTTTTAAAAATAAATCCTCTAAACACTAAATTATTTTGATGTAGATTAATTTTAATAATGTGATGAGTGGTTTAAAAATAAAAACTCATGCTACTAAAAATAAGGTGTTTATTTTTATTTTTATTTATTTTATTTTATTATTTATTTATTTATTTTTAGACGGAGTCTTGCACTACATTGCCCAGGCTGGAGTGCAGTGGCACAATCTCCGCTCACTGCAACCTCTGCCTCCTGGGTTCAAGCGATTCTCCTGCCTCAGCCTCCCGAGTTGCTGGGACTACAGGCACCCACCACTACATCCAGCTAATTTTTGTAGAGACGGGGGTTCACAATGTTGGCAGGCTGGTCGCAAACTCCTGACCTCAGGTGATCCACCCACCTCGGCCTCCCAAAGTGAAGGTCGTTTTAAAAGTAATTATTTTCCATATTGTAAACCTAGTTCTGTCACTCCTTCAGAAACAATACTTTTCAAATCTTCAGAATAAAGACATCAGAAAAAATGTTTCAAATTTGAAAGTTGCAAAGGCTTTTTTTTCAATTTTCCTTTCACTTAAGCAATTTAAATTTAGTAAAACTACCTGGTATCTATTAGATGGTAATTTAGCCTAGAAAAGCCTAAAAAGCAAAATTGACGAGTTTATTTTCTATAATAACAGAATTTCAAACACTTTCTTCTTAATATGTACTTTGATATGATTTTTCTAATTTGTTTTATAGATTACGGCCATTTATTTCTTCAAACAACATTTTAATGTGTGTTAAATAATTCTCTTAACTCACATTAAAATGTTGTTTGAAAAAGTAAGACAGTGGATCTAAATTAAGCAGTAAAATGGTTTGTCAGCTTAGTACAAAAAAAATTGCAAGTTTAAAAAGTTTGCCTTACTCATACATTTCTTTATGTTACCTTTTATTTCTCTAGTAAAGACTTGGAAGGAAGGAAAGTAATTCTCTCATTTGCTAAATGGAACATATAGGAAACCATTTTATCTTCATTCCTAACAAAAATACCATCTTGTAGCTTTGTGTTTGTAGTTTTGCTGTATAGATAAACCAAATTGTTTTGGTTCAGATCTTAGAGACTGTGCAAAGCTCTATATTCAGGAGCAGAGACTTTCTCACTGTGTAAAAATAAACTCTCATATTCCATGAGATATTTACCATTTACACATTCCCACAACTGTCTGTGAATTCAATGACAGTATTGATTAAATGTACATTAGCAGAAAAGTGGAAACGAATTCTTTGCAAAATCCATCAGGACCCAAATGTCATTAGTAATGTAAAGTAAATTGGAGTGCCAATATTTACAGTATTGGCCCTTTATCATTGTATAATAAAATCAACTTTCTATTATAAGCTCAGAAGCTATTGATGACTGATAGAAATCAAAATTTGTTGAGTTTGATTATTTCCAATAACTGAATAGGTATACACATCTCTATATTGTTACCAAGATCTCAAAAGTCTTTGTTATGTCATGGTAACTATACCCTCAAATATAAAATCAAATATTTACTCTTCTTTGGTAGAATTCTCAAAGTCAATAAGTCATGGTAAAAGAGTTCAAAATATTTTTAGGCAGTAGTTCAATTACAAGTCAAATAGGTGCGTGGAGACACAATTATACCAGTAGAGAATACACAGTTCAGTGGATGGGGCTTTACTGACCATCCTGTGTCTTACAGAGGGGCACTTGGAGGCCATCGCACACCATAATATGTATAGTTGCCTTTCCCTCACAGCTTACTGATGAGGTTGAACCCCACCAAATCGCCATTATATGATAGAGTTTTACATGCAAAAATTGCAATATCATATAATTTAATCTAATATAAAGTCAAAATAGTAAAATAAAAATAATCAACATATAACTATGGTGTACTCAAAATACATTGCTCATTTAAGAGTCTTTTATAGGCAGGTTTATTTGCACAAAGGAAGTAATAATTTTCTACTTCCTTTCTTGAGCCCTGATATTAAAACTATTGAGCAAATATTTCATATCTGAGTGTTTAAATTACCCCTTGTTTCTTATCTCACTTCATACCTCAAAATCCTAGAAAGGAGAAACCTGTGAAGATGTTATTTGGTTACCCCTCCCTAACTATTAATGATTACCAGGGTAAAGCATAAGTGGCTTTCTCCCAAAGTGGCACCAATGATTGCTTTTTTTTTTTCTTGCATTGCTAAATTTGTTCACTAAGTGTACATCTTCCCTAAATTACCAAGTCATACTTCAGGCTTGGCATACATATCTGTACCTTTAAAGAATTATCTTTCCATCAAGGTCAGAAAAACCCTGACACCAAAATACAGGTGAAAGGTTGGGAATATGTTAAATGACTTGTACACACCATATCTGGGCTTTCTCTGAATACATTTGAATGACTGCTTTTAAGCTTTCCAATTCCCAAAATGTAAATCAGTCTCTAGGGGCAATCTGTAATAATTAAAATATTTTCCTTTAATGGTATGCTGGCCACTAATGGCCAGATAGCATTGCCATTTGTAGCAAAGCTTACTTAGTGATGCCAGGAGTTCATTCCAACCCTTAAGAAAGTTTTCTATAATTTCAAATGTCAACAGACAAAAGAAGAATTTAAAAACTCGAATAGGCAATACTCTTTTTTTGGTATGAGAACATACCTTACCCTAGAGAAATTTTCAAAATTTAGCAGGAAGAAATTACTTTTCTGTACAGGAATCTGCTAGCTTTATATGGATTTTTATAGCTGCATTGTTTTTGCTAACATTCCTTCATACTAGAATCCTGCATTTCTACTGCTCAAAATATAGACCTTCTGCCTGGGACCAGAGTCAATAATCAAAAAAGGAAAAGAAAGAATGTTGGAATATAAATGGCTGAGCACAAGAGGAGAGACCTTGCGTCAACAGTCAATGTGTTTTTCTCTAATTGTGTCTTAGGTCTAAGTCTTATCTTACCAATCAGATGGAAAACTTCTCAAGGTCAAGAATCGTGTCTTATAATTTCCTCATGTACAGCCCAGAATTGAATATAAAGCAGGTGCTCAACAGGTGCTTGTCCGTTGATTGAAATGTGAATGATAAGACTATCATTTTAATGATAAAAAACACCAGTAGAATATAGAGCATCTAACATACTGTAGTCCTCAGTAATGATGATTTTCCTTCTCTGAATTAATATTCCCTTGAATGAATTGAGAAAAATAATGAGGATTTTTCTCACAACATGTGCTTAGAATACCAAGGTCTCCCATATTGTCCACAGTAGAAATGCTATAAATTGTTGTGTCTTTGAATATTGGTCTTTGATAAAGCACTGTATAAAATCACCTGTGACCTAAAATGTTGATATGCTTTTATTGCTACATATCTATAAATACTCTCATACACAAAGGTACCATTCTTCAAATCACCTAACTTACCTAATGAGAATTTATCATTGACAGTTTTAGCAAAAGGCAATTCTTCCTCACTTTTCTCTATCTTCCTGCAAGATGTATAATTAAGTTCACAAAATATATCTATTATAAACACTGCCTGTCATATATGCTATTATTATTTAGCAAAATCTCTGTAATTTTTGGCAACTGAACACTGCTTCCATTCTGATCAAAAGCCTCTATACCTTTTGTTTACCAGTTAAATGACTCCAACAGCCATTTATTAAAATTAGGTAGATGTATTAATTAGAGTTTGAATGAGTGATAAAAAAGTGTATAACCTTTTTGGAAAAGACTTTAAAACAAAGTCAAAGATAAGTGGTAAAGATGGTAAAAATGGTATATATTACTCACTATTCCAATAGTCATCTGAAAAGAAAATCATTTATAGGTGATAAAGTGATTCACAAGTTTATCAAATAACTGAGAAGCAAACAAGGCTAAAACATTACCTTTCTCACAGAAGTGGTTTTTGACCTCCCTGAGAAGAAGGGTTTATGTGTTCATAGCACCACATTCTTCTCTTTTGTGGCACTTGCCACAGATATAGTTTTATATTCATTTGTGTGGTTCTTTAGAAGTGTCTCGTCATGTAAGTCAATCCTATGCTCTGTGAGAGTAATTAGCATGTCCTTTTTTTTTGTACTGGAGTAAGGATTCTGATTATATCACTCAATTGAAACAGTGTCTGACACATAAAAGGCAGTCAATAAATACTGCTGTCAAATTTGTTGAATGAATGGAACACAGGTGGAAGTTAAACACCAGCGATGTAAACTGAGTCATGGTATACCTGTCACAATAAATGTCACGAGACACAGGCAATCACCAACTAGGGATACTAAAATGGAGCCCTCATGTTTTTGACATTCAGAAGAGCTTCAGAGAATTGAAAGAGAAATGAAAAAATGGTGACTAATGAGTATGAACTAGCAAGTTTACTCTTCCAAGAACATCAATAGTGAAGAAAATAAAGCCATAACTTAGGAACACCTGTTTCTAAAACTAGATAGCAGGGAGACATATTCATAGACATACATACACATCTATATACAACAAAACCACGTTGTAGAAGCTTCTATAAATCCACCTTAGTCTCTTTGTTAGGGTGCAGAAGAGGGAAAGAAGGTTGAGAAGAATTTGATGGCCAGTAGGATGGGCTATGTGATTCAGATGGGACAACATTTGCTTTGGAAATTATTATTCACCATAACCAAATCACATCCCTTCTTCTGCCTTTTTATGACTTCCTTTGTTTTATTCATCACCAGAATTGACAAATGGGATGACCTGGGTACTTTTTCCATCTCCAGACCTCCCTGAGCTCTTCGGAACTTTAATTTGTGTACTATCAATAACACTGTAAGTGCCAACTTCTACATTCTTAAATTTTTACCATACATATCTGATTCCCACATTTCAATTAGTAGTTGTATATTATTGAATTGAATGTGTGGTCTTCATATATAAGTAGGATACTTTGTGTCTAGCTTGAAATAGTGAGGAGTAATTTCGGGTATAATGACCACTTTTACTCCAGCTTTTTAAAAAACTTTCTTTTCTTTAACAAAAAAGGTGTAATTTATTTACTATCTATTAAAACTATAAATAAATGAATAGGGGTACAAATATGCATCTTTGTGCATTGGAAAATCTATCAGTATCTAAAACTGAGCTTTTACATTTGAATCAAGGAAATAACATATTGAGAGTTTGAGTTGGACTATGTACGTTTCATATACTTCAACTCTTTATCTTGAGAGACATTCAAACCCACTTAATTAAATACACAGCTTTAGGAAGGTTTTGTTTTGTTTTGTTTTGTTTTTTTACTGTAAATATGGTCAACAGAAGCCCAACGGACCTTAGCCAGGTGTCTTTTGAGTTGGAGATAGAGCAAGCATGTTCACCTATTCAGTCACTTTCACCGACTGCCTTGAGGCCACTGCTAGTGACTTCCATTAGGTTAGAGAAGTCATAAGGAATGATCCTGGTGATGAAGCATCTGTCTGAAATAGGTAACTAGAGGCTTTGAACAAATAATATTATGCACAGGTAAGAATTAGGACAATATGGCAATGTGGGGACTAGCTTGCTACACTCTATTTCATATTTCACTCAGCTGCTCCTGAGTTCTAAGACTCTTTATCAATTTTTCCTTCTTTTAACCCAATTTATTTCCACCCCACTTCATCTTCTCCAACTGCCTTCTCCCCCAGCCAACAGGCCAACAGCCTCACTGTGGCCAGGCAAACATGTCACTCACAGGCTCCATTGGTTATTGCCACCACATTCCTTCTGCTGGAGCAGGCAGCGAGAGGGGAGACCTGGTGAGAATGCCAGCCCAGCCACTTTCTAGCTTCTTCCTGCAGTCTTACAGAAGTTAGTTACAATCTTTTAGTTAGTAAAACCAAACTTGCTCATTGTCATGTGACTTACAGGAAACGGGAGGATCAAGTGTCAAAGGAACAGAGGGCACTAAATAATCCTTATTTTTCTTTATTTCTTTGAGATCTTTTTCAAGTTACCCAAAACTTGCCTTTCTTTACTGGTAATACTTCTCATTTTTATAGCTTATAATAGAGGAATAGATACAGATAGAGATATAAACTTAGGCATCTCCTCTGTGATAGCCTCCCTTCTAGTGTTAGCTGCTTCACCAGCTTCCCTAGACTGGGCCCATGTGCATCAGATCATTATGCTACTCATTTCCTCATCCAGGACTTGTGGATTTCTTATTCCCAAACTACTGAGCTCTTCATGTGCAGATTCAGCTAAGATCAATGTTATCCTGGGAAAAAGTGTCTTAGATAAACTTATAATGTTCCTATAAGTCATCTTTTTGAAGAGAATGACTTCACATAGGCTAGTTATTTTGTTAGAATCTTTCTAGGGGTTTTAAATTAGTGATTACCATAACATATTTTAGTATGTTTAGTGGGGTCTTATTACATTTGAATATATACAAATTTGATAATTACAAAAATGTGTAATTATATAATAATCATATTCACAATAACAAAATTATGTTAGGGATAGCATCTTTTTTTTTCCGTGTTTGGCAACTGACACAGAGACTGAAAGATATATTTCAGATTATATAAAGAGTACCCTATAATCCAAAGTTACATTCCAAGTTGTGAGGGAGAATACCCCTTACTGTATGCTATAAAGCATGCAGAATGCTTCAGCCTCTAAAGCTAATGAAACACTTTAAACTACATTCCCAAAGGCATGGAATATGAGAGAGTTCACATTAGACAATATTTTCATCCATATTTTGATTGCTGAATGCATATCAAATAAAATAGACTATAAAGACAATATAATTTGACTGACAGAATAATGTAAGTTTAAGATCAAAAGTAAAAATAATAAAAAGGCAAATGTCTAAAAAATATTGGATGCATTTCACCAAAGTATATTTATCTAGCTTGAAAACTAGGAGATTTCTTTATGGACAAAATTAACAACAATTACAGAAAGATAAACTGTCCCCTCCTTCAAGATGATGTCCCAAAGTTTATACAGAGGTTTTTCAATTGATAGGAAACGTTTCCCTTGAGGTTTATCACCATAAGCCTGCAGACTCACATAACGAGTAGCCACTTGTCTTTTTAAACTCTCCACCAAATATTCCCACTATATATTTTATCTCAGGATGTCCCCTACAACAATCTATTTAGGCTTTTATGACCTCTCATATGTTGAAAGTAAAACTAACAGCCATGTCCTTGAAGATGACTTTGTTCCACGTGTCACCCCATGGTCTTAGCAGACAGGTTTCTTCTCCCAAGTCAGCACAGTTTGTTGACAGAATTGGCTTTTGCCTATTGAGAGCTGCCATTGATCAGTGAGTACAATGAACTAAGGAACTCAGAAGCTTTCCATTACTGACAAAAAGCAGTGGACAGTATAAAAGCAGTTTATACACTAAGGATTTGCTGTGACTTCCTAGCAGTGACAGGATTAGAATGGTCATAGAACAGAGTTTGTTTTCATTCAGCAAGATCATGAAATGGCAGAATGTGCACGGTAAATAATAAACTGGTAAAAACAACTATTGTCAGATGATAACTGCTCCAATGTTCACAGTATGATCATAACATTTGTGGTTTCCTCTTTCAAAGATCACAAAACATAATAGTTGGTATCAAATACTATATAATCTTAAACGGGGAGACTAAATTCTATATGGTCAAATTGTTGAAAAAGAATGATGGCTGTACAATACAAATTTTAATCTCCAATTGTACCATGTACTCTTTATCTGAAGAGCATTATGTAGAAAGAGACATAATTATAGAGATTAAAAATAATGTTCAGAAATTAATTATATACTTCTCACTATGAGTATTTGCGTTAATTATTCTCCATTCGCCATCCACAGCCCTCACTCCTATAGGATCATTCTCTGCTTTTCTCTGTCCTGATAAGGAATTCATTCCTTGAAGTCACTACATTTAAGCCATCTAGAGTAATTCTATTTTCCCACTAGGAGTCTAAGTAAAACACTATCAATCACAAAGAGACAAAACAGGAACAAACGAAATGTCCTACTGCATACTTCTGGATTTTTAGATCACAGTTTATGTCACATTATGACTTTAAAACTGGTTCCTGAAAACAACAGCATCCATTATCTTCATAGTCACTGCACATGACTGAGTTGCTGCCAAAACTTGATAAATATTTGTGCTTTGCTTTATATTTGTTTGTATCACTATCTATTATTCATAAGTTTTATCTGACCTTCAAATGTACTCTATAGACAGTTTACCCTGATGAGCGCTGTAAGCCTTAGGACTCTACCAGGTGTTAGTCGGTAATAAATATGTAAAAATAAAACACAGACCCATGGGAATTGATCATTGATATAATATGCTGTGGAGAGATGATGGACTTTGAAATATGAAGCCTGGAGGTGAAGTCCCAGGACTGGTCTTTCTTAGCTTATATAAGTGATCTTGTACACTTTTGCTCACTTAGCTTTTGTTTCTTTGTTTATTAAAAGGAGGAAGTGAAAATCATTTAATAGGATTGCTGTGAGAACAAAAATAAACCATGGGAATTACATGAAAACACAAAGTGATATACTCTGCATAGTTATTTTACATTTAAAGTACAGATCACTGAAATACCAGTATTAAGGATTTAATAAAACAAAATTAAGTTGCAAGGCCAGTAATAAAACAGTAGGTATTGAAATGCTTTTGTTTTCCCACAATGATCAGCCTTAAGTCAGAATGGTTTGGAGAAACTGAAAATAAGGTTGTCCCTAGAAAGTCATTTGTGAGTAGGAATACACTCCTCATCTCTTCCACACACTCAATATGTCAGTCAAAGTCCTGTGATTAGAGAACTCACATTTTTCTATATTGCTCACTTATTCCTTCATTAAATAAATATTCATGGAGGGTTTCCTATACTCCAGACACTGTTCTAAGTGTTGGGGACAGAGCAGTGAACAAAATAGACCATCAATGTATGTTGGCAACAATAATGTCCTCTCCCATAAGTTGATGTACATTTCTGTTGTTGAATCTTCATTTTTCTTTTCTCTCTTGGTCCTATATTCATGACCCTGTAGATCAGGCCAACTGCTGGACTAGGTGGCCCCACTCAAAGAACTGACACACAAAGTCCCATAGATACACTTAACACATATACCATAAGAAAGGAAAAAACGATTTCACGCACACACACAAAAATAGAAAATCAGCCATCTGGCTTATGTCATTTGCGTTTCTAGAAAATTACTGAATAACACCAAACTACATAAGGGCAATTCTTCAAACCTCACAGTCCCTTGATTATGGAAAACAGTCCCTGCACATTATGCAAATGAAAAACCTAAAGCTTAACATTTATTTACTCATTAATGATTTCTTTCAACAAAATGTGTTAAGTGCCTACTCTCTGTCTTTATTTTGAGAATGAATTTCCTAGGGATCCTTGCATAATTAAATGCATAAAATAATACTATTCAGACAGAAAAAAAAAACTAGATATTCTGACTGATTCCTGGCTCTGCTCTTGCACTAAGGAATATTGAAAACTGTGAGACATAATTTCTGGTTATAAAGTTTATAATCCACTTGGGCACTGAAATATTACATATGGAACAATTAGCAAGGCAAGCATTAAACATATAAATATAATATTTCCCAGTGAATTATTATTTGAGTGTTTATTGGAAAAACAGTCTACAAATGCTTTCCAAATACCTTTGTCCTGAAAAATGAGGGTATTAAAAACATGCAGTAGAGAGCACTGAGGCATGGTGTTCTCGAAGACCTCCAAAGTAAGAAGCCCTTTGAACCAGTGAAAGAGGTGATGAAAATATTCTTGCAATAGCTAAATATCACAGTGAAACAGTCAAGACCAAATATCCAGATAGGGGAAGTTCTGATGATAAGGTAGTGCCACTCTGTGTGGATGAATTAACAGTTTATCATAATTCTCATTCATTTGGAAAATGAAGTATACATTTGTGAACTCATAGCTTTCATATCTAATGCTCTTTTACTATTTTATACCCACTAGTCTCCTATTTTTAAAACAAAAATTAAAAGTAGCTTGAAAATATTTACTTGTTGACTAGGTTTGGAGGAGTATATGGGACTTCAATTTTTTTTAATTAAGAGTACATCTGTTTTGTAATAGAACTGAAAAGTAATACTTTCACCATAGATATATATACCTGAGAGTGAGCTCCATTTTCTCCATATATTCATAAATCTGACAAATATTAGTTGAATGCCACTCTAGTATCTGACATTATGAATATAAAAGGAATGGACTTAACCAACTCTCAAAAGAAATAAAATGAAAAGAAATTATTTTTTTAAAAATAGTACAATATTTACATGGTTGAATACAGAAATAAAGGAATAACCTTCATAGTCAACCAGATGTCACATCAGGTTTTGCTGACCATTCAAATGGGATACACAACTCAGGAGAATGACATATTTTTATTGTTTGTTAATCATCATTTAGAATAATGGTTCAATTAGGAGTGATTTTGTTACACCTCCCACTCCCCAGGGGACATTTGGCAATATCTGGAGATACTTTTGGTTGTCACACTAGGAAGGGAGTTTCTACTGGCATCTAGTAAATAGAGGCTAAGGATGATGCTCAACATCCTGCAATCTCCAACAGTTTGGTTCCAACAACAAAGAATTATCTGCCAAAAATATCAGTAATGCTGAGATTGAGAAACCTTAATTCAGAATGTCTAAATGGTGTTGAAAAGCCAAAGGAAGGCTGATGCAAAGAATTTCTGGCCAGTTGAACTTCAGTAGGTTCTCCGACAGGTTTCAGCAATATTTTATTCTTAATCAGCAATAATCTTAAACTGAAAATCAGAATGTCAGACCAAGTTAAGCCAGTATTTTCATAGTCCAAAATTTCGCAAAATTCATTTATAAAGAACAGGTGCTTTCTTTAATCAGACTTAGGAGTAGCATGCCACAACATTATCACAATGTACTTGTCAAAAGCTATAATTTGATTTATGACGGGTGAGCCTAGAATAGTCATAGACACTTTCTGGGAAGAAATTCAAGTTCAATAGAATCCTTGATGACAACAAAAAAATTAGTTTTTACTATATGTGCACATACCTTCAAAATATTTGTACTCTGATGTACCACAATGACTACTACTGAATATACATGAGAAGGATTTTGCTACCACTGAACATGATCGGCTCAAGAGTAGTCAAGATGATATTACGTATTTGTCTAGACACCAATACTGAACTCTATCTTTGATAGTATTGAATAGACAAACATCAATGAAATATTATCATAATTATAATCAACAGAAACAAGTTCTTTGTTACTGCCTATGCAGAGGATATGACGTGGAGATAGTCCATGTCCAATTATAATAATCTAGGATTCATGTATATGCAAAAGACAGACACGCAATATTAATCTGTTTGAACTTTACTTAACAAACACATAGTTTGTTAAGAGCTTTGAAAAATATTAACTCACTTAATCCTCATGTCAATCCAATAAATTAGATGCAATTCTAATCCCCATATTTACAGATGAGTAAACTGAGATACAGAAAGGTTAATTCTCGCAACTGCCATCAGAACCGAATTACGTCTTGCCTATATTGTTGTTACAATTGCCATCTGATCTTCCATCCCCATTTTTCTCCCTCCAATCCATATTGTACACTAACACCAGAAATTTTTTTTCTGTACATACCTACTCATAATTTTTCTCCTTAAAAAACTCCAGTGGCTCCTGATTTCTTATTGGGCTATTACGATTAAAAATAAGCAATAATATTTTTAGCAATCATAGCTAATATTTTTTTCTTGCCTTCTATGCAGCCCTGCATTAAGCACAATGTATTATTATCATGCATAAACCCAACTGATGTGGTGTGGAATACAGTGTCTGCTACAATCTGACCCAGTCTCTGTCTTTTTCCATTCTTCTTTGTATGGACTGGTCCTTTCTTTCAGTGATTCTCTTCCCTTTCTATTTCAGTCCTATTCTCCAGCTCTCCCAGAGTTAAGTGTTCTATTCATTGTCTTTACAATGCAGCACAAACATAACACTGCTATTGTAGCACTCACCATGTCATTTTGTAATCTATTGTTTATATGCCTGTCTCCTTTGTCAGTGTTTGAGAAATTCATTCCAGATTCACTTATGTTCCTGACACATAAAAGGTACTAATCAAACATTGAATATATGTCTCAGGAAATCAGAGGAAGAAATTAATTGTTTGTTATCAATGCTGAGTAGCAGAAAAATCCATACCTACTTCTTGGATTAAATGAGGAGATTCTGCACATGAGGTGAAATTTCAAGAGTCATTTAAAATACAGAAGGAAAGCAATACTTGCCAGGTTTGAGAAGCAGTATTTCTATATTCAAAATGATGCTTGGGAAACAGGATGAGAATGAGTATACAAAAAACAAAATAAAAACAAAACATTAAGTTGTCCTCCCTTGAACACATAGAGGAAGAGAACTAAGGTATAAAAGAAGAGATGAGTGAAACAGTTCAACACACTCAGGTAAAATTTTCCATATGCAAGATAAGGTTGCTAAGTGAATGAGACTGGTAATAGAGAGATGTTAAGAAGAATAGCTTCCCTAGGTCGAAAGTGATCTTATTGTATCTAAATTTCTGTAACTCTTTTATAAAAATCATATGGCTCAAAACTTTCAATTTTGCCTTTCAATTATTAATATGCATGCCTATCTTCTGAAATAGAAAATATGCCATTTATCATCATATACCCTAATCTACCTATGTGTTTGACATAACTGGCATCCAAAACAGTTTGATAATCAAATAAAGCTCATGCATTAAGCTTATGAAGAGGTCACAAAAACAAGCTAGAGTTATACTGAATGTAAGAAATGCAATATTACTTTTTATTCTAAATTATATTGCATTATTAATGAGATACAGCCTCAGAAAAGACAGCATTGTCCCTCGAACTATTCCTTCTTCAACTTTCCCTAGAATAATGTAACTTGGTATTTCCATCACACTTTTCTCTGGAGCTTAAAGTGCCTATACACATTACACTGATCTATTTCACATGCCCTGAGAGAATCAGGTGTGCAGGATATTGCTGATCCACAATAAACAAAGCAGTGAGTAGACTTTAAGATCCGAAAAAAGGTTTCGTTTGAGCTTATAAGAAATAAGTTACATAACAAATGTACAGATCATGTGTAATATTCCTAAAAGTAAAATATTAATACAACACAATAGGACAGCATTATATGTATGCATCTATTATTAAAAAGCTGAGTGCTATTTCTTTTCAGAGATGACAGAATTTTTTCCTCACATATGTATTCTCTACAAGAGATTCATAAATTCATCACTGACACTCAGGTATTCAATAATTGAAGTTGTATTTGAGCTTTCAGAATTTCAGTGGCTAACTAAAGCAATCTCCAGTAGAATCCTACATCCAAGAAAGAGATGGGATAAAAGTTAGTTTGATAAATGGTAACAACTATTTATCATTATATAAGTAGGGAAAATGATCCTATGAACTGTCCTTCTCCCTTAATACAGGCAGAAGCCCCGTAGTCTTCAATAGTGGCTTTGAGATAGGCCCCATACCATTAGTATATAACACCTAAAATCACTAAGTTTTCCACAGGCAACTACTTTTTATCTCATAATCTGATTTTAAGAACGCTCTATTGTAGTGTAAAAAAAAAGTTCTGTTTCTTCCTTTTTTTTTTTGACAGGGTCTTGCTCTGTTGCCCAGGCTCAAGTACAGAGACACAAACACAGCTCGCTGCAGTCTCAATCTCCTGCGGTCAAGCTATCCTCCTACACAGCCTCCTGAGTAGCCAGGACCACAGGCACACACTACCATGCCCAGCTAATTTTTGTAGAGATGGAGTTTTGCCATGTTGCCCAGGCTAGTCTCAAACACCTGGCTCAGGCCATCCACCGACCTTGGCCTCCCTAGGATTACAGGTGTGAGCCACCGTACCCGGCCAAAAATAAGTCTTTAAAACATATTTCATGCTCTGTCCAGTCAAGTTAGTGTTTATCAATACAGTTATCTGGACAAACTGTGAATTTATTAGGTTCATTATCTCAGTTTCAAAGGAGGGAAATGGAACAAAAGAATTAAAAAATATACAGCTCTGAGAACAGGCCCTTGGGGGTGTAAAAAGCCTCTAAAGATATCTAATTCTATGTTTCTGACATAAAGGGTGAGAACAAAGTAAAAGGCGACCTTCTAAGAAAATAGCAACAAAGAGAACATTCACTACAACTCTTCAAGAACTCTAAGTTGTGGCTCATTTTGTAGGCAACATCTATGGCTGGCGCACTAGAAATAAAATATTTACTGGGATGCTCTTTTCTAGGATTTGTGACAGGTATGTAATGAGTCAGCCATGCCATATCATCTCTTCTTCTGGAATGCAGTCTCCAAAAGACTGACTGTGGTGATTAAATTTAATGAGCTACAAATATGCAAGAGATCTAGTACAGTAGATGACACACAGTGAGTGCTCAATAATTGCAAGGCTAATTTATAAAATGTTCTTGTCTCAAATAGCATGATGTTCTGAAGATTTAGCCACGGTTTTTGTCTGAAAAATTAGTGACTTCTCATGCTTACTTTTTTTTTTAGAAAATTCATCAGAACTGCGTAAACTTACATTTTTTTTTAATGTGATGGTTTAAACTCTCCTAGTTTTCTGTGATGAGTCCTAGTGGCGAGCTTAAAGAATGCAAAAAGGAATCTTGAATCAAATAAAGTAAAAATTTGTAAAAGTTGAGCTAGAAAAGGTGTGAAAAGGATGTAAATGCATAAAAGGAGCCACAAACATGAGCTACGGTAAAAAAAAAAAAATGCTAATAATACATAAGCACACGGCATGTGAAACTATTAGCAAAAATACAGCTAAACAGAAAAGTCCAATTAAGTTTTGAATATCATATAAATAATACTGCAATTTGGTATCAAAGATACAGTTTGGATATTAATAAGATGGTGGATACAATACAGATGCAGATGAAACCCAACTAAACTATGTTGGACTCTAGCTAAAAGGTTAAGAGATCATATAAGGATCTTCCATCACAAAATAAGAGTGTAAAGCCATCTCACAAGAACCCAAAGGCAGTCAAAATAAATCAATAGTGTTGGGGCAATCCATAAGCCATCTCCTAGCTTTCCCCTCCCTTCATCCCTCTCCCATTTATTGGGTTTTAGTCTGCTGTCTAACATGTTTTATATGTTTATAAGATATTAGGTCTATATTATAGAGCCTGAGAATTTGCACACTGAAAGCATCATCTAGGCTACCAGTTACAGTAATTCAGGTTGCTCACTGCACAGAGGCACCTAATGTACACAGAGGGGAGATGAAATCGATCCCATCCTCTGCTCCTGCTTCCAGCATGGGCTGCAAGTTAACTAAGGGTCACTGCCAGATTCGGTATAGGCTTTGGACTAAGCCATATTTGGATTTAAATCCTAACTCCATCTCTTACTGTGTGGCCTTATGCAAGTTACTTATCCTCTCTAACCTGTCTCCCCAAATGTAAAATGGGAATAATCTCATCAATCATTCAGGGCTGTGTGAGAATCAGAGATCTTGAATGGCCATGGGTCATCACATGTTCACATGTTTAATATGTGATAGCTATTATTATCTCTATAGTTCTGTGATATAAACTTCATTTCAGTAAATTCCTAACCATTAAATGGTAGAAATTTACATAATGTGTACTTGGTGCATACAAGTTGTAGACCAATAGTAGAAGGAATATTTTAAAAAGTAGTTATACCAAGAATATGGTTATTAAATATTGAATGCTTAAGGACACCTAGGGAACTTGGTAAAAAATTAGCCCAAGGTTCTGATTCAGTGGTACAGAATGGTGGGGTTGGAGGAGGGGTATCAGAATTCTGTAGCAGAATTCTCCAGGTAATACTGACATAGGTGAATCACACATTGAAAACTCTGTTACATGTAAAGAATATTGCTATCTGCAAATGAGCCTGTGAGTGACAACTGAAAAATTATTCAGTCTCCCAAACACTACCTAGATATGCAAATATACACCATGGATACAGAATTGGGCTGCCCACCACCACGTCTATATGAAAATGACCAACCCATATCAGGATTAATCCCATCACAGTATAACCATGTCAAGATTTTAGAGTCAGCAAGAAATGTGTTTTTTGCCTGTTTCCTACAAAATTTTAACTCCATTGTAAAGAAGTCAATAGAATCCATTCTTTTAATATTTCATCTTTTTTTTTTTACCAAGGAACTTTCCTCCACAAGGTAGAAAAATAATCTTTCTTCCTTCCAACTCGTCTATAAGGCACTTATTTGTAAGCTAAGTGACCCTGTTGCTAACTATATTTACATATTATAGGTGATATGTACACTTAGAAATTTAACATGTTCCTGTAAACGTGCAATGGCTACACAGCAATTTGTGACTCCACTAAGTAGTCTTGGGCCATATTTGCATTATGAAGTTAAAGAAAGGAAAGGAATAACTAAAGTTGAGAGTTATTAGGAAAAGTCTCATTTATGCTAAATTGTCTGACAACTACACAAATAATAAACATTTATATTTGTTTAAGGAGTGCTTATGTTTCTCTTCTCCAGAGCCATTACCCTGATTATACTTTGATCAAATCATATCTAAAATTGATCTACATTCTTTGAGACTTACCAATAGATGGCAATGAGGAGGTGCTCTGAGTCACAGATGTTTGCAAGCTATAACTGCAAGTTACTCTTTAAAATAGGAAATCTAGGAGTCATGTACAGTACTGAAGTACTTCAGTTCTCATCAAAAGAAAATTTAAGTGACAATTTATTCTTTTCACTTTAGTGTTACGGTAAAATTAGGTGACACAAGGGAAAGTGCTAGACATGTAGTAAGCATCCCTAAATAGTGGAAGCCTTCCTTATTATCTGACAAAAGAATGTGGTCTCCATTTCTGTATGGGTTTTTTGTTCCCAGGAGAAAATAGCTAACATTATCTGAATTTGTGGGATACCACTCTACCACGTCAAAGACTGGCAGAGCCACCTGGGATTGTGTCAGCCACCAAAGAGCCGAATGACCAGCCGGTCTGGCATGTGGTCATGTGATAAGCAAGCTATTTACATACACACATCAGACAAAAAGGAATTGTTTGAATAAGCAGAGGAAAAGGAAAGAAAAAAAGTCAAAGTGAGGGACTATAGTTCTACATACCTCTAAGTGGGCCTTGAAGTGGGGGCAAATCATGTTATCGTACAGTTCACTTACTTTACATCATGTGGATAAACTGACACAGGATAACATCGCAGTACATGATAGCAAAACAGGCAGGAGTTTTACAGCCAGATATCTGAGTTCAAATCTTGGCTCTGTCAGTTATGAAATATAAAACATGACGTAAATTACTTAAGCTCTTTGAGCACCACTCTCTACTTTGGAAAAGTTGGGATAGGACTATCAACCTGGTTAGATAGTTGTGATATTTATGGATAATGCTTTATAAGTACCCAGCAAAGTATCTGACCAAATAAGAATGCTAACAAATGGTGATGGTTGGAAAGTAAAATTAGCAATAACAACACCTTGCTTGTATCTATCATCACCACTGCTTTCACTTCTGCTACTCCTACTACAACTACTACCAACACCAGTACTTCTCATTGTACAATGTGTGGAGAGTATGTTATGAAAATAATTATATGTAGCAATTATGTATGTTCACCAACTATCACCTAAGTTAAAAGTCAAAAACAAAACAAAACAAAAAACTTTGGGATATGTGGTTGGGTTGGACTAAATTTGTGGAATTTGTTTATTTTATTAATGTGTTCATTTAAAGTATATTTATCTTCACAATGGTCTTGAATAAACCAAAGTTCAATGAAGCATCTTTGGTTTATTTTCCAGGCTTATCTACACTCAAGTACCAGTAAAATAGATGGTCTTGCATTTTTCTATTTGTTTTAATGAATTTTTAATTGGATATTTACTGAAAGCCTTATTTTTCTAGAATCCAAATGGAAACAACTGAAAATCAAAACTATTTCACATTGAGATATATATTATTTCCTGTTTTTTTTTCTTGAGACAGAATTTCTACAAAACAGGCATCAAACATTTTAATAATTTAAAGAATGAGATCTTAATAATTTGATCTTTAGCTTTTCCACTGAAATTCTTTCTAACATACCAGCTTATCATTAACTTTGGTTACTGCTCTTGATTGTCAATAATAAATAACTATATTGGCCTCTTCAATGGGTAGAAATATCTCTAGCAAGGTAGTTCTTGTGAAGTTCCCTATGAGACTGTGAGACTTGGAAAGAATATGTACTATGCTTGTAACAGAATTTTAAACTGACAAAAACTAGTTAAAATTAACATCAAAGTAGGTTGTAATTTACCAAATAGACAATACACTAGGATCAGCAGTATGTAGGGATGCTAAAAGGAGAGAAGTGACTCAAAGGTGGGAAATGTCACAGCACGCAGGCTGGGGATTAGCTGTGATGACAACGGTGAGGTGTTGTTGCAAGGTTTCCAGTTGGAGGGCTGCCTGGGCTGCCTTGGGAATGAGAACAGAAAGATGTGAACTAGAGTGGAAGTGGATGAGTGTGGCAATGTCCGGATGGAGGTGATAAAAAGGCAGGGGGATAGAAGATATGATGTAATATATATATTACTTTTTCAAGTGGCTCTTAAGATCATCTGGCAGCACCTTGCCTTCTATTGTCCTGATTTCCACTCTTAGTCACTATGTAACTTTCAGTGCCTCCTTTCAACAACACTAGAAGCCTTCCAAGGTTAGTGTTGGGATGGAGGATGGATGAGCAGTGCATCCACCCAGAAAACGGAATAATAGCATTGCTGCTTATCAGTGAAACAACATGCTATTTCAAGAGTCAGTGTATTGGGGCCATTAGTAAAGGGTTTGGGAAAAAGACCATTTAACTGCGCATCATTGAATGAGGCTTGTGCCTCCAATTCATCCTATGACTTACATGAGCTACTCTGCTGAAAAAAAAGCTCTGATTGTGTCACTGCCCTGCCCAAAAAGTTTAGTTGAATCCCTGATGCATACAAAATAACTTCTAAACTATAAATTTGGCATAGACTTTTTCGGTCAACTTCTCTGCTCTCACATCCCCCTCTGATCTCTTTCTTATTCCTCCAATGTACTCTCCATCTGAGTGATTCTCATCTACCTCAGTGTTTCTTAAGTACACCACACTGTGCCTCTCTATCTTCATTGGTTAAATCATTCTTTGCAGTAGAAAATTCTCTTTTTCATATATTCACCCATCAAAGTCCAATCAATGCTAATTCATGTCTGCAGGCTCAAGATTCTCTGCATCATGCACTGTACATGTTCAAGTGAATATCCTTTGAATCGGCACTGGTAGAACCAGGTCCTGCAGAGATGGCAGCTGATACATGGTTCAATAAATTACAGGTTCAAGAAAATACAAGGGCTTATTGTAGCATAAGTAGGAAGGTAGAATGCAGAGAGATGGTCAGGAAATTTCCTTCCCCCCATCATTGCCCACATTTGTAAATATGTATTACTAATTGAATATGCACTGAGTAATTGGCACTACATTAGGCATTACTGAGGGCCACACGACAGGACTGGCAATCTTAGAAGGAACAAGTCCTACGCCCATTATCTTCTATAAGAGATCTCCTACATTAGATGAAGTCAGAAGAGTTAGACAATATACCTCAGTTTTGGCATTTTCTGTGTTCCATGAAAAAATGGAATTGTAATCTGTGATGCCCATCAGTGTGTCTCATGACTTACCTGCAGCTCTCCTCCACACCTGGGCACTTAGATTTATGGGCCATTTGAAAACTCCCCGACAACCTTTACACTTTTGCATCATAAAACAGCATAAATTTTATATGCTTTCCCATGCCATATATGGAAATTAAAACCTCTTTTATACACACTGTTTGTCTTGTATAGTAGGTTTATGATGAGAAAGGAAGCCAAGGATGTTTCTGAAACAACAATTCATCAATTATTTTTTTAAAAGGTGTACGAATTGCTTCATTTTGCCAGGTAAGTATGTTTTTAAATCATCACTAAAGTAAACATGAAAGGTGAGAGGAATAAGGGATAGAACAAGCACAAAAGTGACTTCAAAAACCTCATCTGAACAGAAATATTTTTGTATGGAAAATGATGTAAGGAAACATGAGACATCCACACCACAGTTGGGATGGCCTTGAAAACAAAGAGCTTTCTTTGGTTTTTCTCTTTTATAATGAACAAGACTAAGAGGTAGCCATCGAAGATTTCAGTAGAGGGAGAAGTAAAAGATCATTTAACACATGGCATAGTGCCTTAATCCTACAGCAAGCTGACACGAGTTTTATTCTCTTCAGAAACAAATATTTTCAGATTCTAGAAAAATCGAATTGCTGCTTTGTAAGGGCTTCCAAGCTACGTCAGTTGATCTGAGAAAATCAATTAACATAGTGGACTTTATAATTTAGTTGAGATCTAATTTTATGTGTATAAAACCAATCTTTCCAATAAAATTATAAATTATCTCACCCACTTCCAAGCTCTCATTAATGATAATTAATAATAGGTTATTTAATTGCTGACTTACTTGGTAAACAATGAACTAAGTCTAGGCATGACACTAGACTCAGGACTCAGGAGAAGGACATCAGCTATGTGGAGAGAGCCAGGTAGTCCTGGGTCCAAAATCAACATTGGGAAGGAGTTTAACCTCTCTGAGCCTTAGTTTCTTCCCTTAGATAGTGGTATAATAAGTGTGTTAAAAAGTAAATATATAGAAAAATGTCACCTGGATGACATTCAGTACCTACTAATGTGTGGCACCAAAGGGGAATTGAGGAATAAAACATGATCATTATTCCCAAGGTCACTGTAATCAAGGAAGCCAAAGAAAATAAATAACATCTACTGTTTTTTGATTGTTTGATTATGGCTACTCTTGCAGGAGTAAGGTGGTATCGCATTGTGGTTTTGATTTGCATTTCCTGATCATTAGTGATGTTGAGCATTTTTTTCATATGTTTGTTAGCCATTTTTATGTTGGGGTGGATGTGGTGAACAGGGAGCACGTCTACACTGCTGGTGGGAATGTAAACTAGTACTGCCACTAGGGAAAATAGTGTGGAAATTCCTTAATGAACTAAAAGTAGAAATACCATTTGATTTAGCAGTCCCATTACTGGGTATCTACCCAGAGGAAAAGAAGTCATTATTCGAAAAACTTACTTGCACACACATGTTTATAGCAGCACAATTCACAATAGCAAAATTGTGGAACCAACCCAAATGCCCATCAATCAATGAGTGGATAAAGAAACTGTGGTAAATACAGATGATGCAATACTACACAGCCATGAAAAAGAATGAATTAACAGCATTTGCAGTGACCTGAATGAGATTGGTGACTATTATTCTAGGTGAAGTAACTCAGGAATGGAAAACCAAACATCGTATGTTCTCACTGATAACATGGGAGCTGAGCTATGAGGACGCAAAGGCAAAAGAATAATACAATAAACTTTGGAGACTTGGGGGGAAGAATGGGAGGTGGGTGGGGCATAAAAGACTACAAATGTGGTGCAGTGTATACTGCCCTGGTGATGGGTGCACCAAAATCTCACAAATCACCACTAAAGAACTTACTCATGTAACCAAATGCTACCTGTACCCCAAATAACTTATGAAAATATAAATAAATAATTTTTTTAAAAAGAAATAACAAATAATTTTTATAAAATGTCATCTAACTAGAAAACCCCTGGGAACAAATCATTCTTCATAGTCAATTTTCCTAGTTAGCTAAGGATTTTCTGCCTCTAAGCACCAATTCTTTTTCATATTTAATTATCTGAGTTGGAAATGCCTCTAAAAACACCTTACATATTATGTTGCTTCTTCCTCATGATATACTGAATGTCATTTAATATTTTCATGACTCTGCAATTGCTTTATGGATATTAGTTTTGGGCACTTTGAGGTTTGTTTGTCCTAACTTCAATGGCCTTAGATTGCTATAATTTTGAGGATTTCTGTGTGATATTTTTAGAAAGTCTCTTGTCCTTTCACTAGATGTCACTTCTTAAAGTTGTCAGTGTGCTTGCCTGTGACACCCCTTCTGCCTTCTAATTTACTGCTGCAAACCTACATTAGATCACTAGACAAGTTAGAATTCTTCTTATGTTTTAAAGAAATGTTATGTATTCACATAAAATTATATATTGACCCTCTAAATGAGGAATAATTTTAGAAATGACTAATGAAATAATAAAAGCAGAGTCAGAGTTTTTCAACCTAAAAGTCAAAATATTAGCCTGTCAAAAAAACCTACAAATAACATTAAAAATTTATTAAACCGGGTAAGCATTGCACTAAGCATGATTGATGAAGGAATAGTATTTTTATATGCATGTTCATATAAATTAATAAGAAAACACTAAAATGTCAAGGCAACATGAAAAGCAAGTCACAAAAGAAGAAATGATAACTAGTTAACAAGCATATAAGAAAACATGTAATCTTTTGAACAATTAAAGAAATGTAAACTGGTTAGCTTTTTGGCTATTAATAATTTTTGAAATTTAAATGTTAAAAAAATTTTAAATTGTTAAATTTTGTGACAACTGTTATATCAGTTGCCCCATGTTTTAAAACAATTTGGCAATCAGTATTTTTGGCAAGGAGTCATAAAAATGTCCACAATTATATACTGTTCAGAAAAAATATGATAATTCTATTTGCTTAAAATGAGAGGGGGGCTATTTATTTAAAATAAAGGGGGCTATTTGTTTCAAAATAAGGGATAGGTGAAAAAATGTTTTATTAACTCACATATAATGGTGAATGAGCTAACACTGCCCTATATACAGATTTAAATGTACTGTGAAATTTGTATATTTAAAACAGTGAGCCACTGACACAGGTATAGGCAGATAGACCGACAGCACAAAAGGGAAAATCCAGAAATGGACCAAGTGCTGTGGAAACTTGTTACATGATAAAAGTGTCAGCTCAACTCACTGAAGGAAAAGGAGAGATGGAAAACTGAGGTTGGGGAAACTGGAAAGCTATTTGAAAAAACATAAAAGTGGATCCATATCTCACACTACATACCAGAGTAAACTACAAATGAATTATATGTCTAAATTTAAAAAAATAAAATCATAAAAGAATTAGAAGGAGGCATAATTACAGGAAAGCCCTTACAACTATGACTTATAATCCAGATCCAAGGAAAGACCAATCAATTGCATACCATAAAATTAAAAGTTGGGGGCAGGGAGGCAGAAAATTCTGTATGGCTAAAGAAAAGTCGAAAGACTAATGACAATATCTGCAACATGTATCCCAAACATAAGATTAAATCTTTAAAACTTTAATACATAAAAGCTCTTAAAAAATTAAGAAAAAACCCCACAAAATCTCGATAGAAAAAAAAAGATGAAATACAAAGTTTAAAAAAAAATACATACAAGTTTCTTGGCCCTTAAACATAAGAAAATATGCAGTTCTCAAAATAAGAGAAATTAAAATTATGACTACAGTAAGTCCTCACTTAACATCTTCCATAGGTTCTTGGAAACTGCAACTTTAAGTGAAACATCATATACTAAAACCAATTTTACTGTAGGTTAATTGATATAAACAAGAGTTAAATTTCTATGGCATATTTCTGGTCACAAAAACATTGAAACAAATATGAGTTAGACATACATTTAAGAAATATTGATAAAAACAGATAAGATAATTATTTACACAATTATTCTAGTTCAGGGATGCAGGTGGCCAGAGCTTATTCCGGCAGCTCAGTGCTCAAGGAAGGGACCAGATCTAGATAAGAGACCTTCCTTCACAGGTGCACTCACACACCCACACTCACTTAGACTGGGACTATGTCGACGTGCCCATTCACCTAGTGTGCACATCTTTGGGGTGCTGGAGGAAACCAGAGTGCCTGGAGAAAACCAGCAGACCTGGGAAGAATGTGCAAATATCACATAGACAATGGCCCTGGCTGGGAATTTTTTTTTTTTCTCATCAGCCTTATAATAAAAAGATGTTATTCCAGGACCTGCTGTACACATATTAAATGGGCAAAGATGTTCAAGTTTGACAGCACACTCCATTGGCAGGGCTAAGCAGAAACATTGTTATGTATTGATGGGGAAGTACAATATTGTATAACCCTAGAGTTCAGAATATGTCAATATTGACAAAAACTATATGCATTTACCCTTTGACTAAGCAATGACACTTCTGACAGTTTACCTTAAAGATTCACCTCTAAAATTATCCAACAACATATGTTCGTGATTAATTCTGCCATTATTTTGTAATAGTAATAGATGAAAATAGCATAAATGCCCATCCATAGTAGACTGACAGAAAAAAACTAGGATACACCACACAATGAAATATTATGAAACTATAAAGAAAGAACTAGGAAGAGTTCTGGAAACAGCCAATGGAATGATTTACAGGATATACAGTCAATTGAAAAACAGAGACAGCTGAGGGTGTATAACATCCTACTTTTTGTGTAATAAAAAAAGAATAAGAATATATATATGTATATACATGTATATGTGTATATATATATGTATATACATGTATATATGTATATATATGTATATATGTATATATATATGTCCTAGTTTATTTTGCACAACTAAAACTCCTTCTCAACAACAATGATTACCTGTATAGAGTGGGTATAGTTTATTTTGCACAACCCAAACCTCCCCCCATGCCAAAAAAACAATGATTACCTGCATAGAGTGGGTATAGGATGGAGAAGTTATAGATAGAAGGGAGACTTCTCTGCATACACCCTTTTATACAGTTTTTACTTTTATCCCATGTAAATGACATATCATTCAGAAAATAAAGTTAAATCCAAAAGAATGAAAACAAAAATGTTTCTCTGCTTGGAGGAATTCTCAGATTATAGAAACATGCTTTGCCCATGCATGCAGGGTGACTGAAAGCTCTGGGAGCTACAGCCCCAGGCTCCAGCTTTCTATTCTAAGGATTATTCACCTAAGGATGAATTAGATCTGAAGAATATTCTACATACTCTCTCAGAAGATCCCCAGCAGGATGGTGTCCCAGCTGCCCAGAGCAGTCCCCCGCTCCATAAGCACCCTTCACTGGCGTTATTCCTTCCCTATCTGGCTTCTGCATGTCTTCACTATGGATCCTTGAATCACTTCTGCCAAAACTACTTTCACTTTAATCCTTGTCTCAGAGTCTGCTCTTGGGAGCTTCTGTGCCAAGAAAGACAATATCACTTTTTTTTTTTTAACAATTTAGAGTAATTTCTATATATTATTGCAAAGGCAACACATGATCCAATTGGGCAAGTGGGACAAGTGGAAGTTTATGATGAATAGATCCCTGGATGGAACTTTAGGTAAGCTTCATCAAGGGCTTTCTTGGAAAGTAAGAACAAAGGTGGCTCCCTTCCCCTCCACTACTAAACCTTTTCGCTCTGCCACTCCTGATTCAAACAGCTACTGGGTCTGCAAGCGGTTAGGACATGAGAATAAATCTCTGTGGGGCCTTTTCTCCAGTGGGACGTGGATTATATATAATAGAATTGCTGGGGATATGATTATTTATTAAACATACAAAATGTAAGCAATGTGACAAGGAATTAACATGCGAAAAGGAAAAATTATACACTATGTATAAATATAATCATAAAAGTACTAGAAGGAAACATAATTACAGGAAAGTGAAAGTAGTTTTGGCAGAAATGATTTAAGGATCCATAGTGAAGGCATCCAGAAGCCAGAAAGGGAAGGAATAACGCCAATCAAGGGTGCTTATGGAGCGGGAGACTGCTCTGGGCAGCTGGGACACTATCCTGCTGGGGATCCTCTGAGAGAGTATGTAGAATATTCTTCAGATCTAATTCATCCTTAGGTGAATAATCCTTAGAATAGAAAGATGGAGCCTGGGGCTGTAGCCCCCAGGCTACACTAAAAGAGAAAAATTTGCTTCATCATAGAATAAAAGTTTCAGGAATTATCTTTAAATGGGTCATTCCACAAAGACTTTCAAAAGGATTGATGAGGAGATAATTTCCAGGGACAGAAAATAGGAATGCAGACATTTTATAAGAGAACAAACTGCAGGTAATGACAACATATACACATTTGGACCCCTGTCATGACAGTCCTCAAGTAGAGCAAGTGAAGATACTGCAACTGTGACTTAGATGAAACCTCTGGGACAAGCAACAAAACTACAGGCGAACCAGAACCAGGCAATCTGAAGAGTGGAGAAGAGAACTCATCACAAGGGAAAAAGAAATCATAGAGAAACCACAAAGAAGTAGATAAGAAAACTTTTTGCAATATCAGATACAATGGACAACTAAGCTACCTGCCAATCCTTCCCATAGTTTGCTCATATTAGCCAATAAATTTCTCTTGGTGTTAAAACTATTTCAAGTTTGTTTTCTGTCTTTAGTAGACAAAGAATGCTGACCAAGAGACCAGGTCATTTAAAAATGCAAGGAAGCTTTAAAAAAAAAAAATGGCAATCATTCTAAGTGGAGAGCATTTAGGCAACTGGACACAGGAGAACTGAAAATTACACACAAAGAAAATATTTCTTCCCAAATGTCTCATTTTTTTTTTAAGTGGGATAAAAATTATAGTTAACAGTCAGGTAATGGAGTACTAGTGCTCCCAGGGGCCAAAAAGGACACTGAAACAGGAATCCCCATGTGGACAAACATGGCAGCAAAAGCGAAAGGATTTCTGTCTCCTCCAGTTTCTGAAATGGGACTCAGGAATTCTGGATTCTGTTTCTTCCCATCCCAGGTGTCCACTGAAGGTTTGGCCACCACTGCTGAGGTGACTGTACCAAACAAACTTCTTTCCCAACTCTCTTTTGGAATTAGATGGTAAATTCCCTATAGAATTGCTTCCTGATGGAGATGTTTCTGTGGATAATTGGAGGTCCAGCAGCTATTACTGCTATCCTTGTGTGTGTTTAGCCAAAGAAATGACAGTTGTGCCACAGAGAGAGCACCTGAGACTCACAAGGCAGAAAAAAATGCCAATTAATCTAAGGGAGAGGACATACCTCCCACGGCCAAGCACTTTGTCAAAACGGACCACACACCTACTCTGGAGAACACATTCAAATCCTTTTGGGGTTCTCTGTCCTCTGGGGTGTGAATAATTGGTGGGAGTACTGAGTTTAATTCACTTGAACTTCTTTTTAACAATAGGAAATAACCTTTCTATGCCTCCATTTCTCATGTATCAAAGAATGGCTTGTCATTATCAGATAATACCAAGTATCTTGAATTTGCATTTGTTACATGTAAATTAAATAAGCTTAAAAAACATTTTTGTGACAAGTTATGGAGAAATTTGACCAGGATTCTGGCTCTATAAATATCAATTCCACCCATTATCCATGACTCACAGCTCTGAGTTATTCTAGGGAGCCCCTAAATTTCCAAACAATACCAAAAGGCCTAGTAAATTCAGTATTTCTTGGCATACAACTGGTAAACCTTTAATAAAATATAGTAATGTCAACCATAGTTGAGTACTCTCTGAGACCATTTTCAACATCTACAGTGCACAAACTATAATGGCCCTGAGTGACTGAAATTTAATATCTAATGTGCAACTACACTAAGCCAGGTACTAAGCTTGGGTGTCTAACTAGAGCAGCAATAAAAATAACAACCTAAATAATAATGACTAAACAAATGGCTAATCTATACTTGTACTTACTATATGCCAGGCATTTTACTAAGCATTATCTCATTTAATCCTCACAGCAGTATGAGGTGAGAACTGGAATTACCTACGTTACAGTTGAGGCTCAGTGAGGCTAAGTAATTTGACAAAGGTCACATAATTACTTCGTGGAGGAAATGAGACTTGAACTCAGAATGGGGCATGGGTTGAACTGTGTGCCCTCAAAAGATACAATGAAGTCCTGACCCCCACTACCTCAGAATATGGCCTTATTTGGGAAACAGGTTTGTGGCAAACATAGTTAAGCGGATGCCCTAAGGGAATAGAATGGCCTCTAATGCAACATGACTGATGTCCTCATAAGCAGAAGGCTGTGATGACAGAGAGACCCACAGGTAGAGCACCATGTTATGATGAAGGCAGAGATTAGAGTTATGCAGCTGCAAGCCAAGGATTTCCAGCAAACCACCAGAAACTAGGAAGAGGAAAGGAAGGATTCCCCTACAGGCTTCAGAGGGAGCATGGCCCTCCTGACACTTTGATTCTGCACTTCTAACCTCCAAAACCGTTAGACAGTGAATTTTGGCCAGGCGGGTTGGCTCACGCCTGTAATCCCAGCACTTTGGGAGGCCGAGGTGGGGGGATCACCCGAGGTCAGGAGTCTGAGACCAACCTGACCAATATGGAGAAACCCTGTCTCTACTAAAAATACAAAAAAATTAGCCAGGCGTAGTGGCGCATGCCTGTAATCCCAGCTACTTGGGAGGCTGAGGCAGGAGAATTGTTTGAACCCATGAGGAAGAGGTTGCAGTGAGCCAAGATCACGCCATTGCACTCCAGCTGGGCAACAAGAGCAAACTTCCGTCTCATAAAATAAAATAAAATAAAATAAAATAAAATAAAATGACAGCGAATTTCTTTTGTTTAAAACCACCCAGTCTGTGGTACTTTATTATAGCAACCCTAGAAAACTAATACAGTGCCTAACTCCAAAGCCTTCAGAGGGCACATCAGTTGAAAGTCTTTCCTAGATCGTTAAAGAAACATTTAATTACACATAGAAGAGATATAATTTTTCAATTTTATTAGATTCCAAGTTACACAAAGATCTCCAGAAGACAGATTTTTAAAAAATCAGAATTCTTATTTTCTGCCTCAGCTGTGGTAAGCACAATTTTTGTAATTATTTTAAAATGTTTTCTAAAATAGCTTAATTCTACCCTTTTGAATTACTGGAATAACCAATATTTATTCCGAAGCAATTTTCATCTTCAAAAAGGATTCTTTGTATTTTATGGGTGGCTGTTAGACGGCTTTATTTGAATTACCATACTGTAAGAACTCCTCTAGAAGAAACAGACTAATACTAGGGTGGGTAAACAAGACAAGTTTACATCATATACCGTTACTATGCAGCCAGCATTTTACCAGAGCAGAGGCATGGATTCTCCTTTCCAAAGAAAGAAATGGCAGTGAGAATAGAGACTCAGAGGAAGAGAGAGAGAGAGAAGAAGAAGAAGGAGGAGGAGGAGGAGCAGGAGGAGGAGGGGGAGGAGGAGGAGGAGGAAGGGGAGGGGCTGGGGGAGGGGGAGGAGGAGGAGGAATGTATTGAAGACCTATTGCCATGAAGGTGATAAGGAAATAAATGACCATAAGAGGAAAAGCAGGGTACACAGAGCAGTGGAAAAAAAATGAGCCTGGAGAGAGGAGAGGAGGCTCCTGGAGAACCTGGGAAGGATAGGGGAGGGAGGGGAAGACAGGGAGACAAGGGGAGAGAGGAGAGGGAAGAAGGAGAAGAGATAAAAAGGAAGGCAAGAGAGGGAAAGGTGTTGGGAGAGTGAGGGGGAGAGGGGATGGAGAGAAGGAAAAAGGGAAGAAGGAAAAGGGGTAGAGAGAGGGAGAAAAGGAAAGGGAGAGAGAGGGGGAAAGAGAAGGAGTGAAAGAAAGGGGACTGGTACATTAGGAGGGAAAATATGCTGAATATGTGTGAAGGTGGGAAATTTGGTCTTTCTGTTCATTGGCATGCATAGCAAATATTTTCCTCAGGGTCTTAGTGCCAGCTGACACAGAATGAAATAAGACACATTCCATGGCACTTTCACAATGACAAGTATCTGGTCAAAAACCCAGTGGAGGAAAATACTCTTATAAAACTCTCATTTTTTATTTTTCTCATCTTGGCAAAGTCTTTTCTCTGAAACAAAAGAGCAGTGTATATTCCTATCACTTTATTTTGAAGAGTCCCTTTCAAGAGCCGCCACATCACATGCAATACTTGATCACTCTCAAAGTCCAAGTTCTTTAGTGCCAAGAGCCAAGTGTGCTTTGGCTTGACCTTTGAGAAATATTTTTGGATAGTAAAGATCAAGGGGCATCCATACGGAGGTGCATCTTGCCACCACTCTATCTTTGTGCTGTTCAAATATTGTATTTATTAGGACCAGGACTTCCTAGCAATAAACACAATCACAGCAGCCCATAATACAAAAGGGGCATTTTAAATGAAATATATTCCACTTATAAGTATATATTACATATTATAAATATGAATGTAAACATAATTAAACATCACATGAAAAGCTTCCAGGTTCAGACAAAGCAAAATCATTCTTTAATATAATCAAACCAGGAAAAGCATCATAATTAAGTAAAATGAAAGTCAGGAGCATTAAAAGAACAGATCCCAGACCAGATCTTTATTGTGCTTTAACAGTAAACATGCTACCAGGTTATAGCAGATGAGTATTTCAAAACACAAGGATAAAGAAAGAGTTCTTAGAGAGAAATGGTTCATTAGGTATCATTTCAACTTTCTGTGCTAGAAAAATATTTATATATTTAATATACTAAGAGTTTTGTTTTTGTAACACATTACATATATTTTCAAATGTGTGTATGGTTTTTTTAATAATCTAGCCATCCCTTTTCCTTATATTTTAGAATTTTTAAATTCACTTAAGACATTTCCAGTTAAGACTCATGCATAAAATACTAGAAATTAGAATTTTATAAGTAGTAAATCCATGGCATAGCTAGAAAGTTCTCTAAAACTTCAGACAATGCAGTAATAGTTTATGCAGAGACAGACTGAGGGAAGGCTTCATGGAAGGGCAGAAGGTGCCAGACCTGATAAGCAAGACTCACACAGGAAAAGGGGAGGAAATGTCACAGGGGGAAAGGCCTAGAGATAAGAGAGACCTTGGAATGTGGGAAGAGGACAATAGGAAGACTAGGCCTATGGGTTAGAACATATGGAGAAATCAGGCTGACCTGGCCAGTTTGGTTGTCAAGTCACAGCAAGAGGACACCAATGTAGATCCGTGGAGAGGGGAGAAAGATGATGAAAGCAGTGGTTTATTAAGATATGCAGATAGGTGATACCTTTGTGCAAAATGCCAATAGTCCAGGCATCACATGGTAAGGGTCTGGGGAAAGCTGATAGCGTGGGAATGGAAGGGAAAAATATTACACAAGATTTATCAGAGCTTAGAGACAGGGTGCTGGAGTTCTATCTTTAAGATCTGTATTGTGTATCTCTTTTGGCTGGAGATGACAAAACTCAGTCTTTTTGCCTTAGGTCAAATGCTTAGGCATCAGGCAGAGAAACACTTCTTTTAAAGCTATAATTTATGAGTGGAAGATCACTCCAGTAACTTTCAAAATAACCCACTCCATTCTGCAAATTTTTATTTTCAGGTGGTATCTTCCTTTGTTAAAGTTAGTATTTTTTAAAGTTGAAAGTTAGCAAAAAATAATACAGTATCTTCCCTAATAAAAATCTTGCCCTCGTTTCCCCCAAATTATTTTCTTATGGTATTTTTGAATCGGTATTTCAGAAAATGTTTTTATGTTTTCTCTATATGCTTTACATTGGAAAAACTACATGAGCAATGTAAGGTATATTTCAATTGAGACATGTTTTCTCTCCAGAGGAAAAATTCAATCCTGAGGCCATATATCTGGAAACTTCAAAAATTTGAATCTGTTAATTACCTAAGAATTAGAAAAAAAAAAAGAATAATGGTGCTGAAAAGGCAAAAGAGATATAAAAATCTCCATGGATTTATGCACATTGACTTTATTCATAGGCCAAGACATCAAAGCTTCTCATCTAAGTTGATTTAATCATATTTTAGATACTTTTCTAATAAGAATGGCTATCAGGCAGATAAAAAAAAAGAAGGTCACAAGGATAGGAAATTCCCATTCATTTGTTGATTTATTTATTAAGTAACTATTTATTGAATATCACTTCTATTCAAGGTAATAATTACAAAGATTTATGAATAAGAACCTGTCCCTACAAATAATAATGAAATCTTGGATTTACATAGGCCCTTAAATTTTATCAAGTCCTTTCACTTACCATGCAAACACCTTCTACAACCCGGTGCAGAAGTGAGGAGTCATTTTCACTATTTTTAGGTCAGAAAACAGAACTATCCAGCCATAGAGGGTCTTTTGCTACCCACAACTTATAACACTCATGCTCATCACCATTTCATTGTTTATTCTCTTTCTGCTGATGGGAATGTCAGTTATTTATAAAGAAACTTATCACTGATGACATTCACAAATACACACTAAATACCTACTATAAGCTAGGCACCAAAAGCTTTGAGATGGATAAGATGAAACAAACAGAATCATTTTCCTCAAAGAGTCCACATACCAGTGAATAAAAAGGTAAACAACAGTGCACACCTATAGTCCTAGCTATTCAGGAGGCTGAGGCAGGAGGATCACTTGTGCCCAGTATGTTAAGGCTACAGTGAGCCATGATAGCGCCACTGCACTCCAGCCTGGGTGACAGAGTAAGAACCTGTCTCTAAAAATAAATAAATAAATAAATAATAATAATAACAATAATAAAATATTTTTTAAAGACAAGTAAATAGAGGAAAGTGATCAGTGATCCAACGGAAGGTCCAATGTGTCAATATGCAGATCTCTGGAAACATTCTCCCTCAGTTCATGCAAATCCAACCATTCAAGCTCAAGTCCCACTTCTGCTATGCAGCTTCTTTTAAAAATCTCAGTTCGTATTGATTTAGCTTTCCACTAAATTCCTGAACAATTAGAACATACCAAATTTAGTCCTTTATTAAATGTGCTGTTTATATATCCAGTTTTCTAAATGTGTGTTTTACCTACTTTATCACATTTCTAAGTTCCACATGGGAAAAAAAAAAAAAAGGCTTAGATCCCATTCCAAGATAGCTGAATAGGAACAGCTCCAGTCTGCGGCTCCCAGCGTGACTGATGCAGAAGAAGGGTGATTTCTTCATTTCTAACTAAGGTATCTGGTTCATCTCACTGGGACTGGTTGGACAGTGGGTGCAGCCCACAGAGGGTGAGTCGAAGCAGGGCGGGGCATTGCCTCACCCAGGAAGTGCAAGGGGTTGGGGGATTTCCCTTTCCTAGACAAGGGAAGCCATGACAGATTGTACCTGGAAAAATGGGACACTTCTGCCCAAATACTGTGCTTTTCTCATGGTCTTCACAACTGGCAGACCTGAAGATTTTCTCCTGTGCCTGGCTCAGTGGGTCCCATGCCCACAGAGCCTTGCTCACTGCTAGCGCAGCAGTATGAGACTGACCTGCAAGGCTGCAGCCTGGCTCCGGGAGGGGCGTCCGCTATTGCTGAGGCTTGAGTAGGTAAACAAAGTGGCCAGGAAGCTCAAATTGGGCGGAGCCCGCCACAGCTCAGCAAGGTATACCGCCTCTATAGACTCCACCTCTGTGGGCAGGGCATAGCTGAACAAAAGGCAGCAGAAACTTCTGCAGACTTAAACGTCCCTGTCTGACAGCTCTGAAGAGAGCAGTGGTTCTCCCAGCACGCTGTTTGAGCTCTGAGAACGGACATACTGCCTCCTCAAGTGGGTCCCTGACCCCCATGCAGCCTAACTGGGAGACACCTCCCAGTAGGGGCTGACAGACACCTCATACAGTCAGGTGCCCCTCTGGGACGAAGCTTCCAGAGGAATGATCAGGCAGCAAAATTTGCTGTTCTGCAACATTTGCCATTCTGCAGCCTCCACTGATGATACCCAGGCAAACAGGGTCTGGAGTGGACCTCCAGCAAACTCCAACAGACCTGCAGCTGAGGGACCTGACTGCTAGAAGGAAAACTAACAAACAGAAAGGAATAGCATCAACATCAACAAAAAGTACATCTACACCAAAACCCCATCTGTAGGTCACCAACATCAAAGACCAAAGGTAGATAAAACCACAAAGATGAGGAGAAACCAGGGCAAAAAGTTGAAAATTCTAAAAACCAGAGTGCCTCTTCTCCTCCAAAGGATCGCAGCTCCTTGCCAGCAAGGGAACAAAGCTGGATGGAGAATGACTTTGATGAGCTGATAGAACTAGGCTTCAGAAGATTGGTGATAACAATCTTCTCTGAGCTAAAGGAGCATGTTCTAACCCATCACAAGCAGAAGCTAAAAGCCTTGAAAGAAGGTTAGACAAATGGCTAACTGGAACAAACAGTGTAGAGAAGACCTTAAATGACCTGATGGAGCTGAAAACCATGGCATTAGAACTTTGTGATGCATGCACAAGCTTCAATAGCTGATTTGATCACGTGGAAGAAAGGGTATCAGTGATTGAAGATCAAATTAATAAAATAAAGTGAGAAGACAAGTTTAGAGAAAAAAGAGTAAAAAGAAATGAACAATGCCACCAAGAAATATGGGACTATGTGAAAAGACCAAATCAACGTTTGATTGGTGTACCTGAAAGTGACAGGGAGAATGGAACCAAGTTGGAAAACACTCTTCAGGATGTTATCCAGGAGAACTTCCCCAACCTAGCAAGGCAGGCCAACATTCAAATTCAGGAAATACAGAGAACATCACAAAGATACTCCTCGAACCCTAAGATACATAATTGTCAGATTCACCAAGGCCAAAATGAAGGAAAAAATGTTAAGGGCAGCCAGAGAGAAAGGTCTGGTTACTCACAAAGGGAAGCCCATCAGACTAATAGCAGATCTCTCGGCAGAAACCCTACAAGCCAGAAGAGAGTGGGAGCCAATATCCAACATTCTTAAAGAACAGAATTTTCAACCCAGAATTTCATATCCAGCCAAACTAAGCTTCATCAGTGAAGGGAAAATAAAATCCTTTACAAACAAGCAAATGCTGAGAGATTTTGTCACCACCAGGCCTGCCTTACAAGAGCTCCTGAAAGAAGCACTAAACATGGAAAGGAACAACTGGTGCCAGCCACTGCAAAAACATGCTAAATTGTAAAGACTATCGATGCTATGAAAAAACTGCATCAATTAACAGGCAAAATAACCAGCTAACATCATAATGACAGGATCAAATTGATATATAACAATATTAACCTTAAATGTAAATGGGCTGAATGCTCCAATTAAAAGACACCAACTGGCAAATTGGATAAAGAGTCAACACCCATCAGTGTGCTGTATTCAGGAGACCCATCTCATGCGCAGAGACACACATAGGCTCAAAACAACAGGATGGAGGAAGATCTACCAAGCAAACAGAAAGCAAAAAAAAAAAAAAAAAAAGAAAAGAAAAAAAAAAGCAGAGGTTTCAATCCTAGTCTTTGATAAAACAGACTTTAAACCAACAAAGATCGAAAGAGATAAAGAAGGCCATTACATAATGGTAAAGGGATCAATTCAACAAGAAGAGCTAACTATCCTAAATATATATGCACCCAATACAGGAGCACCCAGATTCATAAAGCAAGTCCTTAGAGACCTATGAAGAGACTTAGACTCCCACACAATAATAATGGGAGACTTTAACACCCCACTGTCAATATTAGACAGATCAATGAGACAGAAGGTTAACAAGGATATCCAGGACTTGAACTCAGCTCTGCACCAAGAGGGCCTAATAGACATCTACAGAACTCTCCACCCTAAATCAACAGAATACACATTCTTCTCAGCACCACATCACACTTATTCTAAAACTGACCACATAATTGGAAGTAAAGCACTCCTCAGCGAATGTAAAAGAACAGAAATCACAATAAACTGTCTCTCAGACCACAGTGCAATCAAATTAGAACTCCAGATTAAGAAATTCACTCAACACCACACAACCACATGGAAACTGAACAACCTGCTCCTGAATGACTCCTGGGTACATAACAAAATGAAGGCAGAAATAAAGATGTTCTTTGAAACCAATGAGAACAAAGACACAACATACCAGGATCTCTGGAACACATTTAAAGCAGCGTGTACAGGGAAATTTATAGCACTAAGTGCCCACAAGAGAAAGCAGGAAAGATCTAAAATTGACACCCTAACATCACAATTAAAAGAATTAGAGAGGCAAGAGCAAACAAATTCAAAAGTTAGCAGAAGGCAAGAAATAATTAAGATCAGAGCAGAACTGAAGGAGACAGAGACACAAAAAACCCTTCAAAAAATCAATGAATCCAGGAGCTGGTTTTTCAAAAAGATCAATGAAATTGATAGACTGCTAGCAAGACTAATAAAGAATAAAAGAGAGAAGAATCAAATGGATGCAATAAAAAATGATAAAGGGCATATCACCACCAATCCCACAGAAATACAAACTACCATCAGAGAATACTATAAACACCTCTACGCAAATAAACTAGAAAATCTAGAGGAAATGGATAAATTCCCTGACACATACACCCTCCCAAGACTAAACCAGGAAGAAGATGAATCTCTGAATAGACCAATAACAGGCTCTGAAATTGAGGCAATAATTAATAGCATACCAACCAAAAAAGTCCAGGACCAGATGGATTTATAGCCGAATTCTACCAGAGGTACAAAGAGGAGCTAGTACCATTCCTTCTGAAACTATTCCAATCAATAGAAAAAGAGGGAATCCTCCCTAACTCATTTTATGAGGCCAGCATCATCCTGATACCAAAGCCTGGCAGAGACACAACCAAAAAAAGATAATTTTAGATCCATATCCCTGATGACCATCGATGCAAAAATCCTTAGTAAAAAACTGGCAAACTGAATCCAGCAGAACATCAAAAAGCTTATCCACTACGATCAAGTCGGCTTCATCCCTCGGATGCAAGGCTGGTTCAACATATGCAAATCAATAATTGTAATCCATCACATAAACAGAACCAATGACAAAAACCACATGATTATCTCAATAGATACAGAAAAGGCCTTCAACAAAATTCAACAGCACTTCATGCTAAAAACTTTCAATAAACAGGTATTGATGGAACGTATCTCAAAATAATAAGAACTATTTATGACAAACCCAAAGCCAATATCATTCTGAATGGGCAAAAATTTGAAGCATTCCCTTTGAAAACCAACACAAGACAAGGGTGCCCTCTCTCACCACTCCTATTCAACATAGTGTTAGAAGTTCTGGCCAGGGCAATCAAGCAAGGGAAAGAAATAAAGGGTATTCAATTAGGAGAAGAGGAAGTCAAATTGTCCCTGCATGGAGATGACATGATTCTATGTTTAGAAAACCCCATCTTCTGAGCCCAAAATCTCCTTAAGCTGATAAGCAACTTCAGTAAAGTCTCAGGATAAAAAATCAGTGTGTAAAAATCACAAGCATTCCTATACACCAATAACAGACAGAGAGCCAAATCATGAGTGAACTCCTATTCACAATAACTACACAGAGAATAAAATACCTAGGAATCGAACTTACAAGGGATGTGAAGGACCTCTTCAAGGAGAACTACAAACCACTGCTCAACGAAACAAAAGAGGACACAAATGGAAGAACATTCCATGCTCATGGATAGGAAGAATCAATATAATGAAAATGGCCATACTGCCCAAGGTAATTTATAGATTCAATGCCATCCCCATCAAGCTACCAATGACTTTCTTCACAGAATTGTAAAAAACTACTTTAAAGTTCATATGGAATCAAAAAAGAGCCCGCATTGTCAAGACAATCCTAAGCAAAAGGAACAAAGCTGGAGACATCACACTGTCTGACTTCAAACTATACTACAAAGCTACTGTAACCAAAATAGCATGGTATTGGTATCAAAACAGATATATAGACCAATGGAACAGAACAGAGGCCTCATAAATATCACCACATATCTACAACCATCTGATCTTTGATAAACCTGACAAAAACAAGAAATGGGGAAAGGATTCCCTATTTAATAAATGGGGCTGGGAAAACTGGCTAGCCATATGTAGAAAGCTTAAACTGGATCTCTTCCTTACACCTTATACAAAAATTAATTCAAGATGGATTAAAGACTTAAATGTTAGACCTAAAACCATAAAAACCCTAGGAAAAAAAACTAGGCAATACCATTCAGGACATAGGCATGGGCAAAGACTTCATGACTAAAACACCAAAAGCAATAGTGACAAAAGCCAAAATAGACAAATGGGATCTAATTAAACTAAAGAGCTTCTGCACAGCAAAAGAAACTACCATCGGAGTGAACAGGCAACCTACAGAATAGCAGGAAATTTTTGCAATCTACCCATCTGACAAAGGGCTAATATCCAAATCCTACAAAGAACTTGAACAAATTCACAAGAAAAATACAAACAACCCCATCAAAACATGGGTAAAGGATATGAACAGACACTTCTCAAAAGAAGACATTTATGCAGCCAACAGACACATGAAAAAATGCTCATCATCACTGGCCATCAGAGAAATGCAAATCAAAACCACAATGAGATACCATCTCAAGCCAGTTAGAACGGCCATCATCAAAAAGTCAGGAAACAACAGATGCTGGAGAGGATGTGGAGAAATAGGAATGCATTTACACTGTTGGTGGGACTAAACTAGTTCAACCATTGTGGAAGACAGTGTGGCGATTCCTCAAAGATCTAGAACTAGAAATACCATTTGACCCAGCCATCCCATTACCAGGTGTATACCCAAAGGATTATAAATCATGCTACTATAAAGACACATGCACACATGTTTATTGTGGCACTATTCACAATAGCAAAGACTTGGAACTAACCCAAATGTTCGTCACTGATAGGCTGGATTAAGAAAATGTGGCACATATACACCATGGAATACTATACTATTCAGACATAAAAAGGGATGAGTTCATGTCTTGATGAAACTAGAGACCATCATTCTCAGCAAACTATCACAAGGACAGAAAACCAAACACCGCATGTTCTCACTCGTAGGTGGGAATTGAACAATGAGAACACTTGGACACAGGGCGGGGAACATCACACACCAGGGCCTGTGAGGGTGGGGGGTGGGAGGCTGGGGGAGGGAGAGCATTAGGAGAAATACCTAATGTAAATGACGAGTGGATGGGTGCAGCAAACCAACATGGCACATGTATACCTATGTAACAAACCTCCACGTTGCGCACATGTACCCTAGAACTTTAAAGTATCACCATAATAAAAAAGTCTTATGAGTCCTCATATTCCATTCTAAGGCCATGAGCATTCCACATCTGAGATGATTCATAGTTATTGCTTAATTTATATGCATCATGTGATATAATTATAACAACATATTTTGCTTAGTTAATCCTGACTAAAATAAATTACTTTAAAAGTTATAAGAAGGAAATCTGGAACAAGAAAAACATTTTGGTAAACATTTATACAGTCCTCACTCTAAATATTTCTAGTTGTTTTAATGAGTTGGTACTTATTAGGACAGTACTATTACCATTTAGTTAATAATCTGTATTCTCAGTAATAAAGTTTTCAAATTATTTTCCAAGGACATATTTCATCACTGATTAATACATATTTATTCCCTTGTAGAGCCATGGTATTGAAATGAATACCAGTGAACACCAGACTTCTCAGTTTCCAACACTATAGAAATCTGGGCTGTCACAAGCATCTGGATGAGTACTGTCCCATAGGAATATAACAGAAGCCACATTTTAAATTTTCTAGTATCTACATTAAAAAAGTAAAAAGAAACAGGTGAAATTAATCTTAATAACATATTTTAAACCCAACATACCCAAAATATATCATTTCAACATGTAAACGTACTTTAAAATATTAGTGAAAATTTTATATTCTTTTTTTATACTATGTCTTAAAAATCTAGTGTGTATTTTACATTTCCAGTACATCTCAATTTGGATGATAAATTTTATCATAAATACTTAATTGGTATTAGGCTTCATAAAATTTACAGTTTAAAAAGTAGATCTCCAGAGGTGAGTGGTTCCCCCAAAAAGCTTAACTTTTTTTCCCAATAATTAAAAATAGTACCAATTATTAAACTTAAATATAAGTTCATTAAAATTAAAGTTAGAAACTTAAAAACTCTGTTCCTCATTCATACTAACCTCAATGCATACGATCATTAGCTGTGACTACCATACGGAACAGCACAGACCTAGATGAGTCTCTATACACATTTCTTCTTTGGCAGTCATCTTTAAGCCAAATGTTTCTTTGTCTTATTCTGGTTTATTCTTTGTTGTTTAACGCTTCCCTTCTCTAAGAGGTGATAACGAAAGATAGTCACAGTAGCTAATATTCTAGGAGCCAATCTTGGCCCCAGCCAAGGCTGCAGGCTAGGTAAGAGCTCTCTTCATTTGAACCTCTGCAGAATATTCTTAATTTTTCATAGCTTTAAATATTTAGACCTTGAATCATCACCGAAGACAAGAGGAAAACAGGAAATGAAGTGGTGATAAAGGCTTTCTAGCTTTCCTCTAGTATTTCTCTCCCACTTAAAGCCATGTGAATGCTTGCTAGTGATAGTATATGCTATCTTCTGAATGATTCTAAAGCAGAGTATTTCATTAACATTGAAATCAAATAGGAAGATTGTTTATAAAACTAGAGCCTTGAAATTCTAATATGAACTAAACCTATCATCAATGCCCTTTTTAGACCAGTCACTTAGAAGGTCATACATTTATTTTATCAATGCTGCCATTACCAAATACATATTTATATAATCTTTCAAATGTTGGTATACGTTCTCACTCTAAAACAATATATCTGATTTAAGTTCGAAGACATTCTAAGCAAGGTCTAATGAAAGTAATAACCCCTTAGTAATAACTACTAAGCAAACAACAACAAGCTGATTATAAATAAGAATAAGCTGTGGAATAAATGTGAGGAACTTAATTGTAAGGTTTCTTCTCTAATCTCATGGATGACACTAGTTCATACAGTGAAATTCTAAGTTGTCTGAAGCAAATAAAAGAAAAAATAAATGTATGACAATATTTGAAAATAAGAAGTTCTTAATTTGTTCCTTTGCTTTTAGAGGGAACTTTCATTTTCTTAGAAGTGTGGATAAGTGCTTATTGATTATTAACAGCTACATTTAATTTACTAATACAAGGATCATACAAGATGGTGAAATTTTTCATAAATATTCTTGAAGTTTAGTGTAGAGAAGGCTCACTTGAGCAATCTGTCAGAATCTAGATTCCTGGGATCAATTCCCTACGATTCTATTTCTTCTCTAGGATTTAGGAGAGAAAGACTGTCTTTGGTCTCTTCACTTCCTCGTGGCTAAGATGACTACACAGGCCTTTGGTCTCTTCACTGCCTTGTGGCCAAGACATCTACACAGGCCTGTGGATTTCCCCATTTGGGGCAGGGAGTTAGGGCTGTTCAGCATGAGGCTGAGCTCACAAACAGGGCACAGGTCACTCTCTTCTAGGGCTCTCCTACTTTTTCCATTAACATAATTGAAAAATTTAGAATACCAAAGTAAGTAGGTCACACAGAAGATAGCAACACAACTATTCAGTCTGCTTTTCTCTCTAGTGTTGGCTTAAAGGAGCAAGGAAAGCACACACAAAACTAGTGTGGCCAGGCCCAGCTCACTAGTCCACAAGCCACAACATAATTTGATGTTAGCAGCCAACCCAGGTATAAAAGATGGCCATTATTTTACTGTGTCCTTAATTCCCCTGTAGTACATGTCTGGATGAGATTCAAGATATTAGTCACCTTTGACACATTATCACAAATTCTTCGCAAACAAGTATTTTGTTTCCTCACAAAAATCTCCTTGTTCTTGTTACCAAAGAAAAGAAAATAAACTATTAGCTTGTGCATTTATTTTACTTGCATAAAGGACTCTACACTTTTTATTAACCAACTTAAGAGAAAAAGGAACTCAAACATAATTACCTCGTTTTATTTAGAATAGAAATTTAAAAGATGGAGAAGGAAATTGAACACTGAGGGAGACCCAAACCTGGCAAAACTGCCGTGTGTTCAAAGACTGTTACAACAGTACAACCAAAAAGTTAGGGACATGGTGCTGCATTTCTTTTTCTTTTCTTTCTTTCTTTTTTTTTTTTTTTCAGACTGAGTTTTGCTCTTGTCGCCCAGACTGGAGTGCAATGGTACGATCTTGGCTCACTGCAACCTCTGCCTCCCGGGTTCAAGCAATTCTCCTGCCTCCTTCTCTCATTTAGCTAGGATTACAGGCATGCACCGCCACGTCCAGCTAATTTTGTATTTTTAGTAGAAATGGGATTTTACCAGGTTGGTCAGGCTGGTCTCGATCTCCAGACCTCAGGAGATCCACCTGCCTCAGCCTCCCAAATTACTGGAATTACAGGCATGAGCCACTGCGCCTGGCCGGTGCTGCATTTCTTAATTTAGCATAGAAGAACTGATTTTGCAGATATACATTTTTAATGTTGACAATTAGTAGCAGTGGACAAGAAGATAATATATTTTGCATTTATATAATTATTTCAAAGTGACTTATCTCCCACAATTAATCTTTACAAAATTTCTGAGAAATAAGTATTATTTTCTAGATGCTGAATTTAAAGCTCACAGAAGTTGTTTTCCCAGGGTTACACAGAGTACTTTGACAGAGCTGAGACATGAAACCTTATCTCTAGGTCTCACCAAAGCACATGATTTCGTACCCTGATTGGGCTTGTCAGGAATGGATGGGGCATGGTGGGATTTATTCACCAACATCTGTGACTAATAAGCTCAGTTGGTTAGGATATTTCCAATCCTTTCTTCCTTACTACTTCTATTAGTCACCAAGTTTAATCGTTTTAACCGTTTCATATTTCCCGATTCCATTCCTTCCTCTTTATCAACAGTGTACAAATTCACACTAAACTCGGGGCATTTGCCAAATATCCAATATTCTCATAACACGGCTTTGCATGTGGGTTCCCTTTGCCCAAAATGACTTCCTTACTTGTCCACTTGTAAACATCACAAAATGACTTCTTTTTTTGTTCATTCCTAAATTTCATACTCATTTCTCTGTATTTTGTTGGCAGGACTTTTCTCAGGAAGGATAGACTTTCACCAAAACACATTTCAGTAATATTAATTTCCCAAAAGGTTTTCGACCTGTCACCAAAGTATGGGTGCTAGACTCCGTAGTTAGACATCTACAAAACTCGTGTGAAAATGTGGTGCAAACCATGAACTATGGGGCACTTAAGCCTCTGCCTTTTTTATTATTACCACTTAATATACCCAGGAGCTTGCTACTTGCTAATCTTCACATTGTTGCATGGCCATTTTTATCAGTATGTTGTTGAACTTCACGGTTGTGATTTGAAACCTGTCCAATGTGATGTGACATATATTTGTGGTCAAAAGGTGATCTATACATCATGCAAAAGGTTAAAATCTTCTCAAAAGTCAGAGGAGAAATATATTTCTTCAAGAGAAGAGTTGTTTGCTGTTGGTTTTGACAAGTAAACAAATAAACATTCCCATCATAGCAAGGATTCCTGTGCACAGATTCACAGTAACTGTGATAGACCTATTTCTGCTGAAAGCCCTGTCCTATGGTAAAAGTCACAAGCTATTCCTGTTTTACAAATGCTAAGCCTGAAAGGCACATGCAACCAAAAGCTCTCCCAGATTTCGGCAGGAAAAGGGTGAAAATGCCATATTGATGACTCTCTTATTAAATTCAGTAAATAAACACCGGTGGTATCTTCCTTTTCATGGTTCCCAGTAACTCAAAACACTCAGTCTTCATAAGCCAAGTTACAACAATGTTGGCATTTGTATAAAAGAAGGCAGAACTTTGTAACCACTAAGTGTGACTAATAGAGGAAAAGTCCTTCACTGCAAGAAAGAGTTCGCTATTCCATTTAAGACAAAAGATGAAAATCTCACAACAAAGATAACAGTAGGCTAACTACTTCCCATGTTCTCTAGTGTTTGGGGAGCTACAAAGTCAAAATGAGACACAAACAAATTCTATAAAATATGTGATACTATAAAAGGATTAAAATTTTCTTTTCACTATCCAAGAGAAATAATGCTGACAGTCATAAATTACAGCTAAGGAGAGACAGCTGAGCACTGAATCACTCTCATGCCTCTGTCTACTTCTATGTAGGCATCAGAAAATGTTTTCAACGCCTGCCATGCTGTGGAGTATTAGATTCTGATACATTGTTAAAAATAGACACACTACTAGTAGTCAATCTCCCCTCATATCCTGTAATTCCTGATTAATAATAATAAAATTTTTCTGGGCCAGGCACAGTGGCTCACGCCTGTAATCCCAACCCTTTGGGAGGCCGAGGCAGGCGGATCACCAGGTCAGGAGATTGAGACTCATCCTGGCTAACACGGTGAAAACCCGTCTCTACTAAAAATATAAAAAAATTAGCCAGGCGTGGTGGCGGGCGCCTGTGGTCCCAGCTACTCATGAGGCTGAGGCAGGAGAATGGCGTGAACCCGGGAGGCGGAGCTTGCAGTGAGCCGAGATCGCGCCACCGCACTCCAGCCTGGGCAACGGAGCGAGACTTCGTCTAAAAAAAAAAAAAAAAAAAATTCTGTACTTCTGTACTTACTTGACTTGGCCTGCTTCTCCCCTTTTCAGCATCTACTAGCTGCTCTCTTCCTTCTGACCTTTTACCTCTTCACTGAAACCCGGAAACAAATCAAGGAAAGAAAGAAGTGTAAAGATACTGTTCATACTCGGTCACTTACAGATCATGGCTTTCAGGAAGACAAAATGGTTTGTAAAAGTGGAGGGTCATTTTTGGCTCAGGTCACTGTTTTTTTTTTTTTTTTTTTGAGACTGAGCTTGCGCACTGTCGCCTGGGCTGGAGTGCTGTGGCGCCTCACTGCAGGCTCCGCCTCCCGCGTTCACGCCGTTCTCCTGCCTCAGCCTCTCGAGTAGCTGGGATTACAGGCGCCCGCCGCCCCGCCCAGCTAATTTTTTGTATTTTTAGTAGAGACGGAGTTTCACTATGTTGGCCAGACTGGTCTCGAACTCCTGACCTCATGATCTGCCCACGCTGGCCTCCCAAAGTGCTGGGATTACAGGCGTGAGCCATCGTGCCGGGCCAGGTCACTTTTTCTTGAGACTTTTCATGAAGTTTTATCTTGTATTTAGTTACAGAAACTTGAAAGAAGGCTATTTTCTGTTATTTTATTTCCTACATGACAGACTCAATTTTTTAATTTTTTTAATTTTTTATTTTTTTTGAGACAGTCTCGCTCTGTCACCAGGCTGGAGTGCAATGGCGCAATCTTGGCTCACTACAACCTCTGCTTCCTGGGTTCAAGCAGTTCTCCTGCCTCAGCCTCCTAAGTAGCTGAGACTACAGGTGCCACCACCCCCAGCTAATTTTTTGTATTTTTAGTAGAGATGTGGGTTTCACCATGTTGGCCAGGATGGTCCCGATCTCTTGACCTCGTGTTCCACCTGCCTTGGCCAATATTAAAGATATTAAAAGAGTAAAAAAAAATGTATAATAATGTTACATGTAACACAGGAACAGAAAACCAAACACTGTATGTTCTCACTCATAAGGGGGTGTTGAACAATGAGAACATATGGACACAGAAAGGGGAACAACACACATGATGGCCTGTTGGGGGATGGGGTGTGAGGGGAGGGAAGTTAGAGAACAGGTCAGTAGGTGCAGCAAATCACCATGGCACATGTGATACCTATGTAACAAAGCTGCACATTCTGCACATGCATACCATTTTTTTAGAAGAAATAAAACAAAACAAGAAAACATGATAGAAATATGAGGCTTCATTTTCATATCAATAACAAAGCAAGTATCAAAATCAGTCTATTAAAAAATACAACCTGGATTTGTAGACAACTCACTTAAGTATGTAAATATTCAGGTCAACATGAAGTCACCATAGTTTTTCCTTGTAGGTCAAAGCATAAAACTCTTTCACGATGAGGAAGAGAAGAAAAGTAACTTGGAAAATAAAGCGTTTTGACTCTATCTTCTAAAGCTAAATATTGTATTCTTGTTAGTAAATATTTTTCACAGAAGTGTGAATGAACAATTCTGAAAGTACTTTATGTGTATGGAAGATTTAAGCAAATAAGTAAATAGACTGTAGAAAAAAGGAGATGCATTCTTTTGTGAATGAGCACAAGTAACACCCAGATTTTTGGTTTCTAAATTCTATTCTTTAATAACAGAAATCTGGTGTCCTTAGAAAATGATTGACTCATGGGCTGGATCAAATGGAGTACAAGAATAGCCTAGAGTGTCTTGTAGTACCAGAAAATAAGAATGTTCAAAAATGATGGTGATATGAAGAAAGGGCACAAGAGCCAACTTAAAGGGCTTCCAATGGTCAAATGTGGACAATTTGAGCAACAAAATAAATATCAATTGTAATGGATTATAACTCATAGAATGAAACAGATACCCATGAGTTCATACTGATATACATAAATAATTGAAAATAAGTAAGTGGGGGGTAAGGGAAAACTTCCGCGTAGAAGAATTTTAACTAATAATGGTAGAAGGAATGATGAAGATAGAAAATCGCTATTTGGCAAACACCATAGTGACAACTGTTTCAGGCAAGAATGATCAATGAGTACAAAATTCATAGCTGAAAGTATGATAGAAAAAAACTGGTCATTTACATAGTATCTCTCCACATAATGCTTATTAGTTACAGAAAGTAAACTAGCAACTTTATAGTAGAGAAATCTGGCCAGCCTGGAATAAGAATTGGAGTTAACATCAGTAGTATTTAGACAAATTGACACCATGCGCTTCCTGATACGATGCACTGAGAAGGGGATAGCACTAATTCTATGGTACTCTTGCCAAAAATGTACAACCTGACTTTCATTATCAGAGCACAAAGTGAGAGACATTCTGCAAAATACCTGGTCACTAGACTTCAAAAGTGTCAAGATCTCATAAGACACGGAAAGACTACCCAGATTGGAGGAAACTAAGAGACATGACAAGTAAATGTTGTGTATGATTTCTGTTTGTCTCTTGCTCTAGGAAAAGGACATTGGTGAGATAATTGATGAAATTTGAATAACAACTATAGATTAGTTAATAGTATTTTATCAGTGTTAATTTTCTGGTTTGATAACTCTAAAATGCTAACATTTAGAAAAGGTTATATGGGAATACATTTTGCAATTTTTTATGTTTCAAATTATTTTGAAATAAAAAGTTAAAAAAAACATAGATTTTGAAATGTCCTGTGACACTGAATAGTGACTCTCTTTGATAGTAAATCTCAGTAGCAATAAGTATCATTTGTAACATGAAATGTTTTCAGCCATGTTATCCCGTTTGACAATTATCCCCATTTAAAAAAATGTTTTAAGTGACTTGGCACTGTTAGTGAATGTTAGAGCAGATTGACTCTTTAAATATAGGCTTTTTTGAATCCATTATCAAAGTAATATTTATCAAACCAGCTGCTTATCTGGTTTTACATTTCTATAAAAGCTTTATGAGGATACGAGTAGAAAGGAGGAGCTAATAATAATTATACAACAGTTCATTCAAGCAGTTTTGAACAGTTAAAGTAAAATATTTAGTCCATGGCTTTGGAGTCCAAAAGAAACGAAGGTATCGACCAGGGTAGCACATCCTGGAAATGTGTAACTGAAGAAGAAAGAGGGCCAATAAACACCATGACCAGTAATAATAAGAAGGAATAGAGGAAGAAAAAGATCATAAGAAAGTTTTGTCCTTACAGGAAACTGATATGACAAGGTTCTAGGGTAATAATGAGAAAAGGCAAAGAACAGAAGAAGGAAGGGAGGGAAGGAGGGAGGAGGGAAGAGGGAGGAAATATGGGAGGGAGGAGAGAATGGCGAGGAAGAGAGAGAGGAAATAAAAAGAACCAAAATGGAAGAAAGACAAAAGACAAAACGTGGTTAAAGAAAGAATAGAAACAAGACATGTAACTTCAAAGAGGAAGGGGCCTATCACTTTGAATTAGAATAAAAGTGAATAAGCTGGTGATGTGGTCCCTCACTCACAGCTGTCACCTGCTCAGTATAGTTTCAAATTCATTAGAATTCAGAACACGAAGCAGCTGAAACTTCTAAGGGAACTTAAGGCTAAATCTATGAGATAGCACTCCAGACACCCAGAGGCATTAGAGGTTCTCATCACAAGACACTTGGTTGACAGTACGCTGGCCAAGCCAGCGCCTTCCTTGGGCTAAGAAACAAGTATAGATTCAGGGCAACAGCCTAGATAAAAACCATCAGTTCCAAGTCCCCAGGAAGTACCTAGTGCACACAGAACCCCTCTTGGGACTCCTACTCAGCATAATTGCTCCCTCCAGCCTGGTTTCCACACAGCTGTGTGTGTGTGTGTGTGTGTGTGTGTGTGTGTGTGTGTGTATGTGTGTGTAACAGACCCAAGGTGATTTCTGGATAATCTCCAAGTTGAAATACAGCCTAGTTGATTTATTAATAAAAAAATTGAAAAAGTCCAAGAATAGTAAGTGGCAATTAATACCAGAATAGAATAGTTTGTTACTTATTTTTATAATCATATTTCTGAATTTGATATTTAAAGTTAAACACAAAAATTAGCAGAGGAAATGAGAGATAACAAGATTGTTATTTTCTTAAAGGCTTACTTTAAATGGAAGAATGTACCACATTAGCCATCAATAAGCTAAAAAATTATGATCTAAAACCAATCATTAATTATGAAAAAATTATCAACTTAAAATTAGTCTAAGCAAGCATTATTTTTATGTGATGAATTACAAGACATTTGGTATTATGCACCATTTTGTCATAACTTCCAAGGGGACAAAACAAGATAATAAGGTAATTGATCAACCTAAAGTAACAAGTTTTGTATGAACCCTTATAAATACCAATTGGAGGTGGAAAAAAGATTCAATCTTGCTTAAATAACAGGAGAATGTAAAACTAAACAAACCTATTATATTAAGCAAAGGCAAATGGGAGTTTACAGAAAGAAGCATTTGTGTTGGAATGAACATATGAAGATGAGAAAAATCTGAGATTTTTGGAATTACATTGAGTAGTCCCTGTGGGGAAAATTTTTATTAATAAATTCTACAATTATCAAGGCTTTTATAATGTCCGGTCATACAAGCTCTGTTCTGGGGAAAAATAAACAAATCTTTTTGATTCTATCAAATACTAGTCGGTGGCCACTAATTTACCACAAACAAAAAGTGCTAAATTCATAGACCTGCAAGAGGTAAATGCATCGTTCTAACAAGAGCTAGGGCTAATTAAAACCTTCCTCAAAGCTCCCAAACAAATGTTCTATGGCTCGATTGTTTAACTATAGTTCTTAACGGTCAGACAATAATGATGCTTCCCTGCCTCTTATTAAAATCAATTATGGCATGAAATTCAGAAAGGGTAAACTGGTTCATGTGTGAATGAATTCTAAAGAGAATTGTAATTTAACAATGGAATACCAGGAAATTGCAAAGCAAAGAACTACCAACTCAAGAAAAAGCATCTAATATCTTTATTTCAAAGCAAAGCTCAGATTTAAGGCAAAATATAACCTGGTTCCTATGAACCAGAGGCCTCTGCTGACTGCCTCCAAGCCTGTAAACACAGTCTTAATTGTTCTACCTACAATTTATGGGTCAACATTGGTATCAGGAATCAATCTCTAATCTTGGAAGCAATCACTAGACCTGTTCCCTAACTACCTTGACAAAAAGCATCACCAAATATAATTCAGCATATCGCAGGCTAATACAAAATATCACCAGTAATTTTATCACATTCTACCTTAACATGACATATATATTTTTTCTCCCTCTCCCTCCCATTTCTGCCCCCTCCAGGCCCATGGTAATATGACCTTTGCATGTCATTTACTCTTGCTGAATTATTCTAGCATTTCACATTAATAATACAGCTCATAAATGATGTCATACACTAATTGCTCGGCATTTCCATCAAACAGTTCAATATAATTTTATTTTACTTAATGGCTATTTCTAAGAGATTAAGAAAATCTTCATTACATCAAACTAACAGAAAACAGCAGTAAAAACATGCCACTATTATTATTGCTCCATATTTGGTCCGAGTGTTATTTGCTAAACAATTTCTAACCCTCACAAGCTACTAGTGTCATATTCTTGCTTGGAAATATATATATCAGAAGCACAGTCCCAGAAGGGACACCATTGAGCCATGAGCAAATGTCGGAAGGAAATGTAAGTATTTAGTATTCTTTCTTTCAAGCTACATAAATAACCCAGTGTTTCTGAGACCACATCCTATATTTTTCAAAGCTTCCTGCAAAGGTATGTGGAACAGCATCCTCTGGCACCCCACAGCTCAGCTGCACAAAGGGCTCACCTTGCTCCAGATGAAGAGTCTGTCTCACCCAGCTGAGCCATGAGCTGCAGGGCCAACTTGCTCTATTTGACCTCTCCTGTTTAAGAAGGGAGGCCCTCTGAGTCGTCACGCCCCAGTCTCAGGCTCATGTCAGGGAAGCTAAGGATACTCCCTGGAATGTTCCACAAATTAAACAGTCAAGGATGGGACTGCAAACAGAGAGATAATAAAAGCCCTGCACAAAAACAACTCTCCCTGTTTCTCAGATTTGCCCAGCAGTCACCATGAGCTGAATCCTTTTTTTCTCTCCTCATCCATTCTCTCACTCACCTTCAGTGATTATTTGACTGGTCAAGGCAGTGCTTAAAGAGATTAACCTGTTATTTTTCGTTTTTATTTTTACTTTCTGCATGAAATCTCTTAAGTGTTAAATGCCATCAGACTTACTTATTTGTTGTTTTTCAGGCACATGAAGAGCATAAAATAATGTACAATTCTGATGTGGTTTGAAGGCTGAATTAATTGAAAATCTACAGTGTGGAGAACATTGAATTTACATTAAATGGGTTCAAATATAATTAATATTATTACAAGGAATGTAGAAGGAATTTGCTTAAAAATGTAACCAAAAACAAGTTAACAAGTTACACCTTGAAATCAATATGGTACAATTTTCAGCTGTCTTTAGGGTTAATCTAAGCTCCACACAAATGCTTTAAAAGATGTTAATTACATATTCTCTTTCTCTTTTTGAGCCAAAACATTTCTCATCTAAACAATGGAACACAGAAAATCATATTAGTGACTCTTTTCTCAATTTTTGCCAAAGATGGTACTTAACTAATACCCTTCTAGTTGCAAAGCAGAAGAGGCAATTCATTATATGCATCAGATGTCTTAGGAGAGCATTTAAGTTCAATTCCCTCAGGGAACTCCAGGTGAGAAAGGCTCCTGAGTAATAGGCCAGTTGCCAAAATTCAAGAGGCTGGTAATTCCTGTTCCTCACCACGTGTCCTGGGGCAAATCACCTCAGTCACTTTGGACTGATTTTCCAATGGAAAGATTGGAGGAGAGATGGTAATAGCTGTTTTCTAAGTAGGCTTTTGTTCTGAAGTCCTATTAATTTATTCTAAGGGGACCTACAATGCTATATTTCATTTAGAATAAATTTTAATTTGTTATTGGACTATTGTGGAGGCCTAGCTAGATAATGAACATGAAAGATTATCCAAAAGACTTTTTATTTATATTTCTGTAATTTTATTCTTCTCCTCTAATCTAAACTTTCACCAAATTTATAGGAAAGGTGAAGTTATACATTTAAATTACACCTCCCTTTTCCCCCTCTCTAGAGGAGGTGTTAAGACTGAGGTTTACCAAAAAAAGTCAGGGGGAGCAGGAATTTCTTTCGTGGAAAATATCAAGGTGGCTTCGGCTTGCTCAATTTTATCCATACAACACCTTTCATACCCACAGTGTCTCACAGCTGAATAGAAGCAGTAGTTTAAAATATATACGCAACAAAAAATTAGCCAGGCGTGGTGGAGGGCGCCT